>NC_067244.2:112556217-113806217 GCF_019359855.2 Lolium perenne | reverse complement strand
TTTAGTTCCGTTTATCGAAATTTAGCAAACAAGATGTCCCTGAACTCAGAAAAATGTGTAGTATACGTTAGTGTCATAATATTGCACTTTTGCATCATATTTTTACACAGTTTTTGCAGAAACTCAAATAGAGTATTTTGGCCATATAAATAGTTCTACAAAATAGTTTTAAGTAATTCCTTTTGCATTTAGCAGAGATTTGAACCCCCTGTACAGTAGCATTAGAAAATAAAAATGTTACCTATACGTTTTTCTTGTAGTATTTGTTTAGTGTTGTAGATCTTTTCTAATGATAGGAAATGTTTTTAATAATTAATTCAACACTAAAATTTTGCCATGGCATCATGCATATAGTGACAACCATAGAACAATAAATGGAGTGCTCTTGTGTGAATCTCATATGCATCTCATGTCTATGTTTGTGCATTTGTGTTGTGCTTTGTGTTTATGGTGCTATGTATGTATGCTTGTAGATTGCGATCGTGTGTAATTTGCAACCTTTATGACTGCGAAGGTTGCAACTCCTCCCACTGAAAAAGGCAAGTGACACACACCAAAAGTCCCAGTTTTAATTCTTGCACCGTAGTGTTTTTATAGTAGACATGTCTAGGGTTTATGCTTTATGCCTGCTAATAAATCCTAGTAGTTTAGCTACACCACTCCTACACTCCTTTAGCCGCCATTAAATTTAGTTGTTACCTGCTATGCCATGGAAAATGTTTTGATAGAGGTTAAGGAAAAACAACTAAGTTTAATGAACTACAGGTGAATGGTGGAGCTTTGGAGCGGGTGGCTGCATCAGGGGGCCCTGTCAACGGCGATACCCTGGTGTGAGTACACATTTGCGGAAAGTCACCCAGGATTAAAGAGATTGTAGACAACCTTGCTCATTAGCTTACCGTACAACCACATGCTATATGGGCTCTGGCTTGACGGAGTATGTTGTGAGAACCCGGATCCTACGTGACAGATGATGTAGGGGATTGTAGGTTGGTACGGGTCCGTAGAGGATGGTCTGGGGGATTACTTCGGAAAAGTCTCGTCCTAGTCAACATCTGTCCATTTGAGCAAAATGTGCATCATGGAAAAAGAGCAGACTAGGTCATGTGGGTAAAGGTGTATAACCTCTCGAGAGTGTAAATCTAAGTACTTAGCCGTGTCCCCGGTTATGGACAACTTGAGCGAACTGACAAGTCTTTGTTCGAAGATCTCCTCATCCCAATTTCTTAAATAAAATTTGGTGGGTGAACAAGGGTAGGAAGGTACATTGGGGCTTTACCAATGTTACTGTTAAATGGTTACATTGGGGATTTACCAATGTTACTGTAAATTAGATTGAAAGAAAATGTTTTGATAAATGATAGGGAAAAATTGGCTTTATGCAAAATGAACCTGAGCTCTACCAGCCAGATGTGCACGTAGGTATAGGATGCCTTTCGAGTCCACAAAAGTGTCCTTGCCAATACAATTCAAATGTATTGACCATTCGTGGCTGCAACGTATCATGTTGCAGGTTTTTCAGACGATGAGTAAGGAAACGTTAGGGGTTACGAGTCTATCCTCAACATGCTCGCCTGTGGCACATGAAGACGAAGGACTCCATGTTGTTTATGTTTATCCGTTGTAAAACTCTGATGATATGCTAGCCTTGTGCTATGCAATTTGTAATCCTTTATGTAAATTCTGGATCATACGATGTAATAAAGACCTTTGTATCTTGGTATTACATCTTGTACTGTGTGTGCTAGCGATTGATCCAGGGACTAGCACAAATACGCACAGAGATCGGCACCTTAAAAGGTGAGGTCGCTACAGATGGTATCAGAGCATTGTGTTGACCATAGGTTCGTGACCCTAGGTTTGGATTAGAAATAGGAAGACCTTAGGTGGAAAATCTATCTAATCTTATCTCTGTTAAAATGATGTTTTCTTTTTGAACTTCTTGTATTCTTACCCACTTCATCTTCAAAAAAATATTCCTCTTCCTTTAGATGACCTAACTCTTGAAAACCATTAAGGGAAGACACATGATGACCTTCTACCTGAAGTGAGGGACCGATGCTTCATGTGATATTCTTCGACTCCGCAAGAAGGATTTTATGGATGGCCAATGAAGAACTTGAAGAAAGACTTCGATGCAAACGACACAACAAACGAAGATATACCGAAGGAGTATAATAGAAACTGGAATCATCCAAAGAAGAAATAGACCAGACCACCATTAGTTATCTTTCATCGTACCAACGATATAGTAATAACACATTGATCGTACCAAATTGTGGTATGACCATACTAGTTTGTCTGTGTTTGAACCCTGTTGCTTGATGCTTGTTAGAATGTTGTTTGTAAGATGATTTGGCTTGATCTGCTGTGTTGAGGGTAGGAATGTTCTTTAGAATCTTTCTATCAATTCTCATCTATAACCAATCCAACAAGTGTTTTCTTGACAAATCGTCATGAAGAAAACCTTAGAAAAACCAACCTTGATGTTTCCTACAAGGTGAAGAAGCGTGGAATGTGAGATACACAAAACCCTAGTTAAGGATCGATAGAAATGTTTTCAAAACAATTCAATAATGGGGATTGAAACATTGATTCAATTTTCCATGGAAGTTTTTGTCAAACTTGTGAGGTTGACCAAGTGTTAGAATACGAGATTCAATAAATCAAATACGGAGTAATAATCTGGGTGCAGGATGGATTGATCACCATTCCTACTACTCTTATTATTCGCTTTCGTAATGTTGACTTTGCGAATCTAGAGAGACATACCTACAAGTGAGACGTCGCTGATAAACCTGAACCTTAGGATGGATAAATATTATACCTTTATAGTAGGCAAGTGCTGCCAAGCGTAGGACTACGTGTGAGATTGAAGATCTAACCACTAGATGAAGAGTGGTGGAAGGTTGTTGTCGAAGACACCAAGAAGAAAAGGATGAAGGATCTCATGAAGTTTTCACATCTTGGCCTCCTGATTGACCCAAAGAGTGACCCCTTATTGTCCTAATTATATCAACCACCATCCTATATGGATTAGAATCCCAAATGTGAGGAAAATCCTACTCAAGTTACCTTGAAGTTATATGACGTTCACTAGATGTGAATAAACAGCCACCTACTGGATATGAAGTCGGAAGCCATAGATGTTTGAAAAGATGACCGAGTGTAAAGTCATATCCTCGGATGTGCCAAGTCATATCCAAGAACATCTTAGCCTAAACCCAAAACACAAGACTATCTACAAAAGTTCCTTTTAAGGGTGGTAGCCCACCCCAATATATCCCAAACCCATCTTTCTTTCTAGCCTCCTCAAATCTCGGGGACGAGATTTCTTTTAAGGGTGGTAGTCTGTCACATCCCAAAATTTTCCAAATTTTGAAATGTGAAATAAAAATAAAATCTAAGCTTGTTTGTTTGTCTTGGTTGAAAATTTGACAAGGAACTAAAACTTTCTATAAAGTTTTTTTTTTCAAAAATGGATTTTCATAAACATGCATTGCATTCATAAGCATCATGGCATCTTTGCATTCCCTAGGAATTTTGAGCGAAATTCAAGTTTATAAAGAAACCTTAAACCCGAAGAAATGCAAATTAAGCCATATAGATCTATGTGGCAAATTTTATTTTATCAAAAAAAAATTTAAACTCAAGTGGTTCCAAAATATTCTTGATTGAATAAGGAATCTACTGATATCTTATTTATAATTTTCTGACTTGATTTGATTCAGTTTTGAAGTAAGTTAGTTTTCAGATCGTTTCCAAATAAATAAAAACAAAATAGAAAAGAAGTAAAAAAAAATAAAAAGAAAAGAAAAAAAGAAGAAGAGTGGCACCAGCCAGGAAACTCGTACGAGTCAGCCAAACCATGTGACTCACCCGCGTACGGCCGCATGCAATGTATGCGTGCGCGAGCGCGCACGTCACGAACGATCGAGCGACGCAGCAGTAGTCTACTATCCGCCTGGTCCGCGTTTTATTTATTTTTTACTTCTAATCTGCGGGTCCCACCGCCACATCAGCGTCGTCTTCAAGTTCTAGGCCAAACAGAAAGGTGGCCGCTAGGAATCGGATCCCGTAACTTTGCTTCCCATCGGACCCCTCCAAAGCCGTTTGATCAGATGAAGCTCCACCGTGTGATGTGAAAACAGCAGGCCCACACATGAAGTAAGGCAACCATGGGTTCAGCAAAGTAATTAATGCTACCGGTCATTCATTCTTTTGCAGGGATGGCGCCTCCGCTTATGCCTCCAAGCGTCTGATACCTCTTCTCTCTTTCCTCTAGTAGAACATAGGATCTGGGCCGGGTGCTTCTTTACTTTTTCTTTGGAAAACCATGGCGCACCTCACAGATAACATCGAATATCCTACATATACAAATCCATTTTTTCGGCGTGCTTCATGTGTGATTGATCCTCAGTTGAGAGAGAGGTTGGGTGTATATGGAACGGATGGAATCGGTCCAAGTATTGAAGAAATCGGGAATCCTCCTGTTGTGAACCATGGCGATGGAGAGGTATAGTTCAATAAACCTGAAAACTCTGTAGTCTTCTTGTTTCCCGAGTACGTAAGTTCGAAGCAGTAATTTTAGTTTGTTTGAATATTTATCTGGAAATCTGTATGTTTGCCTGCAACATGGAAGCTTCCTCTAATAGTTTCAGTAGCGTTTACAAGGGCTGTCATAATCATTATGTAAGATACAATAGGGGCGATGGGAATCTGATCCCGTAATAGTATTTACCTATTTGGTGATCGCTATCACTATTACTTCATCCGACATGGAGCCCAGTTGTAGTACGTTAGAAGCATTTGTACTGATCAGAAGAAGCTATTTTTTTTCAAAGGGTGTATATGGAACGGATGGAGTCGGCCCCAGTATTGAAGAAATCGGGAATCCTCCTGTTGTGAACCATGGCGATGGAGAGGTATAGTTCAATGAACCTGAAAACTCTGTAGACTTCTTGTTTCCCGTGTACGTAAGTTCGAAGCACTGATTTTAGTTTGTTTGAATATTTATCTGGAAATTCGTGTGGTTGCCTGCAACCAGGAAGCTTCATCTCATAGTTTCAGTACCGTTTACAAGGAATGTCATAATCATTATGTAAGATACATGATAGGAGCGTTCGTGTATGGAGCCCAGTTGTAGTACGTTAGAAGCATTTGTATTGATCATATGAAGCTATTTTTTTCGAAGGCAAAGCTACCGTACGTAGATGTTTTGAAGTATTGTAGTTATAGTTTTTCTAAAAGTTGAAATTGATGAAGCAGGGTTGTTTGTTTTATGTAAGAATGTAGATGGTTTGTAGTAGCATAATTTGTAGTCAGCCGCAAACACCAGTTGTTAACGCTTCTAAAAATATAAATTGATGTTTCCATGTGCAGGATGTTGAGATGGTTAACCAAGAGAGCTCTTCGATTCAGGAAGAGCGAGAAGGAGAATGCTCTAGGCCATTGTGTCCACACGTTGGCATGGTTTTCAACACCATCGAAGATGCTCAGATGTTTTATAATGAGTACGCGGAGAAAGCAGGTTTTGGAAGTAGGATAGGATGCTCTAAAAGGAGCCGAGAAAAGGGATGTGACCATTTGATAAGGAGGGATTTCGAGTGTGCTCATGCACGGAAGGGTGGTGTTGCTGAGAGTCAGGGGGAAGGTTTGTTAGATCCAGAGGTGTTTGATGGAGTGGACAAGGCCATGGAAGCAACATCGGAGACCCAAAATTTTGGCAGTAAGACGGAAGCTCCAAAAAGGAGAAGAAACAAGCTGAAGAGGCATGATTGCAAAGCTAGGATGTCAGTTGGACTAAGGAAGGATAAATGGGAAGTTACAATTTTCATTGAGGAACACACGCATCCCATGATGAGTAGAGGTGAGTGGACAAGGTATTACAGATCGCATCGTAAGGTACCGTATGAAGACTACATGTTGATTAAGACGTTGCATAATCGCAATGCCGAGCACCTCTCTCATCATGGCCACATTAGGTGATCTGCATGGAACTCTCAGAACATTGCCGTACACAAACGAGAGATGTTGCGAACATTCGTACTAAATTGAGAAATGAGGTGACTCATACTGATATGGGGAAAACCTTGGAGTATTTTCGAAGCTTCGGGCGGAGAGTCCTCAATTCTACTTTGCTATAAAACTTGATGAGAACAATGCTGTGAGAGCACTTTTCTGGGTTGATGGAAGGACACGTGAGGTGTACAGAAAGTTCAAAGATTGTATTTTCTTCGACACCACATTTTGCACAAACCGATATGACATGCCGTTCGCACCAATTGTTGGGATAAACAACCATATGCAAAGCATCATGCTCGGGTGTGCTTTAATACCAGATGAGAAGAAGGAAACATTCAGGTGGGTATTTGAGACTTGGATGGATGCTATGGGTCAAGAGCATCCAACATGCATAATGACTGACCAAGACGCAGCAATGGCGGGTGCTATAGATGATATTTTCCCCGTACGATTGCATCGTTGTTGCCTATGGCATGTGCTTCGGATAGCAAAGGACAAACTTGGTACACTTTTTCGTACACGTGAAGGTTTCGAGAAGGAGTTTTTTATTGTATATATGGATCAGATACGGTAGAAGAGTTCGAGAATATGTGGCGAGGTGATGGTGTCGAAGCATTGTTTGGTAGATAACGACCACCTTATTACAATGTGGGGGTGTAGGGAAACTTGGGCACTGCATATTTCAAGAAGAATTTCTTTCCCTTCACAAGCACGACGGGGAGGTCGGAAGGTTTGAACTCTTTCTTCAAGAAGCTTGTGCATCCGCAGGACTCGGTTTGGCAATTTGTGAAGCAAAGACGAGTACATTCAGAAACTAGGCTGGATAGGGAGGACAATGCTGGTTTCTTAGGAGAAGCCACAACAGCAGCCGTATGGTCGAGGTATGTAATGGGGCGTAACATCATGCTCACTTGGTAAGGATCTTGTTTCGTTAGAAATCATATTCACATTTGAATTTGTTTTGTTTTGCGGTTACAAGATTGAGGAGCAAGCTTCTAGATTTTATACAAGAGCTGCATTTGCAAAATTCAGAGAATTTATGGAGATGACGACAGCTTATAGCATATACCCACTGTAGGTGACGGTGTTAAGTATGAGCTTCATAGAAATGATCCAAGAGCAAAGAAAATTCGGATGGTGAGTTATGACCAGTCAGAGAATTCGTACTTATGCACATGTAACAGGTTCTATGTGAATGGGATGTTGTGTCACCACATACTGAAGGTGATGGTGCATACAAATGTCCAAGAAATACCTGAAAAATATTTGCTTCATAGATGGTCGGAGGCTGCAACTGTGTGTGAAGCTAAATGCAATAGAGAGTTTTCAGGGTATAGCGTTGTTCCAGAGACAAACACATTGAGGTACAATGCTCTATGCAAGATGTTGAATAAGCTTGCAGCGAAAGCGTGTTATGGCACAGAATCATACAAGATTGTGGAAGGTGGTGCTGAACATTTGACCTCTTTGATTGAGAAATTAAGATTGTCTGGTGGTGTCGTGGCAGAAGAAGGAGGTGAGGAAATCGGTGCAGCAGATAAAAAAATGATGAATCCTCCACGTTCTGCCAAAAAGGGTCGTCCCGCGGCAAAAGAAAAGAGGAGGAAGCACAGAGTGGAGCTGCGACAGGAGGAAGCACAGAAAAAAGCGAAGAAAAGAGCGCAGAATGCTTGCTCGAAGTGTCGTGAAACTGGTCACATCAGGAGGAAATGCCCAATAGAAGCACTAGAAAGGAAAGAAGAAGCTGACCGCGAGGAACGTTTTCGGCTCGAGACAGAGCTAACTTTGTGAGGATCTGGTTGTTTGCGCAGTTCGTTGGAAGCATTCATAGTGTGTATATTTATGCGAATATTGTCCCACTTAATATTGAGTGTATCCGGTATGGTCGTGCGGTAATGGTTGTTGGGTTACATTTTTTTCTTTTTGAAAAAACTTATTTGTGTTTCTGGTATTTGCTTATCTGAAATGAATGGACGGGATTAAACACTATGCCTGGATGAAATCCGTCAGTCGTGAAGGAGAAGCTTGATTAATGGTTTTGTGTATCATTGTTTTGGTGTAGTTGAAGCACATACACTGGAAGTGAACACCGATTATTTACATGGTGTTTTATTTTGAATTGTTGTCTAGTTTGTAAATGGAGAGGTAGATCTTAAAAGCATTGCTTATTTGTATGTCACCTGCTTGTGAATTTTAGAAGCTTCAACAAGCATTCGTAATGATTTCACGTAAAAGGCTGTTGTTGCATAGAAACGTGACCAATTTATTTTTCAGGTTATAGGGTCGCACATGTGTTTTGGCAGAGAAGGCCGCAAGAGAAAACTGGAGTTGTTATATGTGTTAATGTGCATGCTTCCAGGATGCACGAAACTATGTAGACGCAATCTGGAGGTAGTGTCATATAGTTTGCAGGCATGTGAAAGAAGTCTGGATTGTGTTGGAAAGTACATCTGATTATGGGGTAGTATCAGATTAGCTTCTAAAGGAATATGTTAGTTGCTCCTGATGGCAGTTAGAAATGCTTCTGCTTTGGGGAACAGTTTGTAACTGTATGTATGTAGCTTCTGGCAGCCAATATGGTTGCTTCTGGGTAATCTGAGAATAGTTTGTAATATATGTATAAGTTGCATCCAATTCTCAGATAGTAACTGTTGTGAGTAGTCCCATCATAGTTTCTAAAGTAGATAACAGTTGATTATGCCAGCAAATTGTCAGCTGGTAATGCGGTGCATATTCAAAGTAATACAAAAAATGAAGTAACCGTGTGATGGCATGAATATCACAGAGAGAGCTTCCAACAAATTTTAATATGTCGGAAGCGTCATTAGATTGTCACATATTATTGTAGTTCACAGGCACTACTATTTTTTCAAATATTACTGCAGTTTGCAGGCACTAGTGTATACATATTGGAAAGACAGTGCAATGTCTCCACAGGAATTGATGAAAACAACGATGCAGTTGGCAATCTACAACTATGCTTCTACATCAAAGGAAGCACAGACATTTATTTTTTTCCTCAGCATGCAGGCTGCACGGATAATCACTTCTTCTTCTTCAACACCCAGGTCGGATCAACTTTGTTCAACGACGAAGTAAGGATCTTGTAGGAGATGAGCATCCGAAGTTGAATCAAATCCTGAAAAAATCAGTTTGGTGCGGTTAGGACAGTGAACTGGTGTGTAAATCCATTGAGCTCCTTAATTGAAACAAAGGAGTGTTAATTGCGGCACAACAGATTTCATCTATAGGAAATTTTGTCAGCATGGCGGCCTAGTGCAGCAACCTAATGGTCGTGTTGTTCAATGTTCTGGCTTGAAGGAAGCACATGTGAAGCAAGAAGGAAGCGAGCAGCACAATCAAATCTAAGCAAAACATGGTAGCCGAAGAGTGCATGCACGGGAGCAGATTGTTTGTTCGACGGGAGCGCATTTTTTTTTCTATGGAAGCTATTCGCCATCTCATTACAAGCATTTGTTATTTATAGTATTTTATGGGTAAAATTGTTTATATTATTGGAAGCATTGTCACTAGAAAAGTTTGGACGAAATTCTCGAATCAGTGTAAACAGATTTTAATCTGTAGAAGCATTCATCTAGTTGGTGGACACAAATTTATATACAGTTGGAAGCATTCTCTAGTATGGACGAACCATATTTTTTTAATAATTCAATCTAATTAGACACATTTTTATTACAATGGAGCATATTACATTGACGTCGGAAGCAAAAAAAATTATTGGGCATGAACAAAACGAATTCTAGTAAAAAAATATAGTTTCACATTACAAATAGATTTCTTTCATAGAGAAGCGAATTCAATTAAATTTCATTCGAAGCAAACGTGCATAGTTTTGGAAACAAAATTTGCTTCGAAGAAAGCAAACTACAGAATTTAGTGTCCGTAAGATGAACTAAAATAATTGGATTGCTACAAATCAAGAATGAATACTTGGAAACTAACGAGGGGAGCATTTTTGGGAATGTTTGTAAATAGATGTGCGATCTCTGGAATATTTGGAAACTCCAAAGGGATGCATGGTACGTATATTATTTTAGCGACCACTAATGCTATTTTGGATGACCACGAAAATGGTGGGATTAGACGTGATCCTTGCAAGTACAAATTAGGAAGCAAATCAAGAAATAACAACTGGCAGGCTGGTTCACGGTCTCACGATAGCAATCGGACGCTGCACGTAATCTCTATCATGCGGTAGGGAAGGATTCCGATGAAACACTACAAATCGGTATTGAAAACATGTTTGTTCTTAAAAAATAGTTGGTACAAACCTGGTCAAAAGGCTTCATTATCTTGCCGTCCCATTGTGTCATGAACATCATTACGAAAACTCCGCAGTCAAATCTGTTCATGAACATGGGAAATAGGTGAGCGAACATAAGCAATGATGAGAGAATAAAAGTGTATTTGGGGGTCATTCTATTACGTGGTGGTCTGCTGGCGCAATTCCTGAGGATTGTTCTGGACAAACTGGCCAAAGTTTGTTTTAGGAAATGCGTTCGCAAAGGAAGCAAGTTTGATAAAATTATTCACCTGTGAAGAAGCACACAATAGTTAGAGAACCAAATATTTGTGGTGCCGATGAAGCAATATTTGGAAAATATATGTATGAATGGTATGAAGCAGGTTCTTCGTATGTGAGAGCATTTTGGTAAAGGTACAGAAGCATGGTTAGTATGGATTGTAAAGCAAGTTTCGCAAATTTGGCTGTTGAGTGAGTAAACTGCATTGGAAAAAATCATAAAACAAACAGTTTACATGCTTCATACCAGAAAATCAGCTCTGTCATAGCATCTAGTTTTCTTGACACCAATCATAGAGTCGAGGACATTGACTTGTTTGAGGAGAAGGTTGATGCACACTAGGACCCAATGTTTAGTGTCCACTATTGCAAAGTATAGCTAAGAAGCAAAAAAAAAAAGAAGCACTAGTAAGAATGGTGGAACAATGTATTGTTTGGTAAATCTCACATGTGAGGTTGGAAAGAAGGTGATTGACAATAGGTACCATATCCTTTGATTTGAGCTGGTGATCTCTGTAAACTTTCTGGAATTCTGTAATACATGTTTTAGGGTCAAACTTATCCTCATGGACCATGAGCTTTGTCTATAAAAATGAATGTTGAGTCAAATAATGTTGGAAGTAACATCGGTAAAATAGTTGAGTACAGGAGAATGAAACATACGGTCAAAGATTGTGAGAATGCAAACTTGGTGCACAATGGCTCACTGGTTGTATGGTTGTTGGTCACCAAGTTGAAATCCCGGATGAAAAGCTCCATGACGTTTTTGTCGATGCATCCACGGGGTTTGAAAGCTTCGCGGAATTCTTCATATGTGACATGATATTCTCCAAAGTCAACAAAAGGAGGCCTGATGATGCAAATTTATAAAAATTATTGCAGCTAAGTGTTTGATCAAAATTGACGTCAATGAAATCATAAAGGGAGCATCGGACTTAATGTTACCTTTTTTCATTGTCAACAGGCTTCCTTATGCACCTTCTGAGAATGTAGGTGTCATATGCATCCTTTGATTTGTCAGTAACCTTAAGGTTCTTGAGCTTTTTTTGTTGTGCTTCATTATTACGGTCTAGGAAAGCTCTTTTTTTCCTGTTTTTCTTATCTTGAGTTTGGGTGCCGATAGTGCATTCAACTTCGAGTGTAGTTGGTACATGTGAAGGAAAAAATGCCGGTTAAGGAAGAATTCCGTTATAAGTATTGCAACAAGTCATTTGGAAACAAGCATCATGTATATTAAGTTGGGACAGATAGATACAAGGTAGCAAGCATTAAGTAGATGAGGAAACGGAGGCATGTATGATAAGAAGCAATCAGATTATATTTTCGACATAAGTTGATAGAATGAGCAAAATTGTTGGTTTATTTGTCATGTGAGAATGCATTTGGTTGATGAAGAAGCCAGATGTTCGATGTGTGGAAGCAAAGAATATAAATTGGAGAAGCTTGTGTGATTTGCAGTTAATTTTTTAAGTGATAGCACATGTATATATGTTGCAAGTGCTTAGTATTCTACATATGAAAAAATGTAGAAAAAAATCTGTTTGGTGCACACCTGTAGAAGGAGATTGGCCACATTCAGCATTTGGAGCTTGATTAGAATCTTGGGTTCCTGGAGATGTAAACTTGGGAACATCAACGCATGGTGCTTCAGAAGCAGTATTATCTGTAGCATCTGCTTGAGAAGAAACAGTATGCGCAATCAGTTGTTCTTCAGTTGCCGGCTCGGGAGCGTTAGGTTTGGCCACATCACTAAGATGTGTCTCAATGGTTGCAGCACCTATTAAAATAGGAATGGAATTCAGAGCACATAAGATACATATGAGTAGAATGGTAATTGAAATGGCTTGGATGGCATGGTAGCGGCCTTCCCATACCTGATGTGTCCTTTGATGTTCCTCCTGTGGAAGTCGCTATGTTGGCAACACCTCGTGGGGAAGGGTGATTGTTGGCTGCAAAATGTTGGGTCCAAGTTTCACCTTCTGGCAAAAGGTTGAAAGTAGGACATTCAATGTCGTTAATGGGGCGAAGTTCTGTAGTTGGTTCAGTGATGTCTTGATGTTCAGTACGTGCATTTGCAGTAGAGGATGGATCCGTCATATGTGTTTTTTTGCCAGCACTCTGTTCTATCTCAGCCGCAATCCTAGTGGCTTCCTCCCAAAATTGTGAACCGTGCACATCTTCTCCGACTAGCACGGGTTCTTCATCTCTGGGCGCACCGGCAATGCTAGTGGATGCTCTAGGTGGCGAGAAGATGGGCGTGGAGGCACTTGGCGGCAATGGCCCATGTGGAGTTGTTGTGTTATTCTTGCAAGCTGCAAACAAATCAGAAGCATACTCGGCCATGCGCTGGACATGGATTTTCGTTAACCTTGTTACTGCCTTTTCAACATCTTTGCGCCATATATTGCTGTGCTTCTCATGGACAATCCTAATGTAATCTGGGAGCTCCTGTACAATATGAAAATAAATTCATGTTGGCGCGAAGCATTGTTTGAGAGGATGTGAGGAAACAACATTATGGTGCAAAATACCTCTGGGAAATTATTTTCTTGTGCTATGGAATGCCGAGATGCGTCCTGTTACAAACATGGTGTGATATAAAAGATGGGTCGAAACATGTAGTAATGCAGTAGAAGCACAAAAATAAAAATAGCTGAACCATGGATTGCATATTTATTCGTACCTGCCCTAAATGGTTGGAGTTTGATACTGCAATGTGCGGTAAAATGTGTTCTTGCGCTGCTTCATTTCCCAAGATTACATTCACAGTGGCGTACGGGGTGAGGTGGAATGGACGAAACTAAAAAAAATAGTGTGGAAAATGAATAAGTATGGTGACATGCAAGTAGTGTTGCATTTGGGGTTGAAAAATAATAGGAAAACTTACTGGGCGTGCACCATATGTATGGGGTTGGAGTGTCAGCTTGCTTTTATCATGCTTCATAACAAACTTGAAGTCGGCATCGGAAACATGAGAGGATCTCGGCAGATCATAACTAATCCGATGAGTCGACAGAGTTGAGACAGGGAATTCCAAATGATCCATGTAAACAATCTACATTATATTTTGGTTGAAAAAAAGGTTGGGATAAGGTAACAATATCTGAAACAATTGTACATATAGTAAGAAAGAATGTTGACATAGGAGAAAATATACCGCGATCCATGGTAAGCAACCACCAACCCATAGTGGTTTCATGTTTCCATCCTTCAGTGCCTTTCTCCTTTTGTCTTGGAATGTCTTGATTTCTGACATTGTATGTGAGAATATCTTGTCCGCCCAATCATATTCACGAACGAGTGTGGACTCACCGAGGCTCCCAAGATATTCCGTAGGCATCATAATGGTGCTTCCAGGAAAGAAATATGTACTGATCACCACCATGAAGAATGTCCTAAACCATACTTCTTGATCCAACTCATCATCTTCAAGCAACTTTTCAGCATGATGAATTGGCGCCCTCCTTCCAGCTGTGCTATATTCAATTTTGTAGAATTCACGATATGGTGATTCTTCATGATCACCGGTGAGCACCACCGGCCTAGCTCCAGAAGGAAGCCCCAATGCTTTAACTACCATTTCTTTGTTGAACACTATGCTTGTTTTGTTCTTACTATTTCTGAATTCACCTAGCTCGGCATCAATCCTTAATATTATCCATTCCAGCAATCCCTTGGGAGCTGAGAATGCGGAAATATCCAGAAGTACACCCCACCCACGATCAGTAATGAGTTTTCTCCGAGGTTCCTTAAGCCCAAGCACTATGTCTCTCAACCGAGCGGCTGAAAAACGACTCTTGAGCATACAATTTGGATCGTCATCCTTCGTCATTGTGTAGTAAATTGCTACAAAAAAAGGAAACAGTAGCATGTTGAAGTGTGAGATTACATATAAGTATGTAGAAACAAACTGAATGGAAGCATGATAGAAATCAGAAGCACCAATTTTTTTATGAAAGAAACAAGAAGCATCATATTTGTTGAAATGAAACATATTAAAATCAACGCAGTAGCACATTTGTCTTGAACAACTTAATCAACTCAGAAGCATCACTCCGATGGTATGAAGCATATTGTCATCAATGCAGGAGCAGCCATATTTGAAAATATAGAATGTAACAATGTTTCCCGCCGATTGCACAAAAAATGTACCAACTTCATCGGCATCAGTGCGTGATCGTTGAACACAAAAATTGCTACTATTCGTAATGATGAACATGGAAACATAAAAATTGCTACTATTACCCAGGCAAGAGATACAAAATTGCATATAGAATGGATGAACACAAATTAATTATATAATTCCAGTTTGAAAAGTGAATCAAAAATTCGTAATGGTTGGAGAAAAGCTAGATTTTGTTTATACAGTAGCCACACATGGAGACGTAGATGTATCTGTTACCTTGTACACCAAATCTGTGACAATGCGAGATGGAAGCAACGTCGGGAGCTGAGATTAGGCCGGGATGAACCGCCTGAATCCCTGTGTCGGCCGCGAGCAGATGGTGCCGGCGGAGATGCTTCAATCCCAATCGCGCGCGAGGCCGTCGGGATGGGGAGCAGCGGGATGGGGAGCAGGGCGAGATGCGGAGCAGCAGGATGGGGAGCAGGGCGAGGACGACGGGGAGCTGGGCGAGGTCGACGGGGAGCAGCGCGAGGTCGACGGGATGGGGAGCAGGGCGAGGACGACGGTGGACTGGGCGATGTCGACGGGGAGCAGCGCGAGGTCGACGGGATGGGGAGCAGGGCGCCGATGACGGGATTCCTAGCAGCGCTGAACTGCGCCCGTGGCAGCGTAAGCGTTGAACTGGGCCTGGCGTCGTTAGCGTTGAAGTGGGCCTGGCGTCGTTAAGGGAGGCAATAACTGCCCGTAACTGTCGCATATTTAATCACCAAAAAAAGTCATTATTTTCAGAAGGTTACGAGTCAAAAAGGAAGGGAGCCGCACGATCGGGAGCTAAACCGACGTCTCCGGAGAGGTCCGACGAAAGAGCTTCCATCGGACTGCGTTATATAGTATTTACCAAACAGAAACGCACGCACGCACGTATTATGTTGGCTGTTACTAACATTTCATCTCCAATTGATTTCCGGCGATTTAAGCCACCATTTGACGCACCGTTTCTTCCTACTTAAGCTCCACATCTTCCTCTTCGTTTCCCCTCAAACGGCACCTCCCGAGAGCCCCCAGGCTGCTCGAATTTTCGCTCGCAAGTCCGCTGTACCATCACACTAAATCGTCGATTCCGGTGAGCACAGTCCATCTTTTGACCTCTAGTTTTCGCCAAACCCTTTCTTTCTTCATTCCGCATCTCTCAGATTTTGATTCGCAATTTTTGGTGCACCACAGCGACGGTGCCATCTTCGACTGTGAGCACGTAGGCGAGAGGTTTTCCGGCGAGCAATTTCCGGCGAACTACTGCACCTCGACGCCGCGACTTTGTCATCGAGTTTCCCTTGTCAAGCTGAGCTTCACCGTCTTCCCCGCCATCGCCAAGGAGCACCGGAACGTCAACGCCGGCGACATCAGACAATACTGCTGTGCGTTCCCGTACGTGAGCTGCCTTGTTTTTTTTTTTTATCTATTCCTTATTTCCAGTGAACCACATGATCTAGATCCAAGGGCCAAAATAGATCACTTAGATGAAGGGGTATCATCCAATCAGAATCTGCCACTTGTCATATTGGTTATAATTTTCGAATACTCTAGGCAGGATATACTCCAATCTTTGAAAAATCATATCTTTAGTTCCGTTTATCGAAATTTAGCAAACAAGATGTCCCTGAACTCAGAAAAATGTGTAGTATACGTTAGTGTCATAATATTGCACTTTTGCATCATATTTTTACACAGTTTTTGCAGAAACTCAAATAGAGTATTTTGGCCATATAAATAGTTCTACAAAATAGTTTTAAGTAATTCCTTTTGCATTTAGCAGAGATTTGAACCCCCTGTACAGTAGCATTAGAAAATAAAAATGTTACCTATACGTTTTTCTTGTAGTATTTGTTTAGTGTTGTAGATCTTTTCTAATGATAGGAAATGTTTTTAATAATTAATTCAACACTAAAATTTTGCCATGGCATCATGCATATAGTGACAACCATAGAACAATAAATGGAGTGCTCTTGTGTGAATCTCATATGCATCTCATGTCTATGTTTGTGCATTTGTGTTGTGCTTTGTGTTTATGGTGCTATGTATGTATGCTTGTAGATTGCGACTGTGACAGCTGCAACCTTTATGACTGCGAAGGTTGCAACTCCTCCCACTGAAAAAGGCAAGTGACACACACCAAAAGTCCCAGTTTTAATTCTTGCACCGTAGTGTTTTTATAGTAGACATGTCTAGGGTTTATGCTTTATGCCTGCTAATAAATCCTAGTAGTTTAGCTACACCACTCCTACACTCCTTTAGCCGCCATTAAATTTAGTTGTTACCTGCTATGCCATGGAAAATGTTTTGATAGAGGTTAAGGAAAAACAACTAAGTTTAATGAACTACCTGGGTGAATGGTGGAGCTTTGGAGCGGGTGGCTGCATCAGGGGGCCCTGTCAACGGCGATACCCTGGTGTGAGTACACATTTGCGGAAAGTCACCCAGGATTAAAGAGATTGTAGACAACCTTGCTCATTAGCTTACCGTACAACCACATGCTATATGGGCTCTGGCTTGACGGAGTATGTTGTGAGAACCCGGATCCTACGTGACAGATGATGTAGGGGATTGTAGGTTGGTACGGGTCCGTAGAGGATGGTCTGGGGGATTACTTCGGAAAAGTCTCGTCCTAGTCAACATCTGTCCATTTGAGCAAAATGTGCATCATGGAAAAAGAGCAGACTAGGTCATGTGGGTAAAGGTGTATAACCTCTCGAGAGTGTAAATCTAAGTACTTAGCCGTGTCCCCGGTTATGGACAACTTGAGCGAACTGACAAGTCTTTGTTCGAAGATCTCCTCATCCCAATTTCTTAAATAAAATTTGGTGGGTGAACAAGGGTAGGAAGGTACATTGGGGCTTTACCAATGTTACTGTTAAATGGTTACATTGGGGATTTACCAATGTTACTGTAAATTAGATTGAAAGAAAATGTTTTGATAAATGATAGGGAAAAATTGGCTTTATGCAAAATGAACCTGAGCTCTACCAGCCAGATGTGCACGTAGGTATAGGATGCCTTTCGAGTCCACAAAAGTGTCCTTGCCAATACAATTCAAATGTATTGACCATTCGTGGCTGCAACGTATCATGTTGCAGGTTTTTTAGACGATGAGTAAGGAAACGTTAGGGGTTACGAGTCTATCCTCAACATGCTCGCCTGTGGCACATGAAGACGAAGGACTCCATGTTGTTTATGTTTGTCCGTTGTAAAACTCTGATGATATGCTAGCCTTGTGCTATGCAATTTGTAATCCTTTATGTAAATTCTGGATCATACGATGTAATAAAGACCTTTGTATCTTGGTATTACATCTTGTACTGTGTGTGCTAGCGATTGATCCAGGGACTAGCACAAATACGCACAGAGATCGGCACCTTAAAAGGTGAGGTCGCTACAGGCATTTCATTACGTCTGGAGATATTACCAACCCTTTGGCATTCATCACAAGATAATATAAACTTTCTCGCATCCTTGAAGAGAGTTGGCCAATAAAAACCTGATTGTAGAACCTTTTGCGCGGTTCTTTCTCCGGCGTGATGTCCTCCATAAGCACTTCCATGACATTTACTCAATATCTCTTGTTGTTCATATTCGGGAACACATCTTCGCATAATACCATCCACTCCTTCTTTATATAAGTGTGGGTCATCCCAGAAATAATGCCTCAAGTCATAAAAGAATTTCCTCCTTTGCTGAGCTGAAAAGGTTGGAGGCAAGTACTTGGAAACAATAAAGTTAGCATAATCAGCATACCAAGGACTATCTCGCGAGCTCACCTTTATTACAGCCAATTGTTCATTTGGAAAACTATCATTAACAGGAACAGGATCATAAGCAATATTTTCCAATCTAGACAAATTATCAGCAACAGGATTATCAGCACCTTTCCTATCTATAATATGTAAATCAAATTCTTGCAAAAGAAGTACCCATCTAATAAGCCTCGGCTTAGCATCTTTTTTTGTCATAAGGTATCTAATTGCAGCATGATCAGTATGAATAGTAACTTTTGAATCAACAATATAAGATCTAAATTTATCGCAAGCAAAGACTACAGCTAATAATTCTTTTTCAGTTGTAGCATAATTTCTTTGAGCAGCATCAAGAGTTTTACTAGCATAATGAATAACATTCAGTTTTTTATCTACTCGCTGTCCAATAACAGCGCCTACAGCAAAATCACTAGCATCACACATAATTTCAAAGGGTAAGTTCCAATCAGGAGGTTCAACTATAGGAGCAGTTGTTAAGGCTTTCTTAAGAGTTTCAAAAGCTTCCTTACAATCATCATCAAAAACAAATGGTACATCTTTTTGAAGAAGATTAGTAAGAGGTTTTGAAATCTTGGAGAAATCTTTAATAAACCTCCTATAAAACCCAGCATGACCAAGAACACTACGAATACCTTTAACATCCCTAGGATAGGGCATCTTCTCAATTGCTTCAACTTTAGCTCTATCAACTTCAATACCTCTCTCAGAAATTTTATGTCCCAATACAATTCCTTCATTAGCCATAAAGTGGCATTTCTCCCAATTAAGAACAAGGTTAGTTTCTTCACATCTCTGCAAAACTTTATCAAGGTTTCGCAAGCAACTATCAAAAGAATTCCCATAGACGGAAAAATCATCCATGAATACCTCTACAATACTTTCACAAAAACCATGAAAAATAGCAGACATGCATCTTTGAAAAGTAGCAGGAGCATTACATAAACCAAAAGGCATGCGTCTATAAGCATAAGTTCCATAGGGACAAGTAAAAGTGGTTTTCTCTTGATCTTTAGCTTTAACAGCAATTTGTGAAAACCCAGAATAACCATCAAGAAAACAAAAATGAGTATTTTTAGACAATCTTTCTAGCATTTGATCAATAAATGGTAAAGGGTAATGATCTTTCTTAGTAACTTTATTAACTTTTCGAAAATCAATGCACATTCTATACCCTACAACTACTCTTTGAGGGATGAGCTCATCATTATCATTAGGCACAACAGTCATTCCTCCTTTCTTGGGAACGCAATGCACAGGACTAACCCATCTACTATCAGCAATAGGATATATAATACCAGCTTCAAGAAGTCTTAATACCTCATTCCTTACCACTTCCTTCATCTTCGAATTAGACGATGCTGATGTTCAACAACAGGCTTTGCATCATCTTCCATATTAATAGCATGTTGGCAAATAGAAGGAGAAATCCCTTTCAAATCATCAAGAGTGTAGCCAATAGCGCCTCGGTGCTTCTTCAATATTTCCAATAACCTTTCTTCTTCAATCTCTGAAAGCTTAGAACTAATAATAACAGGATATATTTTCTTATCATCAATATGAGCATATTTAAGATTATCAGGCAAAGGCTTTAAATCAAAAACAGGATCTTCCTTTGGTGGCGGTGTTGTACCCAGATCTTCCACCGGTAAATCATGCTTGAGAATAGGTTGGCGAAGAAAAATTTCCTCAAGCTCATCTCTTTCTTTCCTAAAAACTTCACTCTCGCTATCCTCCAAATGTTGCTGCAAAGGATTGTTAGGAACAAGAACAATAGATGCACACTGCTCCATTTTAAAATCATTACTAGGCAAATCAGCTTTATAAGGAGTTTTGGTAAATTTAGAGAAGTTAAACTCATAAGATTCACCAGCAAATTTAGTCAAAATTTTCTCTTTCTTGCAATCTATAATAGCTCCACAAGTATTTAGAAAAGGTCTACCAAAAATAATAGGACAATAATCACTAGCAGCAGAACCAAGTACCAAAAAGTCAGCAGGATATTTAATCTTACCGCATAAAACTTCCACATCTCGAACAATACCAATTGGAGAAATAGTTTCTCTATTAGCCAGCTGAATAACCACATCAATATCTTCAAGTTCACAAGAATCAATTTCATGCATAATCTCCGTGTAAAGCTCATAAGGAATAGCACTAACACTTGCACCAATATCACATAATCCATAATAGCAATGATCACCAATTCTAACAGATAGCATAGGAACACTAGCTTGTTTGGGTTTATTAGGATGTGAAACAATATTAGAAGCATCTTCACAGAAAATAATATGACCATCCTCCACATTTTCAGTCACAAGATCTTTAACTATTGCAACCGCAGGTTCAACTTTTATTTGTTCTTCAGGTTCTACAGGTTTCTTTTCACTTTTATGAACCGCACTATTTATAACAGAGTACTCCTTCATTTTAGCAGGGAAAGTAGTTTTTTCAATATAAGCTTCAGGAATAACATGATCAGCATATTCAACTACAACGCATTTATTAATAGATGAATCAATTTTATCTTTATACGGTTCATGATACTTATCAAAATTCTTCTTTGGCAATTCATAATGAGAGGCAAAAGCTTTATAAAGATTTACAGCAACTTGAGAATCAAGACCATATGTAGCACTCATATTACGAAATTTATCAGTATCCATAAAAGCTTCAATGCATTTATAATCATAAATTATACCTGATTCTCTATCCTTGTCGTTCTCCCAACCTTCAGTATTTTCTTGGATCCGATCAAGAAGGTCCCTTTTAAACTCTTCTTTGTTGCGTGTAAATGATCCAGAACAAGAAGTATCCAGCAAGGTCTTGTCTTGAAAAGAAAGTCTTGCATAGAAATTATCAATAATAACATTACCAGGAAGCTCATGAATGGGGCATTTGAGCATTAAAGACTTCAATCTGCCCCAAGCTTGGGCAATACTCTCTCCATCATGAGGCCAAAAATTATATATGCAATTCCGATCCTTATGAATTTCACTTGGAGGATAGAACTTAGAATAAAACCGGGGCACAATATCATTCCATTCAAGAGAATCCCCATTATCCAGTAATTTATACCAATGCGCCGCTTTACCAGACAGCGATAAAGAGAATAGTTTCTTCCTCACTTCATCCATAGCAATACCTGCACATTTGAATAAACCGCATAATTCATGCAAAAACAGTAAATGATCACCGGGATGGACAGTTCCATCCCCTTCATAGCGGTTATCCATAACACGTTCAATAATTTTCATAGGTATTTTATATGGTATCACTTCCTCACCTGGCGCCTCATCTACTACCGTTGCAGTAGTAGTAGATTTCCCAAATAAAAATTGAAGAGAAGATCTCTCCATAATGACTTATAGCAGCAGGCAGAAATAAAATCAGCACAACAGTAAAGGTTTTCCTTACCAATTCCACTTACCAATAGCGCTTCACTCCCCGGCAACGGCGCCAGAAAATAGTCTTGATGACCCACAAGTATAGGGAGTGTATCGTAGTATTTTTGATAAGTAAGAATGTCGATCCCAACGAGGAGCAGAAGGTGTTGACAAGCAGTTTCGATGAAGGATTCACTGTAAATGCTCACAGACAAGTATTCAGGGGGTTTAGATGTAACAGTTGAATAAAGTACGAGTAAGTAAAGTGCGAGAGTAACAATTGCAGCGAGTGGCCCAATCCTTTTTAGCACAAAGGACAAGCCGGTTTGTTTACTTATAATGACCAAACGTTCTCGAGGACACACGGGATTTTAGTCTAGTGCTTTCGCTACATACGGATGAATAATCTTCATTGTTATGATAAGTGTTGTGTGGGTGAACCTATGCTAATGCACCGCCCTTCCTAGGACTAATACATACTTGTGATTATACCCCTTGCAAGCATCCGCAACTACAAGAAAGTAATTAAGAATAAATCTAACCACAGCCTTAAACTCTGAGATCCTGCTATCCCTCCTGCATCGATATACCAACGGGGGTTTAGGTTTCTGTCACTCCGGCAACCCCGCAATTAGCAAACGAATACAAGATGCATTCCCCTAGGCCCATAAATGGTGAAGTGTCATGTAGTCGACGTTCACATGACACCACTAGAAGAATAACACCACAACTTAAATATCATACCATTGAATATTACTCAACCATAGTTCACTACTAACATTTAGACTTCACCCATGTCCTCAAGAACTAAACGAACTACTCACAAGACATCATATGGAACATGATCAGAGGTGATATGATGATGAATAACAATCTGAACATAAACTTGGTTCAATGGTTTCACTCAATAGCATCAACAACAAGTAGAGATCGATACCGGGAGAGTTTCCCCTATCAAACAATCAAGATCAAACCCAAATTGCTACGGCGGTGATGGTGTCCAGCGGTGGAGACGGCGGTGATGATGGTGGAGATGATGATGATGGTAATGGAGATGATGTCCAGCTCGATGACGGTGACGATGGCGTCGATTTCCCCCTCCCGGAGGGAATTTCCCCGGCGGATTCCTGCCCGCCGGAGAGCTCTTTTCTCTCTGGTGTTCTCCGCCCCGCAGAGGCGGCTGTAACTCTTCGCGAGGTACCCTCTGTGGCTTAGGTTTTCGGGACGAAGGATTTCGCGAAGAAAAGGAGGCGAAAGGGGCTGTGGGCCCTCCACACCACATGGCGGCGCGGCCAGGGCATGGGCCGCGCCGCCCTAGGGTGTGGGCCCACCCTGGGTCCTCCTGGCCCCTCCTTCTGGCTTCCTTCGTCATCTTGAAAAATAGGATTTTTGGTATAATTTCCTTCCACAGTTGATCTTCCGAGATATTGCGTTCTGACGGTGCTTTTTCCCGCAGAATCCTGGCTCCGGTGCTTGATCCTCCAATAATGATGAAACATGCAAAATAGATGAAATAACATAAGTATTGTGTCCCAATATGAAATATATCAATGAATAACAGCAAATTATGATATAAAATAGTGATGCAAATTGGACGTATCAATATACATGGTATATGTTTGTATGATTTGGATTTGCTTCTTGATTTCCATTGCGTGACTAGTTCTGTGCACAAAGTTGAGCTCAGAAAACTTGCGCATGGAGTAATTATGAGTATCATCTTGTGTTGCAGAACTAGGGGGTTATGTCGGGAGCGTTAGGAGAGGAGACCGAAGCGCAGCGCATGGAGCGCGAAGCAAAACAAAAGGAAGAGGCTGATGAAGCAGCCAGGAATCAGTTTCCACCACCACCACCACCCATGACACAGCAGAATTTTGTTCAGTACATGCAGCTGGTGGAGGAAAGACAACGTGTAACGTTGGAGCAGCAGAATAAATTCTTCCAAGAATTGCTGCAACAGAACCGGGTAGAGAGACCCGAGAATCCGGGAGTCACCCTAGCAGACTTCCAGAATACCAAGCCTATATCTTTCGCATACGCGCCCGAGCCAATGGACGCGGAAGATTGGCTTATGGATACTGAGCGAAAGCTCAATACCGTTGGATGTAACGACCAAGAGAAGGTCCGTTATGCTACCCATCTGCTGTGTGGACCTGCCGCATCATGGTGGGACAATATAGTAGCCGTTTATCCGGCTGGAAAGGTATTTACCTGGGAGGAATTCGCAAGGAAGTTCAGGGAATCCAATGTCCCTGAAAGTATTGTGGAACTGAGGCGTAGAGAATTTGAAAGTCTCGAGCAGAAGGACAAGGCAATCCTGACTTATGTCAGGGAATTCTCAAAGCTGTCCCGGTATGCGGTTGAAGAAGTCAACACCGAGGACAAGAAGAAGAAAAGGTTTCTGAGGGGGTTAAGTCCCCAGTTCAAGGTTCAGCTCCGTATGATGAGAGCGACGGAGTTTCAAGAGTTGGTGGATGCTGCCATCACTCTGGAAGATGATTTCAAACAACTGCAGGAGGAAAAGAGGAAGAAGGCCAAGTTTGAGCCTAAGAGGTTTGTTAGTAACAAGCCCAATACCAGCTTGAGTTTCAAGCCCAGGTACAGCAACAACAACAACAACAACAACAACAACAACAACATCAACTACTACAATAGTAGGAGGAACCAAGCTTTTCAGACTGCCAATCCAATGGTTTGTCGAAGCTGTGGACTTCCAGGGCATTTCTCTAGGGATTGCAAGAAGCCAAAGATTATATGCTTTGGTTGTCGTCAGGAGGGGCACATGCTGAAGGACTGCCCCAAGAAAAATAATGGAGGAGGTCAGTCAGGAGGAGGAGGAAATCGTGGAGGAAACACCAGAGGGAATTGGAAGAATAAGAAGCCCTTCGGCAAGCTGAACTGCACTAGTCTGGAGGAGGTGGTCAACTCCGATCAGGCGGTGATAGGTACGCTCCAGATACTCACTCATCCTGGCAAAGTACTTTTTGATACTGGTGCAACTACATCATTCATTTCTCAACAATTCATCATCAAACATGGGATTAGTTGCACTAAGTTAGATACACCCATAACCATACTTTCTGCGGGGGGAACGATAGTAGTAACCCACACCAAACAAAAACAAGTCATTATGATCAATAAGTGCGCGTTTGACGCGGACCTGTTCATTTTACCGATGAAGGACATTGATGTCATTCTTGGTATGAACTGGTTAGAAGCTAATGGAGCATTGATCGACTGTGTGAACAAGACGGTGTCTTTGAAAAGCCCCGATGGAAGTAGAATGATCTACCAAGGCGACAAACATACACAAATTGAAGTTGAGCTACAGCTGAACAGCATGAAGGAGGTGAAGTTAGAGGATATACCTGTAGTGAATGAATTCCAGGATGTGTTTCCTGCGGAATTACCTGGTATGCCACCAGATAGGGAGATAGAATTCACTATCGACCTAATTCCAGGAATAGCTCCGATTGCTAAAGCACCATATAAAATGGGGCCTAAGGAGTTAAAAGAACTTAAGGAGCAATTGGATGACTTGGAACAGAAAGGATTTATACAAGAAAGTGTTTCACCATGGGGATCACCTGTGATCTTCGTGGATAAAAGAGATGGAGGAAGAAGGATGTGCGAAGACTACAGGAATCTGAACAACGTCACAATCAAGAACAAGTATCCACTTCCAAGAATACAAGATCTATTCGATCAAGTTAGAGGCGCGGGAGTCTTTTCCAAAATTGATCTAAGATCCGGTTATCATCAGATAAAGATCAAGAAGGAAGACGTTCCAAAAACTGCCTTTGTTTCAAGGTATGGACATCATGAATACCTTGTAGTGCCTTTTGGATTAACAAATTCCCCAGCAATATTCATGAATCTCATGAATAAGATTTTCATGCCATATCTAGACAAGTTTGTCATCGTATTCATTGATGATATCTTGATCTATTCCAAGAACAAGGCCGAACATGCTGAACATTTGAGATTAGTGTTGCAAACACTAAGAGAACATCAACTCTATGCCAAATTTAGTAAGTGTGAATTTTGGCTAGATCAAGTGGAATTTCTTGGTCATGTCATTAGCAAAGATGGAATCGCTGTTAACCCGAGCAAGGTAGCAGCAGTTCTAGAATGGGAAGCACCCAAGACTGTCAAGGAAATCCGAGGATTCCTCGGAATGGCAGGATACTATCGGAGATTCATTGAAGGATTCTCCAAGATAGCAGGACCAATGACGAAGCTGTTAAGAAAGAACACACCATTCGTGTGGTCAGAGGAGTGTGAGAAGAGTTTTCAAACTCTAAAAGAGAAACTCACCACGGCACCGGTGTTAGCAGTTCCGGAAGTTGGTAAGGATTACACCGTGTACTGTGACGCATCCAAGCATGGATTGGGTTGCGTACTCATGCAAGATCGAAAAGTGATATCTTATGGATCGAGGCAACTCAGACCTCATGAAGTAAATTATCCCACACATGATCTAGAATTAGCAGCAGTTGTATTTGCACTCAAAACATGGAGACATTTTCTCTATGGAGCTAAGTGTGAGCTTTATACAGATCATAAGAGCCTCAAATATTTCTTCACTCAGAAAGAACTCAACATGAGGCAGAAAAGATGGCTAGAATTGATCAAGGATTATGATTTGACCATCAATTACACTCCAGGGAAGGCCAATGTTGTAGCAGATGCCTTGAATAGGAAGAGCACCGGAGGAGTGGAACAAGAAATATCACCGGAGTTGAGGAAGGAAATAAGTCAAGCCCAAATACAACTTTTGGAGAAGGAAGCTCATGAAGGACTATCGGTTTTGCAAGTAGCCGATGAGTTGAATGTTAACCTGAAGAACGAGATAATGATGGGTCAGTTGGACGATCCATTCATCGTGGAGGAGATGAGAAGAATAGATGAAGGAAGACCATCAGAATTTCACCGCGGAGAATCTGGATCATTATGGTTCCAGAAGAGAATTTGTGTTCCGGATGTTGCTGAAATCAAGGAAGTAATACTCCGGGAAGCCCATCAAACACCATACTCCATTCATCCGGGTAGTACAAAGATGTACATGGATCTAAAGGAGTTATTCTGGTGGAACAATATGAAGAGAGAGATCGCACAATATGTGGCGGAATGCCATACCTGCCAAAGAGTGAAGGCTGAACACCAGAGTCCGGCAGGAAAGTTACAACCTTTACCTATTCCAGAGTGGAAATGGGAGGAAATAGGGATGGATTTCATCACCGGACTACCCATGACTAATAAAAAGAAGGACATGATATGGGTAATCGTGGACCGGTTGAC
Organism: Lolium perenne; assembly: GCF_019359855.2. NCBI lineage: Eukaryota > Viridiplantae > Streptophyta > Magnoliopsida > Poales > Poaceae > Lolium > Lolium perenne. The sequence goes on along the minus strand of NC_067244.2, from coordinate 113,779,031 downwards.
GAAGAGTGCACACTTCTTAGCGGTAAATCAGCAGGATAAAGGAGAGAAACTCATCGATCTTTACATCAAAGAGATCGTGAGTAAGCATGGAGTGCCCAAGAAGATCGTGTCGGATCGAGGATCCGGTCACGTCAGCATTCTGGAAGCAACTACACGAAGCTTTAGGATCCAAGTTGGACTTTAGTACCGCTTATCATCCCCAGACAGGTGGACAAACCGAGAGAACTAACCAGATCTTAGAGGATATGCTTAGGGCTTGTGCCCTAGATTTCGGAGGATCATGGGAGGAGCACTTACCACTAGCAGAGTTTTCATACAATAATAGTTACCAAAGCAGCATCAAGATGGCACCATTTGAAGCTCTGTATGGAAGAAAGTGTAGATCACCGATATGCTGGTATGAAGCCGGAGCAAGCAAAGAGTTCAACCCTGATTATGTCAAGGAAAAGCAACAAATAATTGACATTATCAGAGATCGGCTCAAGATAGACCAGAGCCGACAGAAGAGTTATGCCGATCAAAAGAGGAGAACATGGGAGCCACGAGTTGGAGACATGGTATACCTTAAGGTGAGCCCGATGAAATGACTTCAGAGGTTTGGAGTGAAAGGAAAGCTAAGCCCTAGGTACATCGGACCTTTCAAGATTTTGAGTCAAAACCGAGGGTTAGCCTTCGAATTGGAACTACCGGGAAGGTTATCCCAGGTTCACAACGTATTTCATGTGTCGCAACTCAGAAAATGTTTGAAGACCCCAGATGAACCAGTATCACATGAAGAGCTTGAGTTACAACCAGATTTGACATACATCGAGAAGCCAGCGAAGATTCTCGAGGAGAACTGGAAACAACTCAGGAATCGAGCGATAAAGTACTGCAAGATACAATGGAAGCACCATCCCGAGAGGGAAGCCACCTGGGAAAAGGAGGAAGACCTGAGGAAAACATACCCCGAACTCTTCAGGTATTACAGCCACAACTTCGGGACGAAGTTTTCTTTAAGGGGGAAAGGCTGTAATATCCCAGGTTTAGAGACGATCGAGGGGTAGATTTTAGAAAGGGATGTGCATTGCATTGTAAATTACGGGGAAATTTCGCGCTTTTAAAACAAAACTGCATCGAAGGGGGACAAGTTTCTCTCTCGACACCTTACAGGGTTAGGGTTTCGAGAGTGCGATGAACTTGTTCCTACTTATCTAAATTAGGGTTTTGAGAAGAGAGAAGTGATATTGCATTGAAATCTTAAGTTGCATGATTGAATTATAAGTTAAGTTGTTTGAATGAATTCAAACCAAATTTGAATTTGAATTTCAAATTCAAACACTAAATGATCATCACATAATTCCAAGTAAAGATAATTTCACAAACAATTAACATTAAGCAAGAATATGAGTAATACAACAATTAAATTAAGCTCATTGAGAAAAACTTGAGCTTTATTGATCATCACACACATAATACATTGTCTTTACAATATTCAGATTTGAAATATGGAATTACAACACATTACAAGAATTGAATAAATAGAAAAATAAAAAGGAAAATTACAATTCAATGATCTATCCTAACACTACAAGCTAATCTTCATTTAGCCTTGTACTTGATGATCTCCATGATCCTTGGAGCATCAGGTTGATCCCTGCAAACAACACAACAACCAGATCATTAAGCCAAGTGGCAAAGCCACTTGGCAGGTTAGCAAACAAATGAAATGGAGGGGATATGATCAAGCTGCCGAGCTGATCTCTTCACCAGCACAAGTCCCAAGCTGGACTTGCACACACACACACAACCAGGCAGCACACAAGGCTGTATGCATGTGTAACACACACACAGTGAGTCACCATGGAAAGAGGTAGTGCTGTCGACCAACAAGAGCAAGCCAGAAGCATATAAAAGCTTTTCCCAGCCAAACCCTAGTCATTTGATTCAACCATCGGCAGAACTGAATTGGTAAGTCACAAGAACAGCAAGAACAGAAGAACAGCCACTGCTGTTCAACCATTACACAAATACCAGAAACAAATCAGGAATCCAGGTTGCAGGGAGGAGCAGGGCAAGCACATCAATCCATCCAGAAGCAAACCCTCTACACCAACCCTATTTCTAGGAGCTGGAGTGAGGTATACCAGTAAATCATGAGCAAGCAAGGTTTTGCTCATACTAATCCAGCATATGCACAAAGTCATAGAAGCAAAAGAGGGTAGAACCCTGTTTGTGTCATCATTTGGCTGTAAAGCCATTTGGTGCAAGCAAATATGGGTAAAGGCCATTAGGCAATCATCCTATGGGAACAACAGTTATGTAAATTAATGCATAACTGAAGAAATCCAACAAAAGATGAAGACACAGCTAGCCTAGCCCACACACTTAACACCTACAGCTATCTATGCCATCAGACCATAGACAATCTGTTGTCTATATACTTTATCAACATCAAAAGGCCACTGGAAGTCCAGAGTTGGATCAACCAGTGAGCAATTATTCACCACAGCAAGCCACAGAGAAAGGGGGAGCTACCATGACAGCACCAAAGGGCTGTCAAGGCCACCTCAACCCACATCCAACACTTCCAGCCATCACATCATCACCCAAGTGGGTTCAGTATGAGCTAGGGTACCCAACCAGTGGTTGGCATCCCTCTAGCTCAAGTCAATCAAGTTAAAGAATCATAACTGCAGAAACAGTTCATCTCATTTATCAAATAAATCTTGCCAAGCTACACAGATAAATGATTTATACAAGGAATCAAGACACCAGAGCCTTGCAGTGGATCCAATGGATCACTGTAAGCAACAGCAATTGCTTAAGCCAACAACAGCACACACCAGCACTTATCTGTAACCCACACACAGCTCAAATTGAGCACTAGTAAGGCACAAGATGGAGCATCACAGCTTTTAACAAGCCACTGATGAACACAGGATCATCAGCAGCTTGCTAGAGCATGCCAGGGCATGCTAGGGCATCACTGGCATCACACAGGAATCATATAAATTAAACATCCACAGTTAAGCAACAATTGAATCACAAACAAGTACATAAACCACTTTTATGATTGTATCCAGAAGCATATCATCAAGGAATTGATGTATAAGGACAACAATTAAGCAAGGCCAAGCCTACCATGAGCCAGAACCAATAATCATCATACAAACAACACTGTCTCTTGCTAAAAGCAAGGACTACTCACAGTAATCAAGCCTGGGGCAAGAACCAAGGCTACACATGGTTATCCAGTAACAGCAACAACAGCTGGAACAACATGGCAAGCCATGAGCATCACAGCTTGCTCATGAGCAAGTATAGAGTCGGCACAGAAGAAGAACTCGCATGAATATGAGCATAGGCTTAGCAGCACAAGCATAAGCTAGAGAGAGGAGAGCATCAGTACAAGCACAAGACTAGAGCGAGGCCATGGCAAGCAGAGAGCAGCAGCAGCACACCCTAGGGCATGCGCAGTAGCTAGGACGCAGCACATAGCCACAGCAGCATGGCACCCCACGGCATCTCCATGAAGGGAGACAGCTGTAGCTCAGCTAAGAGAAGGACTAGAGGAAGAAGAAGGAGGGGAGCACTTACAGGCGTAACGGAGAGAAGCACGGCCATGGCGGCACACGCCGGGCGAACGGCGGCGCCAGGCCAAGCCGAGCCAAGCCACCACCTCGCCGCAACGCCAGCATCACCACGGCACCAGGGACGCCGGCGAACGGCAGATCTTCACGGATCCATGCGGCCGAGGTACAGCAAGGTTGGGGGCGAGCAGAAACGGAGGCGAAAGCCAGATCGACGCGGACCAGACGGTGCGCCGTCGAGAGGCGGTTCTTTTGCAACCAACCGCACCGCCGGAGCTGGCCGGAGACGGCCAAAGTATTTCGGCGAAGGCGGCGGCGACCACGGCATCGCCAGAGAGACAAGGTGAGATTAGGGTTTCTGTGCGAGGAAGAAAGGGGCGAGTGGGCCGACCGAGCCCAAGTGTGGCTCGGGTTAGGGTTAACCCCACTGGGCCACCCTGACAGGTGGGCCCAGGGGTAAATGAGTCATTTCACAATTCATATAAATGCAGAAACTTTGAAATTAAATAAGAAATGCTTAGAAGCTCTAAAAAATAAATTAAAAATATGAAAATGGATCAGCACAAAATTCTCTATTTAAATAAAATCCCAAACAGAATTTTTGAAGACAATTAAGAATAAGTCTTATTTTAATGATTTAAATAAGAATTTAAATCACACATATTATATTCAATAATGAAAATAAGTCCATTAATGCAATTGGACTTTAAAAACACCTTGACAATATTTCAAGGTTGTATTTACCCTAAATAGAGTATCTCCAAATCTATCTTAGTATTAACCTCTCATAAAATAACAACGACATCGGAAGGGGGGAACAAACCCTAAAACTGGAATCATGCATAATTGCTTCTTTAACCATTGCCCTTATCGGACAATGATGCTATTTTTCAGAGACAGAGGACAAGGGTCAGTCCACACCTTCCAACTGCAAAACTTTGCAGTGTTCAGGCAAGTTCATCACTTGCTCATGTCATTTGAGTATTTCTATCAAATTACTTGCAAAATATTATGGTTATCACTATTGCATAAAAACCAAAACCACTATTTTCATAACTATGAATATGACTATGTGGTGGGCAATGGAACCATGGATTGTGTTGATATGGTGGAGGTTCCATTGCAAGGGTTTATATCCATCTAGGATTAAACAAAAAATGTCGCCAGTGATTCTTGTGCCGTAATACCCGTGTTAACCATAAGATCCGGAGTGGAACGGAGTAGTCAAAAGTGTTTCCACCTCTCGTTCATCAACGGATGCGCTTACCGTAGCAGTTGTATCTGGCGGAACAACCGGAGGGTGGGGATCCCATTCTAATTCCCCACGGTAATGCTTTGCATACCGTAGCAGTTGTGTCTTGCGGAACAACCGGAGGGTGGGGATCCCATTCTAATTCCCCACGGTAATGCGGTCTATGATGGGTTGCAGCTACCGGCGTAGGAGTGTATGGTAGAGCCCAGCACTGTCGTCGTGGTCGGGGTCCACCTTGAAATCTACAGGAATAATGGGACCGGCGTGGACCCAGGGTCGGGGCATGCAACAAAGGGTGGGTGTTCGAGGTAGCGGAGGAACATGATTGGCTAGACCTTATACTGGGCCTCACACCGAAGGAAGTGTGGACGGGAAAGCTGCCCGGTTGGCACCAAGGTTAAGATCTCTTATGGGTAAAGCAACACACCTCTGCAGAGTGTAAAGAACTGTGACCTGTCACTCCCTGTTCCGGGATAAGGAACTGCGAACGCGGCCGGAAAGGAGCTCCATGAAGTTCTAGTAAACCGGTGAAGGCTGACGGACATAGCTCTTTGGAATAAAAACAATCTCTTGAAGAAATGTTTATCAAAACTTGCATTGGTATTAGACTTTCTGGTCTAATATCGTAGTTAGAGCATTAAACACCCCTTACCTATTAGGAACTTGTTGAGTACGCTCGTACTCATACCACTCTTAAATCCCATGCTTAGATTGTCTGAATCGTCTGGAGGAGGACTACGACAACAATGAAGGAGCCGAGATCATCGGCTATGAAGAACCAGACCTCTCTGGAGGTATCGAGGGCGTAGACTACCTCATCGTCTACGGAACCGGGGAGGCTTCCGGAGGAGATCAAGCCTGAACATCTCGAGTAGTAGTAGTAGCCGAGCAGCCCGAACTCTTAGTATTTAGCTGCTCGAGAAAATAAATGTATAACTTAATGAGACTCTTATATTGTAAGCTAAGTTGGGTTCGCCTCGAACCCAGGAGTATTCCTCTTAGGACCCAAGAGGAGCTCCGAGACGACATGTGTATGATATTTGTAATAATAAATGAATGAGTTATGGACCTGCTATGTTCTGTTGTACTACTCTGAGGGATGTAATATTTGCGGAATGGTACTTCGTGAATGTTATATCAACGACTGGCATACTACAACATGCAGTGGTATGCAGGGTCACCACAAACCTGCACAACACAACCAAAGTACTTTGTCCCAACGTAACAGTAAGGTTGTCAATCTCACCGGCTTGCTGTAACAAAGGATTAGATGTATAGTGTGGATGATGATTGTTTGCAGAAAACAGTAGAACAAGTATTGCAGTAGATTGTATTCGATTGAAAGAATGGACCGGGGTCCATAGTTCACTAGAGGCGTCTCTCCGATAAGAATAAGCATGTTGGGTGAACAAATTACAGTTGGGCAATTGACAAATAAAGAGGGCATGACCATGCACATACATGATATGATGAGTATTGTGAGATTTAATTGGGCATTACGACAAAGTACATAGACCGCTATCCAGCATGCATCTATGCCTAAAAAGTCCACCTTCAGGTTATCATCCGAACCCCTTCCAGTATTAAGTTGCAAACAACAGACAATTGCATTAAGTATGGTGCGTAATGTAATCAACAACTACATCCTTAGACATAGCATCGATGTTTTATCCCTAGTGGCAACAGCACATCCACAACCTTAGAACTTTCTCACATCGTCCCAGATTTAATGGAGGCATGAACCCACTATCGAGCATAAATACTCCCTCTTGGAGTTACTAGCAAAAACTTGGCCAGAGCCTCTACTAATAACGGAGAGCATGCAAGATCATAAACAACACATAGATAATAGATTGATAATCAACATAGCATAGTATTCTCTATTCATCGGATCCCAACAAACACAACATGTAGCATTACAGATAGATGATCTTGATCATGTTAGGCAGCTCACAAGACCCGACAATGAAGCACAATTAGGAGAAGACGACCATCTAGCTACTGCTATGGACCCATAGTCCAGGGGTGAACTACTCACTCATCACTCCGGAGGCGACCATGGCGGTGAAGAGTCCTCCGGGAGATGATTCCCCTCTCCGGCAGGGTGCCGGAGGCGATCTCCTGAATCCCGCGAGATGGGATTGGCGGCGGCGGTGTCTCTGGAAGGTTTTCCGTATCGTGGCTCTCGGTACTGGGGGTTTCGCGACGAAGACCTTAAGTAGGCGGAGGAGATAGGTCAGGGGGCCACACGAGGGCCCCACACGACAGGCCGGCGCGGCCAGGGCTTGGGCCGCGCCGCCCTAGTGTCTGGCCACCTCGTGGCCCCACTTCGTATCCTCTTCGGTCTTCTGGAAGCTTCGTGTGAAAATAGGCCCCTAGGCGTTGATTTCGTCCAATTCCGAGAATATTTCCTTACTAGGATTTCTGAAACCAAATACAGCAAAAAACAGCAACTGGCTCTTCGGCATCTCGTTAATAGGTTAGTGCCGGAAAATGCATAAATATGACATAAAGTATGCATAAAACATGTAGATATCATCAATAATGTGGCATGGAACATAAGAAATTATCGATACGTCGGAGACGTATCAAGGGCGGACTCATCCTGGATGTATAGCCACTTTTTGCGCCAACCTTGGATGGAGTCGGGGAATTTCATGTCGAAATAATCGATATCGGGATGGACGCATATACAAACGCCACCTACATTGTAGATGACGTTCCTAGAGTTCTTGCGCCGGAGATAGAAGATGCGTTTCCACAGGCCCCAATGAGGATGGATACCGAGGAAACACTCGCAAAGATTGATAAAAATAGAAATGTGGAGGAGAGAATTTGGGGTCAGCTGATGCAGCTGGATCCCAAAGATAAACAGAAGTCCACGAAGAAACTCGTGGACAGGAACAGCAAGGCCGCGAACAAGGAAGTCGATGAAAGTTACCCGGAATCCAATGGGAGGATGAGGAAAGCTCCCATATCCGGGCATCTTTAGGGCTTCCTTCTTCTTCAGCAGACCCATATTCTTCAACAACTTCTGGTCTTGGGCAGAGATCTTGGACTGCTCCCAGCCCGAAACCTTGACTTTCTCCGCGAGCTCGTCGGTGCCCGGAGCCTTGTTCTTGCGTTGCTTCGTGCGCGGAGCCATGGGGAGCAGTTTGGTGGAGAAACAGGAGGAAAGAGAGCGTGTGCGCAAGGAGCTTGAGAGATGGCAATGGCGGAGAGAGAGAAGGAGTAGATGCGCGGCGCAACGAAGGGGGTGAATGAGGAACATAGGGTGAATTTATAGAGAGAAGACGATGCATCTAGCCGTTGGATGAAAAGGGGAAGTGTTGTGAGCCTTACGAGTGGCCAAAGGGTAAAAGGGTCTTACCACTCTGAATTTACTGAACGGAAGTTACTTTGCGCGTGCCAGAAATTACGGAGGACGTGTGTCCGCCACTTGCGTGACGTGTCGATGGCGCAGAGTTTTGGACCCACGGCCCAGTGAGGTGACATGAGTCGTGTCTTTCCAAGGTGGGCATCATGGCTATCATCAGCAACGACATCATTCAAGAAAGCTTCGGGTGGTTTAACAAAATATAGTGACAATGAAACTTCGAGTTATAAAAAAGGGATACTTCGAGAGCCTATGATCAGATGCAATAATCTGTTCATATGCTCGGGGGCTACTCTTATCAGAACTATTATCTATACTTCTGATAGGAGGATGAGGCGAAAGAGAAGAAATATAGGGTTGACAAAAATAGAAAAAGTTGAGCCTACAACCAAGTGCAAACACTCGGCTGTAGCCTCGGGGGCTACTCCCATTGGGAGCGCTGGTCGCGCACCCGATGAAATGTGAGGAAGAAAAAACAAGAGAATGACAAGACAATATAGAAGTGCAAACGAGGAATTATCATTGTACATCTTCGAGTTACACATAACTCGTAATGTACTCCCATCAAGAGATCAAGATATTGTCATTGAAGAACTCAAAGAAATTAGCAATTCCAGCAGCCGACAAAGGCACTCGACAATATATTCTCAGAGCGTGTTCGCCGCGGTAAAAACTCTGAATGCCGTAATATTTTATGAAGGTAAGTCCCCAGGATCCGTCTTGTGTGGCGTGGTATCGCACCCGAATGCGCTCTACCACTTCATCAGTATCAACAGATACGAAGAAAAATCCTTGCGGACATATTAGGTACTCGATAAAACATAACTGGGACTCGATTCACGGTAAGACCTTAAGCGGCGCATGTCGAGTTACACTAGTATCCCGAGTTCAAGTCCACGGACTTGAGCTTGAAGTAGGTTTATGCGGGTTTGCCACGAGAGCATTTAACTGGTACCTGACCCGTCAGATGAACCAGCCCCATCTACCGATATCCCTGCACAAAGTATATGTTAAGCAAAAGTATTCGGCTCAGTGATATGTAAAGATGCAATTCAATTCTACGATGGAGATTTTGCTTGATTCTACGATTCAAACAAAATCTCGGGGGCTACTGACATAGGCATCCCGAATCGGCCTGCCGAATAAAGAACCCGAGGACATCTGGAGGTCCACGACCCGAAGCTTTTCAAGGCCCAGAAGCCCAACGAATGTCAATATGGAATATAGAGTTATATTAGGAATCACGAGTCATGTAATCGTACGGGAAAGAGTCGGATAGTCTCCCAGAGTTTGTAACTTGTACGGCAAGAGATCCCTTGGCTCTCCCTCCTATATAAAGGGGAGCCGATGGGTGAAAGAATCACCGAATCTATTGTCAACATAACCCTAGTTTTCTTAGTCGAGCACCTTTTCGGCTGAACCTTCGAGATCTACTTTCCATCTACTTTCTACAAAACCCTAAGTGTACAATCCGTAGGCATTGACAAGTTAATCCCTTGTCAGATACCTGGAGAGAGTGTTGTCCATCAGCATAAGCTTGTGGTGGCAGACTTCCGCTTTCGACTTCGTGTCCAGCGGGATAATCATGCGAAAGCTAGAACAAAGTGGTCGAAACTCAAGGGGGAGGTAGCTCAGACATTTAAGGAGATGGTCATTAAGGAGGGCCCTTGGGAGGAAGGAGTTGATGTGGACAATATGTGGATGAAGATGGCGACCTGTATTCGTAAGGTGGCCTCAGAGGAGTTTGGAGTGTCCAGGGGAAGTAGAAGCGAAGTTTGGGATACCTGGTGGTGGAACACTAATGTCCAGAAGGGTATTAAGGAGAGGAAAGATTGTTTCAGACGCTTGTACCTTTTTTTTGAGGGAAATGTGTGCTTTATTGATACCTAATAAAATGTCATTACAAAGAGCCTCTCAGATACTATCCGGAGAGACACCACGCCACACAATATTAATAGAAGAAACACACCCTCTAGCTAATTGATGAGCAGAAACCGTTGAGCACACGTGACACATGTTGAAATTCACAAGAAGAAAACTCTTGGAGTAGAACTTGATGTCTTCAACCACCGATCATGTTGGGGAACGATCAGTCACTGAAGAATTTATGCGTTGTATCGCTGATAAGCAGTATGATGCGAGAATGACGTCCAAGAAACCTTCCTCCCGAGCGAAGACAATAGCACGGCGGATGGCCAGCGCCTCCGCCATTTCTGGCATTGTAACATTGTTAGAGCGCTCACCACAAGTGGCAGGACAGAGACCCATGTGATCACGAATGACAATACCATCCCCCATTTGCTTAGAAGAGGTGAAGATAGAAGCATCAATGTTCACCAAAACATTGCCCTCCTGCGGCGGAATCCATTTAGTAACAGAAGAGGATTCACGACTATGGTTGGCTTGCGGTTTATACAGATGAACAAGAATCATATCAATGTAAGCATTCACCTTTGTAGCAACTGGCTTGGGGTGCATCAGGACGCCTTCCTCTCGAGCCTTGTTGCGAGCATCCCAAATATGCCAAAGTGTGACAATAACAGTAGTGATCTGAACATCATAGGAACGATTTAAAAAGTCGAGCACCCAGGTCCTTGGTGAAAGGAACATGCTTCTCTTGATATAAACCTCATTCTCCGATTTAACATCTTGCCACACTTCTCTGGCAAATTGGCAAAATAACAAAGCATGTTCAACGGTCTCATGCTGGTTGCAGAATGGACAAGTTGTCGACGCCCGGATATGCCGTTTTTGAAGCTGGTGGCCACATGGTAGACAATCATGTGCAAACCTTCACAATGTGATGGTCATCTTCCCCGGTTCTTTGTTAGACCACATCTTCTTCCACAATTTGGAGTCTGAGCTGTCCAAAGTTGCAGAAGCTGAACCACGTCCTTTGGAGCTCCGATCAATCGCAAAGCGATTCTCTCTAGTTAGATGATATGCTGATCGTACTGTATATTGGTTGAACCGAGAATGAGGCCAAGACACATAGTCATTGCCACCATGGAGGCTAATAGGAACTTGTCGAATCTGATCAGCAACAGCTGACAAGGTATTAACTTGTCAATGCCTACAAGTTGTAGACTTGGCTTTCGCAGAAAGTAGAGGGAAAGTAGATCTGGAAGGTTTCAGCCGACAAAGGTGCTCGACTGCTAAAAACTAGGGTTTGTGTTGACAATGATTCGATCCTTTCTTTCTCCCTCGGGTCCCCTTTATATAGGAGGTGGAGCCGAGGCTTTCGTATCGTACAAGTTTACAATGTTCGGAAGGTTTACACGAGTCCCTCTCGTATTACAACAAGACTTCCTAATATATCTATTCTCCATATCAATGTTTGTTGGGCTTTCGGGCTTCATAAACTTCGGGTCATGGGCCTTCAGTTATCCCCGAGTACCTTATTCGGCAGACCCATCTAGGATGCCTATGTCAGTAGCCCCCGAGATTTTGCTTGAATCGTAGAGTCGAGTAAAATCTCCATTGTAAAAACAATCCATAAGTTCCATAAATCTTTATTTTTGCTCGAACTATTTATATCTTGTACAGGGATAATGGTAGATGGGGTTGGTTCATCTGACGGATCAGGTACAAGTTAACTGCTCTTGTAGCAATCCCGCAAAAACCTAGTTCAAGGTCAAGTCCCTCGACTCGACCTTGGGATAGTGGCTTAATTCGACATGCGCCGCTTAAGGTCTTACCATATGCCGAATTCCAGTTGAATTTTTATCGAGTACCTAACACGTCCGCTAGAATTTTTCTTCGTGTTTGTTGACACAGATAAAGTAGTAGAGCACATTCAGGTGCGATACCACGCTGCACAGGACGGATCCCGGGGACTTACCTTCGTAAAATATTACAGCATTCAGAGATTTTATCGCGATGAACGCACTCTGAGAATATATTGTCGAGTGCCTTTTCGGCTGATGGAATGGTATATTTACTCGAGTCATACAATGACATAATATATTGACCTCCCGATGGGAGTACATAAAGTGTTATGTATAACTCGAAAATGTACGATGAAGTTTATATTTCATCGGGTGCGCGATCAGCGCTCCCGATGGGAGTAGCCCCCGAGGCTACAGCCAAGTGCTTGTACTTGGTTGTAGGCTCAACTTCTATTGTCTTGTCGCTATTTTGTCAACCTCCCTTTTTTTACTTGCTGTTCCATCTCTTTTTCATTTTATCGGGTGCGCGACCAGCGCTCCCGATGGGAGTAGCCCCTGAGGCTACAACCAAGTGTTTGCACTTGATTGTAGGCTCAACCTTTACTATTTTCACCAACTTTATCTTGTCCTTCGCCACCTTGTGCTCTTATCAGAAGTATAAACAATACTTCTGATAAGAGTAGCCCTAGAGCATATGAACAAATGCTTGTATTTGATCATTGTCTCCCTAATTTTCTCTGTCGGAACACTCGAGATTTTCTTGTCGCTATATTTGATAGAAGCACTCAAAGTTTTCTTTGGAGTGACATCTTTGCTGACGATAGCCACGATTGCTTCCTTGGGAAACCACGGTTCCTGTCACTTCACTGAGACGTGGGCCTGAGATTCTGCACCATCGACACATTGCGCAAGTGGGGGACACACGTCCTCCGTAATTTCCGGCACACACAGTAACTTCTGTGCTGTAACTTTTAGCTAAAAAATACCGTTCTGCCCTTGTGGACACGCGTAGGGCTAAAAATACATCTCCTTTTTTCCAACGGCGCGACGGATCGACTCCTCGCTAGAAAGTTACCGCATCTTCTACCTTTTTCCCCTTCACCGCGCCGCACATCTTCTTCCTCTCTCTGCTTCCACCATTGCCATTTGGCGAGGCGGTTCCTCGGCAATGCCCACCATGAGGGGCTTGGGTTTTAGAGAAAGGCGACGACGGAAGTTCCGGGAGCGAGGCGGTACACGACGTACCCAGGTTCACGTCCCCGCGGTGGAGGGTCGCTACGTCCTGCTAGCAATCTAGTATATGAATATATGTGTACAGGGGGGCGCCATAGGCGGAGTTGTTGGATCTAGTCTAGTTCTAATCCGCGGGTTGCGGTTTCTAGGCGTGTCGCCTCTATGATTATGTTTCTGGTTGTGTGTCCCTAAGGGGTGCCCCTGCCTGGCTTTATATATCAGCCAAGCTAGGGTTTACAAGAGTCCCAGTAGGATTCGTGTTGGAGTCTTCTTTCCTTGTAGTCCAAGTTGAGGTGCGTGCAGGTCCAGCTCGTCGAGTCCTTGTGCTGGTCCAGCTTCATTGTTTGCACCGGGTATGGCAATGTCGAGTACCCGAAGGGTTATGCCCACGTCACCATTCCTCTGAGCTCCTCAAGCCCTAGCTCTATTTCGCCCCACTGCTCCACCAAAACGCTCCCACATGCCACCGCGCATGAGGCTGACGAAGCACATAGCTCCGGGCACAAACCTTCCGATGGAGAAAGCTGAGCTCTCTAGATGGGAGCGATCCAAGATCTCCAATCAGGATTAGAGGATTCTCAAGGAACTTGGCCTGCTGAAGAAGCAAGATTCTTTGATCTTCCCTGGCGACGAGAGCTTTCCGCGTCCTCGAATCAGATATCGGGTAACTTTCGTTGACCACCTCATTCGCGGCCTCTCCACCCCTATCGACGAATTCCTTCGTGGTCTTCTCTTTGTCTACGAGATCCAGCTACACCAGTTGACCCCGAACTCCATCCTCCACATCTCTATTTTCATTACTTTGTGCGAGTGCTTCCTCGGCACCCATCCTCAATTGGGGCCTATGGAAGCGCATTTTCTACCTCCGGCGCAACAACTCCCGAAACATCGTCTACAATGTGGGCGGCGTTTGCATTTGCATCCGACCCGACGTTGACTATTTTGACGTCAAATTCCACGACTCCGTCCAAGGGTGGCGCAAAAGATGGTTGTACATCCAGGATGATTACGTCAGCTCTCAGGAGTATGGTAGTGCTCCATTTGAAGCTGCCGAGGAAATTCTCAGGCGCCGATCTTGGGACGCAGAGGCCATCGCCGAAGAAAAGAAGGCTACTGTGTCTCTGATGAAGCGCATCCATCAGCTCTAGAACACCAACGGAGAGGAACTCTCGGGTGTTTAAATAACTGCTTACTTCCTTAGGATCAGGGTGCAGCCACTGCAGGCTCGCAAAAAACCCCTTTGGGTGTACTCTGGCGAGAAATATGTTGATTGCTTGTCCAAGGATCTCTCTGTGAAAGACTTGGAGAGGCTTATTCGTCGTTTTCCCTCTTTGATCAAGAAGCACTAGGTTCCTTCCTCTTGTCGCGTGGAGCCATATAGCGCCTCCCACGCTCTTCCCGAAGTGAGTAGCTATCCTTCGAGTTGCTTAGATATTTTTTGTTGACTGCTTTTTTGTTTTCCTTGCATAATCACCTTGATCTTGCTTTTGCATTGTACATGGCCACCAAATTCTATCTTCTCTCCCCCCTTCCTGAAGGTGGAGAGGTATATGAGTGAGCGGTTGTCACCGACGACTCGCAAGCGACCTCTCGTCCTGAGAGTGAAGTCGCAGGATCTCAAAAATCCACGGCATCCTCCGAAAAAGAGACTGAGTCAGAACATTCCGACTCTGACTACTCCATCTCTCCTCCTCTCGCCGTTTCTCTTGGGCGCAAGAGGAAGAGACATGATGCCGAAGATTCCGGCACCTCCAAGCCCACTGAATCGGCTGCCGAAGAAACTTCACCTGAAGAGGAGGTTGCCTTCGACCCCTACGATGACGTTGGCGCCGTTAGCTCGTGAGTCACTTTACTTTTATGTTTTTGTCTAACTTCTTTTTTCTTCGGGATGTTCATTTTTCTATATTTAAAGCTCCGAAGAGGAGGAAGAAAAGGAAGAACCCGCAATTCATGGTACGGCTCCGACGAGCACGTCCAATACCCTGGTTCTTTCTGAAGAACGTCGTTCTGCTCCGGAATCATCACCTCCCCCTCAACAAAACATGGAAACGTCGGCTCCTATAGCTAGCCCCCGAGCCCCCTTGTCGAAGAAAGCAAGGATTGGGGCTGGCGATAGTCATGAGATTGTTGCGGGGAGGTCCTCGACTCCGTTGGACGATGTAGGTTTTGTTTTTCTTTGATTCGCTATTTTGTATTACTCGTCTATTTTTCTCTTGCCGCTGGTGCCTTTGATCATTTGTCGAGTTTTGCTTCTTCTGACCTTGCTTCCTGATGTTCACTCTTTACAGCTGATGAAGCATCTCATCAACCTTGGAACCCAATTTATTGGGTTCCGTGATGAAGCCGACGATTTGAGAGGTAAACCCCCCTTGGTTTTAGTGACTTTCTTTCCTCGCCTAACACCTATTTTTGTTTTCTGATGCTGGGTCTTCACCCTTTGACTCTTTTCAGAGGCTCTCCACCGAGCCGAAGAACGCGCTGATACGCTTGCAGCTAAGCTTGAGCGAAGCGAGAAGGCTCACGAAAAAGCTGAAAAAGACGCTGTTGTTGTTGGAGATCTTCGCCAAAGGCTCCAAAATGCTGAGAATGCTTTGAGCGACAAGGTTTCTCGGAAAATCGAGCGTGAGAACGCCATAATAGATCGGTTCGATACCCAGAATCGAAGATTCATTAGTAAGCTTTTCCCTGCACTAGCCTCTTCGTGTGTATCTTGATTTTGTCTCTGAATGTTGATGGACCTGTACTTTGTTCCAGCAGGAAAGATGGGTGAAGAATTTACTTTGCATGAAGGGATCGAGGATCATCTTCTCGACACCCTTTCAATCCTGGAGTTAAATGGCGATTTGGCACGCACCAATATTTCCAATGCTCGTGCCGCGTTTAAACGACTCTTCCCCCACTTCTTCCTTAAGGAAACTCAGCCAAAGATTTTTTTGAGCTCGTTCAACGCTTCTTGGATAAAGAGGATCCTGCCCTGGTCTATCGGCAGGACAAATTGAAGGTTGGAGTCGAGGGAACCATCACCTTGGTGGCCAACAGCCAGCAGGACATCGACTGGGCGAAGGCTGGCAGTCCCAAAGGGATGAACAAGGAAAAGTGGTAAACTTTGGTTAAGGCTGCCAACCCCACTCGAAGAAAATCCTCGCCTTCTTGAGCCCGAAGCCTGCTGCATCCACTAGCACTGCCAGGACGGAGGTCAAGTAGACCAACCTGTCCCTATGTTTTTTCTTTTTTCTTTTATAGTTGTTGCTTTCTTTCTGATCTGCGACTTATCCATATCGACTCGCTAGGAGTCAACTTTTGTAAGGGAACTCGCTTATGTAAATATCTCCACTATTAATGAAAAGGTGATCCTTGCGAATGATTGGTGTCGACATTTCTTTCTTCCAGTTGATTTTTGATAAATATACCGAGGTTGTTGGACCTTTCGCTCCTTCACCTGCCGCGTCTCGTTCTATGAGAACGTCTGCTGATGTTTTCTAGGACGATTCTTTGTGTGCTGATTCAATTCAAAAAGAGCTTACCGAACTTCAACAACAGCTCCAGGCTATGAAAAACAAGCTATCACCATTATGGACCAATCCCGCAAATCATCTGAGCGTGAAAAACTGCTCTTCGATAAGCGCAAGAAGCCGTGGAGTTGAAGGAATCTGCGGTAGTTGATGCTTTGTGGGCTACCACCTGTGAGGATTACATGCTAGACCTTATCGCGGATTCCATGGTGTATTTTTCCTGATCTTGCCACGATTTCTTTTCAACCCATTGCTTCTTCGGACCCGCCCATGGCTGCGATCCGGTTTTCTGTCTTTGGCTTCTGCCGGCACCAGAATTGTCCTGCATCACGGTGATACGTCTCCAACGTATCGATAATTTCTTATGTTCCATGCTACTTTATTGATGATATCTACATGTTTTATACATACTTTATGTCATATTTATGCATTTTCCGGCACTAACCTATTAACGAGATGCCGAAGAGCCAGTTGCCGTTTTCTGCTGTTTTTGGTTTCAGAAATCCTAGTAAGGAAATATTCTCGAAATTGGACGAAATCAACGCCCAGGATCTTATTTTTCCACGAAGCTTCCAGAAGTCCGGAGAGGAAACGAAGTGGGGCGACGAGGCGACGCCACACCAGGGCGGCGCGGCCCAAGCCCTGGCCGCGCCGGCCTGTGGTGTGGGCCCCTCGTGGCGCCCCCTGACCTACCCTTCCGCCTACTTAAGCCTTCGCCGAGAATAACTCCAGTACCGAGAGCCACGATATGGAAAACCTTCCAGAGACACCGCCACCGCCAATCCCATCTCGGGGGATTCAGGAGATCGCCTCCGACACCCTGCCGGAGAGGGGAATCATCTCCCGGAGGACTCTTCACCGCCATGGTTGCCTCCGGAGTGATGAGTGAGTAGTTCACCCCTGGACTATGGGTCCATAGCAGTAGCTAGATGGTCGTCTTCTCCTAATTGTGCTATCATTGTTGGATCTTGTGAGCTGCCTAACATGATCAAGATCATCTATCTGTAATGCTACATGTTGTGTTTGTTGGGATCTGATGAATAAGTGAATGCTATGTTATGTTGATTATCAATATCATCTATGTGTTGTTTATGATCTTGCATGCTCTCCGTTGCTAGTAGAGGCTCTGGCCAAGTTTTTGCTTGTAACTCCAAGAGGGAGTATTTATGCTTGATAGTGGGTTCATGTCTCCATTAAATCTAGGGGAGTGACAGAAACCTCTAAGGTTGTGGATGTGATGTTGCCACTAGGGATAAAACATCAATGCTATGTCTAAGGATATATTCGTTGATTACATTACGCACCATACTTAATGCAATTGTCTGTTGTTTGCAACTTAATACTGGAGGGGGTTCGGATGATAACCTGAAGGTGGACTTTTTAGGCATAGATGCATGCTGGATAGCGGTCTATGTACTTTGTCGTAATGCCCAATTAAATCTCACAATACTCATCATAACATGTATGTGCATGGTCATGCCCTCTTTATTTGTCAATTGCCCAACTGTAATTTGTTCACCCAACATGCTTATTCATATCGGAGAGACACCACTAGTGAACTGTGGACCCCAGTCCATTCTTTACATCGAATACAATCAACTGCAATACTCGTTCTACTGTTTTCTGCAACAATCATCATCCACACTATACATCTAATCCTTTGTTACAGCAAGCCGGTGAGATTGACAACCTCACTGTTACGTTGGGACAAAGTATCTTGGTTGTGTTGTGCAGGTTCCACGTTGGCGCCGGAATCCCTGGTGTGGCGCCGCACTATACTCCGCCGCCATCAACCTTCAACGTGCTTCTTGGCTCCTACTGGTTCGATAAACCTTGGTTTCTTACTGAGGGAAAACTTGCCACTGTACGCATCACACCTTCCTCTTGGGGTTCCCAACGGACGCGTGCTGTACGGGTATCAAGACCGTTTTCTGGCGCCGTTGCCGGGGAGATCAAGACACGCTGCAAGGGGAGTCTCCGCTTCCAATCTCTTTACTTTGTTTTTGTCTTGCTTTATTTTATTCTTTGTTTGCTGCATTATATCAAAACACAAAAAAATTAGTTACTTGTTTTACTTTACTTAATTCCATGAATGTTTTTATTTCATTAGTTAGGCTTAATGGAAAACAACAAAAATATTAGAGATCTTTATAGTATTTATCTTGAGTTAGGACATGAGGTGTTTGAGGAGAAAATTAAAAAACCTATGGAACTTTATATGCGTGCTAATGGCAATGTTATTAGTATGAATGCTTTGAACACTATTATTGCTAATGCTATGGAAGAATTTAAGCTTGGGGAAGCTGGTTTTGATGAGCATGATATTTTTAGTCCCCCAAGCATGGAGGAGAAAATTTACTTTGATGATACTCTGCCTCCCATTTATGATGATAGTGGTATCTTGGTGCCACCTACTATGGAGGATAAAGTTTATTATGATTACAATATGCCTCCTACATTTGATGATTATGGTGATGAGAATAAAAATGATAGCTACTTTGTTGAATTTGCTCCCACTACAATTAATAAGAATGACTATGCTTATGTTGGGAGTAGTAATTATTTTATGCATGAGACTCATGATAAGAATGCTTTATGTGATAGTTATATTGTTGAGTTTGTTCATGATGCTACTGGAAATTATTATGAGAGAGGAAAATATGGTTGTAGAAACTTTCATGTTACTAAAACACCTCTCTATATGCTGAAATTTTGAAGTTACACTTGTTTTGTCTTCCTATGATATTCACTTTGTTCTTCATTGACTTATTTATTTACAAGATTCCTTTTCATAGGAAGTGGGTTAGACTTAAAAATGTTTCTTATTTGCTTTTGATGCTCTCTTTTGCTTCAACTCTTATTTCTGGCGAGTGCATCATTAAAATTACTAAGCCCATCTTAATGGCTATAAAGAAAGCACTTCTTGGGAGATAACCCATGATTTTACTACAGCACTTTTGTTTTATATTTGAGTCTTAGAAGTTGCTACTACTGTAGCAACCTCTCCTTATCTTAGTTTTTTTGCATTGTTGTGCCAAGTAAAGTCTTTGATAGTAAGGTTCATACTAGATTTGGATTACTGCGCAGAAACAGATTTCTTACTGTCACGAATCTGGGCCTAATTCTCTGTAGGTAACTCAGAAAATTCTGCCAATTTACGTGAGTGATCCTCAGATATGTACGCAACTTTCATTAAATTTGAGCATTTTCATTTGAGCAAATCTGGTGCCTCTTAGAAATTCGTCTTTACGGACTATTCTGTTTTGACAGATTCTGCCTTTTATTTCGCATTGCCTGTTTTGCTATGCTTGATGGATTTTTCTATTCCATTAACTTTCAGTAGCTTTGTGCAATGTCCAGAAGTGTTAAGAATGATTATGTCACCTCTGAACATGTGAATTTTGATTGTGCACTAACCCTCTAATGAGTTGTTTTAAGTTTGGTGTGGAGGAAGTTTTCAAGGATCAAGAGAGGAGGATGATACAATATGATCAAGGAGAGTGAAAGCTCTAAGCTTGGGGATGCCCCGGTGGTTCACCCCTGCATATTTCAAGAAGTCTCAAGCGTCTAAGCTTGGGGATGCCCAAGGCATCCCCTTCTTCATCGACAACATTATCAGATTCCTCTAGTGAAACTATATTTTTATTCCATCACATCTTATGTACTTTGCTTGGAGCGTCTGTTTGTTTTTGTTTTGTTTTGTTTGAATAAAATGGATCCTAGCATACATTGTGTGGGAGAGAGACTGATACGTCTCCAACGTATCGATAATTTATTATGTTCCATGCCACATTATTGATGATATCTACATGTTTTATGCACACTTTATGTCATATTTGTGCATTTTCTGGAACTAACCTATTGACAAGATGCCGAAGGGCCAGTTGCTGTTTTTGGTTTCAGAAATCCTAGTAAAGAAATATTCTCGGAATCGGACGAAATCAACGCCCAGCATCCTATTTTTCCACGAAGCTTCCAGAACACCCGGGAAGGACCAGAGGGGGGCCACAGGCCCACCAGGAGGGTGGCCGGCGCGGCCTAGGGCTGGCCCGCGCCCCCCTATCTCCTCGCCGCCTCTTCGACCCTATGACGCCGCCTCTTCACCTATATAAAGGTCCTCGACCTAAAACCTCGATACGGAAAAGCCACGGTACGAGAAACCATCCAGAGCCGCCGCCATCGCGAAGCCAAGATCTGGGGGACAGGAGTCTCTGTTCCGGCACGCCACCGGGACGGGGAAGTGCCCCCGGAAGGCTCCTCCATCGACACCACCGCCATCTCCATCACCGCTGCTGTCTCCCATGAGGAGAGAGTAGTTCTCCATCGAGACTCGGGGCTGTACCGGTAGCTATGTGGTTCATCTCTCTCCTATGTACTTCAATACAATAATCTCATGAGCTGCCTTACATGATTGAGATTCATATGATGATGCTTGTAATCTAGATGTCGTTATGCTAGTCAAGTGAATTTTACTTATGTGATCTCCGGAGACTCCTTGTCCCACGTGTGTAAAGGTGACAGTGTGTGCACCGTGTGGGTCTCTTAGGCTATATTTCACAGAATACTTATTCACTGTTATGAATGGCATAGTGAAGTGCTTATTTATATCTCTTTATGATTGCAATGTGTTTTGTATCACAATTTATCTATGTGCTACTCTAGTGATGTTATTAAAGTAGTTTTATTCCTCCTGCACGGTGTAATGGTGACAGTGTGTGCATCCGTGTTAGTACTTGGCGTAGACTATGATTGTGATCTCTTGTAGATTATGAAGTTAACTATTGCTATGATGGTATTGATGTGATCTATGCCTCCTTTCGTAGCGTGAAGGTGACATTGTGCATGCTACGTTAGTACTTGGTTTAGTTGTGTTGATCTGTCGTGCACTCTAAGGTTATTTAAATATGAACATCGAATATTGTGGAGCTTGTTAACTCCGGCATTGAGGGTTCGTGTAATCCTACACAGTTAGTGGTGTTCATCATCCAACAAGAGGGTGTAGAGTATGCATTTATCTATTCTGTTATGTGATCAAAGTTGAGAGTGTCCACTAGTGAAAGTCTAATCCCTAGGCCTTGTTCCCAAATACTGCTATCGCTGCTTGTTTACTGTTTTACTGCGTTACTACTGCTGCATTACTACTGCTTGTTTACTGTCCTGGGCAAAGCACTTTTCTGGTGCCGTTGCTACTACTTATTTATACCACCTGTATTTCACTATCTGTTCGCCGAACTAGTGCACCTATTAGGTGTGTTGGGGACACAAGAGACTTCTTGCTTTGTGGTTGCAGGGTTGCATGAGAGGGATATCTTTGACCTCTTCCTCCCTGAGATCGATAAACCTTGGGTGATCCACTTAAGGGAAATTTGCTGCTGTTCTACAAACCTCTGCTCTTGGAGGCCCAACACTGTCTACAAGAATAGAAGCTCCCGTAGACATCAAGCACTTTTCTGGCGCCTTTGCCGGGGAGGAAAGGTAAAAGGCACTCATACTTCGGTCCCAGGTAAAGTACTCTTCTGGTGCCATTGTGTTTGTGCTCGAAGCTATTTCCTTTAGATCCTGCAATTACAACTTTTTGTTTCTTGTTTACACTAGTAAGGCATAATGGAAAACAACAAAAATATGAGAGATCTTTATGAACTTTATCTTGAATTAGGACATGATGTGTTTGAAGAGAGAATTAAAAAACCCATGGAACTTTATATGCATGCTAATGGGAATGTTATTAATATGAATGCTTTGAACACTATTGTTGCTAATGCTATGGAAAATTCTAAGCTTGGGGAAGCTGGCTTTGATGAGCATGATCTTTTTAGTCCCCCAAGCATTGAGGAGGAAATTTTCTTTGATGATACTTTGCCTCCTATTTATGATGATTATAATGATAGTAGTCTTTTGGTGCCACCTGTTATGGAGGTTAAATTTGATTATGATTACAATATGCCTCCTATATTTGATGATGAGAATAATAACGATAGCTACTTTGTTGAATTTGCTCCCACTATTACTAATAAAATTGATTATGCTTATGTGGAGAGTAATAATTTTATGCATGAGACTCATGATAAGAATGCTTTATGTGATAGTTATATTGTTGAGTTTGCTCATGTTGCTACTGAAAGTTATTATGAGAGAGGAAAATATGGTTGTAGAAATTTTCATGTTACTAAAACACCTCTCTATGTGCTGAAATTTTTGAAGCTATACTTGTTTTATCTTCCTATGCTTGTCACTTTGCTCTTCATGAACTTGTTTATTTACAAGATTCCTATGCATAGGAGGCATGTTAGACTTAAATGTGTTTTGGATTTGCTTCTTGATGCTCTCTTTTGCTTCAAATACTATTCCTTGCGAGTGCATCATTAAAACTGCTGAGCCCATCTTAATGGCTATAAAGAAAGCACTTCTTGGGAGATAACCCATGTGTTATTTTGCTACAGTACTTTGTTTTATATTTGTGTCTTGGAAGTTGTTTACTACTGTAGCAACCTCTCCTTATCTTAGTTTTGTGTTTTGTTGTGCCAAGTAAAGTCTTTGATAGCAAGGTTCATACTAGATTTGGATTACTGCGCAGAAACAGATTTCTTGCTGTCACGAATCTGGGCAAAATTCTCTGTAGGTAACTCAGAAAATTATGCCAATTTACGTGAGTGATCCCCAGATATGTACGCAACTTTCATTCAATTTGGGCATTTTCATTTGAGCAAGTCTGGTGCCTCAATAAAATTGGTCTTTACGGACTGTTCTGTTTTGACAGATTCTGCCTTTTATTTCGCATTGCCTCTTTTGCTATGTGGGATGGATTTCTTTGTTCCATTGACTTCCAGTAGCTTTAGGAAATGTCTAGAAGTGTTAAGAATGATTGTGTCACCTCTGAACATGTGAGTTTTTGATTATGCACTAACCCTCTAATGAGTTTGTTTCGAGTTTGGTGTGGAGGAAGTTTTCAAGGGTCAAGAGAGGAGGATGATATACTACGATCAAGAAGAGTGAAAAGTCTAAGCTTGGGGATGCCCCGGTGGTTCATCCCTGCATATTTCAAGAAGACTCAAGCATCTAAGCTTGGGGATGCCCAAGGCATCCCCTTCTTCATCGACAAATTATCAGGTTTCTTCTCTTGAAACTATATTTTTATTCCATCACATCTTATGTACTTTACTTGGAGCGTGTGTTTGCTTTCGTTTTTGTTTTGTTTGAATAAAATGGATCCTAGCATTCTTTGTGTGGGAGAGAGACATGCTCCGCTGTAGCATATGGACAAGTATGTCCTTAGGCTTTACTCATAATATTCATGGCGAAGTTTCTTCTTCGTTAAATTGTTATATGGTGGGAATTGGAAAATGATACATGTAGTAATTTGCTAAAATGTCTTGGATAATGTGATACTTGGCAATTGTTGTGCTCATGTTTAAGCTCTTGCATCATATACTTTGCACCTATTAATGAAGAAATACATAGAGCATGCTAAAATTTGGTTTGCATATTTGGTCTCTCTAAAGTCTAGATAATTTCTAGTATTGAGTTTGAACAACAAGGAAGACGGTGTAGAGTCTTATAATGTTTACAATATGTCTTTTATGTGAGTTTTTCTGCACCGCTTCATCCTTGTGTTTGTTTCAAATAGCCTTGCTAGCCTAAACCTTGTATCGAGAGGGAATACTTCTCATGCATCCAAAATACTTGAGCCAACCACTATGCCATTTGTGTCCACCATACCTACCTACTACATGGTATTTCTCCGCCATTCCAAAGTAAATTGCTTGAGTGCTACCTTTAAATTTCCATCCTCCACCTTTACAATATATAGCTCATGGGACAAATAGCCTAAAAACTATTGTGGTATTGAATATGTACTTATGCACTTTATCTCTTATTAAGTTGCTCGTTGTGCGATAACCATGTTCCTGGGGACGCCATCAACTACTCTTTGTTGAATATCATGTGAGTTGCTATGCATGTCCGTCTTGTCTGAAGTAAGGGAGATTTACCACCTTTATGGTTAGAGCATGCATATTGTTAGAGAAGAACATTGGGCCGCTAACTAAAGCCATGATCCATGGTGGAAGTTTCAGTTTTGGACAAATATCCTCAATCTCATATGAGAAAATTAATTGTTGTTGAATGCTTATGCATTAAAGAGGAGTCCATTATCTGTTGTCTATGTTGTCCCGGTATGGATGTCTAAGTTTAGAATAATCAATAGCGAGAAATCCGATGCGAGCTTTCTCCTTAGACCTTTGTACAGGCGGCATAGAGGTACCCCTTTGTGACACTTGGTTAAAACATGTGCATTGCGATAATCCCGGTAATCCAAGCTAATTAGGACAAGGTGCGGGCACTATTAGTATACTATGCATGAGGCTTGCAACTTGTAAGATATAATTTACATAACACATATGCTTTATTACTACCGTTGACAAAATTGTTTCTTGTTTTCAAAACCAAAGCTCTAGCACAAATATAGCAATCGATGCTTTCCTCTTTGAAGGACCATTCTTCTACTTTTATGTTGAGTCAGTTCACCTATTCCTCCCATCTCAAGAAGCAAACACTTGTGTGAACTGTGCATTGATTCCTACATACTTGCATATTGCATTTGTTATATTACTCTATGTTGACAATTATCCATGAGATATACATGTTACAAGTTGGAAGCAACCGCTGAAACTTAATCTTCCTTTATGTTGCTTCAATACCTTTACTTTAATTTATTGCTTTATGAGTTAACTCTTATGCAAGACTTATTGATGCTTGTCTTGAAGTACTATTCATGAAAAGTCTTTGCTATATGATTCAGTTGTTTACTCATGTCATTTACATTGTTTTGATCGCTGCATTCACTACATATGCTTTACAATAGTATGATCAAGGTTATGATGGCATGTCACTCCAGAAATTATCTTTGTTTATCGTTTACCTGCTCGGGACGAGCAGAAACTAAGCTTGGGGATGCTGATACGTCTCCGACGTATCGATAATTTCTTATGTTCCATGCCACATTATTGATGATATCTACATGTTTTATGCACACTTTATGTCATATTTGTGCATTTTCTGGAACTAACCTATTGACAAGATGCCAAAGGGCCAGTTGTTGTTTTCTGCTGTTTTTGGTTTCAGAAATCCTAGTAAAGAAATATTCTCGGAATCGGACGAAATCAACGCCCAGCATCCTATTTTTCCACGAAGCTTCCAGAACACCCGGGAAGGACCAGAGGGGGGCCACAGGCCCACCAGGAGGGTGGCCGGCGCGGCCTAGGGCTGGCCCGCACCCCCCTATCTCCTCGCCGCCTCTTCGACCCTCTGACGCCGCCTCTTCGCCTATATAAAGGTCCTCGACCTAAAACCTCGATACGGAAAAGCCACGGTACGAGAAACCATCCAGAGCCGCCGCCATTGCGAAGCCAAGATCTGGGGGACAGGAGTCTCTGTTCCGGCACGCCGCCGGGACGGGGAAGTGCCCCCGGAAGGCTCCTCCATCGACACCACCGCCATCTCCATCACCGCTGTTGTCTCCCATGAGGAGAGAGTAGTTCTCCATCGAGACTCGGGGCTGTACCGGTAGCTATGTGGTTCATCTCTCTCCTATGTACTTCAATACAATAATCTCATGAGCTGCCTTACATGATTGAGATTCATATGATGATGCTTGTAATCTAGATGTCGTTATGCTAGTCAAGTGAATTTTACTTATGTGATCTCCGGAGACTCCTTGTCCCACGTGTGTAAAGGTGACAGTGTGTGCACCGTGTGGGTCTCTTAGGCTATATTTCACAGAATACTTATTCACTGTTATGAATGGCATAGTGAAGTGCTTATTTATATCTCTTTATGATTGCAATGTGTTTTGTATCACAATTTATCTATGTGCTACTCTAGTGATGTTATTAAAGTAGTTTTATTCCTCCTGCACGGTGTAATGGTGACAGTGTGTGCATCCGTGTTAGTACTTGGCATAGACTATGATTGTGATCTCTTGTAGATTATGAAGTTAACTATTGCTATGATGGTATTGATGTGATCTATGCCTCCTTTCGTAGCGTGAAGGTGACATTGTGCATGTTACGTTAGTACTTGGTTTAGTTGTGTTGATCTGTCGTGCACTCTAAGGTTATTTAAATATGAACATCGAATATTGTGGAGCTTATTAACTCCGGCATTGAGGGTTCGTGTAATCCTACACAGTTAGTGGTGTTCATCATCCAACAAGAGGGTGTAGAGTATGCATTTATCTATTCTGTTATGTGATCAAAGTTGAGAGTGTCCACTAGTGAAAGTCTAATCCCTAGGCCTTGTTCCCAAATACTGCTATCGCTGCTTGTTTACTGTTTTACTACGTTACTACTGCTTGTTTACTGTCCTGGGTGATGCGTGCAGTTGACACGTCCGTTGGGAACCCCAAGAGGAAGGTGTGATGCGCACAGCGGCAAGTTTCCCTCAGTAAGAAACCAAGGTTTAATCGAACCAGTAGGAGTCAAGAAGCACGTTGAAGGTTGATGGCGGCGGGATGTAGTGCGGCGCAACACCAGAGATTCCGGCGCCAACGTGGAACCTGCACAACACAACCAAAGTACTTTGCCCCAACGAAACAGTGAGGTTGTCAATCTCACCGGCTTGCTGTAACAAAGGATTAACCGTATTGTGTGGAAGATGATTGTTTGCAGAAAACAGTAAAACAAGTATTGCAGTAGATTGTATTTCAGTATAGAGAATTGGACCGGGGTCCACAGTTCACTAGAGGTGTCTCTCCCATAAGATAAACAGCATGTTGGGTGAACAAATTACAGTTGGGCAATTGACAAATAAAGAGGGCATGGCCATGCACATACATATTATGATGAGTATAGTGAGATTTAATTGGGCATTACGACAAAGTACATAGACCGCTATCCAGCATGCATCTATGCCTAAAAAGTCCACCTTCAGGTTATCATCCGAACCCCCTCCAGTATTAAGTTGCTAACAACAGACAATTGCATTAAGTATTGCGCGTAATGTAATCAGTAACTACATCCTCGAACATAGCACCAATGTTTTATCCCTAGTGGCAATAGCACATCCATAATCTTAGAGATTTCTGTCACTTCCCCAGATTCACGGAGACATGAACCCACTATCGAGCATAAATACTCCCTCTTGGAGTTACAAGCATCTACTTGGCCAGAGCATCTACTAGTAACGGAGAGCATGCAAGATCATAAACAACACATAGATATAAATTGATAATCAACATAACAAGTATTCTCTATTCATCGGATCCCAACAAACACAACATATAGAATTACAGATAGATGATCCTGATCATGTTCGGCAGCTCACAAGACCCGACAATTAAGCACAATGGGGAGAAGACAACCATCTAGCTACTGCTACGGACCCATAGTCCAGGGGTAGACTACTCACACATCACTCCGGAGGCGACCATGGCGGCGTAGAGTCCTCCGGGAGATGATTCCCCTCTCCGGCAGGGTGCCGGAGGCGATCTCCTGAATCCCCCGAGATGGGATTGGCGGCGGCGGCGTCTCTGGAAGGTTTTCCGTATCGTGGCTCTCGGTACTGGGGGTTTCGCGACGGAGGCTTTAAGTAGGCGGAAGGGCAGGTCAGGGGGCCACACGAGGGCCCCACACTACAGGTCGGCGCGGCCAAGGGCCAGGCCGCGCCGCCCTATGGTGTGGCCACCTCGTGGCTCCACTTCGTCTCCTCTTCGGTCTTCTGGAAGCTTCGTGGCAAAATAGGACCCTGGGCGTTGATTTCGTCCAATTCCGAGAATATTTCATTACTAGGATTTCTGAAACCAAAAACAGCAGAAAAACAAGAATCGGCACTTCGGCATCTTGTTAATAGGTTAGTTCCAGAAAATGCACGAATATGACATAAAGTGTGCATAAAACATGTAGATATCATCAATAATGTGGCATGGAACACAAGAAATTATCGATACGTCGGAGATGTATCAGCATCCCCAAGCTTAGTTCTGCTCGTCCCGAGCAGGTAAAACGATAACAAAGATAATTTCTGGAGTGACATGCCATCATAACCTTGATCATACTATTTGTAAAGCATATGTAGTGAATGCAGCGATCAAAACAATGTATATGACATGAGTAAACAAGTGAATCATATAGCAAAGACTTTTCATGAATAGTACTTCAAGACAAGCATCAATAAGTCTTGCATAAGAGTTAACTCATAAAGCAATAAATCAAAGTAAAGGTATTGAAGCAACACAAAGGAAGATTCAGTTTCAGCGGTTGCTTTCAACTTATAACATGTATATCGCATGGATAATTGTCAACATAGAGTAATATAATAAGTGCAATATGCAAGTATGTAGGAATCAATGCACAGTTCACACAAGTGTTTGCTTCTTGAGGTGGAGAGAAATAGGTGAACTGACTCAACAATAAAAGTAAAAGAATGGTCCTCCATAGAGGAAAAGCATCGATTGCTATATTTATGCTAGAGCTTTGATTTTGAAAACAAGAAACAATTTTGTCAACGGTAGTAATAAAGCATATGAGTTATGTAAATTATATCTTACAAGTTGCAAGCCTCATGCATAGTATACTAATAGTGCCCGCACCTTGTCCTAATTAGCTTGGACTACCGGATCATCGCAATGCACATGTTTTAACCAAGTGTCACAATGGGGTACCTCCATGCCGCCTGTACAAAGGTCTAAGGAGAAAGCTCGCATTTTGGATTTCTCGCTTTTGATTATTCTCAACTTAGACATCCATACCGGGACAACATGGACAACAGATAATGGACTCCTCTTTAATGCATAAGCATGTGGCAACAATTATTATTCTCATATGAGATTGAGGATATATGTCCAAAACTGAAACTTCCACCATGAATCATGGCTTTAGTTAGCGGCCCAATGTTCTTCTCTAACAATATGCATGCTTAACCATAAGGTGGTAGATCTCTCTTACTTCAGACAAGACGGACATGCATAGCAACTCACATGATATTCAACAAAGAATAGTTGATGGCGTCCCCAGTGAACATGGTTATCGCACAACGAGCAACTTAATAAGAGATAAAGTGCATAAGTACATATTCAATACCATAATAGTTTTTAAGCTATTTGTCCCATGAGCTATATATTGCAAAGGTGAATGATGGAATTTTAAAGGTAGCACTCAAGCAATTTACTTTGGAATGGCGGAGAAATACCATGTAGTAGGTAGGTATGGTGGACACAAATGGCATAGTGGTTGGCTCAAGGATTTTGGATGCATGAGAAGTATTCCCTCTCGATACAAGGTTTAGGCTAGCAAGGTTATTTGAAACAAACACAAGGATGAACCGGTGCAGCAAAACTCACATAAAAGACATATTGAAAACATTATAAGACTCTACACCGTCTTCCTTGTTGTTCAAAACTCAATACTAGAAATTATCTAGACCTTAGAGAGACCAAATATGCAAACCAAATTTAAACATGCTCTATGTATTTCTTCATTAATGGGTGCAAAGTATATGATGCAAGAGCTTAAACATGAGCACAACAATTGCCAAGTATCACATTATCCAAGACATTATAGCAATTACTACATGTATCATTTTCCAATTCCAACCATATAACAATTTAACGAAGAAGAAACTTCGCCATGAATACTATGAGTAAAGCCTAAGGACATACTTGTCCATATGCTACAGCGGAGCGTGTCTCTCTCCCATACAGTGAATGCTAGGATCCATTTTATTCAAACAAAACAAAAACAAAAACAAACCGACGCTCCAAGAAAAGCACATAAGATGTGATGGAATAAAAATATAGTTTCAGGGGAGGAACCTGATAATGTTATCGATGAAGAAGGGGATGCCTTGGGCATCCCCAAGCTTAGACGCTTGAGTCTTCTTAGAATATGTAGGGGTGAACCACCGGGGCATCCCCAAGCTTAGAGCTTTCACTCTCCTTGATCATATTGCATCATACTCCTCTCTTGATCCTTGAAAACTTCCTCCACACCAAACTTAGAACAACTCATTAGAGGGTTAGTGGACAATAAAAATTAACATGTTCAGAGGTGACACAATCATTCTTAACACTTCTGGACATTGCATAAAGCTACTGGACATTAATGGATCAAAGAAATTCATCCAACATAGCAAAAGAGGCAATGCGAAATAAAAGGCAGAATCTGTCAAAACAGAACAGTTCGTATTGACGAATTTTATCGAGGCACCAGACTTGCTCAAATGAAAATGCTCAAATTGAATGAAAGTTGCGTACATATCTGAGGATCACTCACGTAAATTGGCATAATTTTCTGAGTTACCGACAGAGAATTTTGCCCAGATTTGTGACAACAAAGAAATCTGTTTCTGCGCAGTAATCCAAATCTAGTATGAACTTTACTATCAACGACTTTACTTGGCACAACAAAACACAAAACTAAGATAAGGAGAGGTTGCTACAGTAGTAAACAACTTCCAATACACAAAATAAAAACAAAGTACTATAGTAAAAACCATGGGTTGTCTCCCATAAGCGCTTTTCTTTAACGCCTTTCAGCTAGGCGCAGAAAGTGTATATCAAGTATTATCAAGAGATGGTGCATCGTTATCATGAGCTCCCCCATCCGTAGTGGTACTAAGGGCTTTGTCAATTTTAGGCCTATAATAATACTTCTTTGGTTTAGGCACTTTAGAGACATACATAAACTTTTGCTCCTTACCCACATAAGCTTTCTCCTTATATTTAAGAGAAGAAAATGTTGAACCCAAGGTTCCCATAGCTTTTTCAAGTTCGTCAATCCTATTGCTTTGATCGTCATGGACAACACAAGTTCCTAGGACACTAATTCTTTCATCAATTCCTCCTAAGGATTTATCAAGTTCATCAGTTTTATCAAGTAACATTTCCAATTTAGCTTCAATACTTGGAAAAAATTTCTCTAAGGTTTCCAATTTTTTCATAACATCTTCAAGAGAGATTTCAGTTTTAACTTCATCAACAGGGGGTATTCCAAATAGACTCTCAATAATGCAGCTAGCTTCTAATGCAGGAGTACTTAGGAAGTTACCTTTCGCGAGACTATCAAGAACATACCTATTCCAGCTAGAGATACCAACATAAAAATTCCTGAGTAGGATAGTGGTGGAGTGTTTCTTAATGCACCTATTATGGGCATCACTAATTCTATACCAGGCATCTCTTAGACATTCTCCCCCTCGTTGCTTAAATGTACGAACTTCAACTTCAGGATTACTCATTTTAGCAGTAGTAAATAAAGCAAACTAGATAAAGTAAATGCAAGTAACTAATTTTTTTGTGTTTTTGATATAGCAAACAAGATAGCAAATAAAGTAAAACTAGCAACTAATTTTTTTGTATTTTGATATAATGCAGCAAACAAAGTAGTAAATAAAACTAAGCAAGACAAAAACAAAGTAAAGAGATTGGGAAGTGGAGACTCCCCTTGTAGCGTGTCTTGATCTCCCCGGCAACGGCGCCAGAAATTTGCTTGATGCGTGCAGTTGACACGTCCGTTGGGAACCCCAAGAGGAAGGTGTGATGCGCACAGCGCCAAGTTTCCCTCAGTAAGAAACCAAGGTTTAATCGAACCAGTAGGAGTCAAGAAGCACGTTGAAGGTTGATGGCGGCGGGATGTAGTGCGGCGCAACACAGAGATTCCGGCGCCAACGTGGAACCTGCACAACACAACCAAAGTACTTTGCCCCAACGAAACAGTGAGGTTGTCAATCTCACCGGCTTGCTGTAACAAAGGATTAACCGTATTGTGTGGAAGATGATTGTTTGCAGAAAACAAGAAACAAGTATTGCAGTAGATTGTATTTCAGTATAGAGAATTGGACCGGGGTCCACAGTTCACTAGAGGTGTCTCTCCCATAAGATAAACAGCATGTTGGGTGAACAAATTACAGTTGGGCAATTGACAAATAAAGAGGGCATGACCATGCACATACATATTATGATGAGTATAGTGAGATTTAATTGGGCATTACGACAAAGTACATAGACCGCTATCCAGCATGCATCTATGCCTAAAAAGTCCACCTTCAGGTTATCATCCGAACCCCCTCCAGTATTAAGTTGCTAACAACAGACAATTGCATTAAGTATTGCGCGTAATGTAATCAGTAACTACATCCTCGAACATAGCACCAATGTTTTATCCCTAGTGGCAACAGCACATCCATAATCTTAGAGATTTCTGTCACTTCCCCAGATTCACGGAGACATGAACCCACTATCGAGCATAAATACTCCCTCTTGGAGTTACAAGCATCTACTTGGCCAGAGCATCTACTAGTAACGGAGAGCATGCAAGATCATAAACAACACATAGATATAAATTGATAATCAACATAATAAGTATTCTCTATTCATCGGATCCCAACAAACACAACATATAGAATTACAGATAGATGATCTTGATCATGTTCGGCAGCTCACAAGACCCGACAATTAAGCACAATGGGGAGAAGACAACCATCTAGCTACTGCTACGGACCCATAGTCCAGGGGTAGACTACTCACACATCACTCCGGAGGCGACCATGGCGGCGTAGAGTCCTCCGGGAGATGATTCCCCTCTCCGGCAGGGTGCCGGAGGCGATCTCCGGAATCCCCCGAGATGGGATTGGCGGCGGTGGCGTCTCGGGAAGGTTTTCCGTATCGTGGCTCTCGCATCGGGGGTTTCGCGACGGAGGCTTTAAGTAGGCGGAAGGGCAGGTCGGGGGCCACACGAGGGCCCCACACTACAGGTCGGCGCGGCCAAGGGCCAGGCCGCGCCGCCTATGGTGTGGCCACCTCGTGGCTCCACTTCGTCTCCTCTTCGGTCTTCGGAAGCTTCGTGGCAAAATAGGACCCCGGGCGTTGATTTCGTCCAATTCCGAGAATATTTCATTACTAGGATTTCTGAAACCAAAAACAGCAGAAACAAAGAATCGGCACTTCGGCATCTTGTTAATAGGTTAGTTCCAGAAAATGCACGAATATGACATAAAGTGTGCATAAAACATGTAGATATCATCAATAATGTGGCATGGAACACAAGAAATTATCGATACGTCGGAGACATATCAGCATCCCCAAGCTTAGTTCTGCTCGTCCCGAGCAGGTAAAACGATAACAAAGATAATTTCTGGAGTGACATGCCATCATAACCTTGATCATACTATTTGTAAAGCATATGTAGTGAATGCAGCGATCAAAACAATGTATATGACATGAGTAAACAAGTGAATCATATAGCAAAGACTTTTCATGAATAGTACTTCAAGACAAGCATCAATAAGTCTTGCATAAGAGTTAACTCATAAAGCAATAAATCAAAGTAAAGGTATTGAAGCAACACAAAGGAAGATTAAGTTTCAGCGGTTGCTTTCAACTTATAACATGTATATCGCATGGATAATTGTCAACATAGAGTAATATAATAAGTGCAATATGCAAGTATGTAGGAATCAATGCACAGTTCACACAAGTGTTTGCTTCTTCAGGTGGAGAGAAATAGGTGAACTGACTCAACAATAAAAGTAAAAGAATGGTCCTCCATAGAGGAAAAGCATCGATTGCTATATTTATGCTAGAGCTTTGATTTTGAAAACAAGAAACAATTTTGTCAATGGTAGTAATAAAGCATATGAGTTATGTAAATTATATCTTACAAGTTGCAAGCCTCATGCATAGTATACTAATAGTGCCCGCACCTTGTCCTAATTAGCTTGGACTACCGGATCATCGCAATGCACATGTTTTAACCAAGTGTCACAATGGGGTACCTCCATGCCGCCTGTACAAAGGTCTAAGGAGAAAGCTCGCATTTTGGATTTCTCGCTTTTGATTATTCTCAACTTAGACATCCATACCGGGACAACATGGACAACAGATAATGGACTCCTCTTTAATGCATAAGCATGTGGCAACAATTATTATTCTCATATGAGATTGAGGATATATGTCCAAAACTGAAACTTCCACCATGAATCATGGCTTTAGTTAGCGGCCCAATGTTCTTCTCTAACAATATGCATGCTTAACCATAAGGTGGTAGATCTCTCTTACTTCAGACAAGACGGACATGCATAGCAACTCACATGATATTCAACAAAGAATAGTTGATGGCGTCCCCAGTGAACATGGTTATCGCACAACGAGCAACTTAATAAGAGATAAAGTGCATAAGTACATATTCAATACCACAATAGTTTTTAAGCTATTTGTCCCATGAGCTATATATTGCAAAGGTGAATGATGGAATTTTAAAGGTAGCACTCAAGCAATTTACTTTGGAATGGCGGAGAAATACCATGTAGTAGGTAGGTATGGTGGACACAAATGGCATAGTGGTTGGCTCAAGGATTTTGGATGCATGAGAAGTATTCCCTCTCGATACAAGGTTTAGGCTAGCAAGGTTATTTGAAACAAACACAAGGATGAACCGGTGCAGCAAAACTCACATAAAAGACATATTGAAAACATTATAAGACTCTACACCGTCTTCCTTGTTGTTCAAAACTCAATACTAGAAATTATCTAGACCTTAGAGAGACCAAATATGCAAACCAAATTTAAACATGCTCTATGTATTTCTTCATTAATGGGTGCAAAGTATATGATGCAAGAGCTTAAACATGAGCACAACAATTGCCAAGTATCACATTATCCAAGACATTATAGCAATTACTACATGTATCATTTTCCAATTCCAACCATATAACAATTTAACGAAGAAGAAACTTCGCCATGAATACTATGAGTAAAGCCTAAGGACATACTTGTCCATATGCTACAGCGGAGCGTGTCTCTCTCCCATACAGTGAATGCTAGGATCCATTTTATTCAAACAAAACAAAAACAAAAACAAACCGACGCTCCAAGAAAAGCACATAAGATGTGATGGAATAAAAATATAGTTTCAGGGGAGGAACCTGATAATGTTATCGATGAAGAAGGGGATGCCTTGGGCATCCCCAAGCTTAGACGCTTGAGTCTTCTTAGAATATGTAGGGGTGAACCACCGGGGCATCCCCAAGCTTAGAGCTTTCACTCTCCTTGATCATATTGCATCATACTCCTCTCTTGATCCTTGAAAACTTCCTCCACACCAAACTTAGAACAACTCATTAGAGGGTTAGTGGACAATAAAAATTAACATGTTCAGAGGTGACACAATCATTCTTAACACTTCTGGACATTGCATAAAGCTACTGGACATTAATGGATCAAAGAAATTCATCCAACATAGCAAAAGAGGCAATGCGAAATAAAAGGCAGAATCTGTCAAATCAGAACAGTTCGTATTGACGAATTTTATCGAGGCACCAGACTTGCTCAAATGAAAATGCTCAAATTGAATGAAAGTTGCGTACATATCTGAGGATCACTCACGTAAATTGGTATAATTTTCTGAGTTACCGACAGAGAATTTTGCCCAGATTCGTGACAGCAAAGAAATCTGTTTCTGCGCAGTAATCCAAATCTAGTATGAACTTTACTATCAACGACTTTACTTGGCACAACAAAACACAAAACTAAGATAAGGAGAGGTTGCTACAGTAGTAAACAACTTCCAATACACAAAATAAAAACAAAGTACTGTAGTAAAAACCATGGGTTGTCTCCCATAAGCGCTTTTCTTTAACGCCTTTCAGCTAGGCGCAGAAAGTGTATATCAAGTATTATCAAGAGATGGTGCATCGTTATCATGAGCTCCCCCATCCGTAGTGGTACTAAGGGCTTTGTCAATTTTAGGCCTATAATAATACTTCTTTGGTTTAGGCACTTTAGAGACATACATAAACTTTTGCTCCTTACCCACATAAGCTTTCTCCTTATATTTAAGAGAAGAAAATGTTGAACCCAAGGTTCCCATAGCTTTTTCAAGTTCGTCAATCCTATTGCTTTGATCGTCATGGACAACACAAGTTCCTAGGACACTAATTCTTTCATCAATTCCTCCTAAGGATTTATCAAGTTCATCAGTTTTATCAAGTAACATTTCCAATTTAGCTTCAATACTTGGAAAAATTTTCTCTAAGGTTTCCAATTTTTTCATAACATCTTCAAGAGAGATTTCAGTTTTAACTTCATCAACAGGGGGTATTCCAAATAGACTCTCAATAATGCAGCTAGCTTCTAATGCAGGAGTACTTAGGAAGTTACCTTTCGCGAGACTATCAAGAACATACCTATTCCAGCTAGAGATACCAACATAAAAATTCCTGAGTAGGATAGTGGTGGAGTGTTTCTTAATGCACCTATTATGGGCATCACTAATTCTATACCAGGCATCTCTTAGACATTCTCCCCCTCGATGCTTAAATGTACGAACTTCAACTTCAGGATTACTCATTTTAGCAGTAGTAAATAAAGCAAACTAGATAAAGTAAATGCAAGTAACTAATTTTTTTGTGTTTTTGATATAGCAAACAAGATAGCAAATAAAGTAAAACTAGCAACTAATTTTTTTGTATTTTGATATAATGCAGCAAACAAAGTAGTAAATAAAACTAAGCAAGACAAAAACAAAGTAAAGAGATTGGGAAGTGGAGACTCCCCTTGTAGCGTGTCTTGATCTCCCCGGCAACGGCGCCAGAAATTTGCTTGATGCGTGCAGTTGACACGTCCGTTGGGAACCCCAAGAGGAAGGTGTGATGCGCACAGCGGCAAGTTTCCCTCAGTAAGAAACCAAGGTTTAATCGAACCAGTAGGAGTCAAGAAGCACGTTGAAGGTTGATGGCGGCGGGATGTAGTGCGGCGCAACACCAGAGATTCCGGCGCCAACGTGGAACCTGCACAACACAACCAAAGTACTTTGCCCCAACGAAACAGTGAGGTTGTCAATCTCACCGGCTTGCTGTAACAAAGGATTAACCGTATTGTGTGGAAGATGATTGTTTGCAGAAAACAGTAAAACAAGTATTGCAGTAGATTGTATTTCAGTATAGAGAATTGGACCGGGGTCCACAGTTCACTAGAGGTGTCTCTCCCATAAGATAAACAGCATGTTGGGTGAACAAAATACAGTTGGGCAATTGACAAATAAAGAGGGCATGACCATGCACATACATATTATGATGAGTATAGTGAGATTTAATTGGGCATTACGACAAAGTACATAGACCGCTATCCAGCATGCATCTATGCCTAAAAAGTCCACCTTCAGGTTATCATCCGAACCCCCTCCAGTATTAAGTTGCTAACAACAGACAATTGCATTAAGTATTGCGCGTAATGTAATCAGTAACTACATCCTCGAACATAGCACCAATGTTTTATCCCTAGTGGCAACAGCACATCCATAATCTTAGAGATTTCTGTCACTTCCCAGATTCACGGAGACATGAACCCACTATCGAGCATAAATACTCCCTCTTGGAGTTACAAGCATCTACTTGGCCAGAGCATCTACTAGTAACGGAGAGCATGCAAGATCATAAACAACACATAGATATAAATTGATAATCAACATAACAAGTATTCTCTATTCATCGGATCCCAACAAACACAACATATAGAATTACAGATAGATGATCTTGATCATGTTCGGCAGCTCACAAGACCCGACAATTCAGCACAATGGGGAGAAGACAACCATCTAGCTACTGCTACGGACCCATAGTCCATGGGTAGACTACTCACTCATCACTCCGGAGGCGACCATGGCGGCGTAGAGTCCTCCGGGAGATGATTCCCCTCTCCGGCAGGGTGCCGGAGGCGATCTCCTGAATCCCCCGAGATGGGATTGGCGGCGGCGGCGTCTCTGGAAGGTTTTCCGTATCGTGGCTCTCGGTCGGGGGTTTCGCGACGGAGGCTTTAAGTAGGCGGAAGGGCAGGTCAGGGGGCCACACGAGGGCCCCACACTACAGGTCGGCGCGGCCAAGGGCCAGGCCGCGCCGCCCTATGGTGTGGCCACCTCGTGGCCCCACTTCGTCTCCTCTTCGGTCTTCTGGAAGCTTCGTGGCAAAATAGGACCCTGGGCGTTGATTTCGTCCAATTCCGAGAATATTTCGTTACTAGGATTTCTGAAACCAAAAACAGCAGAAAACAAGAATCGGGCACTTCGGCATCTTGTTAATAGGTTAGTTCCAGAAAATGCACGAATATGACATAAAGTGTGCATAAAACATGTAGATATCATCAATAATGTGGCATGGAACACAAGAAATTATCGATACGTCGGAGACGTATCAGCATCCCCAAGCTTAGTTCTGCTCGTCCCGAGCAGGTAAAACGATAACAAAGATAATTTCTGGAGTGACATGCCATCATAACCTTGATCATACTATTTGTAAAGCATATGTAGTGAATGCAGCGATCAAAACAATGTATATGACATGAGTAAACAAGTGAATCATATAGCAAAGACTTTTCATGAATAGTACTTCAAGACAAGCATCAATAAGTCTTGCATAAGAGTTAACTCATAAAGCAATAAATCAAAGTAAAGGTATTGAAGCAACACAAAGGAAGATTAAGTTTCAGCGGTTGCTTTCAACTTATAACATGTATATCTCATGGATAATTGTCAACATAGAGTAATATAATAAGTGCAATATGCAAGTATGTAGGAATCAATGCACAGTTCACACAAGTGTTTGCTTCTTGAGGTGGAGAGAAATAGGTGAACTGACTCAACAATAAAAGTAAAAGAATGGTCCTCCATAGAGAAAAAGCATCGATCTATATTTGTGCTAGAGCTTTGATTTTGAAAACAAGAAACAATTTTGTCAACGGTAGTAATAAAGCATATGAGTTATGTAAATTATATCTTACAAGTTGCAAGCCTCATGCATAGTATACTAATAGTGCCCGCACCTTGTCCTAATTAGCTTGGACTACCGGATCATCGCAATGCACATGTTTTAACCAAGTGTCACAATGGGGTACCTCCATGCCGCCTGTACAAAGGTCTAAGGAGAAAGCTCGCATTTTGGATTTCTCGCTTTTGATTATTCTCAACTTAGACATCCATACCGGGACAACATGGACAACAGATAATGGACTCCTCTTTAATGCATAAGCATGTGGCAACAATTATTATTCTCATATGAGATTGAGGATATATGTCCAAAACTGAAACTTCCACCATGAATCATGGCTTTAGTTAGCGGCCCAATGTTCTTCTCTAACAATATGCATGCTTAACCATAAGGTGGTAGATCTCTCTTACTTCAGACAAGACGGACATGCATAGCAACTCACATGATATTCAACAAAGAATAGTTGATGGCATCCCCAGTGAACATGGTTATCGCACAACGAGCAACTTAATAAGAGATAAAGTGCATAAGTACATATTCAATACCACAATAGTTTTTAAGCTATTTGTCCCATGAGCTATATATTGCAAAGGTGAATGATGGAATTTTAAAGG
Source organism: Lolium perenne (assembly GCF_019359855.2). Taxonomy (NCBI): domain Eukaryota; kingdom Viridiplantae; phylum Streptophyta; class Magnoliopsida; order Poales; family Poaceae; genus Lolium; species Lolium perenne. Next base: position 113,739,058 of record NC_067244.2, on the reverse strand, counting down.
TAGCACTCAAGCAATTTACTTTGGAATGGCGGAGAAATACCATGTAGTAGGTAGGTATGGTGGACACAAATGGCATAGTGGTTGGCTCAAGGATTTTGGATGCATGAGAAGTATTCCCTCTCGATACAAGGTTTAGGATAGCAAGGTTATTTGAAACAAACACAAGGATGAACTGGTGCAGCAAAACTCACATAAAAGACATATTGAAAACATTATAAGACTCTACACCGTCTTCCTTGTTGTTCAAAACTCAATACTAGAAATTATCTAGACCTTAGAGAGACCAAATATGCAAACCAAATTTAAACATGCTCTATGTATTTCTTCATTAATGGGTGCAAAGTATATGATGCAAGAGCTTAAACATGAGCACAACAATTGCCAAGTATCAGATTATCCAAGACATTATAGCAATTACTACATGTATCATTTTCCAATTCCAACCATATAACAATTTAACGAAGAAGAAACTTCGCCATGAATACTATGAGTAAAGCCTAAGGACATACTTGTCCATATGCTACAGCGGAGCGTGTCTCTCTCCCATACAGTGAATGCTAGGATCCATTTTATTCAAACAAAACAAAAACAAAAACAAACCGACGCTCCAAGAAAAGCACATAAGATGTGATGGAATAAAAATATAGTTTCAGGGGAGGAACCTGATAATGTTATCGATGAAGAAGGGGATGCCTTGGGCATCCCCAAGCTTAGATGCTTGAGTCTTCTTAGAATATGTAGGGGTGAACCACCGGGGCATCCCCAAGCTTAGAGCTTTCACCCTCCTTGATCATATTGCATCATACTCCTCTCTTGATCCTTGAAAACTTCCTCCACACCAAACTTAGAACAACTCATTAGAGGGTTAGTGGACAATAAAAATTAACATGTTCAGAGGTGACACAATCATTCTTAACACTTCTGGACATTGCATAAAGCTACTGGACATTAATGGATCAAAGAAATTCATCCAACATAGCAAAAGAGGCAATGCGAAATAAAAGGCAGAATCTATCAAAACAGAACAGTTCGTATTGACGAATTTTATCGAGGCAACAGACTTGCTCAAATGAAAATACTCAAATTGAATGAAAGTTGCGTACATATCTGAGGATCACTCACGTAAATTGGCATAATTTTCTGAGTTACCTACAGAGAATTTTGCCCAGATTCGTGACAGCAAAGAAATCTGTTTCTGTGCAGTAATCCAAATCTAGTATGAACTTTACTATCAACGACTTTACTTGGCACAACAAAACACAAAACTAAGATAAGGAGAGGTTGCTACAGTAGTAAACAACTTCCAATACACAAAATAAAAACAAAGTACTGTAGTAAAAACCATGGGTTGTCTCCCATAAGCGCTTTTCTTTAACGCCTTTCAGCTAGGCGCAGAAAGTGTATATCAAGTATTATCAAGAGATGGTGCATCGTTATCATGAGCTCCCCCATCCGTAGTGGTACTAAGGGCTTTGTCAATTTTAGGCCTATAATAATACTTCTTTGGTTTAGGCACTTTAGAGACATACATAAACTTTTGCTCCTTACCCACATAAGCTTTCTCCTTATATTTAAGAGAAGAAAATGTTGAACCCAAGGTTCCCATAGCTTTTTCAAGTTCGTCAATCCTATTGCTTTGATCGTCATGGACAACACAAGTTCCTAGGACACTAATTCTTTCATCAATTCCTCCTAAGGATTTATCAAGTTCATCAGTTTTATCAAGTAACATTTCCAATTTAGCTTCAATACTTGGAAATTTTTTCTCTAAGGTTTCCAATTTTTTCATAACATCTTCAAGAGAGATTTCAGTTTTAACTTCATCAACAGGGGGTATTCCAAATAGACTCTCAATAATGCAGCTAGCTTCTAATGCAGGAGTACTTAGGAAGTTACCTTTCGCGAGACTATCAAGAACATACCTATTCCAGCTAGAGATACCAACATAAAAATTCCTGAGTAGGATAGTGGTGGAGTGTTTCTTAATGCACCTATTATGGGCATCACTAATTCTATACCAGGCATCTCTTAGACATTCTCCCCCTCGATGCTTAAATGTACGAACTTCAACTTCAGGATTACTCATTTTAGCAGTAGTAAATAAAGCAAACTAGATAAAGTAAATGCAAGTAACTAATTTTTTTGTGTTTTTGATATAGCAAACAAGATAGCAAATAAAGTAAAACTAGCAACTAATTTTTTTGTATTTTGATATAATGCAGCAAACAAAGTAGTAAATAAAACTAAGCAAGACAAAAACAAAGTAAAGAGATTGGGAAGTGGAGACTCCCCTTGTAGCGTGTCTTGATCTCCCCGGCAACGGCGCCAGAAATTTGCTTGATGCGTGCAGTTGACACGTCCATTGGGAACCCCAAGAGGAAGGTGTGATGCGCACAGCGGCAAGTTTCCTCAAGAAGAAACCAAGGTTTAATCGAACCAGTAGGAGTCAAGAAGCACGTTGAAGGTTGATGGCGGCGGGATGTAGTGCGGCGCAACACCAGAGATTCCGGCGCCAACGTGGAACCTGCACAACACAACCAAAGTACTTTGCCCCAACGAAACAGTGAGGTTGTCAATCTCACCGGCTTGCTGTAACAAAGGATTAACCGTATTGTGTGGAAGATGATTGTTTGCAGAAAACAAGAAACAAGTATTGCAGTAGATTGTATTTCAGTATAGAGAATTGGACCGGGGTCCATAGTTCACTAGAGGTGTCTCTCCCATAAGATAAACAGCATGTTGGGTGAACAAATTACAGTTGGGCAATTGACAAATAAAGAGGGCATGACCATGCACATACATATTATGATGAGTATAGTGAGATTTAATTGGGCATTACGACAAAGTACATAGACCGCTATCCAGCATGCATCTATGCCTAAAAAGTCCACCTTCAGGTTATCATCCGAACCCCCTTCAGTATTAAGTTGCTAACAACAGACAATTGCATTAAGTATTGCGCGTAATGTAATCAGTAACTACATCCTCGAACATAGCACCAATGTTTTATCCCTAGTGGCAACAACACATCCATAATCTTAGAGATTTCTGTCACTTCCTGCATTCACGGAGACATGAACCCACTATCGAGCATAAATACTCCCTCTTGGAGTTACAAGCATCTACTTGGCCAGAGCATCTACTAGTAACGGAGAGCATGCAAGATCATAAACAACACATAGATATAAATTGATAATCAACATAACAAGTATTCTCTATTCATCGGATCCCAACAAACACAACATATAGAATTACAGATAGATGATCTTGATCATGTTCGGCAGCTCACAAGACCCGACAATTAAGCACAATGGGGAGAAGACAACCATCTAGCTACTGCTACGGACCCATAGTCCAGGGGTAGACTACTCACTCATCACTCCGGAGGCGACCATGGCGGCGTAGAGTCCTCCGGGAGATGATTCCCCTCTCCGGCAGGGTGCCGGAGGCGATCTCCTGAATCCCCCGAGATGGGATTGGCGGCGGCGGCGTCTCTGGAAGGTTTTCCATATCATGGCTCTCGGTACTGGGGGTTTCGCGACGGAGGCTTTAAGTAGGCGGAAGGGCAGGTCAGGGGGCCACACGAGGGCCCCACACTACAGGTCGGCGCGGCCAAGGGCCAGGCTGCGCCGCCCTATGGTGTGGCCACCTCGTGGCCCCACTTTGTCTCCTCTTCGGTCTTCTGGAAGCTTCGTGGCAAAATAGGACCCTGGGCGTTGATTTCGTCCAATTCCGAGAATATTTCGTTACTAGGATTTCTGAAACCAAAAATAGCAGAAAATAGCAACTGGCACTTCGGCATCTTGTTAATAGGTTAGTTCCAGAAAATGCACGAATATGACATAAAGTGTGCATAAAACATGTAGATATCATCAATAATGTGGCATGGAACACAAGAAATTATCGATACGTCGGAGACGTATCACTGGGCAAAGCACTTTTCTGGTGCCGTTGCTACTACTTATTTATACCACCTGTATTTCACTATCTCTTCGCCGAACTAGTGCACCTATTAGGTGTGTTGGGGACACAAGAGACTTCTTGCTTTGTGGTTGCAGGGTTGCATGAGAGGGATATCTTTGACCTCTTCCTCCCTGAGATCGATAAACCTTGGGTGATCCACTTAAGGGAAATTTGCTGCTGTTCTACAAACCTCTGCTCTTGGAGGCCCAACACTGTCTACAGGAATAGAAGCTCCCGTAGACATCAGAGACACGCTCCGCTATTGCATATGGACAAATATGTCCTTAGGCTTTACTCATAATGTTCATGGCCAAGGTTGAATCTGCTTCGTTAAATTGTTATATGGTTGGAAACGGGAAATGCTACATGTAGTAATTGGTAGAATGTCTTGAATAATGTGATACTTGGCAATTGTTGTGCTCATGTTTAAGCTCTTGCATCATATACTTTGCACCTATTAATGAAGAAATACATAGAGCTTGCTAAAATTTGGTTTGCATAATTGGTCTCTCTAAGGTCTAGATAATTTCTAGTAAGGGTCGAACAACAAGGAAGACGGTGTAGAGTCTTATAATACTTACAATATGTCTTTTATGTGAGTTTTGCTGTACCGCTTCATACTTGTGTTTGCTTCAACTAACCTTGCTAGCCTAAACCTTGTATCGAGAGGGAATACTTCTCATGCATCCAAAATCCTTGAGCCAAACACTATGCCACTTGTGTCCACCATACCTACCTACTACATGGTATTTCTCCGCCATTCCAAAGTAAATTGCTTGAGTGCTACCTTTAAAATTTCTATCCTTTATCTTTGCAATATATAGCTCATGGGACAAATAGCCTAAAAACTATTGTGGTATTGAATATGTACTTATGCATTTTATCTCTTATTAAGTTGCTTGTTGAGCGATAACCATGTTCCTGGGGACGCCATCAACTACTCTTTGTTGAATATCATGTGAGTTGCTATGCATGTTCGTCTTGTCTGAAGTAAGGGCGATTTACCATGAGTTGAATGATTTGAGCATGCATATTGTTAGGGAAGAACATTGGGCCGCTAACTAAAGCCATGATCCATGGTGAAAGTTTCAGTTTTGGACAAATATCCTCAATCTCATATGAGAATATTAATTGTTGCTAAATGCTTATGCATTAAAGAGGAGTCCATTATCTATTGTCTATGTTGTCCCGGTATGGATGTCTAAGTTGAGAATAATCAAAAGCGAGAAATCCAATGCGAGCTTTCTCCTTAGACCTTTGTACAGGCGGCATAGAGGTACCCCTTTGTGACACTTGGTTAAAACATATGTATTGCGGTGATAATCCAGGTAATCCGAGCTAATTAGGACAAGGTGCGAACACTATTAGTATACTATGCATGAGGCTTGCAACTTGTAGGATATAATTTACATGATACATATGCTTTATTAGTACCGTTGACAAAATTGTTTCTTGTTTTCGAAATCAAAGCTCTAGCACAAATATAGCAATCAATGCTTCCCTCTGCGAAGGGCCTTTCTTCTACTTTTATGTTGAGTCAGTTCACCTATTTCTCTCCCATCTCAACAAACAAACACTTGTGTGAACTGTGCATTGATTCTTACATACTTGCATATTGCACTTGTTATATTACTTTACATTGACAATATCCATGAGATATACATGTTACAAGTTGAAAGCAACCGCTGAAACTTAATCTTCCTTTGTGTTGCTTCAATACCTCTACTATGAATTTATTGCTTTATGAGTTAACTCTTATGCAAGACTTATTGATGCTTGTCTTGAAAGTACTATTCATGAAAAGTCATTGCTATATGATTCGATTGTTTACTCATTGCATTAACATTGCTTCGAATCACTGCATTCATTACATGTGCTTACAATAGTATGATCAAGATTATGATGGCATGTCACTTCAGAAATTATCTTTGTTATCGTTTACCTACTCGGGACGAGCAGGAACTAAGCTTGGGGATGCTGATACGTCTCCAATGTATCGATAATTTCTTATGTTCCATGCTACTTTATTGATGATATCTACATGTTTTATACATACTTTATGTCATATTTATGCATTTTCTGGCACTAACCTATTAACGAGATGCCGAAGAGCCAGTTGTTGTTTTCTGCTGTTTTTGGTTTCAGAAATCCTAGTAAGGAAATATTCTCGGAATTGGACGAAATCAACGCCCAGGATCTTATTTTTCCACGAAGCTTCCAGAAGTCCGGAGAGGAAACGAAGTGGGGCGACGAGGCGGCGCCACACCAGGGCGGCGCGGCCCAAGCCCTGGCCGCGCCGGCCTGTGGTGTGGGCCCCTCGTGGCGCCCCTGACCTACCCTTCCGCCTACTTAAGCCTTCATCGAGAATAACTCCAGTACCGAGAGCCACGATATGGAAAACCTTCCAGAGACACCACCGCCGCCAATCCCATCTCGGGGGATTCAGGAGATCGCCTCCGGCACCCTGCCGGAGAGGGGAATCATCTCCCGGAGGACTCTTCACCGCCATGGTCGCCTCCGGAGTGATGAGTGAGTAGTTCACCCCTGGACTATGGGTCCATAGCAGTAGCTAGATGGTCGTCTTCTCCTAATTGTGCTATCATTGTTGGATCTTGTGAGCTGCCTAACATGATCAAGATCATCTATCTGTAATGCTACATGTTGTGTTTGTTGGGATCTGATGAATAAGTGAATGCTATGTTATGTTGATTATCAATATCATCTATGTGTTGTTTATGATCTTGCATGCTCTCCGTTGCTAGTAGAGGCTCTGGCCAAGTTTTTGCTTGTAACTCCAAGAGGGAGTATTTATGCTCGATAGTGGGTTCATGTCTCCATTAAATCTGGGGGAGTGACAGAAACCTCTAAGGTTGTGGATGTGCTGTTGCCACTAGGGATAAAACATCAATGTTATGTCTAAGGATATATTCGTTGATTACATTACGCACCATACTTAATGCAATTGTCTGTTGTTTGCAACTTAATACTGAAGGGGGTTCGGATGATAACCTGAAGGTGGACTTTTTAGTCATAGATGCATGCTGGATAGCGGTACTTTGTCGTAATGCCCAATTAAATCTCACAATACTCATCATAACATGTATGTGCATGGTCATGCCCTCTTTATTTGTCAATTGCCCAACTGTAATTTGTTCACCCAACATGCTTATTCTTATCGGAGAGACACCACTAGTGAACTGTGGACCCCAGTCCATTCTTTACATCGAATACAATCAACTGCAATACTCGTTCTACTGTTTTCTGCAACAATCATCATCCACACTATACATCTAATCCTTTGTTACAGCAAGCCGGTGAGATTGACAACCTCACTGTTACGTTGGGACAAAGTATCTTGGTCGTGTTGTGCAGGTTCCACGTTGGCGCCGGAATCCCTGGTGTTGCGCCGCACTATACTCCGCCACCATCAACCTTCAACGTGCTTCTTGGCTCCTACTGGTTCGATAAACCTTGGTTTCTTAGTGAGGGAAAACTTGCCGCTGTACGCATCACACCTTCCTCTTGGGGTTCCCAACGGACGCGTGCTGTATGCATATCACGCGGCTACTTGTTGCATCCCGTATCTCCTATCCGGAAAATCTTCCCTTCTTTTGTTGTGGTGGTTGTTTCGGTACTGATCTTGACGTGGCTGGGGTTTTGACAAAGGGTCACCCGCGATTGTCGGTTGCATTGGATCTCCCAATGCGTAGCTATCAGCCACCCGGATCATCTCAACCAAAGTGGTTGGCATGTTTCTCTGTAGCTTTTGCCACAACGGCGAACCTCTCCGACACCCATTACAGAACCAAGCAATTGCTTGTGCTTGTATTACACCTTCGCAAGAATTCCTCGTGGAGTTCCATCGGGTTAGATAATCCCGGTCGGTTTCGTTCTCGCGCTGCTGGCACATGGCGAGCTGCTGCGGTCTGTTCGGCCTCCGGTACGTGCTGCCGAAGTTACTCACAAAAGCTTCTTCAAAATCAAGCCAACCGTTTATGCTTCCCTTTGGCAGCTTGTTAAGCCAAATGCGTGCCGGTCCTACCAGGAAGGACGGTATGATTCTCATCGCCCAACACCGGTTTCCTCCGCCAGTTGCGGTTCCTCCACCTCCAGCGAGGTATACCGCTGTCACATAGTCTACAAGCTAATCTTCCGGCTTGGTGGTGCCATCGTATGTTTTTGTGTCACGGGGTAACTAAAAGCTGCGTACCGGTGGTTCTACCCTCATGATCCATGGGCCAAAGCATTCTGGACCCAGCGGACCCTCAGCTTCAATCATTTCGGATAGATATACCCTATCTAGCCTGTGCTTCGCATCCCGGTCTGGCAGGCATCTTTCTCCAACACGCTCTCCAAACGGGTTCCGGTAAGCACCGACCCTTTCCATTCCGGAATCGGCTTCATCGTATCGTTCCAGTATCGCAACATTTCCTTGCTGGTACCTGGGTGGAGGCATTTCCTCCTCAGCATAAGATGCTCTTGCTGCTCGATAATTTTGCCCGGTTTCTCCTTTACCGGCATAAGCATTTCCGGTGTAGCCATTTCCGGCATAGCCACGGCCTGCCCCTTGGCTTTTTCTACCGGCATCGTGTTGCCCGACTTGTTGTTTTCTGGCCAGAACCGGGTCGTACACAGTCATTTGTTGTGCATTCGCATCATTTTCTCTTCTGTCAGGATGGGGGGACGATGCCTGCCCATGTGACTTGCTTCCAGCATTTCTTGCCGAGTGAACCGATTTTGACGCTGCAGCGGCTTTGTTGATACGAGCCAGCTCAATGTTTTGTGCCTCGATCATATCAAGTAACTCTCTTACTCGATCTTGCTGCTTTGCTAAAGCCTCACTTGAAAGCGATTCACACATTTCTACTGCAGCCCTAGCAGCTTTTATTGTTTTATTCGGACTGATGTACTTAGGTTTCTCTACCATGCTCAAAGATACCTACACATTCTTACTGGAAAGCACTTCCCGATGCAGATCCTGCTCTAGGTTGCGTCTTCTAAGCCGGTTTCCCGCTATTCTAGTAGGGTTCGCGCTAACAGAAGCAAAGCCATGGGCAGCGTTATACTCACATAGGGTGAGGTTGAGCTCTTGCTGGGCCTTGACGATGTTCGCTGCGCCGGAGAGCGGCTTCTGTCGCTGCGCCTCCAGTTCGGCTTGAGCTGCAGCAGGGTCTATGTTTTGTGCGATGGGCGTGGCCAACACGCTCATGGCCGCTTGTAGCGGGGTCGCTTCCGGTGGCACGGTAGATGTTCCGACGACGACCTCGTCGCGCTCGGTCGGCAGCTTGGTCGTGCGCGTAGACTTGGTCTGCGCTGCGCCCTCCACGACAGCTTCTTTGCCGGCGCCTCCTGCGCCAGCCATCATCACATCCATGCTGCCGGCGACACGGTCGGAGCGCGGCCCGCGAGCAGCTGAAGAACTTGGCGGATCCGGCGCCACCAGCACCGGCGAGGGGTACTGGCGCTCCATCACGGTGCCGAGGTAGATGCGGTGGCTGCCGAACTCGATGACGTGACCATTCTACAGGTAGCGGCCGCCGTTGGTGAAGTAGCCCGCGTTGTCGTCGATGAAGTCCAGCAAGCCGAGGCGGTAGACGAGGCCAGAGACCACGCGCTCGCCGAAGACGGTGAGAAGGCCCTCCCTGATATGAACTCCAGCAAGCGCAGCTGCTGGCCCCACGGTGGGCGCCAACTGTCGTCGTGGGGAAACAACAGATGCCATAGGATGGCTTAAGTTCGGGCCGAATGTGCGCTAGAGGATCCGGGGGAGGGTGTTGTTAACAGGGAAAGAGAGAAAAGAAACCGGAATATATTGCTAAACTTGGCCCTTGGCCAGAGGTTGAAGATGTACAGTACAAGATTCCTTCTACTTGCTACTGAACAACCTAACTCCTCTCCGGATCGATCATCCGTTCCTCCCGCGCAGGGGTGTGCTCCCTCTCCTTATATAGAGGAGAGGGTGGCTTACAAGGGAAGAAACCCTAATGGAATCTAGGATGAGCAAAGCTACTTTATAAAGTAACTTTGGCCTCCCTGGCGCCGGTTCTGACTTTAATCAAGGAGCGATGACCTCGTCTGGTATCTTTTGCGTCATCATCTTCTTTGGCGCCAGGGATTCGTTTAAAGCTGAACTGCTTCGCTCATCCTTGTCCTCTAGTCCTTGGTGGAATCTTTGACCAAAGTGCCGACATGCTACAGTAACCCGGGTACCGGGAAACTGGTACCTTTCCTTCTGAACTCACGTACCTTTGCACTTAGCAACATGAACCCTGTGAGTCAGTACCTTGGTATACCCCTCTTGGGATACCGGTTAGTACCAACCCCGGTTAGCTGAACTTGACCTTAGAATCTGGATCACTCTTTGATCCGGTTTACCAGCACCATATTATGGCTAACTTGCCATAGTCTTGGCCTACCGGGGGCCATCCCACCGACAATATTGTCACTATCCAATCACTAAAACCATACTACTCCATCTAACACACACATCACCCCACACACGCTCTTGCATAGATGTTGGATCAGAACATAAACTTAAGAACGGGGTACATAATATGCATCTATGAATACATCTCACCAAATAATAAGATCAGATCTCATAAAACAATATCATAGAATATGGATCCACCACATAGGTATTACAAATATGACCATAATCATGATAGGCAGCTCATATGGCACTAAGAACTATGAAGAACATGAGAGAAATAGATCAAGCTACTGCCACAAACCCGTAGTCCAGACGTGGACTACTCCCTCTTGGTCATGGTGATGATGAAGACTTTGGAGAAGGTGGAGATCCCTCCAGCGGTTATCCCAGCGGAGTTTCCCCCTCCAATCTTCTCTGCAACAACCTCCATTTTGGTGTTTCTGTCTTTCTACGGCGCTCTCCTCCGAGAACTCTTCGGGACCATTATAGGGGTTTTTAGGGCAAAATACGTCGGTTCGCGAAAGAATTAGGGCCAACGGACGATCTAGGGCTGAACGGAGGTGGGTGGCGTGGCCAGACTTCTGGGCCGCGCCACCTATGCTCGTTTGGCCCTCGGGCCTCTCCAGGTGTTCTTCCAGGGTCCATGTTGTTTCTCCCGATGAAAAAATGATGCTCCAAAAATCTCAGGTTAATTTGACTTCATATAGGTCTCTGAAAGTGAAAAATACGCGAAATAGGGTTTTCCTGTTCTGCAGGGTTATAAACCAAACAAAGAGGGATCATTGGTAAATCCCCATAAATCAATGTAAAACATGGTATTATCATCATATATGTTGCAAATATGTGGGAATTCAATATGATAAAGGACAAAGTTCACGTATGCATTTTACATGCATTAGTACTCTAACATGTCCACACATAAACATGAAATTGAATAGTTATAGTTATAAACTCATAACTGGTTATTGGAATGGAATCACATTATCGAAATTCATCTCTTTCACGCTTATCTCATCATGCATTGATGGATTGACAAAACAACAGATGATTTGGAGAGTACATGAGAGATTGAAGTAACACGACAATAGCATGACACACAAATGAACACATTATAGTAACATGAGATCATGAAGATAGAGAGCTAATAAGTACTTTATCTATTATGGTCGAAATGAAAAATTTACAACAACAAAATTGTGTGAAATACCGAGATGAATCCACTTCTCAAAGGAATTTTTATATGATCGACCATGTGCGTTGAATTTGATGATGTAGTCTAAAATACTCCAAATATAAACACAAAATCCGAAAGTTAAAATTTACCAAATATGAAATAGATTGCAGACATGAAATATGTTCATCTTTTTTTGTGTAGAGCTAATCACGAATCGAAACACTCGGGAAGATTAGATATTGTGAGGGCCGATTGAAACATTTCCGGAGATACTAAGCCCTAAAGTGCTTTGCTCTTCATGTTGCTGCAGCCCACCCACTTTTGAGGCAACCAAACACTTTTGAAGATGTACAGTACAAGATTCCTTGTTCTTGCTACTGAATAACCTAACTCCTCTCTGGATCGATCGTCCGTCCCTCCCGCGCAGGGGTGTGCTCCCTCTCCTTATATAGGGGAGAGGGTGGCTTACAAGGGAAGAAACCCTAATGGAATCTAGGATGAGCTAAGCTACTTTGGCCCCCCTGGCGCCGGTTCTGACTTTAATCAAGGAGCGATGACCTCGTCCGGTATCTTTTGCATCATCATCTGCTTTGGCACCAGGGATTCGTTTAAAGCTGAACTGCTTCGCTCATCCTTGTCCTCTAGTCCTTGGTGGAATCTTTGACCAAAGTGCCGATAGGCTACAGTAACCAGGGTACCGGGAAACTGGTACCTTTCCTTCTGAATTCCGGTACCTTTGCACTTAGCAACATGAACCCTGGGAGTCAGTACCTTGGTATACCCCTCTTGGGATACCGGTTAGTACCAACTCCGGTTAGCTGAACTTGACCTTAGAATCCGGATCACTCTTTGATCCGGTTTACCAGCACCATATTATGGCTAACTTGCCATAGTCTTGGCCTACCGGGGGCCATCCCCCGACAATATTGTCACTATCCAATCACTAAAACCATGCTACTCCATCTAACACACACATCACCCCACACACGCTCTTGCATAGATGTTGGATCAGAACATAAACTTAAGAACGAGGTACATAATATGCATCTATGAATACATCTCACCAAATAATAAGATCAGATCTCATAAAACAATATCATAGAATATGGATCCACCATATAGGTATTACAAATATGACCATAATCATGATAGGCAGCTCATATGGCACTAAGAACTATGAAGAACATGAGAGAAATAGATCAAGCTACTGCCACAAACCCGTAGTCCAGAGGTGGACTACTCCCTCTTGGTCATGGTGATGATGAAGACTATGGAGAAGGTGGAGATCCCTCCAGCGGTTATCACGGCGGAGTTTCCCCCTCCAATCTTCTCTGCAGCAGCCTCCCTTTTGGTATTTCTGTCTTTCTACGGCGCTCTCATCCCGAGAACTCTTCGGGACCATATATATAGGGGTTTTTAGGGAAAAATACGTTGGTTCGCGAAAGAATTAGGGCAAATGGACGATCTAGGGCTGAACGGAGGTGGGTGGCGTGGCCAGACTTCTGGGCCACGCCACGTATGCTCGTTTGGCCCTCGGGCCTCTCCAGGTGTGCTTCCAGGGTCCACGTTGTTTCTCCCGATGAAAAAATGATGCTCCAAAAATCTCAGGTTAATTTGACTCCGTATAGGTCTCTGAAAGTGAAAAATACGCGAAACAAGGTTTTGGGTTATAAACCAAACTGATGCGGCCTAAGGCGACGTGGGTTGCCCGATCTCACGAATTGACCGAGGGAAAGGCGGGGGAGAGGAAGAACACGAAGAACACGGCGAAGAACACGATGAACACACGCGAACGCACGCCAACCCGATACAATTCCGGTTTACTCCCGATAGCCCGAACCACTATCCCGATAGAATCTCTCAAGGGAGAGACACGCGGTAGAATCCCCGAGAGGAAGATCGGTATACGATCGGTGGAATCACACGAGTGAGAGACCGGTGGTAGAATCACAAGTGTGAGAGACTAATCATATAAGGAGTGCCTTGATACAATAGATATGATAATCTAAGGAGGGGGTTTCCCTAATCCCAAAGGGATGGTGGAGGCATGAGCCAAATTCTAGTTCATCTACTCTTCCCAATGAAGGGGGAGGTGGGAGCCTATATATAGGGAGCCACTAAGGAGGGGTAGTTTAGGCATACAAAGAGCATAGTGGGATAGTTTATATTATGAGCTTCATAGTGGGGACGGCGGTGTCGGCATAGGCATGGCGACAGTGCCGTCTTCCTCCGGCGTCGAGCAGGGTGGCAGTGTCGGCCACTCCGTGGCGGTAGTGCCGGCCTTCCTAGACGCGTCTCCTTCTTCCGTCTCCTCTTCCATGCTTCCGTGACGTCGGACTTGAGCGTAGTTCTTGATGATGACCATGATGCGGATAAGACCGAAGGTCGGGCTGCATCATCTCCCCCCACTTGAAAAAGAGTCGCCCTCGACGATGAGTCTTCATGAATGTGTAGAGGAGGTAGATGACACCAACGCTTGAATGTCCCTTCACTAGTCAAGAGCCCTATCAATAGCACAAGAAAAGCAAAGGAGCAATCAAAGCGTAGCCAAAGTTCAATGGATTTAGCAAGAGAGCTCAAGTAGAAGGAGGTCACCTTAGCAAGATGCCGGTGTGCTCTCATCGAGAGATCTTGTGTAGTAGATGTGTGGGGTTGAACCCATTCATTAACACTCATCCACAAGTCGCGTGTACCTTCACACAACAAAGACCAAGCAAAATATGTGTGTGCGTGATAGAGGAGCATATCATCAAGGACATGTCCATTCATATTCACAACACCGTTAGCACAACACAAATATGTCAACAAGAATGCATATGCAAGGTCAGTGTGTAAGAACTCCTCACGAACATCTTCCAAATGTGAAAACACAAAAACTCCAAATTGTGAGACGACTATGATGTCCATCTCATGTAGAAACTCATGTGCATTATTGCACTCAAGGCATCGGAAAGAGAAATTGTTCAACATCCTTGAAGCAATAAGAGGAGAATTTGGCAAAAACACATAAGGGAGAGTGTTCAAAATATCATCAACATGTGTGCACACAAACCATTGGAAAGAGAAATTGGTCCTCATATTTGTGGCAACACCAATGGTAAGAATCACATCATCATGCTTGCAAAAGAACCATAAGAAAGAGAAATTGTTCGGCATGTTCAATGCAAAGCATGGCAAAGGTATTAGAGCCGGGTTCGATCTTGTACTTACTTGTATTATGCTCTCAAGAGCTCGTTTGGTCAACTCGTGCTCAATCGAGGTTGACCTTGTCTTCCGTGTACCTACACACACAATAGGCAAAGCAAAGAACGTGTGTGCATGGTATATGAACACATCATCCATCATGATGGTCCATTTCTTTTGCACATCACCATTAGCATTAAGCCAAGCAACATAATAGAGATGGTGAATATGCGGAGTAAACATGGGAACATGCTCAACATGGATATATGCAAAGTCTCCAAAAGGTGAGAGAGCTATGGGGGCAATCTCATTCACAAGCATATTAACATCATTGCAAACCAAGCATTGGAAAGAGCAAGTGTTCAATATTTTGGTTGCATTAATGGGAGAATATTGCAAGCATGTAGCACAAAACATGTTCAAGTTTGTATCATAGCATGGCATGGTCAAATTGTCACAAGCAACTATTTCCACATGATCAACAATGGTGGTATCACAAGGGAAAGTGAAAGAAGCATATGACATAGCAATAGGGTCATCCAACTCATGCAAGCACTCACAAATCATCATGTCCACTAGTGGGATCATGGCATCATCAACACCCATATAGGTACCTTTGTAGTCCCGCTCATATGAGGTAGGTTTTGTGGAAGAGGTAGGCTCGATGTGGCCTCCATGTTCATCTTCAAGCAACAAGCATGGTGTGATATCATCATTTTCATGCACCATGTACATATTCTCCATGATCGGCGTCTCGTCATCCATGGTACCTAATGAGACACAAGAGAACACACTAGAGGTAGAGGGTAAGTTGTTAGAACTTGAAATGGCATCACATGACCTATCAACTACCACTCTCATCTCACTTGGTGTATCGCTCATGCTCTCGAAGTGGAGGCACTCATCAAGCTCACATATAGTGGAGTCACTCATCTCACATATAGTGGAGTCGCTCATCTCACATATAGTGGAGTCCCTCATCTCCATGGCAATGGCGTCGTCGATGTCCGAGAAACCTAGCAAAGAGGAAGACAACACAAGAGGAGTAGAGGTTAAGTTGTTAGAAATCGAAACATCCTCACTCGACTCATGGAGTGTATCACTCTTGCTCTCAAGGTGTTTGAAGTAGGATTTACACTCGGCTTTGTCTTGGAGGGTCATTTTGGCCTCTCGAGCATCTAGCTCGGCGAAGTATGCTCTCATCTCGGCTTGCTCTTGTGGGGTCATCATGTATATATCTCACTAGGAAGGTGTATATGTATGTGGTGGAAGGAAAGCTACACAAGTATCTCACCTATCAAGAAAGTATCGGAAAATAGTTCAAGCCAAGAGCAAAGTCGAAATGTATCGGGGTTACTCACACACACACTCAAAGCACACGCAAAAGGCTAAGAACTCTATATGTGGTGGGTAAGGGGTGGATAGCAAACGAAAAAGATCAACGAAAAAGTCTATTGTCAAATGTGGGTAAGATCCAAAGTCAAATGTCAAGAGTGGTGATCTATGTCAAGGAAACACGGAAACACACACAACGGAGAACAAAGGGGTTAGCGCGACCAAGGAAGTGAGCAAGTAACAAGGATGGTCCTAACGAAGACTATAAGCTCGGTGTCACGCCAACACAAGAGAGACGGTAGCTCGGTTGCATAAGAGGGAAGCAACAAGATTTGCACAAATGTCACTCTTCTCTTTTCTCTCTTAGTGCGCACAAGCTTTGCACTCTTTTGTATCGGTGGACACACACTTCTTTTTCTATTTCTTTTTTTTTCTCTTTTTTTCACTTTTTTTTTCTCTATGCTTAGAAGCTTTATTTCTCTCTATGTATATGTCACACTTTTCTTCTTTTGTGTATTTTTTCTCACCGAGCTTGCTTCGGAGCTTCGCTCAACACAACGCACACACACAAACCCTCTCACGGTCGTGACACTTGTGCAATGCTTCGCAACACTCGGAAAGTCACTCTCAATGGGATAGGTACGCAAAGGAAGAAATGGGCTACAAGGGGTAGGGGAGGCAAGTTATACCTATTGACGTTAGGCGGTGTCAAGCACACGGACTTGCGATGATGGTGATGACGATGGTGTCGAAGATGCGCCGGAATCCGGGGTGCCGATGCCGTTGTCGCGGTGTTGATGTAGGCGCGGAAGCGGTTCTCACGGACCAAAGGCACTCCAAAACGGAAACCGGACAAATTAAGTCAATGCCCGAAAAGTTGGGTCGAAACAAGCGGTCAAAAAAATATGTTCCAAAAATTGTCAAAAATTTAGGGTAGACTACGTGGAGTATTTGGGAGATGCTGTTAAAATTTGGAGTCAAACGGGCGCCGGAAAGTTGTCAAAATTTGGGGCAAAAAAATGGAGTCAAAATGGCGAAATCCGATCAGGAGGCCGGTTTGACCGGATTCTGGGCCGGACCAGCCGGTCTGCAACCCGGTTTGGCTCCGGTCCGGCTGCCGCCCAGTCTGGATCCGGTTTCAACCGGATTTCCCGGTGTGCCGCCCGGTCTGGTGTGCTGCGTGGGATGGAATTTGATGCTGGCGTGGAAGAATGGAGACTGAGGCGAGCGGGCGTGTGTTTTGCCGGAGCCAACGAGCGGAAATGGAGAGCTGATGCGGCCTACTGTGGTTGTCCCTGCGCGTGCGGTAGCTTGGTGCCTGGCGTGCTTGATGGAGAGCTGAGGCTGCAGGATCAGCGCTGGTGGCCTGCGTGTGGGGCGTGCGCGATGGGGATTGGAGCTGCGCGCGCGCGATGGTGCGGCTTGCTGGGGCGCGCGCGATGCGAGCGTGGCGGCCGGTTGGGGCTTGGCCGGGCGGAGGCGAGCTGTGGCCTTGAGCAGGGGAGTTGGTTGGCCTGCTGCACGGTGGGGCGGCGCGGTTGGAGGTGGCCCGAGCGGTGGGCGCGGGCGGCAGTGGCCGGTGGTGCGGCGCGTGGTGGTTGGCCAGGGCCGCGAGCGTGGAGGTGGCTTGGCGCGTGAGGCGGATGGTGGCCGGCAGCGGCTCGATCTGGGGCGTGCTGCGGGGAGGCGGGCCAGGCGGCGGCTGGGTGGACGCGGCGACGTTGACCCGCCGGATCTGCGCGAGCTGCTCGTGTACACGATGAACAGCACGAAGAACCTACAGAAAAGGCCAACAAAAACCTCAGATCTGCACGAAATAGGACGAATTTGATGGGGAAAAGATGGGGCAAACATAGATCAGCACCAACAACATCAAATTAATGGATCAAAACCACAAAAAACGCAACAAATTCGGAGATCAATTTTCGAGCTATTTTTTTGGGGCAATTTTTTGGGAAAATTTTTGGGCGAAAATTGGATAGATTTGTGGTCAAATTCGTGGCAACCTTTGCTCTGATACCATATGATGCGGCCTAAGGCGGCGTGGGTTGCCCGATCTCACGAATTGACCGAGGGAAAGGCGGGGGAGAGGAAGAACACGAAGAACACGGCGAAGAACACGATGAACACACGCGAACGCACGCCAACCCGATACAATTCCGGTTTACTCCCGATAGCCCGAACCACTATCCCGATAGAATCTCTCAAGGGAGAGACACGCGGTAGAATCCCCGAGAGGAAGATCGGTATACGATCGGTGGAATCACACGAGTGAGAGACCGGTGGTAGAATCACAAGTGTGAGAGACTAATCATATAAGGAGTGCCTTGATACAATAGATATGATAATCTAAGGAGGGGGTTTCCCTAATCCCAAATGGATGGTGGAGGCATGAGCCAAATTCTAGTTCATCTACTCTTCCCAATGAAGGGGGAGGTGGGAGCCTATATATAGGGAGCCACTAAGGAGGGGTAGTTTAGGCATACAAAGAGCATAGTGGGATAGTTTATATTATGAGCTTCATAGTGGGGACGGCGGTGTCGGCGTAGGCATGGCGACAAAGGCTGCGTCTTCCTCCGGCGTCGAGCAGGTGGCGATGTCGGCCACTCCGTGGCGGTAGTGCCGGCCTTCCTAGACGCGTCTCCTTCTTCCGTCTCCTCTTCCATGCTTCCGTGACGTCGGACTTGAGCGTAGTTCTTGATGATGACCATGATGCGGATAAGACCGAAGGTCGGGCTGCATCACAAACAAAGAGGGATCATTGGTAAATCCCCATAAATCAATGTAAAACATGGTATTATCATCATATATGTTGCAAATATGTGAAAATTCAATATGATAAAGGACAAAGTTCACGTATGCATTTCACGTATGCATTTTACATGCATTAGTACTCTAACATGTCCACACATAAACATGAAATTGAGTAGTTATAGTTAAACTCATAACTGGTTATTGGAATGGAATCACATTATCGAAATTCATCTCTTTCACGTATACCTCATCATGCATTGATGGATTGACAAAACAGTAGATGATTTGGAGAGTACATGAGAGATTGAAGTAACACGACAATAAATGACACACAAATGAACACATAAGTACTATACTATTTGGTAACAAACTTCTTTTTTGACAGAATTTTGAGTTTCTTTTTGGTTTAATAGCAGGTTGACACGTACTAATTTTGTGGTTCATTCCCGCAGTATTTTTCTTGTGTGCACTTCGGGTGTCATGTTGCACTTTTCCTTGTTCTTTTCTTTGGTTTGTGCTTTGCTTCCTTTTGATCTCGGTGGATCTAGCATTTTTAGAGAACCGCTTTGACCAAGTAAAAACATACCACCGCCCTACCTCGATTTTCTCCCCGCACTCCCTCTCTCCCTATTATCTCCGCCGCCTCGAAACTCCATCCTTGCCCAGGACTACCGCCCTCCTCCCCCTCCCTGGCCACGTCCGGCGCCGCCTCCTCCTCCTTTTCCATTGCCGCACCACCACAGTGCTCAGCCGCGCCCCTACGCGCTAGAGGCTAGGGTTCAACACGGTGGGCATGGCCACCGCATCCGCCGCGACGGACGATGTCCGGCGGCCGCGCAGGCCGAGTCCGGGGACGCAGCTGTGCTCCAGATCCAAGAACCGAGCCTGAAGCCGCCGGTGGTGGTCGTACACGAGTGGCCGAGCGCGATGCGCGCCCACGTCGCGGAGGTTCTGCGGGACGCGACGTGCTGTCGTGCGTGGCGCGCGGCGCGGGCGCCGTGGGGCGCTGGTTCTGGGCGCGACTAGGCGCGTCACATACGTCGTGCTCTGCAAGGAGCCCTCGCCGCTCGAGCTCCGGGGCACGACGGTGATCGTAGGACTGGCAGGGTGCTTCTTCCTGCCCTCTGCCTCGCCAGTGGGCGTGGTGGTGTTCCTAGACAGGTTGCGGGGAGCCGTGCTGGGCGGTGGCCTCGCCGAGGGAGGGCTTGTGGTTGCACAGACGATTGTGGTCATGG
Organism: Lolium perenne; assembly: GCF_019359855.2. Lineage (NCBI taxonomy): Eukaryota > Viridiplantae > Streptophyta > Magnoliopsida > Poales > Poaceae > Lolium > Lolium perenne. The sequence goes on along the minus strand of NC_067244.2, from coordinate 113,718,984 downwards.
TGGCCACGTTCGTGGGTAGTGGCTGCAGTTTCTTGGCGGCGTGGCCGGATACTGGCGGTGCGATGGCCTGCCGCAGCGGCAGTCCAGTACCAGATGTTCCCACCGCACAAAGGAAACACACAAATCGACCAGCCCCACCGTTACCCTGGTCTCGCTGTGCCCGTGTAGTGGCTGCAGTTTCTTGGCGGCGGATGCGTCGACGGCGTCCCTCTATGGTGAGTCTCTCGGCGTAGCCCCTTACCTGGCTCTCAACGTTCTTAAGCGTTGGCGGAGCGCCCTGCACTGACGCAGGTTCACTCCTCTGGTAGCATATGGGTCAAATCGTCCGCGGGTTCGTAGGCCTCCTCTCGCTGACTCTGTCATTATGCGCAAGCGGCCGCAGCAGCAGGGGAACGAGGCCTTGCTTCACTCCGTCGTCAAGGCGAGCAGCAGACAAAGCAGGGGATCTCACCGAGGCCTGGCACGCTCCCGCTGTTGATGCCTGGGTCGCCTAGGCGGCGAGAGGCAGAGGTTAGACGGAGAACTGGAGAAGGGGATCCCAATTAGGCCTGTCGCACCAGGCATGTCCTCCAGCGTCCCAGCAGCCCCCTCCTCCCCCAGGTTCACTTTCCCCTCCCCTTCGCTTCTTCCCTGCAAAATAGATCAATCATTCTCACATAGATCAGCGGCAGCACAACAAAACAAATCAGACATGCACGATTTAGTGTGGTCAATATTAGCTAGCTTCTAACTGATAGTGTTTTGTTTTCTTCTGATATGATTATTGACAAAATCCCTACCTTTCTGAAGTGCTTTCACTTAGTTGTCCAAATCAAATTGCATAAAGTGAACTGTTGGATGCCGTTGCCTGGATCATTTTTGCTGCATCACCGGCACACCATCCGTACTCTGCTTCCAAGCTCACCGATTTTGACTCTGAAGTCTGCAGCATCGACGATGAACTAGCACGTCACGTCTGCCTGCAACAGTGGAGCACGGCCTCAAGAAAAAATCTCGGTAATATTTTCATAGAGGATTGTAGATTTTAACTATCTCTTTAAGATTAAACCAAGCTAAGTCAATGACCTTCCTAAGTTATTCTGTACTTCCCCGGTTCCCCCTTCCACGTACCAATTTCTATACGTTATGTATTTTAGTTCTACAGCTGATAATTCTGTGCACATGTGTATATCAAGTTTGCAGCAGATAATTTTTTTCACTTCGATCGTTTCTATTCATATATGAAATCCCATGAAAGAACATGAACTGACATAGTTGTCATTTTCTTACACTTCTATTGCAACAGGTGGATATTAAGTTGACACCAACTTATGTCTTGCAACGTGTTCCAGTGGCCAGGGAATGGCTGTATACGATGTGTTTGACTTTGATCCATAGCTTTCATGTAGAATAAATGAAGAACATGCCATGACACTTGATTTTCAGTAAGAACTAAGAACTGAGCTGAGTACTGACACCAATATTTCCTTGCTTGCTTATGATGGATTTGCTATGGTCAGCTATAGTGCCATTTTTTTGATTCCTGGATTCTTGATGTGAGCCTAGACCAAATGTTCCTCCACCTTCTGCTCAATCATTTGTTCTTACAAAATAAGGTAATCATAGAAGCTCTTTAATATTAATGGAAGCTTCATGAAAAATTATGTTATGTATTTTAAACTCTTGAAACGTCAATTAAATTTTTAGGTGCTACTGAAGTTGATATGGGTTGACTCAAGCACCACAAAATCATAATACATTGTCTTGCATGGTCAAGAACTGATGACCTTGAGGACCAACAACATCAGTCGTAGTAATCATCCTAAAGCGACTGTTCATAAGCCTATGATGTGGTCACCAGCCCCCAACATTTCATAGAACAATGCGCTAATGTTTCACTAGAGGTCCTCTATGGAAGGTTGGATGCAGCCGGGAATGCCTGAAACTGAGTTTAAGGATGTTAATTCTGTTAATCATTAATCTTTTGGTTATTCCCTGGGATATTTCATGTAGACCTTTGATGGGACCGCTAACTGTCTTAGTTCATTCAAAATCCAGTTCTAGGTTGATGCGAGCAAAGAATTATTCAAGCACTTGAGTTACCGAGAATGGTTGATTCGTGAACTGGAGATCTTATTTTATTGTAAGTAGTGTCCAAAACTTCCTGGGAGGTTAATCATGTATGTGTATGTCTAAAAACATGGTCCCTGAGTTGAGAAATATATTGATTCTTTTCTGCAGTTTCAATATTGTTTTTCTGCATCACAGAAAGCTCTTTTTATCTTAGTGGAAACTTCATGAAAAATACATAGCTATCCTGGCTCCCGGTGCAGCGGCTGGTTGGTCATCTTTGCGTGCCCGGCTTGCTGGCCCTACGGGCTACCTTGACTGAAGCCCCGCTTGCATGGGTGGAGAGGCTAGGCACTTATTTTACCCGAGTCGGCGCATCGGCGGTTGCATCAAGGACCCTCCGTGTCAGTTCGTGGGGTACCCACACTACATCGCGTGCCATCTCCGGCATACTGTTTTGTGCCATGGGCTTGACCAGGAGGCATCTGGTGCAGACTAGGCTGAGCAAGTATATGGAATTCTTTTTCCAAGGTATGCCAATTTTGTTTCCATTAAGAACCATCCATTGCCCCTACTATGCTTGAGACACCTTATGATATTTATGTGAGCTACTGTAGTGTCTACATATTTTCAAATGACTTCCCAATTTGATCAGCAGTTCAGACTTGGGGTGCTTTATATTGCACTCAAAGGATGTTTGAGGAAAAGTTATGTCCGACTATGCTTGAGACACCTTATGATATTTATGTGAGCTACTGTAGTGTCTACATATTTTCAAATGACTTCCCAATTTGATCAGCAGTTCAGACTTGGGGTGCTTTATATTGCATTCAAAGGATGTTTGAGGAAAAGTTATGTCCGCAGGGATGTATATAATAGCTCTAGGCGTCGGTGGCCAAATGTAGCAACAGAGCCAAGGTATTTTGTTCAATAATTAGCACTGCTATTTAATACGAAGCATATTCCTTTATCATCTTTATCCGGCCCGCATTTGTACTCATGTCCCGTAGACCATGATATCAGTAGATGCCCTCCAACAGCACAACTTCACTCTAATGGTGCCAAGCCTATTATCTCTTTTGTCCAGGTTGTAACTGGTCCTACACATTAATGCTTGAAGATATCTCAAGATCAACCAAAAAATAGGAACTTACTTCCCCATAGTAAATTAGTCGACACCAGTGAACTGCTCACTCAGCTCATCTACCTGCACGAATATTTTATATTTGGTAGGCTACTTCTATTTTATATTCGAAAACAGCTAAATAAGTGTTTTGAGATTCAGTATATGTTCTTCTCTTCGGTTAGTTCTGAAAGAAGGGATTAGATGATTTTTTCTTCAGGCTGTGCATTTTATTTACTTGCTAAATAGTTCCTGAATAACAGGAACCATCCTCAGTTCAAACATGAATACAAAAATAAGCTATTTACCTAATTTTTATGCCACGCCATTGCTCGCTACAGGTACCACCATACCATTTTTTTTCTTTCAATCCGCAGCCGTATATTTCAGATTCTTTCAGTTAGTTTAGAAAATATAATGTAGTAAGGGATTTAGAATATTGAGCACGTAGGACCAAGTTGCGAATATAAATTGATGGATGACATTGATCTTTGGTTGGATGAGATGACTCAGTGCATGCATGTAGCTTTGAGAATGGAAGCTCAGGTGTGTTATTGCTCACAAGCGAGAAGTTAACAAGTAGGAATTGCTAAATCACTATTAACATTTGTGTTTTAGACTTCTACGTATGACGTATCTTTTGGAGGATTTTACATTGATAGTTAAATTTTATTGTCTTCATCACTACTTAAATCATACATAGTAAAAAATAATCTCGAATATATTTGACTAATTGGATCTTCACAACGGCGGGAAGAAGCATGAACATCTTTGCAATGGCTAGAAAAGGCATGGATGTTGAGTGGGTAATATGGATTTACAAGGCTGTTGCCGATTTGCTGAGATTTTGGAACTAAATCATTCCAAGATGAACACTAAGAATATGATGGAAGATAAGAATTTGCACATAATTTTCGCAACCCTGCGGCTCTGATTCTTTTCCCTTCTCGGAGCCGCCGCGACGGCTCTGGAGTTCGGACTCTCAAAATTACGGTCCACTTTACCACATTGTATCTGATCAAGTTTCTCAGGTAGTGCCACCTACTTCCTTTTCCATCTTTTTTTATCGTTTCTTTCCATGTGAAGGACCAGCCTGCGCTGATGCTGCTGGGGAACCTGTGCCAGTGGTGTTCCCAGTCAGATGCACCACTGCCTCCTTCATCATCTCCCTTTCTGACTTTCCCGTGCCATTTCTGTGGTCAGCGTCTCTCTTATTTGATTTGGTGTTTGTTAACTGAAGCTTCATCTTCTCTTCTTAACTTCGAAAATGATTTAAAAATATTATTGACACACTGTAACAATTTTGAGCATCTTATGTATCAGAACTGTGATGACAATATGCAATGACTACCTACTAACGAGCATTGACCTATCTGATCACAATCTTCTGTACATTGTTTGTTCTTACCGTGTCATGAATTATTTTTGGAAGAGCATGGCTGAGAGATACATTTTTTGCAGGTTCAGGAATATGCAGATTGGAGGTTGATACCACTTGCTGATAAAATTATCATATTCAGTGCCTTGAATGAAACCTCTTCGATTTTATGTTGATTGCAAATCTTTTTCGTTCACACCACTCCCTGTTAAACACTGTCATCAACTACTTAACCTGTAGGTAACAAAGACATATTGCTCTCTTTTTTGGTCAAAAAAGGTACCCAGTATATGATTGCATGGTTCGATTAGCTACATAAGGGACTATTGTTTTGACTACCAGTATGGTGTAAAAATATTTTCCCTCTTCCCCGGTGAAGCAAAGTTAAAATCCATTTAGGAGTGGTTTTTTGGTCGCATATAACCTTGCCAAAGTGCATGGTTCTCGCAGCATGGACATTACAATGGAATGTAAAATCAAGCTCACTAACTAAAAGTACCTTTGATATCATCCCTACCTTTGTTTGATGCATGATCGGAATAATATAATTTAGTGTGGTTCTATACTTTCATATATTGTTGTTACATTCCGCTGCCAAAGAATGTATCTTTCGGCAGGTTTAGATAACAATTGAATCAGTCAACTGGCAAATTTGTTGTAGCTTATTTACTCTCTAAACTGTTCACCACAATAATTCTACAAAATTAATGAGTTATAGTTTTCCTTTGATCCTGGGAGGGGTTATTGCATGTTTGTCCTCTTGAGTGGCCTAGGGATATGCATAGAAATTCTCATATATTACATTCTGTTCCAAATAAAAGATTGCATAAAAAATTTAACCTCTGGGACTGATTCGTTTTGTTAATATAGTTTGTAAGTTAACTTAACGTTATTTCTCATACATCATCAATTGTTTTTAGTTACATTCATCCCTCGGAATATGTTGATCAAGAAACACGATGTATGAATGATCCATCTGTGTATACATACATTGTCCATTCTCAGAAACTGATAAGAATACCAAATGCTATTATAGAGTTCATGAGACATATGGTGTACCAGGGGCAGCACCATCTCTGTTCTTGAACAACTACATTGTCATTGTATAGAAGCCACAATATCTCCATAGAATAACAAGGGAGGTATAGATATGATACTGCACTTGCTGTGTTTACGGCGCATGCGGTCCATGAAGATGAGTGCTATATTTCACCAGTGTTGCTTGCCAATGATGCTACCCAAAAGTACTCTTGGGCATTAGTTCTACACCCTAAACCTGATTAATACATGGCCCATCTCAAGCATGTCCTAATTTATCGAACATAATAGTCATGTCCAGATCTCGAGCATGTCCTAATTTATTGAATCAAATAGTCATGTCCAGATTCAAGTTAAGCTGATAAATGACGAAGGATGGATTATCCTTTTTTTGTCATTGTATAAGATGCTATCTATTTCAATGGAAGATTGGATTAGTATGGGGGAATTAGAGCTATTTAGTGGACACCTGAATATGGTCCAGTGGGGTGTGTCACTGAAATGGTTCAGCTACAAACAAGTGTTTTGCCATGTAACCTAAGTTTAGCGCCTGTGATTCAACATATACTTGGGCCTTTTAGATCAGTAAAATCACATGGAGATGAAGGCTTTCAGCTGCCCGATCCTTGATATATCAATACAACATAATACAGTTCAAGTTGTTGACCACTTCGGTTAGTCATTGCATTGAGATTCTTATCCGCCCATTGGGTTGTTGAACGCTTTGTTTGGTCATCATTGCGATAGGTTCTTATTTGCCATGTACTAGCTAGATTTCATGCTTTGTTTGATAAAAATATTGTGTGGGACCCAAAAACATTGTAAAATATTATCCACCTATTTACTCGATATTGTTTCAAGTATTGCTTAGAACTCATGCTACACTCTTATGTCTTAAATCCAGTGTATAAAAGGACATCACTCAGTTTAACATACCGGTAATTGTCTTTGTTTAAATAAATATAGAGAAATTCCAATAACCATGCCTTACAAATATGACAAAGGAGCAAGAAAATAGGCACACCATGGACTCTCCCTTTGATAACGCCATTGAGCCCTGAATCCCTTATGGCGATGATGGAGCTCCCTTTGATAACGCCATCGAGCCCTAAATCCATTGCGGCGATGATGGAGAACTCAATCGAGCTCTCGGCCTTCCAAGCTGCTCTCAATACCTTCCGGCGCCAAAGCAAACTTTGCTCCACTTATTGGCGTCCTCACATCAACATAGGAACTCATCATCATCATCTCCTTCAACGAAGAAGACAACAAGGCCAGTCACTCATAGTTCTGTAAAAGGAACACCAACACCACCTTTCAATATGTATGACCATTGACCACCAGGTAATCTACTACTTATGTAACACGATCTATGAACTGTGAGCATACATTAATATGACTAATCCCTGCTTAATGGGAAAGATCGCCTCAAGCATCAGTAAACATTTACCACCACCAAAAATTACTATCAACTAGCCACCATATGGCGCGGCGTGCCGCCGCGCGCTCATTGCTAGTTATAGTAACATGAGAACATGAAGATAGAGAGCTAATAAGTACTCTATCTATTATGGTCAAAATGAAAAACTTACAACACAAAAATTGTCTGAAATACCGAGATGAATCCACTTCTCAAAGGAATTTTTATATGATCGACCATGTGCGTTGAATTTGATGATCTAGTCTAAAATACTTCAAATATAAACACAAAATCCAAAAGTTAAAATTTACCAAATATAAAATAGATTGCAGACATGAAATATGTTCATCTTTTTTTGTGTAGAGCTAACCACGAATCAAAACACTCGTGCAGATTAGATATTGTGAGGGCCGATTGAAACATTTCCGGAGATACTAAGCCCTAAAGTGCTTTGCTCTTCATGTTACAGCCCACCCACTTTTGAGGCAACCAAACACTTTGGATTTTCAGCTTGTGGATCTAGTTAAGTATGCATATCCACTTGTACCAATAAATATAACATAGTGTAATACCAAAATAGACTAGACACGAAAGGCGTTCTTAGTAGGAGCTGCCGGATCAGCTGCAACGTAGTGATCTAATGCGTTCGTTAACTTCGACTTCTTGTACTATCGCTGACTACACTTTCCGCTAGTGCTCCCGAAAGTCGTCGGGCACAGCAGTGCTAGCGGGCAACAAGCTCGTGCGGGGAGAGGTAAGATGAGAGATGAGTGGGGCTCCAGCGACAGACGAGGGAGGTCGACGGCAGGGTGGCTGCAGAGCACGGAAGAGGAGGGAGCGGGCAAGGCAACAAGGGAGTCGCACTTGCTCCTGGGCGGACGCCGCCTCTGAGGGAAGGCCCGTTGGCCGTTGCCGCGGGGAGTCCCGGTTATTCAGAGGTCGCTTGCATCGGGAGGGATCTGTGTTTGTGGCCGGTGTATCCTGGCGATGGTACCCTGTGAACTGTGATGGCAGCAACCAAAATACGCGATTGCCAGTTGACCAATTGAGCAGCTAGCTTCAGAATTAGCAAAGATCTCTTGCTGAATGCAAAATTCAGAATGATGTGAATTTTAATTTGCAAGTCTGGTATGCTGGTGGTAAATTATTGAACCTGATTTTTGCACTGAAGAATCGATTATCACACTTCTTATACAATCGAATTGCCTGTGAGGTTCATCTGTTGTGCATGCATTTCTACTAGGTGCTACCAACTGTTACCGTCCTAAAATAAATTTAGAGCATACTTCAGGTTCAACCATCGGATGAAAAATCTAAGTTTATACTCTTCCCCTGCCAGCTTGAGTAGAAAGGTTCAGATCTTGGACGCATGCACTCTAGGAAAAGACAAGCGGTGCCTCACATATACAATGTACAGAAGGATTAAGTTTAAGCGGTGCCTCACATATACAATGTACAGAAGGATTAAGTTTTCTTATGCATTACTTGAAGAGCGTACTGAAGTACAGTTCGTGTTCTGCATTGCTTAAATCTTGGAGACGGGAGGAAAAAGGAGATGGTTCTCCGGCCGGCTAGATAAAAAGACCAAATTAGTATCGGGTCATAATCTGCAAAGAAAGGAGGGCAGTCAGGGTTACTTAATTGTGCACGAACAACATTTGTGATCTATAACCGCGGTTCGGTCAAAGGCTCAAAGCATATAGCACGAGCAGGTTTTGGCAGCCACACTGCGGGAATTTGGGACTTCGAAATCGGTCTAGGCTGTGGCATTCTCCATAAACTTTCACCAACGAGTTATTAGTAAAAATAAAATCATCGGAAAGTGCACATATGTTCATATCCGAGAAATAAGCGGCCTCTCCTGAAAGTGCATAAAAGTAAATAGAAGTTATCAACTGGGATTGCATTAGATGTCATCTGTGCAATTTACCATAGTTCGCATTCCTATTGTATCTCACACACTCGCCTATGATGTCGATGAAGCTATGCAACATGGGATGAGATCACTGATAAGAACCGTGCACCAACAATGGAGCCTGGGGCGATGCACAAGGAAAAGGAAGAAGAACTAAACCAAGCTCCAAAGACCAGAGCGAAGGCGGCTTGGCCAAAGTCAGGTGGAGCCAAGATGTACGCAAACAAAGGAGGAAAATGGTTCTTTGAAAAAAAGGAGGAATATGACACATATATTTCATCTATAAATTGTAACAAAACTATGGTGGAGCTTTTGAGGTAGGAAAAAATGAGGAAAAGGTTTGGAGAAACGCAATATTTTGTGTTCTAACAAATACCAATTAAGATCTATGCTAATGAATTGACTTATCACTACCAATCACAAAATACCTTTTTATAAGATTCAAGCATATCACATGTTACAATATGCACCTATAACATTGTACACCTAGAGTCAAGAAAGAGGGAACACCGAGAGAAATCATCCATCCATTTTTTCTTTTTCTAAAATCCGTAGCAACGCACGGGTATTCTGCTAGTCTATTAATAATCATCAATAACAGTACAAGCATATCCAAAAAAAAAAATTACAAGTAGGTCTTTAGACCACCTAGCAACGACTACACTGACACGAGCTAAAGGCGCACCGCCGTCCTCGTCCCTCCATCACCGGAGCCAAGCAAAACGTGTCGTAGTAGAGCTTGTTGTAGTAGACAAATGTGAAGTTGTCGTGCTAAGCCTCCTATAAGAACAACATACCAGAACAGCAATAATCATTAAAGATGACAACCATAGATTGAAAGAAACTGACCTAAAACAACACCAAGCTTGGGACATTGGAGTCGGGCGGTCAAAGTCAAGCGAAGTGCATCCCAACCGGATCCAACCCGCTACCCTCCCTCCCACGACATGACCTCATCATCCCCATTTTTATGGCCTTGGCCCACTGGAATATCGGCAATACGATGTAACAATAAATATAATATATATATCCATCTCCGCTGATAAAAAGAAGAAAAAACATCCAGCTTCTAGCCTAGACTCTATATAAATCTATAAAGAGAGAAGTAAAATCCGAATCCCTTGCGAGATTTCTGTACGCGAGGAGCAGTTGCTTTGCCTCTGCTTTGTTCTTCCTCCGTACTGTACCTCCTCTTCTCCATCGAGGAGAGAGGGCTGCTTCAAGGTTCGCTCTTCTCCATCTCCTGCTGTTCCCTTTCACCATTTTCACCCTCTCTTCTCTATTTCTTTTCCTGCGCGTCTGTGCTATGCAAATCGAGCTATCGAAGCATTTGTAGGGCTTCTTGGCTGGGCTTCCGCTGGCGATCTTTCCGATTCTAATTTTATGTGCTTTTTTCTCCAGATTCTACAGCTTGCAGGCACTTTCCTCATCCCCAATCGCTCCCGAAATTTCTCCTTCTCCGAGCGACCAAACCCTTGAGGGCGGCGGCGGCGCTGTCGATCGAGCCAAGAATCCCAAGATTTCATTTTTGACGAGCTAGACGTGCTCCTGGAGGGGTTTCTTGGGAACCATATTTTGTTCCGGATCCGTGGAGGTCGACGATAACCTGGGTTCCTCTTTCACCGCCTAAAATTGTCTTGGCAAGGGTTTCTTGACTCTTCAAGGGTCGTCTTAGGCCTTGTCAATCTTGGCCCGGACTCTGTGGGCCACGGCTGTGTTAGGGCTCTGCGGCTTGGATGGGGTCGGCGGGGGAAGTTGTGGAGATCAGCTCCGACGAGGAGGACGTTCCCATGGCCAGGAAGCCGATTGACGACTGGCTTGGGAAGTTGTTGAATGACGAGGCTGATGAGATAAATGTGGATGATTTCTCCGATCTCATGGTGATGGGCGAGTTGTCCGCACCACCCGTGCCGCCGCAGAAGATGGCCAAGCCTGGTGGTTGCGCTGATGATGATGATGAAGATTGTGTGGTTCTCGATGGTGACCCTGATAAGGCGATTACAGTACGAGAGGAGAAGGGGGATGGGGGAGATAGCAGCTCGGATGAATTGCAGATAGTCGGGGGAAAAGGACCGGTATTTGTTTTCTTCCAATTCATCCATAGCAATGTGTTTTGTGCATACCATAGAAACAGTATGTTGTTATATTGGGGGGAATGCAAAGAGATGAAATGCTTTATATCGTGTATGACCATGGTGTGCTGATTTTGTTTGATATCTATGTGTGGATTTGGATCGCGTTACAGATGTTGTTTAGAGAGCTTATGTTAATTTAGTATTCACTACCGTAGAGCTTGCTTTTTTGATTAAGATACTACAAAAGTAAGGATGCATTATTGTACTTGAAACATGGAAGTAGTTTGCCTAACTACCATATGTTAACCCTTGTCTGCTTGTTTGTATTGTCAAAAATAATGACGGTTTTAATTCATGTTAAAGTCGGCGATTATTATTACAATTTGCATGTAGGCTGTAGTAGCATTCCTCTACTATTTACCTGAACGATTTTCAATTCTTCTGCAGGTAGCATGCAGGGACTTCCCTCATTCGCGCCATTTATGTTCTAACTTGCCCTTCAATACTACTTTTCATGCGAAGCATTGTGGCATGGTAAGTAACACACGTCAACTACATGATGATGTTTGTGATATGATACGATGAAATCTAGCAGAGACGATATATATTTTAATTCTTTTCATTTTATTTTAAAATTGCAGTGTCACTGTTTTGTATGTGATGCTCCAGCTCCATGTAATTCTTGGGGTCAAGGTGTCTCGCTTGATGATCATTGTCATGCAACCGATAAGGAATCAAGGTGGAAACTGCTAAGGCAAGCATTCAAGTGCAAAAGTCTGCCAGCGTCTCATCCAGAACAACGCCAGAATGTCGTGTGCCCAACAATGCCATCACCCAGACATCAGGATATACAGTGTCAAGTCTCGGTCGCACAATTAGAACTACCTTTACTATCAAATATTAGCGGTTCTTCTTTTGCCAAAGGAACCCCTCTTCTTAATGTTATGAACCAAAACCGACCAAGGCACACTTCAGTTAGAGTCTCACTGAATGTAGAACGAACTATAAGTACACAAAGAGGATCCCTTGCAACAAGGGCGAGGAGAATGACAAGCAATATCTGCACCTCTCAGAACGCTCATTCACATGGAAGCTTCAAAAGAGTAGGGACAGTCTCTCCAGGCCACACTATCCGAAATGCTAACCAATTTGGTTCTACTGCTTCAACCAGTACCCGGCCCTTGATGAACAAGGCATTGCCACATGTATCCCAGCCAGTTGAAGCTATACCAAGAACTAATACTCCACATGTATCTCAGCAAGTTCAAGCTATACAAAGAACTAATGCTTTCGGTGGTGCTGTTCATAAAAATGCCCCCCAGAGATCTCTCAGTGCACCAATAGTACAAGGTCAGCTGGCACCTTCTTGTCAGGTTACCTCAAATGGAGTGCATGGTATAGGAGCACAACTTCCACGGTGCACCTCGCTTATGACTCAGAGAACACAGTTCCTACCGGAGCAAGTAGTGGATGTTTCCACACAGAGCTGGCAAGACATACTTGCTAGCGTGGCATCCGAAATGGGGGTATTAGATGATTCTGAATACAATTCAAGTACTGCAGAATCTCAGCAGCCTGTGAGGACTTCCTCCCAACCTCTGGATGCTGGTGCAAACCAAAGGGAGGAGGGTCTTCACGCGGAGTCTGTTGCATCAACCTTAAACCTGATGACTTCGAATGGGCATGGCTTTCCTAGTCACATGACTGGTGCTGATATTCAGGCAAATACTCCTGTGCAAACAACGCAAACTTTGTACCATCTGAATTACGACAGCAGTCTTGGTCCACATGAAGCTCATCTCGATGGTGTAAGCCCCCCTGCAGACGAGTTATTGGCAGAAGCTGCTCATCACAGGGAATCTTCAGGGTTGGATTCCACGGGTCTTATATTTGACTTTGAGCTCGACGATTGGACTTAAGCAGTGCAGTCTCACGGGCTTAGCATTTTAAGAATCTTGTGGACAATAAAACCGGTGATGGACCAGCTGGTCCATAGGTTTCCTTCCCAGGAGAGGTGAAGATGTTCCTTGTACAGTATCTAGGTTCTGTTGTAGAAATATTATGTTCGATGAGTTACTGTTTACCTATCAGTCGCATGCCTTATGTTAGGCCTTAGATGCTTGTTGCAGTTATCGGCTTATCGCTTTGTAGAAGAGTAGAATTACAATTCCCTAGCTGTTGAGCATATTTATATGGGCCATATTCTAGTGCCAAAATTGCATCCTTATGTTACATCTTGTTGATTGCCTGCTGATTTTGTGAGGCATTTGGTTGTGCTTGATAATATTGTTTACAAAAGTGCCTCCTGAAAGATCCTCCTTGAGTGAAGTTTGTGTTAGTAGTCTCTGCTGAAGGTATGGCGTGGTTATGTTTGGTCACGTGGCTGGGCGCAAATATCAGTTTGGCATGGCCAATAACCTTTGATGGACGTTTGAGGCATGTTGGCTGGGATTGCTTCTAAAGTGGATTGGCGGTGTGTGGCTGACCGGACGGGATTCCATGGGGTGCATTTTGCTTTGGTTTGGTTTATGCATGCGGGCACTAGGCTGATTTGGAGTCTCTGACGGCATGTACATTGCACTTGCACAGGAACAAGCTTAAATTGTGGGGAAATACTGCCTTCCCTGACAACACTGCATCGCTGGCTGATTTTATTCACTCAAACAGTACCTCTGGATGCATACTTTCAACTTTTAGTACGAAACTTTATCACCGACGCTCACCATGTTTCAGTCCCATGGACTCTTACAACAGCTGAGGACATGGTGCATTTCTCTAAACCTCTATTTTTTCCCACACAATTTTCAGAATGCCTAACAGAAGTATTTAGACAAGCGTGTATCAGACTACCATGGTAGGCCGGTGCGCGCACCGATTGCTCTGCATTTGATGGCCGCCTGCAACATTAACAGAAAGCTCAGTGTACATCTCAGTCAGGATCATTGAAAGAATACAGCTACTAGTAGTTCTTTCTTTCGTGGCGTTTCCATAGCAGATGGATTATTACCACTTGGCAGGCGAAGGGCAGCATCTTCTCAGGTGGCATATCCGTGGATAGTCCTATTAAGAATCAATAGAGAAGAAACGGTAAAACTTTGATAGTTACTGTTTGTTTGATAAGCAAAAAATACTGGCATTATGCACTGCAATCTTCTTGCTCATTTGGCAAAAAATAATGAATAAAATACGCAATCTGGAATAGGTTAATATGCCTCTCACCATAAAGTACTGCTCCTATAAACGAGTCGCCACAACCAGTGGTGTCAACAAGCTCCGGGCTAGGAATTTTTTCTGCTGTTCCTATGAGCAATCTTCCAAATATAGTAGTAACAGTACCATGCCCTCTTGAAGAGAGTTCCATGAACTAAAATGATAAAATTGAAAATTGTAATAGCAGTTAGTAAATTTCTCGAGAATTTCGATCACACAAAGATATTGTCAGTAAACAACATTGATATTGTCCAATTTCCATACCTTGGATGAAACACAAGTTGGCAGGTTGTCATCTTTAAGCACTTTCAGCCTCAAGGACTCAGCAACATCCTCTATATCTGATGCATCTATTTCAGAACTATTGCCTGTTCAAGCACATACCAGATGGCCAAAAAAGTATATAAAACTGATCTTGAGATCTCAAAGACAACAATTACAAATCATGTAGATCCTTCCTGGTGTCTATCTTATAAACAGAATGCATAAAATTGAGAAGTGAACACAAGGAATATTGCATCGAGACGCAAGGTTCAGTACTGATCACCTTCGCTCCTCTCAAGCATCATGCATCCATTTTCTCCAAGGGTTGCAATCATGAATCTCACATGAGGATATTGCACAAGGATCTCTAGTAGTGCCGAGGGAATGCATGAGATGGACGTCCATTTCTTTAAAAAGAAGACACCACTGAAATTAGCGTGAAAAATGAATGAAACTGTACCAAAAGTATACAGCTGAAAAAAAGCAAATATTCATGTGATATCATAACCTCAAAATACCTCTGGAAATTTCCCCGAACAGACAACGTAACTCGCTAGGCCAAGCAAACTTCCGAGTTCAGCCTTTGTTCTTTCTGGTTCCGCATCAACCAGTATTGGAATCTTCATTAGATCAGCCTGTACACTTCTAGTATTTATCATGCAACATACTAAACTACTATTTATTTCTTTATACAGGTTTTATATAGCTCCACTGTAGAACACTAGTTATCTACAGAATTTGATTTTCAATCTTTTGAAGAGGAAGGAAAAAGTCCAGTGCTCGGCTCATCTTTTCTCCCACATGCTTTTTTGGTCTCACTTAACCCCCTAAACTACCATATCTCGAAGAACTTACCTCTCGGTCAGTTCTGCAAAGATAACATCGTGCCAGAAGTTTCTAAAAGAACTGAAAGAAAATCATACATGTAAGTTGAGGGACGAAGTATGTGGGTGTTTTTTTTGTTCCAAAATATAACAATTTGCAATATGTGCAAAATAAAAGTAATCATGTTAATTTTTTCCTAAAGTCATCAATGGTCACATTATTAAACAAAATGACAGTGTGCATAACCTTACATCACAGCCTACATACACGAATATTTTTCGGACTTTCCGAAACTTTTTAGAAGCAGTTTTAGCATTACAGAATCTGGGCAGGCGGTATAGTGCTCAAGATATTACGGGTATAGTTAGCCTGAAAGATGTTTTTTTTAGAAAATGGAAGCTGTTTGGGGAAAAGTGAGCCAAACAACTAGTTTACATAGAAAACATGAACTTTTTTACTTTCAACAATTAATTTTCCAATAGTGACGCACTTGGACTTTTGAAGATTAAAAAATACATATATTATATACTTATATAGTATCAGTGAATTATTGTTGCAGCAACTTGAAAAATGAACTTACCTGCTTAGCAACAGACAGTGCCATTTTATGTGAATATCCATCTAGGTATAACAAGTTTACACCTTCCAGTGCAGCTGACAGATTTGACATTGATAAGTCACTAGGAACCATTGGAGGGTAGCCTGCCGTGATTATGCATGTACGAGTTTTACTACAAATGTAGAGAGTTATGTAAGTATATGTATGGTAGTTTTTTATAGGACAAAGTAAATTACAAAAGTTGAATAAAAACAGTCCCATATCCTGCAAAAGAAGACCAACTGCTTCAGCCACGTTGAAACTGATTCAGAAACCAGTAAAATAATGAAATGTGGATACCACAGGATAAATTGTTATAGATGATGATCAGAAAAATAATTTCCATGAATTTTCTTAACTGCATATATTCCTGTTGTCTGATCTAAATATGCAGTATCTGAGAACAACAGAACGAACTCTGTGGAGGCCTTTCACTAGCGATTTATATTATGCTGTGAGAAGTCATGTCAAGCAGCATAACAAGAAATGAATATTGGAGAAAAAATCCATATGTAATAAACCTAATTCAGATGGCATTAAGATAAACAGGAAACTGCTATTCGAGAAATTTGTCTACATGTACTGACACAGAGTAGACAAATGCCCCGAAAATCCACTCAGGTATGCTAGCTGCGGCTATCTTGACTGCTTATAACCTACCTATATGTAACTACATGAAGATGAAGCTAAGTGCTAGTAGTTGGCTTTAAATAGTGATGATGATGAGAAGATATACTCTCACGTTTTCTTATCAATAATGACATAGACAAATGTTGTGTTTCCACCATCAGAGATCTGCAAAGCAGAATGCCAGAAATAATATGAGTTGTAAAAGACGAAGGATAGTCCAATAGGATATTTTACTAGGGAATTCACATTCATCTCTCATCTGTTAATGCTTCTTTTTTTTGTTTGTGAAAACTCATTTGTTAATGCTTGACGTAATATCACAGACAAAACTTACCAAGAAGGTGGTTTAAGAGATGCAATTCACGATATGCATTTTATTTTGTTGAACACAAGAACAAGCCATCTATACTAAGTACTCCCTCCGTTCCTATTTAATCAACGTGAGGGAGACAAGACTAATGAACAAATAACGTTTTGAATGAAGTCAGTTAAATCTGAACAGAGGAAGTATTAGAGATATTCTTTACACATTATATTACTAGAAATATTATTGAGCTGGCCTTACCGGTGTTTTCTATCCATGTTAGTAGTACCCAGGTCAGTATTTCAGTTATCTTTCACTGTTCAGACATAAATTCAATGGTTCTGAAAGGGAAAGTTGCTATCTTCCGGGTGGCAGCCACAGATATCTGGGCCCCGAAAACACGATGCTACCAATCTCAATGTTTCTTTTGGGGGAAGAGGTGTTGTGCCTATAACTAAACCATCACTTGTATGCAATGCGCATGATGATCAAAGATGCAGAAAGTTTTGTTCGTGATCCAAGCCTTACTATAACATGCGACACATCGATTCCAGCTTCCTGGAGTTCCGAAAGAACAGTTCCTCCGATTTCATCGCTGGCCACCTGAAAAGACATCTTAAGTGAGCGAAACGCGTCTCGTGGAACATCAGCTGAGCAAAGTTGAGCAAAGTTTTCCCATCTTGATGGAATACTCATAGTGTCAAAATGTCAAATCAGTGGATGCGACACCACAACAGCAGGTCGAGCAAAGTACGCACCTTGGAGATGAGCCTCGTGTTGAGGCCCAGACGAGCAGCGCCCGTCAGCGCGTTCCCGGCATTCCCGCCGCCCGATATCTGTGCACACCATCACCAAGAACCAGCAGGGAGCAAAGCAAATGGTCACTGCAAATTCAGCTCACGCAAAGAGGGAACCCGCCCAAATTCCGCAGTGCTACTCTGCAAAGGGGACAGTGTCCCCACTCCCCTGTTTCTAGCTTCTTCTTTTTTGATTGTCCTTCTAGCTTCTTGGTGACCCAGCCGTAAAAAGAAGGACATGGTTACCTGCAGTTCTCCGCTGCGGATCTTGTCGTCGGGCCGCGGGTACGCGTCCACGGTGGCCAGGTAGTCCAGCGTCACCAGCCCGCACCCCAACTGCAAAAAAGAAACTCACGACCGATCGATCAGGCCAGGAAAACGAGCAAAGCACATGAGCACTGGTCAGTGAGGAGTGAGGCGGTTAGTGTATGAGGTGAAGTATCGCACCACGACGCGGTTTGCGGCGACGGCACCGCGGGCAACGTTAGATAAGGAGGAGCAGAGGAATCCGCAGCGGCGCCGGCGCGGCGCCGCGGAGAGGATGGGAGTGTACGGGGTCGGCGAGTAGTGGAGGAGCTGCATGGTGGGGCCACGGGCTGGCCGCCGGCGGGATGTGGACGGAGAGCGAGAGCCGGGACCAAGACGGTTGCGGCGTCGCGGAAGTGGGCGGACTTTATTAGCTGGTGAGGGTGATGGGTCCAAGCTTGCGTCGGAGTTTTGTCTTGTTCTCTTGTGTGCGTGTGCTTGCGATCACATGCAGGTTCCATGGCCTCTCGAGCTGTTCGGATGAACCATGAACGGACAAGTTTGTCTCGAGTGCAAAGGAGTGAGAAATGAACATGAGCCGAGCGGGCACCCTTGAGGCATGGTAGTTTTACATTAAACCATTCATGGAATACATGGTAGTTTTACAGGTGTTTCTGTGGCTATTTTCAAACAATAAAATCCTAACTAGGGACAATTTAGCTAAAAGACAGTCAATCCAAGACATGAGATGTTTATTTTGCTCTGAGCCGGAGACTGTGGAGCATTTATGCTTTGGGTGTGATATTGCCAAAAATGTGTGGGATTTTGTTTCTACTATTATGAAGAAACATGTTAGGCATGATTATGAAACAGTACCTCTTTATCAAAAAAATGAAACAATAGCTAGATTGTGAGTTAGTAATGAAGTTAATGGGGTTGTTAATACTCTAACATCTGTTGTCATTTGGAACATGCGGAAAATGAGGAATGAAATCATTTTTGGTCGACTAATCCGGTCTGGAATGCATATTATTTGGCGAAGGATTGCTCGTCTACTCAGAAGATGGATGCTGCTGTGCAAGGAACGATGGCAGAAGAAAATAGAAGATTGATGCGTGGAGTTGGAGAAGAAAGCACTGGAATTTCCCCAAATCGGATGGCGATGAAAAGGAGGAGGATTGGCATGAAAGTTGTTGGGGGGATGACCCCCGGTATGCCAAAGGCATACCAAACCGGATGGTTTGAGCCATCAAGATACCGGTTTAATGTTTATACCGGAGCACAAAGATGAAAGTTTGGTTAAGTAAAGTCAGGCCGGTATCCCCAAGAGGGGTATACCGGAACCGGATGAAGAAGACACCGGGCTACCGGTAAGAAGGGCATGTCGGCAAGACTGGTCAAAGATTCTCTTCAGAGCTAGAGGACAAGGATGAGCTAAGCAAAGTGGCTTTAAACGGAGCCCTGGCGCCAAAGAGAGAGATGACGCTGAAAGAAGCCGGAGGACGTCACATTTCCTGATTAAAGAAGACCCCGGCGTCATCCATGATTAAAGTAGCTTTGTAAAGTAGTTTGTCCAGTCAAAGATGCCATTAGGGTTTCTTGCTCTGTAAGCCACCCTCTCCCCTATATAAGGAGAGGGGGCATACCCGTATCTGGAATGGTCGATCTCTAGGCGAACCTTGTAACCAGAAACCTGTATCATGTTGAGATCAATGAAGATCGTGATCTAGAGCAGAGTTCTTCCTTGTGTGTTTCTTCTTGTATCCTTGCCTCTGGCTGTGTTCTTGAGGAAAGCATCCGGAAGTTCATCCCATCTAATCACAAACCCTCCCCCGAATCCTCTTGCGCCCATTCGGCCCCAACTTAAGCCATCCCATGGCATCTGTACGTTCGCCACGACGACAGTTGGCGCCCACCGTGGGGCATGAAGTGGCGCTTGCTGGAGTTCACATTCGGGCGGGCATCCTCGACGTCGCCGGCCAGCGTACAGTGTCCGCGCTGGTGCAACGCATCTACGCCATGGACTTCATCAACGACAACGCGGGCTGCTTCGCCAACGGCGGCGTCTTCCCCAAGAACGGCCGCATCATCGAGTTCGGCAGCCACCGCATCTACTTCGGCACCGTTCCTGTGCGCCAGCGCCCCTCGCCGGTGCTGGTGGCGCCGGATCCGCAAAGGTGGCTACATGCTGGCCGCGCACCCGGCAGCGTGGAGGTGTGTTGGCGTCCGAAACCCACCGGCGAGTAGCGACGGGCAACACGTAGAGTCGGGAGGCTCCCAGAACTGCGGTAGGCCCTGGTCCCTCGTGCGACGGCCCGCAAAGCTCCGGCACGCACGTCCGATGCTGGTGCAAGGGCGTGCCACCTGACCTATACCTGGTCAGGAAGGTGATGATTTGCTTCGCTTAGTTTCCTGCATGGCATACACGTAAACATTAAGTACGAGCCTCGATCGGCTCTCAGGTTGTCCCGTGAATCGGCTCAAGGAGCCGATCCACCCATGATTCGTATGAGGTCTACGATAACATGGTGGTCCCGCTTGATCAATATGAAGCTAAAACGACCTACGACGATTTAGGGTTTTCACCACATAATCGGAACATCCTACACGTGATTGAGCCTGGCAGCCACGCAAGATGATAATAAACCAGCCCTAGATAAGGCCTAAAAACCAACATGAAGTTGATTCCCGGAACATCCTATCTAGGGCTAGCAAACCACACCCTACGTGCTACTGGATCCTTCAACCCGTTTGCAAGGCCTAACTATGTAGATATTAAACTAATCCTTGAAGAACAAGGAGCAACCATAACAGATTGGATCTACTAAACAAGGATCAAGCGAGGTGCTGCCCTTACACCTAAGATAGATGTAAAGGCAGCTAGATGTCTAAGGACAGCATGGATAAAAGCATATAACACGGTAAAACAATGCTAACCCTAACACATCTATGATAACTACGTTGCTCGCCATCAACAAGGCTTCAGCACGAGCAACGCATGAACAACGAATAAACGTATACTGCCTAGATCGCAAGATGCGATCTAGGCAGCATGATGCTTACCCGGAAGAAACCCTCGAAACAAGGGGTTGGCGATGCGCCTAGATTGGTTTGTTGTGAACGTGGTTGTTGTCTTTCTCAATAACCCTAGATACATATTTATAGTCCGTAGACTTTCTAACGTGGGAATAATCCCAACCGTGTACGAGCCAAATTCTACCTAACCGACACGTATCCTACTATATTTACAGATACACGGGCAAACTAGCCCAAACTTCGTGCACAAGGCCGATTCATGTATATCTTCCGTGTATATTCTCCAAGCCCATCTTAATCACGGCCCACCTCTGATCCGGTTAAATTCTGGTGATAACACATGCCCCCCTGGTTTTGGAAATGATAATTCCAAAACCACTCTGCCTTTTCCTCGTTGGGTCACGTCGTGGCAGGGCAGAACCGCCGCAGTATCCTTCATCATGATGCCTTGCCTTCTCAACTTCTCCGCGTGATTTGACAGTTGTTTTTTTTTCTTTTCTTTTGGCACCACTTCCTCGGAAACTGCTGTGGCATTAAATCCACTATATCCCCTTTTATTTAACCGCACCGAATAGTTCGCCTCTTCATCCCCTTGCTCTGTTCTAGCCATCGGCACCAGAAATCCCCCCTCTCCTGTAGCAATGTCGTCCTCTTCCTCCTCCTCCACCTCGTCGGATCTTTCTTCCCAATCCTTCTCTTCCTCGTCCTCCTCCTCCCGCGAGCCCACACCGGAGTATGTTCTGACGGCGGCGCACAACCAGCGCGCCCCCGAAGAATGGGACCAGGAGGAGCACAACTCCTGTGTCTGGTCTGAGGACGATAAGTCCCTGACCAGCGGAGATGAGGACCTACAGTTCCTTGCCGATGGGGAACTGGAGGCGGAGAGCGAGGACGACTCGTTCTCCTGGGACGACTATACTTCCTCCGAGGAGGAGGAAGAAGAGGAGGACGACGACTCCCTCGAGGACTACCCGCCGGCGAAGCGCTTCCGCGCCGGGTCGGATGATGATGACGACGACGACGATGATGAAGAGGAGGAGGCCCCCAATGAGGGCTACTGGAGCAGCAACGAGGAGCCCACCGGCAGCAGCGCCGACGAGAGCTCCAATGGCGACGACGAGGGCAGCGACGGCCCGTAGGGTAGCATCTACTAGTATAGGTCTAGTAGTAGTAGCAGATTGGTCAATAGACCTTTCTTTTGTTCTTCCTTCCTCGAGCAATCGGCTCTTCCTTTGTAAGAAATCCCCTTTATTAATGAAGAAAATATTCCTCTATTGATTTTGCTTTTTTGTCAATTTTTGCCGATTGCCAAACGAAGTCAACGCGTAAAGAGCCGATGTCAGGGCATCGGCCTTTTCCATAAAACGCGATTTTAGGCCAAATCAGTTGTCTATTCAGACGGTCAAACAGATCCAATCCGTGTCCACGCCATCCTCCAATCTCAAACGCGCAGATTCAACTCCTCACCAAGTCCAATGGGAGAAACATCTCAAATGCCATGGTCTCTGGCCTGAAACTGATCTATTAACCTGCTCAACTAAGCTTGTTCCTCTAGAGTCGATGACTATGCATCGGCTTTTTATTATTCTAAAGTCGATGTCCGAGCATCGGCTGTACTGGTATCCATGTTCCTAAAGTCGATGTCTGTGCATCGGCTGTGATTTGCATGGAATTTTTTTTTTACTGGCCGATTTTATACATGGGCCCCCATGTATCACTGTCCATCGTCCCACATACTTGGGAAATATTTCTTGAGGTGTTGACCATTGACGGCTACTGGGAATTTAACACCGTCCAGCTGCTCGAGCATGTATGCATTGCCCTTCAATACCTGATCGACTTTGTACGGACCGTGCCAATTAGGAGACCATTTGCCATATGCTTTATCCTTAGTTCCTAATGGTAACACGGCTTCCCATACTAGATCACCAACCTGAAACTCCTTTGGTCTCACCTTCTTATTGTATGCGCGAGCTACCCTGGCTTTGTTCTCTTTAATCTTCTCCAAGGACCAAAGTCTAAGTTCCGTTGCATCCTCAATAGTATCACTCATCAGGGCTGCATATTCTTCAGCTGTTAGATCATTCTGAAACATGACACGTCTCGATCCAGCCGTAATTTCCCAAGGCAATACGGCTTCCTGCCCATAGACGAGCTGTTATGGCGAAGTTTTTATAGCTCCATGGCATGACATGCGATAGGCCCACAAAGCTTCTGACAATGTTTCATGCCAAACCCTAGGGTTCTCGTCAATTTTCCTCTTAATCAGCTTGATCAGGCTCTGATTGGACGCTTCAGCTTGCCCGTTGGCTTGAGCATAGTATGGAGATGATCGGATCAGCTTAATTCCCATGTCATCGCAGAACTTTCTGAATTCTTTAGAGATGAAGACCGAACCTCCATCGGTCGTGATGGTTTGAGGAATCCCGAACCTATGAATGACATGTTCTTTCACAAATTTGATAACATCTTCTGATTTTACCTTCTTCATAGGGACGGCCTCCACCCATTTAGTGAAGTAATCCGTAATGGCCAAAATCCACTCGTGGCCTTTGCTCGACGCAGGATGGATTTTGCCGATCATATCCATGCCCCAACCTCGAAATTGCCAAGGCTTGATGATGGGGTTCATTGCTGATGCGGGTACCATCTGAATCTTCCCGAACATCTGACACGCTTGGCATCCTTTGTAGTACTTGAAGCAGTCCTCAAGCATGGTGGGCCAATAAAACTCTGATCGCCTGATCAGCCACTTCATCTTATGAGCCGATTGGTGAGTTCCACAGGCGCCTTCATGCACCTCATGTAAGAGCCGATTAGACTCAGTTGGTCCCAGGCATTTGAGTAATAACCCTTCCAACGTCCTGTAGAACATGTCATCTCCTATAAGGACATATATCATGGCCTTGTACCTTATCCGTTTAGGTGCCCCCCGAGCCGAATCCTTCAAGTAATTGAAGATATCGGCTCTCCAGTCATCCTGTTCCAGGAACTGCACCTGAACTTCCGACCCGTCTGTTATGTCCTTGTAGCCTGACGCCATCTGTGCGAGATCGTTGGCCTCGGTATTTTGAGATCTTGGGACCCAATTGAAGTTGATGTACCGAAATTGTGCCATCAACTCGCGGCATTCCATCCAATATGGGAAGAGTGACTCACTTTCGCACTTGTATTCGTCCGTGAGCTGGGAGATCACCAACTTCGAGTCTCCAAAAAG
This sequence comes from Lolium perenne, assembly GCF_019359855.2. NCBI lineage: Eukaryota > Viridiplantae > Streptophyta > Magnoliopsida > Poales > Poaceae > Lolium > Lolium perenne. The sequence continues at coordinate 113,694,859 of NC_067244.2, read as the reverse complement.
TTCCACCGCTTCTGCCCCGGCTTCCAAAAGCAACTCCATTCCCTTGCGTATCGCCTCATACTCAGCGACATTGTTGGTGCAAGGGGTAGATAGCCTGATGGAGAAGGAATATGTTGCCCCCGAGGCGACACGAGCAGAATGCCGATGCCACAACCATCGTCACAAGCCGATCCATCGAAGAACATAGCCCATGCACGTACAGATAGTGCTGCTATATTAGTATTGATCCGTTCAGCTATGAGATCGGCCAACGCTTGTCCCTTGACTGCTTTCGCAGGCTGATACCGGAGTCGAATTCTGATAACGCAAACATCCACTTACCAAGTCGGCCTTTCAAAATAGGAGCCGACAGCATGTGCTTGACAACGTCTGACATGCATATGATGATGATTTCTGCCGTCAAAAGGATGTGATGAAGCTTGGTGCAGGTGAAGAATAGGCAGAGGCATAACTTCTCGACCTCAGGGTACCTTGTCTCTGCATCCAACATCCTTCTGCTGAGGTAGAAAACGACATTTTCAACACCCTCATAGAGTTGCACCACCACTGAAGCGATGGACGTGTCAGCTACTGATAAGTAGATATAGAACGGCCTGTCTTGCTGAGGTGGAACTAGCACAGACGGCGTTGTTAAATACCGCTTAATCTCGTCAAACGCTCGCTGCTGTTCTGCCCCCCAGTGAAACTCGTCATCAGATTTGATCTTCGCCAACGCCATGAACGGCTCAATTCATCCTGACAGATTAGAGATGAACCGTCGGACGAAGTTGATCTTGCCGATAAGACGTTGGAGTTCCTTCTTCGTGGTAGGTGGCTGCATGGTACGTACTGCCTCCTGACTTTTCAGGCCGATCTCAATTCCTCGTTCATGAACCAAAAAACCTAGGAACTGACCGGCCGTCACACCAAAGGCACACTTCTTTGGATTCATTCTCAGCCCGAATTTTCGAGTTCGGTCTAGGATGCGTCGCAAATCATCCAAGTGTCCTTCCATGGAGAAAGACTTGACCACCACGTCGTCGATGTAAATTTCCACCAACTTGCCGATCAGATCATGAAAAATGTAATTCATGGCTCGTTGGTATGTTGCACCGGCATTCTTCAGCCCAAAAGTCATGACCACGTATTCAAACAAGCCCACCGATCCTGGTACTCTGAATGCAGTCTTGTGTATATCTTCTGGAGCCATGAAGATTTGGTTGTAGCCGGCATTGCCATCCATGAAGCTTAACACCTTGTGGCCAGCAGCTGCATTGATCAATGTTTCTGCCACAGGCATTGGATATTCATCATTTGGAGTGGCTCTGTTGAGATCTCGGAAATCTATGGCCACACGCCATCGGCCGTCCTTTTTCTCTACAAGTACGATACTGGAAATCCATTCAGCATACCTGCATGGCCTGATGAACCCGGCGGCTAACATTTTCTCGATCTCCTTCTTGACTTCTTCGAGAATTTCGGCCTTCATCTGACGTGCTCGTTGTTGGAATGGCCGAAATCCTTTCTTGAGAGGGAGCCGATGCTCTATGATGCTCCTGTCTAACCCAGGCATCTCTGTGTAATCCCATGCAAAGCAATCTGGGTATTCTTTTAACAGAGCTATCATCTGGCTCCTGAGATGTGGATCTAACTTTTTGCTGATAAAAGTTGGTCGTGGCTTATCCCGAGGACCAATGTCAACCTCTTCTAGCTCATCAGCCGATGTAAACCCATACCCTAGCTTTCCGTCTCCTGTTAAATCGATGCTCAACACAGGCAAAATGTATGGCGAGGATAATAATATGGGCCGATTGCTGGAATCGGCCCCCATTTTGATTGCACTGCTCAATGAAGGTTTACATCTGGTTCGTGCTTTACTATGACTACGTGACATGCTTGAGACAAGATCATCACTTTTTATTTTTTGGGGCCGATCGCAGGGATCGGCCTTGCCACGTTCGTCCATAGACTTTGCTCTTGTTACACGGTCAGGCCGGTGGATAAGACCAGTCTCACCCCGTTTTTTGTCACGTCGATGCGCTCACAGTCGTCCAAAGTGACTCCGGAAAGTGGCTCTTGGCCTGCCGCCTCCCAAACGTTCATGCCAGCCGTTGAAATCTCGGCTGAGTCATCTGCGTGGACGATCTCTACTTCATCTCCATCCCACTGTATTAGGCATTGGTGCATCGTGGATGGAATGCAGCAGTTGGCGTGAATCCAATCTCTCCCTAGCAGGACAGCGTAGGTGCTCTTGCTGTCGACAATGAAGAACGTCGTAGGGATGGTCTTCCTTCCTACGGTCAGATCCACGTTCAGAACACCTTGTGCTTCTGATGCTTGGCCGTTGAAATCGCTCAATGTGACATTGGTCTTGATCAGATCCGAGCTAGAGCGTCACAGACGATGTAGCATGGAGTATGGCATGATGTTGACTGCCGCTCCGGTGTCGACCAGCATCTTGTTGACCGGTTGTCCATTGATATAACCTCGTAAGTACAGGGCCTTCAGGTGTCTGTAACTTCTTTCTCGTGGCTTCTCAAAGATAACCGGCCTTGGGCCGCAGTCAAGTTGTGCCACAGGTGCCTCTTCGGTTCCAGGAGCACAAAACTCCGCCGGAAGAATGAACACCATGTTGGTGCCAGCCGATGTCTCATCATCGGCTTTCTTTTGTTTGGGGCGCCACTCTTTCTTCTATGTTCGACCCTCCTTGTTCAGAGTTCGCTGAATTTTCGCGGCCAGATCAGGCCGCACTTTCCTCAACGTATGCAGGTATAACCTTTCGGCTTCCTCCAAGCAACGTAGTCGCTGAACCCTACGTTTTTGGGAGTGGCTGAGTCCATCAGGGCACCACCTTGGACGGTGGTATTTATCTTCTTTTTCTTCTTCTTCGTCTTCTAACTCCTCGAGATCTTCCACCTGAGAGGACTCAGCTTGCTTGTTCAAAGATGGGAGAGGTCCTAGACGCTTGAATACTGACACGTCTCCTGTGCCCTTCTTCTTCTGTCTACATTTTGGGCAGTTGCCGATTGTGGGCAATCGGCTCATTCCTGAATCCCAGCAGTGTTTGAAGAAGGGACAGTCCCAGTGTCTGTCCACGTCGTCCTGCTCTCTTGATTTTTCCTTAGCATGGCGCTCATATCTCTCGTCATCTTGATCATGCCGACGATATTTCCTGGCGTCCCTGCTAGCCCGACGATCTCTATCGTCGTCGTCGTCGTATCGTCGGCGTTGGTCGTATTGACGCTCATATTTGTTGAGGAGATGATCAGATAGAGGTCGCTGATATCGCACGTTCTTCACTTCTCCATCTGTGATGTAGCGCTTGCCATCGTGTCGGGACCGATCGCGTGGAACGGCCTCCTCTTTGTCCTTACCACGAGAGCGGCTGCCCTCGTCTCTGTCCTTACCAGGGTGGTGCACCGGCCCGACCATGTTGATGCTGAACGAGAAACCTGGCTGGCCCCTTCCGGGGTAAGTGTACTCCACCATGTTAACGGCGGGGAAGGGGTGTGTGTCGACTTTCATGGCGTACTGGCTGAAAATTAGACGCCCTTGTTCTATCGCCATTTGGATCTGCTGACGCCACACCCTGCAGTCGTTGGTGGTATGGGTGAACGTGTTATGCCACTTGCAATATGGCTTTCCGTTCAGCTCTTGTGCCGTGGGGATTTTGTGGCCTTCGGGTAACTTTAGCTGCTTCTCCTTGAGTAAGAGGTCGAAAATTTGCTCAGCTTTGGTTACGTCGAAGTCAAACCCTCTTGGAGGACCTTGTGGCCTAACCCACTTGCAGGACACGGGGCTTGCCCCCCTAGTCCATTCAGCCACTGCTACCTCTTGATCTCCTGCAGAGCCTTCATCTTCCTCTGTCTCAACCAGGACTACCGCACGCTTGAACTTGTCCTGGTACAACTCTGGGTGGCGCTGTTCATATAATGACAGTTTCTAAACCATATGCGCCAGTGAAGCGTACTCTGCTTGGGAAGCCATATCCTTGATCGGCGATGCAAGACCCACCACCGCCAGCTCGACTGCTTCTTTTTCAGTCAAACGAGCCGAATAGCATCGGTTCCTGATGGTCCTGAAGCGCTGAATGTAATCTGACACTGTTTCTCTGCGCTTCTGCCGTACTTGTGCTAGATCGGCAATGCCAGCCTCGGAAGCCTCTGAGTGATACTGCATGTGGAACTGCTCTTCCATCTGCTTCCAAGTCCGGATTGAATCTGGTGGCAGCGAGGTGTACCACCCGAAAGCCGATCCTGTGAGGGACTGTGCGAAGAACCTCACACGTAATGGGTCCGATGCTGAGATCGTGCCCAACTGCGCCAAATATCGGCTCACATGCTCGATTGAACTGGAGCCTTCTGACCCGCTAAACTTGGAGAATTCAGGGAGCCGATATTTGGGTGGTAGTGGGATCAAATCGTATTCGTCGGGGTACGGCTTGGAATAGCCGATTGCCCTCCTTTTCGGCACCATGCCGAACTGGTCTCTCAAGATTGTACTGATCTGATCCGCGGTGCTAGCTGCAGGAGTCGAGTTTTGAAGATTCGCTAGAGTGGCATACTTGGCTAGCCACGCTTGCTTCTCAAGATCTGAGCTAGCTGCGGGAGTTGAGCTTTGAAGGTTTGTTGGAGTGGCATACTTAGCTAGCCACGCCTGCTTCTCAAGATCTGATCCAGAAGCCCCTCCTGCTGTTCCAGAAATCCCTGCTGTTGCAGTCTGGCTCGTGAGTGCCCGATTCTGCGATCGACACATATGTGCACGTGTATCCGTGCGGGATCTCCTTAGGCGCCTCATACAAGAACTGGTAATCACTAGGATCGCCACCGATCTTGTAGATGATGAATGCCGGTGAACTCGACACTTCTGGTGCTGCCAGCGCGAACGGCAGCGGTGGTCGGGTCTGGAGCGGTATCTCTCCTTGGTGAGTCCCTAGAGCAGGTCCTGACGGAGAGTACTGATGTCTCATGATTTCCTGGATCACCCGAAGCGCGACACGCTCCAAAGCGTTCACCAGGCTCTCAGAATGGCGGTGTAGCGAATGAGCTACCATGTGATTAACCTCCTGACGCAGAGACCTGGTGCGTTCTTCTGAAGGGGTAGATAGATCCACTCCATCGAGCGCGCCTTTAGGTGAGAACCCTTTCCACCTGATGCCGTGTGAGCGGGTCCTCTGGAAAGAGCCGATGAGGTCGGCTTCGAAGATAGCTTTGCATCGTCATACTTCTTCTTGAGCTCCTCAGTCAGATCCTCGTACGTGACTGGATCTTCCGCCATCTCTAATGCGGATGACGATGCAGTTGATGTCGAAGACTGTCCCACCGGGCGTGCCAGAATGTGTTGGCGTCCGAAACCCACCGGCGAGTAGCGACGGGCAACACGTAGAGCCGGGAGGCTCCCAGAACTGCGGTAGGCCCTGGTCCCTCGTGCGACGGCCCGCAAAGCTCCGACACGCACGTCCGATGCTGGTGCAAGGGCGTGCCACCTGACCTATACCTGGTCAGGAAGGTGATGATTTGCTTCGCTTAGTTTCCTGCATGGCATACTGTTATCACCAGAATTTGACCGGATCAGAGGTGGGCCACGATCAAGATTGGGCTTGAAGAATATGCATGGAAGATATACATGAAGCGGCCTTGTACAAGAAAGTTTGGGCTAGTTTGCCCGTGTATCTGTAAATATAGTAGGATACGTGTTGGTTAGTTAGAGTTTGGCTCGTGCACGGTTGGGATTATTCCCACGTTAGAAAGTCTACGGACTATAAATATGTATCTAGGGTTATTGAGAAAGACAACAATCACGTTCATCACAAACCAATCTAGGCGCATCGCCAACCCCTTGTTTCGAGGGTTTCTTCCGGGTAAGCATCATGCTGCCTAGATCGCATCTTGCGATCTAGGCAGTACACGTTTATTCGTTGTTCATGCGTTGCTCGTGCTGAAGCCTTGTTGATGGCGAGCAACGTAGTTATCATAGATGTGTTAGGGTTAGCATTGTTTCATCGTGTCACATGCTTTTGTCCATGCAACCCTTAGACGTCTAGCCGCCCTTACACCTATCTTAGGTGTAGGGGCGGCACCTTGCTTGATCATTATTTAGTAGATCCGATCCGTTATGATTGCTCCTTGTTCTTCAAGGATTAGTTTAATATCTGCATAGTTAGGCCTTGCAAACGGGTTGAAGGATCCAGTAGCACGTAGGGTGTAGTTTGCTAGCCCTAGATAAGATGTTCCGGGGATCAACTTCATGTTGGTTTTTAGGCCTTGTCTAGGGTTGGTTTATTATCACCGTGCGTGGCTGCCAGGCTCAATCACGCGTAGGATGTTCCGATTATGTGGTGAAAACCCTAAATCGTCGTAGGTCGCTTTAGCTTTATATCGATCAAGCAGGACCACCATGTGATCGTAGACCTCATACGAACCATGGGTGGATCGGCTCCTTGAGCCGATTCACAGGACAACCTGAGAGCCGATCGAGGCTCGTATTTAATGTTTACGTGTATGCCATGCAGGAAACTAAGCGAAGCAAATCCATCACCTTCCTGACCAGGTATAGGTCAGGTGGCACGCCCTCGCACCAGCATCGGGACGTGTGTACCAGGAGCTTTGCGGGCCGTCGCTCGGAGGGACCAGGGCCAGCCGCAGCTCTAGGTTGTTCCCGGCTCTTCGTGTTGCCAGCCGTTGCTCGCCGGTGGGTTTCGGACACCAACACATTCTGGCACGCCCGGTGGGACAGTCTTCGACATCAACTGCATCGCCATCTACATCTAAGATGGCGGAAGGTACTCCAGTCACGTACGAGGATCTGACCGAGGAGCTCAAGAAGAAGTATGACGAGGTCAAAGCTATCCTCGAAGCCGACCTCATCGGCTCTTTCCAGAGGACCCGCTCACACGGCATCAGGTGGAAAGGGTTCTCGCCTGAAGGCACGCTCGATGGAGTGGACCAGTCTACCCCTTCAGAAGAACGCACCAGGTCTCTGCGTCAGGAGATTAATTTCATGGTAGCGCATTCGCTACACCGCCATTCTGAGAACCTGGTGAACACTTTGGAGCGTGTCGCCCTTCGGGTGATCCAGGAAATCATGAGGCATCAGTACTCTCCGTCAGGACCTGCTCTAGGGACTCACCAAGGAGAGATACCACTCCAGTCCCGACCACCGCTGCCGTTCGCGTTGGCAGCACCAGTGGTGCCGAGTTCACCGGCATTCGTCGTCCACAAGATCGGTGGTGACCCTAGTGATTACCAGTTCTTGTACGAGGCGCCTAAGGAGATCCCTCACGGGTACACGTGCACATACGTGCCGCATCGCAAGAATCGGGCACTCACGAACCGCATCCGCAACAACAGGACTTCTGGAACAGCAGGAGGAGCTTCTGGATCAGATCTTGAGAAGCAGACGTGGCTAGCTAAGTATGCCACTCCGACGAACCTCCAGAACTCAACTCCTGCAGCTGGCTCAGATCGTGAGAAGCAGACGTGGCTAGCTAAGTATGCCACTCCAACAAACCTCTAAAGCTCAACTCCTGCAGTTGGCTCAGAGCTTGAGAAGCAAGCGTGGCTGGCTAAATACGCCACTCCAGCGAATCTTCAGAGCTCGACTCCTGCAGCCAGCACCGCGGATCAGATCAGTACAATCTTGAGAGACCAGTTCGGCATGGTGCCGAAAAGGAGGGCAATCGGCTATTCCAAGCCGTACCCCAACGAGTACGATTTGATCCCACTACCACCCAAATATCGGCTCCCTGAATTCTCCAAGTTTAGTGGGTCAGATGGCTCCAGTTCAATCGAGCATGTGAGCCGATATTTGGCGCAGCTGGGCACGATCTCAGCATCAGATGAACTACGTGTGAGGTTCTTCGCACAGTCCCTCACAGGATCGGCTTTCGGGTGGTACACCTCGCTGCCACCAGATTCAATCCGGACTTGGAAGCAGATGGAAGAGCAGTTCCACATGCAGTATCACTCAGAGGCTTCCGTGGCTGGCATTGCCGATCTAGCACAAGTACGGCAGAAGCGCGGAGAAACAGTGTCAGAATACATCCAGCGCTTCAGGACCATTAGGAACCGATGCTATTCGGCTCGTTTGACAGAAAAGGAAGCAGTCGAGTTGGCGGTGGTGGGTCTCGCATCACCGATCAAGGATATGGCTTCTCAAGCAGATTACCCTTCACTGGCGCATATGGTTCAGAAACTATCATTATATGAACAGCGCCATCCAGAGTTATACCAGGACAAGTTCAAGCGTGCGGTAGTCCTGGTTGAGACAGAAGAAGATGAAGGCTCTGCGGGAGATCAAGAGGTAGCAGTGGCTGAATGGACTCGGGGGGCAAGCCCCGTGTCCTGCAAATGGGTTAAGCCACAAGGTCCTCCAAGAGGGTTTGACTTCGACGTGACCAAAGCTGAGCAAATTTTCGACCTCTTACTCAAGGAGAAGCAGCTAAAGTTACTCGAAGGCCTCAAAACCCCCACAGCACAGGAGTTGAACGGAAAGCCATACTGCAAATGGCATAACACGTTCACCCATACCACCAACGACTGCAGGGTGTGGTGTCAGCAGATCCAAATGGCGATAGAGCAAGGGCGTCTAATCTTTAACCAGTACGCCATGAAAGTCGACACGCACCCCTTCTCCGCCGTTAACATGGTGGAGTGCACTTACACTGGGAGGTGCCAGCCAGGTTTCTCGTTCAGCATCAACATGGTAGAACCTGGGCACCACTCTGGTAAGGACAGACACGAGGGCAGCCGCTCTCGTAGCAAGGACAAAGAGGAAGCTGGTCCACGCGATCGGCTCCGACACGATGGCAAGCGCTACATCACAGAGGGAGAAGTGAAGAATGTGCGATATCAACGACCTCTCTCTGATCATCTCCTCAACAAATATGTGAGTCAGTACGACCGACGCCGAAGATACGACGACGGTGACAAAGGAGATCGTCTGGCTAGCAGGGACGCCAGGAGACATCGTGGGCACGATCGTGACGAGGAAAGAGATGAGCGCCATGCCAAGGAAAAGTCAAGAGAGCAAGACGACGTGGACAAGCACTGGGACTGTCCTTTCTTCAAACACTGCTGGGATTCAGGGATGAGCCGATTGCCTACAATCGGCAACTACCCAGAATGTAGACAGAAGAAGAAGAGCACAGGAGACGTGTCAGTATTCAAGCGTTTGGGACCTCTCCCATCTCGGAACAAGCAAGCTGAGTCCTCTCGGGTAGAAGATCTCGAGGAGTTAGAAGATGACGATGAAGAAGAAGAAGATAAGTACCACCGGCCAAGGTGGTGCCCTGATGGACTCAGCCGTTCCCAAAAGCGTAGGGTTCAGCGACTACGTGGCTTGGAGGAAGGCGAAAGGTTATACCTGCACACGTTAAGGAAGGCGCGGCCCGATCTGGCCGCGAAAATTCAGCGAACCCTGGACGAAGAGGGTCGACCACAAAAGATGGAGTGGCGCCCCAAGCAAAGGAAAGCCGATGATGAGACATCGGCCGGTACAAACATGGTGTTCATCCTTCCAGCGGAGTTTTGTGCTCCAGGAGTGGACGAAGCACCTGTGGCACAACTTGACTGTGGCCCACGGCTAGTTATCTTTGAGAAGCCACGAGAAAGAAGTTACAGACACCTGAAGGCCCTGTACTTACGAGGTTATATCAATGGGCAGCCTGTCAATAAGATGCTGGTGGACACCGGAGCGGCAGTCAACATCATGCCATACTCCATGCTACGTCGTTTGGGACGCTCTAGCTCGGATCTGATCAAGACAAACGTTACACTAAGCGATTTCAACGGCCAAGCATCTGAAGCACAAGGTGTTCTGAACGTGGATCTGACCGTAGGGAGGAAAACCATCCCTACGACATTCTTCATCGTCGATAGCAAGAGCACCTATGCTGTTCTGGTAGGGAGAGATTGGATCCACGCCAACTGTTGCATTCCATCCACGATGCATCAATGCTTAATACAGTGGGATGGAGATGAAGTAGAGGTCGTCCACGCAGATGACTCAGCCGAGATTTCAACGGCTGGCATGAACGTTTGGGAGACGGCAGGCCAAGAGCCACTCTCCGGAATCACTTTGGACAACTGTGAGCGCATCGACGTGACAAAAAACGGGGTGAGGCTGGTCTTATCCACCGGCCTGACCGGGTAACAAGAGCAAAGGCTATAGGTGTACGTGGCAAGGCCGATCCTTGTGATCGGCCCCAAAAAATAAAAAGTGATGATCTGGTCTCAAGCATGTCACGTAGTCATAGTAAAGCCAGACCACGATGTAAACCTTCATTGAGCAATGCAATCAAAATGGGGGCCGATTCCAGCAATCGGCCCATATTATCCTTGCCATACGTTTTGCATGTGTTCAGTGTCGATCTAACAGGTGACAGAAAGCTAGGGTATGGGTTTACATCGGCTGATGAGCTAGAAGAAGTCAACATTGGTCCTTATGGAGCCGATAAGCAAGTACAGTTCCTTGGCTAACTACAGAGCCGATATCTGCAGTTACCTGACAGATTCGGCTCGGGGGGCACCTAATCAGATGAACATGTGCGATGAACATGTGCGATACATGGGCAGTAAAATATTGGAGGGCCGATAGAAAAATCGGCCAGTAAAAAAAATGTACATGCAAGTCACAGCCGATGCACAGACATCGACTTGAGAAAATATGCGATGCAACATTATACAAGTACAGCCGATGCAAAGGCATCGACTTCAGAATGTAAAAAGCCGATGCACAGTCATCGACTCTAGAGGTACAAGTTCAGCAAAACATTTGTCAGTTTACACAGAGAAGCTCTATTGAAGAAATGCGTTGAGGGTGTGAAGGGCATCAGCACGGATACGATCCACCTCGGCGATCTCAGCCTCGTCGTCCTCGTCTTTGCCCGTCACCAGCTGACTGCTCAGGGCACGGATTTCAGCCAGATCGGTCTTCAGATCGGCTGTGAGGCCCTTTGCTTCCTCTTGAGAGCGGGCAATAAGGGCTTCCTTGTCTTGGATAAGCTGCTTGGTCACCCTGACCCTCTCTTCAAGGTTCTCCAGTTCCTTACGCAGGGTCTCGAGTTCGGCGCTATTGGCAGAAGTGTCAGTTTTGGCGTCTAAAGCAGCCTTTTTCTCGTTGAGCCGTTGACATCTGTCTGCAATATCGGCTCTCAACGGAAGCTGGGCGTGACGAAGGATAATTCTTTGACGAGCCGATTGCACCCTTGACTTAAAGACCGACAGAGTCACAGCTGGCCAAAGTTTCACCTGCAGTGTCACTGGGAGATGAGGCTGGATGTCTTCGAGAATACCCTTTACTTCCTCGGGGTTTTCAACCAGGGTCTCGACCGAGGAGGAGAGCAAAGCCTTGAGACGCTGGAGTGGACCATGGGCCATGCTAGGACTTGGCTCTTCACCTGCCTTGGAAGTAGCTGGTTCGATGGATTCAGGGTCTAACGTCAGCAAGCTTGAGAGATCACAACCCTGATAGATGAACAAGAACAGCATTAGTATACAGCAAAAGAAAAGGGTAGAGCCAAGGGAGTGGAGTGTACCTCTCCCAAAGTAGGAGGAGCAGCCGATGTTGTGATAATCGGCTTTTCCGTGGACTTGGCTAGGTTAGCCACTTGGTCAGCCATGCTCGTCGAGGTGGCTAGGTCTAGCGCGGCGGATGGCATCAGTATCTCTTCAACGTCCCCGCTAGAAGTCTCATTAGTCTGCAAAAGAAATGATGAGCCGATCCAAGTAGCAATGGGACGGCATGAAATATGAACTGGTAAAGCAATTACATTGGAAACCTCCTGGCTTGACGAGGAAACTCGTGGGTCTTTGCAAGCCCTTTTGACGCATCGACGCTTCACGCGTGACCCTGTTTTGATCGGAGCTTGAGGAGCAACAGGCTCAGGAGTCGACCTTTTCCTAGAAGCCGACGCTGGCGAGTCCGTCTGGGTCTGTGTGGTGGATCTCCCGGAGTTGCCCTGGCTCGAGTCCCTTTGGCTGGACTGTGCCTCCCCGCTGGAGTTCTCTTCGGTGGAAGTCTGTAAAAAGAAGTACGAGCATGTTGCAAAAGACTGGGGGGGCAGATAAATTTAGCCAAGGCACGAGTCAGCTTACGTGCAGGCTTTCTTGGGCAGGAGCTTTGCGCTTCAGGGTCTTTCTGGCAGCTACTTTCCTCACTGCCTTCCTCGTCTGGATTGAGGCTCGGGGGGCAACTGGCCCCGAGAATGCTTTACTCTTGGGAGCCGATTTCGGTGAAATCGGCTGGCTCTCCATTATGACCTTCTTCAGGGGTGGCGAGCTCTGGCAGAAGAGAACCACCGGGGCTGGTGGAAGGAATTTGAAGGGGGAGCCGTCGGCTTGCATGGGCTCTGGGCCATCTTGTTGCTGCCAAGAGATAGAGCCAGGTTACAGACAATTATCATGAGCCATTGCAAGAAATTTATAAGTAAAGGTACCTGGTCTGCAGGAACGTCATACTCGGCATCAAGTTGCTTCAGCAACGGTCCTAGAGCTCTTCTGAAGGCATGGGTCTTCCACATGGACCACCAAGTTTCAAAACCATCGGTGGTGGTGGTGAAACAGAGGTTGTGAGGAATTGGAATGGCCAGAGCGTCAAAAAAGGTATAGCACCTTTGGCCAGTAAGGATGTCAGGCAGTTCAGCTCTGCTTGCTGTCAGATGGTGGAGAGAGAAGTGTGGGGGCACTTGCCCGAGACCAAGCTGCCGGGCTACTACCACCGGTTGGTAAGACTCATAACCAGGTTTGATGATCCTGTTTGAGGTGCTCATGCCGACAGGAAGAAAGCAAGGACGGATCATGATGGAGTACAAATGCCGTGTACTGGGGTCATCGGCAAAGCTGTCCAACATGAAGGAAACTGGGTTCTCAAAGTTTTCAGATTCAGTATAAGGAAAGAACAGAGGATTATCCAGGCCTTGGAAGAAAGTCCTGAACCACTCTGATGCTTCCTTAGGGATCAGCCTACTGCCTGGGAGGCTATACAGAGCTTGGCCATAGCTAGTGCATCAGATCTCCTTCCCATTAGCATCTGGGAAGGTGCAGGTGGCCAAAGAGGGGAAGTTTGGGATCTGGTTCTGAAAGTATAGCTGGGCCCATAACTGAATAAACCACCAGGGGCCTCCTGTTTTAACTGTCTTTTGGGAGAACAGTTTGACAGACATCAGTTGAAGAGATCGATAGACCTCTCCAAGGAACAGTTTTCCAAGGCCAAGTTGAGTGCCTTTGGCAAGTTCATAGGCCAGGGAAAGGTAATTCTTGGTTGGGGCGAGTGATGGGCCACAGAATACGAAGTGCTCCAACTAGAAGTTCAGGAAGGCTGTGTGTTCTCTCTCTGTCACAGGGCCTTTGGTTTTCATATAACGATTGAGGTAGGCACCCCAGCTGGTACACTCTTTTTTAGAGGAAAGGGTGAAAGGGACCTTTGGCAGCTTGAAAGCAGAGGGGCTTAGGGATGCAATGTCTAGGCATGTGATCATGGCCACGTCCAGCAGAGTTGGTGTCATAGGGCCGTGGCCAAACATGAAGCAGTTCAGTGCATCAGACCAGAAGTAGCCGATGGTTTTCAGAATATTTTCATTCTTTTCAAGAGGGGACAATGATAATGACAAGGCATCGGCTATCCCTATAGTTTCTGCGGTGACCCAGCATACCACTGCATGTTGTAGTATACAAGTCGTTGATATGATCTTTGCGAAGGGACTTCTTCACAATTTGCCATATCCCTCAGAGTGGTACAACAGAAACATTGCAGGTCATAACACTCCATACTTTATTACAAACATTGTCTTAACAAGTTGGTAATCTCACAGGTCCTATGAGAACACCCTAAGATACTACTTAAGTACGATTACAACTCATACCAAATATAAAGAGAGCTCAACAACTTATTTAGGTAAGTTCTACGTTGCTCGGCTCTATGATGCTAGGGTATGTCACTACTCCTCCACCTCTGTGTCATCTGATCCATAGACTATCCCATAGTCTACTCCTTCCACTCCGTCGGTAAGATCAGGTTCTTCGTAGACCATCTCGTAACTTCCTTCTGGTGCTCCATCGTTGATGGCCTCCACTTCCGGATCACAGTCTAGCAAGGGTGTCGAAAGAAAGTGAGTACAGGGGTACTCAGCAAGTTCTAAAAGAGTAAAAAGGTGTTTGATGCACTAGCTACGACCATTGATCAGGAAATCTCAGGTCAATGCATGTTTTGCAATCATTTCTTCAAAAGGTTGCTTTTATTATGAAAACTATGCCCGTCAGTCTTCACAGGTTGACTAGAACTTCGTGGAGTTCCTTTCCTGCCGCGTTCGCGATTCCCTTCCGGAACAGGAGTGACAGCCACAATTTGATACACTCTGCAGAGGTGCGTTACTTTTCCCACAAGAGATCTCACCCTTTTTGCCATCCGCAGGGACTTGCCCCCGTTCACACTTCCTTTGGTGTGAGGCCAGGTATAAAGATCCAAGCCCACACCGCCTTCTCCGCGACCCTGCAAACCCACCCTTTTGTCCAACCGTACACCTCCAGACTTCCCCGATAAGACGGCTTTACTCATGGTGTACTCCGGACAATCCATCATAGATCGTAGAGCCATCATCACTAATGGATGGGGATTTAAAAGGCTATCCCAACCTACGGCAGTGCCTCCAACACCCCGCCGGCTCTACCAATCCGTTGGCGTGCAGAAGGGAAAAGATACGGCTGGCTTCCCCAGAGCCATTATAGATCTCATGGTCAACGCGATTTGTACGGCGCTAGAATCACTGGACGGCATTGGTGATTAATCCTAGGGTGATATAACCCATTGCAATGGAACCTCCACCATATCAACACATACCATGGTTCCATTGCCAGCCACATAGTCATATTCATAGTTGGAAAGTAACATTTTATTTGCGATGCAGGAATGATAAGTATATAGCTTTGCATTAAAGTAGTAGAAAATACTCAAGTTGACATGAGCAAGGGTGAACTTGCCTGTGGACTGCGAGATAGTGCAGTTCAATGCAGTTGATGGAACCTGGACCTCGGGTTCTGTAAGAAGCATCATTGTCCGGTAAGGACAATGTTATAAAATCCAAATAATGCAATCATGGATGTATTATTTTATGTTGGATCCCTTTACCCCGCTGAGTTATATCAATTTAGGGTTGCGTTTAAGATTTATGTCTTCGACAGTAATTTACAATTGATTTAAAAGTATTAATCATTGTAATTCACACAAAGTACAACAATTCAAAGTAAAACTATTTTACTTGATGATTTCCTTAGTCATTCCAAAAATATAGTATTTTTCTTGGAAAAATACCCTTTTCAATAGAAATGACTTGGAATATTAGAATTTCATTTTGAAATGTTTGAAAATAAGTATTTGAACTTATTTGAGATTTTTCCTTGAATTTTTAAATACAAGGAAATAATAGTTTAAAATTCCAAGTTATTATTTAAATTCTGAAAATTCATAATTTTGAATTTGTTTCATAAATTCTATTTCATATTTTATTCTTGTTAAGGTTTATTTTTCATTCATTAATCCAATTTTTAATGGATTTTTAAAGTTGTATTTGATTTGTTAAAATTTGGTAAAGTTTTGGCTTTTTATTAAATGTTAAAAGACTAAAATACCCCCTGGATCTTATTGGGCCCAGCCCAATAACCTAAGCCCATGGGACAACCCACTAAGGCTTGCCCCATAGCGGCTCGGTGGAGCCGAACGGCCCACCGCTCTCACTCACTCGGCCCTCTCTCGCTTTTCGTCTCTAACCCTAGTTTCTCTGCGACGCTCTGGCGATGGCGTCGCCGCCATGGCCGCCGCCTCGCTCCGGCCATCGCCGTGCTCCTCCGCCGTAACCACCTACCGATCTAGAACCGCCGCGTGCAGATCTATCGATCTGTCCGCGTAGTTTTCCCCTTCTCTTCCTCTCCTGGCGAATCGCCTCCGATCTGGATCTCAGGAAGAATCGCCTCGACGAACTCCGGCGAGATCTCGTCCTCGCCGACGATGGGTGCGCTCCTGGGGTTGGCTTGGCGCGGGTGCTGCTCGCAGTACTCGTGCCGTCGCCTCAGGTGCATCTGCTACGGTGGTGTTGGTTCGTGTTTGGGTTCGCCGGCGTAACGTCGGCACCTACCCTGGACTCGCAGCTGTTAGGGCCGCGCGAGCACTGCCTCGCCATGCCCTAGCTTCTGCTTCCAGGCGCAAGTAAGTGTTGCATCTCTTCCTTCTCTTCTGTGCGCCTCCCTTGCCACTGTTCTTCTTCCTCCTCATGCTCTGTTGCTCTCTGGTGATCCTGTGATCACGCAGAGCCATGCTATTGCTGTGCAATTTGCCTGTGCTTCTGTTTACTGCAAGCTCATGGCCCAATTACCATTTACTGGTACTGGCACATGCTGCTTTGCTTGCTATTCATGTTGTGCTTGCTTCTCTGCTGCTCCTAGCATGCTCTGTACTTGCCATGCTCTACTGTGCTTGCTCAAAAGCTAGCTATGCCATGCTATGCTTGACTGTGGCTTGCTTATTCTTACTGGGATATCATACTTGCTTGTCTAGGTGTATTTGTGATGCATCAGTGACACTTGTGTGTGTGCCAGTGGTGCCTGTGATGTGCTTCAGTGCTTCCTATGCAAGCCAATGATCCATTGGATCATTCCTTGCTTGTTGGCTAACCTCTCTCTGTAGCTTGGCTTGCTATAATTGATCCATTTGATCAATTCAATTATCAGTGATAGCTTACTGGCTAATACTGTGACTAAGTGATTCAATTATCTTGTGATGCTGATGCTCAAGCATCAGTATGTTGTTGCTTACTTAAGCTACTGGACTTGCTCCAGTGGTTATGGTGCAGTGAGTAAATTGTGTTGCTTAATAGTGTGCTACTGTCAGTGCTAAGCATGGATCTGTGATAAATTCATGCTTGTATTAATTAAATTATGATGAACTGCTTATGCAGTAATGATTTAAATGATTTGCTTGCAAATGACTTAGCTGTTCATGATTATCTGGCAAGCAATTGAATCTGAATCCATTCCTGGATAATGATATGATATATTTGGCTTTATTTTAATTGATGCTAAGTGTGATGTGACCTCAGTGGCCTTGCTACTGATTGGTTGCTCACTTAGTTAGTTGGATTTTGTGGCTACTCAACCTTTGCTTGCATATTTGGGAATCATCCTTGAGATGAATGCCAATATGCTTGCCTGATGAAAATCTAGGGTTTACTGATGGTTCATAGCTTAGGATTTACTGTGTAGTCTTAGCTGCTAATCCTTGCCATCTACTGGTGCTATCTGTGCATCTAATCTGGCTAGTGTGCATCTGTGCATATGGGCTAGTTTATGTGTACAAGATCTGTACCTAGATGCTTTCTTTTTTTAGTAGCTTTTGACTGGCAGTAATCCTTGGTGAAAACCAAGTGATGATCTACCCATATGAGCATCTGCTCATTCCCATGCTTATTTCATGCATATGTGATGGATCAAATCCATTGGATCTGTCCAGGAACTTGGTATACCTTGTTCCAGCTCCTAGTGTGAAATATTTGGTTGATGCAGACTTGGGGTTTCTGTACTCAGCCCTTCACCTCCAATCTCTGGTTGATCTTCTCAGGTCACCATGATTCCTGGTGGCTAAGTTGTTTGTGTTGGTTTCTGTTCTTGGTTATGAACTGGATGAACTGTGCTTGTTCTTGCTTCACCCTTACCTGGTGATTTGCAAATGTGGTCGACTGACATGTTTCTAGGGTTTGTGTGCTATTTATATGGCCTCTACTTCATCCCTGGCCATGACACACCAGCTCATTTACTTTATGACTCACCCCTTGCTTGCCTTGATATTGCTTGCCTAGCAACAGCCTTGCTATGGTGAAACTTGAGCCCTCTGTGGCTGCTCAGGTTTGGTCTGCCTGATCCTATCCTGTGCTGTCCAGGTTTTGGACAAGCACAAGTGTGCAGTGATAGTGTTCACTGTCCAAACTGAATTTCTGTGATGTTTTTCTAACTGTCTAAACTGAACTTTGCTAACACTTGTATTCTGGTTAGTATCTGTTCTTTGTTTTGTTTTGCAGGTTTGAACCATGCTATGGCCAGAAGATCATCCTCAAGACACTTAGTCTAGGTTTAGTTTAGAATAAACTTGTAATTTTCCTTTTCTTTTATTCTGATCATTATGTCTAAATTCTTGTATCAAAAATATTGTAAAGACTATGTATTCTGTGTTGATGATCAATAAAGCTCAAGTTTTGGTTTATGAGCTTTGTATTATGCAATGTTTATATTCTTGATGAAATATTATTTGATATTCACTTTGAAATTCAAAGTGATTTGAATTTTATCTCTTGTGTTTGAATTCTAAATCCATTGTTTATATGGTGTGATGTTTATAGTTAATTGTTTAACAATTATCAAATGCAAACATTCCCCAAAGTAACAAGTTACAAAAGAGATCATGTCGAAATTTCCCTAACTCACATTGCCTAACCCTAAGTGCAAAATGAGAGAGAACCTCGATCCCTCTTAGGTTTAGTTGCAGTAAGGCACGAAAATTTCCCCCGTTTTGCGATGAAATGCACATCCCATTTCTAAATCTACCCTTCGTTGTTCCTATGTTCTGGGTTATTACAGCCTCTCCCCCTTAACAGAAACTTCGTCCCGAAGTTAAGATTGGTACCTGAACATCTCGGGGTAAGACTTCCTTAATTCTTCTTCCGTCTCCCAAGTTGCTTCTCGCTCAGGATGATGTTGCCATTGAACTTTGCAGTATTTGATTGCTCTGTTTCTTAACTTCTTCCACTGTACTTCTAAGATCTTTTCTGGTCTTTCCACATAAGTTAGATCAGATTGCAATTCTATTTCTTCATATGTAATGGGATCATCTGGTGCTTTCAAACACTTTCTGAGTTGTGAAACATGAAACACATTATGAACTTGACTTAGTTGTGCCGGTAACTCCAACTCAAAAGATGTTCCTCGATTCTGACTGAGTATCTTAAATGGTCCAATATATCGAGGACTTAACTTTCCTTTCACTCCAAACCTCTTGAGTCCTTTCATTGGGCTAACCTTTAAATAAACCATGTCTCCCACTTTCGGTTCCCAATCTCTTCTCTTTAAGTCGGCGTAACTCTTCTGACGACTCTGAGCTATTTTGAGTCTATCCCGGATCACCTCGATGACGTCTTGTCTCTCCTTGATGTAGTCCGGTGTAAACTCCTTGTTTTCTCCGGTTTCAAACCAACAAATTGGTGATCGACACTTTCTTCCGTACAATGCTTAAATGCGGTGCCATCTGGATGCTACTCTGATAACTGTTGTTATATGAGAACTCCGCTAGAGGTAAATGGTCCTCCCATGAGCCTCCAAAGTTCAGAGCACAAGCTCTAAGCATGTCCTCAAGTATCTGATTGGTTCTTTCGGTTTGTCCTCCGGTTTGTGGATGATATGCTGTACTGAAATCCAATTTGGATCCCAAAGTTTCTTGTAGTCGTTTCCAAAATGCTGATGTGAAAATTGAACCTCTATCTGAGACTATCTTCTTTGGTACTCCATGTTTACTCACAATCTCCTTCACATATATATCCACAAGCTTTTCGGCAGTATCTTTTGTGTTTACGGCTATGAAATGAGCACTCTTGGTAAGTCTGTCCACTATTACCCATATCATATCCTTCTTCTTACTAGTCATTGGTAGACCAGTAACAAAATCCATTCCGATTTCATCCCATTTCCATTCCGGTATCTCTAGTGGTTTGAGTAATCCCGCAGGACTCTGATGTTCTGCCTTCACTCGTTGACATGTATGACATTCCGAGACGTATTGTGCTATTTCTCTTTTCATGTTGTTCCACCAGAACATCTCCTTCAAATCCATATACATCTTAGTACTTCCCGGATGTATTGAATAAGGGGTTTCATGTGCTTCCTTTAATACGATTGACTTTACTTCTGGATCATCTGGTACACAGATTCTTTTCTGGAAGTATAATGAATCAAAATCCCCTAGATGGAATTCCGATGGTCTTCCTTCACCAATTCTCTTGATTTCCTCTTGTATGAACAAATCATCCGCTTGCTTCCGGATAATCTCATATTTCAAATCTGAATACATCTCATCCATAATCCTCATGGTTGCTATACTTCCCTTATCATCACCTTGAATAAACAAAATCTGAGCCTCCTCTAGCTCTTTCCGAAGTTCCTTTGGAATCTCCCATTCCGTAGGTTGATTCTCCGTACTCTTCCTACTTAGGGCATCTGCTACTACATTAGCTTTGCCTGGTGTATAGTTGATCTTAAGGTCGTAATCCATAATCAACTCTAACCATCTCTTCTGCCTCATGTTTAATTCCTTCTGAGTGAAGAAATATTTCAAACTTTTGTGATCGGTGTATAACTCACACTTGGATCCATATAGAAATTGTCTCCAACTCTTCAGAGCATACACAACTGCCGCTAACTCGAGATCATGTACTGGGTAGTTGTGTTCATGTGGTTTCAACTGTCTTGATCCATAAGCTATTACCTTCCGATCTTGCATAAGAACACATCCCAGTCCATTCTTGGAAGCATCACAATACACCGTATAATCCTTTCCAGGTTCAGGAACTGCTAATACCGGTGCTGTGGTTAACTTATCTTTGAGTGTTTGGAAACTGGCTTCACACTCATCTGTCCACACAAATGGCGTATTTTTCTTGAGTAACTTGGTCATTGGTCCTGCAATCTTCGAAAATCCCTCTATGAATCTCCGATAATAGCCTGCCATACCAAGAAATCCTCGTATCTCCTTAGCATTTTTAGGTGATTTCCATTCCAATACGGACTGAACCTTGCTTGGATTCACCGCTATGCCTTCTTTGGTTATGACATGTCCAAGAAATTCAACACTATCTAACCAAAATTTGCACTTGCTAAACTTCGCATATAGCTGATGTTCCCTCAAAGTTTGCAGAACTATCTTCAAATGCTTGGCATGTTCTTCTTTATCTTTGGAATAGATTAGAATATCATCTATGAACACTATCACAAACTTTTCCAAGTACTTCATGAATATCTTGTTCATCAAATTCATGAAAATTGTTGGTGCATTTGTTAGTCCAAATGGTACAACCAAGTATTCATGGTGTCCATACCTTGATACGAACGCTGTTTTTGGTACATCCTCCTTCTTGATCTTGATTTGATGGTATCCTGACCTTAAATCTATCTTCGAGAAGACTCCCGCTCCTTGAACTTGATCAAAAAGGTCTTGGATTCTAGGTAAAGGATACTTGTTCTTGATAGTTACATTGTTCAAATTTCTGTAATCTCCACACATTCTCTTTCCTCCATCTCTTTTATCCACAAAAATAACTGGTGTACCCCATGGTGACACACTTTCTTGAATGAATCCCTTCTGTTCTAACTCATCAATCTGAGCTTTCAGTTCCACTAATTCCTTTGGCCCCATCTTATATGGTGGTTGTGCTATTGGTGCTGTGCCTGGAATCAGATCGATTGTGAATTCTATCTCTCTATCGGGTGGCATTCCCGATAGTTCCTTAGGAAATACATCCTTAAACTCATTCACTACAGGAATATCTTCAATTCTCACTTCCTTCAGGCTATTTAGTTCCAATCCGATCTCCAATTCACTGTACTTATCTCCTTGGAACACTATTCGACCTCCGATGGAGTTGCGGAGTGATACTGTTTTGTCTCCACAGTTAATCACCGCTCCATTCTCTGTCAACCAATCCATCCCTAGGATGACTGATATGTCCTTCATGGGTATGATGAACAGGTCCGCGAAATACACACAGTCACATATGGTTAGGACTTGTGCTTCTTTCACGTGGGTTACTAAGATCGTTCCCCCCGCGGATAGAACAGTTATAGGAGTTTCTAACTTAGAACATCTAAGCCCGAATTTTTCCACAAACTCCAATGCAAGAAATGATGTGGTTGCTCCAGTATCAAATAATACTTTGCCAGGATGAGTAAGAATGCTTAGCGTACCTAAGACTGTTTGATCCGACTCTTCCGCTTGTTCCAAAGATGTGCAATTCAGCTTTCCATAAGGCTTTCCCCTCTTGTTGTTGTTGTTGTTGTAGTTGCGGTTGCTGTTGTTGTTGTTGTTGCGGTTGTTGTTGTTGTTATTTCCACCTCGTCCTCCAGAGCTCTGTCCGCTCCAAGACGTCTTGTTTGGACACTCCGGCTTGATGTGTCCTTCCTTCCCACAACCATAACAAATGATTCTGGGTTTCTGACAATCCTTCTGCAAATGACCCTTTAGGCCACAATTGTTGCAGATGATTTGGCTGATTGGATTCTGATTCTGACCTCCCCAGTTGTATTGATTACCAGTAGTAGGTCTGTATCGGGGTTTGAAACTCCGATCAGGTGTTGGTTTACTGATTGGGTACTTCCTTGGCTCTATACGAGCCCTCTTCCTCCTATCCTCTTGGACTTGCCGGTAATCATCCTCGAAAGTGATTGCCGAGTCAATCAGTTCCTGGAATTCGGCAGTCCGTGCCAACCTCAGTTGCATCTTCATGTATGGATTCATGCCTTTCATGAACCGCTTCTTCCGCTTCTCCTCTGTATCTACATCCTCAGGTGCATACCTGGATAGCCTGTTGAAATCCCGAACATACTGCATGATGGGTGTAGTATTCTGTCGTAGTTCGTCAAACTCCCTCTTCTTCAGCTCCACCACGCTGTCCGGAACATGAGCATCCCGAAACTTCTTCTTGAACTCCTCCCAGGTGAACACCTTATCAGGAGGGTGTACTGCTACAAGATTCTCCCACCATGACGCTGCTGGTCCTGACAACAGATAAGTGGTATATCTGATCTTCTCCTCATCGTTGCAACCAATGGTTTTCAGCTTCTGTTCCGTGTCCATAAGCCAATCTTCAGCATCCATTGGTTCTAGAGCTGATGTGAATGGTAGTGGTCTTGCGTTTTGGAAGTCCGATAGAGTTACTCCCTTGCCTTCATTACCCCTATCATTGATGACGTGGGTAAAGAAATCTTGCATGTTCTTGCTCTGGCTTTCCTGGTAACGCCTCCTATCTTCCTCCATTGACCTCATATACTGTTGGAAGTCTGGGTGCATCATTGGGTGTGGTGGTGGTGGTGCATTCTCTGCTCTAGCTGCTGCATCTGCCTCCTCTTTCTCTCTTGCTTCCCGCTCTCTGCGAGCCTCTTCGGTTTCTACTAACGCCATTTCCCCCTAGTCCTGTAACAAAGAGCGATTACTCATAATTACACCATGCAAATGCTTTCTGAGCTCAACTCAATGCCCAGAACTAGTCACACAATGAAATCAAGAAGCAAATACAAAACAAACATTTATTATGCATATACTTTGTACATATAAACCACTTATTTGGCTCAAAGCCCAAGCCAACGGGAATTTAAAATACGCTCTATTACAATACCACCTAGATTACTTTATTCTTCCTTGGAGCTCTACTCCTCGTCATCATAACTCGCCTTCGCGTACATCCCTGGGATCCATCCGGTACAGCGGTTTGTCCTCCGAACACCGTCCGGAATGAAGGTTCTTCCCGTAGGTATGTAGTCTGAATCGGACGAAGTGCCGAGACAGAGATCTGTCATGCCAAAGTAACTAGATAAAGACTCATATATATCCCCAGTGGGATACAACTCATCTTCTCCTGTCATCCATGGAGGATTCCTATTCACTTGACCCCTCATCTTCTTCTTCTTCTTTTTCTTAGTTCCAGAACTCTCACCTACGACGTACTGGGATGTTTTGGGTAACCCCATCTCCAAATCTAAAGAAATGGAGTTGGTGTCTTTCTCTTCCTGCCCAAAGCTTTGGTTAACATTCTGGTTAACCGCGCCTCCTTCATCCTCTGACTCACAAGTGATGGGTTCTCCTTCATCTCCAAATGGTTCCCCGAAACGCCAACCAGTCGAATTCTCGATTGGTGACTCCGGGCAGTTTAGGTTCCTGGAATCATCTCCCCCATATCCAGACTCATATGATGCTGACACATGTGGATAATGTGGAACAAAGTTGGGTGTGAGTGGATCTTTATGGGATAACTGGTCACTCAAATCTACATAGCTGTCTAGGCTAAAGAAAGGTGTAGTATGTTGTGGTTGTGCCCTCAAATCACGCATCCGAGTTTGGACTTTATCAGGGTCCGTGAACTCAGCTAGCATGTGGTCAATCTCACCTCTCATCTTCATGTGTAAAAGGTACATCGTGGTCAATAAAGACTTACAGCTATCCATGTGATGTGCTGCAGCTTCAGGACTTCTGTGTGCTAACACCAAATGATTCAGAGTGGGATCCTCATCTTCCTCGGCATGAGGTATATGAGAAAACTCTGAACATAGCAGTTCTACTGACTTGTGCTGCCTTATCTCAAGGATTGCCTTGAATAGGCCCATGTGGTAGGCTGTGGTGATAGTTTTGGCTTCTCCGTATGGCATTATACGACTCATCAGCAGTTTTTCCGGTAGTTGGACCGATACTCTACACTTGGCTAGGATTTCCCCATCATAGTAGGTATACTTAATAACAGGCATCCGTGGATCACAATGAAGTTCCTTCAAAGATCCCACACAGAGAGCTGTTATTGGTCCATCATAATCACCAAGCCATCCCTCAACCTTCCTCAAAGTCCTCTTAGGAAAAGTGTTCGCCATTATGGCTGTATACAAAAGCAGAATATTAGTAGTGATAATGCATCATAATAGCTATAATAAAGAATTATCGCACTAAAATATATGGTTTTGCTATTCTCAAGTGAATAATCACCATATTTCTAGAGAATCCTTTACTATTTCTACTAGACTCCTACAGGTTTCTTCCCTATACTAGGTTTTTCCAACCTAAGGTCGCAACATTTGCTACGATACCACTGCGGTGACCCAAGATACCACTGCATGTTGTAGTATACAAGTCGTTGATATGATCTTTGCGAAGGGACTTCTTCACAATTTGCCATATCCCTCAGAGTGGTACAATAGAAACATTGCAGGTCATAACACTCCATACTTTATTACAAACATTGTCTTAACAAGTTGGTATTCTCACAGGTCCTATGAGAACACCCTAAGATACTACTTAAGTACGATTACAACTCATAACAAATATAAAGAGAGCTCAACAACTTATTTAGGTAAGTTCTACGTTGCTCGGCTCTATGATGCTAGGGTATGTCACTACTCCTCCACCTCCGTGTCATCTGATCCATAGACTATCCCATAGTCTACTCCTTCCACTCCGCCGGTAAGATCAGGTTCTTCGTAGACCAGCTCGTAACTTCCTTCTGGTGCTCCATCGTTGATGGCCTCCACTTCCGGATCACAGTCTAGCAAGGGTGTCGAAAGAAAGTGAGTACAGGGGTACTCAGCAAGTTCTAAAAGAGTAAAAAGGTGTTTGATGCACTAGCTACGACCATTGATCAGGAAATCTCAGGTCAATGCATGTTTTGCAATCATTTCTTCAAAAGGTTGCTTTTATTATGAAAACTATGCCCGTCAGTCTTCACAGGTTGACTAGAACTTCGTGGAGTTCCTTTCCTGCCGCGTTCGCAGTTCCCTTCCCGGAACAGGGAGTGACAGCCACAATTTGATACACTCTGCAGAGGTGCGTTACTTTTCCCATAAGAGATCTCACCCTTTTTGCCATCCGCAGGGACTTGCCCCCGTTCACACTTCCTTTGGTGTGAGGCCAGGTATAAAGATCCAAGCCTACACCGCCTTCTCCGCGACCCTACAAACCCACCCTTTTGTCCAACCGTACACCTCCAGTAGACTTCCCCCGATAATACGGCTTTACTCATGGTGTACTCCGGACAATCCATCATAGATCGTAGAGCCATCATCACTAATGGATGGGGATTTAAAAGGCTATCCCAACCTACGGCAGTGCCTCCAACACCCCGCTGGCTCTACCAATCCGTTGGCGTGCAGAAGGGAAAATATACGGCTGGCTTCCCCAGAGCCATTATAGATCTCATGGTCAACGCGATTTGTACGGCGCTAGAATCACTGGACGGCATTGGTGATTAATCCTAGGGTGATATAACCCATTGCAATGGAACCTCCACCATATCAACACATACCATGGTTCCATTGCCAGCCACATAGTCATATTCATAGTTGGAAAGTAACATTCTATTTGCGATGCAGGAATGATAAGTATATAGCTTTGCATTAAAGTAGTAGAAAATACTCAAGTTGACATGAGCAAGGGTGAACTTGCCTGTGGACTGCGAGATAGTGCAGTTCAATGCAGTTGATGGAACATGGACCTCGGGTTCTGTAAGAAGCATCATTGTCCGGTAAGGACAATGTTATAAAATCCAAATAATGCAATCATGGATGTATTATTTTATGTTGGATCCCTTTACCCCGCTGAGTTATATCAATTTAGGGTTGCGTTTAAGATTTATGTCTTCGACAGTAATTTACAATTGATTTAAAAGTATTAATCATTGTAATTCACACAAAGTACAACAATTCAAAGTAAAACTATTTTACTTGATGATTTCCTTAGTCATTCCAAAAATAATTTGAAATTATAGAGTTACCTCTATAGTTTTTGGAATAAAAAGGAATATAGTATTTTTCTTGGAAAAATACCCTTTTCAATAGAAATGACTTGGAATATTAGAATTTCATTTTGAAATGTTTGAAAATAAATATTTGAACTTATTTGAGATTTTTCCTTGAATTTTTAAATACAAGGAAATAATAGTTTAAAATTCCAAGTTATTATTTAAATTCTGAAAATTCATAATTTTGAATTTGTTTCATAAATTCTATTTCATATTTTATTCTTGTTAAGGTTTATTTTTCATTCATTAATCCAATTTTTAATGGATTTTTAGAGTTGTATTTGATTTGTTAAAATTTGGTAAAGTTTTGGCTTTTTATTAAATGTTAAAAGACTAAAATACCCCCTGGATCTTATTGGGCCCAGCCCAATAACCTAAGCCCATGGGACAACCCACTAAGGCTTGCCCCATAGCGGCTCGGTGGAGCCGAACGGCCCACCGCTCTCACTCACTCGGCCCTCTCTCGCTTTTCGTCTCTAACCCTAGTTTCTCTGCGACGCTCTGGCGATGGCGTCGCCGCCATGGCCGCCGCCTCGCTCCGGCCATCGCCGTGCTCCTCCGCCGTAACCACCTACCGATCTAGAACCGCCGCGTGCAGATCTATCGATCTGTCCGCGTAGTTTTCCCCTTCTCTTCCTCTCCTGGCGAATCGCCTCCGATCTGGATCTCATGAAGAATCGCCTCGACGAACTCCGGCGAGATCTCGTCCTCGCCGACGATGGGTGCGCTCCTGGGGTTGGCTTGGCGCGGGTGCTGCTCGCAGTACTCGTGCCGTCGCCTCAGGTGCATCTGCTACGGTGGTGTTGGTTCGTGTTTGGGTTCGCCGGCGTAACGTCGGTGCCTACCCTGGACTCGCAGCTGTTAGGGCCGCGCGAGCACTGCCTCGCCATGCCCTAGCTTCTGCTTCCAGGCGCAAGTAAGTGTTGCATCTCTTCCTTCTCTTCTGTGTGCCTCCCTTGCCACTGTTCTTCTTCCTCCTCATGCTCTGTTGCTCTCTGGTGATCCTGTG
Source organism: Lolium perenne (assembly GCF_019359855.2). Taxonomy (NCBI): domain Eukaryota; kingdom Viridiplantae; phylum Streptophyta; class Magnoliopsida; order Poales; family Poaceae; genus Lolium; species Lolium perenne. Next base: position 113,667,293 of record NC_067244.2, on the reverse strand, counting down.
ATCACGCAGAGCCATGCTATTGCTGTGCAATTTGCCTGTGCTTCTGTTTACTGCAAGCTCATGGCCCAATTACCATTCTTGATCTTGGCACATGCTTTGCTTTGCTTGCTATTCATGTTGTGCTTGCTTCTCTGCTGCTCCTAGCATGCTCTGTACTTGCCATGCTCTACTGTGCTTGCTCAAAAGCTAGCTATGCCATGCTATGCTTGACTGTGGCTTGCTTATTCTTCTTTGGGATATCATACTTGCTTGTCTAGGTGTATTTGTGATGCATCAGTGACACTTGTGTGTGTGCCAGTGGTGCCTGTGATGTGCTTCAGTGCTTCCTATGCAAGCCAATGATCCATTGGATCATTCCTTGCTTGTTGGCTAACCTCTCTCTGTAGCTTGGCTTGCTATAATTGATCCATTTGATCAATTCAATTATCAGTGATAGCTTACTGGCTAATACTGTGACTAAGTGATTCAATTATCTTGTGATGCTGATGCTCAAGCATCAGTATGCTGTTGCTTACTTAAGCTACTGGACTTGCTCCAGTGGTTATGGTGCAGTGAGTAAATTGTGTTGCTTAATAGTGTGCTACTGTCAGTGCTAAGCATGGATCTGTGATAAATTCATGCTTGTATTAATTAAATTATGATGAACTGCTTATGCAGTAATGATTTAAATGATTTGCTTGCAAATGACTTAGCTGTTCATGATTATCTGGCAAGCAATTGAATCTGAATCCATTCCTGGATAATGATATGATATATTTGGCTTTATTTTAATTGATGCTAAGTGTGATGTGACCTCAGTGGCCTTGCTACTGATTGGTTGCTCACTTAGTTAGTTGGATTTTGTGGCTACTCAACCTTTGCTTGCATATTTGGGAATCATCCTTGAGATGAATGCCAATATGCTTGCCTGATGAAAATCTAGGGTTTACTGATGGTTCATAGCTTAGGATTTACTGTGTAGTCTTAGCTGCTAATCCTTGCCATCTACTGGTGCTATCTGTGCATCTAATCTGGCTAGTGTGCATCTGTGCATATGGTCTAGTTTCTGTGTACAAGATCTGTACCTAGATGCTTTCTTTTTTTAGTAGCTTTTGACTGGCAGTAATCCTTGGTGAAAACCAAGTGATGATCTACCCATATGAGCATCTGCTCATTCCCATGCTTATTTCATGCATATGTGATGGAGCAAATCCATTGGATCTGTCCGGGGAACTTGGTATACCTTGTTCCAGCTCCTAGTGTGAAATATTTGGTTGATGCAGACTTGGGGTTTCTGTACTCAGCCCTTCACCTCCAATCTCTGGTTGATCTTCTCAGGTCACCATGATTCCTGGTGGCTAAGTTGTTTGTGTTGGTTTCTGTTCTTGGTTATGAACTGGATGAACTGTGCTTGTTCTTGCTTCACCCTTACCTGGTGATTTGCAAATGTGGTCGACTGACATGTTTCTAGGGTTTGTGTGCTATTTATATGGCCTCTACTTCATCCCTGGCCATGACACACCAGCTCATTTACTTTATGACTCACCCCTTGCTTGCCTTGCTGTTGCTTGCCTAGCAACAGCCTTGCTATGGTGAAACTTGAGCCCTCTGTGGCTGCTCAGGTTTGGTCTGCCTGATCCTATCCTGTGCTGTCCAGGTTTTGGACAAGCACAAGTGTGCAGTGACAGTGTTCACTGTCCAAACTGAATTTCTGTGATGTTTTTCTAACTGTCTAAACTGAACTTTGCTAACACTTGTATTCTGGTTAGTATCTGTTCTTTGTTTTGTTTTGTAGGTTTGAACCATGCTATGGCCAGAAGATCATCCTCAAGACACTTAGTCTAGGTTTAGTTTAGAATAAACTTGTAATTTTCCTTTTCTTTTATTTTGATCATTATGTCTCAATTCTTGTATCAAAAATATTGTAAAGACTATGTATTATGTGTTGATGATCAATAAAGCTCAAGTTTTGGTTTATGAGCTTTGTATTATGCAATGTTTATATTCTTGATGAAATATTATTTGATATTCACTTTGAAATTCAAAGTGATTTGAATTTTATCTCTTGTGTTTGAATTCTAAATCCATTGTTTATATGGTGTGATGTTTATAGTTAATTGTTTAACAATTATCAAATGCAAACATTCCCCAAAGTAACAAGTTACAAAAGAGATCATGTCGAAATTTCCCTAACTCACATTGCCTAACCCTAAGTGCAAAATGAGAGAGAACCTCGATCCCTCTAAGGTTTAGTTGCAGTAAGGCGCGAAAATTTCCCCCGTTTTGCGATGAAATGCACATCCCATTTCTAAATCTACCCTTCGTTGTTCCTATGTTCTGGGTTATTACAGTTTCCCAGGTGGCATAATGGGTTTTTGACACTCTATTATACCATGCCACCCAACCCTCAGGAGGATTAGGCCAGGCTCGCAGGCAGTCGGCCCAGGAAGACAGATCTAAGTTCTGGTTCACGAAGGGGATTCTGTTAGCCTCGCATGAGATTAAGTGAGCGGGACTCTCAGAAGAACGGAGGCCAAGACACATAGAATTTGGAAGAGAAGGATGCAGCAGCAGGATGTCTGAAACCTAAATTAATAACGAAATAAGGCATTAATTCAGGTGATTGCTGTTAATCCTAACGTTTACTCGGATGGCAAGGGGCGGTTAAGAATTACCTTCAGACCGGAGACCATGACGTTGGCGTTGGATGATTCCGCCATTAGATGCGTTGTGGAGTTGGAACGGCGCGGTTGAGATCTGAGATTCGTGTGGCCGTGAGTTGGATCTGCTCGGGCGGCGATTTGGGGATCTGAGTTTGCTTTCTTAGACGGAAGTCGCAGGTTACCGTTTGAAGGGGCGACTGGGTTGGCCTTACTCGCGTTTTATGGTAGAGGCCGGTGCGATGCCATCGGCTCTTTTGGGGATTGTTTGACTTTGACAATCGGCAAAAAATTGATTGGGAACACTTCTTCATTAATAAAAGGGGATTCTTACAATGAAGAGCCGATCGCTCAAGAAAGGAGGAACAAAAGAAGAGCCGATTGCTCAGGAACTACTAGTCCTACAATACTAATCCTCGCTGGCCTCGTCGTCGGCATCGTAGCTGCCGCCGGCGCTGCTTCCGGAGAGTTCCTCGTCGTTGCTGCCCCAGCCTTCGGCCGGAGCCTCTTCCTCCTCGTCATCATCATCGTCTTCGCTGTCCGCCCAAGCGCGGAAGCGCTTCGCCGGCGGATACCCAGCGGAGGAGGAGGAGTCGTCTTCCTCCTCTTCCTCCTCTTCCTCCTCTTCTTCTTCTTCCTCCCCCTCGTCGGAGGAGGTGGGGTTCGCCCAGGAGTGGAGGTCGTCCTCGCTCTCGCTCTCCAGCTCCCCTTCGATGAGGAACTGGAGGTCTTCCTCCCCATCGGTCAGGGGCAAGTCACCATCTGACCCAACGAGGGCCTCGGGTGGGCCATCTGGCACGAAGTCGAAGTCCCACTCTTGCTCTGACATCGGCTCACTCGAGGAAGAATATTGGAAAGAAAGGCCTGATGAGACGGAGGAAGAGGAAGACATTGCTACAGGGAAAGAGGGTTTTTTGGTGCCGATGGCTAGAACAGAGCAAGGGGATGAGGAGGCGAATTGTTCGGCACATTTAAATAAGGGGAGCATAGTGGAAATTTAATGCCATTACAGTTTCCGAGGAAGTGATGCTAAAGTTATTAAATCTTGCAGAGAATTTGAGAAGGCAAGGCATCATGATGAAGGATACTGCGATGGTTTTGCCCTGCCACGACATGACCCGACGAAGAAAAAGCAGAGTGATTTTGGAATTATCAATTCCAAAACCAGGGGGGCATGTGTTATCACCAGAATTTGACCGGATCAGAGGTGGGCCGCGATCAAGATTGGGCTTGAAGAATATACATGGAAGATATACATGAAGCGGCCTTGTACAAGAAAGTTTGGGCTAGTTTGCCCGTGTATCTGTAAATATAGTAGGATACGTGTCGGTTAGTTAGAGTTTGGCTCTTGCACGGTTGGGATTATTCCCACGTTAGAAAGTCTACGGACTATAAATATGTATCTAGGGTTATTGAGAAAGACAACAATCACGTTCATCACAAACCAATCTAGGCGCATCGCCAACCCCTTGTTTCGAGGGTTTCTTCCGGGTAAGCATCATGCTGCCTAGATCGCATCTTGCGATCTAGGCGATACATTATTCGTTGTTCATGCGTTGCTCGTCTTTGAAGCCTTGTTGATGGCGAGCAACGTAGTTATCATAGATGTGTTAGGGTTAGCATTGTTTCATCGTGTCACATGCTTTTGTCCATGCAACCCTTAGACGTCTAGCCGCCCTTACACCTATCTTAGGTGTAGGGGCGGCACCTTGCTTGATCATTATTTAGTAGATCCAATCCGTTATGATTGCTCCTTGTTCTTCAAGGATTAGTTTAATATCTGCATAGTTAGGCCTTGCAAACGGGTTGAAGGATCCAGTAGCATGTAGGGTGTAGTTTGCTAGCCCTAGATAAGATGTTCCGGGGATCAACTTCATGTTGGTTTTTAGGCCTTGTCTAGGGTTGGTTTATTATCACCGTGCGTGGCTGCCAGGCTCAATCACGCGTAGGATGTTCCGATTATGTGGTGAAAACCCTAAATCGTCGTAGGTCGCTTTAGCTTTATATCGATCAAGCAGGACCACCATGTGATCGTAGACCTCATACGAACCATGGGTGGATCGGCTCCTTGAGCCGATTCACAGGACAACCTGAGAGCCGATCAAGGCTCGTATTTAATGTTTACGTGTATGCCATGCAGGAAACTAAGCGAAGCAAATCCATCACCTTCCTGACCAGGTATAGGTCAGGTGGCACGCCCTTGCACCAACATCGGGATGTATGTACCAGGAGCTTTGCGGGCCGTCGCTCGGAGGGACCAGGGCCAGCCGCAGCTCTAGGTTGTTCCCGGCTCTTCGTGTTGCCAGCCGTTGCTCGCCGGTGGGTTTCGGACGCCAACACATACACGTAAACATTAAGTACGAGCCTCGATCGGCTCTCAGGTTGTCCTGTGAATCGGCTCAAGGAGCCGATCCACCCATGATTCGTATGAGGTCTACGATAACATGGTGGTCCTGCTTGATCAATATGAAGCTAAAACGACCTACGACGATTTAGGGTTTTCACCACATAATCGGAACATCCTACACGTGATTGAGCCTGGCAGCCACGCAAGATGATAATAAACCAGCCCTAGATAAGGCCTAAAAACCAACATGAAGTTGATTCCCGGAACATCCTATCTAGGGCTAGCAAACCACACCCTACGTGCTACTGGATCCTTCAACCCGTTTGCAAGGCCTAACTATGTAGATATTAAACTAATCCTTGAAGAACAAGGAGCAACCATAACAGATCGGATCTACTAAACAAGGATCAAGCGAGGTGCTGCCCTTACACCTAAGATAGATGTAAAGGCAGCTAGATGTCTAAGGACAGCATGGATAAAAGCATATAACACGGTAAAACAATGCTAACCCTAACACATCTATGATAACTACGTTGATCGCCATCAACAAGGCTTCAGCACGAGCAACGCATAAACAACGAATAAACGTATACTGCCTAGATCGCAAGATGCGATCTAGGCAGCATGATGCTTACCCGGAAGAAACCCTCGAAACAAGGGGTTGGCGATGCGCCTAGATTGGTTTGTTGTGAACGTGGTTGTTGTCTTTCTCAATAACCCTAGATACATATTTATAGTCCGTAGACTTTCTAACATGGGAATAATCCCAACCGTGTACGAGCCAAATTCTACCTAACCGACACGTATCCTACTATATTTACAGATACACGGGCAAACTAGCCCAAACTTCGTGCACAAGGCCGATTCATGTATATCTTCCGTGTATATTCTCCAAGCCCATCTTAATCACGGCCCACCTCTGATCCGGTTAAATTCTGGTGATAACAAGGTGATGATGGCAGGCGTGGTCGGCGCCGGCAAGGAAGCTGTGGAAGAAGGTACTGGGCGTGCGACTTCAACCCGTGCGGCCAAGCCACCGCTCGAGCGTGACGCAGGCGCTGCAGGAGCATCGTCCGCGCTACCGGAGACACCGCTCCAAGCGGCGATGAGCGTCCTCGCCACGCCCATCGCGCAGAACATCGATCCGGCAGCAGCTCAGGCGGAGCTGGAGGCGCAGCGCCAGAAGATGCTCGAGAGCGGCAAGGACGTCGTCAGGGCACAGCGCGAGCTGAACCTAACCATACGTGAGTATAACGCTGCGCATGGCTTTGCTTCTGTTAGCGCTCATGCTGCTAGATACCGGAAAACCGGCTTAAGGCTCGCAATCTAGATCAGGATTTGCGTAAGGAAATTCATGCCGGCAAGAGCACCTCTGCATCTGTGAGCATTGTAGAGAAGCCTAAGTATAGTAGCCCGGATAAAACTATAAAAGCTGCTAAAGCTGCAGTGCAGCTGTGTGAATCGCTTTCCGGGGATGCTCTGGCAAAACAACAAGAGCGTGTCCGGGAGCTACTTGAAACTATCGAGCAGCAGAACGCTGAGCAGCTTCATAAACTGAACAAGGCTGTGGCTTCAAAATCCGCGCGTTCGACAAGGAATGCCGGTAGCAAGTCCCATGGGCAGGCCTCGTCCCCCCATCCAGCAGAAGAGAAAAAGAGATGAATGCGCAGCAGATGACTGTGTACGATCCGGTTCTTGCCGGAAAACAACAAGCCGGGCAACACGATGCCGGTAGAAAAAGCCAAGGGGCAAACAGAGGCTACGCCAAAGAAGGCTATGCCGGAAACAATCATGCCGGTAGACACGAAACCGGGCAAAATTATCGAGCTGCAAGGGCGGCGTATGATGAGGAGGAAATGGATCCCCCAAGGTACCGGCAGGCAAGGGCCGCGGTACCGGAATGTTATGATGAGGCTGATTCCACAAGACCGGCAGCATACCGGAACCCGTTGGGAGAACGCTTGGGAGAAAGATACCTGCCAGAACGGGATGTGAGGCACCGTCTGGACAGAGTGTATTTGTCAGAAATGATCGAGGCAGAAGGTCCTCCGGGCCCAAAGTGTTTTGGTCCAAGGATCATGAAAGAGGGGCCACCGGTTCGCAACTTCCAGTTGCCCCGTGACACAAAAACATACGATGGCACCACGAAGCCGGAAGACTGGCTCGCGGATTACGTGACCGCGGTATACGTCGCTGGTGGCGGAGGAAGCGTAGCAGGAGGAGGAAACCGGCGTTGGGCCGTGAGAATCATACCATCATTCTTGGTGGGACCGGCAAGAATCTGGCTGAACAACTTGCCGGCAGGAAGCATAAACGGTTGGTTGGACTTTGAGGAAGCTTTTGTGAGCAACTTCAGCAGCACCTACCGAAGGCCAAACAGGCCGCAGCAGCTCGCTCTGTGCATACAGCGCCAGAATGAAACAGACCGGGACTACCTGGCCCGGTGGAACACCACAAGGAATTCCTGTGAAGGGGTGATAGAGGCGCAAGCCATTGCCTGGTTTAGCAGTGGGTGCAGAAGAGGCTCGCCGTTGTGGCAAAAGCTGCATCGGAACATGCCGACAACGCTAGCAGAAATGATATGCGTGGCGGATAACTATGCGTTGGGAGACCCAATGCAGCCGGCAGTGCAACCTGAGCTGGAGCAATCAAACCCACCACAGCAGCGCCAAGAGCAACACCGGGATAACCGGAACAACAAAAGAAGGGAAGATTTCCCGGATCGAAGGTACGGTCCGCAGCAAGTTGCTGCTGTACAAGAAAACTCTGAGGCCAGCGGCAGTCAGAGGCAAAGAACCGGATCGCAGCCATGGGCGGGTCCTAAGAAACAGTGGGTCGAAAAGAAACCCTGGGGCCAGAAAAAGCTGGCAAGAACCCGCGAAGTACACCATGGAAGCTGCCATGGACCAACCTTGCCGGTGGCACACACCGAATCCGGCTCACCCGTCAAATCATCTGACGAAGGATTGTACCTGGACCAAGTGCCTGATGCTCAAGGGAGCAGCGAAAGATGCACAGACACAAAGGTGCTCTACCATGCAACCACCACCCCAAGATATGCTACGGCAACAACAACTACCGCCACCACCACCGCTTACCGGGGCAAACACCTTACCGGTACAGCCAAACCGGCAGCAGTACCAACAAGTTAACCAGGTGGGAGAGGGCAATGGCCAACCGCCTCCACCGGCACCTTTGGGCCGGAATGTTTACCATGACCCAAATATGTGCTGCGTTGTGTTCGTAACTGAGCCAACCGACAGACAGAGCCTACATCGCCGTTCTATGGAAGTGAACGCGGTGATGCCGGCAGTGCCAAAATATATGTTGTGGTCTGATCAAGAGATCTCGTGGTCTTCAAGGATCACCCCAAGATCATGCCTAACACGGGTGGCTATGCTCTTATTTTGGACCCAATCATGCAAGGGCCAAACGCTCGAGTCAAGTTCAGCAAGGTGCTGATAGACAATGGGAGCAGCATAAACATCATGTACCGGCACACCATGAACATGCTGGGCATACCAGAAAACATGCTCCAGCCAACTCGTACAACTTTCCATGGAATCGTTCCGGGCCTGTCCTGTGCACCGGTTGGAAAAGTCCGGGTGGATGTGTCGTTTGGAGGACGTGACAACTACCGGTGGAAAACCTTGAGTTCGAGGTGGTGGACTTAGATAGTCCTTACCATGCATTGCTGGGGAGACCGGCATTGGCTGCTTTCATGGCCTCAACTCACACGGCGTATCTCAAGATGAAGATGCCGGCACCTCGTGGACCCTTAACTGTGGTGGGAAACTACAAAGTCTCACTGGAAACAGCTTCCGCCGGATCAAACCTGGCAGAATCGCTGGTGATCGCAGAGGAAAAGAGGAGGATGCAAACTGCGGTTGCGCTGGCTCAGTCCTCACAGCTGAGCTTAGCGGCAATGAGTGCAAACTTGGGCACACCGGCGTTCAAGCCGACAAAAGAAACAAAGGACATTGTGCTGGACCCGGCTTACCCTGAGCGCACCGTTCGTATCGGTGCCGGCATGAATGAGGCATAGGAAAGCACGCTCGTCAGCTTCCTCCGTGAGAATCGGAATATCTTTGCCTGGTCTACTGATGACTTGGTAGGTGTTCCGAGGGAGCTGGCTGAGCACTCCTTAAATGTCCGGAAAGATGCAAAGCCGGTAAGGCAGCCGCTGCGCCGGTTTGCTGAAGACAGGAGAAAGATTATTGGAGAAGAGGTGACAAAGTTGTTGGTTGCCGGTTTCATCGTGGAAGTACTGCACACTGAGTGGCTGGCCAATCCGGTGCTGGTCGAGAAGAAGAAAGAAGAGAACATGGAAGCAAAAGCTCCAAAGGTGTGGCGCATGTGCATCGACTACACCAACCTGAACAAGGCTTGCCCAAAAGACCCTTCCCCTTTACCTCGGATCGATCAAGTGATTGATTTCACTGCAGTGTGTGAGCTATTGTCTTTCTTGGATGCTTATTCCGGATTCCACCAAATCCCCTTGAAAAAGGAAGATCAAATAAAAACTGCGTTCATTACCCCGCACGGGGCTTATTGCTATGTCACTATGCCTTTTAGTTTGCGCAACGCTGGTGCAACGTACCAGCGATGTATGCAAATATGTCTGTTTGATCAGATCGGAAAAAACGTACAAGTCTATGTGGACGATGTTGTGGTAAAAACCAAAGTAAAAGAAACCTTAATCGATGACCTCCGGCAAACATTTGATAACTTGAGAAGATTCTGGATGAAACTCAATCCGGCAAAATGCACCTTTGGTGTTCCTGCCGGCAAGCTGCTTGGCTTTCTCGTATCAAGCCGAGGCATTGAGGTCAATCCGGTAAAGATCCGGGCAATTGAAAGAATGACTATACCGCGCGATCTCAAGGACGTGCAAAAGTTCACCGGTAGCTTGGCATCGCTAAGCCGGTTCATAAACAGGTTGGGAGAAAAAGCTCTGCCACTCTATGCTCTCATGAAGAAATCCGATACGTTCGTCTGGACCCCTCAGGCAGACGCGGCGTTTAAAGAGCTAAAAACAATGCTGGCTACAGCGCCCATACTGGCTTCACCTCTAGAAAGAGAGCCTATGCTATTGTATATAGCAGCAACAAACCGGGTTGTGAGTGTAGTAGTTGTGGTTGAAAGAGAAGAGGAAGGAAAAACCATCCGGAGGCCGGTATACTACCTGAGCGAGGTGCTCTCCCTCTCAAAAAAAAACTACCCTCACTTCCAGAAAATGATCTATGGCGTGTACATGGCCGCCACCAAGCTTAAGCATTACTTTGAAGAGCACCCCATGAAAGTGGTGAGCGAGGCACCCATTTCCGATATCATGTGCAACAAAGATGCTAGCGGAAGGATTGCAAAGTTGGCAATTCAGATATCACCATATGTACCGGTGTACGAAAGGAGAGACGCCATAAAATCGCAAGCTTTGGCGGATTTCCTTGTTGATTGGGCGGAAATGCAATACAAGCCGCCGGATCAAAAAATAGAGTACTGGAAGATGCACTTTGACGGATCCAAACTCAAAGAGGGTCTAGGTGCCGGTGTGGTGCTTACCTCACCTAAGGGAGATCATCTCCGGTATGTTCTGCAAGTACATTTCAGGGCATCAAACAATGTTGCTGAGTATGAGGCTCTGATTCATGGGCTTAAAGTCGCAAAAAAATCGGTGTGCACCGGATCATTTGCTATGGGGATTCAGATCTCGTGGTGCAACAGTGTTCCGGAGATTGGGACGCAAAAGATGCAAATATGGCGTCGTACCGGTTTCATGTGCAAAAGATTGCCGGCTTCTTTGAGGGCTGTGAGTTTCACCATGTGCCGCGAGCGGAAAATGAAGACGCGGATGCTTTGTCCAAGTTGGGCTCATCTAGGCAAGAAATTCCTCCCGGAATAGACTTGGCGCACTTAAGGGTACCATCGATCAAACCGAGCCCGGAGTCGGAATCAATTTTTGTACCGGAATCACATATAGTACCCATGGATATCGATGAAGGGAACCCGGGAACTGCTCCGGTAAACCCGGGGACTGCTCCGGTAAACTCGGGGACTGCACCGGCAAGCTCGGGGACTGCTGCGGCTATACCGGCAGAAACAATGCTGGTCGATAACATGGAGATAGATGCACCAGTGTTTTTGGTTCGAGAGGCACCATCATGGGTTAAACCTATTAAGGAATTCCTGATCAACGGCACCTTGCCGGTTGACGAAAACGAATCCAGAAGGATCCAGAGGAGGTCCAAAGCATACACTATCATCAATAATGAGGTGTACAAGAGAAGTGTTACCGGTGTCCTTCAAAGGTGTGTGGAACCGGAAGAAGGAAAAGAAATGCTTGAGGAGATTCACCAGGGAGAATGTGGGCACCACGCTTCATCAAGGGCGCTGGTAGCAAAAGTATTCCGGCATGGGTTCTACTGGCCTACTGCTTTGGAAAATGCTGAGGATTTGGTAAGAAAATGCAATGGGTGCCAGAGGTACGCCAAGCAAAATCATACCCCAGCGTCCGGTTTAAAAACTATACCGCTAACATGGCCATTTGCTGTTTGGTGCCTTGATATGGTTGGCCCATTCAAGACTGCAAGAAGCAGTATGACTCACATCTTGGTCATGGTAGACAAGTTCACCAAGTGGCTAGAAGTGAAACCTATCGCAAAGTGTGATGGGCGCACAGCGCTGAAGTTCTTAAAATATGTCATCTTGCGGTATGGCTACCCGCATAGCATTATCACAGACAATGGAACCAATTTTGCTCAAGGTGAATTCAAAAGATTTTGCGAGGATAACAACATCCGGTTGGATCTGTGCTCGGTAGCACACCCACAAGGCAATGGCCAGGTGGAAAGAACAAACGCGTTGGTACTTTCCGGTATCAAACCAAGACTCATTGAAGCGGTGGAAAAATCACCAGGGTGTTGGCTCGATGAGCTACCATCAGTGCTGTGGAGTATAAGAACAACTCCAAACCGGTCCACCGGATACACTCCATTCTTCATGGTTTACGGAGCAGAAGCGGTCATACCAACCGACATTCTCCATGACTCACCAAGAGTGCAACTCTATACCGAGCAAGAGGTCAAAGAGGCCAGAGAAAATGATGTGGACTTGCTAGAAGAAGCAAGAGAATTGGCATTGGCAAGAACAGCCATTTACCAGCAAAACCTCAGACGCTATCATAGCCGGAAGGTTAACCCGAGAGTATTCCGGGAAGGAGATCTGGTGCTACGCCTAGTGCAGCGCACTGAAGGCCGGCATAAGCTTTCGCCTCCATGGGAAGGTCCCTTCGTTGTGAGCAAAGCTCTCCACAATGATGCTTATTACTTGATCGACGCACAGGAATGGAAAAAAGGAAAGGCGGACAGGTCCGGAGAAGAGAGCAAGCATCCATGGAACGTAGCCCTATTGCGTCCGTTCTACTCTTGAAGTTGTGGTGTAAGAAGTTCCTTTTTTGTACTTTATATGCTATGAATAAAAGATGCCGGAACCGCGAATGAATCTCGGGGACTACCTCTACCTAAGTTGCATGCAATATGTTTATTTTTTTCAGTTCACCGGTTGCTTAGTGAACATTTTTTTCTTTCCGGTTTAGTAGCGTGCTAAAGCTACCGGAGTCTTCGACTCTGCTGCTGTCCGCAACCCGGCTTCATGGCAAGCAAGATAAACTGGTAGCAATTAAGCACGCGAACTGCGAAAAGAGAAAGTGGGAACGAACAATCCGGAAAAGCTTAACTAACCCCAGTGAAACCGGTTTTTTGCAAAAATTTCGAGTTATTTCTGAGTTCAAGAAAATGCTTGCTTGGTAAAAGAATTTTGTGCTCATACGCCAAAGAACGCCCAGAGAAGGCAGGCAGAGCCAAGGTAAAAGAGCCAAGTGTGCATCGAATTGGATGCAGAAACAATTCCGAAATCTTTGCAGTGCAGGATAAAAGCAAAACAATAAGCAAATATGCTAAGGCAAACATAAGTTAATTAACTACCGGTATAGCATACCGGCATAAAATGTTGTACCACAACCAAAAGGGAGATTAAGTTTTACATCACGAACCCCGGCATACCGGGGTAGAATTTAACCAGCAATGTTTTAAGTCAAACAGGGCGAACAAGCATATCACAGGCAAACAGATAGCAGCAAATGCTGAAGCAACAAGGGCTTCAGGAGGAGCGTCGTCGGCGCCGGGCCCGTCCAAAGGCTCATCATCAGCTCCGGCCTCCTCATCAGCTTCACCTTCCTCCTCGTCGCTCAGATAGTCCTTGACGTGTGGAGGAGGGGGGATGAAAGTGCGCATATCAGCGTATTCCGCGTTGTGGTACGCTCGATCCTGCCGCTTAGCGGTGAGGACCGGGTCTAGATCGGTTTTAGCTCCTTCGCGCACTCCGATGAGGGCGTCCAGGTCCAGCTCTGGGTACCAGGAGCAGGCAACGCGAAGCGCGGAGTCTGCTCCGGCACGGGCAGCAGAGCACTGCCACTCCCGGATCCTTCGACCTGCACCCTTCAGGCGGTCGCTGATGAGGGAGAAGGTGTCTGGCACTACTTCTCCAGGCCAGAGAGTCCAGAAGAGCTGGGTGGCCACATCAGGGATGTCAGAGAGGTTCTGGTCTATGGCACGCATGTGCGAGACCCGTGCGTTCCGCGCAACCAGCTGGACATAGGGATCCCAGGGCGCACCCAGGTTCTCATATGCCTGCGCTACCCGACGCTCTCCAACCTTCTTCACAGCAAACGCCTGGGAGTCCGAAGAGCCCTGCAAGGCAAAGAAGAGAAGTTAAGCATATGCTACCGGAAGAGAAAAGCTTATAAGCAGAAACCAGAAAGGAAAAAAGAGAAACTTACGGAGGGCAAGCGCGTCAGTTTGCGTGACCAGAAGGTCATACTCCTTCTGCTCCGCTTCTAGCCGCGCGGCCTTGTCCTCGGCTGCTTTCCGCGCCTTGGCGGCCTCCTCCAGCTCAGCCCGCAACACCACATTGGCATTGCCAGCATCCTCCAGCGCCTCATGCAGCTTGGCCTCCGCAGCGGCTTCGGCGGCCTTCAGCGCCTTGTTATGGTCAAGACCAAGCTGGATAAGCTGATCCTTGAGCTCCTTGGAGATGGCTCTCTGGGCGCTCAGATCCTCCTGATGCTGCCGGATGAGCTAGTCCTTCTCCTCTGGAACCCGGAAAGAAAATGTTAGCAAAAGTTGAACTGATAAAATGAAGAAGGAGTAAGTCAACCGGAAGAAAGGAAGCAGTACCTTGGGCGGCGGCAAGCTGAATCCTGAGGGCTTCAATAGAAGCTTCCGGGATAGCTGTTAAAGCAGAAAATCATAAGTGTTAAGAAAGAGAAAGCTTTCCGGTAAGAAGATGCCGGAGGCGCAGAGGTTTACCTTGGCACCTGTTGTGTGCCTCAGCGAGATCCCGGTGCTCCCAAAGAAGCTCCTCAAAGAGGATCTTCCGAGCGTCAGCCGTGGTCTGTTCAAGAAAAAGATGTTAGTTAAGTTTCGCGCTAAGAGCAAAGATCTTAACCCGAAACTCGGGGACTGGCTATGCCGGTTTCACGTGTTTCTAGTTAAGTTTCGCGCTAAGAGCAAAGATCTTAACCCGAAACTCGGGGACTGGCTATGCCGGTTTCGCGCGTTTCTAGTTAAGTTTCGCGCTAAGAGCAAAGATCTTAACCCGAAACTCGAGGACTGGCTATGCCGGTTTCGCGCGTTTTTACCTAAGTTTCGCGCTAAGAGCTACGCTCTCAACACGAAACTCGGGGACTGGGAAGATAGACAAGATTCAGCAAAAAAGAGAAACCGGCATAAAGTTAAAAGTTCAAGGAAAGATAGAAAAGGTCCGGAAGAAGAGAAACCGGTGAGAGTTGAAAAAGAGAAGAGTTGGTGGGACTTACCATCATGTTATTCGTGGCATCGAACCACGCGCTATCCAGCTCCTTGACGGCCCGACGCAGCCGCATAAAGTGCTCCTCGGAGCACCGGCCACCAGCAGGGTCAGGCGCCGGTAGCCTGTCCTTGCCCAGGCCGCGGGTCGCCTTGGACACGTCCGCGGCGTTCCACTTCTCTGCGTAGGGTAGCAAGTGCCCCAGCTCCCGGCCTTCGCGCTGAAACTCTGTGATCCGGCTAAGCAGGCCGGTGGCCTTCTCGCCGGCAGCGCTAGCAGCGCGGGCGACGTGCAGCACCAAGGGCTGCTGGCCGCCGGAGGGGGTGCTGGAGGCCGTTGCCTTCCCCTTGACGAGCGTCAAGGTCTTGGGCGGCGGCGGTGTTGGAGTAGCACCGGCTGGCTCGGCGCGAGGAGCTTCCGGCGGTGGCGTTGGAGCGGTCTTCGGAGAAGGGGGAGCGTCAGGCGCGTCACCCGGGTTGGAGCTTGCCGGCGCGAAAGTTTCCGGCGCGGCTCTGGAGGGGGAAGACGTCTTGGTCTTCTTCTTCTTCTTTTCTAGGACGGGAGGAACCAGAGGTTCCGCCCGCCTGGCAGCTTCTTCTTCGGCGCCGATGTTGCTGGCGCCGGTGTCTTGGTTCTCGGGAGGGGAGACAAGGTCCTCCTCCGCGCGGTGATCTGGTGGAGTAGGGGCCGCGCGCCCCGCACTTGTAGCGCCTCCCAGAGGGGAGGCAGAGGCGTTGCCGGCACCAGATGGTGCCGGGCTTGTATGAGGAGGAGGGGTTGAGGTCCTTGCAGATCCAGTAGAGCCCTCAGGCCTTGGGCCAAGCTTGAGCGCAGGGCTGAACGAAAGAAAAAGAAAAGGTTGAAAAAAAGCAACCGGCAAAAGAACTTGGTAAAAACGAAACAAGCAGGGAAACAAGAGCTTACCCAGAGGAGGTCGGCATCTTCTTGCGCTTGTAGCGCCTCACACCTGCGACCTTCCCCGCAAGGGGTTCAGTCCGGAAGCGCTTGGATGCAGGGGCCTAGCTGGAGCCGGCATCTGAGGCCGGAGCCTTGTTCTTCTGGCCCTGGGCCACGAGCTTTTCCACAAACTCGTCGCTGGCCTCGGCCTGCAGGGGAGGCGCGTGCTCGTGGATCTGCGGGTTGGAGCTAGCTGAGGGAACATCTACAGAGGAACAATAATGAAAAAGTAAAAGAGGTTAAAAAGAGAGCTACCTCAAGCAAGGTCAGGTCGTCCGAGGAACCGGATGGTTTCGACGGGGATTTACCGAGGCGCGAGGCTGGCGTCCGGCCCATCTTCAGATCTTGCCAATGGATGTAGGGGTCCGGGTCGACCTTGTCCTGAGGACGCTTCCGGCAAGGGCCTCGCCGATCTGAGTCAATGCGGGGGAAGCGGTCTTTGGCCTGAAAACAAAAGGAAAGAGGGTTAACAACAGCATAAAAGTTATCGGTACAGCAACCCGGGTTACACAAACTCTTACTTCTTGAGTTGGAGGGTTAGTGGAACTGAGAGGCCGGAAGCCCCATTCCCAATCATCCGGCATGGCAGTCTGGCAGATCTGCCTAGCCTTGAGGACAATGTCGTTCTTGCTGAGAGGAAGGCCGGTGATCTTGGTAGGATCACCGGGACCATACATCTTGCTCATCTTGTGAGCGCGGCGCTTAAGAGGAAGCACCCGGCGCGAGATGAAGGCGCGGATAATATCGTCGGAGCAGATGTTAGTCTCCTTCATCAGCTTCTCCGTGAAGCGTATCACCTGGTTTGTTTCGATATGATCTGTCTTCGGGTTGTAACTCCAGTTGATTTTTCTGGGCGGCGCCGGGTTGAAAGGTGGCAGATTGATGAGATCTGCGGCACCGTCGTTCTTCACGTAGAAGAAGGTCCCCTGCCATAACCGGCAGGACTCGAGACCGGAAAACTTGAAGAAAGGGCTCCCTTGGCGGGAGCCGATGATGCAAGACCCGCATTGCACGGGGGGTTTGGGTTTAGGAATTTCTTTGCCCTGAACGGAATTGATCCGAAGAGCAAAGAAGCGGGCAAACGTCTTGCGAGTGGGACGAATGCCAATGTAAGCCTCCATGAAGGTGGCATAGCAAGAGAGGTAGAAAACGGCGTTGCCGGGAAGATGATGAGGTTGAAGTCGGTAAAAATCAAGAAAACTCCGGAAGAAATCAGAGGCGGGGAGGCCGAAGCCGCGCTCAAAGTGAGCAAGAAAAACGACGTGTTCACCGGGCTCAAGTACCGGTTCAATCTCGTCGCCAGGAAGCCGGCAGGGTACTCCCTCCGGAATCCTTCTGGACCGGTAAAGCCAATCAATCTCGTACTGGCTAACGTTGGAGCCCATCCAGGCTCCGCGTGTGATACCGGCAGGATCTACGCCGGAAGCTTGGCTAGAGCTACCGGATTCTTGGTCGCTACCGGCATCAATGTCCATCTGGACAAGATCGGCGGTTAAACCGTCGGAGGATTGACTATGTTGGCTACTGGAAGATGAAGCGGAGGAAGACTCTTCGCTAGACATAAGATCAGACCAGAAAAAACACAAATCCCACGATCTACCCTTGCGCGAAGATCTACGAGTAAGAGAAAAAACAAAAGAAAAGAGGAAGTAAATACACTACCGACCCAAGATCTAGAAAGCAAGCAAAAGAAGGGTAAAGGCAGATTGAGCCTAACCTGAGGCGGCGGAGTCATAGAGGAAGTGGTTCGCCGGTGGAGTGGCGAGCTTGCGGTTGACGAGGAGGTCCGTCGACGGCGAGGTGGAGAAGAGCTTGAGGGAGCACCAATGCCGCGGCCGCGAGAGGAGCATGATACGTCTCCGACGTATCGATAATTTCTTATGTTCCATGCCACATTACTGATGATATCTACATGTTTTATGCATACTTTATGTCATATTTATGCATTTTCCGGCACTAACCTATTAACGAGATGCCGAAGAGCCAGCTGCTGTTTTCTGTTGTTTTTGGTTTCAGAAATCCTAGTAAGGAAATATTCTCGGAATTGGACGAAATCAACGCCCAGGGGCCTATTTTGCCACGAAGCTTCCAGAAGACCGAAGGGAAGACGAAGTGGGGCCACGGGGCGCCGCCACACTAGGGCGGCGCGGCCCAGGGGGGCCCGCGCGGCCCTAGCGTGTGGGGCCCCCGTGACGCCTCCTGACCTGCCCTTTCGCCTACATATAGCCTTCGTCGCGAATACCCCAGTACCGAGAGCCACGATACGGAAAACCTTCCAGAGACACCGCCACCGCCAATCCCATCTCGGGGGATTCAGGAGATCGCCTCCGGCACCCTGCCGGAGAGGGGAATCATCTCCCGGAGGACTCTACACCGCCATGGTCGCCTCCGGAGTGATGAGTGAGTAGTTCACCCCTGGACTATGGGTCCATAGCAGTAGCTAGATGGTTGTCTTCTCCTCATTATGCTTCATTGTCGGATCTTGTGAGCTGCCTAACATGATCAAGATCATCTATCTGTAATGCTATATGTTGTGTTTGTTGGGATCCGATGGATAGAGAATACTATGTTATGTTGATTATCAATCTATCTATGTGTTGTTTAAGATCTTGCATGCTCTCCGTTACTAGTAGAGGCTTTGGCCAAGTTGATGCTTGTAACTCCAAGAGGGAGTATTTATGCTCGATAGTGGGTTCATGTCTCCATTGAATCTGGGGGAGTGACAGAAACCCCTAAGGTTGTGGATGTGTTGTTGCCACTAGGGATAAAACATTGATGCTATGTCGGAGGATGTAGTTATTGATTACATTACGCACCATACTTAATGCAATTGTCTGTTGTTTTCAACTTAATACTGGAAGGGGTTCGGATGATAACCTGAAGGTGGACTTTTTAGGCATAGATGCATGCTGGATAGCGGTCTATGTACTTTGTCGTAATGCCCAATTAAATCTCACTATACTCATCATATCATGTATGTGCATTGTCATGCCCTCTCTATTTGTCAATTGCCCAACTGTAATTTGTTCACCCAACATGCTATTTATCTTATGGGAGAGACACCTCTAGTGAACTGTGGACCCCGGTCCATTCTTTAACATCGAATACAATCTACTGCAATACTTGTTCTACTGTTTTCTGCAAACAATCATCATCCACACTATACATCTAATCCTTTGTTACAGCAAGCCGGTGAGATTGACAACCTCACTGTTTCGTTGGGGCAAAGTACTTTGGTTGTGTTGTGCAGGTTCCACGTTGGCGCCGGAATCCCTGGTGTTGCGCCGCACTACATCTCGCCGCCATCAACCTTCAACGTGCTTCTTGGCTCCCTCTTTGGTTCGATAAACCTTGGTTTCTTCGAGGAAAACTTGCCGCCGTACGCATCACACCTTCCTCTTGGGGTTCCCAACGGACGCGTCTTTGTACGCGTGTCAAGCTAAATTTTACGGCGCCGTTGCAGTGAGATCAAGACACGCTGCAAGGGGAGTCTCCACAATCCAATCTCTTTACTTTGTTTTTGTCTTGCTTTGTTTTATTTACTACTTTGTTTGCTGCACTAAATCAAAATACAAAAAAATTAGTTGCTAGTTTTACTTTATTTGCTATCTTGTTTGCTATATTAAAAACACAAAAAAATTAGTTAGTTGCATTTACTTTATCTAGTTTGCTTTATTTACTATTGCTAAAATGAGTAATCCTAAAGTTGAGGTTCGTTCGTTTAAGCAACAAGGGGGAGAATGTTTAAAAGATGCTTGGTATAAAATTAGTGATGCCCATAATAGGTGCACTAAGAAACACTCCACCACTATCCTACTCAGGAATTTTTATGTTGGTATCTCTAGCTGGAATAGGTATGTTCTTGATTGTCTCGCAGGAGGTAACTTCCTAGGTACTCCTGCTTTGGAAGCTAGTTGCATTATTGAGAGTTTATTTGGAATACCACCTGTTAATGAAGTTAAAATTGAAACCTCTCTTGAAGATGTCATGAAAAAGTTGGAAACCATAGAGCAAAACCTTCCAAGTATTGATACTACTTTGGGAGCATTACTTGATAGCACTGATAAACTTGATAAATCTCTAGGTGGAATTAATGAGAGAATTGCCATCTTAGAATCTTGTGCTATTCATGATAATCAAACCCAGAGGATTAGCGAACTTGAAGAGGCTATGGGAACATTGGGTTCAACCTTTTCATCTATAAAGTTTAGAGAGAAAGCTTATGTGGGTAAGGAGCAAAAGTTCATGTATGTCTCTAAGGTGCCTAAACCAAAAAGCTATTATAGGCCTAAAATTGATTAAGCTCTTAAAACCACTATAGATAAGGGAGCATCTAAGATCCCCGATGGGACAAATTGTGAAAATTATGATGTTGATGCTTCGTCTCTTGATAACACTTGATACACACTTTCTGCGCCTAGCTGAAAGGCGTTAAAGAAAAGCGCTTATGGGAGATAACCCATGTTTTTACTACAGTACTTTTATTTTATATTTGAGTCTTGGAAGTTGTTACTACTGTAGCAATCTCTCCTTATCTTAGTTTTGTGCATTGTTGTGCCAAGTAAAGTCTTTGATAGTAAGGTTCATACTAGATTTGGATTACTGCGCAGAAACAGATTTCTTTGCTGTCACGAATCTGGGTCTAATTCTCTGTAGGTAACTCAGAAAATTACGCCAATTCACGTGAGTGATCCTCAGATATGTACGCAACTTTCATTCAATTTGAGCATTTTCATTTGAGCAAGTCTGGTGCCTCAATAAAATTCGTCTTTATGAACTGTTCTGTTTTGACAGATTCTGCCTTTTATTTCGCATTGCCTGTTTTGCTATGCTTGATGGATTTTTCGATTCCATTAATTTTCAGTAGCTTTGTGCAATGTCCAGAAGTGTTAAGAATGATTGTGTCACCTCTGAACATGTAAATTTTAATTGTGCACTAACCCTCTAATGAGTTGTTTTGAGTTTGGTGTGGAGGAAGTTTTCAAGGATCAAGAGAGGGAGATGATACAACATGATCAAGGAGAGTGAAAGCTCTAAGCTTGGGGATGCCCCGGTGGTTCACCCCTGCATATTTCAAGAAGACTCAAGCGTCTAAGCTTGGGGATGCCCAAGGCATCCCCTTCTTCATCGACAACATTATCAGGTTCCTCTAGTGAAACTATATTTTTATTCCATCACATCTTATGTACTTTGCTTGGAGCGTCGGTTTGTTTTTTGTTTTTGTTTTGTTTGAATAAAATGGATCCTAGCATTCATCGTGTGGGAGAGAGACACGCTCCGCTGTTGCATATGGACAAATATGTCCTTAGGCTTTACTCATAATATTCATGGCGAAAGTATCTTCTTCGTTAAATTGTTATATGGTTGGAATCAGAAAATGCTACATGTAGTAATTGCTAGAAATGTCTTGGATAATGTGATACTTGGCAATTGTTGTGCTCATGTTTAAGCTCTTTCATCATATACTTTGCACCTATTAATGAAGAAATACATAGAGCTTGCTAAAATTTGGTTTGCATAATTTGTCTCTCTAAGGTCTAGATAATTTCTAGTATTGAATTTGAACAACAAGGAAGACGGTGTAGAGTCTTATAATGTTTACAATATGTCTTTTATGTGAGTTTTGCTGCACCGCTTCATCCTTGTGTTTGTTTCAAATAGCCTTGCTAGCCTAAGCCTTGTATCGAGAGGGAATACTTCTCATGCATCCAAAATCCTTGAGCCAACCACTATGCCATTTGTGTCCACCATACCTACCTACTACATGGTATTTCTCCGCCATTCCAAAGTAAGTTGCTTGAGTGCTACCTTTAAATTTCTATCCTCTACCTTTGCAATATATAGCTCATGGGACAAATAGCCTAAAAACTATTGTGGTATTGAATATGTACTTATGCACTTTATCTCTTATTAAGTTGCTTGTTGTGCGATAACCATGTTCCTGGGGACGCCATCAACTACTCTTTGTTGAATATCATGTGAGTTGCTATGCATGTCCGTCTTGTCTGAAGTAAGGGAGATCTACCGCTAGAATGGTTAGAGCATGCATAATGTTAGAGAAGAACATTGGACCGCTAACTAAAGCCATGATCCATGGTGGAAGTTTCAGTTTTGGACAAATATCCTCAATCTCATATGAGAAAATTAATAATTGTTGAATGCTTATGCATAAAAGAGGAGTCCATTATCTGTTGTCTATGTTGTCCCGGTATGGATGTCTAAGTTGAGAATAATCAAAAGCGAGAAATCCAATGCGAGCTTTCTCCTTAGACCTTTGTACAAAGTGCATAGAGGTACCCCTTTGTGACACTTGGTTAAAACATATGTATTGCGATGATAATCCAGGTAATCCGAGCTAATTAGGACAAGGTGCGGGCACTATTAGTATACTATGCATGAGGCTTGCAACTTGTAAGATATAATTTACATAACACATATGCTTTATTACTACCATTGACAAAATTGTTTCTTGTTTTCAAAACCAAAGCTCTAGCACAAATATAGCAATCGATGCTTCCCTCTGCGAAGGGCCATTCTTTTACTTTTATGTTGAGTCAGTTCACCTATTTCTCTCCATCTCAAGAAGCAAACACTTGTGTGAACTGTGCATTGATTCCTACATACTTGCATATTGCACTTGTTATATTACTTTACATTGACGATTATCCATGAGATATATATGTTACAAGTTGAAAGCAACCGCTGAAACTTAATCTTCCTTTGTGTTGCTTCAATACCTCTACTATGAATTATTGCTTTATGAGTTAACTCTTATGCAAGGCTTATTGATGCTTGTCTTAAAGTACTATTCATAAAAAGTCTTTGCTATATGATTCATTTGTTTACTCATGTCATTTACATTGTTTTGATCGCTGCATTCATTACATATGCTTACAATAGTATGATCAAGGTTATGATGACATGTCACTCCAGAAATTATCTTTGTTATCGTTTACCTGCTCGGGACGAGCAGAAACTAAGCTTGGGGATGCTGATACGTCTCCGACGTATCGATAATTTCTTATGTTCCATGCCACATTATTGATACTATCTACATGTTTTATGCATACTTTATGTCATATTTATGCATTTTCCGGCACTAACCTATTAACGAGATGCCGAAGAGCCAGTTGCTGTTTTCTGCTGTTTTTGGTTTCAGAAATCCTAGTAAGGAAATATTCTCGGAATTGGAAGAAATCAACGCCCAGGAGCCTATTTTGCCACGAAGCTTCCAGAAGACCGAAGGGAAGACGAAGTGGGGCCACGAGGCGCCGCCACACTAGGGCGGTGCGGCCCAGGGGGGGCCGCGCGGCCCTAGCGTGTGGGGCCCCCGTTACGCCTCCTGACCTGCCCTTCCGCCTACATATAGCCTTCGTCGCGAATACCCTAGTACCGAGAGCCACGATATGGAAAACCTTCCAGAGACGCCGCCGCCGCCAATCCCATCTCGGGGGATTCAGGATATCGCCTCCGGCACCCTGCCGGAGAGGGGAATCATCTCCCGGAGGACTCTACACCGCCATGGTCGCCTCCGGAGTGATGAGTGAGTAGTTCACCCCTGGACTATGGGTCCATAGCAGTAGCTAGATGGTTGTCTTCTCCTCATTATGCTTCATTGTCGGATCTTGTGAGCTGCCTAACATGATCAAGATCATCTATCTGTAATGCTATATGTTGTGTTTGTTGGGATCCGATGGATAGAGAATACTATGTTATGTTGATTATCAATCTATCTATGTGTTGTTTAAGATCTTGCATGCTCTCCGTTACTAGTAGAGGCTTTGGCCAAGTTGATGCTTGTAACTCCAAGAGGGAGTATTTATGCTCGATAGTGGGTTCATGTCTCCATTGAATGCAGGGAGTGTGAGAAACCCCTAAGGTTGTGGATGTGCTGTTGCCACTAGGGATAAAACATTGATGCTATGTCGGAGGATGTAGTTATTGATTACATTACGCACCATACTTAATGCAATTGTCTGTTGTTTTCAACTTAATACTGGAAGGGGTTCGGATGATAACCTGAAGGTGGACTTTTTAGGCATAGATGCATGCTGGATAGCGGTCTATGTACTTTGTCGTAATGCCCAATTAAATCTCACTATACTCATCATATCATGTATGTGCATTGTCATGCCCTCTCTATTTGTCAATTGCCCAACTGTAATTTGTTCACCCAACATGCTATTTATCTTATGGGAGAGACACCTCTAGTGAACTGTGGACCCCGGTCCATTCTTTAACATCGAATACAATCTACTGCAATACTTGTTCTACTGTTTTCTGCAAACAATCATCATCCACACTATACATCTAATCCTTTGTTACAGCAAGCCGGTGAGATTGACAACCTCACTGTTTCGTTGGGGCAAAGTACTTTGGTTTTGTTGTGCAGGTTCCACGTTGGCGCCGGAATCCATGGTGTTGCGCCGCACTACATCTCGCCGCCATCAACCTTCAACGTGCTTCTTGGCTCCTACTGGTTCGATAAACCTTGGTTTCTTAGTGAGGGAAAACTTGCCACTGTACGCATCACACCTTCCTCTTGGGGTTCCCAACGGACGCGTGCTGTACGCGTATCAGAGCACCGTAGAGATTCTTTGCGCGACGAAGTCCGGCGAAGCAGCAGCAAGGGTTCACCGAGCGGAGAGGTTCGAGCGGCGGACGAAGCGGCGGAGGCGCAGAGAGCAAAGGACACTGTGCGCGAGGAAGTGGGGAATGCGAGAAGAGGAAGAAGAAGGGGCGGTTTCGCCTTATAAAGGAAGAGAGAGAGGTGGGCCGAAAACCGCCGGGCCGCGGCGGTTGGCTCCGCGGGCCGCGACGGTTCGCTCCACGGGCCGCCACGTGGCACATCGATACACGCGTAAAAATAGAAAGCCACAGGGAGGTGCACACGGATCCGAAACGGTGACTAGGATCCGCTGTGAAGCAGTTAATACGCACGCGGAAGCCGAAGGGAAGTGACCGCTGACACTGACGCGTCAGTTACAGTGCGCATGTCACTGACAGGCGCGGGGCCCGAGAAATTCTCGACTTCGCCGAGGAGGTGTTTAATGACTAAGATGCCGGAGGATAAGATACCGGAAAATGCCTTGCAAAGAGATAGAACGTGAATCCGGGCAAAGATGTCGGATCCAAGCTAAACGCCGGAAAGTTTAAACCGGTATCCAGAGATACGAGAACCTGGCATGGTCTGTTGGATAGAATCCACCAGACTATACCAGCTTCGGGGACTAATGTTGGGGGGATGATCCCCGGTATGCCAAAGGCATGCCAAACCGGATGGTTTGAGCCATCAAGATACCGGTTTAATGTTTATACCGGAGCACAAAGATGAAAGTTTGGTTAAGTAAAGTCAGGCCGGTATCCCCAAGAGGGGTATACCGGAACCGGATGAAGAAGACACCGGGCTACCGGTAAGAAGGGCATGTCGGCAAGACTGGTCAAAGATTCTCTTCAGAGCTAGAGGACAAGGATGAGCTAAACAAAGTGGCTTTAAACGAAGCCCTGGCGCCAAAGAGAGGGATGACGCTGAAAGAAGCCGGAGGACGTCACCTTTCCTGATTAAAGAAGACCCCGGCGTCATCCATGATTAAAATAGCTTTGTAAAGTAGTTTGTCCAGTCAAAGATGCCATTAGGGTTTCTTGCTTTGTAAGCCACCATCTCCCCTATATAAGGAGAGGGGGCACAACCGTATCTGGAATGGTCGATCTCTAGGTGAACCTTGTAACCAGAAACCTGTATCATGTTGAGATCAATGAAGATCGTGATCTAGAGCAGAGTTCTTCCTTGTGTGTTTCTTCTTGTATCCTTGCCTCTGGCTGTGTTCTTGAGGAAAGCATCCGAAAGTTCATCCCATCTAATCACAAACCCTCCCCCGAATCCTCTTGCGCCCATTCAGCCCCAACTTAAGCCATCCCATGGCATCTGTACGTTCGCCACGACGACAAAAGTGATCGGTCCAGGAATGCCAGAGGCCTGTGGTGATATCAAGCTGAGAGCCTGATCCAAAAAGAAAGCAAAACTGCCCCCGTGGAGAAAAGAAATGTTCCACGAAGTTTTGGCGAGTGCATTTCTTTCATAGACCTAATCTAAAAGTGACGTTTTTAGTTCTGGTTTTGCTGCTTTTAGTGAAGGTTTTGCCCCAAGGATAGGCTGTAAGGGTCTTAAAGTGATGTCTGTAAACTTGGTTTCATTTCTAGGAAATGCAGAGGCGCCTTTCTAAAAAAAAACAAAGAGAGTAGGAGTAGATGTTGGATGGACACTGCGTTTTGCCTCCGGGTGCATTTGCTTCTTTTATTTGAAATACAATTTTAACATATTTGAAAATGTGAAAAAAATCAAAAATAAAATGTCCTGTGTATACATCCACATCTCACATGCTCAGTAAAAAAGCAACTTTTCGTGCAGCCTATAAAAAAGACAAAAGCTGGTCCGAAAATAAGTCATTTCTTAAGATATATTATTATAAGGGCATAAAAATATCCATTTTCAGTGAAACATTATGTGCACACATAGAGCATGAAGATATTCGTTCGATGTTTCTTCCTAAACTTTTTGATGTTTTAAAATTTGTCTTTTTAGAAAGGGAGCATATGATCAAGAGGCGATTTCCAAACCCGACATGGCATTTTGGCCCCCGGGTGCATATTCTTATTTTATGTGAAATGTATTTTTTCAACGTATTTGAATATGTCAAGAAAATTGAAAACAAAATATCTATGTGTATATCTCTACATCCTACGTGCTCACAAATTTGTTTCCCAAAATTAGATAAAGGCCGGCGGCCTATGCACCAAGCTCAAAAGGGATTTCTTGTGTTTGGTTCAAAATAAACTTTAGAAAAGTCTATGATAAAGTCAAGTATTCATTCGTCCCAAATTAGATGTCACAGTATCTAGATTCGCTTATATTTATATGCTAAAACATGTCAAGGTTCATAAATATCTAGATAAATCTATGATAATTAATTTAGTGTAGAGGGAGTAGATTTTTTCCAGCATGCTTTGCATTTGAAAGGATATGTACATAAGTGGATGGATCGCACGCGTTCTTCAGCAAGACAGCGATAATCCATTTCTCTAATGTTTTGTGACACTACGAAAAACAGAAATGTTGACTTTTCTTATTGCAAGAAAAAAAAGTATAATAAAAAATACAGATTTCGATGAAATTTCCTTTTTTGGTACTTTAGTTGATTTTACCCTTTTCTCCCAAAGCTTTGGATTCGCGGATAAAAAGGGTTGACTTATCCCACATGTAGATGGGAAATGTGCGGTCTGATTTCGTGGAATATGATTTGGAGAAGTACATGACCTAAAATTACTTTTGGGACAATTAATGCGACATTTTAAATTTTGTAAAGGAAAATGAGGAGGATCAATGCAAACAACTACTCTTATTTGGTTGCAAGAGTTATTCTCTACCTTTTATATACTTGGGTGTCCATATTTATTTATTTTTGGTTGAAGGGAAGCATGATGAGGACCACTTCTAAGGAAAGCTCGAAAGGTGGCAAGACAAGTTTGTCTCATAAGAAAATCGTCTTTTTTATAAATTATATTTTACTCGCTTTCGAAGTTCATGCTATCTTCTCTAGAAATAGGATAAGAAAAAGATACTTTTATAGATCTGTTTTTGTTTTTGGCAAAGCAACTAACTTACAACAAAATGCTGATGACTAAATGGAATATGGTATTTTTTCAATAGTTGATATTATCGAGAGCTCCTTATTTTTAGAATGATTTTTTCCACAAAAAAGTGCTTTAGAGTTGAGAGTTTAAGAGAACCAACCTGAAGTTGGGTGGTTAGGAGGGTGGTTGTATCCCCAGCCCACCAGAGTTCAAACCCCAGGTTTGACATATGTGTGTCTCAGAAATGCGGAATATTCATTTCGTGGGAGGCGATATTCTCGTCAACAGCGAGGTGCATGTGGTGACTTCGTCAATTTTCAATCCACCGACTCAGTCTTCCGGAAGTGCTAATGGAGTAGGGTGTGCATGTGTGCGTTAATAGGGGTGAGTGTATGCGTGTATATGAGCGCCTGAGTTTGTACTGTGTTTCTAAAAAATTTAAGAGTTTAAAAAATGACGGCAATTATGTTTTTTTATAGCTAAAACAAATCAATTAAGCGAAGAAGAAAGTCCACTTTTCGTCCTTTAATTTTACTAAGAGTTCACTTTTAGTCCTAAAACTATTTTTTGGTCTAAAATAGACCTTAAACTTCTTAAATTGATCACTTCAACAAGTTTGTTGATTTTGTGTCAACATGAACTCGGTTGCTAAAAACTAACAAACCGGTTCAAGTGTTAAACGGTCCACACGAAAAAAAAGAAGGATCCACATCTGATCGCTCTCGATCATGAAGTCGTGATCCTCTTGTCTCCCTCCCACGCCCCTTGCAGTGCCGCACGCTGCCGAACTCCCTCCCATGCAGCAAAAGAGAAGGAGAGCCGTTTCTGTCATGTTCTGCACTCTAGCTACAGGCCACGGGAGGGCCCATGAGGAGGACCACTGCTTGGATGGTGGGATGGATGGATGGTGGCCGATGATACGCGAATGGCTTGGCCGTCGCCATCAGTTTGGTGGATGACAAGCTTCACGGTCAGGAGGACGGGATGCTGAGGCGATTGCCATCGTGATGGCGGCATCGAAGAGGACAGGGCCGCGTCGTCTGGCTAGTAACGGATGACGGGACGAGCCACATGCCCACAGTAAGATTGAGGGGAACGACGCCAAGTCGACAAGGAGGACCGCCGTGCCGTTGGACTGGAGGAGCACAAGAGTTATGCACACGAGCATGGCGGCAAATAGCACGAGAGAACACATGGGATGCATTGCAGTTGAGCGACAAATCTGCTAGAGAATGAGAGGGTTATTTTGACCTCAAATTTGCGGATTTTAGATCGGTCCATCAGTCCAGACAGACGGATTCGGTCCGGTTCAGTCTAATTGGATCGATATTTGGTTTTTAGAAAGAAAGAAAAAGTCGAAAAACCATCGTATTGAACAATTATGGAAGTTCAAGGTCTAATTTGAACCAGATAAAACTTTTAGGACTAAATGTGAACTTTCAGCAAAGTTGGAGGACTAAAAGTAGACTTTCTTCTTAAGCGAATGGGGTTTCCTTTATCATTCTCCTACATCTACAATGGGCCGAAAACCTGTCATACAAGCCCAGCCCAGTACCACCCAAATCCTCCCACGCTGGACCTATAAAGTACAACCATGCCCAAACACACCAAACCCTAGCTTCCCCCACACCGTCCGCCCTACTCCCGCCGCCGCCGACGCGCGAAGCAAAGCAGGATGCCGGCCGGCCATGGTCTGCGGTCGCGGACGCGCGACCTGTTCGCGCGCGGGTTCAGGAAGAAGGGTTACATCCCGCTCACCACCTACCTGCGCACCTACAAGGTCGGGGAGCACGTCGACGTCAAGGTGAACGGCGCCGTCCACAAGGGCATGCCGCACAAGTTCTACCACGGCCGTACCGGACGCGTGTGGAACGTCACCAAGCGCGCCATCGGCGTCGAGATCAACAAGCAGGTATAGATCGATTTCCCCTTTCTGCCCTCCTGGTTGTGCTTGTACCACTGACGTGGTTAGTTGTCACTGAAGGTCCATGGTCGGGAGGAGCTTGCTTCAGAATGATGACACGGTTGAGCTTACTCCCATTTGTAGAATCGTTGCGACTTGCGTTTGATAGATTATTGCAAGTGCGCTTTTGATTTCGTAGTAGCCGCAATAGGACTTTACCGCCTCTCGTTAGAAGATTCCTCATCAGCTGCGTAGATCCGAAGTATTGCTTAGATGATTTTATGGTGGTAGTATCTGCGCGGATGAAATTTCGGCTGATTTTGTTACATTTTAGTAAGGTCAAGTTTTAACCTGGAGGTTTGTAGAGGAACGTGTGTCACTAATATAAGATCACAGTATTTCTTGTACATTCTATCAAAATATTAGTTGCTTTCATTGCATATAACAAGTACGTTAGGATATAACCAGTTTAATATTCTCTATTGATGTATTTGTACAATACTAGGCTTCATTGTTTGTTTGCCTATGTGCTTTGAAACTGTTAAAACATCTACTGCATGTAACAAATTGCTAAATCAGCTTTACACGGATAAGCTTGTGTAGTATTCAATACTACCTTACAAGCTGGCCGATAAGACTACTGATAGTCAGACATTCGCTTGTTGGCACAATTAAGATTGGTACCACGCTTTGCATACGAATTCTCTATGGTCATATATATTTGACTTCAGTGCCTGTTATCTCGTGTCTGATGTAGTACTATCGCAGTTAGTTTGATTTCTATTTCATACTTGGTATAATAACTATATAAAGGTATATGTATTCCAAATTGTTTATCATTCCAAATAAACCGTCAGTTATTTGCCAATAAAAATAGGTTAATTCTTTAATTTAATAGTAACTGCATTAGAAAATCTATGCTTTTGGATCGAGCTTGAAATGTTTTCAGTCTTTGTTCCTTTATATCTTACTGTTATATTGGGTTCTGTAGTTCAATCAAAGTGAACCAAAAACTTGCTTTATGCAGTGAAGTTCAGAACTAATGTATTTACTGGTCCATTTATGTCAGGTTGGAAACCGCATTATCAAGAAAAGAATCCATGTCCGTGTCGAACATGTGCAGCCATCCAGGTGCGCTGAGGAGTTCCGCCTGAGGATTGCCCAGAACGACAAACTCAAGGCAGAGGCCAAGGCACGTGGGGAGGTTATCAGCACCAAGAGGCAGCCACTGGGCCCCAAACCTGGCTTCATGGTCGAGGGTACTACAATTGAGACGGTCACTCCCATTCCCTACGATGTGGTCAATGATCTCAAGGGTGGTTACTAGGATGTTTGATCTATCTGCCTGCATGCCAGTTCGATCAATATCTATGTTGCTCTTGTGAGTAGGATTTGCTCTCTGAGCAGTAGTCTGGGTCTTAATTCCTGTCAAGAAGATTCTCCGGTGTAGGTCTCTCTATCCTGAGTTTTGCAGAAATGCTATACTGTGCTATTTCCTTAAGAATGATGATGATGTGCTCTGTTGAACTATAGTTACATTGTGAACCTTAAAAGATGCTCTTGCTGGACTAGTGAGTTACTTTGATGAGTTGCTGGCGTTCGGTGCTGTCAGCTATCTGACTGATTTATTTACTTGTAGTGCATTCTGAATATTGCTTATGCATTAGTTGCATCATATCTTTTGTATTGCTTACATGCTCGTTGTTCAATTGTTGGCTCATATCACAAATTGTTATTTCTGTCCTTGTCGTGGTTGAGAGTAAGTGAAACTGCTCTGTAACAACAATGTAAGCAGAGGGTGCTCAAGAAAAGTTGTCACTCTATAAGCCATTCTCTCTCCCCAACAAAAAAAGATGTTGCTTTAGCAGCTTCTTGGCCAAGCAACGATCCTCCTAAGCTTTTTTTTCTTATGATTCGCCTGCAAAGTGTAGATGGCATGCTCGCAGTTCTGTGTCCCTCGCTAATATATGCATGATCACCACTGCTAGTTTGCTACCTGTGTTATACGTTATCACATCTCACTGTCAATGGAAGAACCACGCCTCGCAAAGACAAAGATAAGCGGCTAAAGGGGTCACTCCAGCGAAGGCCTCTCCCATGCCAGATTAGTCTACCAGGCATCCGTTGAGAAGCACCCCAAAGTTGAGGTGCAATGCAAGGCATCCTCATGTTCTTGGACTTGGATAGAATTCTACACCGCTGTATAAGGTTTAGGAGATAACCCCAGCCAATCAAGGAAACACCTTGATGTTAATTTTGAGAAGAAAGGTTGGTTTGTTGGTGAGTTCAACCTGCTTGGCGAAGTTAAGAATATACCGTGGATGCGAGTCTTTCATAATGAAAGCACTTGCTGAATGAAACAGAAGGTCATTCATAGGAGGAGCAAGTCCAGACTCCAGAGCCAATCATTTTGGCAACGGTCTTCCATGGTGTTGATCATACTTATTGGGAGGAAGCGAGAGAACAATTTGGACCCCTCTTTCTTAGGGACTAGTAGAAATAATTGTTTTCAAATGGATCAGTAGTGATACAAACTAATGGTGAACATAGATTCAAAATTCATAGTTATATTTTCAAATAGATCAATACCATCGCTTGAAATTATAGTCTGTTCAACCAAGTTATATGCTAAACTAGATCTAAATACTACAAATGACTTAGAATTTTTTTAATACTCCGTGCCCAAAACCTTGTGTTTTCTCTCTACGTGTATTTCTTAATTTCCATGCCAAAAACTATACACCTTATATCTAGAAACGGAAAGAGTATATAATATCCAATTAACACGCCCCATGCTAATCCATGTACTGACCACTAGCGTTACTTAACTTTGTATTCAATATTCAAGATGCTACAAGACAAAAAATTGCAGTCTTCTGGGGAAATAATATACATAAAGGATAGCCGGCTTCTTGTGATGGGGATCTTTTTATTTTTTGTGACGGCAGCAGGCGAGGATCACATTATTATACAAATGATTTCATGCTAATGAACCTGTATTCGGCAAACAATGGTATATAAATACAATGTAACAAATCAGAGGTGTCTGTCGACTCTCAACATTTTTTTTGGAAACGAGAAATTAAAGACTTTTAGGGGAATCACTTCTTCAGCTGGTCTAGGCATATGCTAAACATTTAGTACTCCCCCCATCCATAAAAGGATAACGTAGGTTTGTCCAAATTCGGATGTATCTATACACTAAAAAGCATCTAGAGACATTCAAATTTAGACAGACTTTCGACGTCCTTTTATAGACAGAGACAATAGTATAATTCCAAGCAAAAATAGGTGCTTCCTTATTGGTGCGACATGCCGTAGCATCTCAATACTTGAGATTCCATGTAAGGATAGCAATCGTACGTGTTGACAATATATAGAGAGCTTTTCAGTTGTACATATTCACACCCTGAGCTGCTTCAGCTTGTTGGTGGCTAGTGCGGCCAAGGAAGGGCGATGAAGGGAAGCCAGAGTCATGAGTTCGAGACTGATGTCCCAGCCTCTGAGCTATGGGAAGTATATGGCACGCTTCGTGTGGGAGAGTTGGTGCCTGAATTGCTTCCGCACATCTTCGCAAAGGCTGAGCTCGCCAGTGGAGATGGTGATGTCGGCACAATTTGGCGGCTGACATTTGCTCCAGGTGAGATTCTGAGACCAATATTGAATACTACTCAAGCTGGTGGATGTGTATTTATATGCAATAACAGTTTGCTTCTTGCTAGGCATTCCTGGGCTAGAGACCTACACGGAGAAACTTACCAAAGTTGACAATGAAAACTACATCAAGGAAGCAGAGTCAATCGACGGAGACATTCTGAAGCTCGGGTTCCTCTACTACATGGTCAGGTGTGAGATCATTGGGAAAGGGCTCACGTCTTCGGTGATAAGATCAACTATTGAGTATGAGATCGATGATGGCCATCCCGAGCTTGAAGCTATGGTCAGTACTGCAATTTTGGCTGCAGTGGCTGAATCTTTGTCAGGCTATATCAAGATGGAGAAGATGGCTCACAGTAGTTCTTGAAATTGCTACCTTGCAGCAAAATGTATCTGTACTTTCATGTGAAATAAATGCGTGGTTCAAAAATGCATTCATACTTTGTGAAGCGAATTTGAGAATCAGATCAGACAAACTCTCTCAGACAAATATTGAAACACGCTAATTCGAATAGTGTGGTGTAAGTTAACTCTACAAAAATTTAAACTTTTATTCAATTGAATGTACCGACAATTTTATGCAAATATCAGAACTGATGGAGGAGTAATATATTTTGACATATTCATCACGAATTACGTCCTTTCAGGCTATAGAGCGAGTTCAAAATCCCCTGAGCCGTACGAGGGACAAAGGATATCTGCATAAAGATAAAGTGAGTGGTGTTTTGGAACATGTGTGCATATGTTTCCTATATTTTGAAATGCATTTTACTTATATCTTAAATTTCAAAAAAATTGAAACAAAAATTCATACCTACATCTTCACGTGCTACGCGCTCACAAAGTCGTTTCATAAAAAATCGACTTATCATGTGATGTATGTAAAAAGGATAAAATCCAGTGCTAAAAATAATGCTTTTCACAAGATAAAGTTTCTCCTTTATACATAGACCACAAAAAACATTGGTTTTTCGTGAAACTTGGCGAATGCACATACATTATGGAGATGTACATGTAGAATTTTTTATCCAAATTTTTTGACATTTCGAAATATGCTTTTTTGGTAGAGGGAGCATACGCACCCGGGAGCCAAATAGAATTTTCGTATTACATAGATAGTAAGTTAACTTTACTGGAATATACCACAACTACTTTTATAATAGTGCCCAGATCTTATAGTCAAGACCTTAAATTCCAGTAGTCCAAAGCCCTCGAGTCGCGGCAGCGACTTACGAGGTCAGTCTGATACGGTCGATAAAGTAGCCGTATTCCATAGGTATGGTGGGAGGAGGCAATAATGATTGTGTGACATGTCAGAGTTCTCACGGAGAATAAAACCATGACTCCGTTTAAGAAATGGAAAAGGAAAAGATTGAAAGTCTCCTGCTAGTCCATGTGCCAATACTCAAGAAGCACAAGTTTGGACAAAAAACTGAGACCATCAGGTTCTCTCTCTTAAATGTATCTAGATAATCGCATATTTGTTTGCGAAAATCCGTTTTTGTGTGTACTTACAAGGTGTTTGATGAAAATTCTAACTAATATCACTGTGTGTACTATTTAAGGAGAATCAGTGGAGCTGTAAATTAGTGTGCTATGAATAAATAATAGGGGTAAAATTACCTACAATACCTACTTTGTTGTGAAATTTGGTATTTTCTAATTCTTATTGATCTATTTGTCGTCGTTGTGAACAGACAGATGCCATGGGATGGCTTAAGTTGAGGCCGAATGTGCGCTAGAGGATTCGGGGGAGGGTTTTGGTATGGATGAAGTGGACTCCGGATGGATTCCTCAAGAACTTGGCCTTGGCCAGAGGTAGAAGAAGAAGAACACAAGACTAATGTCACCTCTAGATCTCTCTATTTCTTGATCATACAAGCTTACAGGTTTCTGGATACAAGATAGCATATATCCTCCTGCCCGCGAAGGGCTGTGCCCCCTCTCCTTATACAGGGGAGAGGGTGGCTTACAGGGGAAGAAACCCTAGGAAACCCTAATGGGATCTTTGACTAGACAAACTACTTTACAAAGCCACTTTGGCTACCGATGATGCCGATATGTTTTTTAATCAGGAGCGGTGACATCCTCTGGTACCTTTTACGTCATCACTTGCTTTTGGCGTCAGTGCTTCGATTAAAGCTGAAATGCTTCGCTCATCTTTGTCTTCTAGCTCTGGAGAGCATCTTTGACCAGTCTTGCCGACGTGCTACAGTGTAGCCTGTACCGGTACTCTGGTACCTTCTTAGCCGGTTCCGGTATCCCCCTCCTGGGATACCGGTATGATTCACTTTGCATATAACCAACCTTTGTCATCCGGAATAACCTTTAAACCGGTACTTTGATGGCTCAAACCATCCGGTTTGGCATGCCTTTGGCATACCGGGGGTCATCCCCCCAACATTAGTCCCCGAAGCTGGTATAGTCCGGTGGATCCTATACAACGGACCATGCCAGGTTCTCTTTACTCAAGGTACCGGTTTAATCCTACCGGCAATCAGCTCAAACTCTCCGGTGTCTTTGCCGAACTTATATCATCTTACCGATTTCCTTCGGTATCTTTGTCATTAAACCTCTCCTCGACGAAGTCGAGAATATCTCGGGTACAGCGCCTGTCAGTGACATGCGCACTATGCCTGGCGCGACAGTGTCAGGGGTCACTTCCCTTCGACTTCTGCCCTAGCATTTATGGCGCCGCACCGGATCCGCGCTGCTTCTTCTGAACTTCCTTTTTTTCCGTCTTTTCAGGCCTGCTCTCAAGATCTCCAAGAGCGCCACTGGCATGAGGCCGGAGACCTCGGAGGACGCCACCAGGACCTCAACTCCTCCTCAGCCAAGTCCGGTACCATCTAGTGCTGGCAACTCTTCTGCCTCCCCTCTGGGAGGCAACACAAGTACAGGGCGTGCGGCCCCTGAACCTTCAGACCACCGCACGGAGGAGGAACTCTTCTCCCCTCCAGAAGCCCAAGACACCGGCGCCAGCAACATCGGCGCCGACACTAAAGACGCCGGAAGGGCGGAACCTCAGGTTCCTCCCGTCCCAAAAAAGAAGAAGAAGAAAACTCCTGTTTCCTCCCCCTCGAAGACCGTGCCGGATTCTTCCGCTCCGGCAAAGGACGCTCCTGAGGCTCCTGCGCCAACCAAGATTGCACCAACTCCTCCTCCGGCAACTTCAGCCGGCAAGCCGGCTCCTGCCAAGCCAACACCGCCAGAGGGCGGCAAGCTCACCGCCCAGCAACTTGCTGCGGTGGTGACCGCGGCCACCGCTCCTTCCTCCGGCTCGCAGACACTAATTCTGCACGTCGTCCGCGCCGCCGTTGCGGCCGGTGAGACAGCCTCAGCCCATGTAGGCCGGATCACCGAGCTCCACCGCGGAGGAGCTGACCTGCGGCATTTGCTTGATTACGCTGTAAAGTGGAATCAGGCAGATCTGTCGCCAGCGACGCGCGGCCTCGGCAAGGACAAGCTGCCGGTGACTGACCCCGCTGGCCCTCGGAGCACCGGGCAACACTTTGGCCGGCTGCGGCGCGCCCCGCTGGCCCTCGGAGCACCAGGCAACACTTTGGCCGGCTGCGGCGCGCTGTCAAAGAGTTTGACAACGCGTGGCACGATGCCAACGCCAATGTGGCGGTAAGTTGCACAAAACCTCCAAGCTCTTTACATCCATGCCGGTTTTCTTTTCAATCTTTCAAGATTATATATATCTTCCCAGTCCCCGAGTTTCGGGTTGAGAATGTAGTTCTTAGCGCGAAACTTTCTTAGAAACACAAGAAACCGGCTTAGCCAGTCCCCGAGTTTCGGGTTGAGATCGCAGCTCTCAGCGCGAAACTCTTTTTTCAATGCCGGCATCTTTTTATCGAAACCTTTTTATCTTGGACAGAGCACGCTGGATACCCGGAAGCAGCTCTTCGAGGAGCTTTTGTGGGAGCACCGGGCGCGGTCCTTGGGGGTGATGGCCATGTGAATCATGTTGATGGCGGTGGCGTTGAGTTGGTCATCCACCACATCTCTTCTTGTCAATTTCTTGGGATCTCGTGGTGAATAGCCCTCCTCAATGATACGCCAAAGCTCGGTAGAAGCGCTGCGCACATGTGAACGCATTAAGAATTGCCAATTCTCAAAGTTGTTTGACTCGAGTAACGGTGGAGAACCATGCGACAAGATATGCGGCATCGGTATCGGAACGTTGATGGTGTAATCATTTGGTGGTGGCACCGCATGATAACTCCCTTGACGTTCCTCAACTGGTGTGTCATCATCCTTCCCTTTTGTTGAAGTGCCGGTATCCCCAAGCCCTTCCTTTTGTGGATCTTTTGTCGCTTCCGCGACAAAATCAACAAGAGGAAGGGGGTTAGCTTTTGGTGGCGGATCCTCGGCACTTGCTTTTGGTGGAGGGTTGGGTTTTTGTACAACCAACTCCATCATCATCGCCTTCATTTGGGCAACGATGGATGACTCCAATTTCTTGAGGTCATCCAACGTAGCCGTCGTGGAATCGATGGGCGATGATGGAGCGGGTGGTACAAGGGAAGGTGACCCATTCTTATCCGTCTCTTGTTCGGCCATTTCTTAGGCGGTAAAGCCCAAGCAAGAAAACCTTGCTCTGATACCACTTGAATGGATCGTAGCGAACAAGAGAGGGGGGGGGGGGTGAATGGCGCTATGGCAAGTTTTAGTCTTTTTCAAGTTTTATGCAACGGAAGGTAAAGGTGTGACTTTTAGCAATGGGGGTGATCCTACAATGATGCTAGAGCATGTGCAACAAGTAAAGGAATCAACAAGATAACGAGAGTAAGGAGCGAGACAACCGGGGGGCGCGAGGCGAGTCGAGGTTTGTTTCCCGCAGTTCCTTCCACTAAAGGAAGTACGTCTGCGTTGAGGAGGTGCTAGTCTCACACAAGAGACTAGGCGGCCACACCACGAAGGAAGGCCTCACCCTCTTCCTCGAGAGAGCTCCACGGAGGTGCTCTCCCTCTTCCACTAAGGCACCGGTCGAGGCGGTGATTCCTTCACAAGGTTGGGGCGAGCTCCACACACACAAGGATGCTCCCAACACCCTATGGATCTAGTACATCACCAAGCTAGACTCCATAGCTGCACATCTCCAATGCTCCACCATAGGAACCCATCACCAATGCTCCACCATAGGAACTCTTCCAATGCTCCACCAAAGGAACTCTTCTCCAAGATCCACCAAAGGAACCCTACCAATGCTCCACCAAAGGAACTCTTCTCCAAGATCCACCAAAGGAACCCTACCACCAAGATCCACTAAGGAATAGCTAGTATTTGTGAAATCTCTCTTGGTAGAACTATAGATCGGGGTCTCCTCCACCTATCCTCAAAGTTAGGGCAAGATTGGTTGGAGGGGGGAGGAGATCCTCAAGGATTAATGTGGTGACCCTGCATACCACTGCATGTTGTAGTATGCCAGTCGTTGATATAACATTCACGAAGTACCATTCCGCAAATATTACATCCCTCAGAGTAGTACAACAGAACATAGCAGGTCCATAACTCATTTATTTATTATTACAACTATCATACACATGTCATCTCGGAGCTCCTCTTGGGTCCTAAGAGGAATACTCCTGGGTTCGAGGCGAACCCAACTTAGCTTACAATATAAGAGTCTCATTAAGTTATACATTTATTTCCTCGAGCAGCTAAATACTAAGAGTTCGGGCTGCTCGGTTACTACTACTACTGGATATCTCTAGGCTTGATCTCCTCCGGAAGCCTCCCCGGATCCGTAGACAATGAGGTAGTCTACGCCTTCTATACCTCCAGAGAGGTCTGGTTCTTCATAGCCGATGATCTCGGCTCCTTCATTGTGGTCGTAGTCCTCCTCCAGACGATTCAGACAATCTAAGCATGGGATTTAAGAGTGGTATGAGTACGAGCGTACTCAACAAGTTCATTATAGATAAGAGGTGTTTAATGCTCTAGCTACAATATTAGACCAGAAAGTCTAATACCAATGCAAGTTTTGATAAACATTTCTTCAAGAGATTGCTTTTATTCCAAAGAGCTATGTCCGTCAGCCTTCACCGGTTTACTAGAACTTCATGGAGCTCCTTTCCGGCCGCGTTCGCAGTTCCTCATCCCGGAACAGGGAGTGACAGGTCACAGTTCTTTACACTCTGCAGAGGTGTGTTGCTTTACCCATAAGAGATCTTAACCTTGGTGCCAACCGGCAGCTTTCCCGTCCACACTTCCTTAGGTGTGAGGCCCGGTATAAGGTCTAGCCAATCATGTTCCTCCGCTACCTCGAACACTCACCCTTTGTTGCATGCCCCGACCCTGGGTCCACGCCGGTCCCATTATTCCTGTAGATTTCAGGGTGGACCCCGACCACGACGTCAGTGCTGGGCTCTACCATACACTCCTACGCCGGTAGCTACAACCCATCATAGACCGCAATACCGTGGGGACTTAGGACTCCCCAGCCCCACCGCTTGCTCCTTCGGGCAACAAGTGTACTACGGACTATGCCGTGGGGACTTAGGACTCCCCAGCCTCACCGCTTGCCCCCTTGGATTACAAGTGTACTACGGTAAAGCGCATCCGTTGATGAACGAGAGGTGGAAACACTTTTGACTACTCCGTCCCACTCCGGATCTTATGGTTAACACGGTATTACGGCACAAGAATCACTGGCGACATTTGTTGTTTAATCCTAGATGGATATAAACCCGTGCAATGGAACCTCCACCATATCAACACATTCCATGGTTCCATTGCCCACCACATAGTCATATTCATAGTTATGAAAGTAGTGGTTTTGATTTTTATGCAATAGTGATAACCATAATACTTTGCAAGTAATTTGATAGAAATACTCGAATGACATGAACAAGTGATGAACTTGCCTGAACACTGCAAAGTTTTGCAGTTGGAAGGTGTGGACTGACCCTTGTCCTCTGTCTCTGAAAAATAGCATCATTGTCCGATAAGGGCAATGGTTAAAGAAGCACTTATGCATGATTCCAGTTATAGGGTTTGTTCCCCCCTTCCGATGTCGTTATTATTTCATGTGAGAGGTTAATACTAAGAATAATTCAGAGATACTTTGTTTAGGATAAACACAACCTTGAAATCTTGTCAAGGTGTTTTTAAAGTCCAATTGCATTAATGGACTTATTTTCATTTTAGAAAATAATATATGTGATTTAAATTCTTATTTAAATCATCAAAATAAGACTTATTCTTAATTGTCTTCAAAAATTCTGTTTGGTATTTTATTTAAATAGAGAATTTTATGCTGATCCATTTTCATATTTTTAATTATATTTTTAGAGCTTTTCTCAATTTTCTATTGAATTTCAAAGTTTCAGGTTTTTATCAAATTGTGAAAAGTCATATTTGCCCCTGGGCCCACCTGTCAGTGGAGCCCAGTGGGTCGGGCTAAACCAGCTCGGGTCCAACCGACCCGAGCGGTCGCTCGCTCACTCCCTCACCTCGCGCCGCTCGACCTAACCCTAATCCCCTCCGCTTCACTGGCGACCTGCGTCGCCCGCACCGTCGCCGGCCGATTCCGGCGGTATCCGGCCGCCATGGCTTACGCCATGGGGCGCAATCGAACCGCCAGACGACGGCGATTCGTTCTCTCCGCGTCGATTTGGAGCTGACGTCGTCCCTCGCTCGTCATCGACCCTCGCCGCCATGCCTAGGGTTCGGGATCCGCTTGATCCCGTGGCTCCCCAAGCTCAGGGCGAGATGGTGCTGTGGCCGCCACGATGGGGTGGTGCTGTGGCGCCGCCATGGCCTGGCTTGGCCTGGCGCCGCCGCGCCCTGGCGTGTGCCGCCGTGGCCGCCATGGTAGTTGGCCAGCTCGACCCTGGTACGTCCTCCACCTCTTCTTCTCTCTTATGTGCCTGTTCTTTTTCCTCTCTCAGTAGCTCTAGCTAAGGCTTTCCTCCTAATGGAGGGCCTGCCGTGCTGTTGCTGCTGCTCTGTTGCGCCTAGCTTGCTGTGTGGCGTGTGCTGCTGCTGCTTGAGCTACTGCCATGAATCCTAACTACGGTGCTGTCCTATTCTGCCTATTAGCTATGCTTAATTCTTGCTATCTTGGTTGTGCACAGCTTCATGCATGTTCCGAAACCACATGCTTGTTGAATCTTGCATATCTGGCTTGGATCCTTCCCTGTGCCTCTGTTCTAGTTACTATTCTTGCTAGACACTCATGTGTATTCAATTTGGCTGCCCTGGCTTGATTACCATGTGTAATCCTTGCAATTTGCAAGTTCCAGGGCACTGGTATGCTGTCCCTTGTGCTCAATTTCATGTGTAAGCTTGATTGAGCATTACTGCTGGTTAACTGCATGATTCAGTGATGAGCACCAAGTGCTTTACTTATTTATCTTGATCTAGTGGTTCATCCTGCCTTGGATGTACTTCTGGATACAATCATTTAATTATCTATTTGGTTGTCTGTGAAACACTTGTTGATTATCTGTGGCCAATTAAATACCTGGTCCATGCTCTGTTGCTTAGTGATGCTCTAGCATGCCCTAGCATGCTATGGCAAGCTTTGATGATTATGTGATCATCAACAGCTGATAATTGGTTTGCTTACCTGTGCCTGTGCATTGCTGTTACCTATTTATGTGTATGTGTGTGGCACAGATCGCTGTCTTGGTGCTTGCTCAAGCATCAGCTGATGCTTGCAGTGATCCTCTGGATCATTAACAAATGTTTATTCCAAGGTTTGCTTGTTAACATCAATTATCTGTGTTGCTTTAATTGATGGAGTGGATAATTGATGTGAACTGTGATACAGTGATGATCATCACAATTGATTGGCTTAGGCTAGATGGATGCCCACAGTGGTTGGGAACCCTAGCCCTTCTTTGAACCCAACCAGGGTGATGATATTTGTATCTGGCTTGTTGGTTTGGCTGTTCTAGGGTTTGAGGTGACCCTGGCAGTATTCATATGCTACCCTAGGGTAGCTCCCCTATTTGGTGGCTTTCTGTGATGGATAGATGCTCACTGGCTAGTCACTTAGTGAATTTCCAGTAGCCTTGATGTTGATAAACAGGATAGGCACATGTTGCCTGTCAATCTGATGGTTTGGCTAGGCTAATAGGTGCTTTGCAAATTTGGATGGCTACAAGGAGTAAATCCATGCTGGATTTCTCTGGTTTTGACACTGTGTTGTCACAACCAGTGTTCCCTGGTTTAGTTTCCTTCTAGCCCTGATTATACTTGCTGGCACCAATTTGGTTTAGTAACCAAATGATGATACCTCCAGGGTTTTCCTACCCTTCTGTGCTCCTGTGATGCAAGTATGCTTAAATATGAGCAAGGTGTGATCTTGCTCAGGCTCTTGTGTGGTATACCTCAATCCAGCTCCTAGAATGTGCTGTTGGTGTAGAGGTTTGCCTTTGTGTTGATCTTATGATTGCTTTGCTTGCCCTGCTCCTTCTGGTGACTTGATGAACTTGATTTAAATCAGGGGTGTGCTGGAATAGATTGAACAGTGAGGCTGTTCTATCTGTTCTAGCTGTTCTTGGTGTTCTTAGTGTTCTTGGTGTTCTTACCAGTTCAGTTCTGCCGATGGATGATTCAAGTGACTAGGGTTTGACTGGAAAAAGCTTTTATATGCTGCTGGCTTGCTCTTGTTGGTCGACATCACTACCTCTTTCCATGGTGACTCACTGTGTATGTGTTACACATGCACACAGCCTTGTATGTTGCCTGGTTGTGTGTGTGTGCAAGCCCAGCTTGGGACTTGTACTGATGGTTTGGATCAGCTCGGCAGAACCTTGTTCATATCCTCTCCAATTCTATTTGATTTCTCACTTGGCATAACACTTGTTTTTATTTTCTTTGTGTTTGTGTGCAGGGAAACAACCTGATGCTCCAAGAATCATGGAGATCATCAAGTACAAGGCTAGATGAAGATTAGCTTGTAGTGTTAGGATAGATTATGAAATTGTAATTTCCTTTTCCTTTCATTTTCTATTTTGTCTAATTCTTGTAAGATAAATATGGTGTTGCCATCCGGTGGCAATGCCCCCCGTTTGGCTGCCGCCGGATCTGTCATATAGATTCGGTCTCAGTACAATGTAATATTTCGTCTCAAGCTTTAATTAGCAACACTATCTGCAAAACACCTGCACGAGCTGCAGCATACGCCAGTGTTAACGGCTGCCACATGCGGAAAGGGAACAGAGCGGTGCAGCATACTGCATTCATGACCCGCTGTCAATGTCTTGTGTGTGCTCAGCCTTGTTATCTTCACTCAATAAATTTACACACCACCAGCATGTGGTGATGTCAGAAGGTGCTATCTACTACTTAAGTACTAAGAAAACTGGTCAGTTTAGAAGCCACCACTCCTAA
Organism: Lolium perenne; assembly: GCF_019359855.2. Taxonomy (NCBI): domain Eukaryota; kingdom Viridiplantae; phylum Streptophyta; class Magnoliopsida; order Poales; family Poaceae; genus Lolium; species Lolium perenne. The sequence goes on along the minus strand of NC_067244.2, from coordinate 113,623,945 downwards.
TTTACATGTGGTCCAAGCAAAAATTTCAATCACGGCTCGCGTCCCTATCAGCAGCTACCTCACCACTTGCAAACCTTTTAATTAAACACCGCTCACTAAATCATCACCACATTGAGGAGAGACCAACACAGATACCTACCAGCGACCACCCTGAAACAGTTGAAGGCACAAACGGCTTGAATTTTTTCTAGAGAGAGGACAAACGTTGAGCCCATGTTTTGTCTGGATAGATGGAGTGAGAGAGCCAGCCGATGCTCCTCTTTTTTGCTCCATTATCTCTCTTCTTCATGATTCTATCACTTAAATGCATGTTTAAAATACTGTTTAAAATATTTCTGCTTTTGTACCAACGCAGGAGCCACTTGCAGCTAGCAATCTGAGCTAGCACGACTGCCTCCCAACCCAGCTTTTGAAGCTAGCGTGCAGCAACAATGTATCAGCCGGCAAGCGCGAGCACTGGCGACCTGCTTATGTACCCATGCAATTCATGCATGTTTGTGTACCCAGCAGCTCAGTAGCGCCATGAATGCCTGTTTATTTGCACATGCTGTCTTGATCAGCAACTCGGCAGCGCATGCATGCACGCTGGGTGGCCTGACATCAAATGGTCAGAGCATCCCCACTCGTTGGCGCTCCCCACGCCCAAATCCGGCGAAATTTTCGTCCGGATTGGATGAAGTTTTGGCGTGGGGAGCGCCGAAGTTCCAGCCGTCCCCCCGGCAGGAAACCCCCAACCTCGACCATTTGACATATTTCAAACAAATTCAACATAAAATTTAACAAGTTCGGCAAACAAGAGGACGAAAATTGCTGAAACAAATTCGGCGATAACAGTACAATGTTTAACAAGTGCTGAAACAAATGAAGCACACAAATTTCACAATTTTTCAAACAAATTAAGACAGACTAGTTGGCGTCGGCGTTGGCGTTGCCTCGGAGCCTCCATATGTGCTCCACCAGATCATCTTGCGGCTGGTGCATTGTAGAGTCTCGAATCTCCTGGCGCATAGCAATGAAGGCGGCCCATGATGGAGGCACTTGGTGATTAGGCTGTGCAAGAGGACCCTCTCTCTCATATGGTGCTTCTTGCTCAGCCAGAGGAACCGGATGCTTTCGCTCATCTTCAATAATCATGTTGTGTAGGCACACACAGCAGTTCATCACCTCCCACATCTGATCTTTGGACCAAGTCATAGCGGGGAACCGGACGACAGCAAATCTCTGCTGTAGGACACCAAATGCTCGCTCGACGTCTTTTCGGCAAGCTTCTTGTTTCTTGACAAACTCGCAAAGTTTGGGGGTGCTAGGGTTGGAGATCGTCTTCACAAATGTTGCCCACTTTGGATAGATACCGTCTGCAAGGTAGTATCCTTTGTTGTAGTGCCGACCATTGATCACATAGTCCACCGGGGGAGCATGACCCTCAACAAGCTTGGAAAAGACCGGGAGCAGTTTAGGACGTTGATGTCATTGTTGGATCCAGGCATACCAAAGAAAGAGTGCCAAATCCAAAGATCATGGGTAGCCACTGCTTCAAGTATCACAAGGCAGCCTTTTTGTGACCCTTGTACATTCCACCTTGCCACGCAAACGGACAGTTCTTCCATTGCCAATGCATGCGATCAATGCTTCCAAGCATCCCCGAAAACCTCTAGCTTCATTTGTTGCAAGGATCCTCCGAGTGTCTTCGACAGTGGGTGATCTCAAGAAATAGTCCCCGAACACTGCTATGACGGCCTGCGTAACCGGTAGAAACAATCAAGGGCGGTGGACTCCGCCATCCGAAGATAGTCATCTGCAGTATCACCGGGAGCTCCATACGCCAAAGATCCTCATAGCCACCGTGCACTTCGCAGTTGACGAAAATCCAACCAAACCAGTGCAATCCGCCTTGCATCCGAAGTAGGGATCAAAGTGGCGGATGGCATACACAATTTGCGTAAATAGCTTTCGCTCATCCTGAAACGACGCCGGAAAACAGTCTCACCGTGCAATGGATTGTCGGCGAAGTAGTCGGCGTACAACATGCAGTAGCCCTCCATTCGCTGTCTCGGCTTGCACTTCCGGCGACCTCGTGCCGACCCACCACGCCGACGAGTTGCCAGTCCGGCGTACATGCTTGCCAAGCAACCAAGGATCATCATGTGCTCCTCGTCTTGGGCGGCTGCTGCCATCTCTTCTTGCATAAGCTCGACGAACATCTGCTCCTCCTCTTCGTCCGAGTCCATGGCCGGCGAGGCAAATGGACGAACACCTGACGGGCGTGGTCGAGGCAACCCGAGCCGCGAGCGACGACGAGCAAGCAGGCCGGAAAACAGGCCGGCGGAAGAGCAGCCAGATAGGCCGTCGTCCAAACACGGCGGAATATAGGCAGGTGGGGAAGGAGTGGCGGCGCAATCTGGGCAACAAGCCGGCGGGGTGGTGCCGGCGGCGAGAGAGATACGAGGGGTGGGGGAGAATTTGAGCGACGTGGCGGTGGGGTTCGTGCGTCGAGTCACCGACAGATCGGGCCCTTCCCCGCTTTTCACTCGTCCGGAGTCCCCGAGAGCTCCCGGGGGGCCGGGGGGGGCGTGGGATCGCCGGATGAATTTAGGCCCAAATCCGGACGAAAACGAGGAACCGGGGGCGCGACTGGGCCGAATTTCGCCGTCCGGATGGAAAAAACGCTCGCCGGGGGCCTCCTCGGGGGGACGAGTGGAGATGCTCTCAAAGGGCCGGATGTGGCTGCACATTTCTGCTGGTGTCATGCCATATCAACGTATAATTAGGATATAATTCAATTTTGTACCAGATCTACCGAGTTTTAACCGCTCCATAATTAACCACTGCCATTGCAGACCGAATCTCGAGCATGTGATCGGACGACAGCCAGGTGGGGGGCATTGCCACCGGGTGGCTACAAATCAACTCTCTGTAAGGTAAATATGGTGTTGTTTGTGTAATTCTCTCAAGTTTGAATTATGTGATGATTATTTAATGTTTGAATTCAAATTCAAATTTGGTTTGAATTCATTCAACATCTTAACTTATAATTCAATCATGCAACTTAAGGTTTCAATGCAATATCACTTCTCTCTTCTCAAAACCCTAATTTAGATAAGTAGGAACAAGTTCATCGCACTCTCGAAACCCTAACCCTGTAAGGTGTCGAGAGAGAAACCTGTCCCCCTTCGATGCAGTTTTGTTTTAAAAGCGCGAAATTTCCCCGTAATTTACAATGCAATGCACATCCCTTTCTAAAATCTACCCCTCGATCGTCTCTAAACCTGGGATATTACAGCCTTTCCCCCTTAAAGAAAACTTCGTCCCGAAGTTGTGGTTGTAATACCTGAAAAGTTCGGGGTATGTTTTCCTCAGATCCTCCTCTTTTTCCCAGGTGGCTTCCCTCTCGGGATGATGCTTCCATTGTATCTTGCAGTACTTTATAGCTCGATTCCTGAGTTGTTTCCAGTTTTCCTCGAGAATCTTTGCGGGCTTCTCGATGTATGTCAAGTCTGGTTGTAACTCGAGCTCTTCATGTGATACTGGCTCATCTGGGGTCTTCAAACATTTTCTGAGTTGCGACACATGAAATACGTTGTGAACCTGAGATAACCTTCCTGGTAGTTCCAATTCAAAGGCTAACCCTCGGTTCTGACTCAAAATCTTGAAAGGTCCGATGTACCTCGGGCTTAGTTTTCCTTTCACTCCAAACCTCTGAAGTCCTTTCATTGGGCTTACCTTAAGGTATACCATGTCTCCAACTCGTGGCTCCCATGTTCTCCTCTTTTGATCGGCATAACTCTTCTGTCGGCTCTGGGCTATCTTGAGCCTATCCCTTATAATTTCAATTATTTGTTGCTTTTCCTTGATATAATCAGGGTTGAACTCCTTACTTGCTCCGGCTTCATACCAACATATCGGTGATCTACACTTTCTTCCATACAGAGCTTCAAATGGTGCCATCTTGATGCTGCTTTGATAGCTATTATTGTATGAGAACTCTGCTAGTGGTAAGTGCTCCTCCCATGATCCTCCGAAATCTAGGGCACAAGCCCTAAGCATATCCTCTAAGATCTGGTTGGTTCTCTCGGTTTGTCCACCGGTCTGGGGATGATAAGCGGTACTATAGTCCAACTTGGATCCTAAAGCTTCGTGTAGTTGCTTCCAGAATGCTGATGTGAACACGGATCCTCGATCCGACACGATCTTCTTGGCACTCCATGCTTACTCACGATCTCTTTGATGTAAAGATCGATGAGTTTCTCTCCTTTATCCTGCTGATTTACCGCTAAGAAGTGTGCACTCTTCGTCAACCGGTCCACGATTACCCATATCATGTCCTTCTTTTTATTGGTCATGGGTAGTCCGGTGATGAAATCCATCCCTATTTCCTCCCATTTCCACTCTGGAATAGGTAAAGGTTGTAACTTTCCTGCCGGACTTTGGTGTTCAGCCTTCACTCTCTGGCAGGTCTGGCATTCCGCCACATATTGTGCTATCTCTCTCTTCATATTATTCCACCAGAATAACTCCTTTAGATCCATGTACATCTTTGTACTTCCCGGATGAATGGAGTATGGTGTTTGATGAGCTTCCCGGAGTATTACTTCCTTGATTTCAGCAATATCCGGAACACAAATTCTCTTCTGAAACCATAATGATCCAGATTCTCCGCGGTGAAATTCTGATGGTCTTCCTTCATCTATTCTTCTCATCTCCTCAACGATGAATGGATCGTCCAGCTGACCCATCATTATCTCATTCTTCAGGTTAACATTTAGTTCATCGGCTACTTGCAAAGCCGATAGTCCTTCATGAGCTTCCTTCTCCCAAAGTTGTATTTGGGCTTGACTTATTTCCTTCCTCAACTCCGGTGATATTTCTTGTTCCACTCCTCCGGTGCTCTTCCTACTCAAGGAATCTGCTACAACATTGGCCTTCCCTGGAGTGTAATTTATGGTCAAATCATAATCCTTGATCAATTCTAGCCATCTTTTCTGCCTCATGTTGAGTTCCTTCTGAGTGAAGAAATATTTGAGACTCTTATGATCTGTATAGAGCTCACACTTGGCTCCATACAGGAAATGTCTCCAAGTTTTGAGTGCAAATACAACTGCTGCTAATTCTAGATCATGTGTGGGATAATTCACTTCATGAGGTCTGAGTTGCCTCGATCCATAGGATATGACCTTCCGATCTTGCATGAGTACGCAACCCAATCCATGCTTGGATGCGTCACAGTACACGGTATAATCCTTGCCAACTTCCGGAACTGCTAACACCGGTGCTGTGGTGAGTTTCTCTTTCAGAGTTTGAAAACTCTTCTCACACTCCTCTGACCACACAAATGGTGTGTTCTTTCTTAATAGCTTCGTCATTGGTCCTGCTATCTTGGAGAATCCTTCAATGAATCTCCGATAATATCCTGCCATTCCTAGGAATCCTCGGATTTCCTTGACAGTCTTGGGTGCTTCCCATTCTAGAACCGCTGCTACCTTGCTCGGGTTAACAGCTATTCCATCTTTACTAATGACATGACCAAGGAATTCCACTTGATCTAGCCAAAATTCACACTTGCTAAACTTGGCATAGAGTTGATGTTCCCTTAGTGTTTGCAACACTAGCCTCAGATGTTCAGCATGTTCGGCTTTGTCTTTGGAATAGATCAAGATATCATCAATGAATACGATGACAAACTTGTCTAGATATGGCATGAAAATCTTATTCATGAGATTCATGAAAATTGCTGGGGCATTGGTTAATCCAAAAGGTACTACAAGGTATTCATGATGTCCATACCTTGAGACAAAGGCAGTTTTCGGAACGTCTTCCTTCTTGATCTTTATCTGGTGATAACCGGATCTTAGATCAATTTTGGAAAAGACTCCCGCGCCTCTTACTTGATCGAATAGATCTTGTATTCTTGGAAGTGGATACTTGTTCTTGATGGTCACATTGTTCAAATTCCTGTAGTCTCCACACATCCTTCTTCCTCCATCTCTTTTATCCACGAAGATCACAGGTGATCCCCATGGTGAAACACTTTCTTGTATAAATCCTTTCTGTTCCAAGTCATCCAATTGCTCCTTAAGTTCTTTCAACTCCTTGGGCCCCATCTTATATGGTGCCTTAGCAATCGGAGCTGTTCCTGGAATTAGGTCGATAGTGAATTCTATCTCCCTATCTGGTGGCATACCAGGTAATTCCGCAGGAAATACATCCTGGAATTCATTCACTACAGGTATATCCTCTAATTTCACTTCCTTCATGCTGTTCAGCTGTAACTCAACTTCAATCTGAGTATGTTTGTCACCTTGGTAAATCATTCTGCTTCCATCGGGGCTCTTCAAAGACACCGTCTTGTTCACACAGTCGATCAATGCTCCATTAGCTTCTAACCAGTTCATACCAAGAATGACATCAATGTCCTTCATCGGTAAAATGAACAGGTCCGCGTCAAACGCGCATTTATTGATCATGATGACTTGTTTTTGTTTGGTGTGGGTTACTACTATCGTTCCCCCCGCAGAAAGTATGGTTATGGGTGTATCTAACTTAGTGCAACTAATCCCATGTTTGATGATGAATTGTTGAGAAATGAATGATGTAGTTGCACCAGTATCAAAAAGTACTTTGCCAGGATGAATGAGTATCTGGAGCGTACCTATCACCGCCTGATCGGAGTTGACCACCTCCTCCAGACTGGTGCAGTTCAGCTTGCCGAAGGGCTTCTTATTCTTCCAGTTCCCTCCGGTGTTTCCTCCTCGGCCTCCACCTCCTCCAGACTGACCTCCTCCGGTGTTTCTCTTGGGGCAGTCCTTCAGCATGTGCCCCTCCTGGCGACAACCAAAGCATATAATCCTTGGTTTCTTGCAATCCTTGGCAAAATGCCCTGTGAGTCCACAACTCCTGCAAACGATTTGATTTGCAGTCTGAAATGCCTGATTCTTCCTACTACCGTAGTAGTTGCTGTTGTTGTAGTTGCTGTTGTTGTTGTTGTTGTTGTTGTTGTTGTTGTTGTTGTTGTTGTTGTTGTTGTTGTTGTTGTTGTTGTTGTTGTTGTTGTTGTTGTATCTGGGCTTGAAACTCAAGCTGGTATTAGGCTTGTTACTAACAAACCTCTTAGGCTCAAACTTGGCCTTCTTCCTTTTCTCCTCCTGCAGTTGTTTGAAATCATCTTCCAGAGTGATGGCAGCATCCACCAACTCTTGAAACTCCGTCGCTCTCATCATACGGAGCTGAACCTTGAACTGGGGACTTAACCCCCTCAAGAACCTTTTCTTCTTCTTGTCCTCGGTGTTGACTTCTTCAACCGCATACCGGGACAGTTTAGAGAATTCCCTGACATAGGTCAGGATGGCCTTGTCCTTCTGCTCGAGACTTTCAAATTCTCGACGCTTCAATTCCACGATACTTTCAGGGACATTGGATTCCCTGAACTTCCTTGCGAATTCCTCCCAGGTAAATACCTTTCCAGCCGGATAAACGGCTACTATATTGTCCCACCATGATGCGGCAGGTCCACACAGCAGATGGGTAGCATAACGGACCTTCTCTTGATCGTTACATCCGACGGTATTGAGCTTTCGCTCAGTATCCATAAGCCAATCTTCCGCGTCCATTGGCTCGGGCGCGTATGCGAAAGATATAGGCTTGGTGTTCTGGAAGTCTGCTAAGGTGACTCCCGGATTCTCGGGTCTCTCCACCCGGTTCTGTTGCAGCAGCTCTTGAAAGAATTTGTTCTGCTGCTCCAACGTCACACGTTGTCTTTCCTCCACCAGCTGCATGTACTGGACGAAATTCTGCTGCGTCATGGGTGGTGGTGGTGGTGGAAACTGATCTCTGGCTGCTCCCTCAGCCTCTTCCTTTTGTTTTGCTTCGCGCTCCATGCGCTGCGCTTCGGTCTCCTCTCCTAACGCTCCCGACATAACCCCTAGTTCTCGCAACACAAGATGATACTCATAATTACTCCATGCGCAAGTTTTCTGAGCTCAACTTTGTGCACAGAACTAGTCACGCAATGGAAATCAAGAAGCAAATCCAAATCATACAAAACATATACCATGTATATACATACTTAAGTGGTCTTATTACAATACTCAAGTCGATGTGAGTATGCAAACTCACTCATTAAAGTATATGTACAAATTTATACAAAAATTACATACTATAATACACGTGGTACTTGTGTATTATAGCCTCGCCTCCCTTGGTGGACTCTAGTCGATCTTCACTCCCGGTACATCCCAGGCTTCCATCCGGTCGAACGTGTCGTCCTCCTGATAGACCCTGGAACATAAGGTCTCCCCGTCGGCTGGTAGTCCGAATCAGATGATGATCCTAGGGAGAAATCAGTGTTCACAAACTGATCGTTAAGTGCATCATAGTCCACCCATCGGGTGTACTCCCCTGTAGCTCCACCATAGGTGTTTCCAACGCTCGTACCCGACTCAACCTGTGTCGGATACTCTCCATCAACTCCTTCATTACTAGGATAACTCTGGTTCTGGGTTGTGGCGTCATCATTCATCTCTCCGTCATAATACACTGAAGTACTATGAGTTCCAGTATCAGATCCCCAACGCCAACCCGTGGAATTTTCTATAGGAGTCTCGGAACGCTGATTGTTTCCGGATTCCTCTCCGCCCTCATATCCCCCATAGGAACTACCCAGGTAGTTCCCAGGTGTAACAGGTGTAGGTTCACGCTCAAGTGGATCAATACTAATGTAGTCACCAGCTGAGTAAACTGGTGTGTGCACCACATTCTCCATAGGTTTTTTTCCCCTAATCTCCTCCTTGGGTTCAGTAAACTCCTCTAGCATCGTATCAATTGCTCCTGTCAGGTGATGGTTCAACTGAAAGAGTAATGATATGAAGTTGCGACTATTGTCCATGTATTTTGCAGCTGCTATAGGTTTGCGTTTTGCATATTTGTAGTGGTTAAGCATGAGATCCTCTTCCTCCTGATTATGAGGAATGTGGGCGAATTCGGAACCCATAAGCTCTTTCGTCTTATGCTCCCAAATATCGGTTATGGCTCTCATAACAGCTATATGGTAGGTTGTGTTGATAGTCCTGGCTTCCCCTGCTGGCATGACTACGCTCATTCCCAGAGATTCGGGAAGTCGCAGTCCTACCCTACACTTGGCCAATACAGTACCATCATAGTACATGTATTTCTTTACTTGGATCTGGGGATCACACCCAAATTCAAGTAACATGGCTCGTAGAATATCTGCAAGTCCTCCTTCGTATTCACTCAGTGTGGAATCCATCACTTTCACGTTTCGTCCGGGACGTGAACTTGCCATGTTGGCTATAGAAATAGAAAGATTATGAGATTAGTAATAATGCATCATAATAGAGATAATAAAGAATTATCGCACTAAAAGATATGATTGTTGTATTCTCAATTGAATATACACCATATTTTTAGAGAATTCTTTACTAATCCTATTTGACTCCTAACGTTTGGTCCCATTTACTAGGTTCCAACCTAAGGTCAAAGCTTTTGCTCACGATACCAACCGTGGTGACCACGCATACCACCGCATGTTGTAGTATGCCGGTCGTTGATATAACATTCACGAAGTACCATTCCGCAAATATTACATCCCTCAGAGTAGTACAACAGAACATAGCAGGTCCATAACTCATTCATTTATTATTACAACTATCATACACATGTCATCTCGGAGCTCCTCTTGGGTCCTAAGAGGAATACTCCTGGGTTCGAGGCGAACCCAACTTAGCTTACAATATAAGAGTCTCATTAAGTTATACATTTATTTCCTCGAGCAGCTAAATACTAAGAGTTCGGGATGCTCGGTTGCTATTACTACTGGATATCTCTAGGCTTGATCTCCTCCGGAAGCCTCCCCGGATCCGTAGACGATGAGGTAGTCTACGCCTTCTATACCTCCAGAGAGGTCTGGTTCTTCATAGCCGATGATCTCGGCTCCTTCATTGTGGTCGTAGTCCTCCTCCGACGATTTATCTGCACAATCTAAGCATGGGATTTAAGAGTGGTATGAGTACGAGCGTACTCAACAAGTTCATTATAGATAAGAGGTGTTTAATGCTCTAGCTACAATATTAGACCAGAAAGTCTAATACCAATGCAAGTTTTGATAAACATTTCTTCAAGAGATTGCTTTTATTCCAAAGAGCTATGTCCGTCAGCCTTCACCGGTTTACTAGAACTTCATGGAGCTCCTTTCCGGCCGCGTTCGCAGTTCCTCATCCCGGAACAGGGAGTGACAGGTCACAGTTCTTTACACTCTGCAGAGGTGTGTTGCTTTACCCATAAGAGATCTTAACCTTGGTGCCAACCGGCAGCTTTCCCGTCCACACTTCCTTAGGTGTGAGGCCCGGTATAAGGTCTAGCCAATCATGTTCCTCCGCTACCTCGAACACTCACCCTTTGTTGCATGCCCCGACCCTGGGTCCACGCCGGTCCCATTATTCCTGTAGATTTCAAGGTGGACCCCGACCACCACGTCGATCTTGGGCTCTACCATACACTCCTACGCCGGTAGCTGCAACCCATCATAGACCGCAATACCGTGGGGACTTAGGACTCCCCAGCCTCACCGCTTGCTCCTTCGGGCGACAAGTGTACTATGGACTATGCCGTGGGGACTTAGGACTCCCCAGCCTCACCGCTTGCCCCCTTGGATTACAAGTGTACTACGGTAAAGCGCATCCGTTGATGAACGAGAGGTGGAAACACTTTTGACTACTCCGTCCCACTCCGGATCTTATGGTTAACACGGTATTACGGCACAAGAATCACTGGCGACATTTGTTGTTTAATCCTAGATGGATATAAACCCGTGCAATGGAACCTCCACCATATCAACACATTCCATGGTTCCATTGCCCACCACATAGTCATATTCATAGTTATGAAAGTAGTGGTTTTGATTTTTATGCAATAGTGATAACCATAATACTTTGCAAGTAATTTGATAGAAATACTCGAATGACATGAGCAAGTGATGAACTTGCCTGAACACTGCAAAGTTTTGCAGTTGGAAGGTGTGGACTGACCCTTGTCCTCTGTCTCTGAAAAATAGCATCATTGTCCGATAAGGGCAATGGTTAAAGAAGCACTTATGCATGATTCCAGTTTTAGGGTTTGTTCCCCCCTTCCGATGTCGTTATTATTTCATGTGAGAGGTTAATACTAAGAATAATTCAGAGATACTTTGTTTAGGATAAACACAACCTTGAAATCTTGTCAAGGTGTTTTTAAAGTCCAATTGCATTAATGGACTTATTTTCATTTTAGAAAATAATATATGTGATTTAAATTCTTATTTAAATCATCAAAATAAGACTTATTCTTAATTGTTGTTATCACCAGAATTTGACCGAGTCAGAGGTGGGCCGCGATCAAGATTGGGCTTGAAGAATATACGTGGGAGAAATACGTGAACCGGCCTTGTACACGAAGTTTGGGCAGTTTGCCCTTGTATCTGTAAATATAGTAGGATACGTGTCGGTCAGTTAGAGTTCGGCTCGTGCACGGTTGGGATTATTCCCACGTTAGAAAATCTACGGACTATAAATATGTATCTAGGGTTATCAAGAAAGACAACAATCACGTTCATCAAAAACCAATCTTGGCGCATCGCCGACCCCTTGTTTCGAGGGTTTCTTCCGGGTAAGCATCATGCTGCCTAGATCGCATCTTGCGATCTAGGCAGTATACGTTTATTCGTCGTTCATGTGTTGCTCGTACTGAAGCCTTTTTGATGGCGAGCAACGTAGTTATCATAGATGTGTTAGGGTTAGCATTGTTCTACCGTGCTACATGCTTCCGTCCATGCAACCCTTAGACGTCTAGCCGTCCTTACACCTTTCTTAGGTGTAAGGGCGACACCTTGCTTGATCATTGTTTAGTAGATCCGATCCGTTATGATTGCTCCTTGATTCTTCAGGGATTAGTTTAATATCTGCATAGTTAGGCCTTACAAACGGGTTGAAGGATCCAGTGGTACGTAGGGTGTAGTTTGCTAACCCTAGACAAGATGTTCCGGGAATCAACTTAATGTTGGTTTTTAGGCCTTGTCTAGGGTCGGTTTATTATCACCGTGCGTAGCTGCCAGGCTCAATCACGAGTAGGATGTTCCGATTATGTGGTGAAAACCCTAAATCGTCGTAGGTCGTTTTAGCTACATATTGATCAAGCAGGACCACCATGTGATCGTAGACCTCATACGAACCATGGGTGGATCGGCTCCTTGAGCCGATTCACAGGACAACCTGAGAGCCGATCGAGGCTCGTATTTAATGTTTACGTGTATGCCATGCAGGAAACTAAGCGAAGCAAATCCATTACCTTCCTGATCAGGTATAGATCAGGTGGCACGCCCGTGCACCAGCATCGGGACGTGTGTACTGTGAGCTTTGCGGGCCGTCGCTCGGAGGGACCAGGGCCAGCCGCAGCCCTAAGGTTGTTCCCGGCTCTTCGTGTTGCCAGCCGTAGCTCGCCGGTGAGTTTCGGACACCAACACATTCTGGCACGCCCGGTGGGACCGTCTTCGACATCAACTGCATCGCCATCTACATCTGAGATGGCGGAAGGTACTCCAGTCACGTACGAGGATCTGCCCGAGGAGCTCAAGAAGAAGTATGACGACGTCAAAGCTATCCTCGAGGCCGACCTCATCGGCTCTTTCCACAGGACTCGCTCGCATGGCATCAGGTGGAGAGGGTTCACACCTGAAGGCGCGCTCGACGGAATTGACCTGTCCACCCCTTCAGAAGAACGCACCAGGTCCTTGCGTCAGGAGATCAATTTCATGGTAGCTCATTCGCTACACCGCCATTCTGAGAGCCTGGTGAACACTTTGGAGCGTGTCGCCCTTCGGGTGCTCCATGAAATCTTGAGGCATCAGTACTCTCCGTCAGGACCTGCTCTAGGGACTCACCAAGGAGAGCTACCACTCCAGAGCCGACCACCGCTGCCGTTCGCGCTGGCAGCACCAGAGGTGCCGAGTACACCGGCATTCGTCGTCTACAAGATCGGTGGCGATCCTAGTGACTACCAGTTCTTGTATGAGGCGCCTAAGGAGATCCCTCACGGATACACGTGCACATACGTGCCAGACAGCAGTAACTGGGCACTCACGAACCAGGCTGCAACAGCAGGGACTTCCGGAACAGCAGGAGGAGCTTCTGGATCAGATCTTGAGAAGCAGACGTGGCTAGCTAAGTATGCCACTCCGACGAACGTCCAGAGCCCAACTCCTGTAGCTAGCTCAGATCTTGAGAAGCAAGCGTGGCTAGCTAAATACGCCACGCCAGCGAATCTTCAGAGCTCCACTCCTGCAGCTAGCACCGCGGATCAGATCAGCACGATCTTGAGAGACCAATTCGGCATGGTGCCGAAAAGGAGGGCAATCGGCTATTCCAAGCCGTATCCCAACGACTACGATTTGATCCCACTACCACCCAAGTATCGGCTCCCTGAATTCTCCAAGTTTAGTGGGTTGGATGGCTCCAGCTCTATGGAGCATATAAGCCGATATTTGGCGTAGCTGGGCACGATCTCAGCTGCAGATGCACTACGCGTGAGGTTCTTTGCACAATCCCTCACAGGATCGGCTTTTGGGTGGTACACATCGCTGCCACCAGATTCGATCCGGACTTGGAAGCAGTTGGAAGAGCAATTTCACATGCAGTATCACTCAGAAGCTTCCGAGGCTGGCATTGCCGATCTAGCACAAGTACGTCAGAAGCGCGGAGAAACAGTGTTAGAATACATCCAGCGCTTCAGGACCGTGAGGAACCGATGTTATTCAGCTCATTTGACTGAAAAAGAAGCAGTCGAGTTGGCGGTGGTGGGTCTCGCCTCACCGATCAAGGATATGGCTTCCCAAGCAGACTACTCTTCACTGGCGCACATGGTTCAGAAACTGTCATTATATGAGCAGCGCCACCCAGAGTTGTACCAGGACAAATTCAAACGTGCAGTAGTCCTGGTTGAGACAGAGGAAGATGAAGGGTCTGCGGGAGATCAAGAGGTAGCAGTGGCTGAATGGACTCGGGGGGCAACCCCCGTATCCTGCAAATGGGTTAAGCCACCAGGTCCGCCCAGAGGGTTTGATTTTGACGTAACTAAAACTGAGCAAATTTTTGACCTCTTACTTAAGGAGAAGCAACTGAAGTTACCTGAAGGCCTCAAAATCCCCACGGTACAGGAGCTGAACGGAAAGCCATACTGCAAATGGCATAACTCGTTCTCCCATACCACCAACGACTGCAGGGTGTGGTGTCAGCAGATCCAAATGGCGATAGAACAAGGACGTCTAATTTTCAACCAGTACGCCATGAAAGTCGACACACACCCCTTCCCCGCCGTTAACACGGTGGAGTACGCTTACCCCGAAGGGTGCCAGCCAGGTTTCTCATTGAGCATCAACATGGTCGAGCCTGGGCACCACTCTGGTAAGGACAAAGGCGAGGGCAGCCGCTCTCGTAGCAAGGACAAAGAGGAAGCCGCTCCACGCGATCGGCTCCGGCACGATGGCAAACGCTACATCACAGAGGGAGAAGTGAAGAATGTGCGATATCAATGACCTCTCTCTGATCATCTCCTCAACAAATACGTGAGTCAGTACGACCAACGCCAGCGGTACAACAGCGACGATGAAAGGGATCGTCTAGCTAGCAGGGACGCCAGGAGACATCGTCGGCATGATCACGATGAGGAGAGATACGAGCGCCGTGCCAAGGAAAGGTCAAGAGAACAAGACAACATGGACAAGCACTGGGACTGTCCTTTCTTCAAACACTGCTGGGATTCAGGAATGAGCCGATTGCCTACAATCGGCAACTGCCGTAATGTAGACGAAGAAGAAGGGTGCAACAGACGTGTCAGTGTTCAAACGTCTTGGGCCTCTCCCATCTAGGAACAAGCGAACTGAGTCCTCTCGGGAAGAAGACCTCGAGGAGTTGGAAGATGACTATGAAGAAGAAGAGGACAAGTACCACCGGCCAAGGTGGTGCCCTGATGGACTCAGCCGTTCCCAAAAGCGTAGGGTTCAGCGACTGCGTGGCTTGGAGGAAGGCGAAAGGTTATACCTGCACACGCTAAGGAAGGCGCGGCCCGATCTGGCCGCGAAAATTCAACGAACCCTAGACGAAGAGGGTCGACCACAAAAGATGGAGTGGCGCCCCAAGCAAAGGAAAGCCGATGATGAGACATCGGCTAGTACAAACATGGTGTTCATCCTTCCAGCGGAGTTTTGTGCTCCAGGATTAGACGAAGCACCTGTGGCACAACTTGACTGCGGCCCACGGCCGGTTATCTTTGAGAAGCCATGTGAAAGAAGTTACAGACACCTGAAGGCCCTGTACTTACGAGGTTATATCAATGGGCAGCCTGTCAATAGGATGCTGGTGGACACCGGAGCGACAGTCAACATCATGCCATACTCCATGCTACGTCAGTTGGGACGCTCTAGCTCGGATCTGATCAAGACCAACGTGACACTGAGAGATTTCAACGGCCAAGCATCTGATGCACAAGGTGTTCTGAACGTGGATCTGACCGTAGGGAGGAAAACTATCCCTACGACGTTCTTCATTGTCGACAGCAAGAGCACTTACCCTGTCCTGCTAGGGAGAGATTGGATCCACACCAACTGTTGCATTCCATCTACGATGCACCAATGCTTAATACAGTGGGATGGAGATGAAGTAGAAGTCGTCCATGCAGACGATACAGCCGAGATTTCAACGGCTGGCATGAACGTTTGGGAGACGGAAGGCCAAGAGCCAGTCTCAGGCATCACTTTGGACGACTGCGAGTACATCGACGTGTCAAAAAACGGGGTGAGGCTGGTCTTATCCACTGGCCTGACCGTGTAACAAGAACAAAGTCTATGAACGTACATGGGAAGGCCGATCCTTGTGATCGGCCCCAAAAAATGAACAGTAATGATCTTGTCTCAAGCATGTCACGTAGTCATAGTGAAGCACGAACAAGATGTAAACCTCTTTTGAGCAATGCAATCAAGATGGGGGCCGATTCCAGCAATCGGCCCATATTATCCTTGCCATACGTTTTGCCTGTGTTCAGCGTCGATCTAACAGGTGACAGAAAGCTAGGATATGGGTTTACATCGGCTGATGAGCTAGAAGAAGTCGACATTGGTCCTGGGGATAAGCCATGACCAACCTTCATCAGCAAGAAGTTAGATCCACATCTCAGGAGCCAGATGATAGCTCTGTTAAAAGAGTATCCAGATTGCTTTGCATGGGATTACACAGAGATGCCTGGGTTAGACAGGAGCATCATTGAGCATCGGCTCCCTCTCAAGAAAGGATTTCGGCCGTTCCAACAACGAGCACGTCAGATGAAGGCCAAAATTCTCGAAGAAGTCAAGAAAGAGATCGAGAAAATGTTAGCCGCCGGGTTCATCAGGCCATGCAGGTATGCTGAATGGATCTCCAGTATTGTACCTGTGGAGAAAAAGGACGGCCGATGGCGTGTGGCTATAGATTTCCGAGATCTCAACAGAGCCACTCCAAAAGATGAATATCCAATGCCTGTGGCAGAAACATTGATCAACGCAGCTGCTGGCCACAAGGTGTTGAGTTTCATGGATGGCAATGCCGGCTACAACCAGATTTTCATGGCCCCAGAAGATATACACAAGACTGCATTCCGAGTACCAGGATCAGTAGGCTTGTTCGAATATGTGGTCATGACCTTTGGTTTGAAGAATGCCGGTGCAACGTACCAACGAGCCATGAACTATATTTTTCATGATCTGATCGGCAAGTTGGTGGAAATCTACATCGATGACGTGGTGGTCAAGTCTGTCTCCATGGAAGGACACTTGGATGATTTGCGATGCATCCTAGACCGAACTCGGAAGTTCGGACTCAGAATGAATCCAAAGAAGTGCGCCTTTGGTGTGACGGCCGGTCAGTTCCTAGGCTTTCTTGTTCATGAACGAGGAATTGAGATCGGCCTGAAAAGTCAAGAGGCAGTACGTACCATGCAACCGCCTACCACGAAGAAGGAGCTCCAACGTCTGATCGGCAAGATCAATTTCGTCCGGCGATTCATCTCTAACCTCTCAGGACGAATTGAGCCATTCATGGCGTTGGTCAAGATTAAATCTGATGATGAGTTTCACTGGGGGGCAGAACAACAGCAGGCGTTTGATGAGATTAAGCGGTATCTAACAACACCACCTGTGCTAGTTCCGCCTCAGCAGGACAGGCCGTTCTACATCTACCTATCAGTAGCTGACACGTCCATTGCTTCAGTGGTGGTGCAACTCTACGAGGGCGTTGAAAAGGTTGTGTTCTACCTCAGTAGGAGGATGTTGGATGCAGAGACAAGGTATCCTGAGGTTGAGAAGTTATGCCTCTGCCTGTTCTTCACCTGCACCAAGCTCCATCACATCCTTTTGACGGCAGAGATCATCGTCATATGCAAATCAGACGTTGTCAAGCACATGCTGTCGGCTCCTGTTTTGAAAGGCCGACTTGGTAAGTGGATGTTTGCGTTATCTGAGTTTGATCTCCGGTATCAGCCTGCGAAAGCAGTCAAGGGGCAAGCGTTGGCCGATCTCATAGCTGAACGGATCAATACTAATATAGCAGCACTATCTATACGTGCATGGGCTATGTTCTTCGATGGATCGGCTTGTGACGATGGTTGTGGCATCGGCATTCTGCTCGTGTCGCCTCGGGGGGCAACATACTCCTTCTCCATCAGACTATCTACCCCTTGCACAAACAATGTCACTGAGTATGAGGCAGTACGCAAGGGACTGGAGTTGCTGCTGGAAGCCGGCGTAAGCGGTGGAGCTTTTTGGAGACTCGAAGTTGGTGATTTTCCAGCTCACGGATGAATACAAGTGCGAGAGTGAGTCACTCTTCCCATATTGGATGGAATGTCGTGAGCTGATGACATATTTTCGGTACATCAATTTCAATTGGGTCCCAAGATCTCAGAATACCGACGCCAATGATCTCGCGCAAATGGCGTCAGGATACAAGGACATACCAGATGGGTCAGAAGTTCAGGTGCGCTTCACGGAACAGATGATCGGAGAGCCGATATCTTCAATTACTTGAAGGATTCGGCTGGGGGCACCTAAACGGATAAGATACAAGGCCATGAAATATGTCCTTATAGGAGATGACATGTTCTACAGACGTTGGAAGGGTTACTACTCAAGTGCAGGACCAACTGAGTCTAATCGGCTCTTACATGAGGTGCACGAAGGCGCCTGTGGAACTCACCAATCGGCTCATAAGATGAAGTGGCTGATTAGGCGATCAAGGTTTTATTGGCCCACTATGCTTGAGGATTGCTTCAAGTACTACAAGGGATGCCAAGCGTGTCAGATGTTCGGGAAAATTCAGATGGTACCCGCATCAGCAATGAACCCCATCATCAAGCCTTGGCCATTCCGAGGTTGGGGCATGGATATGATCGGCAAAATCCATCCTGCGTCGAGCAAAGGCCACGAGTGGATCCTGGCCATTACAGACTACTTCACCAAATGGGTGGAGGCCGTCCCTATGAAGAAGGTAAAATCAGAAGATGTTATCAAATTTGTCAAAGAACACGTCATTCATAGGTTCGGGATTCCCCAAACAATCACGACCGATGGAGGTTCGGTCTTTATTTCTAAAGAATTCAGGAAATTCTGCGATGACATGTGGATTAAGCTGATCCGATCATCTCCATATTATGCTCAAGCCAACGGGCAAGCTGAAGCGTCTAATCAGAGCCTGATCAAGCTGATCAAGAGGAAGATTGACGAAAACCCTAGGGTTTGGCATGAAACACTGTCAGAAGCTTTGTGGGCCTACCGCATGTCATGCCATGGAGCCATAAAGACTTCGCCTTACCAGCTTGTCTATGGGCAGGAAGCCGTATTGCCTTGGGAAATTACGGCTGGATCAAGACGTGTCACGTTTCAGAATGATCTAACAGCTGAAGAATATGCAGCTTTGATGAGTGACACTATTGAGGATGCAACGGAACTTAGACTTTGGTCGTTGGAAAAAATTAAAGAGAACAAAGCCAGGGTAGCTCGTGCATACAATAAGAAGGTGAGACCGAAGGAGTTCCAAGTTGGTGATCTAGTATGGGAAGCAGTGTTGCCATTAGGAACCAAGGATAAAGCATATGGCAAATGGTCTCCTAATTGGCACGGTCCATACAAAGTCGTTCAAGCCTTGAAGGGTAATGCATACATGCTGGAGCAGCTGGACGGCGCTAAGTTCCCAGTAGCTGTCAATGGTCAACATCTCAAGAAATATTTCCCAAGCATGTGGGATGATCAGTAAAGGAAATATGGGGGCCGATTCATGAAATCGGCCAGTAAAAAAAAATTTATATACAAATCACAGCCGATGCGCAGACATCGACTTGAGAAATATAAATATCAATACAACCGATGCATGGACATCGACTTTAGAATAATAAAAAAGCCGATGCATTACCATCGACTCTAAACAGAACAAGCTCGATTGAGCAGGTTAATAGGTCAAGTTCAAGCCAGGGCCCATGGCATTGGAGATGGTTTTCTCGATTGGATTTTGCTGAATCTGTGCGTTTGAGATCGGGAGATGGCGTGGACACGAATTGGATTTGTTGACCGTGTGAGTAGGCAACTTTTATGGCCTTAAAGCATGTTTATGGCATAAGCCGATGCCCTGCCATCGGTTCTTTGTGCATCGACCTCGTTTGACAATCGGCAAAATCGACAAAAAAGCAAAATTATTTGGGGAATATTTCTTCATTAATAAAGGATTTCTTACAAAGAAAGAGCCGATTGCTCAAGGAAGGAAGAACAAAAGAAAGGCCTATTGGCCGATTTACTACTACTGCTAGGCCTATGCTACTAGGTCCTAGTCTACGGGCCGTTGCTGCCCTCGTCGTCGTCGTCGGAGCTCTCGTCGGCGCTGCTGCCGGCGGGCTCCTCGTCACTGCTCCAGCGGCCCCCAGGGGGGGCCTCGTCATCTTCATCGTCGACGTCGTCGTCGTCGTCGTCGTCATCATCATCTAACCCGGCGCGGAACCGCTTCGCCGGCGGGTAATCCTCGAGGGAGTCGGTGTCGTCGTCTTCCTCCTCCTCTTCCTCGGAGGAGGTATACTCGTCCCAGGAGAACGAGTCATCCTCACTCTCCGATTCCAGTTCCCCGTCGGCGAGGAACTGGAGCTCTTCGTCTCCGCTGGTCAAGGACTTGTCATCCTCGGACCAAACGGAGGAGGCGTGGTCCTCCTGGTCCCACTCTTCTGGGGCGCGCCTGTTGTTCGCCCTCATCTGAGCAGCCACCGGGTCCCACTCCGGCGTCGGCTCACGAGACGAGGAGGAATCGAAGAATACCGACGAGCTGGAGGAGGAAGAGGAGGAGTAGGACTGGGAGGAGAGATCCGATGAGGCGGAGGAAGAAGAGGAGGAAGACATTGCTCTGGATTGGGGTTTTTTGGGTGCCGATGGCCAGAACAGAGAAAGGGGATATAGTGGGGATTCAATGCCACAGCAGTTTCCGAGGAGGTGGTGCCCAAAGAAAAAAAAAACAACGGTCAAATCACGCAGAGAAGTTGAGAAGGCAAGGCATCATGATGAAGGATACTGCGACGGTTTTTGCCCTGCCACGACATGACCCGACGAAGAAAAAGCAGAGTGATTTTGGAATTATCAATTCCAAAACCAGGGGGGCATGTGTTATCACCAGAATTTGACCGAGTCAGAGGTGGGCCGCGATCAAGATTGGGCTTGAAGAATATACGTGGGAGAAATACGTGAACCGGCCTTGTACACGAAGTTTGGGCAGTTTGCCCTTGTATCTGTAAATATAGTAGGATACGTGTCGGTCAGTTAGAGTTTGGCTCGTGCACGGTTGGGATTATTCCCACGTTAGAAAGTCTACGGACTATAAATATGTATCTAGGGTTATCAAGAAAGACAACAATCACGTTCATCAAAAACCAATCTTGGCGCATCGCCGACCCCTTGTTTCGAGGGTTTCTTCCGGGTAAGCATCATGCTGCCTAGATCGCATCTTGCGATCTAGGCAGTATACGTTTATTCGTCGTTCATGCGTTGCTCGTACTGAAGCATTTTTGATGGCGAGCAACGTAGTTATCATAGATGTGTTAGGGTTAGCATTGTTCTACCGTGCTACATGCTTCCGTCCATGCAACCCTTAGACGTCTAGCCGTCCTTACACCTTTCTTAGGTGTAAGGGCGGCACCTTGCTTGATCATTGTTTAGTAGATCCGATCCGTTATGATTGCTCCTTGATTCTTCAGGGATTAGTTTAATATCTGCATAGTTAGGCCTTACAAACGGGTTGAAGGATCCAGTGGTACGTAGGGTGTAGTTTGCTAACCCTAGACAAGATGTTCCGGGAATCAACTTAATGTTGGTTTTTAGGCCTTGTCTAGGGTCGGTTTATTATCACCGTGCGTAGCTGCCAGGCTCAATCACGAGTAGGATGTTCCGATTATGTGGTGAAAACCCTAAATCGTCGTAGGTCGTTTTAGCTACATATTGATCAAGCAGGACCACCATGTGATCGTAGACCTCATACGAACCATGGGTGGATCGGCTCCTTGAGCCGATTCACAGGACAACCTGAGAGCCGATCGAGGCTCGTATTTAATGTTTACGTGTATGCCATGCAGGAAACTAAGCGAAGCAAATCCATTACCTTCCTGATCAGGTATAGATCAGGTGGCACGCCCTTGCACCAGCATCGGGACGTGTGTACCAGGAGCTTTGCGGGCCGTCGCTCAGAGGGACCAGGGCCAGCCGCAGCCCTAAGGTTGTTCCCGGCTCTTCGTGTTGCCAGCCGTAGCTCGCCGGTGAGTTTCGGACGCCAACAATTGTCTTCAAAAATTCTGTTTGGTATTTTATTTAAATAGAGAATTTTATGCTGATCCATTTTCATTTTTTTAATTATTTTTTTAGAGCTTTTCTCAATTTTCTATTGAATTTCAAAGTTTCAGGTTTTTATCAAATTGTGAAAAGTCATATTTGCCCCTGGGCCCACCTGTCAGTGGAGCCCAGTGGGTTGGGCTAAACCAGCTCGGGTCCAACCGACCCAAGCGGTCGCTCGCTCACTCCCTCACCTCGCGCCGCTCGACCTAACCCTAATCCCCTCCGCTCTCACTGGCGACCTGCGTCGCCCGCACCGTCGCCGGCCGATTCCGGCGGTCTCCGGCCGCCATGGCTTACGCCATGGGGCGCAATCGAACCGCCAGACGACGGCGATTCGTTCTCTCCGCGTTGATTTGGAGCTGACGTCGTCCCTCGCTCGTCATCGACCCTCGCCGCCATGCCTAGGGTTCGGGATCCGCTTGATCCCGTGGCTCCCCAAGCTCAGGGCGAGATGGTGCTGTGGCCGCCACGATGGGGTGGTGCTGTGGCGCCGCCATGGCCTGGCTTGGCCTGGCGCCGCCGCGCCCTGGCGTGTGCTGCCGTGGCCGCCATGGTAGATGGCCAGCTCGACCCTGGTACGTCCTCCACCTCTTCTTCTCTCTTATGTGCCTGTTCTTTTTCCTCTCTCAGTAGCTCTAGCTAAGGCTTTCCTCCTAATGGAGGGCCTGCCGTGCTGTTGCTGCTGCTCTGTTGCGCCTAGCTTGCTGTGTGGCGTGTGCTGCTGCTGCTTGAGCTACTGCCATGAATCCTAGCTACGGTGCTGTCCTATTCTGCCTATTAGCTATGCTTAATTCTTGCTATCTTGGTTGTGCACATTCATAGCATGTTCCAGAGCCACATGCTTGTTGAATCTTGCATATCTGGCTTGGATCCTTCCCTGTGCCTCTGTTCTAGTTACTATTCTTGCTAGACACTCATGTGTATTCAATTTGGCTGCCCTGGCTTGATTACCATGTGTAATCCTTGCAATTTGCAAGTTCCAGGGCACTGGTATGCTGTCCCTTGTGCTCAATTTCATGTGTAAGCTTGATTGAGCATTACTGCTGGTAAACTGCATGATTCAGTGATGAGCACCAAGTGCTTTACTTATTTATCTTGATCTAGTGGTTCATCCTGCCTTGGATGTACTTCTGGATACAATCATTTAATTATCTATTTGGTTGTCTGTGAAACACTTGTTGATTATCTGTGGCCAATTAAATACCTGGTCCATGCTCTGTTGCTTAGTGATGCTCTAGCATGCCCTAGCATGCTATGGCAAGCTTTGATGATCATGTGATCATCAACATCTGATAATTGGTTTGCTTACCTGTGCCTGTGCATTGCTGTTACCTATTTATGTGTATGTGTGTGGCACAGATCAGTGCTGGTGCTTGCTCAAGCATCAGCTGATGCTTGCAGTGATCCTCTGGATCATTAGCAAATGTTTATTCCAAGGTTTGCTTGTTAACATCAATTATCTGTGTTGCTTTAATTGATGGAGTGGATAATTGATGTGAACTGTGATACAGTGATGATCATCACAATTGATTGGCTTAGGCTAGATGGATGCCCACAGTGGTTGGGAACCCTAGCCCTTCTTTGAACCCAACCAGGGTGATGATATTTGTATCTGGCTTGTTGGTTTGGCTGTTCTAGGGTTTGAGGTGACCCTGGCAGTATTCATATGCTGCCCTAGGGTAGCTCCCCTATTTGGTGGCTTTCTGTGATGGATAGATGCTCACTGGCTAGTCACTTAGTGAATTTCCAGTAGCCTTGATGTTGATAAACAGGATAGGCACATGTTGCCTGTCAATCTGATGGTTTGGCTAGGCTAATAGGTGCTTTGCAAATTTGGATGGCTACAAGGAGTAAATCCATGCTGGATTTCTCTGGTTTTGACACTGTGTTGTCACAACCAGTGTTCCCTGGTTTAGTTTCCTTCTAGCCCTGATTATACTTGCTGGCACCAATTTGGTTTAGTAACCAAATGATGATACCTCCAGGGTTTTCCTACCCTTCTGTGCTCCTGTGATGCAAGTATGCTTAAATATGAGCAAGGTGTGATCTTGCTCAGGCTCTTGTGTGGTATACCTCAATCCAGCTCCTAGAATGTGCTGTTGGTGTAGAGGTTTGCCTTTGTGTTAATCGTATGATTGCTTTGCTTGCCCTGCTCCTCCTGGTGACTTGATGAACTTGATTTAAATCAGGGGTGTGCTGGAATAGATTGAACAGTGAGGCTATTCTATCTGTTCTAGCTGTTCTTGGTGTTCTTAGTGTTCTTGGTGTTCTTACCAGTTCAGTTCTGCCGATGGATGATTCAAGTGACTAGGGTTTGACTGGAAAAAGCTTTTATATGCTGCTGGCTTGCTCTTGTTGGTCGACAGCACTACCTCTTTCCATGGTGACTCACTGTGTAGGTGTTACACATGCACACAGCCTTGTATGCTGCCTGGTTGTGTGTGTGTGCAAGCCCAGCTTGGGACTTGTACTGATGGTTTGGATCAGTTTGGCAGAACCTTGTTCATATCCTCTCCAATTCTATTTGATTCCTCACCTGCCAAGTGGCTATGCCACTTGGCCTAACACTTGTTTTTATTTTCTTTGTGTTTGTGTGCAGGGAAACAACCTGATGCTCCAAGAATCATGGAGATCATCAAGTACAAGGCTAGATGAAGACTAGCTTGTAGTGTTAGGATAGATTATGAAATTGTAATTTCCTTTTCCTTTCATTTTCTATTTTGTCCAATTCCTGTAATATGTTGTAATTCCATAATTCAAATCTGAATATTGTAAAGACAATGTATTATGTGTGTGATGATCAATAAAGCTCAAGTTTTCCTTATTGAGCTTGGTGTAATTGTTGTATTACTTATATTCTTGCTTATTGATCATTGTTTGTGTAATTCTCTCAAGTTTGAATTATGTGATGATTATTTAATGTTTGAATTTGAAATTCAAATTCAAATTTGGTTTGAATTCATTCAACATCTTAACTTATAATTCAATCATGCAACTTAAGGTTTCAATGCAATATCACTTCTCTCTTCTCAAAACCCTAATTTAGATAAGTAGGAACAAGTTCATCGCACTCTCGAAACCCTAACCCTGTAAGGTGTCGAGAGAGAAACCTGTCCCCCTTCGATGCAGTTTTGTTTTAAAAGCGCGAAATTTCCCCGTAATTTACAATGCAATGCACATCCCTTTCTAAAATCTACCCCTCGATCGTCTCTAAACCTGGGATATTACAATTAAGCTCAGCAACAATGGAGGAGAGAGAAGGGGAAGAGATAAAATCGTGTTGGGGAAGAAGGGGCCCTTAAATAGGCTCCTCCAAATCCAACCGTTATGCCCAGATTTGGCCTAAGTGGTACAACCACTTTGGGGTAAGCGGTACTACCGCTCTGAGTTCGAATTCGATCCAGATCTGGTCAAAGGACACAGAGCGGTACTACCGCACTAGGTACCGCTCGTGGTACCGCAATAGGGTCCAGACCTTACTGGACTCGAAGTGGTACCAGGGCGGTACCAGGGCGGTACTGCCGTAACTCAGTTACGGTACCTAAGCGGTACCTTGAGCGGTACTACCGCTCGTGAGCGGTACTACCGCTCTAGGTACTGCAGAGGTACCGCAGCGAGTTTCTGGAGGGCAACTCAAGATGAGACTCGTGAGCGCATGCGACAGCGGTACCTATAGGGGTAGCGGTACTACCGCCATGTGTACCGGTAATCTTGGCTTTGGCTAAATCTGGTTTTCTTCCCTTTTTCTCTCCAACTTTGTTACCTCGCTAAACACACACAAAACCAGAAAACCTATCAACTACGCTTCAGTCTTCCGATCTTGACGCGTCCAGCGAGGTCACCGTGTACTTGCAAATCTAACAATGATACTCAAGGCACACGGTGAGATTACTCAAGTGTTTTCATCAAACACACAAAACTTGGGGTATGAATTTTGCTCTTACAATCTCCCCCTTTTTGGTGTTTGATGACAACACAAGAGTTGACAATAACAAATGATATTATGATGAGAGCATTAGATTTGCAAAAACTCGACGGAGCTCCCCCTACACATGTGCATATCATGAATATGTATTTGAATACAAATACACATGTTATAGAGACATCACTCCCCCTAGTTTTTACAAACCAAGCACATATGCAACATAGATAGATGACATGTTCAAGAGGCATATGCACAATATGGAGGCAACATAAGATCATATACGGAGATTTGGGTGAGGTTATCATACCATAGCCTTGAGAATACCAAAACTCACAATAGGATGCCTCCATAGGGTTGTTGATGTAGCCATAAGACAAAATAAGCAACTAGAATCAACCGGCTACAAACAACAAAGGTCTCCATCCACCTAGGAACTTCTCCCCCTTTGGCATCGGAACACCTAAAAGGAGGGTAGCGAAACTAGAGAGATGGAGAAAAAGAACATACAACCAAGCTTGCAAAAAATCACGAGAAAACAAGCTTGAAGGAGGTTCTCAAAAACAAGAAGAAGAAAGCAAAGAAGAAATACAAAACAAGGTCACGAAGAACCGAAAAACCCTCAAAGAGGGGGTGTTGGTGGCCGAAGCCACCGTGTAAGAGTATAGTAGTTGTGAGGTCGCGTAGATGTATCTAGGACTCACGGACTACAACTCAACATGAAGCTCATAAGTCACTTAATTGACAAATAGCAAATGTTTTGGATTTCTTTATGCATTATGGGGGGAGTGATAGCTCAATGGATTTAAACCGCACTCCCCCTATGTCAATGCGTGCCTTTCATCTAGATATGACGGTAAGATTGGTATGTGCGCACGACGGTCAAGCAAAGTTCGACGGATCAATGATATTTAGCTCATGCCTCAACTCAATAAAGCGCTTCTCATCCAAGGGCTTCGTGAAGATGTCCGCCAATTGCTCCTTGGTGCCAATATAGGATAGTACAATATCTCCGCGAGCAATGTGGTCCCGGATGAAGTGGTTCCGTATCTCAATGTGCTTCGTCTTGCCATGAAGAACTGGATTGTAGGCGTTCTTGATTACGCTCTCATTGTCACACAAAAGAGGCACCTTGCTATACTCGAGTCCATAATCCCGCAAGGTTTGCCTCATCCATAAGATTTGAGCACAACTACTTGCCACGGCAATATACTCGGCTTCCGCGGTGGAGACGGAGACACAATTTTGCTTCTTCGAGGACCAACACATCAAAGATCTCCCAAGAAAGTGACATGCTCCGGAGGTAGACTTCCTATCAATCTTGTCGCCCGCCCAATCGGAGTCGGTGAAACCAACCAAAGCAAAGTCCGTGTCCCTTGGGTACCATAGTCCGAAGTGTGGGGTATCAACTAAATATCGAAAGATCCTCTTGACCGCCACAAGGTGGCTTTCCTTCGGACTTGCTTGAAACCGTGCACACATACCAACGCTCAACATTATATCCGAGCGAGAGGCACAAAGGTAGAGAAGCGAACCTATCATCGAACGGTAGAGCTTGGTATCCACCGCCTTGCCGCCCTCGTCAAGAGTGAGTTGACACTTGAGTTGCATCGGAGTTCCGATCCCCTTGGCGTCCTTCATATCAAAGCGCTTGAGCATGTCTTGGAGGTACTTTGCTTGATTGATGAAGGTGCCTTGTCGCATTTGCTTGATCTCGAACCCAAGAAAGTACTTGAGTTCACCCATCATTGACATCTCAAACCTATTTGTCATCAACATAGCAAACTCATCGTTGAATTTTGTGTTAGTAGAGCCAAATATGATGTCATCTACATAGAGTTGGCATACGAAAAGCTCCCCATTGACCTTCTTAGTAAAAAGAGTGGGATCGATTTTCCCCACTTGGAAACCACGGTCTTCAAGCAACTCCTTGAGATGCTCATACCAAGCTCTAGGAGCTTGTTTGAGACCATATAGGGCCTTTTTGAGCTTGAAGACATGGTCCGGGAAATGGGGGTCCTCGAACCCCGGGGGTTGCTTCACATATACTTCCTCGTGTAGAGGACCATCAAGAAAAGCACTCTTAACATCCATTTGTTGTAACTTAAAGCCATGATGTGAGGCAAAGGCCAAAAGGATACGGATGGACTCGAGCCTTGCAACGGGTGCAAAGGTTTCACCAAAGTCCACGCCTTCGACTTGAGAATAGCCTTGTGCCACCAATCTTGCTTTGTTGCGGATGACCGTGCCACTTTCATCTTGCTTGTTCTTGAAGATCCACTTGGTGCCGATAACATTGCGGCAACGATCGGGTCGCTTCATGAGAGTCCATACATCATTCCTCTTGAAGTTGTTGAGTTCCTCTTGCATTGCATTCAACCAATCGGGATCGTTGAGAGCATCATCAAATTTGAGTGGTTCCACCCTAGAGACAAAGGCTTGGTGCGCACAAAAGTTTGCAAGTTGCCTTCGAGTGGTGACATTTCTCTTTAGATCACCAATGATGTTTTGCAAGGAATGAGACTTGAGACGCAAGTGTCTTGTAGTAGGATCTTCACGGCGAGTGTTGGCTTGAGGAGATGGTTCTTGTGAGTCCTCTTGGCCTTCATCCTCCATTGTCGTTGAAAGAGGCAACTTTGTCATGAGATCCGGACGGCTCGAGGTTATAGGGAATATCATTGTCCATGAAGATTGTCCCCGAACCATTCGGAGAAGAACTTGAAGCTTGACCTTGGTCACTTGATGTTGGGTGTTGAGGTAGACGAGCTTGCGGTGTATGTTGTTCTTGAGCTTGTTGAGGTGAACTTGGACTTGATTGTTGTTGTAGATGTCGAGGTTGATCTTGAGGTTGAGGTTGAACTTGAGGTTGTTGTAGAGGTTGACTTGCATTTGTTAGATCAACAGAAGAAGCTTGGCCTTGTGGTGTAGATGGCTCCACTTGGGTGGAACTTGGTCCTTCCCCGGTACTCATAGAAGGTAGCGTTTGAGGTAGGCGAATGCCTACACCCATCCTTCCTATGGTATCCGGGGGAATTGCATCTCCTTTCTCACAAGAAGCACTTCGCTCCTCCAAAGATCTATCATCTTCATCGAACGTCACATCACAAGATTCTACAACACGTCCACTTGACTTGTTGAAGACTCTATAGGCGTGAGAGTCCGTAGCAGAGCCAACGAAAATTCCTTCTTGAGCTCTTGAATCAAACTTGGATAGGCGCGTGTCCTTGACAAGTATGTAGCATTTGCATCCGAAGACCTTGAAGTATGACACATTAGGCTTGTTGCCGGTGAGGATCTCATATGGTGTCTTCTCAAGACCTTTGCGAAAGTAGAGGCGATTACTAGCATGGCAAGCGGTAGAGATAGCTTCCGCCCAAAAATTGTAGTTGGACTTGTATTCCATCATCATGGTTCGAGCGGCTTCGATCAAGGTTCGATTCTTCCTTTCGGCGACCCCATTTTGTTGGGGAGTATATGGCGTGGAGTATTGGTGTTCGATTCATTCCTCGCCGAGAAAGTCATCCAATGTGTAGTTCTTGAATTCCGTTCCATTGTCGCTCCTTATTGCGAGAATCTTGTTGTCGTACTTGCATTGAACTTGGTTGGCAAACTCCATCATGGTCCGTTGAGTCTCACTCTTGCACTTGAAGAAGAATACCCAACAATAGCGTGAATAGTCATCAATGATGACGAGGCAATACTTCTTTCCTCCAAGACTTTCATGAGATGGTGGACCAAAGAGATCGACATGTAGGAGCTCCAAGCATCTTGTGGTAGAGATGATAGTCTTGGCCTTGTGAGGAGCTCCATGCATTTTTCCTTGTACGCAAGCCCTACAAACACGATCCTTGCAAAAAGAGACATCTTCTTTTAGTTCGAGAATGTGGCCACCCTTGTGGAGACTTTGCAAAGTCCTCATGTTGACATGGGCTAGTCGGCGATGCCATAACCAACCCTTGTCACCTTTGGCGAATAAGCAAAGAGCGGAAGACGTTGTCTTTCCGGAGAAATCGACAACATACAAACCGTTCTCTACATATCCAACAAAAGCTACATTGAGTGTCTTGCTCCACAAGAGGACCACCATATGTTCATCAAAGAATGTGCATAGTCCCATACGAGAAATTTGATGAACGGAGAGTAAGTTGTAACCAAGGGTCTCGACAAGGAGGACATTCACAAGTGAGATGTCGGGTGTTACCACCACCTTGCCAAGACCCAATACCTTAGAGCACGTGTTGTCGCCATATGAAACGGTAGAGAGAGAAGGCACGAGGTCGACAACAATATCCTTGCTTCCGGTCATATGACTTGTGGCTCCACTATCAACCACCCATTTAGCGCCACCGGAAGCATAGTCCTACAAGGAATCAAGTCTTGGATTTAGGTACCCATTTTTCAATGGGTCCTAGCATGTTAGTAACAAGGGGTTTGGGAACCCAAATAGTCCAATCAACATTGTCCTTTTGAGGACTAATAAAGCGAGCACAAATATGTCCATAGTAATCAACAAAAAGAACATGAGAAGGGTTGTTAGAGCCGGCGAAACCCGTCGAGGCGAAGTTGGATACTCCATCCCTTCTTGAGCTAGCATTGCTCCCTTCACGGTTGGTCTCCATGTTCTTCTTGTCCATCTTCTTCTTGGTCCTCCTCTTCCTCTTTCTCTTTGGCTTGGTAGCCACTCCTCCTTCATTGCACGAGCCCTCTTTGGCTCCATCTTTTGCTTCAATGATTCCTTCCAAGTACTTGGCTTGAACTTGGAGTCTATCAACCTTGGCCTTCAAGCGATTGACTTCATCTTCATGCTCCGGGTGTGGATGGCAAATATCAAACACTTGGACCTCCTTTGCCTTGTTCACCCGGAAGTGTTCCATCAAAGCTTCTTCTTGGAGAGCGTTCAACTTCATGAGCAAGCGCTTGTCATTTTCCATCTTGGCAATGTCGCTTTCATGAGTGCAACATGCACGGTCCTTGCTCAAAGGAAAGTACTCCTTCAATGTTTCTTCTTGCATGGAGTTGATCTCCATGAGCTTGGCTTCCCTTCTCTTCAAGGCGGCTATTTGCTCCTCATGATCACAACACGTATCCTTCTCCTTGCTCACGCGGAGACACTCCACCAACGACTCTTCTTGCTTGCTACTCAAACTCAATAGCTTGGCCTTGGTGATCTCAAGAGCGGCAATTTCTTCTTCATGGTTGCAACATGAGGTCTTCTCTTTGAACAAGCGGTAGTACTCATCCAAGGCTTCTTCTTGAAGAGCATTGACTTCCAAGAGGAGGGCATTGTGCCTCCTCAAGGAAGTAACTTGATCCACAAGCTCATCATGGGAAGAATCGGGGTCTTCATCGTCTTTTGCTTTGTTGGCTTCCTCGAGCAAAATCATCTTCTTATTGAGGTCACCAACCAACTCAAGAGCATGGTCTCGATCCTTGGTGAGACGTGAAACAATAGCTTCATTCTTGTCTTCAAGAACAATGACACTAGCTTCAAGAGACATGCGAAGATTCCTTTCATCATCAAGCTCCTCCTTGAGATTGGCAAGCTCAAAGGCCGCTTCCCTTTCCAACTTCTCCCTCTTCTCGATAAGATCTTGTGCCGCACCAAGTTGGGCTAAGAGAGCCCCAACATGAATCTTGGTGTCCCCCTTCATGTTAGTGAGAAAAGAATCCAAGGAATCCAAACCCATAATCTCACGTTTAACGGTGAGACTAGTGGCATCATCAATATATGAGGCATTAGTCGAAGATGATGGTTTGGAAGGGGATTTTACCTCCGTGGATACCTTTGCCATGAGGCACCGTGCATTGTTGGTGACGAGGTTCTCATTTGGAGAGTCGAAGATGGAGGTAGAGGGAGTGGAGATGGCGATGGCGGCCACTCCCTCTCCTTCCTTGTTGGAGCGCTTGTCCTCATGCTCCCCATCTTCATCGGAGGTGTACTCTTCACGGATGATGAAGGCTCTAGGCTTCTTGTTGGAGGAGACCTTGTCGTCATCGGACCTTGGGGAGAACTTGGAGAATCCTTTGGAGAGTGGCTTGTACCTATCCTTTGGGATAAGCTTTCCACCATGATCTTCTCTTCTCTCAAACATACAATCCGCGACAAAATGATTCTTGTCACCACAATTGTAGCATGTTCTTCCCCTTGCCCCTTCTCTTGGGCTCTTGGAGGGTCTTCTTGGAGAATCACGTGATCTTCTTGGTCTTGTGTTTCGGGACATGTTTCCATCCCAAAACTTCTTGGCGGCGAGAGCCATGTGCTCATGGTAGTTGAGCTTGAGATCATCCGAACCCCACTCAACGGGATCCTCATCGCTTTCACTAGCTTCATGCACCTTCATCTTCAATGCAAGATTGGGCTTGCGGGAGTTGTGGGCACGAGCAACAAGATCCTCCGCATTCTTCTTGGAGATGTCCAAAGCGATGACTTCGCTAAGGACTTCATCGGATGTCATAGCACGGAAGGAGGCGTTTTGGCGGATGGCCGTTAACTTCACTTCCTCATAAGGGAAGAGAGCGTTGTAGAACTTGCGCTTGATCCAATGGTCATCCACGAACGTTGCTCCAAGATCTTGCATTTGTACGGCAAGAGTGATGAGGCGCCGATACATCTCTTCGGGGGTCTCTCCTTCAATCATGACGAAATTGTCGGCCATGTTGTTCACTTCATCAAAACGAGAGCTTTGGATGCTTGCATTGCCGAGGAAGAGCTTCTCAAGTTTGTCCCATGCTTCCTTGGCGGTCTTGAGCGAGCAGATATGAGCGCGGTCCTTGGGGGTGATGGCCATGTGAATCATGTTGATGGCTGTGGCGTTGAGTTGGTCATCCACCACATCTCTTCTTGTAAATTTCTTGGGATCTCGTGGTGAATAGCCCTCCTCAATGATACGCCAAAGCTCGGTAGAAGCGCTGCGCACATGTGAACGCATTAAGAATTGCCAATTCTCAAAGTTGTTTGACTCGAGTAACGGTGGAGAACCATGCGACAAGATATGCGGCATCGGTATCGGAACGTTGATGGTGTAATAATTTGGTGGTGGCACCGCATGATAACTCCCTTGATGTTCCTCAACCGGTGTGTCATCATCCTTCCCTTTTGTTGAAGTACCGGTATCCCCATGCCCTTCCTTTTGTGGATCTTTTGTCGCTTCCGCGACAAAATCAACAAGAGGAAGGGGGTTAGCTTTTGGTGGCGGATCCTCGGCACTTGCTTTTGGTGGAGGGTTGGGTTTTTGTACAACCAACTCCATCATCATCGCCTTCATTTGGGCAACGATGGATGACTCCAATTTCTTGAGGTCATCCAACGTAGCCGTCGTGGAATCGATGGGCGATGATGGAGCGGGTGGTACAAGGGAAGGTGACCCATTCTTATCCGTCTCTTGTTCGGCCATTTCTTAGGCGGTAAAGCCCGAGCAAGAAAACCTTGCTCTGATACCACTTGAATGGATCGTAGCGAACAAGAGAGGGGGGTGAATGGCGCTATGGCAAGTTTTAGTCTTTTTCAAGTTTTATGCAACGGAAGGTAAAGGTGTGACTTTTAGCAATGGGGGTGATCCTACAATGATGCTAGAGCATGTGTAACAAGTAAAGGAATCAACAAGATAACGAGAGTAAGGAGCGAGACAACCGGGGGGCGCGAGGCGAGTCGAGGTTTGTTTCCCGCAGTTCCTTCCACTAAAGGAAGTACGTCTGCGTTGAGGAGGTGCTAGTCTCACACAAGAGACTAGGCGGCCACACCACGAAGGAAGGCCCCACCCTCTTCCTCGAGAGAGCTCCACGGAGGTGCTCTCCCTCTTCCACTAAGGCACCGGTCGAGGCGGTGATTCCTTCACAAGGTTGGGGCGAGCTCCACACACACAAGGATGCTCCCAACACCCTATGGATCTAGTACATCACCAAGCTAGACTCCATAGCTGCACATCTCCAATGCTCCACCATAGGAACCCATCACCAATGCTCCACCATAGGAACTCTTCCAATGCTCCACCAAAGGAACTCTTCTCCAAGATCCACCAAAGGAACCCTACCAATGCTCCACCAAAGGAACTCTTCTCCAAGATCCACCAAAGGAACCCTACCACCAAGATCCACTAAGGAATAGCTAGTATTTGTGAAATCTCTCTTGGTAGAACTATAGATCGGGGTCTCCTCCACCTATCCTCAAAGTTAAGGCAAGATTGGTTGGAGGGGGAAGGAGATCCTCAAGGATTAAGCTCAGCAACAATGGAGGAGAGAGAAGGGGAAGAGATAAAATCATGTTGGGGAAGAAGGGGCCCTTAAATAGGCTCCTCCAAATCCAACCGTTATGCCCAGATTTGGCCTAAGCGGTACTACCGCTTTGGGGTAAGCGGTACTACCGCTCTGAGTTCGAATTCGATCCAGATATGGTCAAAGGACACAGAGCGGTACTACCGCACTAGGTACCGCTCGTGGTACCGCAATAGGGTCCAGACCTTACTGGACTCGAAGCGGTACCAGGGCGGTACTGCCGTAACTCGGTTACGGTACCTAAGTGGTACCTTGAGCGGTACTACCACTCGTG
Organism: Lolium perenne; assembly: GCF_019359855.2. Classification (NCBI taxonomy): domain Eukaryota; kingdom Viridiplantae; phylum Streptophyta; class Magnoliopsida; order Poales; family Poaceae; genus Lolium; species Lolium perenne. Next base: position 113,589,559 of record NC_067244.2, on the reverse strand, counting down.
AGCGGTACTACCGCTCCAGGTACTGCAGAGGTACCGCAGCGAGTTTCTGGAGGGCAACTCAGTACAGACTCAGAGCGGTACTGACAGCGGTACCTATAGGGGTAGCGGTACTACCGCTACAGATACCGGTAGTACCGGCCTGGCTAAATCTGGTTTTCTTCCCTTTTTCTCTCCAACTTTGTTACCTCGCTAAACACACACAAAACCAGAAAACCTATCAACTAAGCTTCAGTCTTCCGGTCTTGACGCGTCCAGCGAGGTCACCGTGTACTTGCAAATCTAACAATGATACTCAAGGCACACGGTGAGATTACTCAAGTGTTGTCATCAAACACACAAAACTTGGGGTATGAATTTTGCTCTTACACCAAGGTTGGCCCTTGCTCCTCCGGCTTCTTGTTACCGGATGCTTTTTCTTTTTCAGCACTTATAACGTTTTTGCACCTCAGCTCTTCCAGAAGCCTCCTTCGAGGACCTCACCGCCTAGCTCTCCGCGCTCAAAGGTACCATCTACTCTTTTCGCTTGTCTTGCATCTTTTTAATCTACCGGATTCTCTTTTGCTAGCATATCTTTTCCGGATTTAAGCTGAAAAGGAGCAGCTCGTCTCCGAGCACCGCCAAGCGCTGGACACTCAGGAGACCACCAACGCCGTCCTGAAGGATCAGCTCATGCAAGCTGAACTTCGGCACGCGCGGGAGCTCAAGGAGGCCCAGGGTGCGGCGGAGGCCAAACTTGATGAATCGCTGAAGGAGTATACCGATGCTAACGCTGTGCTGCGGGCGGAGCTGGAGGAGGAGACCGTTGCGCGGAAAGCGGCGCAGGACCGGATCGCCACGCTCACCACCGATCAAACCGAATACGATTAGCTGGTGATGCAGATCGACGCCCTCGCCCTCAGTAAGCGGTTCTTCCTTTCTCTCTTGCTTACAAGCTTAAACTTGTTACCGGTATGTTCTTACACTAGTTGCATTTTCTTTCTTTTTCTTACTTTATAGGGATCTTCCCAGATTCTCAAGCGCACGCAGTTGCGAAGGTAGCGGAGCGCAGGGCCGAGCATGCGATGCCCAATCCGGATGCGCCCTGGGATGGCTACGACTATCTGGTCGCACTCTCCGCCCGGGTCCAGCACATGCACTCTGTGGACCGACATCTTGCTGATCTTCCGGATGTTGCTATCCAGATCTTCAAGGTGCTATGGCCTGGGGAAGCGGTGCCCGCCAACATTACGCTTACCGCCGACCGCCTGAAGGACGCAGGCCAGCGGATCCGTGAGTGGAAGTGTTCGGCGGCCCGTGCCGGAGCAGATGCGGCGCTACGCATCGCGTGCTCTTGGTACGATGACTTGGATCTGGACGCTTTCCACAGCCTTCGCGGCGACTCGCCCACAGACACAGATCCAGTCCGCACCGCCAAGCGCCAGGACCGCGCCTACCTGATAGCAGAGTTTGCCCATGTGCGCACCTTCATCCCTCCTCCCCCCGACGTCAAGGACGAAATCAGTGACGACGAGGGAGAAGACATCGAGGGTGAGGAGGATGAAGGAGCCGAAGAAGGTGCTGCCGCTCCGGAAGAAGGCGACGCTCCTCCGGAAGCTCCTGAGGCCGGCGCGCAGCCTCCTGCTATCTGAATGTCTCTTGTCATGTGTTTACCACACCTGCTGCCTTAAAAAAATGCTCGTCAAATTTTACCCCGGAATGTCGGGGTTTAAGATGTAATATAAAACTTAGCGTTTCTTTTGGATGTGCTACAACTTTTATGCCGGTGTCTTTTATACCGGTAAGTTACCAAGTTAAGTTCGTATGATATTTTAGCATTGTGCATATTGTTTGCTTTTTATCTTGCACTGTGAAGATTCCAGAATTGTTTCGGCATCCAATCCGATGCACACTTGGTTCTTTTGCTTTGCCTCTGCCTACCTCTCTGGGTGTTTTCGCGTATGAGTCACAAAGTTCTTTTGCCAAGCAAGCATTTTCTTGAACTTAGAAATAATTCAAAAAATTTCACAAAAAACCGGTATGACCGGGGTTAGTTAAACTTTTTCCGGATTGTTTGCTCCCACTCCCTCTTTTCGTGTTTCACGTGCTTAGTTCCTACCGGTTTATCTTGCTTGCCATGAAGCCGGTCTGCGGACAGCAGCAAAGTCGAAGACTCCGGTAGGTTTAGCACGTTACTAAACCGGAAAGAAAAAAACGTTCACCAAGCAACCGGTAAACTGAAAAAATAAACATATTACATGCAATTTTCGGTAGAGGCAGTCCCCGAGATTCATTCGAGGTGGCGGCATCTTTTACTCATAGCATTTAAGGTACAAAAAAGAACTCCTTACAGCACAACTTCAGGAATAGAAAGGACGCAGCAGAGCCACTACAAGAAAAGTTCTGATAGGCAACGTCTCAAAATCGTCCGCTAAGGGGTGTTTTTCGTCGCCTATGGGCCTAACCCGACGATATGGGTTCTGTTGTCGAAACTGCGTCAGGCAAAGTCCTACCACGTATTTTTCGGTCCGTCGTGCTTGGGTGCCCTTCCGCCACGGAAAATCGGACCGTTGCAGAAGTGTTTCCGGGAGCCCGTTGACTGCTGACGTCATGCAAACTGCCACGTGCGAGACAGATTAGCGCGATTAACGGCGTTAACCGCTGAAACCCCGTGGTATATGGTAGGCCCACACGAGGCCTGCCACGTCTTAAGCGGGCCGGCCCATTAAGTTTGCGGGCCGGGCCAGCTGACTTAGTTTGACCGGTCAACTATATAGCTGGGCTGGTCCATTAGTTATGTGGGCCGGGCCTAACCTCTAAGGTTGACTGGTCAAAACATTAATGGGCCGGCCCACTAAGCATGTGGGCCGGGCCGAATGCACTCGTTTGACCGGTCAACAGGCAAAAAGGCCGGCCCACAAAACATGTGGGACCCACTTTCATGTTATCGGGCTGGCCCATTTACAAAGTGGGGTCCACCTTAAAGCAAGTGGGCCGGCCCAAGAAGTTATTGGGCCGGCCCAATTAGCAGGTGGGTCCCACTTTCCTGCTAATCGGGTCGGCCCATTTAGTGCGTGGGGTCCACATTAGATCAAATGGGCCGGCCCAAAAGCACAGGTGGGTCCCACTTTCCTGTTAAAGGGCCGGCACATTTAGTATGTGGGGTCCACCATATAGCAAGTGGGCCGGCCCAACAAGATAGCGGGCCGGGCCAAAAGCACAGGTGGGACCCACTTTCCTGTTAAAGGGCCGACCCATTTAGTATGTGGGGTCCACCATATAGCAAGTGGGCCGGCCCAACACGCTAGTGGGCCGGGCCAAAATCATAGGTGGGTCCCACTTTCCTCTTACAGGGCTGGCCCATTTAGTATGTGGGGTTCACCATGTAGCAAGTGGGCCGGCCCAACAAGATAGTGGGCCGGGCCAAAAGCACAGGTGGGTCCCACTTTCCTGGCCGGCCCATTTAGAACGTAGGGTCCACCATATAGCAAGTGGGCCGGCCCAACAAGATAGTGGGCCGGGCCAAAAGCACAGGTGGGTCCCACTTTCCTCTTAAAGGGCCGGCCCATTTAGTATGTGGGGTCCACCACAAAAGCAATTGGGCTGGCCCAACTAGTTAGTGGGCCGGCCCAATAGTTTGTGGGGTCCACCTTATAGTAAGTGGGCCGGCCCAATTAGTGTGTGGGGTCCTCCATAAATCAAGTGGGCTGGCCCAATAAGTAAGTGGGCCAGCCCGTTTAGTTGCTGTTTATATGCCGGCATAATAGGCGCTTTAGGATTTTGCGGGCCGACACATATGTGATTTCGGTTAATTGGGCCGTTTAAGGGATGGGAATTCGTGTTTTAGATATCACAATATTTACGCAGCAATGATTTACATTGGATAGCCTCACTTACCACAAGCAACAAAGAAAAAATGCGAAAGAACTATAAAAACTAACTAAATATTACATCAATTTGCACGGCTTTGAAAAAATATTACAGAACCCAGAGAAATTGAATGGTAATTAAACCTAGCAATACAATGAAGCGATCCAGCAATCTTTTAAGTTGTCCATGCAGCACCTATATCTGAAACAAAGACATTACAAGTTAAGACAGCAACAATGGAAAGGCAAAGACACTACAATATTGTTTGCCAAAGAATTTGGAACTCATCATTTCGTCGTTATAACAAGATCATTGTAATGCGCACAATAAGCAAACAAAGAGTGCATGCCGCATACCAACAGCCAATATAACAGAGCATGTTAGAATGAAACAATAGACTTACTACGCCGAGTCCCATGCAAACCAACATGTTCGGGAGTACAAAATTGGCACGAACAACATAGTAGCAGGCTATAAATTTTGTAACAACGATCGAGCAAGATGAAGTTATGATGGCTACATCTACGAAAGCAGGAATGTAAACCAAAAATAGAAGTTACGATGGCAAAAGCTAAAGAGGAGGGAATGTGAACCAACATGTGCCAAGTGCAATTACTTCATTTTGGCCGTGAACTAAATAATACTCCCCAACTTATAGTGAAGGGGATGCAAATCAAGATGTTTGGGATATAAACTTGTAATGAGCAACACATAGAGGATAGTTAATGCTGGAGCTTAGGATGGAGCAGATCTGAGAATATAGTGGGATCACCTGAACATGTATAAGAGGGAATGCAAACCAATATGTTCAGCATTCCATATGTGAGCGTCATGCCAAGTCGAGAAACAAGTCAATAATGCAGCTTTTGAAGAACAAGATGGCACGCAAAATTATTATCTAGTAATATGACAAGTTTATTTGTACTACGGGCTAGATAGCGTAGTGATAGCATGCCAAACTAAGTCCTTACTTTGTTAGCTTACAATGAAGTAGATACAAAACAATGGCATCACCTGTAGTACGGGGAATGCAAGCCAACATGTTCATGGAGTAAAAAATTGGCACAAACAACATAGTAGCAGGCCATAATTTTTGTAACAACGACCGAGCAAGATAAAGTTATGATGGCTAGATCTACAGAGCAGCAATGTAAACCAAATATAGAAGTTACGATGCCAAAAGCTATAGAGCAGGAATGCGAACCAACATGTGCAATTACTTAAAATTGGCCATGAACTAAATAATAGCAGGATGTTACTATAATACCTATAATTTTTGTAACAACGATCGAGCAAGATAGAAGTTATGATGGCTACATCTACGAGCAGGGAATGCAAACCAAAATGTTCAATCGCTTAAAGTTAGCAATGAACTAGAAAATAGCAAGGTGTTACGGTCATAGCTAGGAATGAACTAAAAGAGCTTCGCACAAACAAGCATCCGAACCCGAACATGGCGCTAAAACAAGGGACTTACATTAGGAGAAGCACTCTGTGGGAGTCACAAAGAGATCTTCACTGGGTTGATAGATCCGGTGATGAAGTACGCAACATGTGCTACTTGGGGTTGGAGAGACGGCCATTACACTTCATGGTTACTCATCTCATCTACAAAAACGTAACGGCGCGTCGTTAGCACAAACAAAGTTCCCCAAGATTAAACAAGAACTTGCAGGCAAGCAATAGAAAAGCGACAAGAGAAGAGTTTAGATCATGCACGGTGCCGGTGAAGCAGATCCGGTTCATGCACAGTGGTGTCGGTGAGCAAGATCCGATGCGGTGGACGACGGATCCGGCGAAGCGGCTCCGGTGGGGTGGACGATACCGCAGCTGAAGCGGCTGCGGTAGACTAGCTGGATGAGCATATGGTTTCGAGGTTCGGCGGGGATGATCCGGTCCGGTTGATGACGGCGTCGATGAAGCGGCTCCGGCGGGCAGCCGGAAGACGAGGATCGCGAGGCCTCGGGTAGGCCAGGAAGTCCGGCGGGGATGTTCCGGTGCGGTGGTCGTGGAGGTGGGAGAGAGGGACTTGGGAAGTTCCGGTGGGTGGTCTGAGGGAAATGAATTTTTTTTGGGAGGGTTTCCGGGCTAGGGAGGTGGTGATCCAAAAAATGACGGGCAGACCCCCCCACCAACCGACTTTGCTGTCATCTCCACAGGGGTAGAATGGGAATTTGGAAGCGTGTGAAATTTTTGTATTTTGTGGGCGGGAAGTTTTGCCGCTATGAGATTTTGAATTTGGCTAAGGTCCAACTATAATGATAAAAAATTGTGAGACCGTACTAGTACCTCTGTTCATGGCCGAGTGCAAAATCAAATCATCATCACATTAAATACCGGTTACTACCATGATCATCATCTATCTTCTTAATCCAATTCAAAAATGCGTTTGAAATATTTCAGGATTGGTGGGAGATTTTGCCGCCCGACTGAGATTAAATTAAACCACACGTTCGACAATTCAAACTTGAGACCTTGGCTATGATACCATTTAAGTTCGAACTGATTGAAAAAGGCTATGCAATTAATTTATATAACATCCACAGGAACAACTACCAAGTTGATCCCAACCGCAGATAAATGCATCCACCAACAAAAGTAGGAAAGGTGCCATAATCTAAGGAAACATTTCACAAGACCAATGTACTCACTATGTAGTGTTCATCTCCAATTATCTATGGCATTTTCTTAGTCTTTGGGAGATTATAACGAACTTGATTGGCCTCGTGCAGTAGGGCATCACATGCTTCTAATCTCGATCTCAACATGTCAACTTTTGTTCTTAGCATAGCTGTTGCAACTCGTTCTACTTGGAGTTGTTCCTCCAAAACTTGAGCAGAGAAAGACTTGGACTTGGGCTTCAAAACCCAGCATTTCGCAGGAAAGAGTTTTTGGTGATATCTTTATCTTTCCCATGTTTTGCCATCTCGAATTTCATATTAGCATGACAAGTTTTGAGTTGTGTAAAAAGAAAAGTTATTACAAAGAAAAATGCAGATGGTAGATTTAATGTGTAGGAACGACTTTTAATCATACAAGTTGGCATGCCTGACTATAATAAGGACCATCTATCTTGCTAGCAGGCATAATTATTAAGGTATTATTAATGGGCTACCATGTTCATAGTCTTCGAAGAAACAACCTTTATTGCATTACGAGCAGAAAACAGTTCACACGTGCACTCGTATTCAAATTTTCAGCATGCGATGATTTATGGTTTAATTGAAGTACACAACAGGATATTATTTCACACAAAATACAGCAGCCACATGGAACATATCTAATTTTAGTACAACAACAAAATTTGCAATTATTACAGACCATGAAATTTTGAACGAAATTTTGAGCAGTAAGTAATTACAGCATTGGCATCAGCAGTCCACTTGACTGAACAACAGAATCAAAGTTTATTTAGACACCTTCAATTCCCAGACACATCACAACTGGCTTACCATGACAAGTGCATAGGAGATTCTTTAGAACATTTTCTGTCAAAGTTTGCCTATTTTTCAATTCATGTATCTCTTGGCGTGTGTTGGCAATTATTTCATCAGTATCTTTGTTTTCCCGCCCAAATATATCAACTGCCTCTTGGAGTGCATCCCCCAAATCTCTTTGTGCCGGATTAAGTTGAGCAATAGATACCATGGGCCTATGCGAGCAATATGCACTCTCACTGCTGCTTTGTGAAACATCAATACTTGAGGCATTGGCCCTTGCTTCTGGCTTTGTAGCTTTATTTGAAGCCTGAAATTTAGATAAAACAAGTTACAACATCATATGATGCAATAAAAGACCTCCAATTTCAAGAGCATCATTGAGCTGATATAACATAGCAAGCAATCCAAAATAGAGCCTCGTACATCTATTTCTTCTGAACGGTTGGTGTCTTTGGACTCAGTGGACCAATGAGAGCACATGCCACTGTCACTGTTGCTCTGTGAAATGATCGCAACACTTGATAAATGGGTTGTCCCTACTGACATTACAGCTTTGTTTGCAGGCTGAAACTAAGACGAAACAAGTTAAAATGCAATACAATACACGGCAAACAAACAGCACTATTGACATAATTTTGAAAGAACCATGGGCAGATATAACAAAGAAACCAGTTAAGCCACATGCCTCTTAGAACAAACCAAACTAGATCATGGTGATGATGTATACAATGAACCAAGCAACTAGACATCATGTGCCCAATAACGAAGCCAGGTCACCTACGCAGAAGAAATCTAGCAAATAGCCAAATACAAGTCAAAACATGTGCATGTTGGATTGGATACAATTAGGAAAATAATGTATGATTGATTTAAGAATGACTCAGATAGTGCCTTCGACAACGTAGAAGGTCAATGCAACAATTAATTGTATGGCTTGTATGAAGTGCCATAACATTTAAATTAAGCATAACGAGGCATTGCTTAATCTGAGAACTGAGTGCTAGCTCAGTGGCAAGGCTTGCGAGTGCACAGCCAGCCCACCCGGGTTCGAGTACCAACGGGACCGAATTAAACACGAATGAAGCGAGATGTCAGTACAAGTAGTGGCAATAGAAATGCAAAATTCATAACAGGGCCAATGACAACATTCACTTGCCAACAAAATCTAAGGCTTTAGCTTTCATATACCATCAAAATTTAAAATATTGTAATCCCCCGAAAGAGTATCATGGTATCATTTAATCTCAGCCATCTCACCCCTAATACCAAACATGTATCATTTAATCTCAGCCGTTCTTTTGTTTTACTCAAGAAAACATTTTTGTTTAGGGAGTTTATAGAAGCACAAGCCATCGTCTACATTGGCACTGTGTTATGAAAAATATCATCTTCATCGTACATGGTTATGTGAAGATATTGATATATAATTCTGTGCTAGGAAAACAAATAGCAATTACTATGTTACAAGAACCATCTTCAAGCTCGAAGATACGAAGTTCATTGGTCCACCAACCAAGGCTGATAAAATATTATATATTAATTTAGTACTAATATTTCGTATTTACTCATATTAAGGTCTAACTTTTTTTCCCATGACAAACCAGTTTTGATATAAAATCTAACGGTGGCCATGTGTGGGTCACATAAAAAGTATTGAGGTAGTAAATTTATACATAGATATTGGATAATGTATTTTAAATTTCAAAAAATATGGTACGGAGTAGAAATATATAAATTAGATAGTCTTGCCGTGCAATATGCATGCCGCAAAAGGTAAGATAGATCCTTAAAAATTCTCGACTCTAATCACAAAAATATACATAATCCTAATGGGGTGTCCATGAAAAAGTTTTGTCACTTTCGTATTAGGGTATACTTCTATTTCATACTGACTAAAAAACTTAATTGTAGTGAACTCACATATTACTCCTTCCATTACTTCTTTTAGGGTGTATTAGTTTTTCAAAAGCCAAACTTTAGGCTTTGTGAGTAATTTTAGCAAAAAATAATAATTATCAACATCAAATAAAATATGGAAATATATTTTAAAATTATATATGTCGTGACGTGCAAAGCACGTGCTACTTACTAGTAGATTACTAGAAAATGAATGAAGCAATTGAACATGGAGCGTATTATATAAACAGCCAGATCATTTGAATATGGATATACCACATCATGTCAATGGGACTCGAGAAAAACAAAGCTAGACATTTAAACAAGTAATATAACTATTTTTTCACAATGTTTCAAGTAGAATAGGAAGCTAGGTTAGGAATAAAGCAATCATGTTTCAAGTAGAATAGGAAGCTAGGTTAGGAATAAAGCAATCATGTTTCAAGTAGAATAGGAAGCTAGGTTAGGAATAAAGCAATCATGTTTCAAGTAGAATAGGAAGCTAGGTTAGGAATAAAGCAATAAAAAAACACGAAGTGCATCATTTCAGCTAGGATCATTTCTATCAAACTTCATGCACTAGCCATGGAACAACAGCAAACTCAATGAAGCAACGAGACAAAAAATTAACATAATAGAATTTCAGGACTTGTTTAACATAGCCAAATCATGTAACTTATACCCAGGCATGCCGGATGCCGATGGGTCAAAGGCGTGTGCAATGTTCCATATGGTAATTGTTTATATTTTATTAGATTCCATTAGGAAACTTAGGTAGTGCAACATACGGAAAAATGATGCAATTGAACTACGCAGGAGGTAAATTAACATTCCAAAAAAAACAGGAACTTACGTGAGCTTTTTTTGAGTCACACGGACCTCATCATGTACTTGGACGGAAGAACACAGTGCCTCACTGTTTCTCCTCGCATGAAGGAGAGGCCAATTGTAAATGTAAACAAGATCCAAGATATAGAAGTTTGCATTAAGCAATATACAAAAAACAGCAGTACTTACATTATTATAGGCGAGCTTTACTCTACGTTTCGAGTGTAAGATGTGCCTGCTTTGCACGTGTAATAACAACAAACGATTCTGAGTCAAGGATTTGCTATAATTAAATTGATACCAAACAGTAGTACAAGCATTATGACGTGCATAAACATGTAATACAGGATCGCAGAAAGATATCAAACATGATGTAACTAGAGCAGTAGCCTACGGCCAAATAGTGAGAAATTGTAATCGTGTCAATGGTGGACTTGTATAGCCTACCCCAACTTGTTTGGGAATAAAGGCTTTGTTGTTGTCAATCGTGGACATGTAGAGCATTCAACGGTTCATGATTGGTGGCTCATGTTTTGTAGAGTTTCAGCGAATGGGTGGGTTAAATCACTCAGACCACCACACTCTGTATTTATATCATCTGAGTTAGGGTTACAATACCACTGGACATGGGCCTCTATGGGCCTCACACTGGATACAATATTACTACAACGCTACTACTAAACTCACTCATGGTCCAACACACCCCCTCAAGATGATCATGGGTAAACAACCATGGCCATCTTGCAACAACAACATGACACATATGACAACGACGAGTAATGAACTTTCAGCATAACTCCTAGGATAGATGACAGCATTGCACTTTCCATCATCTTGTCATCTCGATTCATCTCTTCATCAGCAGCGAAGACATCCAGCTTCAACCATCTGGGATAGGCACAACTCCTAACCATACACGTCCTCAACAACCCCGGCTGCCTCACCACACAAGTTCCGCAGAACCATCCACACTCGCCTCAATGTCCTCAGCCTCTCTTCTCCACTGCCCGGCCACTGACCTCTTCCATCTCTCCCACAAACCCCCAGCCAACTCCTGCCTCAACCATCCACTCCTCAAGCACCCATGCCTATCCCCCGGTCAGGCCTCAACCAGTCTCACCTCAGGCACGCATGCCTTTCCCCTGGACATATCCACAACCATCACCATCACTACTAAACCGCAGCCTCATCAACTCCGTCACGACTCAACCGCAGCCTCATCAACTCCATCACAACATATCCTCACAACCTCACATCTCCATTTTCTCCTCACTTCCATTCGGATGGCGCCTCGTTTGCGCGCCCTGGCCAACCTGGCAGACCGCACCTGGCCACATCGACCGGCTCGCGCTGGTCAATGTCCAGCACCAACCTCCGGCTCCGCCCTGCGCTCAAAGGCTCGGCCCACTCCGCACGCCTCCAACATCTCCCCCTCAAACGGATCCAGATCTCTCTGCCACGGATTAACTTCCTCTTCTCTCCTTTCTAAACCAAAACGATTTTCACCCTCTTCTTTGTCCCCGCGCGAGCAGCCGCCGATCTCACACAACTCACATCGCTGTGTGTGATAGCCGCAACCCACGCAGAGCACCTGATCCGGCCTCCCGCCGCCGGGATTTCTACATCTCAACGGTGGTTTTTGTGGTCAAAGGAAGAACTTGTATGGTACTGTTTGGGGCGGCTAGCACTAGCAGGAAGGAAACCTAGGCTCTGATACCATGTAGAGTTTCAGCAAATGGGTGGGTTAGGTCAGGGAAAAAATACTTATACGTCGTGTTTAAATCTAAAGGATGAGGTGGTTACCAACGAAAGCACTTGTAAGTTAAAAATATAGCAAGAATTCAGAAATACAGTCAGCTGCAATACTCCTAACAGAACAAAACGCGCAGGGATGTCTGGTTACCTATTTCTGGGCGGCGTTTAGACGTGTTCCGCGTTCTTACGGGTGACGTGGAGGTCGGCGAGGGGACTGCTGTTGCGGTGGGTGCCGGGGAAGCAGATCTTGGGGGGTCGGAGAAGGACATGCTGGGCGGTCGATGAAGTGTTCAGCGCGCCGGCCGAAGTAGAAGGTCGGTGAAGCAGATGATGTGCAGTGCACGGGGACGTCGGTGTCGGCGAAGCTGGTCAGGTGCGGTGGTCGATAGAGTCGGCGAAAGAGATACGGTGCAGTGGACGCCGGAGTAGGTTCGGATCAAGCGGATAGGGCAGCCTCGAGGTTTGAAGCCGTGGCAGCTTGAACGGCGAAGTGCGGCGGTGATTTTCCGGTGCGGCGGCCCTGAAGGTGGGAGGTAGGTAAGAGGGGCGATTTCTCTGAGGGCTTGCGGGCGAAACTAGGGCGAAGCTGGGCGATAGAGGAGAAAAAGGGAATTTCGCAGTCCTTCTTTTGAGGGGAAAAAATATTCGCAGATCTGAAACTTTGCGGCGCGAGATATTTGGGCGTTGGCGGGGAATTTTACCACTCGATGAGATTAAATTTTGGCTGCAGTAGGTAATAATAATAAAAAATAGTAGGCCCTACTAGTAGTACTGTAAGTCTGTTCAGGAATCCAAGGGGGTCGAGGTAGAGGAATCCATTATGTGAATCCACATTTCAAAGTGTCAAAAAATTCTAAACTAAAATTTTCCTGTAAAAAAGACAAATTTTGATGCTGTAACACGACTACGTACAGCACATTTTTTGCCTTTTTTGTACACACCACACAAAATGTTGTTTTTCCACAAAAACTTATGAACGAACATAGGATGTCACAATGTATACCAAAAAAATTATGTCAGATTTTTTTAACATTTATATAATTGTTTTTTCATTATTTTCAATAATGGGTGCATATGCACGTGTGTGCCAAAACGCCACCTCCAGGGGCTAGGAGTTTCTGAACTTCTTATGGCACATCAAATAAAATGTTGTTCAATCAATAATAATAATGTGCTTATGATTGTTACTCCCTTCCACCATTAATAAAGTTCACATCGGTTTCGTGTCAAACTTTGACTCGAGATTTAGGTACCCACATGATAGTGCTAGTATCATAGCTGGTATCATACACATTGGTCCCACAAAACTGCTGATGTGGCAGCTAATTAAGTAGGAGAGAGGAGATTAGTGTAACATAGGTAGATATTGTATCATAGCGCAAACAACGAGATACATGCTTAGGGTTAGGGGTAGATACATGATTTTTTTGGTTTGAATATGTCTAGACCTTATTTATCAACTCAATTGAATGATTACTATATAACATAAGAAGACCTTGTTTTTTATTTTATTTTTTAATTTTTATACGGATTTGAATCTTGGTCAAATCCTAGGTTTCACCAAGATTTGAATAAGTTTAAAACATGAATATGAAAAAGTAAGCATGCATGTATGCTTCTTAATTAATCACTTCAAAATGAAGCTATTGGGAGGGTTTTTGAAATTTCCATGTTTGAAACCAAAAACCACATATCATCATGCTTGACTTCATGAGACAGAGTTTAGGGTTAGGGGGTAGATACATGATTTCTCTGGTTTGAATATGTCTAGACCTTGTTTATCAACTTAATTGAATGCTTACTATATAACATAAGAAGACTATGTGCCTTGGTTTTTCATTTTTTGTTTTTTTAAATTATGCCCATTTGAATCTTGGTCAAATCCTAGGTTTGACCATGATTTAAACAAGTTTAAAACCTGAATATGAAAAAGTAAGCATGTATCCTTCGTAGTCACTCCAAAATGAAGCTCGATCTTGAGAGGGTTTTTGAAATTTCCATGTTTGAACCCAAAAAATCACGTACTTATCTTCATGCTTGACTTCATAAGACAGAGTTAGGGGTTAGGGGTAGCTTGATACATGATTTTTCTGGTTTGAATATGTGTAGACCTTGTTTATCAACTTAATTGAATGCTTACTATATGACATAAGAAGACCTTGGTTTTCATTTTTATACCCATTTGAATCTTGGTCAAATCATAGGTTTAACCAAGATTTGAACAAGTTTAAAACATGAATATGAAAAAGTAAGCACGTAAGTATGCTTCTTAGTCACTCCAAAATGAAGCTCTTGGGAGGGTTTTTGAAATTTCCATGCTTGAAACCAAAAACCACTTATCTTCATGCATGCTTGACTTCATATATAAGACAGAGTTTAGGGTTAGGGGGTAGATACATGATTTTCCTGGTTTGAATATGTGTAGACCTTGTTTATCAACTTAATTGAATGCTTACTATATAAGATAAGAATACCTTGTTTTTTTTGAATTTTTATACCCATTTGAATCTTGGTCAAATCCTTGGTTACACCAAGATTTGAATAAGTTAAAAACATGAATATGAAAAATTAAGCATGCATGCTTCTTAGTCACTTCAAAATGAAGCTCTTGGGAGGGTTTTTGAATTTCCATATTCGAAACCAAAAACCACATATCTTCATGCTTGACTTCATGAAACAGAGTTTAGGGTTAGGGGGTAGATACATGCATGATTTTTCTTGTTTGAATATGTCTAGATCTTGTTTATCAACTTAATTGAATGCCTACTATATAACATAAGAAGACCTTTTTTGTTTTTTTTTTAATTTTTGTACCCATTTGAATCTTGGTCAAATCCTAGGTTTCACCAAGATTTGAATATGTTTAAAACATGAATATGAAAAAGTAAGCATGCATGTATGCTTCTTAATTAATCACTTCGAAATGAAGCTCTTGGGAGGGTTTTTGAAATTTCAATGTCTGAAACCAAAAATGACATATCTTCATGCATGCGCTTGACTTCATGAGATGGAGTTTAGGGTTAGGGGGTAGATACATGATTTCTCTGGTTTGAATATGTCTAGACCTTGTTTATCAACTTAATTGAATGCTTACTATATGACATAAGAAGACTATGTGCCTTGATTTTTCATTTTTTTCAATTTTTCCCATTTGAATCTTGGCCAAATCCTAGGTTTGACCATGATTTAAACAAGTTTAAAACATGAATATGAAAAATTAAGCATGTATCCTTCGTAGTCACTACAAAATGAAGCTCTTGAGAGGGTTTTTGAAATTTCCATGTTTGAAACCAAAAAACTGCGTACTTCTCTCCATGCTTGACTTCATAAGACAGAGTTTAGGGATAGGGGTAGCTTGATACATGAATTTTCTGGTTTGAATATGTCTAGACCTTGTTTATCAACTTAATTGAATGCTTAGTAGATGACATCAGATGACTATGTGCATTGGTTTTTCATTTTATTGTTTATTTTTATTTTTATGCCCATTTGAATCTTGGTCAAATCCTAGGTTTGACCATGATTTAAACAAGTTTAAAAAATGAATATGAAAAATTAAGCATATATCCTTCGTAGTCACTCCAAAATGAAGCTCGATCTTGAGAGGGTTTTTGAAATTTCCATGTTTGAACCAAAAAACCACGTACTTCTCTTCATGCTAGACTTCATAAGATAGAGTTTGGGGTTAGGGGTAGCTTGATACATAAATTTTCTGGTTTGAATATGTCTAGACATTGTTTATCAACTTAATTGAATGCTTAATTACTAGATGACATAAGATGACTATGTGCATTGGTTTTTCATTTTTTTTGAATTTTTATGCCCATTTGAATCTTGGTCAAATCCTAGGTTTGACCATGATTTAATCAAGTTTAAAACATGAATATGAAAAATTAAGCATCTATCCTTCTTAGTCACTCCAATATGTAGCTCTTGGGAGGGTTTTTGAAATTTCCATGTTTGAAACCAAAAAACACTTCTCTTCATGCTTGTCTTCATAAGAGAGAGTTTGGGGTTAGGGGTAGCTTGTTGATACATGATTTTTCTGGTTTGAATATGTCTAGACCTTGTTTATCAACTTAATTGAATGCTTACTAGATGACATAAGATGACTATGTGCATTGGTTTTTCATTTTATTGTTTTTTCTGAATTTTTATGCCCATTTGAATCTTGGTCAAATCCTATGTTTGACCAAGATTTGAACAAGTTTAAATCATGAATATGAAAAATTAAGCATTTATCCTTCTTAGTCACTCCAAAATGTAGCTCTGGGGAGGGTTTTTGAAATTTCCATGTTTGAAACCCAAAACAACTTCTCTTCATGCTTGACTTCATAAGACAGAGTTTAGGGTTAGGGGTAGATACATGATTTGTCTGGTTTGAATACGTCTAGACCTTGTTTATCAACTTTAATGCTTACTATATGACATAAGAAGACTGTGTGCTTTGGTTTTTCATTTTTCTTATATAAATTGTTTTAAGTGCTAATTTGTGTAGGTTGCACCGATTAATAGCCGACCGATTAAATCAGTTAATCGTCTGAGTTCCGATTAATCGCTACTCCCAAGCCGGCCGAGCAGTTAACGATTACCGATTTCCTTAACATGTCTGGATGTATACTATCGTACATGGCATGCATTTGCCTAAGGCTAGTCAAAGTGCTAGTATCATAACTAGTATCATGCAGATTAGTCCCACAAAAATGCTGATGTGGCAGCTAATTAAAGAGGAGAGAGAAGATTAGAGTAACATAGGTAGATACCATATCATAGCGCAAATAACGAGAAAAGTTAATGCTAAACAAATCTTGTACACAAATTTGCATTGAGATTCTAAAAAACAATAAATATAACATGACTATGATACTACTCCATGATAGTACCCGCTATAGAGATAGTATCATGTAGTAGTATCATATGCATGATACTTACCACTATGGCTAGCCTAATGAGCAGCATTGTATTGCTATTCTAGCCAACTTGATCGATCTGTCAAGCTTCATGCACGAGATGCCATGTTTAATTTACTCCCTCGCTCTGAACTTTAAACAGGACCAGGAGCATGAGGGCCACATTAACCCAAGATCCTGAAAAACTGTTGGTCTATCCCGAGAAACGAGGAGGTTTAAGGAAACGAGGAGTCCAGCGCGTGCGGAAGGTGCTTTAATCGTGCGAGCATGCATGGGAAAAATGAGAAAACTAGCGATTACTTTCTCTCCTGCCAGTCTTATACCTTAATAAATGGGCAAACTAAGCACGTTGTAACTAATCCTTTTATTAATTAAGTAGCTATATTAGTCAATAAGATTGCCTTATGTTTTTCCTCAGTTATCGCAAGCCCTTATTTGTAACCCGTAGAAGGAGCTCAGACGGGAGGATTCCCGTTTAGTTGACCGTTCCGTGCTGACGTGTGGGGCTAGTAGAAAGGGACCGCGTGGGACAGGACGAGACCGCGTTTGGTTGTACGTGAGCAGGAGCTGGGTTCTGTCTCTCTCGGCGCGAATTGGCATTTTTAAGAGCACCTTTTCCCCTCTCTCTCAAAAAAAAGAGCACCTTTTCCCCCTATGTCTCTTTGTCTTTTTCAACCAAATTAGTATCAAATCTAGAGAAGCTTGCATTTCTGTCTTTCTTCAATTATTTGTGCCTTTTGGCCCTCGTTGTTTGCCCAATATGGCAGCAAATCTAGTACTCCCTCTGGTCCATACGTATGTAGTTAAATCTAGAAGCAAATCTCCAGGGTAATGTACGCCAAATACACAGTCATAGTAAATCTAGAAAACATAGTAGGGCCAACAAAATATAGTAGAATAGGGATCCCTCCCTAGATAATAAGCCGCATACACAGCAGCCAACATAGTAACAGGTTCGAGGTTCTTCACAACACCATCATACTAACAACATAACAACAAGGGATCCCTAGCTAACAACAAAATAGAAGCTGCTTTGCAGCAGCAACAGCACACGTCCAGGACTCCGCCTACCCCATCTGCCTCTGCCTCCACTTGTTGCTCCCCTTGGGAGCCTTGGGCTTGAGTGGAGGCATGCGCCCGGCGGAGATCTCCACCCGCTGGACGCTGCGGAGGTGCATGCCGAGCGCCTTGTGCTTGGCGCGGAAGGAGTAGGGGTTCACCGACGTGCCGACCTTGGGGAAGATGTTGCCGATGTTCTCGGCATGCGTGAGGAGGCAGTTGAAGTCAGTGCCGCCGAGTCTCCTAGTGCAGAAGGGGCACCTGTAGACACCCTTGGCGAGTCTTGGTGTGATGGTCCTCGTCGTCGCTGCCGACGTCGCTGCCAGACACCTGATCCATATCAAACTGGAACTTGAGTGAAGGAGTTGCAACGATGTCTAACGTGCATGATAACAAAGTAAGGAAAAACAGAGCCAGCCTCAGTTAGAGTGGAGACGATTATATGTCTACAGGGATGGTGTTAGCGAACCAAAGCTCATGCACAACAGATTTGTACACATCAATGGTTCGTTGAACCCACTCTGTAAAAATTGTGCCCAACGATTGATCATAGGCAAAGAAACAGATTCCAGATTATTTGCAAAATTAAACGGTTGATATCTTTTGATTCGTGCATAAAATAACTGATTGAGATCCCATGATTACTTGGATAAATTAACTGATTGAGATCTCATTATTACTTACATAAATTAACCAAACGGCCGAACTCCAAATCTTCAACGAAATCAAGAAGGGGTCAAAGCAAAATGGAATAAAATCGGCGCAAATATTAACCCAATACTCATCCATCTACAGATCGGCACTAATAGTTACTAGGGAACCAGCAAAAATAGGGTTCAAAGAGGAATGGGGAACAAAAAAAGGGAGCAAACCATAGTTACCTCGTTCCATGGGTCGTCCATGCAGGTGTCGTAGGGGTTCGGAGGCGGGATGTACGGCACCTCCTCATAGGGGTCCCACCCCGGCGGGATCCGACCGCCACCGGCGGCGGCGACGGCCGTTGAGGGGACGGCATCGAAGAGGGAGGCGTCGCGCTTGGAGCCGACGGCGTCATGGACGATGGGATTCGCATTCTCCTTGCTCATCATCTCGCCGGCAGAGAGGGAGAGGGTTTTTCTCTTTGGAGAAGATGATGATGGGACGTGAGAGGAGGCGTTGCATGAGCTAGTGAGAGAGACAGAGAGAGTGCGAGGAGGCGTCTATAAAGGCGAGGGGTGGTTAATGCAACCCGCGTCCTACGCGTCCACCATTGATCGTCTGCACGTCTTGGGCTTCTTGTGGTGACCCTGCATACCACTGCATGTTGTAGTATGCCAGTCGTTGATATAACATTCACGAAGTACCATTCCGCAAATATTACATCCCTCAGAGTAGTACAATAGAACATAGCAGGTCCATAACTCATTCATTTATTATTACAACTATCATACACATGTCATCTCGGAGCTCCTCTTGGGTCCTAAGAGGAATACTCCTGGGTTCGAGGCGAACCCAACTTAGCTTACAATATAAGAGTCTCATTAAGTTATACATTTATTTCCTCGAGCAGCTAAATACTAAGAGTTCGGGCTGCTCGGTTACTACTACTACTGGATATCTCTAGGCTTGATCTCCTCCGGAAGCCTCCCCGGATCCGTAGACGATGAGGTAGTCTACGCCTTCTATACCTCCAGAGAGGTCTGGTTCTTCATAGCCGATGATCTCGGCTCCTTCATTGTGGTCGTAGTCCTCCTCCGCATTTATCTGCAGACAATCTAAGCATGGGATTTAAGAGTGGTATGAGTACGAGCGTACTCAACAAGTTCATTATAGATAAGAGGTGTTTAATGCTCTAGCTACAATATTAGACCAGAAAGTCTAATACCAACGCAAGTTTTGATAAACATTTCTTCAAGAGATTGCTTTTATTCCAAAGAGCTATGTCCGTCAGCCTTCACCGGTTTACTAGAACTTCATGGAGCTCCTTTCCGGCCGCGTTCGCAGTTCCTTATCCCGGAACAGGGAGTGACAGGTCACAGTTCTTTACACTCTGCAGAGGTGTGTTGCTTTACCCATAAGAGATCTTAACCTTGGTGCCAACCGGGCAGCTTTCCCGTCCACACTTCCTTCGGTGTGAGGCCCGGTATAAGGTCTAGCCAATCATGTTCCTCCGCTACCTCGAACACCCACCCTTTGTTGCATGCCCCGACCCTGGGTCCTCGCCGGTCCCATTATTCCCACTCACGGGTGGACCCTGACCACGATGACAGTTTGGGATCGAACCAAACTCCTTCGCCGGTAGCTGCAACCCAACATAGACCACAATACCGTGGGGACTTAAGGCTTCCCCAGCCAACCGCTTGCACTTCGAGCGACAAGTGTCTACGGACTATGCCGTGGGGACTTAAGGCTTCCCCAGCCAACCGCTTGCCTTGACAGATACAAGTGTCTACGGTAAAGCGCATCCGTTGATGAACGAGAGGTGGAAACACTTTTGACTACTCCGTCCCACTCCGGATCTTATGGTTAACACGGGTATTACGGCACAAGAATCACTGGCGACATTTGTTGTTTAATCCTAAATGGATATAACCCTTGCAATGGAACCTCCACCATATCAACACAATCC
The DNA here is from genome assembly GCF_019359855.2 of Lolium perenne. Classification (NCBI taxonomy): domain Eukaryota; kingdom Viridiplantae; phylum Streptophyta; class Magnoliopsida; order Poales; family Poaceae; genus Lolium; species Lolium perenne. The sequence continues at coordinate 113,569,217 of NC_067244.2, read as the reverse complement.
ATGGTTCCATTGCCCACCACATAGTCATATTCATAGTTATGAAAGTAGTGGTTTTGATTTTTATGCAATAGTGATAACCATCATACTTTGCAAGTAATTTGATAGATATACTCAAATGACATGAGCAAGTGATGAACTTGCCTGAACACTGCAAAGTGTTGCAGTTGGATGGTGTGGACTGACCCTTGTCCTCTGTTGCTGAAAAAATAGCATCATTGTCCGATAAGGGCAATGGTTAAAGAAGCAATTATGCATGATTCAGTTTTTAGGGTTGTCCCCCCCTTTCTGGTGTTTTATTATTTTATGTGGAAGGTTAATACTAAGAACAATTTAGGGATACTCTGTTTAGGGTAAAATACAACCTTGAAATGTTGTCAAGGTGTTTTTATAGTCCAAAGGCATTATTGAACTAATTTTCATTATTGAAAATAATATGAGTGATTTAAATGATTATTTAAATCATCAAATTAAGACTTCTTCTTAGTTGTCTTCAAAAATTCCCTTTGATATTTTATTCAGGTAGAGAATTTTATGCTGATCAATTTTCATATTTTTAATTATTTTTTTAGAGTTATTTAAATATTTATTGTGATTTACCAAAGTTTATGTAATTTAATTAAATTGTGAAATGGCAAAAATGCCCCTGGGCCCACCTGTCGGTGCAACCCAGTGGGTTAGGTCGAACTGACCGGCCTGGTCCGGCTCGACCAGCCCCACTTCTCTCTCTCCCTCTCACGCGCGACCGAACCCTAACCCTAGCCCGCTCTGGCGACTCGCGTCGCCTCCGCCGTCGCCGCTCGATTCCGGCGAGATTCGCCGGACCTGGCCCCCGCCATGGTGCGCAATCGACGCGCCCCACGACGGCGGTCAATCCTATCCGCGTCGATCTGACGCGGGCGACCTGCTGCTCTCGGCCTCGACCCCTTCTGGTGCTAGGGTTACGGGATCCGCTCGATCCCGCCGTTCCTGGCGCTCCTGGTGCTTGGACTCCGCCCTGGCTTCGCCGCTGTGGTGCGGGTGGTGCCGTGGTGCCGCCATGGCCTGGCTTGGCTTGGCGCCGCCGCGCTCTGGCGTGTGCCGCCATGGCCGCCATGGTCGTGCTTCTCCTCGCTACGCCTGTAAGTGCTCACCGCCTCCCTCCTTCTCTACTACCTGTTCTTCCTCTTCTCCTTCCCTTCTAGTCTAGCTCTGGCCACTGGCCTGCTTTTCCTTGTGCATATGCTGTGCCGTGCTCTACTGGCCATGGCCATTGCTTGTGCTGCTGCTCTCCCCCTATGTGCTCTGTTGCTTGTGCTTGTTGTGGATGCGCGTGTGCTACTGCTGCTATTCTTGCTACTGGCCCTACTGGCATTGGCCATTGTTACCCTGGCCATGCCAGTGCTTGCTATTTTTACAAAATTCCTGCTCTGTGCCTCTATTCTGGTTGCTATGCTTGCTAGAATTCAAGTGTATTCATGTAAGATTCCCTGGCTTGGTTACAGTGTGCAATTCTTGCATATTTGCAAGTGCCAGTGCCTCTGGGCTGGTTCATTGTGTTCTAATTCAGGAGAATGCTCAACTGAGCATGATGGTTGGCTAGATAGTTTTCCCCTCTTGATAATGTGTTACTGGATACAGTTACAGATTTCATTGTGGTGCAACTATTTCTTAATTGTGGCTATTTCATTTATATAGTTCATGAATTGATGCCAGGCTTGTCTCTGACAAGCACTTGCATAATTTGGCAGGCTCTGATGATCCAGTGATCATCAGGTGCATGTTGATTGCTTACCATCCTACTGCATGTGCCTTTCTGATGCTTATCCTTGTGTCTGTGTGACACACATACATGTGTTGGTGTGTGTTGATGCTTGCTCAAGCATCAACTGATGCTTGCAGTGATCCATTGGGTCACTGGCAAGATGTTGGTGCTTTGATTACTTGTCTGTTTCATTTATCTGTATTTCCCTGCTTTATTAGATGGATAAATGATGTGAACTGTTTAGCAGTAATGATCATATGGATGGATTTGATGTAGCTAGAGGGATGCCAACCCCTGGTTGGGTACCCTAGCTCATACTGAACCCTCTTGGGTGATGATGTGATGGCTGGAAGTGTTGGCTGTGGGTTGAGGTGGCCCTGACAGCCCTTTGGTGCTGTCATGGTAGCTCCCCTTTCTCTGTGGCTTGCTGTGGTGAATAGTTGCTCACTGGCTTGACCATATTTGTTTGCCAGATGCTTTTGATGTTGACAAACATGAATAGACACTTGATAGTCTATCTGTCTGATGGTGTAGTGGCCATAGGTGCTAAGTGAATCTGGCTAGCTAGATAGGATCATCCCTTGTTGGATTTCTTTGATTATGCCACTGGTTTGGCATAGCCAATGTTCCCAGGGTGCCTTCCTATTGGTTTTCCTCTTGTTTACTTGCACCAATTTGGCTAGTAGCCATATGATGACTCACATATAGGGTTTCTATCCACTTTGCTTCTGTGGCTTGTGCATAAGATGGATTTATATGATCAAAACCTTGCTTGCTCATGATTTATTGGTATACCTCACTCCAGCTCCTAGAAATGGGTGTTGGTGTAGAGGTTCAGCTGCTGGTTGATTTCTTGGCTTGCCCTGCTCCTCCTTGCAAGCTTGATGCTTGGTTAATTTCTGGTGATTTGGGAATAGGTGAGACAGCTCTAGCTGTTCACCTGTTCTTGAGCTGTTCTTGCTATCTGGTGACTTACCCTGCTGCTTTGTCGATGAATGAGCTAGGGTTTACTGTGGAAAAGGTTTTATATGCCTGGCCCTTGCTTCTCTGGTCGACAACACTGCCTGGCTGTTTTGCTGACTCTTCTCTGTGATGTGTGTGTGTGCTGCATGCACAAGGCCTGGTGAGCTGCTAGGCTATGTGTGTGTGCACATGCTTGGTATCTGGCTTGTGTCTTGGCTGAGAGATGGATCAGCTCGGCAGCTTTGATCATATCCCCTCCCTTTTCATTTAGTTTCTAACCTGCCAAGTGGCTATGCCACTTGGCATAACTTGTGTTTGTTGTGTTTATGTGCAGGTTCAAAATGATGATCAAATGGACATGATGATCTTCAAGCTCAAGATTAGATGATATTCACATTGTAGTATTTAGGACAGATTCATACTTGTACTTTTCTTTTATCTTCTTTTTCTATTTATCCCAATTTGTGTAATGTGTTGTAATAATTCATTTATTTCAATTCTGAATATTGTAATTGACAATGTATAATGTGTGATTATCAATAAAGCTCCCATTTTCCTTAATGAGCTTTACATAATTGTTGTATTACTTATAATCTTGATTATTGATAATTGTTTATGAAATTATCTCAAGTTTGAATTAGGTGATAATCATTTGATGTTTGAATTTGAATTTCAAATTCAAATTTGGATTGAATTCAATCATACAACTTAGTTTAGAATTCAATCATGCAACTTAAGTTTGTGATGCAAACTCTCCACTCTCTTCTAAAAACCCTAGTTTAGTTGAATAAGGAACAGGTTTGTCGCACTCTCGAAACCCTAACCCTGTAAGGTGTCGAGAGAGAAACTTGTCCCCCTTCGATGCAGTTTTTGTTTAAAAGCGCGAAATTTCCCCGTAAATTACAATGCAATGCACATCCCTTTCTAAAATCTACCCCTCGATCGTCTCTAAACCTGGGACATTACACTTCTGCAACGCGACACGAGTCCACGATTGCACGTCTTCGACTTCTGCACCGCAACCCGCGTCTACGCGTCAACAATTGCACGTCTTCCACTTCTGCACCTCAACACGCGTACTCGAGTCTAACCCTGGAAATTTAGCATTTTTTGTGTGCTCAGTTTTCCCCTTGAGTACTAATACTGGCTAGTGCAATATACTCCGTACTCAGTTTCACCTCAAGTGGATGGTCAACAGATACTCAACAAATGGGATTAACTAGTTAAATGAGTCAACAAATGGGATTATCAAGCTTACTTATTCGTTTTCACGTGTTAAACTTGTCTAAATCTTGGTCAAACCTAGGATTTGATCAAGATTCAAATGGGCAGAAAATTCAAAAAAAAACAAAAAAATGAAAAACCAAAGCACATAGTCTTGTTATGTCATATAGTAAGCATTACAGTTGATAAACAAGGTCTAGACATATTCAAACCATACAAATAATGTATCTACCCTCTAACCCCTAAACTATGTCTTATGAAGTCAAGCATGAAGAGAAGTGGTTTTGGGTTTCAAACATGGAAATTTCAAAAACCTCCCAAAAACTTCATTTTAGAGTGACAAAGAAGGATACATGCTCCCCTTTTCATTTTCATGTTTTAAACTTGTACGTTTAAATCTTGGTCAATCCTAGGATTTGACCAAGATTCAAATGGGCATCAAAATTTAAAAAAATCAGAAAAATGAAAAACCAAGGCACATAATTTTCTTATGTCATATAGTAAGCATTCAAGTTGATAAACAAGGTCTATAAATATTCAAACTAGACAAATCATGTATCTATACCCCTAACCCCTAAACTCTGTCTTATGAAGTCAAGCATGAAGAGAAGTGGTTTTGGGTTTCAAACATGGAAATATAAAAAAAGCTTCATTTAAAAAAAAAATCAGAAAAATGAAAAACAAAAGCACATAGTCTTCTTGTGTCATATCGTAAGCATTCAAGTTGATAAACAAGGTCTAGATATATCCAAACCAGACAAATCATGTATCTACCCCCTGTCGATCTTATGAAGTCTACCATGAAGAGAAGTCGTTTTGGGTTTCAAACATGGAAATTTCAAGAACATCCCAAAAGCTTCATTTTAGAGTGACTAAGAAGGATCAAGGCTTACGTTTTCATTTTCATGTTTTAAACTTGTTTAAATCCTGGTCAAATCTAGGATTTGACCAAGATTCAAATGGGCATAAAATAAAATAAACAGAAAAATGAAAAACCAAAGCACATAGTCTTCTTATGTCATATAGTAAACATTAACATTGATAAACAAGGTCTAGACATATTCAAACTGGACAAATCATGTATCTACCCCCTAACCCCGGCCCTAAACTCTGTCTTATGAAGTCAAGCATGAAGAGAAGTGCATGGTTTTGGTTTTCGAACATGGAAATTTCAAAAAACTCCCAAAAACATCATTTTAGAGTGACTAAGAAGGATACATTCTTCCCTTTTCATTTTCATGTTTATACTTGTTTAAATCTTAGTCAAACCTAAGATTTTACAAGATTCAAATTTGCATCAAAATTCCAAAAAAATCAGAAAATTGAAAAACAAAAGCACATAGTTTTCTTATGTCATATAGTAAGCATTTAAGTTGATAAACAAGGCCTAGACATATTCAAACAAGAAAAATCATGTATCTACCCCTACCCCTAAACTCTGTCTTGTGTAGTTAAGCATGAAGAGAAGTGGTTTTGGGTTTCAAACATGGAAATTTCAAAAACCTCCCAAAAGTTCATAAACAAGGTCTAGATATATTTTTTATTTTATGCCCATTTGAATCTTGGTCAAATCCTAGGTTTGACCATGATTTAAACAAGTTTAAAACCTGAATATGAAAAAGTAAGCATGTATCCTTCGTAGTCACTCCAAAATGAAGCTCGATCGATCTTGAGAGGGTTTTTAAAATTTCCATGTTTGAAACCAAAAAACCACGTACTTATCTTCATGCTTGACTTCATAAGACAGAGTTAGGGGTTAGGGGTAGCTTATACATGATTTTTCTGGTTTGAATATGTCTACACCTTCTTTATCAACTTAATTGAATGCTTACTATATGACATAAGAATACTATGTGCCTTGATTTTCCATTTTTTATTTTTTCTGAATTTTTATGCCCATTTGAATCTTGGTCAAATCCTAGGTTTGGCCATGATTTAAACAAGTTTAAAACATGAATATGAAAAAATAAGCATATATCCTTCTTAGTCACTCCAAAATGTAGATCTTGGTAGGGTTTTTGAAATTTCCATGTTTGAAACCAAAAACCACTTCTCTTCATGCATGCTTGACTTCATAAGACAGAGTTTAGGGTTAGGGGTAGCTAGATACTTGATTTTTCTTTTTTGAATATGTCTAGACATTGTTTATCAACTTAATTGAATGCTTACTATATGACATAAGAAGACTATGTGCCTTGGTTTTTCATTTATTTTGATTTATTTTGAATTTTTATGCCTATTTGAATCTTGGTCAAATCCTAGGTTTGACCATGATTTAAACAAGTTTAAAACATGAATATGAAAAATTACGCATGTATCATTCTTAGTCACTCTAAAATGAAATTTTTGGGATGTTCTTGAAATTTTCATGTTTGAAACCCAAAACCACTTCTCTTCATGCTTGACTTCATAAGATAGAGTTTAGGGGCTAGGGGGTAGATACATGATTTGCCTAGGCTTGAATATGTCCAAACCTTGTTTATCAACTTGAATGCTTACTATATGACATAATAAGACTTTATGCTTTTGTTTTTCATTTTTCTAATTTTTTTTAAAAATTTTATGCCCATTTGAATCTTTTGGTCAAATCATAGGTGTAATTTGACACAGATTTAAACAAGTTTAAAATATGAAAATGAAAAGGTGGTAAGCATGTATCCTTCTTATATTAGTCACTCTAAAATGAAGCTTTTGGGAGGTTTTCGAAATTTCCATGTTTGAAACCCAAAACCACTTCTCTTCATGATGTTGACTTCATAAGATAGAGTTTAGGGGTTAGGGGTATAGATACATGATTTGTCTTGTTTGAATATGTGTCTAGACCTTGTTTATCAACTTTAATGCTTACTATATGACATAAGAAAACTTTGTGCTTTAATTTGGTTTTTAATTTTTCTATTTTTTTTTTGAATTTTGATGCACATTTTGAATCTTGGTCAAATCCTAGGTTTGACCAAGATTTAAACAAGTATAAAACATGAAAATGAAAAGGTAAGCATGCATCGATCCTTCTTAGTCACTCCAAAGTGAAGCTTTTGGGAAGTTTTTGAAATTTCCATGTTTGAAACCCAAAACGACTTCTCTTCGTGCTTGATCGACACTTCAGAAGACAAAGTTTAGGGTTAGGGGTAGATATATGATCGATTTCTCTGGTTTGAATATGTCAGACCTTGTTTATCACCTTGAATGCTTACTATATGACATAAGAAGACGACGTGTTTTTTTTTGATTTTTTTGAATTTTTATGCCCATTTGAATCTTGGTCAAATCATAGGTTTGACCACGATTTAAACATGTTTAAAACATGAAATTGAAAAAGTAAGTCTGGATCCTTCTTAGTCACTCCAAAATGTACCAATTGATATATGAGTTAACTTGGCTTCATGGAAAAAATAATGTCATGTAAATGAGTTAACTTGGCTTTCCTACCCTTGAATCCATAGGAGTAGTATAATAATCAACCGAGTTTTTAAACCAACAGTCTGTCACTTACGTGTGGTGCCCATGCGTGAGGTCCCACACTTGATGAGCACAAGCCAAGTGCGGTAGGTACGCAAACTCATCAGGATGCGTACTGGAAGTCTCTGGGTCCTTCAGGATTCGGTTGTCCCTCTCACAAAAAAAAACTCTCATTCTCGGCCTCGCTCGACTCGCTCGCTCGCTCGCACCTCCTGCTCACTGACAAAACCTGCAGAACAGTCAACATCATCACCCGAAAAAGGCCAGACACCATAATTCTCTCCCTTCTTCTCTCCTTCCGAGTGATCCCTCTTCCTCCGAGTTTCACTCGACGGGAAAACACACGTGTGCTGCATAGTAATAATATAAAAGTAGAAAAATCGACCTACGAATCTATGATTAAATAGGTTAATCTAGGGTTTTGCCCACTACTACAGATCAAGTTCAAAAATATCCAACTACTGGTTCGATTTCGGGCTACTAATATAAAATTAAATAAGTTGAACTAGTATTCCTCTAAAAAAATCATTTTGGTATGCATTGTTTTATACTTTTCATAGCTATAGTGCATCACAAATTCATGATTTCATGCTTTGCGTTGCCAATTTCAATTTTTTCTAACCACCTTCTCTTTGATTTCAAATTTAGGTCAAACTATTGGTGCCTGGTATGTGTTCTACTTGAATTGGATGCTGCGTCTGCACATGTTTTGCCATTGTTTTGGGCTTCCACACATCTTTGGGGCATCCAAGTATTTAAGTTACCTTGTGTTTTCTAGAATTGTAATTCATGTACCATTCCTCCCAATTTTTATGCCCATTTGAATTTGGTCAAATCATAAGTTTGACCAAGATTTGAACAAGTTTAAAACATGAAAATGAAAAGGTAAGCCGGCCTGGATCCATCTTAGTCACTCCAAAATGAAGGTTTTGGGAGGTTTTTGAAATTTCCATGTTTGAAACCCAAAACCACTTCTCTTCATGCTTGACTTCATAAGACAGTGTTTAGGGTTAGGGGGTAGATACATGTTTTTTCTGGTTTGAATATGTCTAGACCTTATTTATCAACTTAATTGAATGCCTACTATATAACATAAGAAGACCTTTTTTTTGAATTTTTATGAACCATTTGAATCTTGGTCAAATCCTAGGTTTCACCAAGATTTGAATAAGTTTAAAACATGAATATGAAAAACTAAGCATGCATGTATGGTTCTTAATTAATCACTTCGAAATGAAGCTCTTGGGAGGGTTTTTGAAATTTCCATGTTTGAAACCAAAAACCACATATCTTCATGTGCTTGACTTCATGAGACAGAGTTTAGGGTTAGGGGGTAGATACATGATTTCTCTGGTTTGAATATGTCTAGACCTTGTTTATCAACTTAATTGAATGCTTACTATATGACATAAGAAGACTATGTGCCTTGATTTTTCATTTTTTTTAATTTTGCCATTTGAATCTTGGTCAAATCCTAGGTTTGACCATGATTTAAACAAGTTTAAAACATGAATATGAAAAATTAAACATGTATCCTTCGTAGTCACTCCAAAATGAAGCTCTTGAGAGGGTTTTTGAAATTTCCATGTTTGAAACCAAAAAACCGCGTACTTCTCTTCATGCTTGACTTCATAAGACAGAGTTTTGGGATAAGGGTAGCTTGATACATGAATTTTCTGGTTTGAATATGTCTAGACCTTGTTTATCAACTTAATTGAATGCTTACTAGATGACATAAGATGACTATGTGCATTGGTTTTTCATTTTATTGTTTTTTTTAATTTTTAAGCCCATTTGAATCTTGGTCAAATCCTAGGTTTGACCATGATTTAAACAAGTTGAAAACATGAATATGAAAATTAAGCATATATCCTTCTTAGTCACTCCAAAATGAAGCTCTTGGGAGGGTTTTTGAATTTTCCATGTTTGAAACTGGCCAAAAACCACATATCTTCATGCTTGACTTCATGAGACAGAGTTTAGGGTTAGGGGGTAGACACATGATTTCTCTGGTTTGAATATATTTAGACCTTGTCTATCAACTTAATTGAATGCTTACTATGTGACATAAGAATACTATGTGCCTTGATTTTCCATTTTTTGTTTTTTCTGAATTTTTATGCCCATTTGAATCTTGGTCAAATCCTAGGTTTGGCCATGATTTAAACAAGGTTAAAACAAGAATATGAAAAAATAAGCATATATCCTTCTTAGTCACTCCAAAATGTAGATCTTGGTAGGGTTTTTGAAATTTCCATGTTTGAAACCAAAAACCACTTCTCTTCATGCATGCTTGACTTCATAAGACAGAGTTTAGGGTTAGGGGTAGCTAGATACTTGATTTTTCTGGTTTGAATATGTCTAGACATTGTTTATCAACTTAATTGAATGCTTACTATATGACATAAGAAGACTATGTGCCTTGGTTTTTCATTTATTTTGATTTATTTTGAATTTTTATGCCCATTTGAATCTTGGTCAAATCCTAGGTTTGACCATGATTTAAACAAGTTTAAAACATGAATATGAAAAATTAAGCATGTATCATTCTTAGTCACTCCAAAATGAAGCTCTTGAGAGGGTTTTTGAAATTTCCATGTTTGAAACCAAAAAACCGCGTACTTCTCTTCATGCTTGACTTCATAAGACAGAGTTTGGGGACAGGGGTAGCTTGATACATGAATTTTCTGGTTTGAATATGTCTAGACCTTGTTTATCAACTTAATTGAATGCTTACTAGATGACATAAGATGACTATGTGCATTGGTTTTTCATTTTATTGTTTTTTCTGAATTTTTATGCCCATTTGAATCTTGGTCAAATCCTATGTTTGACCAAGATTTGAACAAGTTTAAATCATGAATATGAAAAATTAAGCATTTATCCTTCTTAGTCACTCCAAAATGTAGCTCTGGGAGGGTTTTTGAAATTTCCATGTTTGAAACCCAAAACAACTTCTCTTCATGCTTGACTTCATAAGACAGAGTTTAGGGTTAGGGGTAGATACATGATTTGTCTGGTTTGAATACGTCTAGACCTTGTTTATCAACTTTAATGCTTACTATATGACATAAGAAGACTGTGTGCTTTGGTTTTTCATTTTTCTGATTTTTTTTTATTTTTGATGCCCATTTGAATCTTGGTCAGATCCTAGGTTTGACCAAGATTTAAATAAGTTTAAAACATGAAAATGAAAAGGGAAGCATTTATCCTTCTTAGTCACTCTAAATGAAGTTTTTGGGAGGTTTTTGAAATTTCCATGTTTGAAACCCAAAACCACTTCTCTTCATGCTTGACTTCATAAGACAGAGTTTAGGGTTAGGGGTAGATACATGATTTGTATGGTTTGAATATGTGTAGACCTTGTTTATCAACTTGAATGCTTACTATATGACATAAGAAAACTACGTATGTGCTTTGGTTTTTCATTTTTCTGTTTTTATTTTTGAATTTTCCGCCCATTTGAATCTCTGTCAAATCCTAGGTTTGACCAAGATTTAAACAAGTTTAACACGTGAAAACGAAAAGGTAAGCATGGATCCTTCTTAGTCACTCCAAAATGTACCAATTGATAGATGTGTTAACTTTGCTTCATGGAAAAAATAATGTCATGTAAATGAGTTAACTTGGATTTCCTACCCTTGAATCCATAGGAAACTTTGTTCTAATGCACTATAATAATCAACCGAGGTTTTTACACCAACAGTTCTGTCACTTACATGTGGTGCCCATGCGGGAGGTCCCACACTTCAGTGAGCACAAGTCACGTGCAATAGGTACGCAAACTCCCAGCCATTTTCTTTGTCAAGAGAAGACGCATCAGGATGCGTATTGGAAGTCTCTGGGTCCTTCAGGATCCTTCGGTTGTCCCTCTCACAAAAAAAAAATCTCTCATTCTCGGCCTCGCTCGACTCGCTCGCTCGCTCGCACCTCCTGCTCACTGACAAACTCTGCACAACAGTCAACATCATCGCCCGAAAAAGGGGAGACACCATAATGCTCTCCCTCCTTCTTCTCTCCTTCCGAGTTTCACTCGACGGGCAAACACATATGTGCTGCATAGTAGAGTAATAATAAAAAGGTACGTAGAAAAATCGACCTACGAATCTATAATTAAATATGTTAAACTAGGGTTTTTCCCAGTACTACAGATCAAGGTTCAAAAAAATCCAACTACGGGGTTCGAACAACCCCATTTCTAATCAAAGAATTTTTTCGACGTCATCCAAATGGCCTCAAACTATAGCATGGGCGGATCCAGACTATAGCCAAGGGGGGCAGCCGCTCCCACTCAATTTTTCTAAAACCTTGTACTGTACTTAGAAATATGTTAAGCTAAAGGCTGGTTTGCCCGCACTTAGAAATGAAATTTCCATGTTTGAAACCAAAAACCATATCTCTTGATGCTTGACTTCATAAGTCAGAGTTTAGGGATAGGGGGTAGATACATGATTTTTCTGGTTGAATATGTCTAAACCTTGTTTATCAACTTGAATGCTTACTATATGACATACGAAGACTATTTGCTAACGGAGGGAGTAAGCACTCTAGCTATGAAAAGTACCAAACGATGCATACCAAAATGATTTTTGCATCACTTATCATATGTTTGCCCATTTGAATCTTGTCAAATCCTAGATTTGACCAAGATAATTGAAACAAGTTTAAAACATGAAAATGAAAAAAGGGAAGCTTGTATTCTTAGTCACTCTAAAATGAAGTTTGGGGAGGTTTTTGAAATTTCCATGTTTGAAACCCAAAACCACTTCTCTTCATGCTTGACTTCATAAGACAAAGTTTAGGGTTAGGGGGTAGATACATGATTTTTCTGGTTTGAATATGTCTAGACCTTATTTATCAACTTAATTGAATGCCTACTATATAACATAAGAAGACCTTTTTTCTTGAATTTTTATAAACCATTTGAATCTTGGTCAAATCCTAGGTTTCACCAAGATTTGAATAAGTTTAAAACATGAATATGAAAAACTAAGCATGCATGTATGGTTCTTAATTAATCACTTCGAAATGAAGCTCTTGGGAGGGTTTTTGAAATTTCCATGTTTGAAACCAAAAACCACATATCTTCATGCGCTTGACTTCATGAGACAGAGTTTAGGGTTAGGGGGTAGATACATGATTTCTCTGGTTTGAATATGTCTAGACCTTGTTTATCAACTTAATTGAATGCTTACTATATCACATAAGAAGACTATGTGCCTTGATTTTTCATTTTTTTTTAAATTTTGCCATTTGAATCTTGGTCAAATCCTAGGTTTGACCATGATTTAAACAAGTTTAAAACATGAATATGAAAAATTAAACATGTATCCTTCGTAGTCACTCCAAAATGAAGCTCTTGAGAGGGTTTTTGTAATTTCCATGTTTGAAACCAAAAAACCGCGTACTTCTCTTCATGCTTGACTTCATAAGACAGAGTTTCGGGATAAGGATAGCTTGATACATGAATTTTCTGGTTTGAATATGTCTAGACCTTGTTTATCAACTTAATTGAATGCTTACTAGATGACATAAGATGACTATGTGCATTGGTTTTTCATTTTATTGTTTTTTTAAAATTTTTAAGCCCATTTGAATCTTGGTCAAATCCTAGGTTTGACCATGATTTAAACAAGTTGAAAACATGAATATGAAAATTAAGCATATATCCTTCTTAGTCACTCCAAAATGAAGCTCTTGGGAGGGTTTTTGAAATTCCATGTTTGAAACCGGCCAAAAACCACATATCTTCGTGCTTGACTTCATGAGACAGAGTTTAGGGTTAGGGGGTAGACACATGATTTCTCTGGTTTGAATATATCTAGACCTTGTCTATCAACTTAATTGAATGCTTACTATGTGATATAAGAATACTATGTGCCTTGATTTTCCATTTTTTGTTTTTTCTGAATTTTTATGCCCATTTGAATCTTGGTCAAATCCTAGGTTTGGCCATGATTTAAACAAGTTTAAAACATGAATATGAAAAAATAAGCATATATCATTCTTAGTCACTCCAAAATGTAGATCTTGGTAGGGTTTTTGAAATAACCATGTTTGAAACCAAAAACCACTTCTCTTCATGTATGCTTGACTTCATAAGACAGAGTTTAGGGTTAGGGGTAGCTAGATACTTGATTTTTCTGGTTTGAATATGTCTAGACATTGTTTATCAACTTAATTGAATGCTTACTATATGACATAAGAAGACTATGTGCCTTGGTTTTTCATTTATTTTGAATTTTTATGCCCATTTGAATCTTGGTCAAATCCTAGGTTTGACCATGATTTAAACAAGTTTAAAACATGAATATGAAAAATTAAGCATGTATCATTCTTAGTCACTCCAAAATGAAGCTCTTGAGAGGGTTTTTGAAATTCCCATGTTTGAAACCAAAAAACCGCGTACTTCTCTTCATGCTTGACTTCATAAGACAGAGTTTGGGGACAGGGGTAGCTTGATACATGAATTTTCTGGTTTGAATATGTCTAGACCTTGTTTATCAACTTAATTGAATGCTTACTAGATGACATAAGATGACTATGTGCATTGGTTTTTCATTTTATTGTTTTTTTTTAATTTTTATGCCCATTTGAATCTTGGTCAAATCCTAGGTTTGACCATGATTTAAACAAGTTTAAAACATGAATATGAAAAATTAAGCATGTATCCTTCGTAGTCACTCCAAAATGAAGCTCGATCTTGAGAGGGTTTTTGAATTTTCCATGTTTGAAACCAAAAAACCACGTACTTCTCTTCATGCTAGACTTCATAAGCTAGATAGAGTTTGGGGTTAGGGGTAGCTTGATACATAAATTTTCTGGTTTGAATATGTCTAGACATTGTTTATCAACTTAATTGAATACTTAATTACTAGATGACATAAGATGACTATGTGCATTGGTTTTTCATTTTTTTTTGAATATTTATGCCCATTTGAATCTTGGTCAAATCCTAGGTTCGACCATGATTTAATCAAGTTTAAAACATGAATATGAAAAATTAAGCATATATCCTTCTTAGTCACTCCAATATGTAGGTCTTGGGAGGGGTTTTGAAATTTCCATGCTTGAAACCAAAAAACACTTCTCTTCATGCTTGTCTTCATAAGACAGAGTTTGGGGTTAGGGGTAGCTTGTTGATACATGATTTTTCTGGTTTGAATATGTCTAGACCTTGTTTATCAACTTAATTGAATGCTTACTAGATGACATAAGATGACTATGTGCATTGGTTTTTCATTTTATTGTTTTTTCTGAATTTTTATGCCCATTTGAATCTTGGTCAAATCCTATGTTTGACCAAGATTTGAACAAGTTTAAATCATGAATATGAAAAATCAAGCATTTATCCTTCTTAGTCACTCCAAAATGTAGCTCTGGGGAGGGTTTTTGAAATTTCCATGTTTGAAACCCAAAACAACTTCTCTTCATGCTTGACTTCATAAGACAGAGTTTAGGGTTAGGGGTAGATACATGATTTGTCTGGTTTGAATACGTCTAGACCTTGTTTATCAACTTTAATGCTTACTATATGACATAAGAAGACTGTGTGCTTTGGTTTTTCATTTTTCTGATTTTTTTTATTTTTGATGCCCATTTGAATCTTGGTCAGATCCTAGGTTTGACCAAGATTTAAACAAGTTTAAAACATGAAAATGAAAAGGGAAGCATTTATCCTTCTTAGTCACTCTAAATGAAGTTTTTGGGAGGTTTTTGAAATTTCCATGTTTGAAACCCAAAACCACTTCTCTTCATGCTTGACTTCATAAGATAGAGTTTAGGGTTAGGGGTAGATACATGATTTGTATGGTTTGAATATGTGTAGACCTTGTTTATCAACTTGAATGCTTACTATATGACATAAGAAAACTACGTATGTGCTTTGGTTTTTCATTTTTCTATTTTTATTTTTGAATTTTCCGCCCATTTGAATCTCTGTCAAATCCTAGGTTTGACCAAGATTTAAACAAGTTTAACACGTGAAAACGAAAAGGTAAGCATGGATCCTTCTTAGTCACTCCAAAATGTACCAATTGATAGATGTGTTAACTTTGCTTCATGGAAAAAATAATGTCATGTAAATGAGTTAACATGGATTTCCTACCCTTGAATCCATAGGAAACTTTGTTCTAATGCACTATAATAATCAACCGAGGTTTTTACACCAACAGTTCTGTCACTTACGTGTGGTGCCCATGCGTGAGGTCCCACACTTCAGTGAGCACAAGTCACGTGCAATAGGTACGCAAACTCCCAGCCATTTTCTGTGTCAAGAGAAGACGCATCAGGATGCGTATTGGAAGTCTCTGGGTCCTTCAGGATCCTTCGGTTGTCCCTCTCACAAAAAAAAAATCTCTCATTCTCGGCCTCGCTCGACTCGCTCGCTCGCTCGCACCTCCTGCTCACTGACAAACCCTGCACAACAGTCAACATCATCGCCCGAAAAGGGGAGACACCATAATGCTCTCCCTCCTTCTTCTCTCCTTCCGAGTTTCACTCGACGGGCAAACACATATGTGCTGCATAGTAGAGTAATAATAAAAAGGTACGTCGAAAAATCGACCTACGAATCTATAATTAAATAGGTTAAACTAGGGTTTTTCCAAGACTACGAGATCAAGGTTCAAAAATCCAACTACGGGGTTCGAACAACCCCATTTCTAATCAAAGAATTTTTTCGACGTCATCCAAATGGCCTCAAACTATAGCATGGGCGGATCCAGACTATAGCCAAGGGGGGCAGCCGCCCCCACTCAATTTTTCTGAAACCTTGTACTGTACTTAGAAATATGTTAAGCTAAAGGCTGGTTTGCCCGCACTTAGAAATGAAATTTCCATGTTTGAAACCAAAAACCATATCTCTTGATGCTTGACTTCATAAGTCAGAGTTTAGGGATAGGGGGCAGATACATGATTTTTCTGGTTGAATATGTCTAAACCTTGTTTATCAACTTGAATGCTTACTATATGACATACGAAGACTATTTGCTAACGGAGGGAGTAAGCACTCTAGCTATGAAAAGTACCAAACGATGCATACCAAAATGATTTTTGCATAACTTATCATATGTTTGCCCATTTGAATCTTGTCAAATCCTAGATTTGACCAAGATAATTTAAACAAGTTTAAAACATGAAAATGAAAAAAGGGAAGCTTGTATTCTTAGTCACTCTAAAATGAAGTTTAGGGAGGTTTTTGAAATTTCCATGTTTGAAACCCAAAACCACTTCTCTTCATGCTTGACTTCATAAGACAGAGTTTAGGGTTAGGGGGTAGATACATGATTTTTCTGGTTTGAATATGTCTAGACCTTATTTATCAACTTAATTGAATGCCTACTATATAACATAAGAAGACCTTTTTTTGAATTTTTATAAACCATTTGAATCTTGGTCAAATCCTAGGTTTCACCAAGATTTGAATAAGTTTAAAACATGAATATGAAAAACTAAGCATGCATGTATGGTTCTTAATTAATCACTTCGAAATGAAACTCTTGGGAGGGTTTTTGAAATTTCCATGTTTGAAACCAAAAACCACATATCTTCATGCGCTTGACTTCATGAGACAGAGTTTAGGGTTAGGGGGTAGATACATGATTTCTCTGGTTTGAATATGTCTAGACCTTGTTTATCAACTTAATTGAATGCTTACTATATGACATAAGAAGACTATGTGCCTTGATTTTTCATTTTTTTAAATTTTTCCATTTGAATCTTGGTCAAATCCTAGGTTTGACCATGATTTAAACAAGTTTAAAACATGAATATGAAAAATTAAACATGTATCCTTCGTAGTCACTCCAAAATGAAGCTCTTGAGAGGGTTTTTGAAATTTCCATGTTTGAAACCAAAAAACCACGTACTTCTCTTCATGCTTGACTTCATAAGACAGAGTTTCGGGATAAGGGTAGCTTGATACATGAATTTTCTGGTTTGAATATGTCTAGACCTTGTTTATCAACTTAATTGAATGCTTACTAGATGACATAAGATGACTATGTGCATTGGTTTTTCATTTTATTGTTTTTTTTAATTTTTAAGCCCATTTGAATCTTGGTCAAATCCTAGGTTTGACCATGATTTAAACAAGTTGAAAACATGAATATGAAAATTAAGCATATATCCTTCTTAGTCACTCCAAAATGAAGCTCTTGGGAGGGTTTTTGAAATTTCCATGTTTGAAACCGGCCAAAAACCACATATCTTCATGCTTGACTTCATGAGACAGAGTTTAGGGTTAGGGGGTAGACACATGATTTCTCTGGTTTGAATATATCTAGACCTTGCCTATCAACTTAATTGAATGCTTACTATGTGACATAAGAATACTATGTGCCTTGATTTTCCATTTTTTGTTTTAACTGAATTTTTATGCCCATTTGAATCTTGGTCAAATCCTAGGTTTGGCCATGATTTAAACAAGTTTAAAACATGAATATGAAAAAATAAGCATATATCCTTCTTAGTCACTCCAAAATGTAGATCTTGGTAGGGTTTTTGAAATTTCCATGTTTGAAACCAAAAACCACTTCTCTTCATGCATGCCTTGACTTCATAAGACAGAGTTTACGGTTAGGGGTAGCTAGATACTTGATTTTTCTGGTTTGAATATGTCTAGACATTGTTTATCAACTTAATTGAATGCTTACTATATGACATAAGAAGACTATGTGCCTTGGTTTTTCATTTATTTTGAATTTTTATGCCCATTTGAATCTTGGTCAAATCCCAGGTTTGACCATGATTTAAACAAGTTTAAAACATGAATATGAAAAATTAAGCATGTATCATTCTTAGTCACTCCAAAATGTAGCTTTTGGGAGGGTTTTCGAAATTTCCATGTTTGAAACCAAAAAACCGCGTACTTCTCTTCATGCTTGACTTCATAAGACAGAGTTTGGGGATAGGCCGGGGTAGCTTGATACATGAATTTTCTGGTTTGAATATGTCTAGACCTTGTTTATCAACTTAATTGAATGCTTACTAGATGACATAAGATGACTATGTGCATTGGTTTTTCATTTTATTGTTTTTTTTTAATTTTTATGCCCATTTGAATCTTGGTAAAATCCTAGGTTTGACCATGATTTAAACAAGTTTAAAACATGAATATGAAAAATTAAGCATGTATCCTTCGTAGTCACTCCAAAATGAAGCTCGATCTTTAGAGGGTTTTTGAAATTTTCATGATTGAAACCAAAAAACCACGTACTTCTCTTCATGCTAGACTTCATAAGATAGAGTTTGGGGTTAGGGGTAGCTTGATACATAAATTTTCCGGTTTGAATATGTCTAGACATTGTTTATCAACTTAATTGAATACTTAATTACTAGATGACATAAGATGACTATGTGCATTGGTTTTTCATTTTTTTTGAATTTTTATGCCCATTTGAATCTTGGTCAAATCCTAGGCTTGACCATGATTTAATCAAGTTTAAAACATGAATATGAAAAATTAAGCATATATCCTTCTTAGTCAGTCCAATATGTAGCTCTTGGGAGGGTTTTTGAAATTTCCATGCTTGAAAACCAAAAACCACTTCTCTTCATGCATGCTTGACTTCATAAGACATAGTTTAGGGTTAGGGGTAGATACATGATTTCCTGCTAGTTTAAATATGTCTAGACCTTGTTTATCAATCTAATTGAATGCTTACTATATATGACATGAGCAGACCTTGGTTTTAATTTTTTTATACCCATTTGATTCTTCGTCAAATCCTAGGTTTGTTGACCTAGATTTGAACAAGTTTAAAACATGAATATGAAAAAAGTAAGCAGGTTCGCTTCTTAATTAGTCACTCCAAACTGAAGCTCTTGGGAGGGTTTTTGAAATTTCCATGTTTGAAACCAAAAATCACTTCTTCTCTTCATGCTTGACTTCATAAGTCAGGGTTTACGGATATATAGGGGGTAGATACATGATTTTTCTGGTTTGATATGTCTAGACCTTGTTTATCAACTTAATTGAATGCTTACTATATGACATAAAAGACTATGTGTCTTGATTTTTCATTTTTTTTAAATTATGCCCATTTGAATCTTGGTCAAATCCTAGGTTTGACCATGATTTAAACAAGTTTAAAACATGAATATGAAAATTAAGCATGTATCCTTCATAGTCACTCCAAAATGAAGCTCTTGAGAGGGTTTTTGAAATTTCCATGTTTGAAACCAAAAAACCACGTACTTCTCTTCATGCTTGACTTCATAAGATAGAGTTTGGGGTTAGGGGTAGCTTGATACATGATTTTTCTCGTTTGAATATGTCTAGACCTTGTTATCAACTTAATTGAATGCTTACTATATATATGACATAAGAAGACTATG
Organism: Lolium perenne; assembly: GCF_019359855.2. Taxonomy (NCBI): domain Eukaryota; kingdom Viridiplantae; phylum Streptophyta; class Magnoliopsida; order Poales; family Poaceae; genus Lolium; species Lolium perenne. The sequence goes on along the minus strand of NC_067244.2, from coordinate 113,549,491 downwards.
TGCATTGGTTTTTCATTTTATTGTTTTTTTTAATTTCATGCCCATTTGAATCTTGGTCAAATCCTAAGTTTGACCATGATTTAAACAAGTTGAAAACATGAATATGAAAAATTAAGCATATATCCTTCTTAGTCACTCCAAAATGAAGCTCTTGGGAGGGTTTTTGAAATTTCCATGTTTGAAACCGGCCAAAAACCACATATCTTCATGCTTGACTTCATGAGACAGAGTTTAGGGTTAGGGGGTAGATACATGATTTCTCTGGTTTGAATATGTCTAGACCTTGTTTATCAACTTAATTGAATGCTTACTATATGACATAAGAAGACCATGTGCCTTGATTTTTCATTTTTTTTAAATTATGCCCATTTGAATCTTGGTCAAATCCTAGGTTTACCATGATTTAAACAAGTTTAAAACATGAATATGAAAATTAAGCATGTATCCTTCGTAGTCACTACAAAATGAAGCTCTTGAGAGGGTTTTTGAAATTTCCATGTTTGAAACCAAAAAACCACGTACTTCTCTTCATGCTTGACTTCATAAGACAGAGTTTGGGGTTAGGGGTAGCTTGATACATGACTTTTCTCGTTTGAATATGTCTAGACCTTGTTATCAACTTAATTGAATGCTTACTATATATATGACATAAGAAGACTATGTGCATTGGTTTTTCATTTTATTGTTTTTTTAATTTTATGCCCATTTGAATCTTGGTCAAATCCTAGGCTTGACCATGATTTAAACAAGTTTAAAACATAAATATGAAAAATTAAGCATCTATCCTTCTTAGCCACTCCAAATTGTAGCTCTTGGGAGGGTTTTTGAAATTTCCATGTTTGAAACCAAAAACCACATCTCTTGATGCTTGACTTCATAAGTCAGAGTTTAGGGATAGGGGGTAGATACATGATTTTTCTGGTTGAATATGTCTAAACCTTGTTTATCAACTTGAATGCTTACTATATGACATACGAAGACTATTTGCTAATGGAGGGAGTAAGCACTCTAGCTATGAAAAGTACCAAACGATGCATACCAAAATGATTTTTTAGAGGAATACTAGTTCGGATTATATAATTTTATATTAGCAGGCCAAATCGAACCCCGTAGTTGGATTTTCAGAAATTGATCCGTAGTACTGGGCAAAACCCTAGTTTAGCTTATTTAATAATAGATTCGTAGGTCGATTTTTTTACGTTATTTTTATTATTATTACTAGGCAGCACATGTGTTTGCCCGTCCAGTGAAACTCTTTCATTTCATTTCTCTTTTCCGCAAGGTCGGGAGTCAGAGGAAGAGGGATCACACGGGAGGAGACGAAGGGAGAGTAGTCACGGGGCCCCACTTATTTATGGTGTCTATCCTTTTTCTGGTGATATTGACTGTTGTGCAGGGTTGTCAGTGCGCAGGGGGTGCGACTCGTGCGAGCGAGCGAGAAAGGCCGAGAATGAGAGAGTTTTTTTAAGGGACAACCGAACGATCCTGAAGGACCCAGATTTCCAATACGCATCAGAGCGCAGTTTACAGCAGGACACAAAATTAACAGGAAATTACGTCTAAATCCCTAAGATTTACATGGTAGACCCCATGCTGAAAGCAAGAAATGCGATCGGGTCCTTAACAGCCACTGTCCGGATTGATCCTCGTCCCAGCCGGGGACGAACCACTTGGCGCGACCAAATCTCCATGGCTACAGATCCTGCACACCATGGCCTACGAGCTGAGCTAGAAACGACCTGGCAAAGAAGATGGCTGGGAGTTTGCCTACCTAGCGTACGTGACTTGTGCTCACTGAAGTGTGGGACCTTACGCACGTGATAGACTTGTTGCTCTAATAACTCGGGTGATCATTATACTGTATTAGTACATAGTTTCCTATGGATCCTTCTTAGTCACTCCAAAATGAAGCTCTTTGGGAGGGTTTTTGAAATTTCCATGTTTGAAACCAAAAACCACTTCTCTTCATGCATGCTTGACTTCATAAGACAGAGTTTAGGGTTAGGGGTAGCTAGATACTTGATTTTTTTGGTTTGAATATGTCTAGACATTGTTTATCAACTTAATTGAATGCTTACTATATGACATAAGAAGACTATGTGCCTTGGTTTTTCATTTATTTTGATTTATTTTGAATTTTTATGCCCATTTGAATCTTGGTCAAATCCTAGGTTTGACCATGATTTAAACAAGTTTAAAACATGAATATGAAAAATTAAGCATGTATCATTCTTAGTCACTCCAAAATGAAGCTCTTGAGAGGGTTTTTGAAATTTCCATGTTTGAAACCAAAAAACCGCGTACTTCTCTTCATGCTTGACTTTATAAGATAGAGTTTGGGGATAGGGGTAGCTTGATACATGAATTTTCTTGTTTGAATATGTCTAGACCTTGTTTATCAACTTAATTGAATGCTTACTAGATGACATAAGATGACTATGTGCATATATTGGTTTTTCATTTTATTGTTTATTTTAATTTTTATGCCCATTTGAATCTTGGCCAAATCCTAGGTTTGACCATGATTTAAACAAGTTTAAAACATGAATATGAATAATTAAGCATGTATCCTTCGTAGTCACTCCAAAATGAAGCTCGTTCTTGAGAGGGTATTTGAAATTTCCATGTTTGAAACCAAAAAACCACGTACTTCTCTTCATGCTAGACTTCATAAGATAGAGTTTGGGGTTAGGGGTAGCTTGATACATAAATTTTCTGGTTTGAATATGTCTAGACATTGTTTATCAACTTAATTGAATACTTAATTACTAGATGACATAAGATGACTATGTGCATTGGTTTTTCATTTTTTTTTGAATTTTTATGCCCATTTGAATCTTGGTCAAATCCTAGGTTTGACCATGATTTAATCAATTTTAAAACATGAATATGAAAAATTAAGCATCTATCCTTCTTAGTCACTCCAATATGTAGCTCTTGGGAGGGGTTTTGAAATTTCCATGCTCTTGAAAACCAAAAACCACTTCTCTTCATGCATGCTTGACTTCATAAGACATAGTTTAGGGTTAGGGGGTATATAGATACATGATTTTCCTGCTAGTTTTAATATGTCTAGACCTTGTTTATCAATTTAATTGAATGCTCACTATATGACATGAGCAGACCTTGGTTTTATTTTTTTATACCCATTTGATTCTTCGTCAACAAATCCTAGGTTTGTTGACCTAGATTTGAACAAGTTTAAAACATGAATATGAAAAGGTAAGCATGTATGCTTCTTAATTAGTCACTCCAAAATGAAGCTCTTGGGAGGGTTTTTGAAATTTCCATGATTGAAACCAAAAACCACTTCTCTTCATGCTTGACTTCATAAGTCAGGGTTTAGGGATATATAGGGGTAGATACATGATTTTTCTGGTTTGAATATGTCTAGAGCTTGTTTATCAACTTAATTGAATGCTTACTATATGACATAAGAAGACTATGTGCCTTGATTTTCCATTTTTTTAAATTATGCCCATTTGAATCTTGGTCAAATCCTAGGTTTGACCAAGATTTAAACAAGATTAAAACATGAAAATGAAAAATTAAGTCTTGATCCTTCTTATTCACTCCAAAATGAAGCTTTTGGGAGGGTTTTTGAAATATCCAGGTTTGAAACCCAAAACCACTTCTCTTCGTGCATAGTTTAGGGTTAGGGGTAGATACATGAATTTTTGGTTTATAGTAAGCATTCAAGTTGATAAACAAGGTCTAGACATATTCAAACCAGAAAAATCATGTATCTACCCCCTAAGGCTAAACTCTGTCATATGAAGTCAAGCATATAAGAGGAATGGTTTTGGGTTTCAAACATGGAAAATTCAAAAACCCTCCCAAAAGCTTCATTTTTGGAGTGAACAAGAAGGATCCAGGCTTACTTTTTCATTTTCATGTTCTTGACTTGTTTAATTCTTGGTCAAACCTAGGATTTGACCAAGATTCAAATGGGCATAAAAATTCAATAAAGAATTCAAAAAATGAAAAACCAAAACACATAAGCTTCTTAAGTTATAGTAAGCATTCATGTTGATCAACGGAGTCTAGACATATTTAAACAATAAAAATCATGTATATACCCCAAACCCTAAATTCTGTCTAATGAAGTCAAGCACGAAGATAAGTGGTTTTCGGTTTAATTTTTATTTCTTTTTTTTTTAAATTTTTATGCCCATTTGAATCTTGGTCAAATCCTAGCAGGTTTGACCAATATTTAAACAAGTTTAAAACATGAAAATGAAAAGTAAGTATGGATCCTTCTTATTCACTCCAAAATGAAGCTTTTGGGAGGTTTTTTAAATTTCCATGTCCGAAACCCAAAATGACATCTCTTCGTGCTTTACTTCATAAGACAAAGTTTAGGGGTAGGGGGTAGATACATGATTTTTCTGATTTGAATATGTCTAGACCTTGTTTATCAACTTGAACGCTTATTATATGACATCAAAAGACTATGTTTTTTTTTTGAATTTGTTATGCCCATCTGAATCTTGGTCAAATCCTAGGTTTGACCAAGATTTAAACCAGTTTAACACATGAAAATGAAAAGTAAGCCTGAATTCTTCTTAGTCACTCCAAAATGAAGCTTTTGGGAGGTTTTTTAAATTTCCATGTTTGAAACCCAAAACCACTTCTCTTAATGCTTGACTTCATAAGACAGAGTTTAGGGTTAGGGGCCAAGTATATACATGATTTTTCTTGTTTAAATATGTCTAGACTTTGTTTATCAACTTGAATGCTTACTATATGACATCAAAAGACTATGTGTTTTGGTTTTGATTTTTTTGAATTTGTTATGTCCATTTGAATCTTGGTCAAATCCTAGGTTTGACCAAGATTTAAACCAGTTTAAAACATGAAAATGAAAAGGTAAGCCTGGATTCTTCTTAGTCACTCCAAAATGAAGCTTTTGGGAGTTTTTTTAATTTCCAATGTTTGAAACCCAAAACCACTTTTCTTCATGCTTGACTTCATAAGACGAGTTTAGGGTTAGGGGTATATACATGATTTTTCTGGTTTGAATATGTCTAGACTTCGTTGATCAACTGTAATGCTTACTAGATGACATAAGAAGCTTATGTGATTTTTTTTTGAATTTTTATGCCCATTTGAATCCTGGTCAAATCCTTTGTTTGACCAAGATTTAAACAAGTTAAAACATGAAAATGAAAAAGTAAGCCTGGCTCCTTCTTAGTCATGAAAATGAGTTAGCTTGGCTTTCCAACCCTTGAATCCATAGGAAACTTTGTACTAATGCAGTATAATAATCACCCGAGTTTTTACACCAACAGGTCTGTCACTTACGTGTGGTGCCCATGCATGAGGTCCCAAACTTCAGTGAGCACAAGTCACATGAGGTAGGCAGGCAAAATCCCCGATCAATCCGGGCGGTGGCTGTTAAGGACCCGATCGCATTTCTTGCTTTCAGACTGGGGTCTACCATGTAAAAGTTTGTTCCTTTTGGATGCATCACTCGTATTTGCAAGTTTTTTGGGGGTCCCGCAAATTCAGGGTAGCATCATGCCCCCTTCCCACGCCAACACAAACAGAGTTCAACACAACCTAATTAAGCAAGGTTCAACACAGACATATATAGTTCAACAACCCCTAATTAAGCTAATAGGTTCACCACAAACGCTGTTGAGCAGCAAACATAAACAGAGTTCAACAAAAGATGCTGCTTTTGAAGCAGTAGGAGAGACAAACATGCACAGCAGTTACGGAGTATATTTACCATCTTCTTCCTGTCGCCTCCTCCCGGTCCCGCTTCTTCTGCTTCTTGCTGCCCATACCTTTAATCTTTGGTGGCTTGGGCTTGGGAGGAGGCACACGACCGGTCTCGATAGCTTGGTTCAATTTCTTCCTTAGGAATAGCCCATAGGCCATGTGGTTGGCTATGAAGCCGGATCGGTTAACAGTTTCCCCAACTTTGAGACAGCCGGACCCACCGGCTTCGGCATGCTGCAGGACGCTTTGAAAGTCAACCTTTATGCTCTTTGTGCAGAAGGGGCAGCTGTTCCTGGCACCAGTCCAGGGTTCACTCCAATACTTGTCGAACTTCCCGCCTTAAGCTTGTTGAGAGTGGCCCTGGCCTTCCTATGACGCGACTCGACATCGCTGTCAACCTCATCAGTAGCAACCTGATACATGCCAAATAAACAGGTGAAGCAAATATGTAGCAGTTGCAACTAATAATGAATATGAATCTAAAAAGATTCTGACGCTAATTCAAAACCCTATAGCGCAAAAAAGAGAGGGAGAGACCATAGAGCAAATCGATACAGGGCTATGTTGAATAAGGGAGAGAGGTGAATCGGATGTGAAGCAAATATGTAGCAGTTGCAACTACTGAATATGAATCTAAAAAGATTCTGACGCTAATTCAAAATGCTATAGCGCAAAAAAAAGAGGGAGAGACCATAGCGCAAATCGATACAGGGCTATGTTGAATAAGGGAGAGAGGTGAATCGGAACATACTTCCTCCCCCTCGTCGACGATATTCTTGTCGAAGGTCGGCGGCGGCGGTTCAAAGATGAGTTCAACCTCGTCCTCGTCATCTAGGGGATGCTTCCCAAGAGAGTGGACCCATCTACCAACAGCATCAGATGCCGATGAGCGACCGATGGCCCGACCTTCGGCAATGGCCTCCGCTTCGTCTTTGGCATCCGCTGCGGCGATGATCGCCGCCGTTGCGGCCATGCGTGCTGCGGTCGCGGCTCTGGACGCCTCCTCTGCAGCTAAGGCCAGCCGCGCGGCTTTCGCTTTCGCAGCGTTGACGGCGTCGGTTGGGCTCTCCATCGGTGGAATGGGAAGGGGAAGCGAAGAGAGGGTTTTTTCCTAGTCCGTGGAGAGAGGGAGAAGTGTGGACGTGAAATGGATAACTGACAATATTTCAAGATTTGGGAGACATAGCACGAACGGGCAGATGACAGCGCGTGGGTGCATTACCTCATACTACCTCTGTCCTAGAAAGAGCGTACGTGTGGGTTTTCAAGGCATATTAAGGATTTTATTATTACATTGGGAAACTGTCATCGACCATCACTTTCCTCTTCAACTTTTCCACCTCCAATGAGCTAAATGCATGTAGTAAATAAGAAAACCATATTATGCTAAATACTACTACCTCCATCCCAAAGCGTAAGGCTAATATTATTTTTAGAAGCTCAAACTATGTCAAGGTAAACTAAGATTTTACCAAAAATCATTATCATGCAAAATACAAAATTAATATCAATACATAGACAATGATTTTTTTTGGTATGGCATCTACAAAATATTATATTAGTTGATAGATTGTTCTAAATTTTCGTCAACCTTTACTTGCTTTGACTCTTAAAAAAAGACTTAGGGCTCCTTTGATTTAAAAGATAGGAAAAGCATAGGAATAGGAAAGGTTTAGGATTGGAATGGCATGTCTAATTGAATCCTATAGGAAGATGAAGTTTGTTTGATTGTAGCAAAGGAATTTTTCCATGAGGCATGAGCTGATGCTTTTTTCCTATAGGAATTACACTACAAGATTCCTATAGGATTTTTTCCTATAGGATATGTTCCTATGAATCAAACAACATGTATAGGAAATTTTCCCATAGGAACCAAATCCTACACAATTCCTATGCAAATCCTTTGAATCAAAGGAACCCTTAAGCTTTGTGATGGAGGTAGTACGTACTAGTCGTGAAGAAACTATATCCCTCGTGATGAGAAAGAAATATTTTTTACTAGGAGTACCACTCTTTTGTGGACAAATTTTGAAGTGCATTGCAAAACGAGAAGTACACTCTTTTATGGACAAATTTTAACTCTACACCCATTATTTCAGGATGGAGGGAGTATAGCCCAACTTGTTTTTTTTTCTTCTGGGCACTACACTGCTTTTTCCCTGTGCAATGCTTGGTTCTACCCTTTTTCTCATTGTAATGGTCACTTTAAGTCAATTTTTCCCACACACATTTATTTTGTACTTCTCTACAGTGTTGACCGTGCTACTACTATTTGTGTTAGTGCGCCAAAAAGAAAATGTTATTTTCTAAGTGCCAAATTAATCTAGGGCGTTGGTTGTGAACCGGTGAACAAAAAAGATAGCCCAAAAGAGGAACACACCAAGGTACAAAAACTAGCATATATGCATGTTTCTATGTACATATATATGACCCTGGGTTTGTAGATAAAAAAACATTCATATATGCGCTTACTATTAATATACATAAGTTTATGCTGATTCTCTTGGTTTACGTATATATATGGTTAGGCATCACTACTAATTCAGAAAAAACAAAAATGTAACCCTTCAAGTGAAGTCATTTTAAGTGACCTAACAACTAAAATTCATATATAGGATTTGTATAGGAATTATGTAGGATTTAGATCACATGTGAATTTTCCCCACACTAGTTGTTTGATTCATAGGAACATATCCTACAGGAATCTTGCAGTGCAAATCCTATAAGAATAAAACATTAGGTCATACCTCATGGAAAATTTCCTTTGGCACAATCAAACACAACTCATCTTCCTATATGATTCAACTAGCCATTAAATCTCAATCCTATGTTTTTCATATTTCTATGGTTTTCCCATCCTATGAATCAAAGGAGCCTTAGGGCTTATATCTTTTTTTAGAAAGGCAAACTATGTTAAGATTGACCAAGTTTTACGAAAAACCTTTAACATGCAAAATACAAAGTTGAGTCATTTCGTTTGAATCGGAGGGAGTACATTTGACGTTATGGTACTATTTGACAGCTGCTTGGCACTGTATTTTTCGAACCAAACTTCCCCTTCATGAAGCTTTTAGTTAGGGATAGAGCTTCAGTGACTTGATACATCCATATATATCTAGACAAAGTTGAGTCAATTCATTTGAATCAGAGGGAGTACATTTGACTATATGGGTACTGTTTGACAACTGCTTGGCATTGTCTTCTTTTTTGAACCAAACTGCCCCCTTCACGAAGCTTTTATTTTGGGATAGAGCTTCACTGACTTGATACTTCCAAGTCTCACAGTGACTTGGTCCCACCATCCACCATCCATCTCAGATCCAATGTATGCGATCGACTTAGAATTTAAACTAAATAATTATTATAATTGCTCAGAAATATTTCAAGAACTTCCAGTTAATCGTGCATATTTCGATTTATATTTTGGTGAAGTTTCATTCGATTTGAATCAAAGGTTTGTGAGCAAATATATACTCCCTCCGGTTCATATTAATTGACTCTAATATGGATGTACTAGACACATTTTAGTTCTAGATACATCCATATTGAAGTCAATTAATATGAATCAGAGGGAGTATTTAGTTTAAACTTGTGCTCGTATACGTAAAAAGCTCTTTAATCACAAGCTAGTCGTCCGAGTGGGATGAAATATTCACAGATTTTAGAACAAGGCATCTACATTTTACTGGATTATTTTCATAATTTTCTTAATAATTTTTGTTTTTAGGTTCGAAATAAGAGATAGTTTGGAACGTTGGATCTCAAATGGTTGGTAGATGGTGGCACCAAGTCACAATGAGATTTGGAGACTTCAAGTCACTGCAGCTCTGTCCTTTTATTTTGACAAACTGCAGAGCCGCTGGTGCATCTATGGTTGCGTACGGCCGACGCCGATTCTTAGCAAGGAAGTTCTTCCTATAAGTAGTAGTATCCATACTCCACTCCAAGGCATGTATAAAAAAAAGAACCCATCCCGTTCTCGTTTTCCCGATCACTCTTCTCTGAAGATGGAGGAGGCCCTCTTCTTGTGCCCCCTCTGCCTGCTGCCCTTCAAACCCCCCATATCCAAGGTCGCTCCCTTCCGATTTCATTCTTAGGTTCACCTGTGAGAAATTTTAATGACAACTGATGCCACGTACGTTGTTCGTGCAGTGCAAGGGCGGTCATATGGGCTATCGGTGCTGCGTCGGCGAGCTTGCGCCGAACCCGTGCAAGAAGTGCGAGCAACCGGCGAGGTTGCCGCCGTTGAATCGATCTGGGGCAAGATTGCCGCCGCCGAATCGATCTGGGGCAATGGCCAAGTGCGTCGGCTGCCAGTGCTTGGTCGCCTCCACGGAGTCCTACAAGCACTATATCGCGTGCCCGCATGGTCCGTGCGGCTGCACAGAGGCCATCAATACCGGCTGCAGCTTCACCGGCCCGCCGCGGGAGCTCCTGGTACACCTCCAAGCATCCCACTCCATCCCAGTGTTTACGTTCCAGTATGGCATACCCGCCTGGTGCATAGTTCGTGTTCCGGTACAACCGCGGGGACACCTGTTCATCGGCAGTGGGGAAGAAGACGGTAGCGTGTTCGCCATCACCGTTGGCGCGCTCGGCCCGACCACCATTGTGTCCTGTGTGTGCATCAGGTCGGCCGCGTGCTTGTTTCCGATGTACAAGGCGCAGCTGCTGGTGATTGGTCCGCCGGCGCCGGCGCCGGCTGGGATCAGTGACCTCTCGACGGACACCTTGATGGCGGTAATCGAGCCGACGAGCTCCCCGACGCCTAGCTCGATCATGTTGCAGCAGCTCACTTCTTTCCTGGCGGTGCCGCCCCGTTACGCCAAGCAGAATGGAGGGCAGCGTGTGTTGCCTATCTGCGTTTGCATCAACAAGAAGGTTATACAATAATCTTCGTTTAGTCATACTGCAATGTAGTTACTCGAAGATCGGAGGGAGTAGTTTAGTTCGAAGTAGGGTTCGTTCGGATGTATTTTGGACTTGTATAGTAGTACTACTACTCCAGAACTATTAGCTAGCTAGTTGGAGTGCTAGAATGCAGCTCGGAGTATTATAGTATTTTGGCAGTACTACTAGTATATGTATGTGACTGCAAGTTCAAACTAAAATGGAGTATTTATTGCTAATGTTGTTCTTTTGGAGTCATCATTTTTTTCTGAACGTGTTAACTATGCTATTGTCTAAGGATTCGTTTAGATTTCTTTGGTTGAATTCATATTTCGTCTCTTCCTAATTTGTAAAACTGCACTGTCATGGGCATTCTTACAAGGTCGCTGAAGTTTCGAAGTTTCTTAATGTATACTGCGTAGGGTGTACCCCCTTAACATGGATCTGTTGCATTTTTTGGTTGTATTTTTTTTTGGCAATTTTCAGGACCATAAAATAGCACGCCTTCAGTTGAAATTTGAATTACTTTTCGAAAAGTGGCCGATACTAGCATGGAGTAGTAAAGTTTTTTTGTACTCCCTCGGTCCCACAAAAAGTGTCTCACCTTTGTTAAAATTTAGATGGATAGATGTATTTTTTTTTTACAAAGTTGAGACAACTTTGGTGGGACGGAGCCACGGAGTCCTAGTTGATGGCGAGAAGGTTGATGCCTTGCTAGGTTGGTGTACGTTACAAAAAGAACGAGGTTGGTGTATTTGTTTTATTTGTTCACCATAATACTGACATGGCCATCGATTTGATTAGACAACACAAGCCTGGGACGTTTCACTTATTTATTGTGGGAAGCACGATTAATGGACTGCAATGATGGGGCTACTCCTATAGTCCGTCTGCTCCTACTCGGGTGTCGGGTCACAGTCACACTCTCCTCTTTTTTTGAACACATTCACACTCTCCTCTTTTTTTGAACACATTCACACTCTCCTCTTTTTTTGAACACATTCACACTCTCCTCGAAACTGCAGTAGGCAGTATATGCATAAGAGGAGGAGCGTCTCGGTTCACCTCCGTCGTCTATCCCCACTCCGCCCAGCTTCCATAGCACGCGCCTGCGTCTCCGCCATGGCGCTTTCCCGTCCTATCCAGCAGTGCCCAGTTTGAGAGCCTCTATTCTCCAACTCAAACCCCCACCTGCCGCCATTGATCGCCATCTCTCTCCCAAAGTTCGAATCAGTAAATCTCCCAAGAAAATCCCAACCCCATTGTACCACCTGCCTCATTGCGATGTCGAAATCGAGCAGGGTCTGTGGATCTGGGCTGTTTCACAAGGTGTTTACGGAAGGCCCCCTTGAAGTGCTCATCAGCCAGTGCGACGCCATCACCGCCGCGTCCCTAGTCGGTTCCTCCAAAAGTATTCTTCAGTCAGCCAAATACAGTACCACTCTGCCTGCTTCTCAGCCGTTTGGCCTTCCGTGTGTTCTCTGTTGTGACCCGGCGGAGAAACCATGGGAGTTCAAGGTGGATTTGCCGGTGCACAGCAAGTGCAAACTAGTGCCGCTGGACAGGTTCTCCTATGATTGCCTAATGCCACACGGTAAGGATGAGGAGCGGGCAGGCGCCAATGGAGATTGGATCGCCATGGTTGGCCCCAAAGGCAAGTGGAACCTCCTCAATGTCTACACTCATCGCAAGATTAAGCTTCCATCTTTGAGGAAGAAGTTTGAAACCACACGCAATCCACTTATATTCAAGTATCGTGGTGATGCTATTCAACTGCAGAATATAGCTTTTTGCCAAGTTACTACAGCTGCTCGGTCGTATGCAGTTGTCTCACTTGACGCTATTTACGACTTTGCAAGTGCCTACCTCAATGGCGAATATCCTGGTACATGGATAATTCTTGAAAACCAGTTTGAGAACGACGCCATATCTTTGCGATGCAATTATACATAAACAACTTGTGTTCGCCGTTACTGAGAATGGAAATGTTTATGCATGGGATCCTAATCAATTTGGTAACATTTTCTCCCTATCTTTTTCATATACGTAACTTATATAGCATTTCACCTTTTATTTGCTGAACTGTCTTGGCATCTTTTGGCTTAAAGGAATTCCATAGGCGCACACCATAACCCTCTTGTGGTATGGACATATATACTTATAGAATTTAACATCTATAGGAATTTTAGTATGGTCTAATGTGCATGTTGTTCCGTAGGAAAAAGGCCCCCTAGTAATTAAGTTTCTTTATTATTACTCCCTGGAAAATTTAAGGTAGAGTAGAAATAGAATCAATAAAGGTGCCATGCAATATTGATAAAGACTTTCATTTGTTTATATTCCCCCGGTTCTAGAGAATAAGGAGTACTATATTCAAACCATCTAAAATTTGGACCAATATTTTGGGGAACATGTTTTAAATCCATATGAAGTTTTACCAAGATGTTCGAAATATATTTGAAACCATCTTATGTTCGACCAAGATTTTATAAAGTACTAGTATTGGCATCTACAATATCAAATCAATATCACTAGTAGATAAATCATGAAATATATTTTCATGTGACGTGTTCTTTCCTTTTTCAAGGTCCTATAGTGCTCCCTGCTCCATTCATTCCGTGGACGGCTGGATTTGATATCGATGATGATTTTGACTTTAATAGTCGTACGTGGTGGCTGGCAAGATCTCAAGATCGTTCTAGACTTCTCCTGGTCTATGCACGTGGCGCAATGGATTTTGACGCTGACGGTGCTCCAACTTATTATGATAGTATCCCTTCTGTCCATTGCGGTCGCGCTGTTCACAGCTATTCGGGGTATACCTGCATGGTATTCTCAAATGACACTAGTCGGTTACTTCCAGCCAACCCGTGGGAAAGCGTTACTAATCTTGGAGACTATTCTATGTTCCTTGGGTTGAACTATCCGATTTTCATGCCAGTGGGTGGTGCAACATTTCCCCCAGGATATTTGACAAGAAGAAACTGCATCTACACCACGCCTCAGGCCATTGGCTCTCAGTTTGACACATCACATCAAGAAATTTTCCGCTTCATTCTAAATGGCGAAGACCACCAAAGCATCTCTTTCTCAAGCAGCGGTCCAGCGGCCAACTGGCATACGTGGTTTTGGTTCATCCCAAGCTACACCAATGCGCTGGACTGGAACAAAGACAATCAGAGTTAGGGATATTTATGTAATAGTAGGATCATACTACTAGCTAGCTCAGTTGGTCTTGACTCCTATTTAACTATTTATAGCTAATGTACTTAGGTGATAAATTGATGTTATTTGCATGAACCCAGGTGCTTCTTGTAATTTGATCAAATACGGTCTATACACATGCATGGTTGTTTGGCTGTTTCAGTGTCCCTAGAGGCATACATATATACTGTTATTTAGCAATCTTTATTACAGTACAAAGGTCTTAACCTCATGGTTCACAGAAAGTATAAACGTAGATCAGCCATCTAAACATAGAAGACATTCTAGTGTATGATTCTTACATATACACATCAACATCCTATCAGAAAATCTTAATGTGAATTGTACTGGCTGTACAAACCCGTGCATCATTCTCTAGCCGGTTGCACCCAAAAACCAAATCGTGGTACTTCATAGTTGACTGTATGTAGGACAACATACGGATCCAATGCGAAGCCATGGGTATCACCTGCATGACAGAACCATATTTCACATGGTTGGAGGTACTCCATATGGCATTTAAAATCATTCCTTGTCCTTCATATGGCCCTAAAAATAGTACAGTTGGATTTGTGGGTTTTAATTTTTTATTAACACACTCAATTAATTGCCCAAACATTGATTACTAATATTATTAAGGGGTGTGATGTTGAAATCCATAAGAACAATGTGCCAAACAATCTTTGCTAGCGGACGGTAAATGTATACCCATCAGAAATATTACTCCTACTCCGTAGTAGTACTATCAAAATAATCAGCAGACGTGCATGTTTCTTTGGTCAGAATAACTGCTGCACCATCTTAAAAGTAAATGGCATGACCATTTATTTGATTTGATAGCGTGCAGCTAGATGGTGTACATTACTATCTCTACTTCCTTGGGTCGCCCAAATCTGGAGTACTAAAAGCAAATCCTGGTGATTCATTTGACAACACAACACAGATGCGTTTAAATTTCTCCGCCCATATTATATTATAGTAATATACGAAATCTGGAGTGCGTTGCCTCGTTGCCTTCCAAGAGAAGCTGCATTCCTTGCCAAAAAAGAGAGAGAGTCTGTATTTATAACTACCTCACCGGCCGCCACTAGTACAAACCATCACTCCATCTCCATCTCCACCTCCACCTCCACCTCTTCCCTAGTAGCTCCACCTCCATATCGGCGACGGACCACAATCGCGCGGCTTCGACTTCCTCTTCGACGGCGGCGGCGACATAGGCGTGAGGCACCTTCTCCGCGGCGCATCACTCATCCTCGTCCCGCGGCAACAATGGCTGTATGTGAAATCACCATACCCTTGTGTATGGTAGAGATGATGATGTGCGGATAAAATTTTATTGGCGGTTGCTCATCCTTGTTTGAATATTTGGTGTAGATTCACAACTATGGCAGGGTGTCAAGCGGGGTGGGTAGCGGGCTAGCTAGTTTCAGTGCGAGTGCTTTAAATCTGCTCTAATCTCAACCACTATTTGCTCTAATTTTCTGCTTTGTGGGACGATTCGCGGACGCCGCTTGCAACCCTAATCTAGGGTATTGATCCTAGTTTAGTAGACTACTAGGATTTACATGCCAATTTGTTTTTAGACTAGATCCGTATATTTGTCAATACTACTACGTACTTCTTCCGTTCGTATTTAATTGACTCTAGTTGAAAGCATCGACAGTTCATTTTCTTCTCTCCCTCGCGTCGACTAATTAAAACCGAACAGAGGGAGTATTAGGAATCCATGTGCATCCGTACTACCAGTAAGGTATTGCGTTGTTGCAGAGGCTCAGTATAATCAATATCTTTCGATATTAATATACTCACTTTATCAGAAAATAAATTAGTAATCCATGTTCAAACTTGCTAGTTTGATCGACGTTTGATGATGATTTGTGAGGCCATGTATGGGCCTAGTTTGTTTTGTCTGGTGGTCAGTAGGCTGATGATTTTTTTTTGCTTGGTCGATCTGTGGTCGTTCCATGGCCACTGCTGATTAAGCATTACTAGAATCAACAATTTTTTGCTTGTCTGGTGATTGGAAGTGTATGCGCTCTTCTGAAGAGCACCATCGCATGATGATTAGTCTTAATGGAGATGCAGATGTCGATCAAGAGGGAGAAACATATCTTGATCATGCATTTCTCACAAGATTACTTGGTGATTGGAAGTAGAATCCACAATTTGTTGTGCAAACTTCTCAACATATGCATATATTCAATGAATTAGCTTTATGTGATCAATAGTACTTCTTATTGCAGATGGATGGAGGGGAAAGAGCGAAAAAACCGATACTTAGTGAGATGACTTCTCATTCTGTGACTTCTGATATCCCAGATGACAAGGTAAATATATAGAACGAAGATTCGTAGGTGATAAAAGCAGAATCCACAATTTGCCATGCAAACTTCTCAACATATGCATATATTTGATTAATTAGTTTTATGTGATCAATAGTATTACTTATTCCAGATGGACGTAGGGGAAGGAACGAAAAAGCGGATGCTATGTGAAATGACTTCTAAATCTGTGTGTTCTGATATCCCAGATGACAAGGTAAACATATGGACCGACGCTTGTTTTGCCGCTGCCCCTGTTAGATGGCTAGATGCTCTGGTCTAATTTCTGTTCATGTGCTTATTATTGCAGAAACATAGAGTTGAAGAAAACTCTATATTGTCTGATGACAAAGGTGAAATGGCATGCCGCCTTTTAAACCTCCGATGCCACCTTGTTTACTTGTCTATGGAGACCGATGCGAGTGGACACAGTACTGATGAGCCTATACCTGGCATCATCGTGCCACATGAAGAAGGTTGTGGATTGGGTTTACCCCCTGCTGTAGAAACTGGTGGTGCAGCTGGAGCTGCTAGTGTAGAGCCTCTAGTGAACGGTGTCGTGCCACGGGAATTCTCTGAACTGGAGCAAGACGGTTTACCTATTGTCAAGACCGATGTAACTGGTGCTGATGCTGGAGTTGCTACTGATGATCCTGCACCCGAAGTTGCCACGCCACCCGAAGGAGGTTTTGTATTGGTAGAACCCGTGATGACTATGCCCACAAGATCGACTAGTGGTGGACACGAGCTGGTAGGGTAGAGCCTCTAGCGAAAGGTGTCATGCCACGAGAATCCTCTGAAGTGGATATTGGTGGTTTACCCTCTGTAGAGACTGGTGGTCTACCTGGAGCTGGTATTGTAGAGATTTCAGCAAACGGTGCTGTCCCACCCAACTCCTATGAACTGGAGCATGTACCTGATGTGCCTTCTGTAGAACCTGATGCACCTGTAAGTAGTGGTGATGATTCCGCTGAATCTGATCAAGAAGGATCTGCATCTCGAGGACAAGATGTCAGCTGTCATTCACCTGAACCCGAGCTGGAGTCAGCAACGGTAGCTTATATGGCACGGACTGTCCTTCAAGCTCTAAAGATCCAGTTGGGTGGTTCACAGGACCAGCTACTCCAAGCCATTGTCACTACAAAAGACCAGCCAGCATGCTTCGTCATCTCCTGCATACTGTTTGACAAGCTGAAGCACTGCAACTGGCGCATTGTTCAATCCCATTAGCATGGAGAGAGGAGCTATGTTTATGTCAAGATGATTCATGCTGATTTGGTAAGGTTCCATGATAAGATGTATGGGTGGGGTGAGGCAAGAGCCACATTTTGCAGCATTCACACAGTTTTTGCTCTTGAGCCAGACCCCATGGATGCTTACCCAGTGGTGCAGCTGTCCTGACTTGATATATGTTTTATGATCAGTATGCTGCTGTCGTGGAACTGTGATGTGGAGCTACCTTTCTTATGGTTTCTAGGCTTTTGGTTTCAACATGTATTATGGAGCTTACCTTAGGACTTTCGCATGCGTTTGGCTGTTGACCTGTAATGTTTGTAGTTGGTTGTCTAATCTACTTGGCACAATCACATTGCAAAGGCAAATGTTCCTTTTCTCTTTAATTGTTACTAGGACAATGCCCGCGCGTTGCTGCGGAAAAGCAAGGTTATTGGCCATGTACTTGTAGATTATATTTTATGAACATGTCCACTCAAAATGATGCATTTTTACCACACCACAAAATGCTAAGTTTCTAGACCTGTATCCAAGTTGTATGATGTTGAATTATATATCAACAATCAATTACTATAAACTTGCCAGTGCTATGAGCAATATTGTCTCGCTGTGAGTCTATCCCCGTTCCATCAACCTGGCTGGAACCTGCAATCTCGTGTGAGTCCGCCCCCCTCTTCCCACCTAGCCAGAAACCCGCTGTCTCGCCCTGAGTCCGCCCCCAACTTCCCACCTAGCCGGAAACCCGCCGTCTCGCCCTGAGTCTGCTGCCTTGGAAACAAATGAGAATGGAAATTGAGTAGTATGGAATATCTACTTATGAAGGAAGAAATATCTACCTATTCGGAAGATTTCAAATTCAAATCACCTTGAACGTTCTGAATTTTAAGTGTTGAGGTCTTGAACATACCATCATATACCTCCTTTGTCGGAATATGTTCATTGATGAATAAATGATATATGACACTTGCTTTGTCATGTTTTTTGAACAAAGCATCAACGCAATTCCTACTTACACATGTAAAACCTTACACCTTTCGGCAAAGAAGATTATTCGAGAACGACATGTAGTGAAATCTTAGTTCATTGAACAACACAAAATCAGCAATTTAATAAAACACGTCAGAGTTCAAAATTAGTATATTCACAAGTATGTATGAAGGAGCCTGCCGATGTACAAAGCTGGTTGGCTAGCTAGCTGATGAATTGATTGAGTATGCTACTTGATGAATACTTCCTGTCAAGGACCAGCAGGCAAAGGCAAAGTTAGGGATGGCTAGCCAGCTTATATGGATTGCGATAATAATTCTAGATGATTGCTTTCCGCCGAAGACCTGTAGTACTTTAGACCACGGACAATTTACAAAGATTCCGATCAGTTCCGATCAGCAAAACGCGTCGCTAGCAGAAGCAATCTCTTAACATCACCTTGGCCGTATCTCAAGTTGAATATAATGCCCGGTTGAGCTGGTTCCTCCTCGTGTGTCCTGATTTGTCGAATCTGTTCAGTAGCTGATTTCCTGAAACCGCTCTCCACCGACGAGCCGAACTTGCCCTGCTCGATCTGCACCGCACGAGAGGCTGCTAGGCCCTCGTGATCGGCACCGCTGCCATCCAGCTCACGACCCCACCGCCGCCACCAGGTCGCCTTGGCACAACGCGAGAGCAACGCTCTAAGGAGATTGCCATCAGGTTAAGCCTCGTGCTTTTGTCAGGCTCGTGTCAAAGCCGCGAGACACCAGGTGAAACCGCCGTCGTCGAAGTTGCACGATTTGACGGTGTTGTCGGCGCCGAACTTCCGCCTTGTGTTGTAGCCGAGGATGTCTAGCTGGTGCCTTCCATGGACAACGACCGTCCTGTGCGTCCGCCCCATATCTCCCAATTGCTTTGGCTGGATTGCTCGATCGCTTATATGTCCCCAATCGCAATGCCATGTTAGACCACGTAGGCAATGCGAATTCTAGCTTTGCTTTGTCGGCACAGAAGCCCAATAGGATGCGATGCTATGTGCTCCTTCTTGGATTGTTGAGCGATCGAGGTTCGCCTGCGTTCCTGCGGCTTGAGGCGTGTGGCTTTTATTTCCGGGGAGGATTTCGCGATGGATTACTCTGCAGCCGGAGCGGGCATACTACAGACGTGCCTGCTTAGGCCAGGGCTTTGTATATGGATGGTCCACGGCAGATCGGATCGTAACCCGAACGGATTCTGGGCCGATTGACGAAACAAAGATTAGCGACGACCAAAGACGGACGAACCAAACCGTACCAAACGACGGAAACACTTCGTACTTTATTATTAGGTATAGATTATGATTTATGTGTTATAACCAGGCAAGAATATGCAATCTTGGTTCTCTGACCGATATATATTTACATACAACTTTTGTTCACATAATAACACTTACACGGGAAAAGAGTAGCTTTCTCTGTTGGACAAACACCAAACCACAAAAGGGTAACAACACAATATCCAAACTAGGTACGGCACCTGTTGAGCATACATGACTTTTGGCGTAAAATCACGTTAACCAACACTAGCATCATCTTGTTCTTTGCAAGGTGCTATGCTTATCAGTCTAATCCCAATACACCACCTACTTCAGGTGGCACGATGATGTCAAGTGCAGGCTCACCAGTACCAACTCTCTTGCATCAGTCTCCATTGAAGGTACGCCACTGCTGCAGTAGACACCATTAGCAATGCAAGCTGAAGGTGTTCTTATCCTCATATCAGGATCACATAATACAGGTGTCAAGCTACATGCACTAGCCAACACAATCAAAAGTCCGAACTAGGATCGCTAGGAAAAAAAACATGAAGATCTTTTTTTCGAATCCCACGCTGAACATCTTTTTCACTAATTAGGTAAGCTCCTGCTGACAAACATATTACAGCAACTCCAGCAGTGGCTCTATATTTTGGCGCTGTGGGCTGATGCTGCGCATGGAGCCGGCAATAGCTTCACCGGAAGCTGCAAACTATGGCGGCCAAATGCAGGGCTGAAACAGCGTATTTTCAGAGGCGCTATAAATGCAGCGCCAAAAACAGAATATAATGAAAAATAGAGTGCAGTAAAACAGAAGATCAAACAAAGACTAGAAATAGACATAAAATAGGATAAAATTAGCTTGATAGATACTCCGTAGTTCATATTTTTACAAAGTAGTGCGATAAAACTAAACTAAAACTCGGACATCTGACGAGTCCGGTGTCGTGCCCGACACCGGATCCGACGAGAAGAGGTCAATCCAACGGGGGTCGTCCTCGCCAATGGTGGTCGGCCCGGCGAGCTGCGCTTCGATGAAGGCCCGCTTCGTCGCCTTCTCCGCCCTCCGTCGTGCGCGGTCCTCCTTCTTCGCAGCCCGCCTCGTCGCCTTCTCCGCCCTCCGTCTGCGGAAGTGCTCGTTCTCGGCGGCAACGTCCTCGGGGAAGCGGGCCACCCACTCGCGCGCCGCGCGCTCGTCCCGCTCGGAGATGCGCAAACGGCGCTCCGTCTCACGGCGGCGGCGCTGTTCCTCCTGTCTAACGATGTACGGCGGCGGCGCGAGATCCTCGGCCTGCTGGCGCGTCCACACGTCATGGAAATTCATTGACGATTGCGGGCGCCCGAGCCGCCACGCCACGGCGTCGTACGCGCGCGCAGCCTCATGCGCGGTCTCGTAGGTGCCGAGGCCGATGCGCTCGCCGCCGTCACGTATCTCCGCGTAATACGTACCTTTGGGGCGCGCGCGGACGCCGTGGTACCCCGTGCCCGAGACGCGGCAGTACCGCGAGCTCGACGCGAGACGAGGCATGGCGGTGGCGGCGGAAGCGGAGCCGCAGCGGCGATATTAGGCGCAGATGGGCAAATTTCAGCAACCCGTGTCCATCTTTTTTTTGGCAGGATTACGCCATGTACCACCTTCCAATTAGAAAATAGTACTGTTCAGTCTTCCCCTGTTGGGCCCAATATTTCACTTTGGGTTGCCAACGGCCATCTACATGGTAATTGCTATCGGCCTACTTGCTCCGGCTGTCGAAGCCCAATAACTACAAATGGGCCTTTCTGCTCATGCAATTTCGGCCCTTTTCTAATGAAACACAGATCCTATGAATGGCAAAAAAAAAACGCAGAGATTATACATAAAAGTTGTTTTATTTATTTTGAATTATTGGGTTCCAATTTTTGAAACTGCTCATGCCCAATATGAAAATCCTTGATCGCTCCATACCCACATGGATAACGGTATTTTTAATAATTCATAAAGTGGATTTGAAATTTAAAACATATCCTAATAATTCTATGATTTAATCTATCAACTTGCAAGATCTTGGAGAGAAAAAGCTTGTATTAGTCTGCAGAATCCTCAACGTTTCAAAGGAGGCAGTGGATCAAAAGAAAAAAGGAAGTAGCCAGAAATTAGGGGTCAATAACTCCAAGAAATGAAACTTTTATTGTTCGTAGAGGATGACATGCGGGACCCATGAGCCAGCAGCTTACTCAACGTTTCAAAGGCGGCATGAGATCGAAAGAAAAAGGCAAGTGACTAAATATCAGGAGCCAAAAATAATTCAAGAAATGAAACTTATTGTACATAGAGGATGACATGCGGGTCCCATTTTGCAGCAGCGGTTTCAGCGTTTCAAATGCGGTTTGAGATCAAAAGAAAAAGAAAGTAGCCAGAAATTAGGGGGTAAAAAAACTCCAAAAAAAGAAAGTTGATTGTACATAGAGGATGACATGCGGGTCCCATGAGTCAGCAGCTTACTCAACGTTTCTAAGGCGGCGAGGATCAAAAGAAAAAGGAAATAGCCAAAAATCAGAGGGTGAAAAAAAACCAAGAAAAGAAATTTTATAGTACATAGAGGATGACATGCGGGTCACATGAGCCAGCAGGTTCCTCAACGTTTTCAAAGGCCGCTGGGGATCAAAAGAAAAAGGCAAATAGCCAGAAATTAGGGGTAAACAATAAATCCAACAAAGGAAAGGTTTATTGTTCATAGATGCTGACATGTGGGACCCATGAGCCAGCAGCGTCAAGGCAAGTGACCAAAAATCAGGTGTAAAAAAATCCAAGAAAAGAAACTTTATTGTACATAAAGGATGACATGTGGGTCCCATGAGCCAGCACCTTACTCAATGTTTCAGAGGCGGCTTGAGATCGAAAGAAAAAGGAAAGTGACCAAATATCAGGAGCTCAAAATAATCCAAGAAATGAAACTTTTATTGTACATAGAGGTTGACATATGAGTCCCACTAATACAAGCTCTTTCGCTCGAAGATCTTGCACGTTGATTGTACATAGAGGATGACATGCGGGCCCCATGTGTCAGCAGCTTACTCAATGTTTCCAAGGCGGCAGTGGATCAAAATAAAAGGAAATAGCCAATATATTAGGGTTAAAAATAAATCCAACAAAGGAGAGGTTTATTGTCCATGGAGGCTGACATCTGGGACCCACGAGCCAGCAGCGTCCTCTACGTTTAGAAGGCGACTGGGGATCGAAAGAAAAAAAAAAGGCAAATAGCCAGAAATTAGGGGTACAAAATAACTCCAAGAAAGGAAATGTTTATTGTTCATAGAGGCTGACATGTGGGACCCATGATCCAGCAAAGTCTTCAACGTTTCAAAGGCGGCAGGGGATCAAAAGAAAAAGGAAGTAGCCAGAAATTAGGGGTAAAAAATAACTCCAAGAAAGGAAACTTTTATTGTTCATAGAGGATGACATGCGGGACCCATGCTCCAGCAGCTTCCTCAACGTTTCAAAGGCGGCATGAGATCGAAAGAAAAAGCCAAGTGACCAAATATCAGGACCCGAAAATAATCGAAGAAAGAAATTTTATTGTACATAGAGGATGACATGCGGGACCCATTTAGCAGCAGCGTCCTCAACGTTTCCAAGGCTGCAAGGGATCAAAAGAAAAAGGAAGTAGCCGTAAATCGGGGGTCAAAACAAAATCCAAGAAAAGATATTTTTCAATTGGGCTGCATCTTGCCATCTCGGGCCTTCGAACTATCGTCTTTGGACGCCTTTTGACTCGTACAATTTCAGCCCACTACAAAACATGAAAGTCCTATGTTTCGCAAAAACAAAAAACAAGGAGATTCAACATATAAGTTTGTTTATGTAAAAATAAAGATTTAATTTATCCGTTTGCAAAGCTCAGAGCGAAATAATCAAGATATCACATGTTTCTTGTACGGGAGGCTGACATCTGGGACCCATGAGCCAGCAGCGTCGTCAACGTTTTAAAGGCGGCAGGGGATGGAAAGAAAAAATAAACCAAAAATCAGTTGGTCAAAAATCCAAGAAAATAAACATTTATCGTTCTGAGAGGATGACATGCGGGACCCATGAGGCAGCAAAGATCCTCAACGATTCCAAGGCGACGAGGATCAAAAGAAAAAAGGAAATATCCAAAAATTAATTAGGGGTTCAAAATAAATCCATCAAAGGAAAGTTTTATTGTTCATAGAGGATGACATGTGGGACCGACCGCCAACAGCGTTCTCATCGTTTCAAAGGGGCGGAGATCAAAAGAAAAAGGCAAGTAGCCAGTAAATTAGGGGTAAAAAATAACTCCAAGAAAGGAAACTTTTATTGTTCGTAGAGGATGACATGCGGGACCCATGAGCCAGCAGCTTACTTAAAGTTTCAAAGGCGGCATGAGATCGAAAGAAAAAGGCAAGTGACAAAATATCAGGAGCCAAAGATAATCCAAGAAAAGAAACTTTATTTACATAGAGGATGACATGCGGGTCCCATTTTGCAGCAGCGGTCCCAACGTTTCAAATGCGGCTTGAGATCAAAACAAAAAGAAAGTAGCCAGAAATTAGGGGGTCAAAAAAATCCAAGAAAATAAAGTTGATGGACATAGAGGATGACATGCGGGTCCCATGAGCTAGCAGCTTACTCAACGTTTCCAAGGCGGCAGGGGATCAAAAGAAAAAGGAAATGGCCAAAAATCAGAGGGTGAAAAAAAAAATGAACTTTTATAGTACATAGAGGATGACATGCGGGTCCCATGAGCCAGCAGGTTCCTCAACGTTTGAAACGTGGCATGAGATCGAAAGAAAAAGGCAAGTGACCAAATATGAGGAGCCAAAAATAATTCAAGAAAAGAAAGTTTTATAGTACATAGAGGATGCCATGCGGGTCCCATGATCCTGCAGGTTCCTCAACGTTTCAAACGTGGCATGAGATCGAAAGAAAAAGGAAAGTGACCAAATATCAGGAGCCAAAAATAATCCAAGAAAAGAAATTTTATTGTACGTAGAGGATGACATGCGGGTCCCATTTTGCAGCAGCGGTCTCAACGTTTCCAAGGCGACACAGAACCAAAAGAAAAATGAAGTAGCCAAAAATCAGGGGGTGAAAAAAATCCAAGAAGAAAGATTTCAATTGGGCTGCATCTGGACATCTGGGCCTTCGAACTATCCTGCTGGGCCTTTTGACTCGTACAATTTCAGCCCACTCCAAAACAGGAAAGTTCCGAATTTTCTAAAAAAAATAGGAAAGTCCTATGCTTCGCAAAGACAAAAAAACAAGGAGATTCAACATACAAGTTTTTTTTATGTAAAAATAAAGATTTAATTATTCGTTTGATATAGCTCAGAGCGCAATACACTGTTTATTGTCTGCAAAATAATCAAGATATCATATGTTTCTTGTACGGGGAGGCTGACATCGGGGACCCATGAGCCAGCAGCGTCATCAACGTTTTAAAGGCGGCAGGGGATGGAAAGAAAAAATAAACCAAAAATATGTTGGTACAAAATCCAAGAAAAGAAACATTTTCGTTCTAAGAGGATGACATGCGGGACCCATGAGGCAGCAGCATCCTCAGCGTTTATTGTTCATAGAGGCTGACATGTGGGACCCGTGAGCCAGCAGCGTCCTCAACGTTTTAAAGGCGGCAGGAGATCGAAAGAAAAAATTAGCCAAAAATCATTTGGTAAACAAAATCCAAGAAAAGAAACATTTACCGTTCTGAGAGGATGACATGCGGGACTCATGAGGCAGCAGCATCCTCAACGATTCCAAGGCGGCAGGGGATCAAAGGAAAAAAAAAAGGAAATATCCCGAAATTAATTAGGGGTTCAAAATAAATCCATCAAAGGAAACTTTTATTGTTCACAGAGGATGACATGTGGGACCGACCTGCCAGCTGCGTCGTCATCGTTTCAAAGGGGGCAGGAGATCAAAAGAAAAAGGCAAATAGCCAGAAATTAGGGGTCAAAATAACTCCAAGAAAGGAAACTTTTATTGTTCGTAGAGGATGACATGCGGGACCCATGAGCCAGCAGCTTACTCAATTTTTCAAAGGCGGCATGAGATCGAAAGAAAAAGGCAAGTGGCAAAATATCAGGAGCCAAAGATAATCCAAGAAAAGAACTGTATTGTACATAGAGGATGACATGCGGGTCCCAATTAGCAGCAGCGGTCTCAACGTTTCAAATGCGGCTTGAGATCAAAAGAAAAAGAAAGTTGATTGTACATAGAGGATGACATGCGGGTCCCATGAGTCAGCAGCTTACTCAACGTTTCCAAGGCGGCAGGGGATCAAAAGAAAAAGGAAATAGCCAAAAATCAGAGGGTGAAAAAAAACCAAGAAAATAAACTTTTATAGCACATAGAGGATGACATGCGGGTCCCATGAGCCAGCAGGTTCCTCAACGTTTCAAACGTGGCATGAGATCAAAAGAAAAAGGCAAGTGACCAAATATCAGGAGCCAAAAGTAATTCAAGAAAAGAAACTTGAGTGTACATAGAGGATGACATGCGGGTCCCATTTAGCAGCAGCGGTATCACCGTTTGAGAGGCTGCACGGGATCGAAAGAAAAAGGCAAGTGACCAAATATCAGGAGCCAAAAATAATCCAAGAAAAGAAATTTTATTGTACATAGAGGATGACATGCGGGTCCCATGAGCCTGCAGGGTCCTCAACGTGGCATGAGATCGAAAGAAAAATGCAAGTGACCAAATATCAGGAGCCAAAAATAATTCAAGAAAATAAACTTGATTGTACATAGAGGATGACATGCGGGTCCCATTTAGCAGCAGCGGTATCACCGTTTGAGAGGCTGCACAGGATCGAAAGAAAAAGGCAAGTGACCAAATATGAGGTTCCAAAAAAAATCCAAGAAAAGAAAGTTTTATAGTACATAGAGGATGACATGCGGGTCCCATTTAGCAGCAGCGGTATCACCGTTTGAGAGGCGGCAGGGGATCGAAAGAAAAAGGCAAGTGACCAAATATGAGGTACAAAAAAACTCCAAGAAAAGAAAGTTGATTGCACATAGAGGATGACATGCGGGTCCCATTTAGCAACAGCGGTGTCAACGTTTCCAAGGCGGCAAGGGATCAAAAGAAAAAGGAAGTAGCCAGAAATCAGGGTGTCAAAAAAATCCAAGAATAGAAAGAATTTTGGTTCATAGAGGATGACATGCGGGACCCATGATCCTGCATCGTAAACGGCTCGATCGGAGAGCGTTGAACGAGATGGCGCGATCGAAAAAAAAACAATGCCAGAGAGGCTGCCATCTGGGCCCTACATCCCTCGGCGGTGGGGATTTGCGTTGACTCGGCCGGCGAACCCGAGAATTCGAGATGCACCACGTCCCGGGCGACCATACGCAACATTTTGGCCGGTTTCGTCGGGCTAGGTGGCCTCAAAAACGAGAAAAAAAACGTTTTGACATGCACAATGGACAGACCCAAAATCGTCGGCCATGGTACACCAGCAACCACGGCGCGACTTCAACTTCGTCGGCCATGGCAACTTTTCTTGTAGTGAGCTATGTTCCAAGGGCTGCTTAGTTTCCTCTCCTGACCTGTCCGCCTTTCCCTTCTTTGATTCCTGTGCATCGATTAAGTAGTAGGCATCATTGTGTAGAGCCTTGCTCACAATGAAAGGTCCTTCCCACGGAGGTGAGAGCTTGTGGCGTCCCTCAGTGTGCTGCACTAGGCGTAGCACCAGGTCTCCTTCCCGGAACACTCTCGGATTAACCTTCCGGCTATGATAGCGTCTGAGGTTCTGCTGGTATATGGCTGTTCTTGCCAAAGCCAGCTCCCTTGCTTCTTCTAGCAAGTCCACATCATTTTCTCGGGCCTCTTTTACCTCTTCTTCGGTATAGAGCTGAACCCTTGGTGAATCATGAATGATATCGGTTGGTATCACGGCTTCTTCCCCGTAAACCATGAAGAATGGAGTGTATCCGGTAGAACGGTTTGGTGTTGTTCGTATGCTCCACAGCACGGATGGTAGCTCGTCTAGCCAACATCCCGGTGATCTTTCAAGCGGTTCGATCAGCCTTGGCTTGATACCGGAAAGAACCAGAGCGTTAGTTCTTTCAACCTGGCCATTGCCTTGTGGGTGCGCTACGGAGCACAAATCCAACCGGATATTGTTATCCTCACAAAATCGTTTAAATTCCCCTTGGGCAAAGTTTGTCCCATTGTCAGTGATGATGCTATGCGGGTATCCATACTGCAAGATCACATCTTTTAAGAATTTCACCGCCGTATGCCCATCACACTTTGAGATAGGTTTCACTTCCAGCCACTTGGTGAATTTATCCACCATTACCAAGACATGAGTCATGTTGCCCCTTGCGGTTTTGAATGGACCAACCATATCAAGGCACCAAACGGCAAACGGCCAAGTTAATGGTATAGTTTTGAGACCGGATGTTGGGGTATGATTTTGCTTGGCGTACCGCTGGCACCCATTGCATTTTCGTACCAAATCCTCAGCGTTTTCCAGAGCCGTGAGCCAGTAGAACCCATGCCGGAACACCTTTGCCACCAGTGCTCTTGATGAAGCATGGTGTCCACACTCTCCTTGGTGAATTTCCACCAACATTTCTTTTCCTTCTTCCGGCTCCACACACCTTTGGAGGACACCGATGACACTTCTTTTGTATACCTCACCATTGATGATAGTGTAGGCCTTGGACCTTCTTTGGATCCTCCTCGACTCATTTTTGTCAACCGTCAGGGTGCCATTGATCAGGAATTCCTTAATAGGTTCAACCCAAGTTGGTGCTTCCCGGACTAGGAATACCGGTACGTCTACCTCCATACTGTCCACCAGCATAGCCTCTTCCGGCTTAGGTCTTGCAGTCCTCGGGTTTACCGGAGCAGTCCCCGGGTTTATCGGAGCAGTCCCCGGGTTTCCTTCGTCAATGTCCATTGGCACAATGTGTGATTCCGGCACAAAAATTGACTTCGATTCTGGACTTGGTTTAATCGATGGTGTCCTTAGGTGAGCCAAAGCCACTCCGGGAGGAATTTCCTGCCGGGAGGAACCTAACTTAGAGAGAGTATCCGCGGCTTCATTTTCCGCACGCGGCACATGGTGAAACACACAATCCTCAAAGAAACCGGCAATCTTTTGCACGTGGAACCGGTATGAGGCCATGTTGGCATCCTTCGCGTCCCAATCTCCGGAACACTGCTGCACCACAAGATCTGAATCGCCATAGCAAATGATCCGGTGCGCACCGATTTCTTTTGTAACCTTGAGCCCATGGATCAGAGCCTCATATTCAGCTACATTGTTTGATGCTCTGAAGTGTACTTGCTGAACATACCGGAGATGGTCTCCCTTTGGTGAAGTTAGGACTACACCGGCACCTAGACCCTCTTTGAGCTTGGATCCATCAAAGTGCATCTTCCAGTATTCTATCTTTTGTTCCGGCGGTTTGTATTGCATTTCCGCCCAATCAACCAAGAAATCAGCTAAAGCTTGTGATTTTATGGCGTCTCTTCTTTCGTATACCTGTACGTACGGCGATATCTGAATTGCCCACTTGGCAATCCTGCCGCTAGCATCCTTGTTGCACATGATATCGGAAATGGGTGCCTCACTCACCACCTTCATGGGGTGTTCCTCAAAATAGTGCTTGAGCTTTGTGGCGGCCATGAACACGCCGTAGGCCATTTTCTGGAAATGAGGGTAGTTTTGCTTTGAGAGGGAGAGCACCTCGCTCAGGTAGTATACCGGTCTTTGCACGGTTTTTCCTTCCTCTTCTCTTTCCACCACTACTACAACACTCACAACCCGGTTTGTTGCTGCTATGTACAACAGCATGGGCTCCCTTTCCAAATGTGAAGCTAGTATCGGCGCAGTGGCCAACATTGTTTTCAGCTCTTTAAACGCTGCGTCTGCCTGAGGGGTCCAGACGAAGGTATCGGATTTTTTCATCAAAGCATAGAGTGGCAAAGCCTTTTCTCCCAACCTGCTTATGAACCGGCTTAGCGATGCTAAGCTTCCGGTAAATTTTTGCACATCTTTCAGATCTTGCGGTATAGTCATTCTTTCGATGGCCCGAATCTTTACCGGATTAACCTCTATTCCTCGGCTTGATATGAGAAAGCCAAGCAATTTGCCGGCTGGAACACCGAAGGTGCATTTTGCCGGATTGAGTTTCATTCGGAACCTCCTCAGGTTGTCAAACGTTTGCCTCAGATCATCGATCAAGGTTTCCTTGACCTTAGTTTTTATCAAAACATCGTCCACATAGACTTCCACATTTTTTCCAATTTGATCAAACAAACACTTTTGCATACAGCGCTGGTACGTTGCGCAAAACGAAAGGCATGGTGACATAGCAATAAGCCCCGTGCGGGGTGATAAACGCAATTTTTATTTGATCTTCCTTTTTCAGGGGAATCTGGTGGAAACCGGAATAAGCATCCAGAAAAGACAACAACTCACAGCCAGCAGTGGAATCAATCACTTGATCGATCCGGGGTAAAGGGAAAGGATCTTTTGGGCAAGCTTTGTTCAGGTTGGTGTAGTCGATGCACATGCGCCACACCTTTGGAGCTTTGGGTTCCTCCTCTTTTTTCTTCTCGACTAGCACCGGATTGGATAGCCACTCAGTATGCAGTACCTCCACGATGAAACCGGCAACCAGTAACTTTGTCACTTCTTCTCCAATGATTTTCCTCCTGTCTTCAGCGAACCGGCGCAGTGGCTGCCTTATCGGCTTCGCATCCTTCCGGACGTTCAGAGAGTGCTCAGCCAACTCCCTCGGAACACCTACCAAGTCGTCAGTAGACCAGGCAAAGATATTCCGATTCTCACGGAGGAAGTTGACGAGCGCGCTTTCCTATGCCTCATTGAGACCGACACCGATGCGAACAGTGCGCTCAGGGTAAGCCGGGTCCAGCACAATGTCCTTTGTTTCTTTTGTTGGCTTGAACGCCGGTGTGCCCAGGCTGCCACTAATTGCTGCTAAGCTCAATTGTGAGGACTGAGCCAGTGCAACCGCAGTTTGCATTCTCCTTTTTTCCTCTGCGATTACCAGCGATTCGGCCAGATTTGATCCGGCGGAAGCGGTTTCCAGTGAGACCTTGTAGTTTCCCACCACAGTTAAGGGTCCAGAAGGTGCCGGCATCTTCATCTTGAGATACGCCGTATGGGTTGAGGCCATAAATGCCGCCAACGCCGGTCTCCCCAGCAGCGCATGGTAAGGACTGTCTAAGTCCACTACCTCGAACAGAACGTTTTCCACCCGGCAATTGTCGCGTCCTCCAAACGACACATCCAACCGGACTTTACCCACAGGAGAGCAGGACAAGCCCGGCATGATTCCGTGGAACGTTGTGTGGGTTGGCTCTAGCATGTTTTCAGTTATTCCCAGCGTATGCATGGTGTGCCGGTACATGATGTTTATGCTGCTTCCATTGTCGATCAGCACCTTGCTGAACCGCACTCGATTCATTGGCCCATGCAT
Organism: Lolium perenne; assembly: GCF_019359855.2. Lineage (NCBI taxonomy): Eukaryota > Viridiplantae > Streptophyta > Magnoliopsida > Poales > Poaceae > Lolium > Lolium perenne. Next base: position 113,518,390 of record NC_067244.2, on the reverse strand, counting down.
GATAGGGTCCACAACAAGAGCATAGCCACCCGGATTAGGCATTATTTTCGGGTGATCCTTGAACGACCAGGTGATTTTCTGATCTAACCAGAGCATGTAATTTGGTACTGCCGGCATCACCGCGTTCACTTCCATGGAACGGTGATGCATGCTTTGCTTGTCTGTAGGCTCAGTGACGAACACAACACATCACAAGTCTGAATCTTGATAAACATTTCGGCCTAAAGGTGCCGGTGGCGGTGGTTGGCCATTGCCATCACCCACCTGATGAACTTGCTGGTGCTGCTGCCGGTTTGGCTGAGGCTCTACCGGTAGAGCGTTTGCTCCGGTAAGCGGTGGTGGTGGTGGTAACTGTTGGTGCAACATATCTTGCGAGGGTGGCAGTATCGTGGTACAGCCTTGTGCTTGCGCATCTTTTACCGCACCCTTCAACATCAGGTACTTGGTCCAAGAACAATCATTTGTCAAATGATTTGACGGATTTGCCGGATTCGGAGTGTGCCACCGGCAAGGTTGTTCCGTAGCCGCTTCCATGGTGTATCTTGTATGTTCTTGCCAATTCTTTTTCTGTCCCCACGGCTTCTTTTCAACCCATTGTTTTTTAGGACCCGCCCATGGCTGCGATCTGGTTTTTTGTCTCTGGCTTCCGCTGGCGCCGGAGTTATCCTGCACCACGGCCACTTGCTGCGGACCGTACCTCCGATCCGGAAAATCTTCCCTTCTTTTGTTGTGCCGATTATCCCGGTATTGATCCTGACGCGGTTGGCTTGTTTGCGCCGGATCGGCCTGCACTGCCGGTTGCATTGGGTCTCCCAATGCGTAGCTATCTGCCACACGTATCATTTCTACCAAAGTTGTTGGCATGTTCCTCTGTAGTTTTTGCCACAACGGTGAACCTCTTCTGCACCCATTGCAAAACCAAGCTATGGCCTGCGCCTCGATTACTCCCTCACAGGAGTTCCTTGTGGAGTTCCACCGGGTCAGGTAATCCCGGTCTGTTTCATTGGAGCGCTGCACGCACAAAGCGAGCTGCTTCGGCCTGTTTGGCCTCCGGTAGGTACTGCTAAAGTTGCTCACGAAAGCTTCCTCAAAGTCTAGCCAACCATTTATGCTTCCTGCCGGTAAGTTGTTTAGCCATATGCGTGCTGGTCCTACCAGGAAAGATGGTACAATTCTCACGGCCCAGCGCCGGTTTCCTCCACCAGTGACAGTTCCTCCGCCACCGGCAACGTAAACTGCGGCGACGTAGTCCGCAAGCCAGTCTTCTGGCTTAGTGGTGCCATCATATGTTTTTGTATCGCAGGGCAATGTGAAGTTGTGAACCGGTGGCTCCTCTTTCATTATCCGTGGGCCAAAAAACTTGGGACCCAGAGGACCTTCTGCCTCAACCATTTCAGATAAGTACATCATATCCAGCCTGTGCCTCGCATCCCGGTCTGGTAGGCATCTTTCTCCTAACCGTTCCCCCAAAGGGTTCCGGTAGGCTGCGATTCTTTCGGTTCCTGAATCAGCCTCATCGTATCTTTCCGGTACCGCGGCTCTTGCCTGCCGGTACCTTGGCGGAGGTATCTCCTCCTCTGCATAAGAAGCTCTTGGTGCACGATAATTTTGCCCGGTTTCACCTCTACCGGCATATTCATCTCTGGCATAGCCGTATCCGGCATAACCTCGTCCTTCCCCTTGGCTTTTTCTACCGGCCTCGTGTCGCCCGGCTTGTTGTTTTCCGGCAAGTACCGGATCGTACACAATCATCTGCTGTGCATTCATCTCTTTTTCTTTTCTTTTGTCCGGATGGGGGGACGATGTCTGCCCATGGGACTTGCTTCCGGCATTCTTTGTAGAACGCACAGATTTTGAAGCCGCAGCTCTGTTTACCTTAGCAAGCTGCTCAGCATTTTGTTGCTCAATCATGTCAAGCAACTCCCTAACACGATCTTGTTGTTTTGCTAAAGCATCTCCGGTAAGCGATTCACACAGCTCTACTGCAGCCCTAGCAACTTTTATGGTTTTATCCGGACTGCTGTACTTAGGTTTCTCTACCATGTTCAACGATGCAGAGGTGCTTTTTCCGGCAAGAATCTCTTTACGCAGATCCTGGTCTAAGTTACGAGCTCTAAGCCGGTTTTCCGGTATCCTTGCAGCCTGAGCGCTAACAGAAGCAAAGCCATGGGCAGCGTTATACTCACGTAGGGTTAGGTTCAGCTCGCGCTGCGCCCGAACGATGTCGGCGCCGTTCGCGAGCAGCTTCTGCCGTTGTGCCTCCAGCTCCGCCTGAGCCGCTGCCGGGTCGATGTTCTGCGCGATGGGCGTCGCCAGCACGCTCATGGCCGCTTGGAGAGGAGTCTCCGGTGGCACTGTAGATGCACCAGCAACTTCCTGGTTGCGCTCGGTCGGCGGCTTGGCCGTGCGCGTGGACTTTCTTGGTCCCGCGCCTTTCGCCGCAGCTCCCTTACCGGCGTCAGCCTCGCCAACCACCAGCACCTCGACGCTGCCGGCGGCGTGGCCGCTGCGAAGCGTAGACCTTGGCGGGTCCGGAGCCACCAGCACCGGCGAGAGGCACTGGCGCTCGAGGACAGTGCCGTAGTAGACGAGGAAGCTCCCGAAGTCGATGACGCGGCCGTTCTTGGGGAACTTACCTCCGTTGGCGAAACAGCCCGTGTTGTCGTTGATGAAGTCCATGTCGCAGATGCGATTGACGAGCGCGGTGACGACACGCTCGCCGCCGATGGTGAGGAGGCCCGCCCGAATATGTACTCCAGCAAGCGCAGCTGCTGGCCCCACGGTGGGCGCCAACTGTCGTCGTTGTGAACAGACAGATGCCATGGGATGGCTTAAGTTGGGGCCGAATGTGCGCTAGAGGATTCGGGGGAGGGTTTTGGTATGGATGAAGTGGACTCCGGATGGATTCCTCAAGAACTTGGCCTTGGCCAGAGGTAGAAGAAGAAGAACACAAGACTAATGTCACCTCTAGATCTCTCTATTTCTTGATCATACAAGCTTACAGGTTTCTGGATACAAGATAGCATATATCCTCCTGCCCGCGAAGGGCTGTGCCCCCTCTCCTTATATAGGGGAGAGGGTGGCTTACAGGGGAAGAAACCCTAGGAAACCCTAATGGGATCTTTGACTAGACAAACTACTTTACAAAGCCACTTTGGCTACCGATGATGCCGGTATGTCTTTAATTAGGAGCGGTGACATCCTCCGGTACCTTTTACGTCATCACTTGCTTTTGGCGTCAGAGCTTCGATTAAAGCTGAAATTTTCGCTCATCTTTGTCTTCTAGCTCTGGAGAGCATCTTTGACCAGTCTTGCCGACGTGCTACAATGTAGCCTGTACCGGTACTCCGGTACCTTCTTAGCCGGTTCCGGTATCCCCCTCCTGAGATACCGGTATGATTCACTTTGCATATAACCAACCTTTGTCATCCGGAATAACCTTTAAACCGGTACTTTGATGGCTCAAATCATCCGGTTTGGCATGCCTTTAGCATACCGGGGGTCATCCCCCAACACTATTTGTGCAAGGTTTCCATTTCTCTTTAATTTTTTTTGAACAGGTGTGTTACGGAAGAAGAAGAATATGAAGTTCTATAAAAGATTGGGCCCCTAATCTTTATGTTCTATATGTAACGGTTAGAATTTTTCTCTGAACCTTAGTGCAAGCAAGGAATTTCTCTTTGTTCAAAGAAAAATACTTTTGCAGTCCTCCAATATTTCTAAGGTTTTCTTCCAACTTATATTTGTTGGGTATTGTCTACAAACCGTGATCAGTATTTATGCAAATATCAAAACTGATGGAGAAATACACTCGATATATTTCGATATAATAATTATGAACTATGTTCTTTCAGGCTATAGAGCGTAGTTTAAAGTCCCCTGATCCGTAGAAGGCACAAAGGGTATTTGCATAAAGCGGCTGTCTTCCATAGTTCAGATAGTAATTTAACTACTAGAATGTACCACAATGAGAGTAGATAAATGGAGGCCGAGTTACATGTAGTTTTTTATTTTAAAAAAATCAGAAATTATATTTAAAAGTTTCAAAAAATTCGGAAAAACATCCTAGATGTAGCAAATGATGAAATCTACAAACATGCAAAATCTCAATATAAAATTCTAAATACTTTAGGCTACACAAAAAATGACAAATGTGTGGATCTGAGAATAGTGAATAGTGCACATTTCAAAACTATAAAACCTATCAGATTTTGTCATTTTTGTGTAGTCGGCAATACAAAAAAAATTCATATTGAGATTTTGCACGTTTGTAATTTCATCATTGTCTACATCCAGGATTTTTTTCCAGATTTTTTTGAAACTTAAAACTATGATTCCGAGTTTTTAAAAATAAAGCATTACATGTAACTCGGTCTCTGTTTGCAGTTTCAGTATCACAACTACCTTTATTAATACTTTCCTGGGTCTTATAAGTTAAGACCTAAATTTCAGTAGTCCAAAGTCCTCTTAGCCGCGGTAAGCCGACTTAAGCAAAAAAATAATAGTAGAGCAAATTGCTGGCTATATCACATTGTCATGTCATCTATAACCAATCTTATAGCTAATATGTATAATAAGTAGATATAAAAATGTAATACTTTATCAATAGATGATCCACCTCAGACTCTCACAAATTGTCTAGTAGCCGGCTCTTAGCTAAGAGCCGGATTATCTTCTCTCTCGCCTTCTCTTTCTTCCAACTCAATAAAAATATAATATTTAATTCGTATAGCCAACTGATGTAAGTTTACTATTGATGAGGCGGCTCCCCGGTAATGCCCACCATGAGGGGCTTAGGGTTGACGAAAGGCGACGATGGAGATTTTGGGAGCGAGAAGGCACACGACATACCCAGGTTCACGTCCCCGCGGTGGAGGGTCGCTACATCCTGCTAGCAATCCACTATATGAATATATGTGGACAGGGGGCCTCCATTGGCGGAGTTGTTGTATCTAGTCTAGTTCTAATTTACGGGTTGCGATGTCTAGGCGTATCGCGTCTATGTTTTCTGTTTCTAAATTTATCGTCTAAGGGGTGCCCCTGCCTGGCTTTATATATCAACCAAGCTAGGGTTTACAAGAGTCCTAGTAGAATTCGTATTGGAGTCTTCTTTCTTGTAGTCCAAGTTGATAGTTCTTGTAGGTCCAGCTTCATAATCTGTACCGGGTATAGCAATGTCGGCTACCCGAAGGGTGATGCCCACATCAGTAGCCCCCCGAGTGTCTGACCGAAGTGAAGCTCCGGGCAGGGACTAAAGTTGTCATTGTCCAAATGTCTTGATCTTCTGTTGAAACTTGTGCTTGATGTAGAGTCAAAGTTATTTTTTATCAGGTGCACGACCATCGCTCCCGATGGGAGTAGCCTCCGAGTCTATGGATGGGTGCTTGCAGCCGTGCGTAGACTCAAGTTGTACTACTTGAAGAGCTTGATGTTGATGTTGGATTCTTCAAATTATTCCATCATCCGATATTTTTAAATCTACCGGGTCTTTAAAACGGTGCAAGCTTCAAGAGAAGCCGATGAGCTGGATTGTTAGAACCTTCGGGACCGTTCTTCTTCTTTATCAATGAGACTCCATCTTTTTATTGCGCGGCCAGCGCTCCCGATGGGAGTAACCCCTGAGCTTGTAGATGAATATGAAGTAGTCATGTGTAGAGTGTAAAAAATGCTAAGTCGAATAACATAGATTTCTTCGAGTTCCGAGAACATTTGGATGCTTTCAATGTTGGCGATCATTTTGACGATGTCAGAGAGGAGTTGATGATTTCGTTGATGTCACAGACGAGTCGATGATTTTGATGATGTTCCGGATGAGTCGATGATTTCGATGATGTCCCGGAGGAGTCGATGATTTGGATGATGTCCCGGAGGAGTCGATGATTTGGATGATGTTCCGGAGGAGTCGATGATTGGTCCGTGGCAACACCCGAACATAGGATGCACTACAGGTCGGACGGACTCATTCCATCTTACTGAGTCACTGATGGCGTGTATTTCACACGTTCGTTGGGCAACCCCAAGAGGAAGGTATGATGCGCACAGCAGCAAGTTTTCCCTCAGAAAGAAACCAAGGTTTATCGAACCAGGAGGAGCCAAGAAGCACGTTGAAGGTTGATGGCGGCGGGATGTAGTGCGGCGCAACACCAGAGATTCCGGCGCCAACGTGGAACCTGCACAACACAACCAAAGTACTTTGCCCCAACGAAACAGTGAGGTTGTCAATCTCACCGGCTTGCTGTAACAAAGGATTAACCGTATTGTGTGGAAAATGATTGTTTGCAGAAAACGATAGAACAAAGATTGCAAGAGATTGTATTTCAGTAAAGAGAATTGGACCGGGGTCCACAGTTCACTAGAGGTGTCTCTCCCATAAGACGAACAGCATGTTGGGTGAACAAATTACAGTTGGGCAATTGACAAATAAAGAGAGCATGACCATGCACATACATATCATGATGAGTATAGTGAGATTTAATTGGGCATTACGACAAAGTACATAGACCGCCATCCAACTGCATCTATGCCTAAAAAGTCCACCTTCAGGTTATCATCCGAACCCCCTCCAGTATTAAGTTGCAAAGCAACAGACAATTGCATTAAGTATGGTGCGTAATGTAATCAACAACTACATCCTTAGACATAGCATCAATGTTTTATCCCTAGTGGCAACAGCACAACACAACCTTAGAACTTTCTCACATCGTCCTGTGTCAATGCAGGCATGAACCCACTATCGAGCATAAGTACTCCCTCTTGGAGTTACAAGCATCTACTTGGCCAGAGCATCTACTAGTAACGGAGAGCATGCAAGATCATAAACAACACATAGATATAACTTTGATAATCAACATAACAAGTATTCTCTATTCATCGGATCCCAACAAACGCAACATATAGAATTACAGATAGATGATCTTGATCATGTTAGGCAGCTCACAAGATCCGACAATGATAGCACAATGGGGAGAAGACAACCATCTAGCTACTGCTATGGACCCATAGTCCAGGGGTAGACTACTCACACATCACACCGGAGGCGACCATGGCGGCGTAGAGTCCTCCGGAGATGATTCCCCTCTCGGCAGGTGCCGGAGGCGATCTCCCTGGATCCCCCGAGATGGGATCGGCGGCGGCGGCGTCTCCGAAGGTTTTCCGTATCGTGGTTCTCGGTACTGGGGTTTTCGTCACGGAGACTTTTTATAGGCGAAAGGGCAGGTCAAGAGGCGGCACGGGGGCCCCACACCACAGGGCCGCGCGGCCAAGGGGGGGGCCGCGCCGCCCTAGGGTGTGGCCCCTCCGTGGCCCCTCTTCGTCTCTCCTTCGGACTTCTGGAAGCTTCGTGAGAAAATAGGCCCCTGGGCTTTGATTTCGTCCAATTCCGAGAATATTTCCTTACTAGGATTTCTGAAACCAAAAACAGCAGAAAAACAGAATCGGCACTTCGGCATCTTGTTAATAGGTTAGTTCCAGAAAATGCACGAATATGACATAAAGTGTGCATAAAACATGTAGATAACATCAATAATGTGGCATGGAACATAAGAAATTATCGATACGTCGGAGACGTATCAGTCACGTACTTGTTTGTATGGTGGTCATCAGCAAGTTGTGAGTGATCAGTTCATGTTGCAGGCCCAATAGACCCGTAGTAATCGCAACATGCTTTGCTGCATGTGTTTTGAATTATGTCGGCAGCAGCCCCCGAGTCAACGAGGGAACTATGCGCCTATTCGGATTCGTAACGCGGTGCACCGGCGTGAGCCTCATTTACATTGTTTACCCAATGGCAGCACTCGCATGTTCCCAATGGCAGCACTTGCATGTTCCCTGAGGCTTTGGTGAAAACATTTTTCTAAGAAGATTTCTGTCAATAATAGCACTCGCATGTTCCCTAAGGCTCTTGACGAAAAACCGTAATAGACCTCGCAACCCCCGAGTATTGCCGGGTAAGCTGCAATATGTTGATAAACCAGAGCTCCCGATGGGAGAAATAGTAATCGATGAAGATCTTCATCAATTATAGCACTCACATGTTCCCTGAGGCTCTTGAGAAAACTGTAATAAACCTTGCAGCCACCGAGTATTGACGGGTAATTTCCAAAATGACCATCGTATGCACGATGTTTTTCTTTGTAAACCAGCGCTCCTGATGATGGGAGTGATAGCTGTAATAGCCGAATATTTCTTCATATTTTCTTGAACTCCAGCGCTCCCGATGAGATTAAACACAATAATCGAAAATATTCGAGAAGCTCCCGAGTAATTCTAGCGCCCGGAAGTGTACCAGGTCAATATTATATTAGATGATATCCATTGAAGTTCATAGACGATGAATCCACTGACCCGAGAATGCATCAGGTCAATATTTATATAGCCATAGAAGATAAATCCATTGATAGCCATAGACGATGAAGCCACCGACCGAGAATGCAACGGGTCAATATTATATAGCCATAGAAGATAAATCCATTGATAAGCATAGGCGATGAAGCTATTAGCTTGGTTGTGACGAGGCCAATATGGAAGCAGGTCGCGTGGCGGATGCAGTTGAGGTAGTTGTGCGACCAGAAGATGAACATTGTGGCGGACGCAATCGAAATAGTTGCGCGACCAAAATAGTTGATGTAGATGCGCGGAGCCTGACCGGCGTGGCCGATGAAGAAGACGTAGTTGATATGGAAGATCCACGACTAGTGAGCACCCGAATATATCGAGTCCGCGATGTCGGGTCCACGATAGTCGAGCCCCGATCTGCAGTTATATTGTAGTACGCAAGCTCGGGCGCAAATAATAGCACGAGCCAAAAATATTTTGCCAAAGAAAATTTGCAAATAAAAATTATTTGGAAATATAGCACCTGATATTTTTGTATCAGATGTTTGTCGCTGATGAACTTGATGGCTTGATCCATGTAGAGGAGTAGCAGTCGGCGCAGCTGATGTGGAGGATCCGCGACGGGTGAATGTGGTCAATGTAGCAAAGCTATCGACGCTTTTATTCCGATCTGATGACTTTTTTTTATCGGATATCGAGTTTGTAACAGTGTATCATGCTCGTAGTACACGGCCGGCGAATCTGGTATTTTTCATCCGCACAGAAGCTCCGTTTTGTTTCATGTACACTCTAGAATCTTTTTTTAAAATCCGCGTCCTCCTATTTAATCTGCAAAAACACGCCTCGTACTCGCGTGGTGACTTCCCAAAGCTGACCAATGAAGAATTCCTTTTTGCTTGAGGTGACCGGTTCTTTTTGCTCTCAATTGACGAAGCGGCTCCTCGGCAATGCCCATCATGAGGAGCTTAGGGTTGACGGAAGGCGACGATGGAGATTCCGGGAGCGAGAAGGCACACAATGTACCCAGATTCACATCCCCGCGGTAGAGGATCGCTACGTCCTACTAGCAATCCACTATATGAATATATGTGTACAGGGGGGAGTTTTTGTATCTAGTCTAGTTCTAATCTGCGGGTTGCGATGTCTAGGCGTATGGCGTCTATGTTTTCTGTTTCCGAATCTATCTTCTAAGGGATGCCCCTTCCTGGCTTTATATATCAACCAGGCTAGGGTTTACAAGAGTCCTAGTAGAATTTGTATTGGAGTCTTCTTTCTTGTAGTCCAAGTTGATAGTCCTTGTAGGTCCAGCTTCATAAACTGTACCGAGTATAGCAATGTCGGGTACCCGAAGGGTAATGCCCACATCAGTAGCTCCCGAGTGTCTGGCCGAAGTGAAGCTTCGGGCAGGGACTAAAGTCTTCATTGTCCAAATGTCTTGATCTTCTGTTGAATCTTTTGCTTGATGTAGAGTTGAAGTTATTCTTTATCGGGTGCACGGCCAGCGCTCTCGATCGGAGTAACCCCCGAGTCTATGGACGGGTGCTTGCAATCGTGCGTAGACTCAAGTTGTACTACTTGAAGAGCTTGATGTTGATGTTGAAGACTTCAAATTATTCCATCATCCGATACTTTTAAATCTATCGGGTCTTCAAAATGGTGCAAGCTTCAAGAGAAGCCGAAGAGCTGGATTGTTAGAACCTTCGGAGCCGTTCTTCTTCTTTATCAATGAGATTCCATCTTTTTATTGCGCGGCCAGCGCTCCCGATGGGAGTAGCCCCCGAGCATGTTGATGAATATGAAGTCGTCATGTATAGGGTGTAAAAATGCTAAGTCGAATACCGTAGATTTCTTCGAGTTCCGAGAACATTTGGATGCTTTCGATGATGGCGATGATTTTTACGATGTCAGAGAGGAGTTGATGATTTTGATGATGTCACGGACGAGTCGATGATTTTGATGATGTCCCGGAGGAGTCGATGATTTTGATGATGTCCCGGAGGAGTCGATGATTTTGATGATGTCCCGGAGGATTTGATGATTTGGATGATGTCTCGGAGGAGTCGATTATTGGTCCGTGGCAACACCCGAACATAGGATGCACTGCAGGCCCGAAGGACTCATTTCATCTTACTGAGTCACGTACTTGTTTGTATGGTGGTCATCAGCAAGTTGTGAGTGATCAGTTCACGTTGCAGGCGAATAGATCTGTAGTAATCGCAACATCCTTGTTGGATGTGTTTTGAATTATGTCGGCAACAGCCTCCAAGTCAACGAGGGAACTATGCGCCTATTCGGCTTCGTAACGCGGTGCAAAGACGTGAGCCTTTCATATTTACATTGTTTCCACCAATGGCAGCACTCGCATGTTCCCTGAGGCTTTGGTGAAAACATTTTGGTAAGAAGATTTCCGTCAATTATATAGCACTTGCATGTTCCCTAAGGCTCTTGACAAAAAACTGTAATAGACCTCGCAGCCCCCGAGTATTGCCGGGTAAGCTGCAATATGTTGATAAACCAGAGCTTCCGATGGGAGAAATAGTAACCGATGAAGATCTTCATCAATTATAGCACTCGCATGTTTCCTGAGGCTCTTGACAAAAACTGTAATAAACCTTGCAGCCTGGAGTATTGCCGGGTAATTTCCAAAATGACCATCGTATGCACGATGTTTTTCTTTGTAAACAAGCGCTACCGATGGGAGTGATAGTTGTAATAGCCGAATATTTCTTCATATTTGCTTGAACTCCAGCGCTCCCGATGAGAGTAAACGCAATAATCGAAAATCTTCGAGAAGCCCCCGAGTAATTCCAGCACTCCCGGAACTGTACCGGGTCAATATTATATAAGATGATATTCATTGAAGTTCATAGACGATGAATCCACTGACCCGAGAATGCATCAGGTCAATATTTATATAGCCGTAGAAGATAAATCCATTAAAAACCATAGACGATGAAGCCACCGACCCGAGAATGCATCAGATCAATATTATATAGCCATAGAAGATAAATCCATTGATAACCATATGTGATAAAGCCATTAACTCGGCTACGACGAGGCCAATATGGAAGCAGGTCGCGTGACGGATGCAGTAGAGGTAGTTGTGCAGCCAGAAGATGAACGCTGTCGCGAACGCAATCGAAATACTTGCGCGACCAAAAATAGTTGATGTAGACGCGCGGCGTCTGGCCAGCCTGTCCGATGAAGAAGACGTAGTTGATATGGCGGATCTACGACTAGTGAGCACCCGAATATATCGAATCTGCGATGTTGGGTCCGCGACAGGCGAGCCCCCGAGTATGATGAGTGCGCGATGGCAGGCGCGGTCGTCCGAGCAGAGTAGTCAAAGTTTTGTTTCAATCTGCAGTTATATTGTATTGCGCAAGCTCGACCGCAAATAATAGCACGAGCCAAAAATATTTGGCGAAAGCAAATTTTCAATTAGAAATTATTCGAAATATAGCACCTGATATTTTTGTATCGGATATTTGTCGCTGATAAACTTAATGGCTTGATCCATGTAGAGGAGTAGCAGTCGGCGCAGCTGATGTGGCGGCTCCGTGACAGGTGAACGAGGTCAACGTAGCAAAGCTTTTATTCCGATCTGATGATTTATTTTTATCGGATATCGAGTTTGTAACGGTGTGTCATGCTTGTAGTACACGGCCGACGAATCTGGTATTTTTTTTTTACGCACAGAAGCTCCCGTTTGTTTCATGTACACTCCAGAATCTTTTTTTTATCCGTGTTCTCCTATTTAATCTGTAAAAACAAGTCATGTACTCGCGTGGTGACTTCCCAAAGCTGACCAATGAAGAATTTCTTTTTGCTTGAGATGACCGATTCCTTTTGTCCTCGGGACTGTGCCCGATGCCTTGTTGGTCCTTTATGCGGGTGCGGGTGATCAATTCTAGCTTTCGTAAGCGAAGAAATTTTTTTGATTTGGATGCCTTCGTGTGGTCTTGTGGACCGACGCCGAGCACTAGCGCGCAAGCGCGTTGCAGCTGCGGTCGAAATTCATCGAATCCGCATACGCTTTTAGTTCTTTGATGAAGTCGATTAACACAAATCGATTACCCGCCCGGATAACGAAATCCAGTCGCCACGCTTTCCACAGACGGCGCCAATTGACGAGGCAGCTCCTTGGCGATTGCTGCTTGTGACGGTAAAGCACACGTCCGTTGGGAACCCCAAGAGGAAGGTATAATGCGTACAGCGGCAAGTTTTTCCCTCAGTAAGAAACCAAGGTTATCGAACCAGTAGGAGTCAAGAAGCACGTTGAAGGTTGATGGCGGCGGAGTGTAGTGCAGCGCAACACCAGGGATTCCGGCGCCAACGTGGAACCTGCACAACACAACCAAGTTACTTTGCCCCAACTTAACAGTGAGGTTATCAATCTCACCGGCTTGCTATAACAAAGGATTAGATGTATAGTGTGGATAATGATGTTTGCAGAAAACAGTAGAACGAGTATTGCAGTAGATTGTATTCGATGTAAAGAATGGACCGGGGTCCACAGTTCACTAGTGGTGTCTCTCCCATAAGATAAATAGCATGTTGGGTGAACAAATTACAGTTGGGCAATTGACAAATAAAGAGGGCATGACCATGCACATACATGTTATGATGAGTACTATGAGATTTAATTGGGCATTACGACAAAGTACATAGACCGCTATCCAGCATGCATCTATGCCTAAAAAGTCCACCTTCAGATTATCATCCGAACCCCCTCCAGTATTAAGTTGCAAACAACAGACAATTGCATTAAGTATGGTGCGTAATGTAATCAACAAATACATCCTTAGACATAGCATTGATGTTTTATCCCTAGTGGCAACAACACATCCACAACCTTAGAACTTTCTGTCACTGTCCCAGATTTAATGGAGGCATGAACCCACTATCGAGCATAAATACTCCCTCTTGGAGTTACAAGTAACGACTTGGCCGGAGCTTCAACTAATAACGGAGAGCATGCAAGATCATAAACAACACATAGATGATAGATTGATAATCAACATAACATAGCATTCATTATTCATCGGATCCCAACAAACGCAACATGTAGCATTACAAATAGATGATCTTGATCATGTTAGGCAGTGATACGTCTCCGACGTATCGATAATTTCTTATGTTCCATGCTTGTTTTATGACAATACCTACATGTTTTGTTCACACTTTATATCGTTTTTATGCGTTTTCCGGAACTAACCTATTGACGAGATGCCGAAGTGCCAGTTCCTGTTTTCTGCTGTTTTTGGTTTCAGAAATCCTAGTAAGGAAATATTCTCAGAATTGGACGAAATCAACGCCCAGAGTCTTAGAATTGCACGAAGCTTCCAGAACACCCGAGAGTCACCAGAGGGGAGCCCTGGGGGCCCCACACGCCACCCTGGCGCGGCCAGAGGGGGGGCGCGCCCCCCTGTGGTGACACCACCTCGTCAGCCCTCCGACTCCGCCTCTTCGCCTATATAAAGGTCCCTGACCTAAATCTTCGATACAGAAAAGCCACGGTACGAGAAACCTTCCAGAGCCGCCGCCATCGCGAAGCCAAGATCTGGGGGATAGAAGTCTCTATTCCGGCATGCCGTTGGGACGGGGAAGTGCCCCCGGAAGGCTTTTCCATCGACACCGCTGCCATCTCCACCTCCATCTTCATCACCGCAGCTGTCTCCCATGAGGAGGGAGTAGTTCTCCCGGGGCTGAGGGCTCCGCTGTAGCTATGTGGTTCATCTCTCTCTTTATGTGATCTAGTTGAATATCATCTATGTGCTACTCTAGTGATGTTATTAAAGTAGTCTATTCCTCCTCCACGGTGTAATGGTGACAGTGTGTGCATCGTGTAGTACTTGGCATAGGTTATGATTGTAATCTCTTGTAGATTATGAAGTTAATTATTGCTATGATAGTATTGATGTGATCTATGCCTCCTTCATAGTGTGATGGTGACAGTGTGCATGCTATGTTAGTACTTGGTGTAATTGCAATGATCTATCATGCACTCTAAGGTTATTTAAACATGAATATCGAATATTGTGGAGCTTGTTAACTCCGGCATTGAGGGTTCGTGTAATCCTACACAATTAGTGGTGTTCATCATCCAACAAGAGAGTGTAGAGTGGTTCTATTGTGTGATCATTGTTGAGAGTGTCTACTAGTGAAAGCGGGATCCCTAGGCCTTGCTTCCAAGCATCGAATCTCCGTTTGTTTACTGTTCTGTTGCATGTTTACTCGCTGCCATATTTTATTCAGATTGCTATTACCACTCATATTCATTCATACCACTTGTATTTCACTATCTCTTCGCCGAACTAGTGCACCTATACATCTGACAAGTGTATTAGGTGTGTTGGGGACACAAGAGACTTCTTGCTTTGTGGTTGCAGGGTTGCATGAGAGGGATATCTTTGACCTCTTCCTCCCCGAGTTCGATAAACCTTGGGTGATCCACTTAAGGGAAACTTGCTGCTGTTCTACAAACCTCTGCTCTTGGAGGCCCAACACTGTCTACAAGAATAGAAGCACCCGTAGACATCAAGCACTTTTAAGGCGCCGTTCTTGGGGAGGAAAGGTAAAAGGTACTCACACTCCGGATCTCGGCTACTAAGCTATTTTCCGGTGCCGTTGTAAGTACTCGAAGCTATTTCCTTTAGATCCTGCAATTGCATCTTTTTGTTTCTTGTTTTACACTAGTTAGGCATAATGGAAAGCAACATGGAGCTTTTTATTCTTTTTCCTGAGTTAAGACATGGATGGTTTGATGCGAAAATTAAAAAACCCATGGAACATATTAGTATGAACACTTTGAATACCATTGTTGCTAATGATATAGAAAATTCTAAGCTTGGGGAAGCTGGTTTTGATGAGCATGATCTTTTTAGTCCCCCAAGCATTGAGGAGAAAATTTTCTTTGATGATACTTTGCCTCCTATATATGATGATTATAATGATAGTGGTCTTTTGGTGCCGCCTGTTATGGAGGATAAATTTGATTATGATTACAATATGCCTCCTATATTTGATGATGAGAATAATAATGATAGCTACTTTGTTGAATTTGCTCCCACTACAACTAATAAAATTGATTATGCTTATGTGGAGAGTAATAATTTTATGCATGAGACTCATGATAAGAATGCTTTATGTGATAGTTATATTGTTGAGTTTGCTCATGATGCTACTCGATATTATTATGAGAGAGGAAAATATGGTTGTAGAAATTTCCATGTTACTAAAACACCTCTCTTTTTGCTGAAAATCTTGAAGCTGCACTTGTTTTATCTTTCTATGCTTGTTGCATTATGCTTCTTGAATTTATTTATTTACAAGATTCCTATGCATAGGAAGCATGTTAGGCTTAAATGTGTTTTGAATTTGCCTCTTGATGCTCTCTTTTGCTTCAAATACTATTTCTTGCGAGTGCATCATTGAAACTGCTGAGCCCATCTTAATGGCTATAAAGAAAGAACTTCTTGGGAGATAACCCATGTGTTTATTTTACCACAGCAATTTTGTTTTATATTTGAGTCTTGGAAGTTTTTACTACTGTAGCAACCCTCTCCTTATCTTACTTTATTGCATTTTTGTGCCAAGTAAAGTCTTTGATAGCAAGGTTCATACTAGATTTGGATTACTGCGCAGAAACAGATTTCTTGCTGTCACGAATCTGGGCCTAATTCTCTGTAGGTAACTCAGAAAATTATGCCAATTTACGTGAGTGATCCTCAGATATGTACGCAACTTTCATTAAATTTGAGAATTTTCATTTGAGCAAGTCTGGTGCCTCTTAGAAATTCGTCTTTACGGACTGTTCTGTTTTGACAGATTCTGCCTTTTATTTCGCATTGCCTGTTTTGCTATGCTGGATGGATTTCTTTGTTCCATTAACTTTCAGTAGCTTTGTGCAATGTCCAGAAGTGTTAAGAATGATTATGTCACCTCTGAACATGTGAATTTTGATTGTGCACTAACCCTCTAATGAGTTTCTTTTGAGTTTGGTGTGGAGTAAGTTTTCAAGGGTCAAGAGAGGAGGATGATACAATATGATCAAGGAGAGTGAAAGCTCTAAGCTTGGGGATGCCCCGGTGGTTCATCCCAGCGTAGTTCAAGAAGACTCAAGCATCTAAGCTTGGGGATGCCCAAGGCATCCCCTTCTTCATCGACAAATTATCAGGTTCCTCCCTTGAAACTATATTTTTATTCGGCCACATCTTATGTACTTTACTTGGAGCGTCTGTTTGTTTTTGTTTTTGTTTCTGTTTGATTAAATGCTTGTGTGGGAGAGAGACACGCTCCGCTGGTTCATATGAACACATGTGTTCTTAGCTTTTAATGTTCATGGCGAAGGTTGAAACTGCTTCGTTAATTGTTATTTGGTCGGTTCAGGAAATGCTACATGTGGTAGTGGTATAATGAAACACTTGCATAATCTTGTAGATCACTGAGCTTTGATAACTTGATTCTTTGCAAATGTTTTGAGGTATTTAGATGGTAAAGCTTGCTGGATGAATAAGTTAAAATTAGTAGTGGATTGTTGTCTTTAAAGCTTGTGCCGTACTACAAACTCTATTTAAATAGTTGAAGGTGTAGTCGGACTTGATAGCTTTCCATGTCTGAGAGTTCATCGTAATAACTAAGTTGTGCTGAAGGTCGAGGGAGCTAGCGGGGTACTTGTGCCACTGTGAACGGCCCTCCTTGGAGTAAATTTTAATCATGCTCTTAATGGTGAACCTGCTAGTTGTTTGCAATAAGCTTGTGAGTTCTTTTTGACTAATGTTAAGCTACGGTTTTGGCACTTCCACCATCCAAATTTGCTAGCCTCTTCGGTACTGTGCATTGCCTTTTGCTCACATTGAGAATTGTGCATACTTCGCCGGTACATCCAAACCCGTGGGAGGACTTTCTCTTGTTCTCCTACACATAAGCCCATACATCTCCTCAAAACAGCCACCATACCTACCTACCACAGCATTTCCATAGCTGTTCCGAGATATATTGTCATGCAACATCCATTTTACATTACATGTCATGTTGTCATTTATTATTTATATATTGCTTTGCATGATCATATACAGCTGATGTGTGGTTTACCCATGTTACGCTAGATCATTGCACATCCTGCTACACTGGCTTAGGCATACAGTTTCATACATCATGTTTCATTCATTATGAGTTATTTGTACCAAAAAGTGTGTTGTCATATTAGGATGTTGCCCCTAAAAGTGAAAAGAGCCATGGAGGCCATCAAAAAGAGAAAAAGAAAAGAAAGAAAAAAAATAGAAAAGAAAAGAAAAAAAGAGAATAAAGAAAAAGGGGGCAGCATTACTATCTTTTATCCACACTTGTGCTCATGTTTTAGCACCTGCATTATTCATAGTCATCATTTGTGCTCATGTTCAGCACCTATACTCCATATGAGAGAGTTTTCATGTTTTACTAGCATAACTATGTGGGGAATTTACACTATAGAACTTGGGTTGTATATTCCAATGATGAGCCTCCTCAAAAGTGCTCTAGGTCTTCGTGAGCAACCAAGTTGGATGCACCCCCACTAGTTCCATTGGAGAGCTTTCATACACATATAGCTCTATGTGCATCCGTTGCATGGCAATCACTACTCCTTGCATAGCTTCGATCATAAGGCTTCCTCTTGTCTAATGGTCACTTATAGCTTTGCAAGCCTTTCTTCCACTTGGCCTTCCAAACCCCCATTAACGTTCTTTATGCCATAACATCCTGGTGCTAATACCAAATGCTTGCGCTCACCGGTTGAGTAGACTTCGAAACAGTTGATTCATGATGTTCATGTTTATGTTTACTTGTCTGAATCCTTCTTATGTTGTGAAAATTTACTTGATGCTTGGAATGAAGGATAGAACTTCTACGCTGAATACTTAACACATCTTTAATGAACTTTGTACGGTTTCATGTCTTTGAAGCAATAGTTCATGAAAACTTCTAGCTTGTTTAACTCTTGCATTATCATCTCTTATATCAATATAGACATTTGCTTTGAGTGATTTGATCTCAGTTCATATGCTTTACATTATTATTGGATCAAGATTATGTTGGTAGCATGTCACTTCAGAAATTATCTTTGTTATCGTTTACCTACTCGAGGACGAGTAGGAACTAAGCTTGGGGATGCTGATACGTCTCCGACGTATCGATAATTTCTTATGTTCCATGCTTGTTTTATGACAATACCTACATGTTTTGTTCACACTTTATATCGTTTTTATGCGTTTTCCGGAACTAACCTATTGACGAGATGCCGAAGTGCCAGTTCCTGTTTTCTGCTGTTTTTGGTTTCAGAAATCCTAGTAAGGAAATATTCTCGGAATTGGACGAAATCAACGCCCAGAGTCTTAGAATTGCACGAAGCTTCCAGAAAACCCGAGAGTCACCAGAGGGGAGCCCTGGGGGCCCCACACAAAATCCTGGCGCGGCCAAAGGGGGGGGGCGCCCCCCTGTGGTGACACCGCCTCGTCAGCCCTCCGACTCCGCCTCTTCGCCTATATAAAGGTCCCTAATCTAAATCTTCGATACGGAAAAGCCACGGTACGAGAAACCTTCCAGAGCCGCCGCCATCGCGAAGCCAAGATCTGGGGGACAGAAGTCTCTGTTCTGGCACACCATCGGGACGGGGAAGTGCCCCCGGAAGGCTTCTCCATCGACACCGCTGCCATCTCCACCGCCATCTTCATCACCGCAGTTGTCTCCCATGAGGAGGGAGTAGTTCTCCCGGGGCTGAGGGCTCCGCTGTAGCTATGTGGTTCATCTCTCTCTTTATGTGATCTAGTTGAATATCATATATGTGCTACTCTAGTGATGTTATTAAAGTAGTCTATTCCTCCTCCACGGTGTAATGGTGACAGTGTGTGCATCGTGTAGTACTTGGCGTAGGTTATGATTGTAATCTCTTGTAGATTATGAAGTTAATTATTGCTATGATAGTATTGATGTGATCTATGCCTCCTTCATAGTGTGATGGTGACAGTGTGCATGCTATGTTAGTACTTGGTGTAATTGCAATGATCTATCATGCACTCTAAGGTTATTTAAACATGAATATCGAATATTGTGGAGCTTGTTAACTCCGGCATTGAGGGTTCGTGTAATCCTACACAATTAGTGGTGTTCATCATCCAACAAGAGAGTGTAGAGTGGTTCTATTGTGTGATCATTGTTGAGAGTGTCCACTAGTGAAAGCGGGATCCCTAGGCCTTGCTTCCAAGCATCGAATCTCCGTTTGTTTACTGTTTTGTTGCATGTTTACTCGCTGCCATATTTTATTCAGATTGCTATTACCACTCATATTCATTCATACCACTTGTATTTCACTATCTCTTCGCCGAACTAGTGCACCTATACATCTGACAAGTGTATTAGGTGTGTTGGGGACACAAGAGACTTCTTGCTTTGTGGTTGCAGGGTTGCATGAGAGGGATATCTTTGACCTCTTCCTCCCTGAGTTCGATAAACCTTGGGTGATCCACTTAAGGGAAACTTGCTGCTGTTCTACAAACCTCTGCTCTTGGAGGCCCAACACTGTCTACAAGAATAGAAGCACCCGTAGACATCAGGCAGCTCACAAGATCCAACAATGATAGCACAATTAGGAGAAGACGACCATCTAGCTACTGCTATGGACCCATAGTCCAGGGGTGAACTACTCACTCATCACTCCGGAGGCGACCATGGCGGTGAAGAGTCCTCCGGGAGATGATTCCCCTCTCCGGCAGGGTGCCGGAGGCGATCTCCTGAATCCCTGAGATGGGATTGGCGGCGGCGGCGTCTCTGTAAGATTTTCCGTATTGTGGCTCTCGGTACTGGAGTTATTATCGACGAAGGCTTCTTATAGGCGAAGAGGTAGGTTTAGGGGGCACCACGAGGGCCCCACACGCTAGGGCCGCGCGGCCCAAGCCTTGGCTGCGCCGCCCTGTTGTGTGGGCGCCTCGTCGCCCCACTTCGTTTCCCTTTCGGTGTTCTGGAAGCTTCGTGGAAAAATAAGATCATGGGCGTTGATTTCGTCCAATTCCGAGAATATTTCCTTACTAGGATTTCTGAAACCAAAAACAGCAGAAAACAACAACTGGCTCTTCGGCATCTCGTTAATAGGTTAGTGACGGAAAATGCATAAATATGACATAAAGTATGTATAAAACATGTGAGTATCATCAATAAAGTAGCATGGAACATAAGAAATTATAGATACGTTTGAGACGTATCAAGCATCCCCAAGCTTAGTTCCTACTCGTCCCGAGTAGGTAAACGATAACAAAGATAATTTCTGAAGTGACATGCTATCATAATCTTGATCAATACTATTGTAAGCACATGTAATGAATGCAGCGATTCGAAGCAATGGTAAAGACAATGAGTAAACAATTGAATCATATAAGAGTTTTCATGAATAGTACTTTCAAGACAAGCATCAATAAGTCTTGCATAAGAGTTAACTCATAAAGCAATAAATTCAAAGTAAAGGCATTGAAGCAACACAAAGGAAGATTAAGTTTCAGCGGTTGCTTTCAACTTGTAACATGTATATCTCATGGATATTGTCAACATAAAGTAATATAATAAGTGCAATATGCAAGTATGTAGGAATCAATGCACAGTTAACACAAGTGTTTGCTTCTGAGATAGAAGGAAGTAGGTAAACTGACTCAACATGAAAGTAGAAGAAAGGCCCTTCGCAGAGGGAAGCATTGATTGCTATATTTTTGCTAGAGCTTTTATTTTGAAAACAAGAAACAATTTTGTCAATGGTAGTAATAGAGCATATGTATTATGTAAATTATATCCTACAAGTTGCAAGCCTCATGCATAGATTACCAATAGTGCCCGCACCTTGTCCTAATTAGCTCGGATTAACATGGATTATCATCGCAATACATATGTTTTAACCAAGTATCACAAAGGGGTACCTCTATGCCGCCTGTACAAAGGTCTAAGGAGAAAGCTCGCATTGGATTTCTCGCTTTTGATTATTCTCAACTTAGACATCCATACCGGGACAACATAGACAACAGATAATGGACTCCTCTTTTAATGCATAAGCATTCAACAACAAATAATATTCTCATAAGAGATTGAGGATAGTTGTCCAAAACTGAAACTTCCACCATGGATCATGGCTTTAGTTAGCGGCCCAATGCTCTTCTCTAACAATATGCATACTCAAACCATTCAACTCATGATAAATCACCCTTACTTCAGACAAGACGAACATGCATAGCAACTCACATGATATTCAACAAAGGGTAGTTGATGGCGTCCCCAGGAACATGGTTATCGCTCAACAAGCAACTTAATAAGAAATAAGATACATAAGTACATATTCAATACCACAATAGTTTTTAGGCTATTTGTCCCATGAGCTATATATTGCAAAGACAAAGAATGGAAATTTTAAAGGTAGCACTCAAGAAATTTACTTTGGAATGGCAGAGAAATACCATTTAGTAGGTAGGTATGGTGGACACAAATGGCATAGTGTTTGGCTCAAGGATTTGGATGCATGAGAAGTATTCCCTCTCAATACAAGGCTTAGGCTAGCAAGGCTATTTGAAACAAACACAAGTATGAACCGGTACAGCAAAACTCACATAAAAGACATATTGCAAGCATTATAAGACTCTACACCGTCTTCCTTGTTGTTCGACCCTTACTAGAAAATATCTAGACCTTAGAGAGACCAATCATGCAAACCAAATTTTAGCAAGCTCTATGTATTTCTTCACTAATAGGTGCAAAGTATATGATGCAAGAGCTTAAACATGA
Organism: Lolium perenne; assembly: GCF_019359855.2. NCBI lineage: Eukaryota > Viridiplantae > Streptophyta > Magnoliopsida > Poales > Poaceae > Lolium > Lolium perenne. The sequence continues at coordinate 113,496,262 of NC_067244.2, read as the reverse complement.
GCACAACAATTGCCAAGTATCACATTATTCAAGATATTATACCAATTGCCACATGTAGCATTTCCAGTTTCCAACCATATAACAATTTAACGAAGCAGTTCAACCTTCGCCATGAACACTATGAGTAAAGATAAGGACATATTTGTCCATATGCAACAGCGGAGCGTGTCTCTCTCCCACACAATGAATGCTAGGATCCAACTTTATTCAAACAAAAACAAAAATAAAAACATACAGACGCTCCAAGTAAAGCACATAAGATGTGATGGAATAAAAATATAGTTTCACTAGAGGAACCTGATAAAGTTATCGATGAAGAAGGGGATGCCTTGGGCATCCCCAAGCTTAGATGCTTGAGTCTTCTTGAAATATGCAGGGATGAACCACCGGGGCATCCCCAAGCTTAGAGCTTTCACTCTCCTTGATCATATTGTATCATCCTCCTCTCTTGATCCTTGAAAACTTCCTCCACACCAAACTCAAAACAACTCATTAGAGGGTTATTGCATAATCAAAATTCACATGTTCAGAGGTGACATAATCATTCTTAACACTTCTGGACATTTCACAAAGCTACTGAAAGTTAATGGAATAAAGAAATCCATCAAGCATAGCAAAACAGGCAATGCGAAATAAAAGGCAGAATCTGTCAAAACAGAACAGTCCGTAAAGACGAATTTTTTAGATGCACCAGACTTGCTCAACTGAAAATGCTCAAATTGAATGAAAGTTGCGTACATATCTGAGGATCACTCACGTAAATTGGCAGAATTTTCTGAGTTACCTACAGAGACTACTGCTCAAATTCGTGACAGCAAGAAATCTATTTCTGCGCAGCAATCCAAATCTAGTATGAACCTTACTATCAAAGACTTTACTTGGCACAACAATGCAACAAAATTAAGATAAGGAGAGGTTTCTACAGTAGTAACAACTTCCAAGACTCAAATATAAAACAAAAGTGCTGTACTAAAATCATGGGTTGTCTCCCATAAGCGCTTTTCTTTAACGCCTTTCAGCTAGGCGCAGAAAGTGTGTATCAAGTATTATCAAGAGATGAAGCATTGGCATTCTTACCAGAGGCTCTGCGCCTACCCTTCTTACTCTTATTCTTACTCTTTGGTTTGGGGAATATATGATTGCATCCAGGTATGGAGGATTTTAGAGTGCCTTTTTCCACATCTATGGTTACTCCGAAGAGTTTCAGCAGGGATCTTCCAAGTGTGATTTGTCCTGTACCTACACATTCAATAACGAGATAATTAGTGGATACCGTTTTTCCAAGAAGGGTTGTGAATACTCCTTCAGCTATTCCCTTAGGAATTATAACAGAGTTATCAGTGAGAGTTATTCCTTCTCCTCCTTCAGTAAGTCCCCAGAGTGTCAAAGATTTATAAATACTTTCAGGCATAAGGCAAAATTCAGTCATAATATCAGAACGAGCATCAAAATTTTTACCATCAATAGTAACTTTAATAGTGGGGTCCCACATTGATGGTTCAGAGTTTATTGGAACATAATCAAAATGCTCACGAATCCGACCATACCCTTCTTTCAAGCAAGATACATGTGTCTCAAGAGTGTTCAATCTATTATAAACGCTAACAAGGGATGGATCATAATTATTAGCGGAGCTAGATGATGCAACCAATTTCTTTATGGCACTAAAAGCTTGATCCCCATCACAGTGAAGGAAATCTCCTCCCACTACAGCATCTAAGGCATATCTATAACGAAGAATAAGCCCAAAATAAAAATTACTAAGAAGCAAACTTAGTGTCATTTTAGGTTCAGTTTTATTATATGAATCGAAAATTCTAGACCAAGCTTCTTTAAAGCCCTCTTCACCACCTTGTTTAAAAGTGAAGATCGATTCCTCGGGTGATAGAGTAACAACTACATGACTAGTCATGGTAACAAAAATAAGGTAAATGCTAATAACTAATTTTTTGTGTGTTTTTAATATGGAGAACAAGACAGTAAATAAAGTAAAGCTAGCAACTAATTTTTTTGTATTTTGATATAATGCAGCAAACAAAGAAGTAAATAAAAGTAAAGCAAGACAAAAACAAAGTAAAGAGATTGGAAGTGGAGACTCCCCTTGCAGCGTGTCTTGATCTCCCCGGCAACGGCGCCAGAAAAAGCTTTGCTGCTTGTGACGGTAAAGCACACGTCCCTTGGGAACCCCAAGAGGAAGGTATGATGCGTACAGCGGCAAGTTTTTCCCTCAGTAAGAAACCAGGGTTATCGAACCAGTAGGAGTCAAGAAGCACGTTCAAGGTTGATGGCGGCGGAGTGTAGTGCGGCGCAACACCAGGGATTCCGGCGCCAACGTGGAACCTGCACAACACAACCAAGATACTTTGCCCCAACTTAACAGTGAGGTTGGCAATCTCACCGGCTTGCTGTAACAAAGGATTAGATGTATAGTGTGGATGATGATGTTTGCAGAAAACAGTAGAACGAGTATTGCAGTAGATTGTATTCGATGTAAAGAATGGACCGGGGTCCACAGTTCACTAGTGGTGTCTCTCCCATAAGATAAATAGCATGTTGGGTGAACAAATTACAGTTGGGCAATTGACAAATAAAGAGGGCATGACCATGCACATACATGTTATGATGAGTAGTGTGAGATTTAATTGGGCATTACGACAAAGTACATAGACCGCTATCCAGCATGCATCTATGCCTAAAAAGTCCACCTTCAGGTTATCATCCGAACCCCCTCCAGTATTAAGTTGCAAACAACAGACAATTGCATTAAGTATGGTGCGTAATGTAATCAACAAATACATCCTTAGACATAGCATTGATGTTTTATCCCTAGTGGCAACAGCACATCCACAACCTTAGAACTTTCTTTCACTGTCCCAGATTTAATGGAGGCATGAACCCACTATCGAGCATAAATACTCCCTCTTGGAGTTACAAGTAACGACTTGGCCAGAGCCTCTACTAATAACGGAGAGCATGCAAGATCATAAACAACACATAGATGATAGATTGATAATCAACATAACATAGCATTCATTATTCATCGGATCCCAACAAACGCAACATGTAGCATTACAAATAGATGATCTTGATCATGTTAGGCAGCTCACAAGATCCAACAATGATAGCACAATTAGGAGAAGACGACCATCTAGCTACTGCTATGGACTCATAGTCCAGGGGTGAACTACTCACTCATCACTCCGGAGGCGACCATGGCGGTGAAGAGTCCTCCGGGAGATGATTCCCCTCTCCGGCAGGGTGCCGGAGGCGATCTCCTGAATCCCCCGAGATGGGATTGGCGGCGGCGGCGTCTCTGTAAGGTTTTCCGTATCGTGGCTCTCGGTACTGGAGTTATTATCGACGAAGGCTTCTTATAGGCGAAGAGATAGGTTTAGGGGGGCGCCACGAGGGCCCCACACGCTAGGGCCGCGTGGCCCAAGCCTTGGCCGCGCCGCCCTGTTGTGTGGGCGCCTCGTCGCCCCACTTCATTTCCCTTTCGGTGTTCTGGAAGCTTCGTGGAAAAATAAGATCCTGGGCATTGATTTCGTCCAATTTCGAGAATATTTCCTTACTAGGGTTTCTGAAACCAAAAACAGCAGAAAACAACAACTGGCTCTTCGGCATCTCGTTAATAGGTTAGTGCCGGAAAATGCATAAATATGACATAAAGTATGTATAAAACATGTGAGTATCATCAATAAAGTAGCATGGAACATAAGAAATTATAGATACGTTTGAGACGTATCAGCGATGTCCACCATGGGGGGCTTAGGGTTGACGGAAGGCGACAATGGACATTCCGGGAGCGAGAAGGCACATGACATACCCAGGTTCACATCCTCGCGATGGAGGATCGTTACGTCCTGCTAGCAATCCACTATATGAGTATATGTGTACAGGGGGCCGCCATTGGCGGAGTTTTGTATCTAGTCTAGTTCTAATCTGCAGGTTGCGATGTTTAGGCGTATCGCGTCTATGTTTTCTGTTTCTGAATCTATCTTCTAAGGGGTGCCCCTGCCTGGTTTTATATATCAACCAGGCTAGGGTTTACAAGAGTCCTAGTAGAATTCGTATTGGAGTCTTCTTTCTTGTAGTCCAAGTTAATATTTCTTGTAGGTCCAGCTGCATAATCTGTACCGGATGTAGCAATGTCGGATACCCAAAAGGTAATACCCACATCAACTATACTTGCTCTTAGGAGGCCACTCTGCCACTGCCACCAAAACTCCCGTCGATTCCGCCCTTGACAACAACCACCGAGCGACAACATGAGCTTTTATGTATTTTTGAAAGGGGGAGCTATCAATGAGGGAATTGCACATAGTACCAACTCTTGGAGCTTTTGTTGGAGAAAACCACAACTCAATTTTTTTTTTTTTTTTTTGCAGAAAACACCAATGTTTAGGTTGATTAATTCCACAAAACAAAAATACCAGAGATGCATGGTACAAATGGACATGTCATTGATGTACTTTGCTTTAAGGAACATAGAAATCTTGGTTGATCCTTTCCAAAACTTGAAACAGCCGAAAGGATGAGTCCCTCAGTAATTGCTTGCATGCTCTTAATACCAAATCCACCAATTTTCTCATCGGTGCAAATGGCAGCCAATGCCCTAAGGTACAAACCTTTAATTTTGAGGTTCTTCTTTATAACCTCCACCAAAAGTTTCTTACGAGAACATGCTTTCAAAAGAAAATTTGGACATGTAGTAGAGATGTATGGAAGAAAACCATTTGATAAGTTTTAATTGAGGAGCATGAGGGCTATTGGCTTTATAGACACTTAATTTTGATCTGAAGTTATCATAACCAAAGTTATAAGCCATAGATCTATATTTTACTTGGAGAATGAGTGGGTGACCAAGATGAATGATGTTGCTATCAATATGTGTGGCACAAGGGAAATCAGTTTGATGTCTTGTTTAACCTGCAAACTGAATTTTGTGCTGAATATAATACCAGATTTATTCCAATTTGAAACCTGTCCTGGGTTAATAAGGATAGACAAAGTTTAGGAGTTGAAATGTTGGGAAGCTTTTACATGCTTTCACTAGAAAAGAGATATAATTGGATTTACTATTTTCTAAGTTCACCCATGTATTCAGGACTGATTTACACTTTTTGTGTGCAAGTCAAATTCTTCTTTACTACCAACGCCTTCTAGCACCAATCATTTTTACTATCAACGCCTCTAGCACCAAATTAAGGTAAATTGGACCAAAATGGGTAAAAATCCTAGAAAAAATGAACCGGGAAAATTTTCTTGCACATATGCGCTAGTTGCACCTTTAATACAAAACTTTAGATTTTGAAACGTGCAACAGTCGGTTGTGCTTTTGCAAACCAAAATGCCAAATAAAGTACATGTAATGTTAGGTTTCATATGTAAATGAAGTACTTTGTACCAGTATGTAAGGGGAAGAGGCCACTGTGAAACCCATCTGGAGTTCGGTCCCCTTGTCGGCGATGCTGCTGGGTTGCTTAGCCTTCGGTGGCCTTATGGCCTTTGAGGTGTGGCGGACCATGAACAATCACCGGGCGGGAGGGTTCTCGTTCTTTTCTACATTATTTTTCAGTGTCTTTTCGGGATGATGATGCGTTGGCTACATCCTGATGGAGGAAGAACACAAAAAAATTGAATTATCTTTTCATCTCATCAAAAGAGGGTGCCTTTGCCCTATCAAAGGTCCTCCCACCCTATCCTCGCTATGGTGGCGCCTCTAGCGCCAGCAGAGGGCACGTGGAGGTTTGTGTCTGACGGATCTCCTAGGATCTAGTCCGTCTTCGTGTTCGTCGGTGTTGTGATATGATTGCCTCTTCTGATCGATGTTCTTAGCATTGGTGATGGTTGCTGCTTTGATGTGTTGGTCCTTTTTTGAAGCCTTGATACGACAGACTTATTTTATCCATCTATTACAACTCTACTTCGATAAGGTTTGCTCGGCTTCGGTGACGAAGGGGCTAGAACTGCGGCACTTTCGGCTCGTTCCAATGCTCCTATTCTTTCGCTAAGTGGGCAAACACCTATTTATAATTTTTATTATCTTTTTTTATAGATACCTTTGCTGTTCTTTGTACCTTTCGTTGATGAAATGAGCGTGCATGTGTACTTTAGAGCATCTCCAGTCGCGTCCCCCAAACCGTCCCCCAAACCGCGCCGGATCGAGCGTTTGGGGGACGTGTTTTGTTCGTGCCGCGTTTGGGGGACGTCGCTCCCCAGCCGCGTCCCCCAAATGCCGCCCCCAATCAGAAATTCAAATAGATGCATTCAAAAGAGATCGTTCCCGCCGATTCGTCGCGATCAGAGTAGCGGCGATCGATCAAAGTACTGGGCGCGCGATCATATTACAGACCGGTGGTGCATGCAAATTAGAAGAAGGGGTTGGTCGACGGCGTCGTGTCCTGAGTCGACGCAGGCCCGTCGAGCACGACGACCTCGTCGCGATCTGCCTGTTCCTGTGCATGGTGCGTCTGCTCCGTCGCCGACGCGGAGGCCGACGCAGGTGTAGCAGTAGAAGACGCGTCAGCCTGCTCTTGCTGCGCTGCCGCTGCCGCCGATGCCGATGCCGCTGCCAGGGCCGCCGCGTCCGCCGCCGCCATTTTGGCTTCGATTTCGTCGAGGATCTGGCCTTTGAAGAAGTTGTGCGCCGCTCGCGTCCGGGGAGACATTCCCTCTGTCGACGTTCTCAGCAGGGACATGTCGTCCCTGCGTTTCTTGAGCTCCAGCTTCTCCTCTTGCCTCTTGAGCAGCTCGGCCCACCTTTGGTCGGCCTTCTTGTCGCGGGAGATAAAGGTCGAGGAGACGTCGGCGAGGCATTTCGTGATCGACGCTGCGTCTTCTCGCACGACGCAGCGTCGGCCAAGGCGGCCTTGGCAGCCTTGTTGCCGATGGGGCATACTGTCGGCTGCCGGCGGCGCGTCCGGATCAATGGCGTCCTTCCTTGGACAGCGACAAGCGCGTCGGCCGCCATTTCTCATTCATTTTGAGCTTGCCATAGCAATGCATGAGCACGAAAGACTTGTGACCTTCCGAGTTCTTGGCGTACAAATCCATGGCCCGATCAAACTAACCAAAGGAAGCAGTAGTAATTTCATCGAACACAATGTGGGCGCTACGGATTATGGAAGAAACGATCGTACCGGTTGGGCGACGTCGGCGCCGCTGTCGCCTCTGGTCTCTAAGTCGTGATGGTACCCATGGAAGGAGTTCACCGACGCCGGATGATGGCCCATCGCGTCGACATTGCCTTTTGGCTCCTCTTCATTGTCACTTTACGGTAGTCGCCGTTGATGAGCTTGCGCTCATCGAACTCGGCCTTGATCCTCGCCCAATACTTCCCGCCTTTTTGGTTGGCGCCGATGATGGAGTCATGGCTCACCGTCGCCCACGACTCGCACGGACAAAGATCTTCCGTAGGCGTCCACTTCGGGCCTCGTGTGCCCGACGCCTTCTTCTTCTTCTTCTTCGTCCTCACGCCGTCCGCGTCTACCTCCACGAGATCCTCGTCACCGGCACCCTCGTCGTCCTCGTCGTCGCCGCCCTCTTCGTCCTCATCGTCGTCCTCCTCGTCGTCCTCCACCCCCTCCTCGTCCTCGTCGTCCTCCTCCTCAACCCCGTCGTCCTCCTCAAAGACCGGCGCCGTCGTATTCGAGCGGACCCTCGCGGCCGGTGAAAGGGTCGCCGTCCGGACCGGGTCCTGCTCGCGCCGCTCGTACGCCGGGGAGTAGAGGTTGTTGGGGTTGAAGTCGCCGTGCGCGGCAGCGCATCCCGGTAGTGCGGCGACAAGTTAGGCGTCACGCACCCGGGAGTGGCGGAGGGCCGTCGTTGTAGAAGGCGGCTTGCGACGGAGAGATCACTCCGGAACGTACACCGGCATGGACGTACTCCATGGGCTCGCGTTGGTGGCGGCGATACACCCGGCCATTACGTGCGGTCTTTGGCGCGCGCCGCCCGAGCCTTCTTCTCCGGCTCCACCGCCCTCCGTCCTTTCCGCTCCGCCGTCGATAGCTTCCGGCGCAGCAATCTTGCTTGCCATTGATCTTCGGTCATTCCTTCAGCTTCTTCTTCGCAGCCGGCGCCTTCCGCGGCTTCGCGAACGGCGCTTTCGCCCCTATCGTCGCATTGCCCGGCGGCTTCTTGGCCGCTTTCTTCGCCATCTTTTTGGGGGCTGTCGGCGGCGCCATGGAATGGGGAGAGGGTAGCGGCGGCGGGTGGACGGCGGGAGGGAGAAAGAAATCGGCGGGATAGGAGAAATGAATCGGCGGCGGGATATGTTTTGGGAGGCCTGTGCGCGGCGGTATAGGCGCGATTTGGCGGGAGCGGCGGGATTTGGCGGGAGTGTGAGACGAATTTTCCACTGCCGTGTGACGGTCGGCCCCGCGTCGGTTGGCCTCGCTTTTCGTTGTGTCCGGCGTCCCGGAGCATCCCACAATGGGACGGGGACGGGCTCGGGGCGCCGGACACCGTATAGGGGCGCGCCGGACAAAAAAGGGCTTTGGGGGACGCGGCTGGAACGCATTTTCTGTCCGGCGCGCCCCAAATCCCTTTGGGGGACGGTTTGGGGGACGCGACTGGAGATGCTCTTAATTATTTAGAGTACAGCCGTAGGCCCTAAATCACAAAAGTAAGGAAGTCAACAACCGCACGCAAAGAAGAAGCGGTTCCACAAATAGGAATCAGATCACAAAATCAATAGTGGCGCTCTGTGTTGCGTGGTAATAAGCTGATGGCGGAGTGTGCGGCGAGGAAGTCCGGGGTGCCGGTGTTCGTGATGATGCCGCTGGACACGGTGAAGCCTTGCTGCGGGAGCGGCCTGAACCACCGCAAGACCATGGCGCGGGATCTGGCGGCGCTCCAGAGCGCGGGCGTGGAGGGGATCATGGTGGACGTGTGGTGGGGGATCGTGGAGGGCGAGGAGCCGGAGATGTACAACTTCGACGGGTACATGAAGATCGTCGGGATGGCGCGCGACGCCGGGCTCAAGGTCCAGGCCGTCATGTCCTTCCACCAGTGCGGCGGGAACGTCGGCGACACCGTCAAGTGAGGCCCCATTTCTTCCGATCCCCATGCCCTTTCTCGCTTCTCCCCGATTCAACTGGTGACATTTTGGGCGCCCGTCGTTGTCGGCGGTGGCAGCATTCCTCTGCCGCAGTGGGTGGTGGAGGAGATGGATAAGGACCAGGATCTCGCCTACACTGACCAATGGGGACGCCGGAGCTACGAGTACGTGTCGCTCGGCTGCGACGACATGCCCGTCCTCCAGGGCCGCACGCCCGTCCAGTGCTACACTGACTTCATGAGCGCCTTCCGCGACCACTTCGCCGCCTTCCTCGGCAACACCATCGTCGTGAGTTCCCCACAGACCAGAAGAAGTCCATTAAATTTCTCTGTTTTGCGCCGTCGCCAATTTGCCCTGTCCGCGTACAGGAAATCCAAGTCGGCATGGGCCCGGCCGGCGAGCTGCGGTACCCGTCGTACCCGGAGAGCGAGGAGACCTGGAAGTTCCCCGGCATCGGCGCCTTCCAATGCTACGACAAGGTAGTATTTCAGCTCCGGTTGGATTCAAATGCTGAGAACGCATCTGGAACGTGTTTGATTGACATGTTTCTCTCGCAGTACATGCTGAGCAATCTGGCGACAGCAGCGGCCACGGCCGGCAATCCGGATTGGGGCCTTGGTGGCCCGACGGACGCCGGCGACTACAACAGCTGCCCGGACGACACGGACTTCTTCCGTCAGGACGGCGGCGGCTGGGGCACCGAGTACGGTCAGTTCTTCATGTCGTGGTACTCGCGGATGCTCCTGGAGCACGGCGACCGCGTCCTGTCCGGCGCGGCGTCCGTGTTCGGCCACGCGCCGGGCGTCCACCTCTCGGCCAAGGTCGCCGGCATCCACTGGCACTACGGCACAGAGTCTCACGCGCCCGAGCTCACCGCGGGGTACTACAACACGCAGCACCGCGACGGGTACCTGCCGATCGCGCTCGTGCTGGGCCGCCACGGCGCGGTGCTCAACTTCACCTGCGTGGAGATGCGCGACCACGAGCAGCCGCAGGACGCGCGCTGCCAGCCGGAGTGCCTGGTGCGGCAGGTGGCCGCGGCTGCCCGTGAGGCTGGCGTCGGCCTGGCCGGAGAGAACGCGCTGCCCCGGTACGACGAGGCGGCGCACGACCAGGTGGTGGCCACCGCCCAGGAGGAGCAGATGGTGGCGTTCACGTACCTTCGCATGGGTCCCGACCTGTTCCAGCCGGAGAACTGGAGCCGGTTCGCCGTGTTCGTGGAACGGATGAGCGATGCCGGTTCCTCGCCTCCTCGGTCGCGGCAAAAGACCACCGAAGACGACGCAGTATCGGTGCAGGGCTGACAGCCCTCAGATTGTCAATTTTGAGCCCGTTCTTTTTTTCTTGTTTCCGAGAACTGTGAGTCTGGATCTGTAACCATGAATTCCGCATATCCAAAGAGCAACAAGCATCTCCAGCAGGTATTGGGAGGGCATTTTTAGGTATTGAGTTGTTCCCAACATTTTGTTCCAAGTTAGGGACAATTGGTTATTTACCCAAAAATTCATCAGCCTTGGATCATCTAACCAAAGTTCATTGTACATTGGTAAATTACCCAATAAAAAGATTGCTTGTGTTTATGATCTACCCATAGGGGTTTTATGTAAATGTAAACTGGCTATTGAGTACGATACGTTAGGAGGAACACCCTAGAACTGTGCAGTTCAGAAGGAGAGCACAATTCAGGGAAATAACAATAGAAAGCACGGAGGAGCATAAATGATAGCACTGCAGCATAAATGGATACATGCATACAGGTTTTGGACACAGCTAATCAGAAGCAAGTATACTTTACTCGATTAATACATTACTCAGAGTTTGAGTACCAAAATCTCAATTTTGACTACGCCCTAGTCCAATACTGATCCTAGTCAAACAAAGTGCCACTAAAATATATGTTTTTTGTTTGTTTGAGACTAATATAAATCTATTTGCTATATTGTATTGATTTGATTTGATTTGTTTGTGTAGATGAGTCCGTTTGATGAAGAATTAAGCACAATGGGCAACCTATTTTTGTACTCAAAATAAGAGTAGGTTGGAAAAGCCTCAAAAATTGTGCTTAATCATATCTTCTCTCCCCTAAACTCATGGCCATTTTGAGTATCTAAATTTTGACTAAACTGTTGGAGGGGCCCTAAAAGTACCACTCTGTCCATCTCATGAAACTTCTCTCAAATTTGCCTAAATTTAGATGCATCTAGATGCTAAATAGTGTCTACATACATGTAAACTAGTTTAATGCCCGTGCGTTGCTACGGTACCTTTAGAAAGAATATCGGTCCACATATCGCACATGTAAACATGAAATGTACACAAAAAATTGCTAGTCTTCCTATGAAAATAGTTATTCCAGTTCTTCTCCCCTATGTTGTCTCCACCTCGACGACAATCTATTCTCTAGTGTTCCAACCCAATGCATCCCCGTCCAACGCGCTAGAGGGCCACCCTCTCGATGTTGAGCACGCCGCAATGGTCCATGGTGGGCGTGTTATGTAGCGTGAGATGGAGTAACTTCATTGCCTGTGTTGCCATCATCGTCGTGGTAGCGGACTAACGCGTGCAACCGGCAGCAAAAGGTCTTTGTTGCTCCTAGATGGATCTCATGTGTTAGCGTCATCGTGGATTGAGCTGATGTGTGGAGCCTTGGATGGACACGATGAGACTCCTAAATAAAACACAACAAAGGGTATATATCGCAAATATTATTTTAGCTCTCCACTAATTTCCAATTCACGAAAAGAAAAGAAAAGTATATTGTTGCTAAAAACTGTAGTAAAATATAATTTATTTGTACTAAAATTACATGATCAATGTCAATTTTCATCTAATATAGTTATTATAGTCTCACCATTTTCATCCGGACACTCCTCTTGTTTAAAGACAATGTGTGGGGTCACGACTACATGAGCAACAAAAATTCACTAATAGAATAACACTCTATAGGCTCTACGTAACCCGTGCTGCACAAACCAGGTTAACCAGTTCAAGATCCATTGTGGCGGTAAATTTTGGAACCGATGAGTTAAAAGTCCAACGCATGTCATTCTCAAAAATAAAATCATGAACTATCAGTAAGACATATTTCACGCTATTAAATCTAACATATAAGGAAAGAATCATACTGCAAGAAAAGCACACAAAATCTTCATGCAAAGACCAAGAACCAAGGAAACGTACCAAGAAGCAACGATCAATGCAGTTGCGCTGAAAGATCACGGAGCTGCGCTGAAAGATCGTGGAGCTGTGGCGGGCGCAACCTGGCGGGCCCGGCCGACTAACGTTTCCCAATTAATCCTCAGCCATCTATTCAACTTCTTGAGGTCGTCAGTAGTTGTGGAGTCCGGACTCGACTGGGTTTCGTGCAACTGTCTCCAGTGGCAAGTTTAGGTTTTCTGTGTTCTTCTTTTGTTTTATCTTTGATCTGCTTTGTAAGAGGTTCTTCTCTCCACCTTGTATCGGTTCGGCCGTTGCAGCTTTATTTATAAAGCGGGGCGAAAGCCTATTTCGAAGAAGAAGTAGTGCGGAGGCGTAGGCCGTCAACGTCGTCCTCTGTGAGTTCATCTGTGCCAGGGAGATGGACACAAGCGGCCACATTGCATGTGCTTCCCCCGCACGCAGTTCAACGTGCCTGATAGCATTGCTCGACGTTTGCTTCACCCACAAAGTCTGCTACCTTGTTTGTGGGATAGCTCGGGCTGGCGGTGCGAGAGTCAATCCTTCGGGGTCCATGTCCATGGTCCGTTGGTGGGGGCATGGGCGGGCTCGCCTCATCTCCTCCTAGGTGGCTAGGTTCCTTGGTTTGGCTCCACACATAGGGGACAACGACGAAAACAATACTCGCTCCCTCCCCTCCACAATTTAGTGGACGTGGGATTTTCAAGACATATTATAAAGTGAAGAGAAATTTGCGTTTAAAAGATGCAAACCAATATCTTTTTTCTTTTTAATTTTTTTCACTTTTAGTGAGCTAAGTACATGTAGGGAATTAAGATAACTTGTGGTGAATATAGTTGGATTTAATTTTCGTGCGGTGAAAGAAGAATACTTTTTACTACTTTAGTATTAGAAAAATAGATGTACAACCTTTTATGAACAAAGTTAAAGCTAAATATACACTACTACTTTAAGGACAGAGGAAGTAGATCGACTATTCGATTGAAAAGAAGAAGCACCCGTGCGAAGGATAGCAAGAAGAATTAGTACGTTAACAAATTAACTCCACATATGCACAGAGGGCTCGCGTTCCTATTATTTTTTTGGTAGTTATAGAAGAATTTACCCTAGAGTAATCACACGTTTTTCAGAATTACTTGTGCAGTCCACGCCTAGATTCGGTCCGTAATCTTTCCTGCTGACTTAGAGAGTCCCGTAAAAAAATCTGGCGGTATTAGGGCATGTACAATGGTGACATCTTAGCGGTGCCACGTATGATAAATGCTTAGGTGGAGGAAAGAGAAAGATAAAAAAAATTTGTCTTCTCTTAGCTAAGAGATCATCTCTTAGCACAATCTCTCTCACCATAAATTTAGGATGTCTTGTTACAAAAGATTAGACTAAAAAATAACCTATTATACATCATATTTTATTTATATCTAGATTACGTGGCAGGATTAAGATAAGACAGTCTTATCAACCTTTGTATATGCTTTTATTGTGCACCCTATAAATAAGCTGCACTAATTCTCTGGGGTAACAGAAAAACTATTCAAGGGGGCACAATTAAAGCACGCGTGCACGTATGAACTCACATATAATAGTAAAGATATAGAAAAAAATAAAATATGTTTTATGGAAGAAAGGGTTTTTTTTCTCATAAACACGCTTTGTTATTTAAAATGATTTAATCGTTACATTCGGCCGCCACTGCATAACTATGATGCCCAGTTGCCCACAATCGCACAAGTCCAACGAAAAGAGATAAAATAAAATAAGATTCAATACAAATAATCCTCAAATAAATATAACGACTCCTAAGATGTTGGATGGCCAATTAGTAGATAACCCTGCCATAAATATTGAACAAAGAAAAATCCATTACCATGTTCTTCAACCGTGTACACACCTTTATAAATAGACCTGTACAGAAGTACCTACATTATTCATATACCAAAAATCAAGAGGGGTCGAGATCTAGTGCTAAAAAAACAAGGACCCTCGTATACGGCGGAGGTGGCCGCATTTTCCCCGTGACATGAGGAAGAAGTTGCCTGGAAATTTTTGGTGTGGCCCATGATAATTTCCACGTGGCGTTTTGTTTTTTTAAAGATTAAAGTCTGAAATAAATCTTAATTTTATAGAGGGTGTCAAATCGAACCCTGGACTCCCAATCCCAGGAATCACCACCCCAAACTTAGTGTTCTGGCCTAAAGGGGAATTTAGGTTGTTGCCAAACAACACGATTACTTATGCAGAAATGGTTGTTTGATGATTCGCAAAAAAAAATGGTTGTTTGATTGCCCATCGTTGACATCTCTGACCCGCATGTCATATCTATCATCTTTATACCCCACCCCTCTTAATTTATGACCATAATAATCCACCCCTTACCGACCAACGACAGCGCTTCTCACGGAGTAGCGGTATGAGAGGCACTCCCACCGCGCGCAATGGTAGCACGTCCCGTAGAGCTACGCCTTCTTGTCCATGGTCACACCCAACATCGTGGTGTTGTGGTGGTCTTGGTAAGATGCTGATGAGGCCTTTCAAGACTCATGTGCTTAACTGCAACATGATGTTGTCACTTTAGGGGCTATTTGGTTTAGGGGATGAGGGTACCCCCAACCACTTGGGTAAGGATAGCCATTGTTGGTTTGGTTGTGTAGGATGAGAGGTGGTCAGTGGTAGCCATTTTTTATTTGTTTGAAAGGATGAGGAGTGGATGAGTAGAGTGGTAGCCTCAAATTGCCCATCTGATCCTTCGTTGTTCACTAGGTCCAGCCACTGGTGACTACCCGATTTAGCCACGGTCTGAGAGAGAGAAACACGACGAGAAGAGATAGGGCAAAGGAAGGTGAACGAGCGAGTTAGGGAAGAAAACAACTCAGAGGTGAGGCTAGGGAGGGACACTAACGAGAAGTGGTTGCCCTCATCCTCCACATTTGCCGGATGTGCTCAACCAGTTTTTGAGTGGAACATTCCTAGAATCTTGCTATCCCTATCCGCCTCATCCTCCAAAATCAAACGCGGGCTCAACCATAAAAAAATCTGCTATCTCTCGCCATCTAGTGGATAGCTACTGAACCAAAAAGCCCCTTAATGATTAGCTCCTAACCTCCTGCTAGTTCAAAATTTCTTTCACTGTTTTTCTCTACCGAAGTTCAAGCCAGAGTATGCAGCTTCACATTCACCAAGAATTTTAGCACACTTGATGCCCACGCAAACGAAGAAAATGATGCTATGAAATTTGGACATGTCACATGTAACAACGTCGGTGGTGTGACTACTTGAAATGAGCGATGGCCTCGCCGAACCACCGGACCGACACTTATACAAGCAATGGAGCCCTCTCGCGTTGACAGGGGCGGGGGCTAAGAGACAAGCGTTGTGCGGAAAGAACACAAGATCTTGGCCTGGTACCACCGAAGGAAGTCCCGAGATGGTGTGCATGTAGGCTTGCACCGTGGGCACCAAATCTATGAAGAACCGGCGCAAGTGCGTGGTCCACATGTCCACGTAGTGCAAATCGGCGGCAACCTGCAGGGGTAACGTTGTGTGCAACCAAGACGTACTCGTTCGTGCTTGTGGTGTTCTCAATCAAATGCTCGTCGGTCTTGTGAAGATGATGAAGAGGAACTGCATGTTCTCTGTTCATATTTGTCGATTCAGCAGTCCCAGCGTTGACCGCCGCCACATCATCAAATCCTGGCGGAAAGGAACAACGGGCTAGGAATGATCGGGAATGTAAGTTTAAGGTGCTAAATTCAGGGATTGAAAAAGTTGAAGGTTTGATTCTGATAACCCCTACAAACTCAGGGTTTAAAACACACTTTACTCTTTTCTAAATTTTCCATCACCGTCACGATGTAGGCATGTAGCGGCGGATCTCACATCCCTCCAAATCAGTTAGCTGCCCAGCCTTTCCGACGGCACATATGCTTGCAATATGCAACTATGCATATTGATTCTGAATTTTAAACAAGTTTGCCAAGACTTGGAAAAAAATCCTAGATCCATGAATGCATGCATGCCACCCAAATGTTAACTATAGAGCGACATCACATGAGATGATTTAGGCCCTGCCATGAGATCTGATGCTAATGTTTTTTCTTTGGACGTGACTAGTTCTCATCACACCCATATGCAGCTAGGAAAGATATACGCAGTTATCCATCTTATGTGCGATTCCCATGTGTATGAATCACATCATTTTTTTAGGGAAATGCTTTTGCTAGCTCTAGGTTAACTAGGAATTAAGTTAGTTCTAGATTAACTCTAGGTTTCGGCTTTCACTTTCCATCTTTTTGCAGAAAAGCCCGAAACTTTCCGCTCTATTTTCACCATCCTAGTTTTATGCTATATGTTGGGTCGCTTTGCACTACGCAATGTTAGTTCTGACCGGGCCGATCTCGCGCCAGTGCTTCGTGGGCTTGAGAAATGTTCTGCAAATACAGAGAAAGAAAAAATCTACAGTAGAAAAAAAACAAAGAGGAGAGAAGAGATCGATCGATTCCGGCGATCTTATCCTCATCCAGAGATCTCAAGCGTCTCAGATTCAAATGTAATGTAAAATGGACGGCCAGGAGCTTTCCAGCGCACAGGAGTAGTTGAACCGTGGAGCCCACCCCGTTCCAAAACCACCGACCGACCTGTATTACATCCCCAAAATATCCACTTCCGTTGGCCCACAGATCCACATCATAACCAAACCCCTCCCATAATTTTGATCTGATCATTTCAAAATCCGCACCACCTCTTCCAACATCGCGTAATCACGCCAAGAAACTCCCGGAATTTCAAGTTTCCCTCCCATTTTTCCGTCCAACTGCGCCGATTTTGATCAACTGGTCTTCTCTACTCCCTCCAACTGCCGAATTTTCGTTTCTTTCCCGGCCGTTTTGATCCGAGAGTCTTCCCCCCCAAATCCACGAATCACTCTCTCCAAAGCTGAGATTTTTCTCGGGTTCTGCTCTTGCTTGGGGGACGCAAAATCCCTCAAGCTGGCGAATCCGGCGTGTCCATGGACCAGCCCGAGAGCTCTGCCTCCCACGCCGCGGCCCAGACGGGGCCGGCCCCACGCCGCCTCGGCCTCGTCGACCGGGAGGAGCTCGTGCGGGTCATCGCGCAGTCGCTCTACTCCCTTGGTTACCCCAAGGCGGCCGCCGCGCTCGAGGCCGAGTCCGGCGTGCCGCTCTACCCGCCGGAGCACGACCGCCTCCTGCTCGACGTAATGTCTGGCCGATGGGACGCGTGCGCTGCGACCATTGACTCGCTTGCCGGCATTAGCGAGAGGAACCGGGCGGTTGCCGAGTTCTTGGTGTGGAGAGGGCACTTCTTGGAGTTGCTGGGTACCGGGGACGATGGCGTGCGTCTCGCAACGGAGGTGCTCTGGCGCCGGATCGCTCCCCTTGGCATCAACAGGAAATGCGTGCACTGGCTGGCGCGCGCAGTGGTCTCGTGTGAGGGGGCGGTTCCGCCGGAGGCTGTTGCTGAATGGAGGATCGGGCTTTTCTTGGATTTGGTTGAGGCATTGCCGCCATGGTTCCGAGTGCCAAGCGGGCGGCTTGAGCATTTGGTGGAGACCGCTGTTATTCAGCAGGTTGCTTCCTGTATATATCATAACCTGCCGGATGAGGTCACTCTGTTTGAGGATCACAATTGCCATGACGAGCAGGTCCCTTCTAGCTGCACGCAGGTGCGAATTTTTGTAAATCTTTGTTTGTCTTACAAATTCTCCAATATAACCTTGCCTTGCTAATTGGCATAAAACTTGCTGTTTAAGAGGTTTCCTCTGGCAAGACATTTTTCAACCATCCTTGACATAGTTATAATTTTTGATATTTCTAAAGGAAGACCCATAAGACTATTAATTTTGTTTGTCAAAAGTGGACGGCCAACATATACTATTTTATGTATCCTAAATGACTAGACATATTCCATGCGTAGGTGCTGGGGCTGTATTGCAGAGATGGATACTTGAAACTTCTATGCCTGTTTGCAGATATTGTGTGCTCATAAAAATGAAGTTTGGTTTGTAAAGTTCTCAAATGATGGAAACTACCTTGCATCATCTTCAAGTGATTGTACGGCCATCATATGGAAGGTATAGTTTTACACAACCTAATAATGACCTGCAAAGGTTATGTGCCATGTTGCTTTTACTAGCTGATACTAAGACTATATCTTGTTTTCATAGTGGTTTAGAAATCAACTCGTTGTCGATGATATATAATCTTATCATTTTACTTACTTCTGAAGCAGAACCTCAGATTCAGACCACAATATATAGTCTTGTTGCTCTGTTCCCAGCTATGTGTGACATCATTTACTAACAGATAAAGTGAATACACTGTTTCACTCTGACAGTAATATTTAACTGTTAGAATATTGCCCAACCTTAGCAGTACACATCTCGAGTCAAACTGGCCAGAGTTGTAGACAAGCCTTTCTGATTATGACTATGAATAGAATATTGCCCAAACTTAGTGCATTAAGTACTACCTGTGGTGAGGTATTGTTTCAATTGAACTCTTGGAGGCATCACCACGACACACTTAAATGATGAACGCTCCTTACCCCTGCTGATTATGACTATGAATAGAAGTTCTACACACTGTCAAGCCTTTCTGATATCCTTGTTACATATAGTGTTGGCTGATCATTGCCAGAAACTTCATTTATGATGATAAATTTTCTTGAAGGAGATCAGACCCTTCAGTTATGGACCCTGGGAATGAACTAATTTGTAAAGGTTTGCGAGTTGTCATTGATCAATTAGCACCTCTTAGTGATTAACTACGCCAATTGGCAACTGCTGGATAAGTCACTTGGATATCTAGAACATTTCCACACAAAAAGTACAGTCTGATTGAGTGCAGAGAGAGAAGAAAATATATAAGAGAAATATGCATCTTTCCCTTGCTTGTTGTTTGGCTCCTAGGAAGCACCTAGCAACCTAGAATCAGGACTGCCTAGAATGTTGGCTATGTGACCCTTCTAACTTGGGAAATAATATGGAGTAGACGCTGGCAGCAAATAATAGCTGTTTTCCTCATTTGGCTAAACGCACAAAGATGCAGTATATGAGAACCAACTTATAGAAGTTTGTTTTGTCTGTAGTGCTCTATTCTGGGGAGGAAAAAGAGGAATCTGTATTGTCAAGATAATATCAACTTTACTATTTTCTCCACTATATTTTAGCATGTCCGCTAATCGGACTTGATCTAGTATGCATTGCTATCTTCCAAATTGTCATGTGCCACTTGGGTAAGGGTCAAATAACGATTATAGGGCCCTACCCCTTGATTGCCAGCCAGGGGCGCATCCCCCATGTTGTCTGCGAAGGCTATGCGAGGCGGTCTGGTTGAAGAAAAGTGGGCTTCTGATTTTTCTTATTCTTTGCTTAAGAAAGGATAACTAAGTTTTTCTTAGGAAACGTTTTATCATCTCCCTAATACAATTTCCCTGATTAAAGCTTATATTTAATTATATCCCAATGTAGTTATTTAGTTAATTCTTTTTCGGAACCGAGGCATAGATTGGAATTCCAGAACCCGAGCCAGGGAGATCAGATTGGTGCTACCAGGCTGGGCCATCCATGAACAAGCCTAGTCCATATTTAAAAAATACATCATATTTTAGAGTACACGTAGTCAAACCTTTCTGAATTTTAGCCACTGATTTGTTCAATCTTTTTTATTTCTCTTATGAGATGACATTGTTGAATTAGTCATGAAAATCGCATCCATAGTATAGTATTCTTAGAGTTCCATTCTTTTATAATGGTATGGATATTTATGAGAAAAGATAAATGTTGAAGACAATATTGATTTCCACACTACAAGTGGCAGTAGTCTTCTCTGTTCATACTCACTGCTTTCGTTTGCGACCTTTTCTGCCGTCCTCTGGTAACATCCCCATGATTCATCATTGTCTTATGCTTATTACCACACTACATCTCTTCAGATTATTAACTGTAATCCTCTCTTCCTATTTTTATTCAATGATAGGCAGACGGGACTGTATTCAACTGAATAGTGATACAAACCTGGGCTTGGGAAGATCATGCTTCTCATGTGAGATCTTGGTCTTCTTTCTGGTTTGCTCATTTGCTTCATTTTAACTGTGAAGACTTAATAGGGTCATACACATCTGCGCTTAAGGCCATGCATACGTTAATAAAACTGAAGTCTACGCGCCTTATAAAAGATCCTATAAATTTATCTATTTGTGCTAATTAAACTTCATTTGTCCAAGGGGCGCATGTACAATGTACATCTTGAGTGAAGAAGTAGATGGTATTGGATAGCTAGTCTTGTGTACACATTGTAAGATGTGCCAGAAGCGTAGGACTAGGAGTGTTGCCTATGTCCCCTTTTTAAATCATCATTGATTGATGTCTCATATCCTAAGCTAGTGGACAGATGAGAGTGTAAGTATGTAAAGTGAAATATACATGAGCGGAATCGCTATAAGGTGTGAGGTTATGAGTTCTGACTATGCACCCTTTTGATTATTTAATCATTTTACAGCTCGTTTAAAGGTAGCAAAGGCGATTTGTATACGAATACTGTTACCACTTTTGCAAAATCACATGTTTCAGTCCACGAGTACATTCTTTTCTATTATTGGCATCCACATTTAATCTTTATATAATTTCTGTCCTATGTTAACTTTCATTTTCACACTTGTATTAGAACTTCAAATCCTTGTCAATTGTCATATCTAACCCCCCCCAGAGGTGATTTAGGTTGCAGAAGATGATACATTGACCAAGAAGTACTGCCTAGAGGGTCACAAAAGTCCAATATCTTTTGTCGCCTGGAGTCCAAATGACAGAATGCTGCTCACTTGTGGTAATGGGGAATCTTTAAAATTGTGGAATATGGATACTGGTGAATGCAATCTTAAATTTGGGGCTTCAGTTGACCACATCATCTCTTCGTGTGCATGGTTTCCGAATTCAGAGAAAATAGTATGTGCGAGCTCTGAACCTGAAAGTTCTCCAAATATGATCTTCACTTGTGACCTAGAAGGTCGAGAACTGGAAATGTGGGCTGGTGAGAGAATACCTAAAGTCAGTGATCTTGCTGTGACACCTGATGGCCAAAAGCTAATTTGTGTATGTCCAAATGAAATCTGGATCCGAGAACTTCGGAAGGGGCGGGAATGGAAAATTCCTGAACGGCAGACAATTTCATCTCTTTCTCTTTCAGGTGATGGACAGTCAATGATTGTCAACCTTAATAGCCAGGAAATTCATCTGTGGAAAACCAATGGAAGTTCGAGTGACCCAGATAAATTCAAGGGGCACAAGCAAGGAAAATTTGTTATTAGATCTTGCTTTGGGGGATCAGACTCTCTGTTCATTGCTAGTGGCAGTGAGGATTCACAGGTACACCCTCTTAAAGACTTTTTTCTTATCGAACACTCATTGCATGTCATTTTGAATTAGGAGAGGAACACCGAGAAGGCGCAAAGTAACGAAGCAAACTACAAAGCGGGCAAGCAAGGTCAAAACAAAGCTAAAAGAAGAATCAGAACAAAAAACAAAACGAAACTAAGCCTGACAGGGTTAGAGTTAGCTGTGAAGGTAGACTAGCTGTCATTTGAAGAAATCTTAGCCTGCTTGCATTTCAACTTCTTGCTTAGATTCCATTAATGGGCATACATATGCAGTGTAACCAACCTCTCGTACAAGGCCCCATTAGGTGGTATGGCATCTGATTGGAATAAAGCAATACCATGGGCTTGGAGTTCTTATGCTCTTGTACTGTACCATCTCTGTGAGGAGTGATGTTGAACATTGCAGACTCGCTAATAATGTCCTTAATATGGAACAGAGCCATAAATACAATTCTTCTATACCTGAAATACTAACATTAATGCTAAAGATTCCGGACCTGCTAATTTTATGTTGGTGTTACCAAGCAGACGGCATGGCATAGCTTTTGTTTTGCAGTTTTGCTAAATCAGCACTATGAACTAGTGGAAGCAGACACATCAGTTGGCATGTACAGTTTTAGAGGACCACTATAAACAAACAAACACAATTTTTTTGTGACTAAACACGTTGATATTTAAGTTAACCTGATGAATGACTTCATCTATAGGAATATAAACATCAACATGATACTGAATGTGAAACCATTGGAAGAATTCACATCTGTTTTCTTGTGCTCCTGTTGAATTTTTCCCTTTTGCTAATGCGTAGAGATATTAAATCAAACCTGATACTGAATGTGAAACAATCGGAGCAGGTGTACATTTGGCAAAGATGCATGGAGATGCCAATAAAGGTCCTATATGGGCACTCAATGACTGTAAATTGTGTAAGCTGGAACCCTAAGAGGCCCCAGATGTTGGCCTCCGCAAGTGATGATCGTACAGTTCGAATATGGCTAGCGAGCAAAACTCACAGTTTGACTTGAAAAGTTTATGTATGTCTCCCTGTAAATAGTTGTACATTTGACTGTATGCACAAACTAGTTCAGGATCTTTTTCCCTCCTACTTGAGAATTAAACTTTGAGCAGCCATAGATATACTGGTTGAAGTTTTGCCCGACACAACCCTGTAAAGAACCGCAGTTGCATCAGACGAGTGTTCTTATGTCATGGACTATGGTTGCGTAATATTCGTCAAATCCGGTCAGTAGTTCCTTTCAGTCTATCTGTTACACCCCCTGTAAAGAACCCACTGGGACAGATGGGATTGATATTTGCCAATTATTTTGCTATGTCAAAAGTCCGGCTGTCTGGATTCAACGATTGAAACTTCCTAACTTATGTGTCGCATGTGAAACTATTCTTCGTCCTAATTTATGTTAAAAACAAGTATTTCTAATTTTTGGGAGTTCAGTACTTCCTTGGATCCATAATAAATGTTGTGGTTTTAGTTCATCGGAGGGAGTAGCAAAGTTATCTGTAATTAAGCAAACTCTATCTTTGAGCGTAGCACAAGCGTAGTGGTTCCTTTATTACTAGGAACTTTGTGTCTAAAGGATGACTTTTTCCATAAAGGGAATATATTAATATTGCGGCGATACTTATTACATCTAGCCTCTGCAACAACACAGTTTCCTAAGAGCATGAACAATAGTAGCCGGCTATAACAATTTGCCACCTAATCTATACTACCTCCATCCCAAGGCTTAAGGTCTATATTTTTTTTTTCAGAAATTCAAATATGTAAAGTTTGACTAAGTTTTTATCAAAAATTATTAACATGAAAAGTACAAAATCAATATCATTAGATAGATAATAAAATATATTTTTATATGGTACCTATAAAATATCATATTTGTTCATAATTTTTTCTAAAAGTTTGATCAAACTTTACTTCGTTTGACTTTCTAAAAAAAAATAGGCCTTAAGCTTTTGGGATGGAGGTAGTAGTCAACTTATAGCTAGCATGTACAATAGTAAGCTATAAAAGTGTAGTACTTTTACGATATATGACCCACTTTTTAGTCTCACATAATGCATAGGAGCACGTGCTAGAGCTGACTATTAGACTAGTCACAATGGGAAGTATCATAGACTAGCAGATACTAGTTTATGATACTACGCCTACAATGCATAATATCATGAATTAGTATCATAGTTCCATCATATTTAATGTTTTGTAGAATCTCAATGCAAATATGTGTACATGATCTGCTTGGCACTAAAATTTCTAGTTTTACGTGCTATGATACAGTATCTATCTATGATACTACTCTCACCTCTCTTCTCATTAATTGATGTGCTACATCAGATTTTTGTTTACATGGCATGCATGATACTACCTATGATACTCTCATTGTGACTAGTCTTAGATAAGAGGCCACTTCTCTTCTCTCTCCTAATCTCTCTTCTCCAACTAAGCAAACTTATAATATTTTATTTCTTATAGCCAGCTGATTGTATCTTATTGTACTTGCTCTAATGTCAATACGGATGCAACGTAAAAAAAGAAATTACAAAAAAGAAAAGTCCCACTAGATTGATATATTCCTTGTAGCAGTAGACTAAACACCACCAAGACAACACCCGAAATTCATCTTCTCCAAAATCAACGTCTTCTAGAAGAAAACAGTGCACAAGTGTCGTTAGTTTTTCACCCATAAATACATCCACGTTCACAAAATAATGTCTTTAATAAAGCTATTGCTGGGCACAACCAATTAAGGCCAACAAGTTAGACTCTGAATTTCTCTCATCCCCACTTGCTGATGCCCGCTGCTCCAAGTCACTAATCACCTCGCCACCAGGACTCTACCATCTAGCTATCATGCCATTCTCCGCAACTAACTTCATCATGTGGAATTAAAGACATGTTCCACGATGATAATAGAATGCAGAGCTTCGCAACAAGCAAACGGTAAAAAAAATATGGTTGCGCGCGACCCAATATCATCCGATCCAGCAACCTCCAAGCATGTCGTCTATTGAATTTCGCCGACGAAGTCTTTCGAAACTCAAGACTCTGTCCAGATCAATGAAGACATGCATCAAGCAGATCTTCATCGTGGCATGAGAAGGATCGTAGGACCGCCTCTTTTATACTTTCAATTATTTCGGTCCAAAGTGAAACTAGAACTTTCAACTATTTGGAAATGGAGAAAGTATAAAATAATACAATAGTTTTCGGCCTTTAGAGTCTGCTTGAAATGTTCTTAAAGAAGCAAAAGTGCAAGAAAGGAAGAGATGATCCTTGTTTTTCAAGATGATGTAAGAGCCACACATTATGCAAGAATAATCTGGGATTAAGAAAGTTTGCTCTGCAACATTTCCCTAGTTGTGTAATCGAAGCCAGAAGCCATTTGATCCAGCAACATTTCCCTAGACATGTTCCCAATATCATCCGATCCAGCTTCTATTACACAACAAGCAAACGGTACAAATATTTTCAAGGTCCAGTTCATCATTCCCCTACTTTTAAATGGCTTTGGAATTCCTGCTGCCAGTGAAAGACACGGCTTAGATACAGAATAGTAATCCCCGATGGGTATTTCAAGTGTCTTTGAGTTGGTGAAGATCAAAACCGTTAACAACTTGCTGAAAACCATTTACCTCCTGGAAGGCCTCCACAGATAAAGGGAAGTGAGAAAGTTGCTGCTCATCTTCAGACTGAATCAAATCCTGAACTGAAATCAAAAGAGAAAATATGCGGCCATTGAGTATTGGGAACAACCGAACAAGGTCAGCCAATTGTATGCCAGAATCAAACTGGTTTTCACTGACCCTATGGTTCTCAGCGTTGGATTATTTTAAAGATAAAGAAAATTCCAATCCTGATTTCGTGCAAGTGTAGTTAAAGAAATGCCGGTGGGTTCAGATCCAACGTGCGAAAAAGATCCAGTGTTCCATAACCATTTGATTCTGGCATGACAATTGGCTGACCTTGTTCCCCAAGACGAAATCAGGATTGGAATTTTCTTTTACATTACAGGCCTGCAGCGATGGATTCTTCTTCTAGTGTAGTACTAGTACTAGTAGTAGTAATTAATTCGCAGCAAACGATGACTTGCTTGGGAATTTAATTCGTGTTCAACACGGAGCGTACGCGCGATAACAGCGAGAATGCATTTTCTAATCGCTGTCATCCTCTAGTTGTCAAACCTCTCCCCCACACCCACAGCAGTTTCTTGTGTCCACGGTCAGACCACGGCAATGGAGAGCAACATCAGC
Source organism: Lolium perenne (assembly GCF_019359855.2). Lineage (NCBI taxonomy): Eukaryota > Viridiplantae > Streptophyta > Magnoliopsida > Poales > Poaceae > Lolium > Lolium perenne. The sequence goes on along the minus strand of NC_067244.2, from coordinate 113,470,371 downwards.
ACCTGCGCCATCTGCAATGGCGACATGCGCCGTGGCATCGGCGGCAGCGGCTTCACCGCCGACTGCTCCCACCAATTTCACTTCCGCTGCGTCCTCGCGAGCAGCACCAGTCAGGCCTGCCCGCTCTGCAGCGCGCGCTGCCGCGAGCTGCCGTCCTTCCGCTCCTCCAAGAGCACGCCGTCGCCACCAGCGTCGCGCGTGCCAGCGCAGCCCTTCTTCCGGCCCAAGGAGCCGCGCGTGTTCGACGACGACGACCCGCTAGTCCGAGCGCCTCGGCCTCTCGGCGACCGACACCATAGCGCAGCAGGCTCAACGTCGTCCAGCGGGTCGATAGCGGTGGCTCTCAACACGCACTGCGAGTACTCGTCTCTCCCGCGGGACGCCACCCACGAAAACTTCGCCGTGCTCCTGCACGCGAGGGCTCCGGGAAGCGGTTGCATGTCGATCGCCGACGCGCCACCGCGCGCTCGGGCGCCGCTCGACCTGGTGACCGTGCTCGACGTGAGCGGCAGCATGGTGGGGAGCAAGCTGGCGCTGCTGAAGCAGGCCATGGGCTTCGTCGTCGACAGCCTCGGCCCCGCCGACCGCCTCTGCGTCGTCTCCTTCTCCTCCGGCGCCAGCCGCCTGATGCGGCTCGCGCGCATGTCGGAGTCGGACGGCGGGAAGGCCCTGGCGAAGCGCGCCGTGGAGTCGCTCGCTGCCGGCGGCGGCACCAACATCGGCGCCGCGCTCCGGAAGGCCGCCAAGGTGCTCGATGACCGCCTCCACCGGAACGCCGTCGCGAGCGTGATACTCCTGTCGGATGGGCAGGACACGTACACGGTGCCCAGGCGCGGCCAGGACGCCGACTACGACGCGCTCGTGCCGCCTTCCTTCGCGTACACCGGCGACGGCTACCGGTCCGCGCCGGTCCACACATTCGGGTTCGGCACCGACCACGACGCGGCGGCCATGCACACCATCGCCGAGGCCACGGGCGGCACCTTCTCCTTCATCGAGAACGAGGCGGACATCCAGGACGCCTTCGCGCAGTGCATCGGCGGCCTCCTCTCCGTCGCCGTGCAGGAATTGCGCGTCGACGTCGCGTGCGCGAACACGGGCGTGCGGGTGCGGTCGGTCAGCTCCGGCTGCTACAGGAGCCGCATCGACGAGGACGGCCGCGCCGCATCCATCGACGTCGGCGAGCTCTACGCGGACGAGGAGAGGCGCTTCTTGCTGCTCATGGACGTGCCCAGAGCGCGCGTCACCTCGGACGTCACCCACCTGATGCAAGTCAGCTGCGCTTACCGGGACATGGCTACCGGACTGCCAACCAACGTGGACGGCGAGGACGCCGTGGTGCTCAGGCCGTCGCGGGCGGCGAGCCTCGAGCGCTCCGCGGAGGTCGACCGGGAGCGCGTCCGGTTGGAGGCGACGGACGGCATCGCCGCGGCTCGAGCGGCGGCGGAGCGGGGCGCGCATGAGGAGGCGGTAGAGATACTCCGGAAGAAGCAGCGAGCCGTGGCGCGCTCGGCGGCGGCCCGGGCGGGGGACTCCATGTGCGTGGAGCTGTCGCGAGACCTTCAGGAGATGCGCGCGCGCGTGGCGGACCGGCGGCGGTACGAGCTGTCCGGGCGGGCGTACGTGCTCGCAGGGCTGAGCTCGCACGCGCAGCAGCGCGCCACGTCTCGGCAGATGTCTTGCGACGGCGAGACGGCGGGCCGCGGAGCAGAGTCCGGCCGTGCCACGACGCAGATGTCGACAGCGTCGTTCTCGTACATGACGCCGGCGATGATGGACATGCTGGACCGATCGCGGAGATCGCGGGAGCTGAGGAGCAAGGACCGGCGAAGGAGCGCAAACTATTGAACCCACCAAGATTAGGATTCAGACCAAAGAGTTTTTTTTTCCTTCTTCTGAAAATGACCAAACAGATCTCACTTCTCAAGAAATTTAATTGGCATTCGTGTGAAAAATAATCGTAGCACCCATGTATTCCAGACCATGCTTACATCATCAGAGTTAACTTGTTGGTGTGTGATGTTTTGTCTTTCTGCTCTGAGAGGCCAATGTCAGCTCTGATGTCTTGTTTTATCCGTTGTGGTCATTGGGTCATTGGGTTTTTATTTTATGAAAGGAGCTGACATTTGCTCGTGATCCTTATAAAGTATTTTTCTCATCTCTTTGAATCAGATCAACAAGTTTCTCACCCCTATCACGTGGACTATAAATCCTGTCGACCATGGTCTAGAAAATACCCTCTTGTCAAGCTATAGGATTCAGACCATAGAGTTTTTTTTTTTCTTGTTCTGAAAATGAACAAACAGATCTCACTTCTCAAGAAATTTAATTGGCATTCGTGTGAAAAATAATCGTAGCACCCATGTATTCCAGACCATGCTTACATCATCAGAGTTAACTTGTTAGTTCTGAAAATTCAAAATAATTTCTCACAAGACAAAGCTGTTATTCTAATTCAACAACTAGCATTCCATCTTTGACGAGAACTTCAACCCCATATCATGCATTCATGAATTTCTTTTGTCGCCACCATGTGTGAGGCTATCGTGCCACCAGTGATAGCTCTAGGAGAACTAAGTAATAAGCTTAAGGAGAGTAAAATGCGCTATCAGTGTGCTGAATTTATAACAAATAAATAGCTGAAATCCCTTGGGCGGCTGGCCATAGTCTGGTTTCGTTCGTTGTAACATGGCACTATGGTACTACCCCAGGCATCACATAATATAAGAATTTATTGCAACTAAATATATACTTATATATTAATTGTAATAACATCTTATATTATGAGACGAATAGAGCACAATCAAACAAATGGCGGCGACGGAAAATTAATCATCAAGCATCTTGTTTTGAAGCCCTCCCCTAGATGAACTGAATTGTGAAGACAGATCAGTAATTGAATTGACATTTTCGTAAATAAACTATATTATAGTTTGAAAATAGCAATTAATACTAGTAGGATATATATATATATATCATCTTAAAGTAAAGTAAGATTCTACGTACACATGCTCCTTCGATTGAAAAAAAATCCCATTAAGTAGCACATCATGGGAGGTTAGATTATTTTTTAATGGTAACCAGCACACCTCTGCTTAGGGGTGGGCGTATTGACTGAGAATCAATCTAAGAGTCCAGAACAAAGGTATTTAGAACGAAACCGGTAATTTTGGTCACTGATTCGATCAAGAAAAGCCTCACGAAAAACCATCGTTCATTAAGCAAAACGTGTGTACATGAACATGGCCACATAGGAGTTTCCGGTGATGTGAGTCACGCATACTAAATAAATCTCGTAAAATGAACAACATGGAGTAAGTCTTTTTTTTTTAGAGGAAATTGCTGCCTTTATTATTAAGCCCCAGGCATATCCTGAGCTAACTCATCCACAATACAATCTGGAGAAAATAGAAACCAAGTTTTACACAATTCTAAATCGCAGCTTTCCTTCGCTAATCTGTGAGCAACCGAATTGGCTGATCGCCTCACCCATTTGACCACATGGCCATCCAGCGCTTTGAGTCCCTGTTTCAAATCTTCAATAACCGAGCTTTGCTGATCGGTCCATTTCCATTCCATTAAGCTTCCGAACCACGTTCACGCAGTCCAACTCCAGCACTACCTTCTTCAGCTTGAATTGCTTGATCAACTCCATGGCTCGCATGCAGGCTTGGAGCTCCGCCGCTTCAGGATCAGGCGAGGAGGGGAAAAAATGGCACGCTCCGGCCAAGAAGCGTCCATCGTGGTCGCGAACAACCACTCCTCCACCACCCTTCTCTGAAGCCTTGTGCCAAGCTCCGTCCGTGTTTACCTTGATCCAGTCAATCTCCGGCGGGAGCCAGTGATACGTCTCCAACGTATCTATAATTTCTGATGTTCCATGCTAGTTTTATGACAATACCTACATGTTTTGCTCACACTTTATAATGATTTTATGCATTTTCCGGAACTAACCTACTAACAAGATGCCACAGTGCCAGTTCCTGTTTTCTGCTGTTTTTTGTTCCAGAAAGATTGTTCGGGCAATATTCTCGGAATTGGACGAAACAAAAGCCTAAGGCCTTATTTTCCCCGGAATGTTCCAGAACACCGAAGGAGAGCCGGAGGGGGGCCAAGGGGGATCCACACCATAGGGGGGCGCGGGTCCCACCCTGGCCGCACCGCCATGTGGTGAGGGAGCCCTGTTGCCCCTCCGACTCCGCCTCTTCGCCTATAAAGTTCCTCGTGACCTAAAAACCCGACACCAATTGACGAAGCTCCAGAAAGACTCCAGGGACGCCGCCGCCATCGCGAAACTCCGTTTCGGGGGACAGAAGTCTCTGTTCCGGCACGCCGCCGGGACGGGGAATTGCCCCCGGAGTCATCTCCATCGACACCACCGCCATCTTCATCGCCATCGCTGTCTCCCATGATGAAGAGGGAGTAGTTCTCCCCCGAGGCTGAGGGCTCTACCGGTAGCTATGTGGTTCATCTCTCTCTCCCATGGTGTGATCTTTATGTCATCATGAGCTTTGTATCACTATTAATCTATGTGCTACTCTAGTGATGTTATTAAAGTAGTCTATTCCTCCTCCATGATGTAATGTTGACAGTGTGTGCATCATGTAGTACTTGGCGTAGGTTATGATTGTAATCTCTTGTAGATTATGAAGTTAACTATTACTATGATAGTATTGATGCGATCTATTCCCCCTTTCATAGCTATTGTTGACAGTGTGTATGCTATGTTAGTACTCGGTCTAAATTGCAACGGTCTATTATGCACTCTAGAGGTTATTTAAATATGAACTCCGGATGTTGTGGAGCTTGTTTACTCCGGCTTGAGGTGTGCTTTTATAGCCCTACACAATGAATGGTGTTTGTTATCCAACAAGAGAGTGTAGAGTAGTTTTATTATGTGATCATTGTTGAGAGTGTCCACTAGTGAAAGTAGGATCCCTAGGCCTTGTTTCCAAATATCGAATCACCGTTTATTTACTGTTCTGCTGCATGTTTACTTGCTGCCATATTTATTTCAGATTGTTATTATCACTCATAATCATCCATATCACTTGCATCTTACTATCTCTTCGCCGAACTAGTGCACCTATACATCTGACAAGTGTATTAGGTGTGTTGGGGACACAAGAGACTTCTTGTATCGTAATTGCAGGGTTGCTTGAGAGGGATATCTTTGACCTCTACCTCCCTGAGTTCGATAAACCTTGGGTGATTCACTTAAGGGAAACTTGCTGCTGTTCTACAAACCTCTGCTCTTGGAGGCCCAACACTGTCTACAGGAATAGAAGCGTGCGTAGACATCAAGTTATTTTCTCGCGCCGTTGCCAGGGAGGTAAGGTAAAAGGTATTCACATCCTCCGACTACTAAGCTATTTCCTAGCATTGTTGCCGATGTGTGAGTGCTTGAAGCTATTTCCTTTAGATCCTGCAATTGCATCTTTTTGTTTCTTATTTTTATTTTCACTAGTTAGACTTAATGGAAAACAACAACAAAAAATTAGAGATCTTTATGAAATTTATATTGAATTAGGACATGATGTGTTTGAAGAGAGAATTAAAAAACCCATGGAACTTTGTTTGCAAAATAGTTGTAGCAATGTTATTAGCATGAACTCTTTGAACACTATTATTGCTAATGCTATGGAAGAATTTAAGCTTGGGGAAGCTGGTTGTGATATTTTTAGCCCCCCAAGTTTTGAGGAGAAAATTTTCTTTGATGATACTTTGCCTCCCATTTATGATGATTATAATGATAGTGGTATTTTGGTGCCACCTACTATGGAGGATAAAGTTTATTATGATTGTACTACGTCTCCTATATTTGATGATTATGGTGATGAGAATAATAATGATAGCTACTTTGTTGAATTTGCTCCCACTACAATTAATAAGAATGACTATGCTTATGTTGGGAGTCGTAATTATTTTATGCATGTAGCTCATGATAAGAATGTTTCATGTGATAGTTATATTGTTGAGTTTGTTCATGATGCTACTGAAAATCTTTATGAGAGAGGACAATATGGTTGTAGGGATTTTCATGTTACTAAAACACCTCTCTTTTTGTTGAGAATCTTGAAGTTGCGCTTGTGTTGCCTTTCTATGCTTGTTGCGTTATGCTTACATGACTTGTTTATTTACAAGATTCCTTTTCATAGGAAGTGGGTTAGACTTAAAAGTATTTCTTATTTGCTTTTGATGCTCTCTTTTGCTTCAACTCTTATTTCTTGCGAGAGCATCATTAAAATTACTGAGCCCATCTTAATGGCTATAAAGAAAGCACTTCTTGGGAGATAACCCATGTTTTTATTTTGCTACTGTTTTGTTGGGTCTTGGAAGTTGTTACTACTGTAGCAACCTCTCCTTATCTTTATTTTATTGCATTGTTGTTCCAAGTAAAGTCTTTGATAGTAAGGTTGATACTAGATTTGGATTACTGCGCAGAAACAGATTTCTTGCTGTCATGAATTTGAGTAGGCCTCTCTGTAGGTAACTCAGAAAAATATGCCAATTTTTGTGTGTGATCCTCAGATATGTACGCAACTTTCATTCAATTTGAGCTTTTTCATCTGAGCAAGTTAAGTGCCTCTAAAAAAATTCGTCTTTACGGAATGTTCTGTTTTGACAGATTCTGCCTTTTATTTCACATTGCCTCTTTTGCTATGTTGAATGGATTTCTTTGTTCCATTAACTTCCAGTAGCTTTGTGCAATGTCCAGAAGTGTTAAGAATGATTATGTCACCTCTGAATATGTGAATTTTTGATTATGCACTAACCCTCTAATGAGTTTGTTTTGAGTTTGGTGTGGAGGAAGTTTTCATCCCTGCATATTTTAAGAAGACTCAAGCATCTAAACTTGGGGATGCCCAAGGCATCCCTTCTTCATCGACAACTTATCAGGTCACCTCTAGTGAAACTATATTTTTATTCCGTCATATCTTATGTACTTTACTTGGAGCGTCTGTGTGTTTTTATTTTCGTTTTGTTATTTTCATTCTCTGAATAAATTCATGCTTGTGTGGGAGAGAGACACGCTCCGCTTGTTCATATGAACACTGGTGCTCTTAGCTTTACTTTTAATGTTCATGGCGAAGGTTCAAACTGCTTCGTTCATTGTTACATGGTTGGAAACAGAAAATGCTTCATGTGGTAATTGGTATATTGTCTTCAATAATTTGATACTTGGCAATTGTTGTGCTCAAATAGATCATGTTTAATCTCTTGCATCATGTATTTTGCACCTATTAGTGAAGAACTACCGTAGAACTAGTTGACATTTGGTTTGCATGATTGGTCTCTCTAAAGTCTAGATATTTTCTGGTGAGGTGTTTGAACAACAAGGAAGACAGTGTAGAGTCTTATAATGTTTGCAATATGTTCTTATGTAAGTTTTGCTGTACCGGTTCATACTTGTGTTTGCTTCAAAACAACCTTGCTAGCCAAAGCCTTCTATTGAGAGGGATTACTTCTCGTGCATCCAAATCCTTGAGCCAAAAACTATGCCATTTGTGTCCACCATACCTACCTACTATGTGGTATTTCTCTGCCATTCCAAAGTAAATTGCTTGAGTGCTACCTTTAAAATTTCATTCCTTGTCTTTGCAATATATAGCTCATGGGAAAATAGCTTAAAAACTATTGTGGTAAAGAATATGTAGCTTATGTATCTTATTTCTTATAAGTTGCTTGTTGAGCGGTAACCATGTTTCTTGTAAGAGCAAGATCTATATCCCTTGTTTTGTGTGTTTGATAACAACACTCGAACAATTCTAACCATGCACAAAGTTTTTCATTGATAGGTTTGCAAGGTGTACGGTGCCCTCGCCGAACACATTATGATCAGAAGACCGAAGCGTAGTTCTTAGGCTTTCTGGTTTTGTGTGTGTGTCGCGAGGTAACATGGTAGGAGAGGAAAAGAGGAAAAAGCTGTTTTAGCCATAGCGGTACTACCGGTACCAGGAGCGGTAGTACCGCTACCCCTACTGGTACCGCCCGAGATACCGCTCTGAGGATTGCACGCGAAACTGTCCCACAGAACAGGTTATGGTACCTTTACGGTACCATGAGCGGTAGTACCGCTTGTAAGCGGTAGTACCGCCCACGGTACCACTCAAGTACCGTAACACGTTACGGCCATACCGCTGTGGTACCGCTTCGAGTCCAGTAAGGTTTGGACCCTGTTGCAGTACCTCGAGCGGTACCGCGAGCGGTAGTACCGCTATGTGTCCACGTGGACAAGTTCTGTGGGGATTCGAACTCAGAGCGGTAGTACCGCTTCCCAGAAGCGGTAGTATCGCTTAGGCAAAAACAACACATAACGGTTGGATTTGAGGGACCTATAAAAGGGCCCCTTCTTCTCCAGCCCAAATCAACTCTTCTCTCTCTCTCTCTCCTCCATTGTTGCTGAGCTCAAAATTGAGGGGATCTCCCCATCCACCCAACCAATCTTGCTCATACTTTGAGGGGTGGTGGAGGAGACCCCGATCTATCATTCTACCAAGAGAAAGTTCGCCAATTCGTGATACTCCTTAGTGGATCTTGGTGGTAGGGTTACTTTGGTGGAGCATTGGAAGGGTTCCTTTGGTGGAGCATTGGCAGGGTTCCTTTGGTGGAGCATTGGAAGGGTTCCTTTGGTGGAGCATTGGAAGGGTTCCTTTGGTGGAGCATTGGAGAAGGGTTCCTATGGTGGAGCATTGGAGATGTGCAGCTATGGAAGCTAGCTTGGTGATGTACTAGCTCCATAGGGTGTTGGGAGCATCCTTGTGTGTGTGGAGCTCGCCCCAACCTTGTGAAGGAATCACCGCCTCGACCGGTGCCTTAGTGGAAGAGGGGGAGCACCTCCGTGGAGCTCTCTCGAGGAAGAAGGTGAGGCCTTCCTTCGTGGTGTGGCCGTCTAGTCTCTTGTGTGAGACTAGCACCTCCTCAACGCAGACATACTTCCTATTGTGGAAGGAACTGCGGTAAACAAACCTCGCCTCGTCTCCGCGCCCTCCGGTTGTCTCGCTCCTTTCTCTTACTATCTTGTTGATTCCTTTACTTGTTGCACTTGTCCTAGTATCATTGTAGGAACACCACTATCGCTAAAGCTATCACCTTTACCTTCCGTTGCGCTAAAATTGAAAAAGGTTAAAACTTGTCGTAGCGCCATTCACCCCCCTCTTGTTCGCTACGATTCATTCAAGTGGTATCAGAGCAAGGTTTTCTTGTTCGGGCTTTACCGCCTAAGAAATGGCCGAACAAGAGGTGGTTGTGAATGGAATCCTTCCCCGTGAGCAATCATCTCCATCATCAAGTGCCGATAATACTCCGGCTACTTTGGATGACCTCAAGAAATTGGAGTCATCCATTGTATCTCAATTGAAGGCTATGATGATGGAGTTGATTACTCCGAAATCCAACCCCATCATAGATACTAAGAGAGGTGTCAATGTTTCCCCACCACAAGTTAACACTTTTCCTTGTGTTGAAATTGTTGAGCGATCAACAAATTCACATCGGGAAAAGGATCGTGAGGACGTTGACACCTCATCAAAGGGGAAGGATGAATCTCCGGTTGCGGGACAATTAAGAGATACTCATGCGGTGTTTTCACCAAGTGTTTGTGCCGTAAATGTCCCAATACCCATGCCATGCATTTTTCCTCATGGTTCACCACCACTACTTGAATATAATAGCTTTGGTGATTGGAAATTCTTAATGCGTTCACATGTGCGCAGTGCTTCTACCGAGCTTTGGCGCATCATTGAAGAGGGATATTCACCACAAGACCCAATGAACTTGACAAGAAGGGAAGTGGTGGACGACCAACTCAACGCCATCGCCATCAACATGATTCACTTGGCCATTACTCCCAAGAGACGCGCTCATATCCGCTCGCTCAAGACCACCAAGGAAGCTTGGGACGAACTTGACATGCTCTTCCTCGGACATGAGAACATCCAAAGCTCTCGCTTTAATGAAGTGAACAACATGGCCATGACGAAGTCAATGGCCATATCTAAGAAGAATGCGGAAGACCGTGTTGCTCACACCCACAATACCCGCAAGCTCAACCTTGTATTGAAGATGAAGGACTATGGAGCTAGTGAAGGTAATGTGAATCCCATTGAGTGGAGTCTGGATGATCTCAAGGCCGAATACCATGAACACATGGCTCTTGCCGCCAAGAGTTTTTGGAATGGAATCAAGAGACGAAGCTCAATACCATCTTGCTACAATTGTGGCGACACAAGGAACCTTGTTGTGGATTGTACCTATGAGAGAAGGAAAAGATCATCTTGCTACAATTGTGGTGACAAAAGGAACCTTGTTGCGGAGTGTATCTATGAAAGAAGAGATGAACATGATGGAATGCTCGTTCGCAAGAGCGGGTTTAGTTCTCTCTCCAAACGGGTCTCCAAGCTATCCCTCAACAACGACGTCACCGAGATCTCCTCCACCGAGAAGCCTAGAACTAATATGCTTGGAGATGAAGACCATATGGTGGAAAATGAAGGGCTTGAAAAGAAGAAGGAATTGGGGCTTATCTCTCTCACCCAAGCTTATGAGGAAGAAGTGTGCATGCGTATGACTCTTGAAGCTAGTGCTCTTATTCTTGAAGACTTCAACAATTCTCTCATCTCCCAACTCATCAAGGACCGAGATTATGCTCTTGGTTGGTTGGACAAGCTTAAGGCAAAGAAGGATTATCTTGAAGAAAATCATGAATGGTCAATTGAGGATGTTGCAACCTTTGCCAAGAAGAAAGAAGATGAAGGTCCTAATTCATGTTGTGACAAGCTCCTTGACGAAGTTTGCTTCTTGAGAAGACACAATGCAAAATTCTTGGAAGTCATCTCAACTCAAGAGGAGGCCTTAGATGAATACTATCGCTTGAGTAAAGAGAAGGTGAAATGTTGTGATCATGAAGAAGAGATTGCCACTCTAAAGAAACACAAGGCCAAGCTAGTTGAAGTGAATGAGAGGCAAAATGAATCCTTGTTGGAGTGGATCCGTTTGAGCAAAGAAAAGGTCACTTGTTGTAACCATGAGGATGAAATTGCTTATCTTAAGAGAAGCAAGGACAAACTTATGGTGATCAAGCTTATGCAAGATGAAGCCATAGAAGAATACAAACGCTCAAGCAAGGATTACATTTGTCGTAATCATGAGGACAACATTTCCACTTTAGAGAGACACAAGCATTCACTCTTGAGAAGAAATTCTCTTCTTGAGGAAGCTCTATCGGAACATGAAGATGAATCTAACCACTCGAAGTCCGAGATTGAGAGTCTTCAAGTACAAATCCAATTCTTGGAGGGAGTCATTGACGCCTATGAGGACTTATGCAATGAAGGAGAAGTGGCGATCATGCCAAAGAAGATCGAGAGAAGAAGAAGGATCAATGAAAAGAAGAATGTGAAGATAGGGCCCATTGAAAAATGGGCTCCTATTTTTAACTCTTGATCCATGAAGGGCCTTGCTTTCGGAGATGCTTATTGGGTGGTTAATCTTGAAGCCACAAGTCTTATGTCCGGAAGCAAGGAATTCATTGTCGTCATCAAGTCACTCATCTCTATCTTTCTCTTGAATGGATCGTAGCGAACAAGAGGGGGGGGGGGTGAATGGCGCTACGACAAGTTTTAACCTTTTTCAATTTTAGCGCAACGGAAGGTAAAGGTGATAGCTTTAGCGATAGTGGTGTTCCTACAATGATACTAGGACAAGTGCAACAAGTAAAGGAATCAACAAGATAGTAAGAGAAATGAACGAGACAACTGGAGGGCGCGGAGACGAGGCGAGGTTTGTTTACCGCAGTTCCTTCCACAATAGGAAGTACGTCTGCGTTGAGGAGGTGCTAGTCTCACACAAGAGACTAGACGGCCACACCACGAAGGAAGGCCTCACCTTCTTCCTGGAGAGAGCTCCACGGAGGTGCTCCCCCTCTTCCACTAAGGCACCGGTCGAGGCGGTGATTCCTTCACAAGGGTGGGGCGAGCTCCACACACACAAGGATGCTCCCAACACCCTATGGAGATAGTACATCACCAAGCTAGCTTCCATAGCTGCACATCTCCAATGCTCCACCATAGGAACCCTTCTCCAATGCTCCACCAAAGGAACCCTTCCAATGCTCCACCAAAGGAACCCTTCCAATGCTCCACCAAAGGAACCCTGCCAATGCTCCACCAAAGGAACCCTTTCAATGCTCCACCAAAGGAACCCTACCACCAAGATCCAATAAGGAGTATCACAAATTGGCGAACTTTCTCTCGGTAGAATGATAGATCGGGGTCTCCTCCACCACCCCTCAAAGTATGAGCAAGATTGGTTGGGTGGATGGGGAGATCCCCTCTATTTTGAGCTCAGCAACAATGGAGGAGAGAGAGAGAAGAGCTAAATCGAGCTGGAGAAGAAGGGGCATTTATATAGGTCCCTCCAAATCCAACCGTTATGTGCTGTTTTTGCCTAAGCGGTACTACCGCTTCTGGGAAGCGGTACTACCGCTCTGAGTTCGAATCCCCACAGAACTTGTCCACATGGACACATCGCGGTACTACCGCTTGCGGTACCGCTCGAGGTACCACAACAGGGTCCAAACGTTACTGGACTCGAAGCGGTACCACATCGGTACCACATCGGTACGGCCGTAACGTGTTACGGTACTTGAGCGGTACCGTGGGCGGTACTACCGCTTACAAGCGGTACTACCGCTCATGGTACCTGACGTGGGCACTACCCTTCGAGTAACCGACGTTGCCCTATCCTGTATTGACTAATTGGAGGCCCATGAAGACACCCGAAGGCTAGATGGGCCACCTGGACAACGCACCGGAGGAAACCTTGGCGGGCAAGACAAGGAAGCAGTCAGCAAGGAAAGATTAGATCTAAAAAGTACTGTAAACCTAGTCGTACTCGGTTAGGACCCTTGAGACCTGGCCTCCTATATAAAGGCCAGGAGAGGGGCTGCCGAGGGACACGAACAATCTTAGCAATCTTAGCCCGGAAAAGCTTAGAGCTAGGTAACCCTAGCAATAGCAATCTCGACTAGATCTCAGCCGAAGTATTCGGCACCCCATTGTAACCCATTGTCATCATAATCAAAGAACAGACAGGCAGGACGTAAGGGTTTTACCTCATCGAGGGCCCCGAACCTGGGTAAATCGCTCTCCCCGCTTGTCTGTGAACCGATGTCTCGTGTCAGCCTACAGGATTCCATCAACCCTAAGCCCCTATCGGAGGGCATTGGCGAGGAGTACCCTCGACAATTGGCGCCGTATGTGGGAAATCTGTCGGCACAAGGCAGGTCATCGGCAGCACCAGTTACGTCCGCGGCGTTCTTACTCGAGTCACCGACGCCAGCAAAGTCAAGAGATCCGATCCCCTGCGGATCCTTCGAATTCGTGCCGTGCCGCGAAGAGCTTCACCCGAACTCTATGGCATCGTCTCGCAACACGGAAGCTGTTTTCGGTGGCGTCCACTTCGTCATCGACTCCGGAGGTTTTCTTCGCCTCCCCGGGGCCAGCGCGTCCCACTCAAAGGCTGTGCCTCAGGAGGGTGTCCCTTCGGCAGCAACCCTAAAGGCTTCGCCCAGAAGCATACGAGAGAGCAACCGGGAAAATCTCGACGCCGCAGCTGGACAAAGAAAGAGACGAAGGAGTTCGCACCGTGAAGAGGAAGGCAGAACAGTAGTCCACTCTCGATGCTATGACATGTCATCAATCAGAGGACGCACCCGTTCTCCACACCTCTCAGCTACAGAGCAACTTGAAGCGCCATGTTATCTCCACTCTTATTTCGATCCTAAGGATGGTCGGGAGAAGTCCAGCCATCTGTTAAGGAACTGCCGACACTTCCTAGAGATTCGGCAGTTCTGCGACGATCTTAGAGCTGAAGCCACATCAAGAGTTCGCATAATGGAAGAGAAAGCAAGGTCCTATGGTCATCAGCCAGAGCCATATGTACCAGAACCATACGAGCCAATGGAAAAAAGACGAATATGAACCAGTCGAGGCATTCCCAGCACTGCGTGGACAGATCAACATGATCCACAAAACCAGCTTTTCGAAAAGAGAAATCAAAAAGTTCTCCCAAGAAGTAAAATACGCGGAAGTTGCCATGGTTGATACGCCGGATTTTATCGATTGGTCAGATCAGAGCATCACCTTCAGCAGGGCGGATCACCCAAAGGCCGTCCCAAGGCCCGGTCACGCGGCCCTTGTCCTGGAAGCACAGATTGGAGGATACAATATGGGCAAAGTATTTATGGATGGTGGAAGCGGCTTGAACCTGTTATTCGCCAGCACAATGAGGGCAATGGGTTTAACAGTCGACATGCTAAAAGAATCCGACACAGGGTTCCACGGCATTATACCGACTCGACCCGCCTACTCATTTGGGTAAAACATCGTTGGACGTAGTCTTCGGCACGCCCAGTAATTTCAGGAAAGAAAGGGTTGAGTTCGAGGTAGTCGACTGGGAATCTCAGTACCACGCCATCCTCGGCAGACCTGCGTTTGCCAAATTCATGGCCGTGCCTCATTATGCATACCTGAAACTAAAGATGCCAGGCAACAACGGGACCCCAATAACCGTTCACGGCAGCTTCGCTCGGTCAGACAACTGCGACAGGGAATTTCAGAAGATCGCCTCGAAGTTTGGAGCCAAGGAAGAACTCAACGCGATCGATGCCATTACAGATCACACACAGCCACCAACCGACAATCGAAACGCAAGATCCGATGAGTTCGATACTGCAAAGGAAACCAAGAAACTGCAGGTGCACCCTACTGATCCGAAGAAAACGGTCAACACCTCGGCTGACCTAGATGTCGCATAGGAAAGCGCGCTCATCGAGTTCCTCCGTGAGCGCTGGGAGATATTTGCATGGGAGCCATCCGACATGCCAGGTATCCCCAGGGAACTCGCTGAGCACGCCCTAAATGTTGACCCGACGGCCAAGCCAGTACAGCAGTCGATGCGGCGATTCTCCGAACCTAAAAGAAGAGCAATCGGCGAAGAAGTTAATCGACTCCGCAAGGCGGGATTTATCCGAGAGCTTAAGGAATCTGAATGGGTGGCTAATCCAGTCATGGTGCCGAAGAAGGACACAACCGCCCTCCGCATGTGCATCGATTACACTAGCCTTAACAAGCACTGCCCGAAAGATCATTTCCCACTGCCTCGAATAGATCAGATAGTCGATTCTACAGCCGGGTGCGATCGTCTCTCTTTCCTCGATGCGTACTCCGGGTACAACCAGATCAAACTGAAGAAGCAGGACCAGGAGCTAACCGCATTCATCACTCCACACGGCGTTTTCTGTTACAACGTCATGACCTTCGGGTTAAAAAATGCTGGAGCTACCTACCAACGCTGCATGCAAGCCTGCCTCGCGGAGCAGATTGGAAGGAACATTGAAGTCTACATCGACGATATCGTGGTGAAAACAAAGCACGCAGCCACACTCATCGATGACTTGCGGGAGACCTTTGACAATCTGGACAGATACAAAATTAAGCTAAATCCCAAGAAGTGTTTCTTTGGAGTGCCAGGAGGGCAAGTACTCGGGTACTTCATATCAGCCAGAGGGATCGAGGCTAATCCCTTGAAGATCAAAGCCATTCTCGACATGGAGCCGCCAAAGAATCTGCACCAAGTGCGCAGCTAGGTGCCGAT
The DNA here is from genome assembly GCF_019359855.2 of Lolium perenne. NCBI lineage: Eukaryota > Viridiplantae > Streptophyta > Magnoliopsida > Poales > Poaceae > Lolium > Lolium perenne. The sequence continues at coordinate 113,454,714 of NC_067244.2, read as the reverse complement.
TGGCAAGACTTAGCGTGTTTATCGCAAAACTAGGGGAGAAAGCTTTGCCCTTCTACAACCTGATGAAAAAGTCAGAAAAGTTCGAGTGGACAAAGGAGGCACAAGATTCCTTCGACAACTTGAAGAAAATCCTATCGACCTCCCCGGTGCTCGTGACCCCGCACGAAAAGGAGACACTGCTGATGTACATAGCCGCCACAGCTCAAGTCTTCAGCAGCGTTTTGGTTGTCGAGCGAGAAGAAGCAGGGAGAGTTCATGGCGTGCAGAGGCCCGTTTACTACCTCAGTGAAGTACTCACCCCCGCGAGGCAGAGGTATCCTCATCACCAGAAGTTGGCATATGCAGTGTGGAGGTCGGCTCGCAAGCTGAGGCACTACTTCACGGAGCACCCGATTAAAGTTGTGAGCGAAGCACCCCTGAAGAGCATAATGACAAATCCGGAAGCCACGGGTCGAGTGTCTCAATGGGCCATCGAGTTAGCACCACACGACATAACTTACGTCAACCGAACGGCAGTAAAATCCCAAATTCTCCCAGATTTTGTGGCAGATTGGATCCAGTCACAAACACCAGCAACATCCGACATGTCGGGGTCATGGGTGATGTACTTTGATGGGTCAAAACGGAGTACAGGCGCGGGGGCAGGAGTGGTACTGATATCACCACAGGGAGACAAGATGAGGTATATACTACGCATGAACTTCTCCCTGCCGACAAACAACGAAGCAGAATACGAAGCACTGCTACACGGGATGAAAATGGCGAAGGCGTGTGGTGCTACGCGCCTAGAAATCTACGGAGACTCAAACCTGGTGGTCCAGCAGTCGATGAACCTGTGCGATGCAGTCAGTGACAACATGGTTGCTTATCGGCAGCTGTACCAGAATATGGAGGCTAAATTCGAAGGATGTGAGCTTAAGCATATCGGCAGAGCCAGTAACGAGGAAGCCGACACTCTGGCGAACATCGGGTCCACATGCTCCCCTATTCCAGATGGAGTTTTTTACGAAGTGATCACTCAAAGATCAATCAAAGAAAAGCCGTCTGCAAAACCATCGGTTGAAGAGTTGGAGAAAAGCTCATTACAAAAACCTTCGACTGAAGAATCCCCAGGCCTCCCTGCCGAACAAGTTCTCCTCCTCGAGCCACTATGGACCAAACCATTCCTAGCCTACCTGTCGAAGCAAGAGCTGCCGGAAGACCCTGTGGAAGCTAAACGAATCGTCAGACGATCAAAGGCTTTTACGGTGATAAATGGCGAGCTTTACAAGCGTAGCATCTCAGGGATCTTCCAAAGGTGCATCGCCATTGACGATGGAAAAGCATTGTTACGCGAGATACATGAAGGAACCTGTGGGCATCATGCAGGAAGCAGAGCCCTCGTGGCGAAAGCCTTTAGGGCAGGATTTTACTGGCCAACGGCAGCATCGGATGCCAGGGATCTAGTCATGAAGTGCGATGCGTGCCAACGTTTCTCGTCGAAACCACACGCTCCTGCAACGGATTTAATGACAATACCCTTGGCATGGCCGTTCGCTCAATGGGGACTCGATCAAGTTGGACCGCTGCCAAGATCGTCACCCGGAGGACACACGTACTTACTGGTTGCAGTCGACAAATTCACCAAGTGGATCGAGGCAGTACCAGTGCGAAATCAAAAGGCTGAAACGGCGGTTCAATTCTTCAAAGGAATAACCTGTCAATTTGGTATGCCCCACAGCATCGTCACAGACAACGGTTCCAATTTTGATTCCGAGGAGTTCAGGAAATTTTGTGACGATGGGGGAATCAAATTGAAATTCGCATCAGTCTCTCACCCCCAGACCAATGGCCAGGTGGAAAGGATCAATGGTTTAATAGGGGATGGTTTAAAGAAACGCCTTAAAGGTGCAGCCGGAGCCTGGGTTGAAGAGTTACCATCTGTGCTATGGAGTTTACGTACCACCCCCAACAGGTCAACTCAATACACTCCATTCTTCTTGGTGTACAGAGCCGAAGCAGTTCTACCAGCCGACGTCCGATTTGAAGTGCCTCGAGTAACGGCGTACACAGAGTCCTCCTCCAATATCACGCTACAAGATGCTGTCGATCTCCTTGACGAAGCACGAGATGTCGCCTTGGCAAGAACAACGGTCTACCAACAAGCACTGAGAAATTATCATAGTCGACGGATACGCAGTCGAAATTTCAGTGTTGGAGATATGGTACTTCGGTTAAAGCAAAAAAGACCTCTGAAGCTAGAATCTCCATGGGAAGGACCATACATCATCACCGAAGTGATACCAGGAGGAGCTTATCGGCTCAAAAATCCAGCTTCAGGAAAAGATGTCGAGAATCCATGGAACATCGCGCAATTGCGACGGTTTTATACATAGGATACGATTGTTTTCATTTAACGGCCTACAAGGTTGCCTTACATTATGAATAAAGATCTAATCAGATTTCTGTTACCCTTTTTCTTGCTTCAGGCTTTGGCACCCGAACGTAACGTTCGGAACCTTTTTTCCATCGGCTCTAACTCCCATCGGGAGCACTGGCCCACACGATGACATTAATCAAATACTCTCAGCGAGAGCTAAGATTAATGACACACAAAAACAACCAATCCAAGCCTCGAAAAATACGCGAGTGCTGCAGTCGATGGTTACATTAAGATAAGGCTCAAACCGGTGCACCGTGTGACGAAGCCGAACTTTTGCATAAATTATATATCGACTTCGCAATAACATTGCATAAAATACAACGAAGTCGTCGAGTAAGCAGGTTGAACTGATCACTCAGCCGCACTCGACAACAAAATATCAATCAAAATAACATAAGCGTACAACGTACGCAGTAAACAATCTTATGCGAATACAAGGTTATTTCATTTATAATCGGGATCCCCGGTCCCAATGGGCCTTCAGTTCCTTTACGAGGCATGATTCCATCCGAGAAACAATGGTGTGAGCAGGACCTCGAGCAACATCATAGTACTGGCCTAAATCCCTTTCAGTGTTTGCCACGGCTCTTAAATCCAAAGATGGATGACATGCCAATATTGAAGCAAAGGCAAGCTCAGCATCATCTAGAAGCTCTTTCCGCACCAGCAACCGAATCCTCTCGGGAGACTTGAATCGAGTGAACAAACCAGACAAGGTTTCGGGTGCCTGGTCCAGGGGAAACAAGGTGTGCCAAACCATCGTAAGAAGGGCATAGTATTTATCAAAATAGTAATGCGCCTTCATCACCCGATACTTAAACTTCGCCATGATGACGGCCTTCGGACAATGCAGCCATAAACCATGCGTTGGGTGCGCAACGTCGGTCATCGCCTCAACCTCTTCATGAATCTTCCTGTCCTCTTCAGCTGCATTCGAAGCTACGACTGGAAAAGGAACGAATGTTAAAACATTCAAGCTATACCCGGAATTAGAAGATAGACTAAACACTCACAGCCTAGGCTTTCGGAAGCAACATGAAGACCATCGAGAGCGTATTGTTCGACGGCAGTCGCTATTTCTCCCTTCTTCTTCACCAAGGCAGCCATTGCACGAAGGGAAGTAATGTCTTTATTCAGACTAGACACCTGGTCACGTAACTGACGAACAAGACCTGACTCGTCATTTCCCGAAGAAATCGAAAAAGGCTCGGCACGGGAAGAAGATGAAGGAATCTGCAGTACGTCCTCAGTTCAGACCAAGCATTAATATAAAAAATCCCATCGGGAGTATTGAGTGTACATCATACAGGCAAAAGGATGTTTGGCAACAGAGCCGAATTTAAAAAGAGTTACGATAATCTTATGTACAACAAATCAAATAATGGTTCAAGGATTCGCCGACGTTGAACCGGGGGCTGACTCAGGGATAGGCTCGGCTTGTGCTTCATCCACCAACTTCAGAAGCCGGTTGGTGCAAGTTATTGCCGATCTCTTGTAAGGCTCAAGGTTGACTAGATGATTTTCATCATCAGCAGGCAGCGTCTTAGAGAACTCTTCCAATTTCGACCCCATCCCGTGGCCCATAAGCAACTGGAAAGTAAGAACTGCACCCATCAAGCGGCTGCGACGTTTCAGTACCTCTACAGGCTCGGAAGGATCGACAAGGAAAGCTTCCACCATTTCGTCGAGAGTTTTGTCAAGCTTCTCCTTTGGGAAGATCATCGAGTATAACTTCGATAGAGCTCCCTTGGACTTCTGCAGTAACCTGAGAATCTGGACGTTTGACTCAGCAGCAAGTGACAAAGCGTCGGCTGTGGAATCCTCCCGAAGCTGATGGCGTCGGGCCGACGATTAAATTGGCGGCCTCTGAAAAAGAGATGTATCAGTAATCAATGGAGAAAGCATCAAGAAAGGAGCGGAACACCATAAGGATTTTTACCCAGTAAATCCTTGATGGATTCGCGGAGGACACCTTCCTTCTCGTCAATTGCAGCCGCCGCTGCACGCCTGGCATCTTGATCATCCTTCATCTGACGCTTCAGCCTCTTTACCTCCTCCTTCAACAAGGCGTTCTCACTCTTGGCATCGGCAGCGATCATGTTGGCTTCGACCGCTTGATCAGCCGAAGACTTGACAGCCTTCCGAAGTTGGGCATTTTCGGCCTCTAGGCGAGTAAATTGTTGAGCAAAATCCGCCACAGCATCGACTGTAGCGTAAATTGGCTGCAGCCAGGAAAAATCAAGAGGAGTCAGGTGATGGAAATTCAGCAAAGCCAGACAGATTAAGTATTTACGTGATCGCGGCCAGCCGGCGGGGTGGGAGCATCATCAGGAGGAATAACTCTCGATAATGGGACCTTCTCTACACCCGTTCGGGATGGAGGTGTCGACTTGGCAGGAGAAGGGTTTGATTCCTTAGCCGATGCTGCTCTCTCAGAAGCTAGTTTAGCCCTCTTTGCGAGAGGAACATCGTCATCGTCATCGGCGGAGCTGTTTAAGTACAGCGTGCAGTTAGCATACAAGGTGACAAGAAATAAAAGTAACAAAGAGTATAAATGCTCACAGGTCCAGATCATCCTCGTCCACGAAGAAACTTGTTGAACCCTTCTTAGCAGGAGGAGGCGAAGCAGCTTCGTCGGCATCATTATCTCCTCCTTTAGGACTTGATTCAGCCGAAGTGATAAGATCATCGTGTACCTGCTTGCGACGTCTGCTCTTGAGAAAGGCGTCATCTTCAGCAGTTTCCTCCTCTTGGACATCGCTGTCCTCAAGGGCGTGCTGAGCATCCTCGGTTCCCTCAGAATCGTCATCGTCATCCTCTAATACCACTCGGCTCTCGGGTGAGGGAGGATAACATTGGGCGACAGCGGGAACCTGCGGAAGGATAGAAAACGTGTAAGGCACAAACAGAAAGAAGAAGTAATGACAGTAAACGAAGAACGATAAGGTTACCTCGGACGGAAGATGCTTGAAATCATAAGGAGGGCGCGCCGATGTCAAGACAATGGTGTCCTTGGTGCTGAGGCATGTTAGGCGACGAACTTCGTTCTGGAGCTCATCTGCCGATAGGTCGGCAGAGTTGACCCTCGACTTGTCGTTTTTGCCAGTGAAAAGCCACAGCTGGTGAGGGCGAGACATCAGCGGCTGCACTCGATGTTGTAGGAACACTGAAACTACTTCAGTACCGCACATCGTCATGCCTCCTGAATTCTTCAAAGTGACAATTTGCTTGAATAGCTCATCGGCTGTCGCCTTTTCTTCGGGAGAAAGGGCGTTGTTCCAAGACTTCTTCTTGTGAGCCACCAAGACATCGTCAAAAAGAGGGAGATTTGAACGCCGCCCAGGAACGGCAGGGTCCCGAAGGTAGAACCACTTGTTGCGCCAGCCCTGGACGGATTCCTTCATCGGATAGTCGAAGTAGTCGACCTCCTTCCTGGCAACGAAGCCAACGCCGCCGACAACGGGGGGGCCGTTGCTATCATTATGACGCTTCACATAGAAGATCTTCCTCCAAAGGCCCCAGTGGGGCTCAATGCCAAGGAAGGCTTCACAGACGGTGATAAAAATGGAAAGGTGGAGGATGGAATTTGGGGTCAGCTGCCAGAGCTGAATCCCGTAGAAGAAAAGGAGGGAACGAAGGAACTCGTGCGCCGGAAGAGAGAGGTGATGTCTACGGGAGCTTCTATTCTTGTAGACAGTGTTGGGCCTCCAAGAGCAGAGGTTTGTAGAACTGCAGCAAGTTTCCCTTAAGTGGATCACCCAAGGTTTATCGATCTCAGGGAGGAAGAGGTCAAAGATATCCCTCTCATGCAACCCTGCAACCACAAAGCAAGAAGTCTCTTGTGTCCCCAACACACCTAATAGGTGCACTAGTTCGGCGAAGAGATAGTGAAATACATGTGGTATGAATAAGTATGAGCAGTAATAACGGCGCCAGAAAAGTGCTTGCTGCCCAGGACTGGCGTTTGGTTGATGGTGGTAATATTGCGGACAGTACAGATGCAGTAAAAGAGTAAACAAGCAGCGATAGCAGTATTTAGGAACAAGGCCTAGGGATCATACTTTCACTAGTGGACACTCTCAACATTGATCACATAACAGAATAAATAGATAGATGCTAGACTCTACACCCTCTTGTTGGATGATGAACACCACTAACTGTGTAGGATTACACGAACCCTCAATGCCGGAGTTAACAAGCTCCACAATATTCGATGTTCATATTTAAATAACCTTAGAGTGCATGACAGATCAACATAACCAAACCAAGTACGAACATAGCATGCACACTGTCACCTTCACGCTACGAAAGGAGGCATAGATCACATCAATACCATCATAGCAATAGTTAACTTCATAATCTACAAGAGATCACAATCATAGCCTACGCCAAGTACTAACACGATGCATACACTGTCACCATTACACCGTGCAGGAGGAATAAACTACTTTAATAACATCACTAGAGTAGCACATAGATAAATTGTGATACAAAACACATTGCAATCATAAAGAGATATAAATAAGCACTTCACTATGCTCTTCATAACAGTGAATAAGTATTCTGTGAAATATAGCCTAAGAGACCCACACGGTGCACACACTGTCACCTTTACACACGTGGGACAAGGAGTCTCCGGAGATCACATAAGTAAAATTCACTTGACTAGCATAATGACATCTAGATTACAAGCATCATCATATGAATCTCAATCATGTAAGGCAGCTCATGAGATTATTGTATTGAAGTACATAGGAGAGAGATTAACCACATAGCTACCGGTACAGCCCCGAGCCTCGATGGAGAACTACTCCCTCCTCATGGGAGACAACAGCGTTGATGAAGATGGCGGTGGTGTCGATGGAGAAGCCTTCCGGGGGCACTTCCCCGTCCCGGCGGCGTGCCGGAACAGAGACTACTGTCCCCCAGATCTTGGCTTCGCGATGGCGGTGGCTCTGGAAGGTTTCTCGTACCGTGGCTTTTTTCGTATCGAAGTTTTAGGTCGAGGACCCTTAAATAGGCGAAGAGGCGGCGTCAGAAGGTCAACGAGGCGACGACACCATAGGGGGGCGCGGGCCACCCCTAGGCCGCGCCGGCCTACCATCTGGTGGGCCTGTGGCCCCCCTCTGGCGACTCTCGGGTGTTCTGGATGCTTCCGGGGATTCTAAGATGCTGGGCGTTGATTTCGTCCGATTCCGAGAATATTTCCTTACTAGGATTTCTGAAACCAAAAACATCAAAAAACAGCAACTGGCCCTTCGGCATCTCGTCAATAGGTTAGTTCCGGAAAACGCATAATAATGACATAAAGTATGCATAAAACATGTAGATATCATCAATAATGTGGCATGGAACATAAGAAATTATCGATACGTCGGAGACGTATCAGCATCCCCAAGCTTAGTTTCTGCTCGTCCCGAGCAGGTAAACGATAACAAAGATAATTTCTGGAGTGACATGCCATCATAACCTTGATCATACTATTGTAAAGCATTTGAGCTGAGATCAAATCATTCAAAGCAAGTATCTATATTGATATAAGAGATGATAATGCAAGAGTTAGACAAGCTAGAAGTTTTCATGAACTATTGCTTTAAAGACATGCAACCGTACAAAGTTCATTAAGGATGTATTAAGTATTCAGCATAGAAGTTCTATCCTTCATTCCAAGCATCAAGTAAATTTTCACAACATAAGAAGGATTCAGTCAAGTAAACATAAACATGAACGTCATGAATCAACTGTTTTGAAGTCTACTCAACCGGTGAGCGCAAGCATTTGGTATTAGCACCAGGATGTTATGGCATAAAGAACGTTAATGGGGGTTTGGAAGGCCAAATGGAAGAAAGGCTTGCAAAGCTGTAAATGACCATTAGACAAGAGGAAGCCTTATGATCGATGCTATGCAAGGAGTAGTGATTGCCATGCAACGGATGCACATAGAGCTATATGTTATGAAGTTCTCCAATGGAACTAGTGGGGGTGCATCCAACTTGGTTGCTCACGAAGACCTAGAGCACTTTTGAGGAGGCTCATCATTGGAATATACAACCCAAGTTCTATAGTGTAAATTCCCCACATAGTTATACTAGTAAAACATGAAAACTCTCTCATATGAATGTAGGTGCTAAACATGAGCACAAATGATGACTATGAATAATGCAGGTGCTAAAACATGAGCACAAGTGTGGATAAAAGATAGTAATGCTGCCCCCTTTTTCTTTATTCTCTCTTTTTTTCTTTTTCTTTTTTCTTTCTTTCTTTTCATTTTTTTCTTTCTCTTTTTTTTTTCTTTTTGATGGCCTCCACGGCTCTTTTCATTTTTAGGGGCAACATCCTAATATGAAAACACACTTTTTGGTACAAATAACTCATAAAGAATGAAACATGATGTATGAAACTGTATGCCTCTGCCAGTGTAGCAGGATGTGCAATGATCTAGCGTAACATGGGTAACCACACATCAGCTGTATATGATCATGCAAAGCAATATATAAATAATAAATGACAACATGGCATGTAATGTAAAAATGGATGTTGCATGGAAATATATCTCGGAACAGCTATGGAAATGCTGTGGTAGGTAGGTATGGTGGCTGTTTTGAGGAGATGTATGGGCTTATGTGTAGGAGAACAAGAGAAAGTTCTCCCACGGGTTTGGATGTACCGGCGAAGTATGCACAATTCTCAATGTGAGCAAAAGGCAATGCACAGTACCGAAGAGGCTAGCAAATTTGGATGGTGGAAGTGCCAAAAACCGTAGCTTAACATTAGTCAAAAAGAACTCACAAGCTTATTGCAAACAACTAGCAGGTTCATCATTAAGAGCATGATTAAAATTTACTCCAAGGAGGGCCGTTCACGGTGGCACAAGTACCCCGCTAGCTCCCTCGACCTTCAGCACAACTTAGTTATTACGATGAACTCTCAGACATGGAAAGCTATCAAGTCCAACTACGCCTTCAACTATTTAAATAGAGTTTGTAGTACGGCACAAGCTTAAAGACAACAATCCACTACTAATTTTAACTTATTTATCCAGCAAGCCTTACCATCTAAATACCTCAAAACATTTGCAAAGAATCAATTTATCAAAGCTCAATGTTCTACAAGTATTTTATTATACACTACCACATGCAACATTTCCCGTTTCCAACCATACAACAATTTAACGAAGAAGAAACTTCGCCATGAATACTATGAGTAAAGCCTAAGGACATACTTGTCCATATGCAACAGCGGAGCGTGTCTCTCTCCCATACAAAGAATGCTAGGATCCATTTTATTCAAACAAAACAAAAACAAAAACAAACCGACGCTCCAAGCAAAGCACATAAGATGTGACGGAATAAAAATATAGTTTCACTAGAGGAACCTGATAATGTTGTCGATGAAGAAGGGGATGCCTTGGGCATCCCCAAGCTTAGACGCTTGAGTGTTCTTGATATATGCAGGGGTGAACTACCGGGGCATCCCCAAGCTTAGAGCTTTCACTCTCCTTGATCATGTTGTATCATCTCCCTCTCTTGATCCTTGAAAACTTCCTCCACACCAAACTCAAAACAACTCATTAGAGAGTTAGTGCACAATTAAAATATACATGTTCATAGGTGACATAATCATTCTTAACACTTCTGGACATTGCACAAAGCTACTGAAAGTCAATGGAATTGAAAAATCCATCAAGCATATCAAAACAGGCAATGCGAAATAAAAGGCAGAATCTGTCAAAACAGAACAATTCGTAATGACGAATTTTATTGAGGCACCAGACTTTCTCAAATGAAAATGCTCAAATTGAATGAAAGTTGCGTACATATCTGAGGATCACTCACGTAAATTGGCATAATTTTCTGAGTTACCTACAGAGAATTTTGCCCAGATTTGTGACAGCAAAGAAATCTGTTTCTGCGCAGTAATCCAAATCTAGTATGAACCTTACTATCAATGACTTTACTTGGCACAGCAATGCAACAAAACTAAGATAAGGAGAGGTTGCTACAGTAGTAACAACTTCCAAGACTCAAATATAAAACAAAATTGCTGTAGCAAAATAAACACATGGGTTATCTCCCAAGAAGTTCTTTCGTTATAGCCATTAAGATGGGCTCAGCAGTTTTAATGATGCACTCGCAAGAAATAGTATTTGAAGCAAAAAGAGAGCATCAAGAAGCAAATTCAAAACACATTTAAGTCTAACATGCTTCCTATGAAAAGGAATCTTGTAAATAAACAAGTTATGTAGGCATAATGCAATAAGCATAGAAAGATAAAACAAGTGTAGCTTCAAAAATTTCAGCACATAGAGAGGTGTTTTAGTAACATGAAAATTTCTACAACCATATTTTCCTCTCTCATAATAACTTTCAGTAGCATCATGAGCAAACTCAACAATATAACTATCACATAAAGCATTCTTATCATGAGTCTCATGCATAAAATTATTACTCTCCACATAAGCATAATCAATTTTATTAGTTGTAGTGGGAGCAAATTCAACAAAGTAGCTATCATCAAATATAGGAGGCATATTGTAATCATAATCAAATTTATCCTCCATAACAGGCGGCACCAAAAGGCTACTATCATTATAATCATCATAAATAGGAGGCAAAGTATCATCATAGAAAATTTTCTCCTCAATGCTTGGGGGACTAAAAAGATCATGCTCATCAAAGCCAGCTTCCCCAAGCTTAGAATTTTCCATAGCATTAGCAACAATAGTGTTCAAAGCATTCATATTAATAACATTCCCATTAGCATGCATATAAAGTTCCATGGGTTTTTTAATTCTCTCTTCAAACACATCATGTCCTAATTCAAGATAAAGTTCATAAAGATCTCTCATATTTTTGTTGTTTTCCATTATGCCTAACTAGTGTAAACAAGAAACAAAAAGATGCAATTGCAGGATCTAAAGGAAATAGCTTTGAGCACAAACACAATGGCGCCAGAAAAGTACTGTTACCTGGAACCGGAGTATGAGTGCCTTTTACCTTTCCTCCCCGGCAACGGCGCCAGAAAAGTGCTTGATGTCTACGGGAGCTTCTATTCTTGTAGACAGTGTTGGGCCTCCAAGAGCAGAGGTTTGTAGAACAGCAGCAAGTTTTCCTTAAGTGGATCACCCAAGGTTTATCGATCTCAGGGAGGAAGAGGTCAAAGATATCCCTCTCATGCAACCCTGCAACCACAAAGCAAGAAGTCTCTTGTGTCCCCAACACACCTAATAGGTGCACTAGTTCGGCGAAGAGATAGTGAAATACAGGTGGTATGAATAAGTATGAGCAGTAGTAACGGCGCCAGAAAAGTGCTTGCTGCCCAGGACTGGCGTTTGGTTGATGGTGGTAATATTGCGGACAGTACAGATGCAGTAAAACAGTAAACAAGCAGCGATAGCAGTTAGGAACAAGGCCTAGGGATCATACTTTCACTAGTGGACACTCTCAACATTGATCACATAACAGAATAAATAGATAGATGCTAGACTCTACACCCTCTTGTTGGATGATGAACACCACTAACTGTGTAGGATTACACGAACCCTCAATGCCGGAGTTAACAAGCTCCACAATATTCGATGTTCATATTTAAATAACCTTAGAGTGCATGACAGATCAACATAACCAAACCAAGTACTAACATAGCATGCACACTGTCACCTTCACGCTACGAAAGGAGGCATAGATCACATCAATACCATCATAGCAATAGTTAACTTCATAATCTACAAGAGATCACAATCATAGCCTACGCCAAGTACTAACACGATGCACACACTGTCACCATTACACCGTGCAGGAGGAATAAACTACTTTAATAACATCACTAGAGTAGCACATAGATAAATTGTGATACAAAACACATTGCAATCATAAAGAGATATAAATAAGCACTTCACTATGCTCTTCATAACAGTGAATAAGTATTCTGTGAAATATAGCCTAAGAGACCCACACGGTGCACACACTGTCACCTTTACACACGTGGGACAAGGAGTCTCCGGAGATCACCTAAGTAAAATTCACTTGACTAGCATAATGACATCTAGATTACAAGCATCATCATATGAATCTCAATCATGTAAGGCAGCTCATGAGATTATTGTATTGAAGTACATAGGAGAGAGATTAACCACATAGCTACCGGTACAGCCCCAAGCCTCGATGGAGAACTACTCCCTCCTCATGGGAGACAGCAGCGTTGATGAAGATGGCGGTGGTGTCGATGGAGAAGCCTTCCGGGGGCACTTCCCCGTCCCGGCGGCGTGCCGGAACAGAGACTCCTGTCCCCCAGATCTTGGCTTCGCGATGGCGGCGGCTCTGGAAGGTTTCTCGTACCGTGGCTTTTTTTCGTATCGAAGTTTTAGGTCGAGGACCCGTAAATAGGCGAAGAGGTGGCGTCAGAAGGTCAACGAGGCGACGACACCATAGGGGGGCGCGGGCCACCCCTAGGCCGCGCCGGCCTACCATCCGGTGGGCCTGTGGCCCCCCTCTGGCGACTCTCGGGTGTTCTGGATGCTTCCGGGGATTCTAAGATGCTGGGCGTTGATTTCGTCTGATTCCGAGAATATTTCCTTACTAGGATTTCTGAAACCAAAAACAGCAGAAAACAGCAACTGGCCCTTCGGCATCTCGTCAATAGGTTAGTTTCGGAAAACGCATAATAATGACATAAAGTATGCATAAAACATGTAGATATCATCAATAATGTGGCATGGAACATAAGAAATTATCGATACGTCGGAGACGTATCAAGAGGCCACGGAACAGAAAAGCGACAAACATGACGGTGAAGCCCTTTGGGGGACTTGGGCGAGAAACCGAACCTGGGAGACGAATGTCATCCTCATATGCGGACATGAAGCCGAGGGCGCGAAGTTTGTTGATGTCGCGGTTGGTAATGGCGGAGGCGTTCCAGTCGCGGCTAACTTTGGCCGCCTCCGATGTGCTGCCACTCTTCTTTTTGCCCATGGTGAACGATGCTTCTGATGGAGAGGAGGAAGAACAGGAGGCTTGAAGGAGAAGATGAGCAGTGAACGGGGTAAAAGGTAAAAAAGAAAGGGGGCCTCCTATTTATTCCATAAGAATTTGAGCCCCGACGTGGCCATAACTCCACAATACATCGTGGGGGGAGGAGCAGATCTGACTGTACACGTGGCGCTTAAAGGAGTGGAACCGGCGGCCCATTATTCCCACGTCGCGCAAAAATTGAGGAGACGTCTCGATCGCCGTGCGTGCACTAGTCAAGACCTAAAAACTGCCTGCGCAGAGCTAGGGTGGGCCCGTCAGGTCAAGTCCTATCAATTGGCCCACGGCAGTTACACGTCAAGTCAAATCCCGTCAATCGGCCCACAACCATGACGTCATATAAAAAAAAGAAACTAGAAGCACTCGAAGGAAACATGAAAAGTTGTTGGGTGAAAAACCTGAGTCTACGCACGGATTACAAGCATCCGTACCTACACTCGGGGGCTACTCCAATCGAGAGCGCTGACGCGCACCCGATAAAAGACTCGACAGAATGAGCAGTCGAAAGAAAAAGAGTCTGCACTCGGTTACAAGCGAGTTCACCCAAACACTTCCCATCAGGAATGCATGATGCACACCCAGCGAAAGTTTTTTGCACTCCAGGATCATGCCCGGGGACTTGATTCTGTGTAGGGTAACGTTGTTTTTCCATCGGCAGTTAACCAACAAAAGTTGGGCACGTTATTCATTATCCTTTGCGTAAAGAAAATGTATCGGATGACCCATGAAGACCTGCGAGAAAACTCGGCAGAGGAAAGTATTCGAGTAGTACAACTTGAGTCTACGCACGGATTGCAAGCATCCGTACCTAGACTCGGGGGCTACTCCCATCGGGAGCGCTGACGCGCACCCGATAAAAAGAAGATGAAGCAGAATCAAGATGAACAAGAACAATGAAGGAGAAAAATATCATGAGAAGACATGCATTAGTCTCTACCCGAATTAACTTCGGCTAGACACTCGGGGGCTACTGACGTGGGCACTACCCTTCGAGTAACCGACGTTGCCCTATCCTGTATTGACTAATTGGAGGCCCATGAAGACACCCGAAGGCTAGATGGGCCACCTGGACAACGCACCGGAGGAAACCTTGGTGGGCAAGACAAGGAAGCAGTCAGCAAGGAAAGATTAGATCTAAAAAGTACTGTAAACCTAGTCGTACTCGGTTAGGACCCTTGAGACCTGGCCTCCTATATAAAGGCCAGGAGAGGGGCTGCCGAGGGACACGAACAATCTTAGCAATCTTAGCCCGGAAAAGCTTAGAGCTAGGTAACCCTAGCAATAGCAATCTCGACTAGATCTCAGCCGAAGTATTCGGCACCCCATTGTAACCCATTGTCATCATAATCAAAGAACAGACAGGCAAGACGTAAGGGTTTTACCTCATCGAGGGCCCCGAACCTGGGTAAATCGCTCTCCCCGCTTGTCTGTGAACCAATGTCTCGTGTCAGCCTACAGGATTCCATCAGCCCTAAGCCCCTATCGGAGGGCATTGGCGAGGAGTACCCTCGACAGTACCGTAAAGGTACCGTAACCTGTTCTGTGGGACAGTTTCGCGTGCAATCCTCAGAGCGGTATCTCGGGCGGTACCAGTAGGGGTAGCGGTACTACCGCTCCTGGTACCGGTAGTACCGCTATGGCTAAAACAGCTTTTTCCTCTTTTCCTCTCCTACCATGTTACCTCGCGACACACACACAAAACCAGAAAGCCTAAGAACTACACTTCGGTCTTCTGATCATAATGTGTTCGGCGAGGGCACTGTACACCTTGCAAACCTATCAATGACAAACTTTGTGCACGGTTAGAATTGTTCGAGTGTTGTTATCAAACACACAAAACAAGGGATATAGATCTTGCTCTTACAATCTCCCCCTTTTTGGTGTTTGATGACAACACACGAATTTGCAATAATTCATAGGATATTATGATAAGGTATTTGGTTTGCAAGAGTAGACGAAGCTCCCCCTAGATGTGTGCATATTTAGAATATGCATTTGTATACAAATGCACACATCCTAGAGAGAAACTCCCCCCAGATTCTACAAACCAAGCACAAGTGCTAACAAGAACACATAACAAGATCATGTAGCACAAGCACACTATGGAGGCAAGTATAAGTGCATATAGGAGAGTTTGGGTGAACCTTTTCATACCTTTGCCTTGTGAAAACCCAAACTCATAACAATGAGATCCTCCATAGAATTGATGTAGCCAATCAAAGGATAACTAATGAAGACCATTGAGCTACGAACAATTAAGTCTTAATACAAACGGGGGATCGGGAGATCCACAAATAGAGTAGCAAACACACATACGAATAAAGTTCCAAATAACTAGGGGAAGGTTTGATGCCAAGGCCGAAAGAACCAAAACGAAGCACCAAGCCCTTGGCATCCCCATGCAAATTCCCGTCCTAATAGATCAACTTCTCCCCCTTTGGCTTCGAGACACCAAAAAGGGAGAAGGAGCATACTAACGCCCCAAAGAGATCACTCGTCATCATCATCCTCGTCATCATCGTCGTCATCTTCATTCTCATCACCCTCATCCTCAATGTCCTCCTCCTCTTCTTCTTCACCTTCATCATCGTCTTCCTCTTGAGCAAGACCCTTGCCATGAGGTGGCTCGGGAATGGAGTCCTCGGAGCTTGACCAAAGAAGCTTCAACTTCCACTCACCGGGAGGAGTAATGTTGTCCTCGGAGCCCTCGGAGACAGGAAGCTGCATGTGCCTCATCATCGCCTTTTGGCGTTGGCGGATCTTCTTGTTATCGTGATGAGCTTGATACATCCTATCTTCAAGGTCCCTCTTGAAGCAAAAGGACTTCTTGAGGCGAGCGGTGAGCTTGGAAAAGAGGCCCTTGGTCTTGACGGAGTTGGGCACGTAGTCGGAGTCATCACTATCGGCTTCGTCTTCATCCTTGTCCTTGGGAGCTCCCTTGCTGTACCTTGGAGGGTCATGTTTCTTGACAAGAGGACTCTTCTCCTTATGAATAGTGATGTTGGGGCGACATTGCTCAAGAAGATCTCCACGGCCCTCTTGATCCAACTTTAAGCAAATGAGCCTCATAATGTAAGGTGCATATTGAGGGAGCTTGCGAAGAAAAGCACAGTCACGCATCTCATGCCAAATATAGTCCATGACGTCCAGCTGCTTGCCGCGGCCCCTCAACTCATGAGTGCGCACGAAGAGGTTTACAAGAAATCCGTGCACTTCATCATGATTGGTGTGCTTGGGGTTGATGGTGCTGCGGTAGATGCGATTCATGATGTCATAGATGGGGAGGAGGTTGTAAGCACTCCCACACAGCATCCTTCCGGGAATGTAGAGGTTGGCCATCTTCTCTTTGGCCATTGGCTTGGGCTGTAGGTGGATCTTGAAGACGTTGGTGTCATAGCCGTGAAGCTCATATCCAATGCCCCTAGCGAAATCCTCCCACGTGGCCTCCATCACATGCTCTCTAGTCATCCATTTCAATGAGAGAAAACCTCCTTCATCCTCAAGAAAAACAACCGTGGCATAAAATTGACATATCACCTCTTTGGAGTAGTTGTGAGAGAAGGTCATCAGAGGTATTAGCCCTTGTTCATCACAAATCTCAAGAGCTTCTCCAAAATACTCGAGGTTGGAGTTGAGCTTATCCATGTTGATGGAGTATTGGGGGCAACAGTTGAATTCCTTGGCCCCATAGACTTCGTTGTAGATCCTTTCCTAATTGACATGATGGAAGTAGGTATTGGGGCATTGACGGGCATTCCTTGGCAATAAATACGGATTGGCCCCTCGTATTTCCAAGAATTGGGCTTTCTTGACATCAACCATTGATTTTTGAGGGACTTGGGTGGTTCTAGATGCTGCCTCCCTCTGTCTCTTGGTGGTTCTTGCCGGGATGATCTCCTCTTGCTCGTCTTCATCTCGATGACGACGAGAGGATGGCTTGACCTTACCACCACGGGTCTTAGGTGCACCTGTGAATAGCAAAGATTTGGGAGGGAATAGAGGATAAGTGCACAAGCCGAGAAATTAAGGATCAAAAAGGACACTAACAAGCAACATTGGTGATACTAGTCAAAGCGGTAGTACCGCAACTTCGATCCGGTAGTACCGCTTGGACCGGTAGTACCGCTCGTGAACGAGCAGTACTACCGCTCAAGCTCAGCACATCTAGATCGAGATTGAGGACATGGCAAAGTAGATCCTAGTGTCACACATTGTTGCTAGCTAGTATCCCCGCACATGTAGAGCTTCCAAGAAGGCTTCTCCACCATAAATCTCCATCAAACCCTAGCCTATGCATCTAGGGAGTTCAACACACCCTAGAGAGAGATATTAGGGTTCATACCGGAGGACATGGCGGAGAAGGAGGTGGGGAAGCTTCTCCACGGAGGAGATTTGGCCGGCGGCGGCCGGAGGAGGAGATCGGGGCCGGTCTCCTCGAGGTCTTGAGGTTGGGAGCTCCTTTGGTTCGAGGTGGGCAGGGGATTTGTGGTGATTTTGGGAAAAACGACCTGCCCGGTACCTCTAGTCAAAAGATGCAAGCGGTAGTACCGCTCGTAAAAGCGATAGTACCGCTTACCAGTACATACCCGGTACTTAGGGCGGTAGTGCCGTTCTGGGGATAATGTTCAGTTTCGTCAGATAACTGCCCCAGAGCGGTAGTACCGGCCTGAGAAGCGGTAGTACCGGCTTCCAAACGCAAAAACACTCAGATTTTGGTGTAGACTTGTGCTTTTAGACTGAGTTGGCTCAAGAGATAGATGATGGCTTAGGATTAGATGACGGAACTGTTAAGGTACTACCCAACCAAGCTTGCAAGAATCAAGGCAAGAAAAGCCAAGCTTGGGTGAATCTCCCAAGAAGAAACAAAGAGAAAAGAAGAAACAAAAAACAAAAACAAAAACAAGAAAACAAAAGAACAAAAACTCCTCAAGGAGGAGGTTGGTGGCCGAAGCCACCTTGTAAGAGTTTAGTAGTGTGAGGTCGCGTAGAGACCTAGGACTCACGACTACAACTCAACATGAAGCTCATAGTCACTTGATTGACAAATAGCATATGCTTTGGGTTTCTTTGTGCATCATGGGGGGAGGGATAGCTCAATAAATTTAAACCGCACTCCCCCTATGTTCATGCGTGCTTTACATCTAGACATATGGCACAAGAGTGGTATAAGTATCCACTTATGACACAATGTCCGGATGAGAAGCACAAAGGTAGAGAGGCAAACCTTGACGATTATCGATAGAGAGTGAGTCCATTGTCTTGTTGGGCACATTTGGGAAGAATTGATACTTGGGATTGCTATACCGTTGGACCCCATCATATCTTTCTCTTGAGAATGTCTTGTGCTTTGCTTGAATTATGAAGGAGTCTTGACGCTTTAGCACCCCGGCGATAATAGATCAAAAGGATAGGTTCTTGTGAGGTTCCTTGATCTTCATCATGATTTGGGTCCTCGCCATGACCTCATTGTTGTTGATGCCGAACTTGAGGTTGTGGAAGAGGTGACCTAGCACTTGGTTGTCCAATGGAAAAGACTTGGCCTTGTGGTGTAGATGGCTCCACATAGGTGGAACTTCATCCTTCCCCGGTACTCATAGAAGGTAGCTTTTGAGATCGGCGAGTACCAACACCCATCCTTCCTATGGTAACCGGGGGAATTGCATCTCCTTTCTCACAAGAAGCACTTTGCCTCCTCCAAAGAACTATCATATCCATCGAAATGTCTCATCACTCAATACCACAAACCACACAATAGACTCATACTCCATCATCATGTTTGAGTGTCTTCTTAGGTTTGTCTCTCACTTCCGGCTACCCTATGAGGTTAGGGTAAGAGTATGGCTAGGAGCAAATAGTGGATTCCTTCTTTGCCAATGAAGATATCCAAGATCTTGAGCACAAACTCCGTTCCATTGTTGCTTCTTCTTGCAAGGATTTTGTCATAGAAATTGTATTGAAATTGTTTGAGAAACTTCATCATGGTTCATTTCCTTCAACACAATTCCTACAAAACACAATCTCTACAAAAAAAAGCAAATTCCATTAGTCCTAGGCCGTGGCCTCTTGAAGAGACTAGCTCCACAAGAGAACCACTACATGTTCATAATAGTAGGTACAAAGACCCAAGAGTGTAGAGCAATGAACAAAGAGTACATATGTAAGAGTCTTGACAAGGTAGGATTTGATCACCACCAAGGCTCCAATACCTTTAAGCTTGCTTGTGTTGTCGTCACGAGGAAGATAGAGATAAGGACTTGATGACGACAACAAATTCCTTGCTTCCGGACATAAGACTTGTGGCTTTGTTGACCATCCAATAAGCGCCTCCGAAAGCAAGGACTTCCATGGATCAAGAGTTAGAAATAGGAGCCCATTTCACAATGGGCCCTATCTTCGAATTCTTCTCTTCATTGATCCCTCTTTCTCTCTCGATCTTCTTTGGCATAATTGCCACTTCTCCTTCATTGCATAAGTCCTCATAGGCATCGATGACTCCTCCCAAGAATTGGATATGGACTTGAAGACTCTCAATCTCGGACTTCAAGTGGTTAGATTCATCTTCATGTTCCAATAGAGCTTCCTCAAGAAGAGAATTTCTTCTCAAGAGTGAATTCTTGTGTCTCTCTAAAGTGGCAATGTCGTCTTCATGATTGCGACAAATGTAATCCTTGCTTGAGCGTTTGTATTCTTCTATGGCTTCATCTTGAATAAGCTTGATCACCATAAGTTTGTCCTGGCTTCTCTTAAGTTAAGCAATTTCATCCTCATGGTTAGAACAAGTGACATTTTGTTTGCTCAAACGGATCCACTCCAACAAGGATTCATTTTGCCTCTCATTCACTTCAACTAGCTTGGCCTTGTGTTTCTTTAGAGTGGCAATCTCTTCTTCATGATCACAACATTGCACCTTTTCTTTACTCAAGCGATAGTATTCATCCAAGGCGTCCTCTTGAGTTGAGATGACTTCCAAGAATTTTGCATTGTGTCTTCTCAAGAAGCAAACTTCGTCAAGGAGCTTGTCACAACATGAATTAGGACCTTCATCTTCTTTCTTCTTGGCAAAGGTTGCAACATCCTCAATTGACCATTCATGATTTTCTTCAAGATAATCCTTCTTTGCCTTGAGCTTGTCCAACCAACCAAGAGCATAATCTCGGTCCTTGATGAGTTGGGAGATGAGAGAATTGTTGAAGTCTTCAAGAATAAGAGCACTAGCTTCAAGAGTCATACGCATGCACACTTCTTCCTCATAAGCTTGGGTGAGAGAGATAAGCTCCAATTCCTTCTTCTTTTCAAGCCCTTCATTTTCCACCATATGGTCTTCATCTCCAAGAATATTAAATCTAGGCTTCTCGGTGGAGGAGATCTTGGTGATGTCGTTGTTGAGGGATAGCTTGGAGAGCCCTTTGGAGAGAGATCTAAACCCGCTCTTGCGAACGAGCATTCCATCATGTTCATCTCTTCTCTCATAGATACACTCCGCAACAAGGTGCCTTTTGTCACCACAATTGTAGCAAGACGATCTTTTCCTTCTCTCATAGGTACACTCTGCAACATGGTGCCTTGTGTCGCCACAATTGTAGCAAGATGGTATTGAGCTTCGTCTCTTGCTTCCATTCCAAAAACTCTTGGCGGCAAGAACCATGTGTTCATGATATTCTGCCTTGAGATCATCCGGACACCACTCAATGAGATTCAGATTACCTTCACTAGCTCCATAGTCCTTCATCTTCAATACAAGGTTGAGCTTGCGGGTATTGTGAGTGTGAGCAACATGGTCTTCCGCATTCTTCTTAGATATGGCCATTGACTTCGTCATGGCCATGTTGTTCACTTCATTAAAGAGAGAGCTTTGGATAATCTCATGTTCGAGGAAGAGCATGTCAAGTTCGTCCTAAGCTTCCTTGGCGTTTGATGACCCACAAGTATAGGGGATCGCAACAGTCTTCGCGGGAAGTAAAACCCAATTTATTGATTCGACACAAGGGGAGCCAAAGAATACTTGAAAGCCTTAACATAGGAGTTGTCAATTCAGCTGCACCTGGAAACAGACTTGCTTGCAAGAGTTTATCAGTAGTAACAGTTTTATAGCAGTAGCAGTAGTGAAATATCAGCAGCAGTGTAACAAAGACAGCAGTAGTGATTATAGTAAACAGCAGGATTAAAATACTGTAGGCACATGGATGGATGAACGGGCGTTGCATGGATGAGAGAAACTCATGTAACAATCAGAGTAGGGGCATTTGCAGATAGTAATAAAACGGTGTCCAAGTACTAATCAATCAATAGGCATGTGTTCCATATTTAGTCGTACGTGCTCGCAATGAGAAACTTGCACAACATCTTTTGTCCTACCAGCCGGTGGCAGCCGGGCCTCTAGAGAATCTACTAGAAATTAAGGTACTCCTTTTAATAGAGCACCGGAGCAAAGCATTAACACTCCGTGAACACATGTGATCCTCACATCCGCCTTCCCCTCCGGTTGTCCCAATTTCTGTCACTTTGGGGCCTCGGGTTCCGGACAACGACACGTGTATACAACTTGCAGGTAAGACCATAAAACAATGAATATCATCATGAAATAATAACATGTTCAGATCTGAGATCATGGCACTCGGGCCCTAGTGACAAGCATTAAGCATAACAAGTTGCAACAATATCATAAAAGTACCAATTACGGACACTAGGCACTATGCCCTAACAATCTTATGCTATTACATGACCAATCTCATCCAATCCCTACCATCCCCTTCAGCCTACAGCGGGGGAATTACTCACAAATGGATGGGGGAAACAAGGTTGGTCGATGGAGAGGCGTCGGTGGTGATGATGGCGATGATCTCCTCCAATTCCCCGTCCCGACGGAGTGCCAGAACGGAGTTTCTGGTCCCGAGACGGAGTTTCACGATGGTGGCGGCGTTCTGGATGTCTTCTGGCGATTTCAACTTCCCCTCCCGCGTTTTTAGATCGAAACCCTTAAATAGTCCAGAGGGGGGCGTCAGAGGCTGGCCGAGGCGGCCTCACCATAGGGCGGTGCGCCCCCCTCCTAGGCCGCGCCGGCCCATGGTGTGGGGGCCGTGGGCCCCCCTGGCCTGCCCTTCTAGCTCCGTGAATCTTCTGGAAAAATAAGCCCTTCGACATTAATTCCGGGGATTTTCCTGAAAGTTGAATTTCTGCACAAAAACGAGACACCAGAGCAATTCTGCTGAAAACAGCGTTAGTCCGTGTTAGTTGTATCCAAAATACACAAATTAGAGGCAAAACAATAGCAAAAGTGTTCGGGAAAGTAGATACGTTTTGGACGTATCAACTCCCCCCAAGTTTAGCTTATTGCTTGTCCTCAAGCAATTCAGTTAACAACTGAGTGCGATAAAAGAACTTTCACGAACACATTTGTTCATATGATGTAAATATTCTCATGATATGGTGATACGCGTACAGCATGCATCCGTTGGGAACCCCAAGAGGAAGGTGTGATGCGTACAACGGCAAGTTTTCCCTCAGTATGAAACCAAGGTTTATCGAACCAGTAGGAGCCAAGAAGCACGTTGAAGGTTGATGGCGGCGAGATGTAGTGCGGCGCAACACCAGGGATTCCGGCGCCAACGTGGAACCTGCACAACACAAACCAAGTACTTTGCCCCAACGAAACAGCGAGGTTGTCAATCTCACCGGCTTGCTGTAACAAAGGATTAGATGTATAGTGTGGATGATGATTGTTTGCAGAAAATAGTAGAACAGTTGCAGTAGATTGTATTTCAGTATCGAGAATTGGACCGGGGTCCACAGTTCACTAGAGGTGTCTCTCCCATAAGATAAACAGCATGTTGGGTGAACAAATTACAGTTGGGCAATTGACAAATAAAGAGGGCATGACCATGCACATACATATTATGATGAGTATAGTGAGATTTAATTGGGCATTACGACAAAGTACATAGACCGCTATCCAGCATGCATCTATGCCTAAAAAGTCCACCTTCAGGTTATCATCCGAACCCCCTCCAGTATTAAGTTGCTAACAACAGACAATTGCATTAAGTATTGCGCGTAATGTAATCAGTAACTACGTCCTCGAACATAGCACCAATGTTTTATCCCTAGTGGCAACAGCACATCCATAATCTTAGAGGTTTCTGTCACTCCCCCAGATTCACGGAGACATGAACCCACTATCGAGCATAAATACTCCCTCTTGGAGTTACAAGCATCTACTTGGCCAGAGCATCTACTAGTAACGGAGAGCATGCAAGATCATAAACAACACATAGATATAAATTGATAATCAACATAACAAGTATTCTCTATTCATCGGATCCCAACAAACACAACATATAGAATTACAAATAGATGATCTTGATCATGTTCGGCAGCTCACAAGACCCGACAATTAAGCACAATGGGGAGAAGACAACCATCTAGCTAATGCTATGGACCCATAGTCCAGGGGTAGACTACTCACACATCACTCCGGAGGCGACCATGGCGGCGTAGAGTCCTCCGGGAGATGATTCCCCTCTCCGGCAGGGTGCCGGAGGCGATCTCCTGAATCCCCCGAGATGGGAGTGGCGGCGGCGGCGTCTCGGAAGGTTTTCCGTATCGTGGCTCTCGATCGGGGGTTTCGCGACGAAGGCTATTTGTAGGCGGAAGGGCAGGTCAAGGGGCGTCACGAGGGGCCCACACCCTAGGTCGGCGCGGCCAGGGCTTGGGCCGCGCCGCCCTATGGTGTCGCCACCACGTGGCCCCACTTCGTCTCCTCTTCGGTCTTCTGGAAGCTTCGTGGCAAAATAGGACCCTGGGCGTTGATTTCGTCCAATTCCGAGAATATTTCCTTACTAGGATTTCTGAAACCAAAAACAGCAGAAAACAGCAACTGGCACTTCGGCATCTTGTTAATAGGTTAGTTCCAGAAAATGCACGAATATGACATAAAGTGTGCATAAAACATATAGATATCATCAATAATGTGGCATGGAACATAAGAAATTATCGATACGTCGGAGACGTATCAGCATCCCCAAGCTTAGTTCCTGCTCGTCCCGAGCAGGTAAACGATAAACAAAGATAATTTCTGGAGTGACATGCCATCATAACCTTGATCATACTATTGTAAAGCATATGTAGTGAATGCAGCGATCAAAACAATGTAAATGACATGAGTAAACAAATGAATCATATAGCAAAGACTTTTCATGAATAGTACATCAAGACAAGCATCAATAAGTCTTGCATAAGAGTTAACTCATAAAGCAATAATTCATAGTAAAAGCATTGAAGCAACACAAAGGAAGATGAAGTTTCAGCGGTTGCTTTCAACTTATAACATGTATATCTCATGGATATTGTCAACATAGAGTAATATAACAAATGCAATATGCAAGTATGTAGGAATCAATGCATAGTTCACACAAGTGTTTGCTTCTTGAGGTGGAGAGAAATAGGTGAACTGACTCAACAATAAAACTAAAAGAATGGTCCTTCAAAGAGGAAAGCATCGATTGCTATATTTGTGCTAGAGCTTTGATTTTGAAAACATATAGAGAGCAATAAAAGTAAAATTTTGAGAGGTGTTTGTTGTTGTCAACGAATGGTAGTGGGCACTCTAACCCCCTTGCCAGACAAACCTTCAAAGAGCGGCTCCCATTTTATTTTATTTTTGTGTGGCACTCCTTCCAACCTTTCTTTCACAAACCATGGCTAACCGAATCCTTCGGGTGCCTGCCAACAATCTCATACCATG
Source organism: Lolium perenne (assembly GCF_019359855.2). NCBI lineage: Eukaryota > Viridiplantae > Streptophyta > Magnoliopsida > Poales > Poaceae > Lolium > Lolium perenne. Next base: position 113,429,525 of record NC_067244.2, on the reverse strand, counting down.
AAGGAGTGCCTTTTTATTTTAGTTTTATTATGATGACACTCCTCCCCACCTTTGCTTTCTCAAGCCATGGCTAACCGAATCCTTCGGGTGCCGTCCAATCAATCACATACCAGGGAGGAGTGTCTATCTTTACTAATTAATTTGGGACTGGGAATCCCATTGCCAGCTCTTTTTGCAAAATTATTGGATAAGCGGATGAAGCCACTAGTCCATTGGTGAAAGTTGCCCAACAAGATTGAAAGATAAACACCACATACTTCCTCATGAGCTATAAAACATTGACACAAATCAGAGGTGATAAATTTTGAATTGTTTAAAGGTAGCACTCAAGCAATTTACTTTGGAATGGCGGATAAATACCATGTAGTAGGTAGGTATGGTGGACACAAATGGCATAGTGGTTGGCTCAAGTATTTGGATGCATGAGAAGTATTCCCTCTCGATACAAGGTTTAGGCTAGCAAGGTTTATTTGAAACAAACACAAGGATGAACTGGTGCAGCAAAACTCACATAAAAGACATATTGTAAACATTATAAGACTCTACACCGTCTTCCTTGTTGTTCAAACTCAATACTGGAAATTATCTAGACCTTAGAGAGACCAAATATGCAAACCAAATTTTAGCATGCTCTATGTATTTCTTCATTAATGGGTGCAAAGTATATGACGCAAGAGCTTAAACATGAGCACAACAATTGCCAAGTATCACATTATCCAAGACATTTTAGCAATTACTACATGTATCATTTTCCAATTCCAACCATATAACAATTTAACGAAGAAGAAACTTCGCCATGAATATTATGAGTAAGGCCTAAGGACATATTTGTCCATATGCTACAGCGGAGCGTGTCTCTCTCGCATACAATGAATGCTAGGATCCATTTTATTCAAACAAAACAAAAACAAAAACAAACCGACGCTCCAAGAAAAAGCACATAAGATGTGATGGAATAAAAATATAGTTTCAGGGGAGGAACCTGATAATGTTGTCGATGAAGAAGGGGATAGACGCTTGAGTCTTCTTGATATATGCAGGGGTGAACCACCGGGGCATCCCCAAGCTTAGAGCTTTCACTCTCCTTGATCATGTTGTATCATCTCCCTCTCTTGATCCTTGAAAACTTCCTCCACACCAAACTTAGAACAACTCATTAGAGGGTTAGTGCACAATCAAAATATACATGTTCAGAGGTGACATAATCATTCTTAACACTTCTGGACATTGCACAAAGCTACTGAAAGTCAATGGAATCGAAATATCCATCGAACATAACAAAACAGGCAATGCGAAATAAAAGGCAGAATCTATCAAAACAGAACAGTTCGTATTGACGAATTTTATTGAGCCACCAGACTTGCTCAAATGAAAATGCTCAAATTGAATGAAAGTTGCGTAGATATCTGAGGATCACTCACGTAAGTTGGCATAATTTTCTGAGTTACCTGCAGAGAATTTTGCCCAGATTCGTGACAGCAAAGAAATCTGTTTCTGCGCAGTAATCCAAATCTAGTATGAACTTTACTATCAACGACTTTACTTGGCACAATAAAACACTAAACTAAGATAAGGAGAGGTTGCTACAGTAGTAAACAACTTCCAAGACACAAAATAAAAACAAAGTACTGTAGTAAAAACATGGGTTGTCTCCCATAAGCGCTTTTCTTTAACGCCTTTCAGCTAGGCGCAGAAAGTGTGTATCAAGTATTATCAAGAGACGAAGTGTCAACATCATAATTTGTTCTAATAATAGAATCAAAAGGTAACTTCATTCTCTTTCTAGGGAAGTGTTCCATACCTTTCTTGAGAGGAAATTGATATTTAATATTACCTTCCTTCATATCAATGATAGCACCAACAGTTCGAAGAAAAGGTCTTCCCAATATAATGGGACAAGATGCATTGCATTCAATATCCAAGACAACAAAATCAATGGGGACAAGGTTATTGTTAACGGTAATGTGAACGTTATCAACTTTCCCCAAAGGTTTCTTTGTAGAATGATCAGCAAGATTAACATCCAAATAACAATTTTTCAGCGGTGGCAAGTCAAGCATATTATAAATTTTCTTAGGCATAACAGAAATACTTGCACCAAGATCACATAAAGCATTACAATCAAAATCATTGACCTTCATCTTAATGATGGGTTCCCAACCATCCTCTAGCTTTCTAGGAATAGAGGCTTCACGCTCTAGTTTCTCTTCTCTAGCTTTTATAAGAGCATTTGTAATATGTTTTGTGAAAGCCAAATTTATAGCACTAGCATTAGGACTTTTAGCAAGTTTTTGTAAGAACTTTATAACTTCAGAGATGTGGCAATCATCAAAATTCAAACCATTATAATCTAAAGCAATGGGATCATCATCCCCAATGTTGGAAAAAATTTCAGCAGCTTTATCACGTGCGCTTTCAGCAGCTTTAGCGATTTCAAGCGGTTTCTCGCTTTGCATTAGAAGTGGAAACATTGCTAACACCAATTCTTTTATTATTATTAGTAGGAGGTGCAGCAACTTGTGTAGCATTAGCATTACTAGTGGTGGTAATAGTCCAAACTTTAGCTATATTATCTTCTTTTTCATTTTCTTCTCTTTCCCACCTAGCACGCAATTCGGCCATCAATCTTATATTCTCATTAATTCTAACTTGGATGACATTTGCTGTAGTAGTAATTTTATTATGATGATTTTCATTAGGCATAACTTTCGATTTCAAAAGATCAACATCAGCAGCAAGACTATCGACTTTAGAAGCAAGTATATCAATTTTCCCAAGCTTTTCTTCAACAGATTTGTTAAAAGCGGTTTGTGTACTAATAAATTCTTTAAGCATGGCTTCAAGTCCAGGGGGTGTGTTCCTATTATTGTTGTAAGAATTCCCATAAGAATTACCATAGCCGTTGCCATTATTATAAGGATATGGCCTATAGTTGTTACTAGAATTGTTCCGGTAAGCATTGTTGTTGAAATTATTATTTTTAATGAAGTTTACATCAACATGTTCTTCTTGTGCAACCAATGAAGCTAACGGAACATTATTAGGATCAACATTTGTCCTATCATTCACAAGCATAGACATAATAGCATCAATCTTATCACTCAAGGAAGAGGTTTCTTCGATAGAATTTACCTTCTTACCTTGTGGAGCTCTTTCCGTGTGCCATTCAGAGTAATTGATCATCATATTATCAAGTAGCTTTGTTGCTTCACCAAGAGTGATGGACATAAAGGTACCTCCAGCAGCTGAATCCAATAGGTTCCGCAAAGAAAAATTCAGTCCTGCATAAAAGGTTTGGATGATCATCCAAGTAGTCAGTCCATGGGTTGGGCAATTTTTAACCAAAGATTTCATTCTTTCCCATGCTTGTGCAACATGCCCAGTATCTAATTGTTTAAAATTCATTATGCTACTCCTCAAAGATATAATTTTAGCAGGGGGATAATATCTACCAATAAAAGCATCCTTGCATTTAGTCCATGAATCAATACTATTCTTAGGCAGAGATAGCAACCAATCTTTAGCTCTTCCTCTTAATGAGAAAGGGAACAATTTTAATTTTATAATGTCACCATCTACATCTTTATATTTTTGCATTTCACATAGTTCAACAAAATTATTGAGATGGGCAGCAGCATCATCAGAACTAACACCAGAAAATTGCTCTCGCATAACAAGATTTAGTAAAGCAGGTTTAATTTCAAAGAATTCTGCTGTAGTAGCAGGTGGAGCAATAGGTGTGCATAAGAAATCATTATTATTTGTGGTTGTGAAGTCACACAACTTAGTATTTTCAGGAGTACCCATTTTAGCAACAGTAAATAAAGCAAACTAGATAAAGTAAATGCAAGTAACTAATTTTTTTGTGTTTTTGATATAGCAAACAAGATAGCAAATAAAGTAAAACTAGCAACTAATTTTTTTGTATTTTGATTTAGTGCAGCAAACAAAATAGTAAATAAAACTAAGCAAGACAAAAACAAAGTAAAGAGATTCGGATGTGGAGACTCCCCTTGCAGCGTGTCTTGATCTCCCCGGCAACGGCGCCAGAAAAAGAGCTTGATACGCGTACAGCACGCGTCCGTTGGGAACCCCAAGAGGAAGGTGTGATGCGTACAGCGGCAAGTTTTCCCTCAGTATGAAACCAAGGTTTATCGAACCAGTATGAGCCAAGAAGCACGTTGAAGGTTGATGGCGGCGAGATGTAGTGCGGCGCAACACCAGGGATTCCGGCGCCAACGTGGAACCTGCACAACACAAACCAAGTACTTTGCCCCAACGAAACAGCGAGGTTGTCAATCTCATCGGCTTGCTGTAACAAAGGATTAGATGTATAGTGTGGATGATGATTGTTTGCAGAAAACAGTAGAACAGTTGCAGTAGATTGTATTTCAGTATAGAGAATTGGACCGGGGTCCAAAGTTCACTAGAGGTGTCTCTCCCATAAGATAAACAGCATGTTGGGTGAACAAATTACAGTTGGGCAATTGACAAATAAAGAGGGCATGACCATGCACATACATATTATGATGAGTATAGTGAGATTTAATTAGGCATTACGACAAAGTACATAGATCGCTATCCAGCATGCATCTATGCCTAAAAAGTCCACCTTCAGGTTATCATCCGAACCCCCTCCAGTATTAAGTTGCTAACAACAGACAATTGCATTAAGTATTGCGCGTAATGTAATCAGTAACTACGTCCTCGAACATAGCACCAATGTTTTATCCCTAGTGGCAACAGCACATCCATAATCTTAGAGGTTTCTGTCTCTCCCCCAGATTCACGGAGACATGAACCCACTATCGAGCATAAATACTCCCTCTTGGAGTTACAAGCATCTACTTGGCCAGAGCATCTACTAGTAACGGAGAGCATGCAAGATCATAAACAACACATAGATATAAATTGATAATCAACATAACAAGTATTCTCTATTCATCGGATCCCAACAAACACAACATATAGAATTACAAATAGATGATCTTGATCATGTTCGGCAGCTCACAAGACCCGACAATTAAGCACAATGGGGAGAAGACAACCATCTAGCTACTACTATGGACCCATAGTCCAGGGGTAGACTACTCACACATCACTCCGGAGGCGACCATGGCGGCGTAGAGTCCTCCGGGAGATGATTCCCCTCTCCGGCAGGGTGCCGGAGGCGATCTCCTGAATCCCCCGAGATGGGATTGGCGGCGGCGGCGTCTCTGGAAGGTTTTCCGTATCGTGGCTCTCGGTACTGGGGATTTCGCGACGAAGGCTATTTGTAGGCGGAAGGGCAGGTCAAGGGGCATCACGAGGGGCCCACACCCTAGGTCGGCGCGGCCAGGGCTTGGGCCGCGCCGCCCTATGGTGTCGCCACCTCGTGGCCCCACTTCGTCTCCTCTTCGGTCTTCTGGAAGCTTCGTGGCAAAATAGGACCCTGGGCGTTGATTTCGTCCAATTCCGAGAATATTTCCTTACTAGGATTTCTGAAACCAAAAACAGCAGAAAAGAATCGGCACTTCGGCATCTTGTTAATAGGTTAGTTCCATAAAATGCACGAATATGACATAAAGTGTGCATAAAACATGTAGATATCATCAATAATGTGGCATGGAACATAAGAAATTATCGATACGTCGGAGACGTATCATATGGGCAAGTACTTAGGCAATTCATAATAAGATACATGCAAATAAAATCATCTAGTAGCTATGTCAATCATGGAAAAGGTACCAACAAATTAATAATAAGCATCATGAATCATGTCTATCAGCAGGATTGCAATGTTCATAAAAGGATATGATAAAGTGGTATCTCGCTTGCCCGTATTTGTACATCAAAACATAAATGCTCGGGCACCTTTGAAGTTCATGGAAAGACTAGAAGTAGAGATTGTCAAAGATAAAAGCATCAAAGTTATACCACAATTAATCACATTTTGGGACAAGCATATTATACTAAGAATGACAGTTGTGCTCTCAAGAAAGTGCTCAAATAAAGGATGGTGACTCAATGTAAAAGTAAAAGATTGACCCTTCGCAGAGGGAAGCAGGGATTAACATGCGCTAGAGCTCTTTATTTTTAAAACAGGAGTAAAATTATTTTGAGATGTGTTTGTTGTTGTCAACGAATGGTAATGGGTATTCCAACTACCTCGTCAACCAGAATTTCAAGAGCGGCTCCCATGAAGGACGTTATCTCTACCAGCAAGGTAGATCATCCCCCTTCTCTTTTGTTTACACACGTACTTTAGTTTTATTATGGATGACACTCCCCCCAACCTTTGCTTACACAAGCCATGGCTAACCAAATCCTCGGGTGCCTTCCAACAATCTCATACCATGGAGGAGTGTCTATTTGCAAAATTAAGTTGCTTACTGATGAATCAGGGCAAAACATGTGAAGAGAACTATTAATGAAGTTTGATTAATTGGGGCTGGGAACCCCGTTGCCAGCTCTTTTTGCAAAATTATTGGATAAGCGGATGTGCCACTAGTCCATTATGAAAGTCTGTCAAGAGTAAATGACAAGGATGAAAGATAAACACCACATACTTCCTCATGAGCTATAAAACCTTAACACAAATTGAGAAGCATTTTGAAGGTTTAAAGGTAGCGCATGAGAAATTACTTGGAATGGTTTGAAATGTCATGCATAGGTATTTATGGTGGACACTTTGGAATAACTTGGTTTTCAGGGGTTTGGAAGCACGAGCAGCGTTCCCGCTCAGTACAAGTGAAGGCAAGCAATAGACTGGGGAGCGACAATCAAGAGAGCAGTAACTGTCATAATCATGCTTGCGGCAAAATAAATTAACGGAGGCATAAAAGTGATACAAGAACTCTGAGGCAAAGTAAATCATCGAGGCTTAATTGACTTTTGTTCAGTCATATGCATGTGTGAGCATGTGCCAAGTCAATTCAAGTGAATTATTCAGAGGAGGATACCACAATGTCATACCTATTTATGAATAAAACAATGCAAGCAAATATCTATGACATGCTACTCATATTAATAAATTGGATCTAAACATGAGAGATCATGAACTACTAGACTTTTATAAATGACATATACCTCACATGAACCAACTAAGCATGCTCACATGGATGAGTATATGTACAAAAATGAAAACAAATAGAGTTCATACCAGCCTCTCACCACAGTCGAATCGTCGTAGATCGTCATTATTGCCTTTCACTTGTGTAGCTTGAATAATATGGAATGAAAACCATGCTCCAGCCACCGAAGACCATTGAAATCCATAATGAACTTTACAAAACCAAAGAAGAACAGCAAATATTTTTGGTGTTTTCGAATTGGAAACAAGAACAAAAGGAAACAAGCAAACAAAGCAAAATCTTTTTGGATTTTCTTATAGCAAACCAATGATAGCAAATTAAGCAAAATGAAAGCAAGAAACCAAAATAAACAAATGTTGGAGAGAAATAACAGAAATATTTTTGGTCTTTTTGTGTTTTAGGAAAGAAACAAAGCAAAAACAAGAAAATGAAAACTAGAAGAGTCACATAAACACAAAGCAGCAGGAATTCGTCAAACTTGATAGCAGTACAATAATCGATTTTTAGGAAATTCTTCCGCTGCTCAGATCGAAAAGTGTTGAACTAATGAAAGTTAGATAACAACCTGGGGAACATGCACAAAAATTGGCTTCGCAAAATAACGTTCTGGCTGTTTTTGAGAATTTTTTTGGTATCAGTCCAGAATCTGTTTTCAGGCAGCACTTCCCCAAATATCATCTCCCTCTTATTAGAAAACCACTTTAATAAGCTAAACAAGTATGTACAAGTATCCAGCAACTATAATATGCAAAGAATGAGTGATGCCGGTATACCTCCCCCCAAGCTTAGGCTTTTGGCCTAAGTGGAGATCAACCCCAGCGAGGGTCAGGGTTCCACGCCGGTGGATCATACATGGCGTAGTCATAATAAGGTCCCGGTGCAGAAGAGAAGGGTGAAGGATCCTCATGCCCAAAATGCTGATGCGAAGAACTCGCTGCATCGGATGACAAGTCGAGGTGTTCCTCGGCCTCCTCCGTGCCGTCCCCTGCATGATGGCCATTCCCCTCTATGTATGCATTCAGTTCTTCTTCCGTGACCGACCAATTTTGCCTGGAATCAAGGTTAAACAAAGCAGGTGCAGGCAATCCTACTAGCTTTTCAGTTTTCTTAGTTGTTCTCCAATTTTTCTTGTAAAATGTTATCTTGTAAGACAGGTTACTCAAGTTAGACAAATCAGAAACAAATTCATGTTTAATCATGGAGATAATGTCAAGTTTCTCCATGGAGAGCTGAATATCACGATGGTGAGGTTCTACGCCATGCATAGCTAATAAACGAGAGGCGATGAGACCTCCACAAATTCCTCCCTTCTCACGGTTAGTAGCAAGTCTATAGGCTATCAAAGCACCCAAATTATAAGTCCTATCACCTTGCAATGCAGCAGCTAGAAAAGCCAAATCCTGGATAGATAACTTACTTGCATTCTTTCTAGCAAGAACGCACTTGGTGATGAAATAAGCAAAGTATCAAATAGCTGGGAGTTGAACACTACTTATTTTACCACTATCATCTGAGAAGCTTCTCCCTTGACAAATCATCTTGTAGAGACTCAAGAGCCCCTGTGGCAGTCCCCTTATCTTCTCGCACGATCCCCATTGTGGCACTCTAATTGCTTCACAAAAATCATCAAAAGGCAAGTTGACAGTTTTATTATAAATTTTGTATCGAACCATGGGGTTAGATTGAGACCAATTGAATTCAAAATCCTGCACCACTGACATGGTCAGTTTTGCATATTGGTAAGGTTCACCAACAACAAAACTTTCCAACCCTGCATTGGAGATCAGATTTTGAACATCCCGCAAGATTCCTGCACTCCTCATAAAATCAACGCATGGGTAGTAGGAGGGGTATACTCCCTCTTCGCGGTGAACTCTCATGACTTCTTGCACCTCCAATTCTTGTTGGTTTAGTTGGTTCTTATTCCACTCCATTTTCTGAAATTTTTCAACAAACATTATAAAAGTTGATTTGGTGACATATAATTGAGGGAAACTACCATAGGAACTTGCTAGAGTACTAAGCATGCATCAAAACTAATTTTTACAACTTAGAACAAGCATGCAAGCTCACTAAACATGTTACCTATAGCAGCAAAATATTCAAGATATACTCAACCAAACAAAATTCTATTTGGATAATCGGAGGAGTCACATACCGGAGAGCAAATGTGCTAAATTTCAGACAGAAATCTGGGCAGAGCAAAGAGATCGAGAAATCCCGAGTTCTTGAGCAAAAATGTGAGTGAGAGAAAGCTGGTTCGAGTTTTTTCGGGAGAGAGAGAGTGAGATGGGAGAAAGAGATGGATAAGTGGGGCAAGATCGAGAAATCCCGAGTTCTTGAGCAAAAATGTGAGTGAGAGAAAGCTGGTTCGAGTTTTTTCGCGAGAGAGAGTCGACGTTTGAGACCAAGATCTTTTCAAGTCGGAGACTTAGTTTTGCGACTCAATCAAGAGCGCACTGAAAAACTCGAGTCGCCATGGCTTGGCCCCTACGTCATAACGGAAGTAATTGAAGGAGGAGCGTACAGGATAAAAGACAAGAAGACAGGGGTTCCCGAGAAAAACCCCTGGAACGTGGCACAGCTCAGGCGGTTCTACGCTTAGAGTCAAAATATAGTCCTTCTCTGTAAAAATACAATGTACTGAAATGCCCGCGAGTTTTCAGACGCACTCTTTTCCTTTTCGGGGCACCGAGTGGGGCCGGAAAGGTTTTTAATGAGGCGGGCTCGCGGTGCTGCAATATAATAAAGATAGTGGAGATATATTTCTTATTTTTCGACACGCTCGGGGGCTCAACGCCTTCAAGTCTCAAAATACGTACAAGATAGACAAATTAGACTTACCAAAATATTTCGCCTTGGTACACTAAATACCTCGCCAAATATCGAAAGCTAACAAAATTATAAATATAGTGTACACGTCAAAAATCTTATTGCCTTGGTTCAAGAACCTCGCAAACAAAAATATAGAACTTCGACACCACAACACTCGGGGGCTTCCAACCCATCAATGAAAAAACAGAGATATCTTATTATGACAGGAGGGAAAACCATCGAGATAGTAAAACAGTATAAACTCCAGCTAAAAGCTCGGGGGCTCAGTGATCAAAAATAGAAAAAATACAGCTTTACAATATAGATTGTGTTTACAAATACACAAAGATATATCAATGATAGAAATACAGCAAAGAAGAGGAAAAAGTTTTCAAGGGAAACCTAGCACATGATCTATGGTTATCCGCTCAGTAGAAGGACGGGTACTATGCTCAGCATAGCTTCCCTTCACGAAGAACTCAGAATCCATCCGAAGAAGTTCATCCATCATATATTCGGCAACAGGAGTGACCAAATCGTCAATCTTGCCCATATTTCTCTTTTTCTTTGCCATCTTCGCCAAGCAAGTAGGAACAATTTGATCTATGGGCAATTTTGGATGACAAATTTTTATCATCATCATGGCAAATCTTGCGCCAGCAGAAAGTTGAGCCCGCACAAAGCCATGGATTCAAGGAGCATCTCGAAATTTTTCCATTAAAGCTGGAAGGGTCTCTGGCATTTTGTTCCGAGGGAACATGGTTCCATAAACTAAGAATAAAGTCTTCGTACAAAAATCAAGGAATTCGCGGACCTGAGCCGCGCGATCTTGAAATCTGACGATTTGGCGGGTGCGCTCAGGAGTAACCCAAAAGTTAGACCCATGTTGCGCAGCCAGTCTCAGCAAAACAGTGGTTCGAGCTTCAACACGTTGGTCTTCGGCAGCAGCATCCAGAAACGAGCCTGACACATCAAACAAAAAATCAAGGAACGAATAGCGAAGAACAATATCTAACACGGTTACGAGCGGGAAACATACCTGTCATATCCAAACTGGCATCAGTCATTAGCTGAAGCATATAATTCTCGCGAGAAGAAGTTTCAGCAGCTTCCGCAACAGCAGCATCCTTCGCAGCGATGGCTTCTCTTGCCTGTTGAAGCGCAATTTTCTCTCTCTCGGACGCTTGTCGAGACTTTTCCATCATCGCAAGAGTTTGTTTCTTCATGGATTGAAGTTGTTGTCGAAGTTCTTGCAAATCCTCCGACAAATGTTTGCTTGAAGAACCTTCGAGGGGGTTGTCATCGATTAGCATTTTCCTCGAGAAAGAAGAAGCAGGCGAAGCATCGGCAGAGCAAGGATTGGTCGAATAGTTATCAAATATTAACTGGAAAAGAAAGCGTCAGGATCAATGATAGTGCCAGAGGGAATTTCATTAATTTCTAGAAAAAATTACATAGACATTACAAAAGAAGTTTCTTCAAAAGGACTACCAGGATAATTGTCGCCACAGCTAAATTGGCGACAGTGGCAAAAGAGACAGAGAAAGCAAAAAACAAAGAGGCATGCAACTAGACCTCCGGCCTTGATGAGCTAGGAGTTGAAGCTGGTTTGATCCCGAGATAGGCCAGGATTTTCTTCGTGTTGGGCTTGGCTGCCTTAATCAACGACCTCCATCTTGATTGCTCTATCTGATCGGTGTCGCCAACCTTCATCCAATCAACAGTTTGTTGACTGTCAGCGACCAAAGCAACAGTGCTCTCGACAGCAATCTTCATGTTCTCCTGGCGCATTTTCAGTCCAAGGTCCTCTGATGAATTGAAGCTCTGGGCAAGGGCAAGGAAAGTCTTGGGCTCCTCTTTCTTCGGGAAGAAGTAGGGGAACAGCTGCGACAGTCCTGCGTCAGCATTCGCCACGCCTTCACGAATTTCGGATCCATGTAACTCCAGATAAGAAAGTGCGTCAAGGAGAGGATCATTGTCGGGATTCTCCAGATCAAATTCTTGGTTTGTTTGGCCTGCCACAGGAATTAAACGTTGGTCAAAAACAAGAAACAGCAGATCCTACAAAAAATAGAAGAGATCGATAAAATTACCTTTGAAGCGCCGACTTTGCGAAGTCAGGCGCTTGAGAATTCCCTTTTCACGAGCAGCCTGCGCGGTTTTGTGCTCATTCAGTGCAGCCTCGGTATCCTCAAGTTTTTTCTGCAGCTCCTCGACACTAGCAGCTTTTGCTTTGGCTTCATCAGCTTCTGCTTTGGCTTCGCTAGCAACAAGTTCGGCTTTCTTGCGGGCCGCTTCACTTTGCTCCAGTTTTTGAGCAAGTGCGTCGGCACGTTTGTTGGCCTCTGCAAGTTTCTCTGTCGAAATAAAAAAGAAAGGTCAAAAATTGCGACAAACGACAGGAGCAAGAAGTCAGAAACAACGATAGCAAAAAAAAAGTTATTACCTTCAGTTCTGCTGGCATACTCACGGTACCCAACGAATTGGGATCCGATGCGGATAAGCTCTTTGATCATGGGCTGTCAAAGAAGAACAAAGAAAGAGAAACATCGGTATGAAAAAAGAGTGAAGGCATGAAAAAGCAAAATAGAGGAAATATAGATATTGGCAAGAAAATTCAAAAACTTACATCATCCAAGAGCAGAGTAGAAGAGCTACCCAATTGAGGGGCAGGCTCAATGATCGTTTCAATCCTTGTCCTTTTTGGTGAAGGAGCAAGGGGGCTTGATGGCGGAGTAGTGGTGACGACGTTTCGTTGAGGAGGCGAAGATTCTTCTCCTTCAACTAGCGTATCCGAGGCAAGTAAAGTATGTGACGTGCTCGTCCGAGGAGCCACGTCAACAGTTGGTATTTCTTCCTCATCATCGCTGTGATTAAAAATCGACAGCATAAAAAGCAAGACAAAACAAACATTTTGAGTACAGAAATAAGGAGAAATAAAAATGACTTACGAGCTGACGAGGGATTCAAGATAAGGATCGTAAGCTGCCTTCTGATGTGAAGGATCAACTTCTTCGGCTTTGGAAGTGCCGGAGTCTTCGACATCATTCCTCTTCCTTTTGCCTTTCGGGGAGACAGCGGGAGGAGGAGATTGTGCCGACGCAGTACCTTCGGAAGAACCCGCAGATTTTCGAGAATCCACGGGTTCATTCACAAAAGATGGAGCTTCTGATTGTCATCGGTGACAATGGCCCTTTCTTCGACTTCTCCACCTTCGGGGAGAGGAGGAAGCGAGACAAGGTCTGGATGATTCTGTGCAAAATAAAACAGGGAGCGATATCAGAAATAAAGTTACAAAAAAAGATAGCAAAGCAACAACAAGACAATAGACAAAGATTACCTCGGGAAGTGGATTGGCGGCGCTGAATGGCGTCACACGACAAGAAGAAGGGACAGCATCTTTTTTGCTGAGAGATGAAATTTTTCGGACAAGTCTTTCTAAATCCTTGACCTCCAAATTCACCGACAGCCGATCTACGTCCTTGTCGCCGGCATATTTCCAGAGAGGATGTTTGCGAGCCTGAAGCGGCTGCACCCTAGTCCTAAGGAAGTATGCAGTGATTTGAATACCTGATAATTCTTTGCCGCGAGTATTTTGCAACTCATGGATACGAGCCATCAAGGTTTCTGTCGACGCCCTTTCTTCTTCGGTGGCCTCCGCGTCCCATGAGCGGCGGCGAAAGATTTTCTCGGCGCCATCAAAAGGAGGGATGTTGTCTTCCGCACATCCATGGTTCTCCTCCTGAATGTACAACCACTTCTTGCGCCATCCTTGAACTGAGTCAGGAAGCTTGACGTCGAAGTAGTCGACAGTGGGCCGAACAGAAATTACAACGCCGCCTATATTATAGGCGACACTGGGCGAGCCATTACGGCGGCAGAAGAAAATGCGCTTCCATAGCGCCCAGTTAGGCTGGACGCCAAGGAAGGCCTCGCATAAAGTGATGAAAATGGAGATGTGGAGAATTGAATTTGGCGTGAGGTGGTGGAGTTGCAAACCATAGACAAAAAGCAGTCCGCGGAGAAAAGGATGAATAGGGGCGGAAAGACCGCGGATGAGGTGGTCGACAAAACTTACCCGGTACCCCATTGGAGGGGTTGGGTAGCTCTCCTCACTGGGGAAGCACAATGCTTTGGGTTTCTTGCTGATCCCCAACTTTTTCAGCATGTTGACGTCTTGAGTGGAAATTTTGGATCTTTCCCACTCCGCCGCTCCAAGATCCACGGCGGCCATGGAGGATTCCGGCGTGCTGTGCCTCGTCAATCGACGCGGTGGCATCAACAATGGCGCAGGGTTTGCAGCTTGGAAGCGAGGAGCTTAGGAGATTGTGGATCGCAAGGGGAAATTTGCAGATGAGAAAAGGAGGACGGCGCGAGCGGAAGTGCTCAAGGAGGAAGATGATGATCTTATATAAAGGTGCGGCGAAACGACGAACCGTTGGATAAGGAATATGTGTGACAGATGATAGCCACGTGGCAACAAGGGTAAAAAAGTAACTTAACGTTGGGGAAGTTACGGTGCGTGTGCCCGAAAAAGCGGAGGACGTGTGTCCCCCACTTGCACGACGTGTCAGGAAAGTGGATCAATTAGGCCCGCATGGCAGCGAGAACAGGCTTGTCGCAAAATTCTGACTAGCAATCGTGGCTATCGTCAGCAATAACGTCACCTTGGCAGAAGGAAAAATTCGACTACACAACTTCATAAAAGGCGACATGGAAAAATAATGTTGAGCCTTTGATCAAATACAAGTTTTTGATCAAATGCTCGGGGGCTACTTTGGAAAAAAGGAAAAAAGATCTAGACAGACAAAATAGAAATGGCGTGAGCCTATGACCAAATACAAATATTTGTTCATAGCCTCGGGGGCTACTCCCATCGGGAGCGCTGTTCGCGCACCCGAGGAATTATAAAACTTCGGGAGATAAAAAGAGAATATAGCGGCATGAGGCGTGGAGCCTACAACCAAGAACAAGTCCTTGGCTGTAGCCTCGGGGGCTACTCCCATCGGGAACGCTGCTCGCGTGCCCGATGAAATTATAAAGAAGAAAGAAAAGAAAGAGAAAAAGAAAGATAGAAGAGCAAAAGAGTATATTTCGAGTTAAAACTAACTCTACATATACTCCCATCGGGAGAACAGTATAAGTCATCTTTGACTCGATAAAATGTGCCATTCCAACAGCCGAAAAAGCACTCGACAATATATTCTCAGAACGCCAAAGTTGTGATCAATTTCTGAATGCCGCAAATTTGCGAAGGTAAGACCCCAGATCCGTTCTGCTGGGCGTGGCATCGCCGAAGACTGTGCTCTGCTACTTTTATCCGTATCAACAGATACGAAGAAAAATCCTAACAGACGCGTTAGGTACCCGATAAACTTTACTGGGACTCGACAGAATGGTAAGACCTTAAGCGGCACCTGTCGAAGTTTACACCGGTATCCCGAGGTCATGTCCAGGGACGTGATCTTGAAGTAGGTTTTTGCGGATTGCCACTAGAGCAGTTAACTAGTACCTGATCCGTCAGATGAACTAGCCCCAATTACCATTATCCCTGTACAATATAGATGTTTATGAGGAAAATATAGAAAAGTCAAAGCTGTCGAATAAAAATAAACAGTGGAGATTTTCCTTGACCCTACGATTCAAGCAAAATCTCGGGGCTACTGACATAGGCATCCCAAATGGGCCTGCCGAAGATATTACCCGGGGTTTACTGAAGGCCCACTACCCGAAGAATAAGAAGATTCGGAAGCCCAAGATATTATTAAGGAAAGTTAGAGTTGTAATAGGAAGCGTTATTTGTAATCTGGCGGGATGAGTTAGAAACCGTCCCGGACTCTGTAAACTTGTACAACACGAATCCCTCGGCTCCGCCTCCTATATAAAGGGGGAGTCGAGGGACGAGGAAGGCATCGAATCATTGTTTACAAACCCTAGTTTTCATAATCGTCGAGTACTTTTCGGCTGAAACCTTCGAGATCTACTTGCCCTCTACTTCCAACTAAACCCTAGCCTACAATCCATAGGCATTGACAAGTTAATACCTTGTCAGGAGGGGCCCACACCACAGGGTGGCGCGCCCCCCTTGCTGGCCGCACCAGCTGGTGGGGTGCAGCCCTGGGGTGCCCCACTGGTCATCCCCAGGTGCTCCCAGATTCCTCTTCGAAAAATAAGACCAACGGTATAATTTTTGTGAATTTTTGAAAACTTTGAAAAATGCACATTTCTGGGTGTTAAATTTATTATTACTGGGCAGAAAAAGATTTTGAAATCTCTAATTAACTAAAGAACTTTGCAAAACAAAAAGTGCTACAGCAAGTAGAACAAGTGGAGGAAGAAAGAGATGTTGTTTAGCTCCTCTATGCATATAAAATGTATTTGTTAACAAGGTTGATCAAGTCTTGCCACCAAAGAAATTTTACATAGCATCAGAAGAAATAAACCTCAAATCAATCATGTTACCTTGAATTGTATTGATATGGATCCAATCATAATATTTTGATATCCTTCTTTAGGCTCATATATAGGACAATCAATAGTTCCCACTTTGATAGTTCTCACATTAGAAATTGTATTAACTCCACATACTATATCAATCCTCTTGGGAAAATAAACAGCATGCTCCTTGTCATCAACATTGAAAGTAACTTTTCCTTTATTGCAATCAATAACAGCCCCTGCGGTGTTAAGAAAAGGTCTCCCAAGAATAATAGACATATTATCATCTTCAGGCATTTCCAACACAACAAAATCAGTTAATATCAAGCAGTTATTAGTAACTTGAACATGAACATCCTCACATATACCAACAGGAATAGCAGTAGATTTATCAGCCATTTGCAAAGATATATCAGTTGGTATCAACTTATCTAAATAAAGTCTCTTGTAGAGAGAAAAAGGCATAACACTAACACCTACTCCCAAATCACATAGAGCAGTTCTAACATAATTATTCTTGATGGAACAAGGAATAGTCGGTATACCTGGGTCGCCCAACTTCTTTGGAACTTTGCCACTGAAAGAGTAATTAGCAAGCATAGTGGAAATCTCCTCATTAGGATTTTTCCTTTTGTTAGAGACAATATCTTTCATATACTTTGAATAAGGAGGCAATTTAATAGCATCAGTCAAAGGGATTTGCAAGAACAAGGGTTTCATCCAATCACACAATTTATTATAGTGTTCTTCTTCCTTTGATTTTAGTTTCTTAGCAGGAAAGGCATTTGCTTTTGAACCCAAGGTTCCCTTTCATTACCATGTTTCTTAGCAGTAAAATCTTCTCTAGTATACTTTTTATTTTTAGCATGCTTTTCAGGTTCATCTTCAACCTCTTCTTTATCAGAAGCATCATTCTTATCATTATCTTTATCATGTTCATTACCACTTTCAGTTTCAGCATCAGAAATAGAAATACTATTAGGATCATTAACAGGTTCAGAGGATTCTACAACATTTTTATGTTTCTTCTTCTTTTTCTTAGAAGGAGCACTAGGTTCAATGTGTAGAGAATCTTGTTAAACTCTTTTGGGATGCCCTTCAGGATATAGAGGATCCTGAGTAGAAACACCGCCTCTAGTTGTTACTTCATAAGCATGTTTTTCTTTAGAGCTATTTTTTAACAAGTCATTTTGCACTTTAGTGAGTTGATCAATTTGAGTTTGAACCATATGAAAATGTTTAACAAGCATCTTAACATCATTGGAGGTTCTCTCCACAATATCATGCAATTTACTAATAGCTTGAGAATTTTCCATTAGATGATTCTCTACTCTCATATTAAAATTTTCTTGCTTAACAATATAATTATCAAACTCATCTAAGCATTGAGCAGGAGGTTTTGAATATGGAATATCTTCCCTAGTAAAGCGTTGAAGAGAGTTTACCTCAATCATGGATGAAGGGGGAGTAATCTTGCATAAATCTTCTATGGGAGGTAAATTCTTCACATCTTGAGATTTAATACCTTTCTCCTTAAGAGATTTCTTGGCTTCCCTCATATCTTCATCATTTAATTTAATCAAAACCCCCTTCTTCAGTATCGGCGTCGGGGTTGGTTCAGGTGTAGCCCAATCATCGTGATTCTGGCCTATTTTAGCCAATAATTCTTCAGCTTCGTCCGGAGTTCTTTTCCTGAAAACACAACCAGCACAACTATCCAGGTATGCCCTAGACTCAATGGTTAGTCCACTATAAAATATATCAAGTAAATCATGCTTTTCCAGATCATGTCCAGGTCGAGCTCTGATAAGAGAGCAAAATCTTGCCCAAGCTTAGGCAATTTCTCTCCATCTCCCTGGTCAAAGCTATAAATTTTCTGCAAAGCAATATGTTGAGCACTAGCAGGAAAGTATTTCTGAAAGAAAACATCAAGCAAACCACTTGGGCTATCAATAGAATCAGGAGGCAAACTATTATACCAAGTTTTAGCATCACCCTTTAATGAGAAAGGAAAAAAATTTAGCAACAAAATAAGTACGCATCTTGACATCATCAGAAAACAAGCTACTCAAAGTAGAAAGTTCATTCATGTGTTCTACAATACTTTCTTTTTCAGTACCACAAAAGGGTGTTTTCTCAACAATAGCTATATGAGATAGATCAAGAGAAAAATCATAATCCTTATCCTTAATGTTTATAGGAGATGTGGCAAATTTAGGATCAGGAGATAGCTTATATCTAACAGTATGTTGTGCAAGAAACTTTTTAATTTTACTTGCATCAGTAGTAGCATTGCATTTATCAATAAAATCATCATCAAGTTCCACATAATCCTCATCAGGATCATCACTAGAGTATTCAACAGACTCAGGTGAATTAACAGGTGTAGCAACATTCTCATTAGGAGTTTCAGTATTTTCAATTTGCCTAGACCTAGAAATTGTAGCATCTAGAAAAGATCCCAATGAACCACTATCATCAAGCACAACAGAAGCATCATCAATATTATAAGAGTTTTCAGATTCAGCAGAAGTACCAGCATGTGAAGCTTGTGGTGGTGAAACAAGTTGACTTATCACAGATGGTGAATAGAGGTACTCAGAGTTGTACCTTTTCTTGTAGTGGATGGTAATATGGCGACTTTAGGATCGCGAGATTTACCCATGATGGAGAATTTGCAGCGAACAATATCAATCCAAGTGAACTTCCAAATAAAGCTATGCTCCCCGGCAACGGCGCCAAAAAATAGTCTTGATGACCCACAAGTATAGGGGATCGCAACAATCTTCACGGGAAGTAAAACCCAATTTATTGATTCGACACAAGGGGAGCCAAAGAATACTTGAAAGCCTTAACAGCGGAGTTGTAAATTCAGCTGCACCTGGAAACAGACTTGCTTGCAAGAGTTTATCAGTAGTAACAGTTTTATAGCAGTAGTAGTAGTGAAATATCAGCAGCAGTGTAACAAAGACAACAGTAGTGATTATAGTAAACAGCAGGATTAAAATACTGTAGGCACAGGGATGGATGAACGGGTGTTGCATGGATGAGAGAAACTCATGTAACATTCAGAGTAGGGCATTTGCAGATAGTAATAAAACGGTGTCCAAGTACTAATCAATCAATAGGCATGTGTTCCATATTTAGTCGTACGTGCTCGCAATGAGAAACTTGCACAACATCTTTTGTCCTACCAGCCGGTGGCAGCCGGGCCTCTAGGGAATCTACTGGAAATTAAGGTACTCCTTTTAATAGAGCACCGGAGCAAAGCATTAACACTCCGTGAACACATGTGATCCTCACATCACCGCCTTCCCCTCCGGTTGTCTCAATTTCTGTCACTTTGGGGCCTCGGGTTCCGGACAGTGACACGTGTATACAACTTGCAGGTAAGACCATAAAACAATGAATATCATCATGAAATAATAACATGTTTAGATCTGAGATCATGGCACTCGGGCCCTAGTGACAAGCATTAAGCATAACAAGTTGCAACAATATCATAAAAGTACCAATTACGGACACTAGGCACTATGCCCTAACAATCTTATGCTATTACATGGCCAATCTCATCCAATCCCTACCATCCCCTTCAGCCTACAGCGGGGGAATTACTCACACATGGATGGGGGAAACATGGTTGGTTGATGGAGAGGCGTCGGTGGTGATGATGGTGATGATCTCCTCCAATTCCCCGTCCCGGCGGAGTGCCAGAACGGAGTTTCTGGTCCCGAGACGGAGTTTCGCGATGGTGGTGGCGTTCTGGATGTCTTCTGGCGATTTCGACTTCCCCTCCCGCGTTTTTAGATCGAAACCCTTAAATAGTCCAGAGGGGGGCGTCAGAGGCTGGCCGAGGCGGCCTCACCATAGGGCGGCGCGCCCCCCTCCTAGGCCGCGTCGGCCCATGGTGTGGGGGCCGTGGGCCCCCCTGGCCTGCCCTTCTGGCTCCGTGAATCTTCTGGAAAAATAAGCCCTTCGACATTAATTTCGGGGATTTTCCTGAAAGATGAATTTCTGCACAAAAACGAGACACCAGAGCAATTCTGCTGAAAACAGCGTTAGTCCGTGTTAGTTGTATCCAAAATACACAAATTAGAGGCAAAACAATAGCAAAAGTGTTCGGGAAAGTAGATACGTGTTGGACGTATCATCGGTCTTGAGCGAGCGGATATGAGCGCGTCCCTTGGGAGTAATGGCCAAGTGAATCATGTTGATGGCGATGGCATTGAGTTGGTCGTCCACCACTTCCCTTCTTGTCAAGTTCATTGGGTCTTGTGGTGAATACCCCTCTTCAATGATGCGCCAAAGCTCGGTAGAAGCATTGCGCACATGAGAACGCATTAAGAATTTCCAATCACCAAAGCTATTATATTCAAGTAGTGGTGGTGAACCATGAGGCAAAATGCATGGCATGGGTATTGGGACATTTACGGCACAATCACTTGGTGAAAACACCGCATGAGTATCTCTTAATTGTCCCGCAACCGGAGATTCATCCTTCCCCTTTGATGAGGTGTCAATGTCCTCAAGATCCTTTTCCCGATGTGAATTTGTTGATCGCTCAACAAATTCAACACAAGGAAAAGTGTTAACTTGTGGTGGGGAAACATTGACACCTCTCTTAGTATCTATGATGGGGTTGGATTTCGGAGTAATCAACTCCATCATCGTAGCCTTCAATTGAGATACAATGGATGACTCCAATTTCTTGAGGTCATCCAAAGTAGCCGGAGTATTATCGGCACTTGATGATGGAGATGATTGCTCACGGGCAAGGATTCCATTCACAACCACCTCTTGTTCGGCCATTTCTTAGGCGGTAAAGCCCGAGCAAGAAACCTTGCTCTGATACCACTTGAATGGATCATAGCGAACAAGAGGGGGGGGGGTGAATGGCGCTACGACAAGTTTTAACCTTTTTCAATTTTAGTGCAACGGAAGGTAAAGGTGATAGCTTTAGCGATAGTGGTGTTCCTACAATGATACTAGGACAAGTGCAACAAGTAAAGGAATCAACAAGATAGTAATAGAAAGGAACGAGACAACCGGAGGGCGCGGAGACGAGGCGAGGTTTGTTTACCGCAGTTCCTTCCACAATAGGAAGTACGTCTGCGTTGAGGAGGTGCTAGTCTCACACAAGAGACTAGATGGCCACACCACGAAGGAAGGCCTCACCTTCTTCCTCGAGAGAGCTCCACGGAGGTGCTCCCCCTCTTCCACTAAGGCACCGGTCGAGGCGGTGATTCCTTCACAAGGTTGGGGCGAGCTCCACACACACAAGGATGCTCCCAACACCCTATGGAGCTAGTACATCACCAAGCTAGCTTACATAGCTGCACATCTCCAATGCTCCACCATAGGAACCCTTCTCCAATGCTCCACCAAAGAAACCCTTCCAATGCCCCACCAAAGGAACCCTTCCAATGCTCCACCAAAGGAACCCTGCCAATGCTCCACCAAAGGAACCCTTCCATTTCTGGGGACGCCATCAACTATTACACCTTTGTTGAATATCATGTGAGTTGCTATGCATGTTCGTCTTATCTGAAGTAAGGGTGATTTATCATGATCAAATGGTTTGAGTATGCATATTGTTAGAGAAGAACATTGGGCCGCTAACTAAAGCCGTGAATCATGGTGGAAGTTTAAGTTTGGACATTAATCCTCAATCTCTTATGAGTATTATTTGTTGTTGAATGCTTATGCATTAAAGAGGAGTCCATTATCTGTTTTCTATGTTCACCCGGTATGGATGTCTAAGTTGAGAATAATCAAAAGCGAGAAATCCAATGCGAACTTTCTCCTTAGACCTTTGTACATGCGGCATAGAGGTACCCCTTTGTGACACTTGGTTGAAACATATGCTATGCAATGATAATCCATGGAAATCCAAGCTAATTAGCACAAGGTGCGAGCACTATTGGTATTCTATGCATGAGGCTTGCAACTTATAGGATGTCAAATGCATAACACATATGAATTATTACTACCGTTGACAAAATTGTTTCTATGTTTTCAAAATAAAAGCTCTAGCACAAAAATAGTAATCCATGCTTCCCTCTGCGAAGGGCCATTCTTTTACTTTATGTTGAGTCAGTTTACCTACTTCTTTCTATCTTAGAAGCAAACACTTGTGTCAATTGTGTGCATTGATTCCTACATACTTGCTTATTTGCATTCATCATATTACTTTGTGTTGACAATCATCCATGAGATATACATCCATGAGATATACATGTTGAAGTTGAAAGCAACTGCTGAAACTTATATCTTCCTTTGTGTTGCTTCAAAACTTTCTACTAAGAATTTATTGCTTTATGAGTTAACTCTTATGCAAGACTTATTGATGCTTGTCTTGAAAGTACTATTCATGAAAAGTCTTTGCTATATGATTCAGTTGTTTAGTCATTGTCTTTACCATTGCTTCGAATTACTTCATTCATCTCATATGCTTTACAATAGTATTGATCAAGATTACGATAGTAGCATGTCACTTCAGAAATTATCCTTGTTATTGTTTACCTACTCGAGGGCGAGTAGGAACTAAGCTTGGGGATGCTTGATACGTCTCCAACGTATCTATAATTTCTGATGTTCCATGCTAGTTTTATGACAATACCTACATGTTTTGCTCACACTTTATAATGATTATATGCATTTTCCGGAACTAACCTATTAACAAGATGCCACAGTGCCAGTTCCTGTTTTCTGCTGTTTTTGGTTCCAGAAAGGCTGTTCGGGCAATATTCTCGGAATTGGACGAAACAAAAGCCCAAGGCCTTATTTTCCCTGGAATGTTCCAGAACACCGAAGGAGAGCCGGAGGGGGGACAAGGGGGACCCACACCATAGGGGGGTGCGGGTCCCACCCTGGCCGTGCCGCCATGTGGTGAGGGAGCCCTGTTGCCCCTCCGACTCCGCCTCTCCGCCTATAAAGTCCCTCGTGACCTAAAAACCCGACACCAATTGACGAAACTTCAGAAAGACTCCAGGGACGCCGCCGCCATCGCGAAACTCCATTTCGGGGGATAGAAGTCTCTGTTCCGGCACGCCGCCGGGACGGGGAATTGCCCCCGGAGTCATCTCCATCGACACCACCGCCATCTTCATCGCCATCGCTGTCTCCCATGATGAGGAGGGAGTAGTTCTCCCCCGAGGCCGAGGGCTCTACCGGTATCTATGTGGTTCATCTCTCTCTCCCATGGTGTGATCTTTATGTGATCATGAGCTTTGTATCACTATTAATCTATGTGCTACTCTAGTGATGTTATTAAAGTAGTCTATTCCTCCTCCATGATGTAATGTTGACAGTGTGTGCATCATGTAGTACTGGGCATAGGTTATGATTGTAATCACTTGTAGATTATGAAGTTAACTATTACTATGATAGTATTGATGCGATCTATTCCCCCTTTCATAGCTATTGTTGACAATGTATATGCTATGTTAGTACTCTGTCTAAATTGCAACGGTTTATTATGCACTCTAGAGGTTATTTAAATATGAACTCCGGATGTTGTGGAGCTTGTTTACTCCGGCTTGAGGTGTGCTTTTATAGCCCTACACAATGAATGGTATTTGTTATCCAACAAGAGAGTGTAGAGTAGTTTTATTATGTGATCATTGTTGAGAGTGTCCACTAGTGAAAGTAGGATCCCTAGGCCTTGTTTCCAAATATCGAATCACCGTTTATTTACTGTTATGCTGCATGTTTACTTGCTGCCATATTTATTTCAGATTGTTATTACCACTCATAATCATCCATATCACTTGCATCTTACTATCTCTTCGCCGAACTAGTGCACCTATACATCTGACAAGTGTATTAGGTGTGTTGGGGACACAAGAGACTTCTTGTATCGTAATTGCAGGGTTGCTTGAGAGGGATATCTTTGACCTCTACCTCCCTGAGTTCGATAAACCTTGGGTGATTCACTTAAGGGAAACTTGCTCCTGTTCTACAAACCTCTGCTCTTGGAGGCCCAATACTGTCTACAGGAATAGAAGCGTGCGTAGACATCAGCCAGCGCTCCTTAGGCCCCGTCACCTTAATTGGCTTTGGTACCTGCACATTATGCCACTCCTCCAGCAGGTAGAGTGCCCGCTTCACAACGACCTCCGGCTCATCAATTTTCTTGCCGTCACGAGCCTCATTCCTAGCCAGCCATGCATGATACAAAATCATTAGAGTAATATCCATCTCCGAGTCCTTCACCGAGGCAAGCCATTCCAACATCCAATTCATGAGATCACGTTGGTTATGGACATCATTAGGAGGAGAGGCTTCCAGAGCACCGGATATAAGCCGAGTTTGGTGCCAGATTTTTTGCGAGTGGTTGCAATGCCAGAATCGGTGAAGAACTGTCTCTTGCCGCCCGCATGCCACACAAAAGACTCCTCCTTTAATCCTTCTTCTTTGTAATTCCGCCCCCAACGCTAGCCCATTCTTCATCAGCCTCCAAACATCCACAACCTGACACGCCCAGGTCGATGGCACTGCTGGAATTTTGGGCATTTTTATATTCAACAGGCACTACCTCTATGACTTGGAAAATTTTGCCCGAGCCAATAGTAGGACGTCTCAACTGTAAACCATGGAACATAGTATCAAGCGTGTAAGCTTTGGTACCTTGAAAAAACAAGTAGAGAGATAGGGTTTGGAGGGTAAACGCACAGCTCCCTCTAGGGCCGACGGTATCAATTATACATAGGGGTATTGCATCAGAGGTTTATACAAAACACCCAAACTGTATATGCTACAGTTACCACATTATATTATTTGACGCGGGTTTTCTACCAGGGGTTGAGTTTGATGCATTCCCTGGCTACAAATATCTGTACTTGCCATTATTATTTGTACAATCTTGCAGAATGAATGATGTACTGCTGCCTGAAAGTATCTCCTAGCTATAGGCTAGAAAGACTGCGAATTAAGAAGATGCATAGTGTGTGAGGTTACTAAAATTGGTGATGTTTCCCATATTTGAGTTGTACCCGTCCTTAAAATGTCTTGAGTTGTACAACATGGCTATCATAGTAATCTGTTCATACAAGTGTATTTGTACTTCTTCTAAATGCAGTTAACAAATTCTATTGATGTAGCCTGTAGGTACTCTTGAATATATTAACAAGCCGATGTCCGGTAGAACAAGGGGTGTGCTTGGATGCTCTAGTACCGTTGATGTTAAATTCACCTTTGAATCACATTGTATGATTCACTCTTTACCTGAATATGTTACGATGTCTCAGATCTTTGTATATATAAGTCAACATATTTATACTTGCATATATAAGCCAACATTTTTATACCAGGGGCGGAGCCAGGATAACATTTTAGAGGGGGCAACGATGTGCTAAATGGGGCAAAAATATTTCAAGGAGACAAGTATACCCAAGCATACCCAAGGAGACAAGTATACATGTGTATTGGCTCCGTACCCTTCTTTTATCGTTTTATGGTTTCAACGTGGTGCTCATGGCACGTTGTTCTCATGTCACTTGAACAAATTAATTACTAACACAAGGGGGACTTAAAGTTAGAGCTGCTCGTTGCAACGGGAAACGTTTCAACCAAACTAATGAGAGTGTGTATTGTCAGTTAAGAAAATATTTCATTTATCTGGTTGTTCAATCTCGGGATCCTGATGAGGAATATTCAATCGCCCATGGAACGCTGAATCGGGCGCACGTCGTCTCCATGAAGCAGGATTTGAACCAGAGCTCGAAGCAACTATGGGAGGAGGACCTAGGTGGTTCGGATGGCCATCAGGTGGGTACAACACGAATCGAAGGAGGTGCGCCATGGACATCGGCAGTGGCTGCTGCAGGTGCAGGGGGGGTCACCCCCTGTCGCGCGTGCTCCACCGCGGGAAACTATTTCTATCGGCTTTTTTTGCTACACTTGAAAGGATTGTTGCTCCCTTGCAGCAACAACGTGAAAGAGAGGGACGGAGGACCTGATCTGATGGTCTAGGACGATTCAATCGTATGGCTGAGGGCCTGGGGTTTCCGTAATCTAATCTCCCGTGGAACGCTCACCATCTTCCATAAATAAACACCTTTGTTACATCTAGCTGATTTTCAATTGGGATTTCTATTTTCGTGCCCTCGGTTTCTTAGTTGTGCTCAGTTTTCCCCAGCTCCTTAGTTTTTCCTCAGTTTTTCTCAAGACCTTGTCTGAAACCATCACAGATGTTGTTACGGCCGGTTGCCCGACGGTTGACCGTTATCTTTTGACTAGTGGGGCCACGTAGAGCCCGCAAAGACACGTCAGACCATCCATCTTTGTTTGACCGTAAGCATCGCTGTATCCCTGACCAAAACGCGCACGAGTGGGTCTTCGGTATATCGAATGACAAGTGGGTCATGGCGCTGATACAAGGGGCAATACACGGGTAGGAATATATTTTTAAACGGAGCTCTACAGCGATGGCACGGAGGAGATGGCCTGCGGGGTGCCGAGATGAGATCGACGTCCACAAAGAACTGCATGAGGCGAGACCAGACGCATTAGATAGATATGAACTAGACGCGTTTAACCATGCAAAGAAGAGAAGAAATGGTCGACGACATCGATGACTACCTCAAAACTTTGACTGACCGTGTCCGACACGAACGCGAGCAATGTAGAGAAAACTAGTGTCTCTCCTTTCTAGCGTGATGGGGATATGCCCATAGGGGGTGGGTCGCCAGTCCCAGTCGCCATGAAGATAGAGGCTCGGGTGGATCGCCAGTCGCCTAAGCGACTGGGCCCTAAGGCGACTGGGCCGTGATCCCAAGGAGGAGGTCCACACGGCTGGACAAGAAGATTACTTGCGAGGGGGATAGCGGATCCCGGATTAGTAGCAACTGATATGATTCGGAGTTATCTCCATGTAACCCTAGATCGGGGGTGCTTATATAAACCCCCGAGCTTAAACCCTAGAGGACACCTTACTTGAGATCCAATCTCCCCCTGTAAGCTCTCGGCGTAGCCGCCGACTGAGCCCCCCCGCAGTGTAATTCTCCACTCTGCCATAAAGCGCTAGCAGGACGTAGGCCTTTTACTCGCCGGAGGGGCTGAAACTGGGTAAAACCCTTGCGTCTCTTGCACCTCGACCCGTAGATGGCAATGTTCCCTTCCCCTCGCATCAATGAAGTGCTACCCCCCGTAGCATCTGCCGTGGTTACATCCACGACAGTGGCGCCCACCGTGGGGCATGGGACATCAAGCCTTCGAGCTACGGCGAGGCCCTACTCGCCAATACGGCGGCCGGTTGCTTCCGGCAGGATGATCGCCACCGGCAATTTCTTCCACATCCAGCCAAGCACCTACCGGCCCGCCTCGTCGCCTCTCAAGCACGCACGGATGGTGCCGATCGGCTCCATCAACCTCTTCGTTGGGCTCGCCGGCGTCGGCGACCCTCTCGAGCCTCGCCCCAGTCGCTCGCACGACCCCTTCGCGCCCGGGCAGCTCCTCACTGCTACTCGCCCGGTCACCGGCGAGGTATACGCGGAGGCCGAGGCGGCCCTGGAAGACGATGCCGAGTCGGCGGTCGTGGCACCGACCGCCAACTCCACTGTTGCCTTGGCAGTCGCCGACACCGCCGACACCGCTCCAGCCGCCGATTCCGCCGACACCATCCCGGCCATCGACTCCGTCATCGCTGCGATCGACGCCGACTTCACCGACATCATCGCTGCAACGTCGGTTGCGGGATCCACCGCTGCGTCCCCGACTGCCCGCTCCATCGCCACAGCATCAACCAAGGACTCTATCTCCCTGGTCTCCCACCCGAGCGACTTCGAAGGTGGCTTCGAGGATGACTCCATCCTCTCCCTCTTCGGCAGCGACTACGACTCGGACTCTGTCGAGGCCCCGCGTTACCGCTACCCGACCGCAGTCTTCATGGCAGGGGGTGAAGAAGAGCTCCCAGTCGACGCCTTCACCACTCCCCTCCCCGCAACCGCCACCGCAACCGAGATCGAGGCGCACCGGGCGGCCCTCGAGGAGCAGAGGAAAAAGGAGCTCGCCGAAAGGCAGAAATTCCGCCTCGAGCAAGATGAAGTAAGGGCCGTGTCCCACTATCGTCAGCAGCGAAACCGCCGGCGCATGGAGCGCGCCCGCGCGAACGACTTTCCCAGCGCACGCCTTAACTTCGACGACCCAGACGGAGAAATCCGGGTCGCCCGAGTCCAAAACCCTGACATCCCGGAAGGAAGTCGGGCTGCTGCAGATAGAGCAGCGCGCGGAGCACCCCCGCCACCCCCACCACCACCGCCCGAAGTTCCTCGGGCAGAGGTCGACGCCAACGGCCTACCACAGCACTCGTCTCCAGCCGATAACGTGGCAGCTGCGCAGGCCGTCCTCGCAAGAATCCCCGAAACGGGAGACGGCGCGATCCTCGTCCAGCACGCCAAGGCTTTGGTAGCCAAGGCATTGGAGCAGCAGCACGCCGCAGCCGACTCGCAGGGGCGACTCTATTCGCGCACATCCGCCAGTCGCGCGGCGTCGTCAGACGCGGCAAACCGCGCAATCGTCAACGCCAACAACGGCCCGCCGCGCACCGCGCGCGGCCCACTCGTCTAACAACCGAGTCGAGCCGCGCCCCGCGCGGATGATGGTCGCCGCTAACGGGCAGCCAGTTGACGCCCGAACCCACATCGTCAACGACCAAGAATGGCGGGCGCGCAATCGATTGAACGACCGCCACGCCGATGAAGCTCCGCGCCAGAGCGCGTTCACCCGAATCGGCCCCGCTTGCTTCGGGCCGATGATTAGAGGCGAGCCGTATCCTGTAGGGTTCAAAGGACCCCGCGACATCGAAAAGTACGATACAAGCATTGACCCCTGTGTGTGGATCGTCTGGTTCGCCATGGCATTGTGGATCGAGTGCCACTCCGAGTTTCTCTCAGCGCGATACCTTCCACTCATGATGGACTGCGTCAATCGACATTGGTTCAACACCCTAACCGTCAACTGCATCGACTCCACGGGAAGAAGCCCGCGCCGCGTTCATCCGGCACTTCGCCGGCGCATACACCCGTGCCACAACCATAGAAGACCTAGATCGCTGCGTCCAAGGCCCGCGCGCGAGTCGACCCGCCGGTGGGTGCGGCTGGCAGGACATGTGGACGACCTCCGGCGGCATCGGCACGGACACGGCAATCCATCGCTTCCGACGCTGCTGCCGGTATGAACCGCTAAGCGCCAAGCTCCGGCGCGTCGGCGGGGACAATATCTCAATCTCCGAGCTCTTCGACATCGCCACCCGCTACGCCGATGAAGACCCTACAGTCGACTCGGACGACGAGTACGGTCAACGACGCAATCGCCGCCCTGCGCACACGGAGCCTCGGCGTGGCGACTACCGGTTCGCCGGCCGGTCTAACAACGGCAAGCGCCGCGGAGAGGGAGGACACAACGAGCTAGTCGCTACCACCGATTACGAGCAGCGCGAGCCAAAATCGTTTCGGCGCGACACTCGTGCACCTCGGGAGGATCGGCCTCAGCCCAAGCGCTTCGACGCCCGCAGCCTCCTAGATGCACCATGCATCTATCACAGCAAGGAGGGCAAGCCCGCCAACCACACGACGGGAAATTGCTACTCCCAGAGCGGATAGAAAGAGCTCGCCGCGCCAAGGAAAACGACGGCGGCAACCAGCACAAAGAGCGCGCCAAAGACCAAGACCAGCACAAGGGACAGGGCTTCGGACGCAGAGCCGACTCGCTCCACACCTTCACCGGGGTCGCCGACCGACGGGACAGAAGGTCCTCGCAAGGGCGATGGCGGTACACGCAGTCATACTTTCCGACGTACCCCGGTGGCTCAACCGGTCCGAGCAAAGCATCACCTGGAGCCGCGAAGATCACGCCCCCGCATCGAGTACCCCGGGCGAGTGGCGCTAGTCGTCGGGCCCAAGGTCGCCGACTACGGCTACCAAAAACCCTGATGGACGGGGAAGCTCCATCAACATCATGTACTACGACACCTTCCAGCGGCTTGGTCTGCCGGACTCACGCCTTGAGAACACCAAGGTCACGTTCCACGGCATCGTCCCCGGGCGGAAGGCCTTCCCGATCGGCAAGGTGACGCTGCCAGTCACCTTCGGCACGCCCGTGAACTACCGCACCGAGCGGATAACGTTCGAGGTGGTGAACTTCCGAAGCTCTTACCATTGCGTACTCGGCCGACAAGCGTTCGCCCGCTTCATGGCGACCCCACACTACGCGTACAACATGATGAAGATGCCAGGGCCTCGAGGCGTCATCACCATCCACGGCGACCCGGAGATGGCATTGGAATGCGAGGACGACAGCGCCAAGCTCGCCGACGCCGTCATCGCCGACGAACAAGACAACTCCGCCGAGCTCGCCAAGTACCCAGTCGACCGCAACGACCCCGCCATCCTGGAGAAGCCAACCGAGCTCGACTCGTCCGCAGCAACCTTCAAGGCCGCAGCGAGGCACTCGCCAAGTAGATCTTGTAGAAAACGATCCAAGTAGGCAAGTTACCATTGGGACGGGCCTGTCCGCCCAATAGGAAAGCGCGCTCATCAAGTTCCTCCGTGAGAATCGAGATATCTTTGCATGGAAACCATCGACATGCCGGGTGTCCCGAGAGAACTTGCTGAGCACAAATTACATGTCGATCCCACCGCGCGACCCGTTAGGCAGGCAATGCGCCTGTGGGAGAAGAACGGCGACGCGCAATCGCCGAAGAAGTAAACCGGCTACTCGCTGCCGGCTTCATCATAGAAATCAAGCACCCGAAATGGCTGGCAAACCCAGTCCTAGTGCTAAAGAAGAACAAGACGTGGCGAATGTGTATCGATTACACAAGCCTCAACAGCGCGTGCCCCAAGGACCCATTCGTCCTACCGCGAATCGACCAGATTATCGACGCGGTCGCCGGGTCCGAGTCGCTATGTTTCCTGGATGCATACTCCGGGTACAATCAAATAAAGATGGCCAAGGAAGACCAAGAGAAGACTGCATTCATCACACCCCTAGGCGCCTTGCTACACGTCCATGACCTTCGGCCTCAAGAACGCCGGAGCAACGTACACGGTGCATGAACAGCTGCTTGGAAAGCCGGATCGGCCGCAATGTGCATGTCTACATCGACGACGTGGTGGTCAAATCGACTCGACAGACCGACCTCGTCGGCGACCTCGCCGAAACATTCGCCAACTTACGGCGGTACAAGATCAAGCTCAACCCTTTGAAGTGCACCTTCGGGGTTCCATCGGGACAGCTGCTAGGCTACGTCGTCTCCAAGCGAGGCATCGAACCTAACCCGGAGAAGACACTGCGGTCATGCGCACCAAGCAGCCAGCATGCCTAGTCGACGCGCAGAAACTCGCCGGTCGAGTCGCCGCCCTCGATCGCTTCATACCCCGGCTCGGAGACAAGGCCATGCCACTATACCGCTTGCTCAAGAAGTCGGAATCATTCCGGTGGACGAGACGAGGCGCAGCGGGCCCTAGAGGAACTCCAGCATGCTCTCTCGAATGCCCCTATCCTCGCGGCCCCGCTGCCAAAAGAAACCATGCTCCTATACGTCGCCGCGTCGAACCGCGCTATAAGCGCAGTCATGGTCGTCGAACGGAAGGAGGAAGGAAGGGAGCAACTGGTACAACGCCCGGTCTACTACATCAGCGAAGCCTTAATCGAATCCAAGCAACGGTATCCACACTACCGTAAGCTGGTGTACGCCGTCCTCGGGGCCCAGCGGCGACCGGCCCCTTACTTCCACGAGCACCCCATCAAGGTAGTCGCCTCAACACCACTCGCCGACATCATCCGCAACCGCGACGCAATCGCCGGATCGCCAAGTGGGCGGTCGAGCTCGGCGTCCACAACATCACCTACGAGTCACGCCACGCCATCAAATCTCAAGCACTCGCCGACTTCCTCGCCGATCGGGAAGAGGCCCGGCAGCCAAGCTCCCCGCGGACCTCAAACATTGGACGTTGCACTTCGACGGTTCTAAAAACCTCGAAGGAGCAGGCGCGGGAGTCGTCCTCACATCACCAAAGGGCGACACAAGTGAAGTACGTCCCGCAACTCAGATTCGAGCCATGCACCAACAACATGGCCGAGTACGAGGCGCTCTGCACGGCATGCGAGTCGCAAAAGAGATGGGCGCAACACGGCTGCGCTGCCTCGGCGATTCCGACCTAGTCGCCAGCCAAACTTCCGGCACTGCGACGCCACGACGCCAACATGATCGCATACAAACGCGCCGTCGACCAAGCCGGCGCTGGCTTCGCCGGTCACGTCGTCGAGTGGGTTGACAGCGCAAGAACGAAGAAGCCGACGCGCTAGCCGGAATCGGGTCCAAGCGACTTCAACCTCCTCCGGCGTCGTCCCGGACATCCTCAGACCACCCCTCGGTGCGCGCACCGCGCGAGCTGGACATTGCCGAGCCACCTGCTCCCGACTCCACCTTAGTCGCACTCGCCGTCGACAAGACCGATTGGACCGAGCCATACATAAGCTACCTCGAGAGCCGTGCACCGCCGATGGATGAAACCAAAGCACGCGCCATCGTGCGCAGATGCAAGTCCTTCACCATCATCAACAATGAGCTATACAAGCGCGGTGTCTCGGGAGTGTTCCAACGATGCGTCACCACGGCGGAAGGGCGTAACATTCTGCGCGACATCCACGCAGGGACTGCGGCCACCACGCAGCGCGCGTTCAATCGTCGCCAAGGCCTTTCGTCACGGCTTCTACTGGCCAACAGCCCACGAAGACGCAATCGCCCTTGTCCGTTCATGCGCCGGGTGCCAAAAGTATGCAAGCCCGCACATGCCAGGATCGGCATTGAAGACCATCCCCCTCACCTGGCCCTTCGCCGTATGGGGCATGGACATGGTGGGAAAATTCAAAACGGCCCCCGGCGGATATACTCACCTCCTGGTAGCGGTGGACAAGTTCACCAAGTGGGTAGAAGCAAAGCCCATAAAGAAGTGCGACGGGAAGACGGCTACAAAGTTCCTACGCGAGCTCATCTATCGGTACGGCTACCCTCACGGTATCATAACCGACAACGGCACCAACTTCGCCAAAGGGGAGATGGCTGACTTTTGCGAAGAAAAGGGCATCCGACTCGATCTCGCCTCGCCGCCCACCCCGAGTCGAACGGCCAGCGAAAGGGCAAACCAGAGCATCCCGCACGGACTCAAACCACGCCTGGTCGTGCCCCTAGAGCGCGCAGCCGGTTGCTGGGCAGAGGAGCTCTCTTCGGTACTATGGGGCATCCGCACAACGCCTAACAGTCAACCGGCTTCACGCCTTTCTTCCTGGTATATGGCGCCGGCCGTCATGCCCACGGACATCGCCTACGACTCGCCTCGGGTCGCCAACTACGCCGAAGAAGACAACGAGCGAGCTCGCCAAGACGACATCGATCTCCTCGATGAGGCCGTAGACCTCGCACTCTCCGAACCGCCATTTACCAGCGGGACCTCCGTCGTTACCACAGCCGCCGCGTTCGAGTCGCTCCTTCCAAGTCGGCGACACTGGTACTCCGGCTAATCCAGGACAAGAAAGGGATGCACAAGCTGTCCCCGCCCAGGAAGGACCATTCGCCGTCAGCCGCGTGCTCGGCAACGACTCCTACTATCTCATCGACGTCCGCAAGGACGACAAAGGCGAGCCGCTCACTAAAGAGGTGGAGCGCCCTGGAACATCAACCTTCTCCGGCGGTTCTATACCTAAGGAAAAAATGTAATCCGAAAATTCAGAGGTTAATAAAAATCGCCGACCATTTTTTTGATCTCAAGCTCCGACTACCTCTCCTTCACCCGCCAGATATCGCCATCTCTCATCCCGGTACACACCGGCTTAGTCGCCGCAACAAGCGACTAGGTGCTGAGAGACCTCCGGTCGCCGCTGCTGGAAGAGAGAAGTCCACGATCGGCCAAGTAGCCGGGCTAACACGGGATGGCGGCGTAACCGAGGCGCAACACCAGGCCCGGTCACCCACCATCTCTAACGCCGTCGGGTGAAAACGGCGACTGGAACCCACAGCAGGGCCGCACGCTCGGCCAGCCCCACGGGCCTCGGCGACCGCCTTGTGCTACGCTATAAAGCACACCAATGCCCTCCTCTACCTTAGGTTGGCGAATTGTGCGGCTAAGTACTTCGACTAGGGACTCCGCAAAACGGACCCGCGGCTCGCCAAGGAAAATACGCCCGCAATGATCCCCTTTGGAGTCGCCTAGCGACTGGCTCACCGAGCCACGACGAGTGGCGCGCTACATCCGAACAGCGCAAAATACAACTCACCACTACTCCACCCATGAGGCTGCTATTCGTACTATAATGACTACGTACTGCGACTGGGGACGCCCAGCTCGAAAAGGAAAACAGTCAAGTCGATAGCCTTCATTGGGGTCGCAAGGCGGCGGCACGAAGGCCATGGATAGTCGGAACCAACTCCAATGCATCGCCGCCTCAAAATAATGCAAAAGCAACCACCGAATCATATTTAAGCAAAAGTCATCATTTTATTTACAACTAACTCCCGCTCGCGGGAAATCCAGCCACTTCCTACACAGGTACTCAGGAAACTACGAGGACGACCCGGAGCCCCCTCTACGACAGGCTCGACGCCATCATCGCCGTGACGAAATTTCGGCGTGTACACCACGACCGGATATGTCGACAAACGAGCCGGCGGCAGCGGCATGGAAGAGGCGCTCCGCGGGGTAGTCCACCGGGCCCGGCTCTTTCTCCGCGTCACCAGGTGCCGCTTGGCTGGGGATATGAGTCTCCAAGTCCGCGGTCGCCAGTACTCGGTCGGCGAAGGGGCGCACCGCATCCATCAGCCGCAGCACTTCGGCAACATCGAACTCGCCAGTCTCCGAGGGGAAGCCAGCGGTGACCTCCTCCACGTCGAACCCTTCAGAGTAATGCGCCAGCACCATACTCGTAGCCATGGTAATGCCAACGCGGCAGAAGAGCGGCGAAGCCGCCAACAACAGCCGGAATGTTGGACACCGCCTTGAAGACGGATGGCGTGTCCCGCGGAATCACCTCCCGCGGGCTTAGGTACCGGAGCGCGGCGAGTATCTCCCCGCGCAGGCGATGATACGCGCGGTCGCGGTCGACAGCATTCCCGCGGAGTCGCCGTCTCCACGAAGTCGCACGTACTGCAGTCAACAACACAAGGAAAAGGGAAAATGAGAACTTCCCCTTCAACGCCAAGCGGCCCCCGGAGCCGACTCGCCACGCTCGGGATCGGCCCCCCGAGCCGACTCGCCACGCTCGGGACTGCCCCGAGCCGACTCGCCACGCTCGGGGATCGCCCCCGAGCCGACTTCGCCACGCTCGGGGGACTGGCCCCCGAGCCGACTCGCCACGCTCGGGATCGGCCCCCGGAGCCGACTCGCCACGCTCGGGGACT
Source organism: Lolium perenne (assembly GCF_019359855.2). NCBI lineage: Eukaryota > Viridiplantae > Streptophyta > Magnoliopsida > Poales > Poaceae > Lolium > Lolium perenne. The sequence goes on along the minus strand of NC_067244.2, from coordinate 113,393,804 downwards.
GACCCCGAGGCCGACTCGCCGTGTTCGGATGCTCGAACCCCCGGCAAATAAACAAGAAGTGCGACGACAAGAACTTACCAAGAATCTGCCGCGACATCTCTCTCGACGAACGCCTCGAAGTTGGTCTTCTCGGCCTGCACCGCCAGGACGATGCCCTCGGACGCCTCCTTCTCCGCAGCAAGTTCTTTGGCGTGCTGCTGCTTTAAGGCCGCCACCTCCTCCCGCAGAGACGCGGCAGCCCCACGAGCAGAGTCCCGCGCGTCAGTCGCGGCCTCCAGCTTCACCTTGTATTCGGCGATGACGTCCTCCAGCTCCCGGCCCTTCTGCTCCAGGACCTTCGTCAATTCCGCCACCTCCGCTTTTGCCCTTTTCCGGGCCTCTTCGGCCTGCTGCGCCCGGAACTCGGCTTCACGGTAGAAGGACTCCTTGACGAACCCTTCCCGAGCCTCGGCAAGAGCCTTTGCCTGCGCCTCTGCTACAAGAAAAGGAAACGGTGAGAACGAACGCCAGGGCCAGTGACGGGGACTGAGGACGGCGAGCGGGCCTGACTTACTGCCCAGGGCAATCAGCTTCCGGTTCTTCTGCGCCGCCTCCTCCACAAGCGCGGTCAGCCGCTTAATCTCCGCCTGCGAAAACCAAACAAAAAATACCAAGGTCAACAAACGAAAATCAGAAGAGACTCGACTCGCCCTTTCAGACCAAGTCGACCCTCGGGGACTGGGGGTGACTAGGCCACGTGTTCAGCGACACTTACCACATGCGCCTCGCCAAGCGCCGTGTGGAGCTCGGTGAAGGTCAATGAAGACGGCGGCGGATGACGCGACTCGGTCGCCCCGTCCGCTCGCATCACCGCCTCAGTCGATGGAACTTCGCCCGTCCGCGTGTCGGCGTCACTGGGCGGGGCTCGGTCCCTGGCGGCCTTGGACCGGCACTCTTTCAGTGGCTCTGACAGACCGCCCTCCTCGACGATGTCCTCTTCAACCTCGGGTGCCTTCTGCCCCTCGGTCATCTCCGGTGGTTCCTTCCCGGCGAGAGGAGGGAGGTGGTCCGCGATCTTCTGCCAACGCTGTAATCGAATCAAAGGGACAAGTCAGAAAGGAAGAAGCGCGGCCAGGCCGTGCGAAGTCGCCATGCGAAGCATTACCTGAGGCGCTGGGGTGTCTTCGGTGTAGGGCTGCAAGCCGTCTTCGAAGGAAGTGAAGGTGGCAGTAGTGATCTTGGCAAGCGCCTTCCGGTACTCGCCCTCGTCCCACTCGGTCGCCGTCGACCGGGTGCGGTCATTCTGTCCCCGGTACTCCCACATGGGGTGAGCTCGGCACCGCAGGGGGATCAGCCGCCGGCCAAGCCAACAGTTGTACATGTCGACCGCCGTCAGGCCGTCATCTTTTAGCGCCTGGATCGCTTGGCGCATATCCTTCACCACCTTCTCCTGCTCGCGCGGCAGCGACCGGACATTGAGGCGCCGCGGGACGCTCGGCTCGGGACTGTATTGGGGAATGCATACCTCGCCCGGGGGAGTGTACTCCTTGGCGTAGAACCCAGAAACGACGCCACAGCGATCGCGCCTTCTTGGGGAGCGCCATGTCGATGAAGCTTTCCCGGACTTCACCGGAAGGTGATCCCCCCGTTTGGGATGAGTGCTTCGCTGTTCTTGCTGGCCCGAGTCGCCCGCCCATGGAAGATGGACACCCACAGCGGGAAGTAGGGCGGACAGCCCAAGTAGCATTCGCACAGCGCCACGAACAGAGAAATCTGCTGGACGCTGTGCGGCCCGAGGTCGGAAACCTTGATGCTGTAGAAGGCCAGCAACTGCCGGAGGAAATCGGAGGTGGGGAGAGCGAACCCGCGATCGAGGAAGCTCATGAAGATCACGAACTCCCCGGACCGTGGGAGGGGCTCCGTCTCGTTCGCCGGCGGAACCCGCCATCGCTCTTGGTTAAACTCCGGGATGACCCCGGAGGCGACGTACGGGAGGAGAGACTCCCGCGTGACCTTCGACTTGCCCCAACCCTTCGCCGCCATGGATGTGTGTGGAGTTTGGAATGAAGATGAGATGAAGAGAAGATGGGGGATGAATGCGGAGGAGTGTTGAACCCTAATCCTAGGGGCGACCCTTTATACCGCCCGCACTCGCTCAGGTTGAGGATGAAATCTGTTCGTTGAATCGTCCCGGAATCGCCGCCCCGCAATCAACGGTCGAGATCTGCGCCGTCACCGGCTGAATAGCCGTTAAACTAGCCGTTAGCGGTCACGTCGAGCCCAACGGTCAACAACATGCAAACGGTGTGCGCCTCGGTCAACGTGAAATCTAGCCGTTGGCCTCTCCACGTGTCTCTATGATGACTACGCGTCGACTGGCAAACGGCGACTGGCCAGAGCCGACTGTCACACGCCGACTGACTGATCAAATTCTGGCGACTAAGACTGCCACCGCACCCGCGACTTTATCTTTGGAAGCCCGGCGGCGACTCATCTTGATCCATCACCGCGCCTCTCCAAGACTTGCTCCAGATCCGCGCTTCATCACCACCGCGCTTGGGGACTACTGATGGGGATATGCCCATAGGGGGTGGGTCGCCAGTCCCAGTCGCCATGAAGATAGAGGCTCGGGTGGATCGCCAGTCGCCTAAGCGACTGGGCCCTAAGGTGACTGGGCCGTGATCCCAAGGAGGAGGTCCACACGGCTGGACAAGAAGATTACTTGCGAGGGGGATAGCGGATCCCGGATTAGTAGCAACTGATATGATTCGGAGTTATCTCCATGTAACCCTAGATCGGGGGTGCTTATATAAACCCCCGAGCTTAAACCCTAGAGGACACCTTACTTGAGATCCAATCTCCCCCTGGAAGCTCTCGGCGTAGCCGCCGACTGAGCCCCCCCCATTGTAATTCTCCACTGAGCAATAAAGATCTAGCAGGACGTAGGCCTTTTACTCTCCGGAGGGGCTGAACCTGGGTAAAACCCTTGCGTCTCTTGCACCTCGACCCGTAGATGGCAATGTTCCCTTCCCCTCGCATCAATGAAGTGCTACCCCCCGTAGCATCTGCCGTGGTTACATCCACGACATAGCGTGTATAGATGGGTGCTAGAAGAGTGTGATGGCGAAGGGAAAGACCTCGCGGTGGTCTGTGGCGTCCAGCATAGCGGGGCGGCGTGGCCGTGCCCACATCGGCGTGGATGCATGTTCGGCATTGGCATCAGCATGTACGTTCGGCATTGGCCTCAGCGGTATCTCTGGTGTGTCAGTGATCGAATGAGGGGACGGGATTGAGGGTGCATCTCGACGGTGACCTAGCAGTGGCGGCGAGCATAGCCATTCTGACCATGCCGATATCGGCATCGGCAAAGTTTGGAGGCTGTGGTGCTCGAATCAAGGAGGGATTTGTTTCTTGTACGCCAAAAGTGATTTGAAACAAGTTTCGTGTTGAAGGTTAGGTAACGAAAGTTTGTAACTAAGCCCAAAATTATACTAGCGCCATGGTGAGGTTCTTTTTGATAGAGCTATACGGTTGGGCAAACTTTTTTGACACTTTTTAGATAGGGTTCCTTGTTGTTACACGTATGGCATCATGTATGGCAAATTTGGGGTCATTTGGAGATGTTCGAAAAAATCACTTTGCTTAAACGCATGCCGTTTCGTCTCACTGAAACCAGCTTTTCTAACAAGGTGATTTATTCTACCTTCTCTAAATGACCTCAAATTTCATACAGCTGATCTTCTATACATAGATAGATAGATTGTTTCGTTTTTATATTTTTCGAACTTTTTATTTCCCTTTATAATAACCAATTGATTTTCAGGTCAAAACCTCGAAAAACAGCATCATGTATGGCATCATTTTCGCCATAATTTTCAAATTTTGTGAAACTTTACCTTTTAGATATTCCTTGTTGTTATAGATATGGCATAATGTATGCCAAATTTGGTTAGGTCTCACTGAAACCAGCTTTTGTAACAAGTTAGGTTTTTTCGACCTTCTCAAAAGGGATTTTTCTACCTTCTCTAAATGACCTCAAAAATCATACAGACGATCTTCTATACAAAGATAGGTAGATTGTTTAGTTTTTACATTTTTTTGAACTTTTATTTCCCTTTATAATACCCATTTGTTTTTAGGTCAAAACCTCGAAAGTTAACATAACTAGATGGTGAACCCTTCCAAACTTCAAATACAGAGATAGATAGATTGGTTCGTTTATCATTTTTACCATGAATAGTGGCTACAAGAAATCGGTGATGGTTTATCATTTTTTGCGTGAAAAGTAATGGATACAACAAATCGGTGATGGTTTATCATTTTTTTCGTGAAAATTAATGGCTACAACAAATCGGTGATGGTTTATCATTTTTTGCGTGAAAATTAATGGCTACAAAAAATCGGTGATGGTTTATCATTTTTTTCGTGAAAATTAATGGCTACAACAAATCGGTGATGGTTTATCATTTTTTGCGTGAAAATTAATGGCTACAATAAATCGGTGATGGTTTATCATTTTTTGCGTGAAAAGTAATGCCTAAAAGAGTTTATAATTTTTAGCGCGTGAAAATGAATACAGAAAACCGCCCTTTAGCATACTTAGAGAGTGGAAGGTAACCGCCGACAGAGAGAGAGAGGGGTTATCCTGCCCGTTAGATCATACGATCAACGGTCGGCAGGCACGATCCGCGTGACATGGGCTGGACCAATCAGGGCAATGTTGCACGTGTGAGAGAATTTGTGGAGGGAGAGGGCAAAACTGAGTAGTATCAAGAAACCAAGGGCACCTATGTAATAAACAGACTAAGGGATTCAAATATGAGATTTAAAAAATGGGAAATGCGTGTTTTGTACAATAAAATCCATCTTGGCCTATCTGAAACTATTTGCAATACAAATATACATGAGTGTGAGAATTGTGGCTTCATTTAGACAAAGTATGTTTTGGGGAAAGCTGTTTTGGGAAGGGCTTATTGTGGAAAACCATGCACCTTCATAGCTACTAGGTGATTTGAGAAGGCCTTTGAGAAGTGGCAATTTGTGGTAAAACTTGATTTATCTATGACTTATCAATGTTTTGAGAACTGGCAATTTGTGGTAAAGACTCCATGAGTATGTGCCACTATTTTTCGGAATTTTTTGCACATTAAATGACTCATTTAACTAGTTAATCCCATTTGTTGACTGTCTGTTGACCAGCTACTTGAGGGTAAAACTGAGCATATTGCACTAGCCAGTATTAGCACTCAAGGGGAAAACTGAGCACACAAAAAATGCTAGTATAATACTCAAGGTTATACCTGAGTATATCTAAATTTCCAGGGTTAGACTCGAGGACGCGTGTTGCGGTGCAGAAATGGAAGACGTGCAATTGTTGACGCGTAGACGCCGGTCGCGGTGCAGAAGTCGAAGACGTGCAATCGTGGACGCGTGTCGCATTGCAGAAGTCCAAGACGTGCAGACGTGCAGCGGTGGACGCGTAGGACGCGGGTCGCATTAACCACCCTTTGCCTTTATAGACGCCTCCTCCCACTATCTCTGTCACTCTCACTCGCCTACGCAACGCCTCCTCTCTCACGTCCCATCATCTTCTCCAAAGCAAAAAACCCTCTCCCTCTCCCTCTCCTCTGCCGGCGAGATGGACAAGGAGAATGCCAATCCCATCGTCCACGGCGCCGTCGGCTCCAAGCGCGACGCCTCCCTCTTCGACGCCGTCCCCTCAACGGACGTCGCCGCCTCCTCCGCCGGTGCATCGGAGGCTGCTGCCGCCGGTGGCGCTCAGATCTCGCCGGGATGGGACCCCTACGAGGAGGTGCCGTACGTCCCGCCCCCGAACCCCTACGACACCTCCATGGAGGACCCATGGAACGAGGTAACTACGGTTTGCTTCCTTTTTTGTTCCCCATTCCTTTTTGAACCCTATTTTTGCTAGTGTAGATGGATCTGTGGATGGATGAGTATTGGGCTAATATTTGCGCCGATTTTATTCCATTTTGCTTTGATCCCTCCTAGATTTCGTTTAAGATTTGGGGTTCGGCCGTTCGGTTAATTTATGCAAGTAATAATGGGATCTCAATCAGTTAATTTATGCAAGTAATCATAGGATCTCAATCAGTTATTTTATGCACGAATCAAAAGATATCAACCGTTTAATTTTGCAAATAATCTGGAATGTGTTCAAGTTCAGATCTGGAATATGTTTCTTTGCCTATGATGAATCGGTGGGCACAGATTTTTACAGGGAGGGTTCAGTGAACCATTTCTGTGTACAAATCTGTTGTGCATGAGCTTTGGTTCGCTTACACCGTCCCTGTAGACATATAATCGTATCCACTCTAACTGAGGCTGCCTCTGTTTTTCCTAACTTTGTTATCATGCACGTTAGTCATCGTTGCAACTCATTCACTAATAGTTCCCGTTTGATATGGATCAGCTGTCTGGCAGCGACGTCGGCAGCGACGACGAGCACCATGACATCAAGACTCGTCAGGTGCTGCGGAGGCTGCAGGTCGGCCAGTACGTCTCCTACTTCGCCAAGGGTGTCTACAGGTGCCCCTTCTGCACTAGGAGGCTCGGCGGCACTGACTTCAACTGCGTCCTCACGCATGCCGAGAACATCGGCAACACCAACCCCAAGGTCGGCGCGTCGGTGAACCCCCACTCCTTCCGCGCCAAGCACATGACGCTCGGCATGCACCTCCGCAGCATCCAGCGGGTGGAGATCTCCGCCGGGCGCATGCCTCCGCTCAAGCCCAAGGCTCCCAAGGGGAGCAACACGTGGAGGCAGAGGCAGATGGGGTAGGCGGAGTCCTGGACGTGTGCTGCTGCTGCCTCCTCCATTTTGTTGTTGGGATCCCTTTGTTGTTAGCTAGGGATCCCTCGTTGTTATGTTGTTAGTATGATGGTGCTGTGAAGAACCTCGAACCCTACTATGTTTGGCTACTGAATGCAGCTTATTACATAGGGAGGGATCCCTATTATCTATCCCTATTCTACTATATGACCTTGTAAATTTATCGTACATTTCCTGTAGATTTGCTTCTAGATTTAACTACATACATATGGACCAGATGGAGTACTAGATTGGGCTCCCTACTAGATTTGCTGCCATATTGGGCAAACAACGAGGGCCAAAAGGCACAAATAACAATTGAAGAAAGACAGAAATGCAAGCTTCTCTAGATTTGATACTAATTAGGTGAAAAAAGCAGAGAGAAGGAGGCAGAAAAAGGTACTCTTAAAAGGGAAAATGCCAATTTGGGCCGAGAGAGACAAAACCCAGCTCCTGCTCACGTGCGACCAAACGCTATCTCGTCCTGTCCCACGCGGTCCCTTTCTACCAGCCCCACGCGACGCGGGCCCACACAACGCGGCCCCACACGTCAGCACGGAACGGTCAACTAAACGGGAATCCTGCCATCTGAGCTGATTCTGCGCGTTTCAAACAAGGACTTGGGGAAAACTGAGGAAAAACTAAGGAGCTGGGAAAAACTGAGCACAACTAAGGACCCGAGGGCACGAAAATAGAAATCCCTTTTCAATTTGGTACCATTTAGGTTTTTAAGTCTCTTTGTCCCAAATTCGTGGACCCCTTACGCGCTGAGAAATTAGAAATCTAGAAGGTTCTGAATTGAAAATCAGCTATTATATGCAGATTAGACACTCCCAGATAGGTCCCTACTCCTTGATAGCATACGTCAGCAGTTCGCTAAGGGCATGTATAATAGGATGACGTCATCCTTCCCTTACGGTCACCACGTCGGATTTTTTGCTTAATTAGAGAAGAGAGAATAAAATAAGATAATGTTGTCTTCTCTTAGCTAAGGGATGGTCTCTTAGATAATAAGAGAATACTATTTTCTCCATTATACCATATGTCTTCTCTTATCAACCCAATTTCCTACTAAAATTATTTAATTCTTATTAATTGCTAGAGATGACACAAGCGATAATACATTGTTCTAGATAATGTGGACGGCTAAAAGAACACTCGTCTTCTCTACCATTGTACATGACCTAACCTGAAATTCTTGGTAAATTACAGATAATAAGGGCTCTGATCAGCTAACATGTCGAGATGGAAAGTCCACTCGGACATGGAAATGAAATACGAGTAACGTAGTAGTATTTGCCTTGTTTCCGTGGCGGTTACACACCTTGGTTTCAGGACTACTCGTTGAACCGACCTAACCCGAGGCGGGCGCTATATATACGCCCGGCCGCCCACTCGCCGATGTCATCCAAGAACCAGAGGGGAGAAGAAATCCCTAGCTACGCACATCAAGATCCAATCCTTCCGCTGCTCCATGGCCGACGCGAGCGACGCTGACGTGTGCGCCATCTGCCTCGGCGGCATGGTTCGCGGCCAGGCGGGCTTCACGGCGGAGTGCTCCCACGCCTTCCACCTCAACTGCATCTCCGCCAGCGTCGCGCACGGCAACCACGACTGCCCGCTCTGCAAGGCGCCGTGGACCGTCCTGCCGGCCGTCAACGCTCCACGGGTGCCGCCGCCGCCATCGCCCCAACAGGTTCCGCCGCCGTCGTCGTCATCCAGGCAAGTGCGCGGCCGCACGTACGAAGATGACGATCCGGTGCAGGAGATCGTTCAGGCGGATGCCGAAGCCGGCACCAACGGAGGAGCGATGGTCCTCAAGGCGCACTGCGAGTGCCCGGCCGTGGCGAGGGGCTCGTCCCGCGACAACTTCGCGGTGCTCGTGCACGTGAAGGCGCCATCGGCGGCCGCCACCGAGGCCCCGCGCGCGCCGCTCGACCTCGTGACGGTGCTCGACGTCAGCGGCAGCATGATCGGTTCTAAGCTGGCGCTGCTGAAGCAGGCAATGGGGTTCGTCATCGACAACCTCGGATCCGCTGACCGCCTCTCCGTTGTCACGTTCAACCACGACGCGAGGCGCCTGTTCCGTCTCGTGCGCACATCTGACGCGGGGAAGGCCGAGGCGAAGCGAGCCGTGGAGTCCCTCTTCGCGAACGGGGGCACGGACATCGGCAAAGGCCTCCGAGTGGCCGCCCAGGTGCTCGACCAGCGCCGGTACAAGAACGCCGTCACCAGCATCATGCTCCTCTCCGACGGGCAGGACTCGAACACGTACTACGGGATGAGACATGATAGAAACGCTGCTAACTACATCAACCTTGTGCCATCTTCGCTAACCTACAGCGGCGCCGGCAACCGGCCTCCGGCGGTCCACACGTTTGGCTTCGGCGCCGACCACGACGCTGCGGCGATGCACACAATCGCGGAGATGACAGCCGGGACGTTTTCCTTCATCGAGAACGAGGCTGTCCTCCAGGACTCGTTCGCGCAGTGCCTCGGCGGGCTCCTCACGGTCGCCGTCCAGGAGGCCCGCATCGCGATGACGTGCCTACATCCTGGCGTGCGCGTCCGGGAGGTCAAGTCCGGACGCTACGACAACCGCGTGGACGCCGGTGGCCGTGCGGCCTCGGTGGACGTGGGCGAGCTCTACGCCGACGAGGAGAGGCGCTTTCTGGTACTCCTGGACGTACCTGCTGCAGGAGCCGATGATGGCGTCACCGGCCTTATCAAGCTGAGCTGCAATTACAGAGACGCCGCTACGGGGCAGGCGGTCGACGTCACTGGAGACGATGTCGTGGTCCAGAGGCCTGTTGAGGTGACCGACGAGGAGCCGTCCGTGGAGGTCGAGCGTGAGCGGCTGCGCGTGGCTGCAACTGAAGACATGGCGGCGGCACGGGACGCGGCTGATCGCAACGAACATGCCGAGGGCGCAGGGATACTGCGACGCCGGCTTGAGGCCGTCGAGCGTTCGGCGGTACGGATGTCCGGCGGCAGTACGTTCACGGCCCTGGAGGGCGAGCTGCGTGACCTTATCGCTCGCGTGGAAGACCGAGATGAGTACGAGACCAGAGGACGCGCATGCTTCCTGTCCGGGATGAGCTCGCACAGGCAGCAGCGCGCCGGCGGCATGCAGCTGATGAGCCAGAGCATACCGCTTAGTTTAGAGTTAGACAATAGTGATGAGGACGACGAGGATGAATGTGAAGAAGCTGAAGAAGACGAAGACGGAGAAGGATTACGAGACTGTTTGCGCTCACGGACTGTGGAGTACAAACGGCCTATCAAGCAGAGCAAAGGGTCGGCCCGGGCCTACGCGACTCCGGCAATGGCTGCGATGGTGAAGAGGTCGCGTGATCAGCGTAGGAAGACGGCTGCGGCGCCACCGCAGCAGCAGCAGCAGAAGAAGAGGCATGTCGAAAGGCAGCAGCAGCAGCCAGGAGATCAGAGTGAGCCACGGAAACGTCACAGAAAACATTATTAGATCACCACCCACTACTATACGCAATCTGGCGAAGCGCACGGATTACTACTCCCTACTCTGTAGGAGTTTATCTTAGATATTACTCCGTAGTTTGTAGAAGATCGTCTTGAGCTTGTTATCCTACAGAGTTAGTTCGTATTTGTGTTCTAAGCAGTTAAAATAAGGTATTTCACTCTGAAATTATTGCTCTGAATTGCTCTGAATTGGAATCAGAATCGAGATTTGCACGGATAATTTCACTCTGAAGTTCCTTTTACTATTGAGTGGTTTGATCGGATGACCAGCCCAATGCAGTTAGCTATCAGCCTATCACTATGAAATCACTGGCTGATAGTTCGTATTTGTGGAACGCATCAGTTTAAATAATGTTTAGTTTGTGTGATTACTCTGAATTGGAATCAGAATCAGAGTCGAGGTTTGCACGGATAAATTCACTCTGAAGTTACTTTTACTATTTGAAGTCGGATGATCAGCCCAACGCAGTTAGTTATCACTATGAAATCACTGGCTGCAGCTGAAAGTATCCATCTCCCCTTGCATTTCTCCCCTATTTTGACTCTCCTCACGGCCTCACTCTCACACTAGTACCACTCCCCGAGGAAACAAATCGAAGCCAAGAGTTTCTCTCGGGGATTAGCAGACCCGTTCAGCCCCAAACAGCAGGGTCTCTCTGCTGTGCCCGCGAGGACTGAGAATTTTCTCTTAAAACTTATAAAAATATTCAAAATCTTGGCAGAAGCGGATTTGGTGGTTCAAGAAGTAGGAAAGAGGTCCTAATTCTCGCTATGATCCATGTGTAGTTCCGAGAGGTCTAAAATGTTTCGATCGAATGGTAATTATTTTGATGTCTACCTAAATCACTGAAATTCAATGAGGGAAAATCTATGTAGAAGCGCCGCACAAACTCAAACATGTGCGACGGCAGGTTTTGGATGTTTTTCCCTATAGGAGCCGTAACATGCATGCATGCAGTAATCTAACGCTGACATCATCGCATTAATTACTAGATTCAAAAATTGAAAATGATTTATCTCCTAAACCATTAATCTGATTAGTGATTCGTTTTCACCACGAAATTCGTCTCGACGAGGGCTTCAAAACTAGATCACATATTGTTATGTTTGGATGAATTTTTTTATTGGTTCAGATTATGTTAACACGGTTGCCAGATTATCAACATACAATTGCCATCACAGTTATGTGCATATACTCCATATTTTTAGACAGTGAAATGATCTACAAAATTTAGAGAGCGAGCCTTGAAATGTGTCCAGCAACTAGGAGATGATACCATGCAACAAAAAACATGTATCATGCATTTTGCATCCATGTAGAATGGCGTAATAAAATTGGCAAATACGTTATTTCAATCCGACAATAAAGTAGCGAATAAATATGACAAACACATCACAAAATCTAACAACTGTCGGCATCTAGTCATGCATAACCCAACAAATATGTGACGATCTTATAAATATCGATAAACAATTTTTTTTAGTCTGAGAATTGATAATCTGGAAAGTATGAGAGAATAATCTGGCAATTGTTGATGAAAAAAAATTATCAAAACATAGCGACATGAGATCTAGTTTCGAAAATCTTGTGGCAACTAAGCCGATTCTGAAAACAGAACATCAATTGGGCAGATGATTTACGAGATAAAACATTTCAAAATTTGAGAAGTGAGAGAATATTGCATGACATCATTGTTTGCATGCATCGTACATACGAAGGTGAGATGGCTCCACGTGAATACTAATTAGTGGCATGCATGTGAGTGTGATGACTAATAATTGCATACATGTAAGTGTAAGAGACTAATTAATTACGCATGCATGTGAGTAGTGGGAACCGCCGCACGGAAAATCAAATGTGCGGCGCCGCCGGATAGTCCAGTCCTTCAGTGATAGCAAAGTTGGATGAAAAACTTGAAAAAAAACAAAAATTCAGATCAAATTAAAAACTAAAGTTTTGATTTGATTGATGCGTTTCTTCACCTGTTACTGGAAATAGTTCTCTGGTCACTTGTAGTGACAACCTGTCATTGCGGTATTTTCGTCATGAACTGTCTATAATGTACTTCAAGTGTTCTAGTGCCATTCCATCTGATTCCGATTATCTACTTGTGTGTTTTTTAAACTGGATTTCTACACAGTGGAACAGGGACTGAAATATCGAAAAATGGCTTCACGGTATTTTTTTTTCTAGATTAACAGGGGTTGAACCCCCGTTCCATTGCATTAAAGCATAAAATCAATGCAAACCGATCCATTGGTTAGATTCAAAAATCATGTTATTTCAAAAAAGCCAAATTCCCCACAAGACAACAGTAGAAGTAACATAGAATTGTTTAAATCTTTTGTTACTAAGCCAAACATCACTCTTACTTCTCCCCGGATATGTTTAGCTATAACGCATTCAAAAAATAAATGTTGCACTGACTCTAATTTGTTGCAGAAAACAAAATCTAGAGATTTTTTTTAGGAACACGCGAGAAAACATGCATTTTTCTTTTATAGATAGGAGAAGAACCAAATAAAAATATCCACTCTTACAACTCCCCAGACATAGATCACTAGAAATAAAAGGGAACATACCCACAAGCTTCCACCTGTCCGCCTCTTCAATGATGGCATCTAACAAAAACATTTCCGTCCTTGACTTGTTCTTGAAGATCCAATTATTTCTCTCAATTCAAATAGATCGAAGCACTAGGAGGAAAAAGGACCGCGCTTGAGGGTGGATTTTTGAGGGCCATGTGTTGAGCACACTCGACCACCAAACAAGGAGCACATCCACGACAGATGGGGCAAGAGAGGACCGAGCTAGACTTCACAAGACCTCAAACCAAATGCTCCTCGAAAAAGGACATTGCAGAAGAAGATGCTCAATTGTCTCGGAGTGTTGAAGACAAAAGGTGCAAGAGTCGTCATTAGATAGGCCATGGCGAAATCTTATGTCGCCCATCCAACAACGGTTCCACACCACTTTCCACACAAATAACTTGAATTTCACAGGAGCGTTGCATTTCTATATTGGGTCATGTAAAGGCCAAAGAGTGTGTCCTTCTCTAAGTTATCTCTTGTCATGATTTTGTTTTGCGAAAAAAAGTTAAAGGAACACTGAATCGTAGGTGGTATCTTAAGCTTCCACATAGCTGGTATGAAGACATGTTTAATACCTCCATAAGATGCAGAATACACCTCAGTTGGAGTGCACTGCCAGATCTAGGAGTGAAAACTGGTAGTGGATAGTCCATATTATCCGACATTCGTATTCGAGAAATCAAAAAGTGAAGTGGTAATATCCGAATATGGACGTATGTGGAAATGGATATGGTAAATATCTGGATCCATTTTAGAAAACAAGTACAAATGTGGTATTGCATTTTGAAGAAAATGTGGATATGAAACGGGATGTATTCATATCCGAATAAGATTATGTTAGATAATTTCAGTAATTTGACCCCAATATGCCAATTAACTAAACTAGAGAAACTAACAAATCGATCAGATGTTATTTTATGTGATTCAACTAAAAACTACTATGCATATATTATATCAGTATATTTATCTCTATCATTATAGCTGACTCATTATAGGACACGCGTTTATTATTTCCTCATATTCGTATCCGCCTCCGAACTGAGAAAACATCTAACCCATATTCCTATTAGATTAACATCTGCTCCGAATTCGTATTCATTAGCATCCGTATCCGCATCGTATTCGTTGTGAAAATATGAAAACAGATATAGAAAGGACACTATCCGATCCACATCCAATTTGTCTCCACCTCTTGCCAGATCAGATCAGATCATCTCTCTTTTCCTATCTCTACTAGTTTGATCAAGCCACTGCAACAACTTTTTTTGTTGAGGCAACCCACTGTGTATTTTTATTTTATTTTTTATATATAATAAAAGTATGTACATATAGTAAGTTGCTTGAGAGGAGCAATTGGCTGAAGCCATAAGCCCAAAGGAAAAAAATGAGGCCAATATTTCTTGAAGGCAAAGAAAAGTTGGTGTAAAGAAAGATCAAAGTAACAAACCAGCCAGGGGAACAAATAAGGAGAAGTTGGGAATCAATAGTATACATGTACACCCGCTCTAACTCCACATTATCATCGTAAAAAGAGTCTCATAGTGGTCATGAGTATAGTGCAAGTAATTAGAGAAATGCATTTCGGGTCATAGGTGTGCATATGAACCTATTATGTGAAAATACAATTCAAAATGTAAAAAAAATATGAAATAAATTTTCCCATGTATATCTAGACATTTTATGTTGGCACACAAATTTTAGGAAAAATAACATTTTTTGTGTCACATGTAAAAAAGACAAATTTTGATGCTTCAACATTACTATTAACTTAACATTTTTTTGTCTTTTTTATACAAACAATGCAAAATGTTCGTTTTCCGCGCAAGCTTGTGTGAGAACATAGAATGTCCATATGTACACGTGAAATTTTACTTCCAGTTTTTTTGATATTTTTGAGATGTAATATTTATGCATTTTCAATAGTAGGTTCATATGTACCTATGAGCCAAAACACCACCTCCAAGTAATTATACTTCTTCAATTTTTTTTTTTTGGATATTTTAAGGTGGACTGCATAAAGATCTGAAATGAGTGAATAGACACAATGAAATACGTTTAGATACATATATTATGTGGAAAGGTGAGGTCTACAAACATTAGTCCAACAATATTCATTTGCAAAATAAAAAAACATTGCACCTGCATTCCAACATAACATAAAGTAAAACATGTATATACATATGCCGAATGAAAATTTCAAACTTTTTTTGAACAAGGAAAGGGCCTAGAAGGCCCTAGAGATATCATTGCATTACACGTGGTGGGTACATAATTACAAAGAGGACCTCTAGCTTCTCTTGCACCGATAAACCAGTATTTGAAGTAAGGCCCTCCAAATTTGCAAAAAGAACCCCGAGACAAAAAGTAAAAAAGCAATCGGGTCCCTGGGCTCCTCCACCACCAACCGCCGGCGACCTCGAGACGCTGCCGTCGAGATACGATGCCGATATGCTCGATAGCATACTTCCGGCGATGCTGCTGAACCGCCGGCCGATTCTCCTCCACTGGGGACGAACCACTTGGCGGCGGAGAGTCGACGAGCTCCGACGAACAGAGCGAAGAAGAGCCTCCGTCTTGGAGGTTGCAGATGGGCCGCCATGCCGGCCAAAGATCGTGCCGCCGACGAGGAGCGACGCGTGTTCCTCACAGACAAGCTTCGACGATGAAGCACCATAGCACCCTGCAGGCAGGCGCTGATGAGCAGGGTCCCAGCTCGTCGGATCACCACCTCTCCTCTCGCCACCATGGCGAGCCAGAGAAGAACGGAGCGACTCGTTGGAGCAGCTACTACACCAGCAGAGAGAGCAGGATCCCGCCACCAGAGACAAAACCGGCCAGCCTCTCTCCAGCTCCTCCTCGCCACCATGGCCGGCCAGGAAGGCTTTACCTGTGTTGAGATCCAGGGGGGAAGAAGCGCTCTCAACCACCAGATTATTGGGGAAGACGCTGCTGCTCTTCGTCTCTCCTCCCTCCGGCCATCGGAGCAGAGGAAGAAGGAGAAGCAGCCCTAACTTGGCCCAGATCCGGCGGCGGAGATCTCGGCCATCGTCTTCACTACGGGGAGAGCCCCCAAACGGCGGCATACAGCCGCAAAGCCACCAGAAAACAACCTAAACTAAACCTAGACTACTCCGGCGCACCACCTCCACCGTCTCCGGCCGGCTATTCCGGCGGAGAGGCTTCGGATCGGCCCGGCCGCGGGAGAGAGGCTACCAGTTACTGTAGAGCGGTGAGAGCTGGTGGGGGGAAATGAGGGCCGTTTTTTACACCGAAAAATTTAAACTATGTTGCCCCTGAACAAGCTTTCAGATTCTAACAATCTAACCAGCACACTACTAGGAATTGTCTTACCGCCGGCGCATTTCTGTTCTCCGGCGATCACCTCGCCGGTGGTATCATCCTACCGGTGGCACTTTAATAACCGCCAGGGGTAAACCAGTTTATCATCGGCACCTCGCCCATTTCGCCGGCAGTAACGCATACAAGAGAAAAAAAATGCAGAAAAACTGAAATACAGATCTGAAGCAAAACTGAACCCAACAAAAGAATGCTCCATACATTCAAACTGAATAGAGATTATACGAAGAACAATTTAACACTGAAATTCTCCAACACTTGACACTAATGGAGTTTGCACATACCACTAAAATATGTACCACCGAGAACTATCATTGAATAATGGTTCTGTGTGCTTCACAATTAGGCCATTTCACTTGCACAGTTTGGCATAAAAAAAAACATAGTTAACCTCCAAAATACTCACAAAATACTAAAGTTAGCCCCAAAATCCTAACTAACCAAGTTCTAGATACTAGAATAGATTTCCATCATATATAAAGACTATCATCACAAGTGGGATCTGGGGCTAAAATGACAATGTGTTATTCATGCACCACATTTTCTCCTTTCTTGTTGACATCATTCTTCTTCTTTTTTGCCAATGAAAAATAAAATAATTAGTGTAGGATGAATGATAAGATCATATAGGAATTTCTAGATTGCACCATATATTTGATCCTTTTGTTGTTGATGTGGCTTATGTTGACTTCCGCTTTCTCTTTCACAACTTTGCAATCCAATTTTTGGTTCTCTCCATATTTTTTTTTGGATTAAATATCCCTCTGTTGTGCAGCATTTAGAAAGTAAGTTGCTTGTTACATATTCGGGTCAACATTTTCTTGTTCGTTGCTTGGTTCATTCGTAGCACTAGTATATGCATTGAGTTTACAATCTAGCTTTGGACCGACGGAATCAAATGCATTTTCTAACAACAAACAATATTCTTTGGAGTCATCATTTATTTCTAAACTGAGAAATTTGTCAGAGAGATTCTTGTAAAGAAGCATAACTTCTATTTTAGGATTTTCTCCATATTTTTCCCTTGCATGTCTAATATACCTTTTCGGATTAAGTTGATATATGCCACTACAATTATTACGTGTTACTTTCAGCCTTCCAGTGGCATTTTTCAAAAAATGAAAATTGCAATTGAATTTCTCAAATCTGCAATAACTGTAGTGGCATCTAATTAATTAGGGCTATGCTCCGGTGTCCCCCACTACGAACGACGTTCAGGTGGTAAACGTGTGTTTGGTTCGTGACCAGAAAATATGGATGATCCCATCCCAAAAGCCGAATATTTCTGAGAAAGGCTGGACCATATGATCCGTGAATTTCATGACTAATCTCACTAGCCGCCTGAGAATCCATGGCCGTCGACGCGACTCCGACACCTGCCACCGTCGTATGTGTGGCTCCCCAGCTCAGCGGCGGCCACCATGTCACGGCGAGCGGTGGGCTTGCTTTTCCACGTGGCTCCTCAGCTCGACATCGGCGGCCTCCAGGGCGCGGTAAGCGGCGGGCTTGATTTTCAACGTGGCTCCCTAGCTCGGCGGCGGCGAGCAACGAGCTTGCTACGTCTGCACCACACCCAGTCAACAAAAACGGCCTCGCTAAATATGTGCGGGTAGTGACCTTGCTAGGCACGGGTAGGCGGCCGCCCGCTAGGTCCGGCCTCCACCACAAAGAAAAAAAGGACCCGTTAATTACTATTAACCGGTGTGTTAATGGCATATTTATCTTTTTCTATTAATCGTTAATTAAACATATTTTATCCCATCCCATCCTGTACATGTTTGCCCATGAACCAAACACACATGTTAAGTCAATCCACGAAGGGGTATCAGTAGAACATAGCCATCTAAATAGAACAAAGTTTAGGGGGGGGGGGGGGGGGGACACCGGAGCAATAGCCAATTAATTATTTGTTGTGCTTATCTGGCCCATCTCTTTTACAAATAGTGCGTTGGCATTGGCTTTGTATTTAGTAAATGGAAAACTTTTAAACCATATACACACAATATTCCTTTCCTATTGAAGATCATACATGAAATTGTTTGGGTCAAAGGATCATCCATCACTATATGCTCCTCCTCAAAAGTTTCATCCAATCTCCCAATAAAAACTGCATACATGTTTCATGGGACGGAAGGGGTATTTGTTATTTCCGTCCAATGCTTTGGCACATGCACATGTAACTATGGATCTTTTGTGCTAAAAAGATAAAAGTGAATCCTAGTGTATAAAAAGATAAAAAGTTCTAGGCAGGTAGCTGTGGACCGTTGGATGTGTATTGGACGCTGGATAGAAGGGGCCAGGTTTGCAAGTACGGAAGTACCTGAATCCTAGTCCCATTTGTCCATCCACACCCCACATCATTGTTCTTTCGCGATAGGACTCGCTGTTCCCCTCTTTCCGTGGCGCTCGGAGCAGCCAACCACAGAGCCCCGCGGCAGGCCGGCGGCCGACAGGCGGCGCCGGAGAAAGGAAAACCCCTCTTGCCCCGGTACTCCTCCTCTCCTGGCTCGTTCCTGTCTCGGTTTAAGTTTCAATTTTCGTTGAAAATCTAGTTTTGGTAAGCTCCTTCTAGTTTCTGATGTTGGTGATCTCGCTTCTCGGGCAACACGGGCATAGCCTGCGCTTTCGATCGGCAACTGGAACGAGGCGCCTCTCGTTTGGTTCTTGTTCTGTGTTCTCCTGTGCTACGCTCACCGACTGTTTGACCAACTGTGTTACTGGTGCTGCTTGCCTGCTCTACTGCCGGCTCTAATTATTAGTATGCACACCAACTATTTGATAAGAGGTGTTATGCGCCTGCGAACTGACTGTTTGATGAAACGCTCACCCTGCCAACCTATCCTGTTGTAAGTATGAGCCTTGGAACCTACTGTATTTCCTTTCACACAAGTACTCTCTCTGTTAGGGATATTCGTAGATCATCAATTTGACCAACATAACATAAATTGTACATCACAAAAATTATATTATTAGAAAGTAGAACATCTGAACTTTCTGATGATATATGTTTTGTAATATATACCTTGTATCACGTTGGTCAAATTTACGACCTAGGGATACGCGCCGTCCTTATAATCCCTAACGGAGGGAGTAGAGACAACTTCATCACCAATTGGGAGGAGGTTACCAAATTCAACCTGATACACCCATCCAAACACCAGAACTGTGTATGTTCTTGCAAATGGCGCTCTATACTATCCAAAGCATGGATGAAGAAATGGTTTTATTTATAATTTCCAGTTCAGGTTTAGAAGCGAACGGTAGGATCTGTTCAGTGTTTTGTAATATAATATATGTAGTTATTTATAGATATGAAACCCGTTTTTAAATGCATTGCTGGACTCACTTCACAGTTTACGACCATTGATGTGGTGTGTGACTGAATTGTTTGGCTATATGACAGGTTGGTCTTCCCAAATAACTGGTCTCTTGCTACATTAAGCTCTTCTGCTCTTGGAAATGGCAGCGCCAAAGCCCATTTCTAGGCTTATTTCTCACGTCATTCTTGATCTGGATGGCACCCTCTTAAATACAGGTGACTGGGAGTTGCAAAGTTTTCGTGTATTCAGAGTTGATCTTTCCAAGTTAAAACTCTGAAGTCTCATCTTTGCGTACCTTGTTTGTACCATTTGGCAGATTGCGTCGTAAGCCAAGTGCTGAAACCATTTCTTGTAAAAAATGGGAAAAAGTGGGACAGTAAGAAAGCTCACAAATTTATTGGGAAGACACCTTCTGAAGCTGCAGCAGTTGTTTTAGAAGATTACGGACTCCCTTACTCCACCGAAGAGTTCCTTTCTTTGATAAATCCAATGTTCAGCGAGCAGTAATGTCACTGGAACCCCTTTGTACTTCTCGATGTTTTGCAAACCGCATATTTTAACCATGCAACTGCAGTGGGACATTTATTCCATTTTGGCTGCATTTGACCATTTACTTGATAAAGTAGATTGGTTAGTTAATTTTTTATTGTGCAAGTATATGTTTATTGCCAATGTTCTTTCTCCCTGTACTTTCTTTTGAGTTACCGAATACCATTGGTAGCCTACTTTTGAAAAAAAAAAAAAATCTCAAATGCTGCTACTAGAAATCTTAAATCATGCCGTGCTGAGGTGTGTCTATGTTCTTGTGTTTGCATCTGCATATGCACTTGTTATGCATTAACAACGGCATGCTTGGCTGTACTGGACTGAATAATTCATGGAAACGATAATAATACAATGTTATATAGGTTGTGACTTTAATATATCTCCGTGTTTTATTAGTACATGCATATTATGCTACTTTCATGCTCCTCTACAAGCAAGCATCTGGTACTACCATTATGAGGTTTCAATGCGAAAAAAAAGGAATTTCACATTTATCTCTAGTATGCTTTAAAATTGCACGGCAAATCACAGGCGAAGGAATTCTGCAAATGAGTAGCAGAATTACGTGTAGTAGCTCTTAATTAAGCCCCTTCGATGCAATTTAAACAACGAAGTGAAATCCGGGTATAGTGCAGAAAGTACTTCAGTAGAAAGGAAAAAAAATATCCTCATTCTAATTGTAATGAACCATGTTTAAAGCTCTTTATGACGATTTTCTTAGTCACTTTTGGTAAGGTTGTTATTGGTATTGGGCATGATGACATAAGCAGTAAAATTTTCTCATGATGTAATGTGTGTAAATAGTCCTGAAAAAAATCTCAATGTATTTTCCGCTTGCTATCACATTCCTTCAGATTAATGAGTAGAATATTTAATTTCATATCGCAGATGGGGCAATATAAAAGCTCTTCCAGGAGCTAATCGGTTAATAAAACATTTGAAGAGTAACAGGGTACCAACTGCTGTAGCTTCCAACTCTTCAAGATCAAACATTGATTCCAAAATTTCCTGCCATCAAGGTACCCTTTTCCGGTTTCCCCTGCTTCAGAGAATTCTGAAATCTTCATGTTCTTCTTTGTATTTAGTGAAATGGTATATCAAGTAAATAACTCTTATGATGTATAGGATGGAAAGAGTATTTCTCTGCAATTGTTGGTGCAGATGAAGTAGAGAAAGGAAAGCCATCACCAGACATGTAAGAGAATGTGCTATATAATGTTTTCATTGCTGATACCCTATGGATTTGTCATATTTATCTCATTTAGTTGCTCCTGTTCTGCTCAAGATTTTTGGAAGCTGCAAAAAGAATGAACGCTGACCCTTCGAACTGCCTAGTAATTGAGGATTCCTTGTAAGTTTAGCCTTGGCTAACTTTCGGTTATTTATGTTAATGTTCTGTGCATGGAATGGTTACCTATTTACAATATGTCACACTCTGCAATATAGACATTTTTTGGTGGAACACTTTTTGATTGGCATGGAAATTTGGTTTTCATTTCTGAAAGCTACATGTGTGGCTGCGTGCAACGAAAATATAGTTTCAGTAACCATTTGATAGCTTCTGTGAAAATCAAGAAATGCATTTCTTGCTTTTTTTTAAGAAAAGAACTTTGTCCGTCTACTTGACAGAGATAATTTCTGATATGACTGGTCTTCCACATCATAATTCATAACAGCCTACAGTTGTACTACTTGATTAATTCACTTAATAATATTAGTTATAAATCTCAGAAATTGTGTGCAACACCGATAATTTTAAAAGATGTAGATGGATTGGCGCTCCATATACTTCATTCTGTAGATATATTAGGTTTACATCCACCACCTTTATAATTGTATTGTTTTTCTGATCTGCACTAGCATTACTGGCTTCGCTGTTTATAGTTTAGCCTGCAGTGTCATAGAAACCATATAACTCTAACATAGTCACTTAATGACTGTGCCAGGCCAGGTGTTCCTGCTGGTAAAGCTGCAGGAATGCATGTCATAGCTGTACCTTCAGTACCCAAAAGGACTGATGAATTCAGCTCTGCTGATGAGATTATCAATTCCCTCCTTGACTTAAGGCCTGAAAAGTGGGGTTTGCCACCCTTCAATGATTGTATGTTCTAATTCTTTGGACTATCTGTCTATCATTCTCAACATTATGGACATACTCAGTTTACCTGTTTTTCATTTTTCTGCGTAGGGATTGAAGGTACCTTGGCAATAGAACCATGGTTTATTGGTGGACCTGTGATCAAAGGTTTTGGCCGTGGTTCTAAAGTACTAGGAATACCAACAGGTATGGTAGAACATGCAAGTTGCAGATAAATTGCACTAGCATGTTTTAAGACTCCGAAGAGTACAACGTGACTTCACATGCGACTTCTACAATTGGTTTTTTCATGATACTGTGTTATTCGTTTTGTTCATTCATGGACCTTTTTTGTTCATTCGTTTTTTTTTTTAATTCTAGCTGTCCTACTTCCTGTTACCAGTTATGTGTTTTGACTTTTGAGTTACTTGAAAAGCCGCTAGACAAACCAATGCTTCTAAGAGTCTAACTGACTCAGTAAGATGCATCAATCGTTTCATGCTGGTTTATAGCACCTAAATGAAATGGATGTTATATAGCCACTTGTCCCTTTATTTTCATGATAATGCATTTCTGAGTTTACTTAATTAATCAAGTTTACTATGCATGCATAATCTGATTATTCGATAAGATTTTTTGGAAATGTTGTATGAAAAGGGTTTCACACAGTAAAAAGAGACTCCTGTGACACTGAGAAATTCATCATATCTTGGATGAAATACGTTCTGTTGGAATTAAATATATACTCTAGTTCACGTTTTTGGTTTTTTAATAGCAGTACACTCCTGATCACTGATAGTTTTATATTTGTCTGTCTTGTAGCGAACTTACCGGCAGAAAACTTTTCCGACATACTGTCAGAGCATACATCAGGTGTATACTTTGGCTGGGCTGGACTTTCAACGCGAGGTGTATATAAGATGGTCATGAGCATTGGCTGGAACCCTTATTTTGACAACACAGAGAAGACCATTGTGAGTGTTCTTTACACAAGCCGTTCCATGCTTAGTTATATTAATTTGTTCTAAATGGCATTAATTTCAGGAACCATGGTTGCTTCATGGTTTTGATGAGGACTTTTATGGAGAGGAGCTGCGCCTTGCTATTGTTGGGTACATCCGACCTGAGGTGATTGAGGACCAAACGACATTTATACTGGCAAAAATAAGTTTCATTTTGGCTAACTTGTGACATTACTTCTCAAATGCTTAGGCCAACTTTCCATCGCTTGAGAGCTTGATAGAGAGGATTCATGAGGATGGGAGAATAGCAGAGAAAGCCCTAGATTTACCAGAATATGCCAAGTACAAAGACTCACCATATTTGATAAACCCTTTGCAGCAGGGCACAACTGTTAATGGGAACGAGGCAGAGTAAGAGTTCAAGTGACCCTCGAGGTGCCTAGAGAGAGGCTACCGGACACTATTCTATCTTTTTGAGAACTTTATCAGAACTTTTGCTGATTAACACCCAGCAGTGGTAGTATTCTACCGCCTAAAACCTGGAGCTTCATATTTTATAATTTATACAACGAGAACTGTGAAGATGGTACCTTCTCTGTTGAGTTTGTAAAGTTCACCATCTTCGCAGGTTGTTACTTCATAAGTTCTTATCTTGTGTTTATAGAGCAACAGTCAGCAGAACGGAACAAATTAGCACACATCATCTCGAAATTAACTTGTGGGGCGAACTATGACGAATAACAAAGATCAAAGTTCGTATCTAAATCATCACCCTCTTCGACCCAAAACTAAGAACATTAAGCTGCATACGGCTCTTTGATGTGCAGTATTCCAACCTATAAATAGAAAACACCCTTCATTTTAATGTCATGCTTGTACCGATTCTATAGGTTTTCATTTGCGCCGAAGTTTGATTCCATTGTAGAAAAAGCAAAAGATTCTTACCAAGAGGTTTAAATGATTGCAATTTCCTATGAAATATAGTGTAAAAGACCCCGTTTAGATGCGTAAAAAATTCCTTAGAAAACATTTCAATGGGATCCAAATCCTGAATACTTATGAAGCTATGTCGGTTCAAGTGGTAAATAGGGCTAAAACATCGATTTTGTACAACAAAAATACAATGAGAAGAGGAAAGGAAGAGTTGATGAATATTTTGGGTTTGTAGCATGAAACTTCGGATGGGAAATATCTGGGTCTACCCATGTACATTGGGAGACCGAAGGCAAAGTGCTTCCACTATCTTAAAGAAAGAATTTGGGCACACATTCAGGGCTGGAAGAAACGCTTTCTTTGAAAGGCGGGCAAATAAATTTTAACCGCAGTTGTGGCTGAGGCCATTCCGACATACGTTATGTCCTGTTTTGACTTGACAAAAGGATTTGTGTGATGAGACTAGCAACATGATATATCGCTACTGGTGGTACCAGCAAGACGATGTGCACCATTCGCATTGACTAGGCTGGGAGAAGATGACCTTGCCAAAGTAACAAGGGGGGACTCAGCTTTAGAGACCTCCATTCTTTTAACCTTGCCATGCTTGCACGGCAGGCTTGTTGTTTACTCCGGTCACCATATTCCTTGTGTGCATAGGTGTTATGAGCAAAGTATTTTCCAGATGGCAACATATTACAAACTACCGCAGTACCCAGGATGAGTTATATGTGGCGTAGTATTTTGAAGGGTGCCGAGGTAGTTAAAGAAAGGATGATTGGGAGAGTTGGATCCAGGGAGAATATCAGGATCTGGTCAGATCCATGGATATCAAGTGACGAGACTAGACCTCTGTCTACAGTCCAGGAATCACACACCATTACACACGTATCTTAACATGGGACGAGCAACTAGTTTGGCAAACTTTTTTAGTGCAAGAGATGCTACTGACATCCTTAGCATCACAATGAGTGAGGAACATGATAACTTCATTGCATGACAATTTGATCAGAAAGGTTTGGTTTGTTCTCTATCAGGTCAGCATATCGTGTCCATACTGAAATGTTATGGCGCGAAAAGATACCATTACAGAAGAGAGCAGTTTCGGACATCAGTGGAGAGAAAAAACATGAAACTTTATTTGAAATCTGAACTACCTAGCCAAGGTTCGACACTTTATGTGGCGCTTTGCCCACAACATCCACCCTCTACGAATGAATATAGCTAGACGTGGAGTCAAGCTGGATACAAGATGTGTGGTGTGCAATAAACTATTCGAGGATGAGGGACATCTTTTTTTCATATGCAAAGATGTTGAGAAGTTATGGACAACTACATAGAAGGATCATGTGAGACAAACTCTTTTAAAGGTACAAATAAGATAAAACCCCACAAGGTTCCACCTACTGTTGTTCTTGAAGATTCGATTGTTCCGCTCATATGCGTGATCGAGTCTATCAATTAAGATATGTGATAGTTAAAATACGTGTGTAATGGTGTGTGATTCTTGAACTGTGGACGGAGGTATAGTCTAGTTTGATCATTTTGTTCCATGGATCTGAATAGATCCCGGCCAAATTGCGGCACTTGTCATAATAAGGAATGCACCGTGATTTAGCCTCTTGAGAATCTAAAACTAGTAAACAGTCCTAAGGTAAGAGCATTGAAGGGGTAGATGATCGATAGTCTTAGAGTGCTACAAACATAAAGGCATCAATCAACATTTGATAATCGAGCATTTTCTTCTCACTATTGGTCTGCATATTCGATCTAAACAACAATCCTCGCAGTTTATCAAATTCCTGTTTCATTTTCTGGAGAGAGTGCACTACCAAAATCACACCTGAATCTGACATCTCTACTACTTAAAAAATGGGAAGACGTTCCGTCGTCAGACAATACCATGGTCCGTCCTCATTCCGTCCAACTTTTCCTCAGATCCCGTCGCCCGCTCCATCCAACCTTTCCTCAAATTCCGTCGCCCCTCATCACTCAAAAACTCCTCCTCCTCCTCCCACATCGCCGTCCTGCCGCCGCCTATGCCGCTTCTCACGCCTCAACTGCACCGCGCGCCACCACGCGAGCCTCTACGCGGCCGCCCGCGACGACCTCCTCTAACGGCTGCTGCCTTGAGTCCGTGTACCGTATCTCCCTGTCGCCGCCTCCCCCAGTTCCCACAGACGCCGTGCCGGAGGCCTGCACCCAGCGACATGGACAGTGCGGCCGAGCGCGCGGAGAGGTATCATATGGGAGTGACATCCGCGACGGCTCGTCACTGTTGCGGCTTGCTCCTCTTTTTTTGTCCAAGCTTGACTGCGTCGACGGGTTGGGGACAGACGAGAGGAGCAGAGACGCCGCAGGGTCACGAAGCAGCGAAGCTCGCGGAGAGCTCGGGACTAGGAAGAGGTGGCCCGTGGCCATAGCGAACCAGAAGCTGGCCGAGATTGACACCTTCTTCGCAGAGATAGATGCCGTCTGGGAGAGCGTGGAGGACGGCTTCAGCCCTTTCCGCCTGCCGCCCCGGCCAGGGACTTGATCGAGGAGGTCGAGGAGGAGGCTGGCGACGACATCAACATCCAGAGCCAGAGGCTCGGCGCGCTCGACAACATGTTCTTGGTCAGTGGCGCTGGGATAGAGGTGGTCCAGAACTTCCACCACGGCGTGCACGGCAAGGGCGTTTCAGGGAAGATCTCCGACGGCTGCGGTGGTAGTAAGGGCAGCTCCTACTCCATGCCGAAGAAATCCGTGCTGATGCTGCTCATGAGTCCTGGAGACACGAGCGCTCCCTATTCCAACAGCGTCCACCATGTCGACATTGAGACCGGGAAGGTTGTCACGGGGTGGCGATTCCAGAATTATGGAACTAACATCAAGATGCGAGACATTACTAACGACAGTAAAATCGTGCAGGTTGAACCCTCTGAGTCAACCTTCTTGGGACCGGATGATAACTTGCTCTGCAGGTGGGATGCGGGTAGCTCCTCCGAGTCACTGGTGCTGCATTGTTCGCACTGACATCAGTTATCACAGGGGATCAACTTCCAGTCTCTGTAAGTACTTGGAATGATTCAATTGTTGTTGGTTCTGTGGATGGAAAGATGATCGACGAGAATGGAGAAGACAGTGTTACCTGAGCTTGGATCACCAACTACTCACGTGGATGTTACCTATGATGGGAAGTACATTTTAGGCATGACATACATATACTTGGTGTTCATTTGCACTGCTTTTATGCACAAGATGGGAAATAGGATGGCAAGACCTAGCTTGCTGAAGCTCAGTCCACTTGCTTCGATCTTGGCTGGGAATGACAACAAATTCCATGGTGGACAGTTTTCATGGGTAAGTGTCAACCTCTTAGGGAATCAATGCTGCTAGAAATCAATTAATATTTTGGTCTTTAACTTATGTACTTTGCTTTGAAACATTTTGTTCTGATTGTACCATGGCTACTCTAATCATAAGAGAGGCATGCTTACAAAGCTTTTGGTTTGTACATCAAGTACAATGCTTAAAATTTTCATATGTTCTGGTTGGTAAATTTTTCTGACATGTAGTGACGCCTTAAGAACCTCATGCTTAATGTTTACTGCTGAGAGATATTATCTTGAACTTGTAAAGATTGACAGTGGGAGTTATGTACCGAAAAGTTTTGAACATGTGCTTATCCACCATCAATGTTAAATAATGTATTCTTCATTTCTGACATCTTCTAATATCTCCTTGTGACTTAATTTTACTAGGAATGAGAATATTTGTACCTTATACACTCAAAACAGAGATACTGCTCAATGCACAAGGTGGCCATGTAGAAATAAGCTGCGATGTATTCTTCAGTACTTGCATTCCTGCATCTTGCACCCGCAGTCCATAGCACGATATCTTTCTTTTATCTGTGTGGGGCTGTGGGCACTGCAGGGTCAAAACTCAAAAGTGAAAATTGAGATGATTAATTATGTTTTTGGTAAGATGCCACAGCTTGGTAAGTTGGTCGTATTGTATTCAGTTCAGTTTCTTCTTCATTCTTAATTTGTCACGAGTTATTTAGTGTTTTTGATTATGTTGCCTGTATTGGTCCAGGGCTTCTCCGTGTGTGTAGAAAGTAAACGAAATTCTCTTTGATTTATCACATGTTGGGAGCATAACCCAATGATGTTAAATTGTTAGTAGTTTCAGATAAAATTGCCAAAATTGCCAGTGAGATATCTTCAGAGCCATTTATTACACTGAAACAGACTAATTCTCTTTACCACTGGCTACTGACAAGTGGTACATATCTGAGGTCCAGTATTATTGTTTATCATCAATATTTGATTTCTTACAAAGTACTTCCTCCGTACCAGTTTATTAGGCTAACACGTAGTTCAAGAAAAATGTTTGATCCTAAATTTCGTCAACAAAATATAAATCCACCTATTGTGTTCAATTCAGTTTCTTCTTCATTCTGAAGTTGTCACAAGTAATTTAGTGTTTTTGATTATGTTGCATATACAGGTCCAGAACTTCTCCGTGTGTGTAGAAACTAGACAAAATTCGCTTTGATTTATCACATGTTGGGAGCATCATCCAATGATGTTGAATTGTTAGTAGTTTCATATGAAACAGACTAATTCTCTTTACCACTGGCTACTGACAAGTGGTACATATCTGAGGTCCAGTATTATTCTTTATCATTAATATTTGATTTCTTACAAAGTAGTAGAGGCCATTGTAGAACATTCATGTTGTGTTTTAAAAAGCTTGCTGCCATCATAGTTAGTATTGTCCCCAACCATATGCAGTAGTAGTGATTATCTGATGTCCTTGTAGGTGAGAAGATAGATAGTGAAGTGACAGGATGAGAGCTCTAGATCTGATATTGTTTTGAGCAAACTTGTTGCTCGTACCAAAACAAATCAAGTGCACTTTTTTTTTTTACCTAGAAGTAGTACATATATTTGATTATTATGATGGTCGGACCTCCTTTTCAGGTTCACATGGTTGGACACCCATCTGTGGACATGGAGGTTGTGATGGGGATGACTCTGAACATGAGAAGTTGCCTTGAGCTTGGCGAGTGAGGTAGATGTCGTGGTCTCGGAGGTGGGGGAGTACAGAAGAAAATGAGAGACTTGAGGACGGCAAGAAGAGGAGGAGGAGGAGGCTTTGTGCCTAACTGATGTACTGCGCCAAGGCCAGGGGGTTGGCGCACGCAGGGTTGTGGGTTTCTCACCAGAATTTTGTTTGTTCTTTCCAATAAGTTTGTTGTGGACTATCCAAATCTTGACCAAACATACTCTCTTCGATTCATAGATGCACCGGAGAGTAGTACATATATCAAATGGTTCATAAATTCTGGAGATGTATTTACTCTATCATTGTAGTTCTAATAATTAATTTCCTGTTATTGAAGATGACTGTCTATGTAGTAGGAAAATCAACTTTTGAGGTCCATGTCTTTGCAAATACTGTCCCCTGGTTAGTAGCAGTGTGCACTGATGGGTTCCTTGGTACAATAATAATAGATATGTAACTAAATATCCTCAACTGATATGGTGCATAAATTTAGGAGATGTATGTACAACTTGACATTGTAGTACTAAGAATTCCTTTTCTATGGTAGTCCTCACTTGGGGGCGCTTGCCAAGGCTTTCGACCATGGGCATCACTGGTGGACTGTATCCATCTGTCTGAGTTGGTCCTCTTTTGTTTTATGTTTTGTATTTAAATAGTGCTTCGATCCAATTTTTTCATGTTTGAACTTGTGAAAATGTAATGATTGAATTCCTTCATCATGGGATCTTTAATTGAGAATATGCAGTCTGTCCTCGAGCCCTTTGCAAGAAAGTGCTATGTCATGCTTCCATTCACTTCTATGCATAATGAAGTTGAGAGAGGAGGAAAGTATGCATATGTTTACCAAGGAGGAGCTTCTATTTTGTAATGATGGCAACCTCTTTCCGTTGGATGTATGATTCAAAGCCATGGTGCTGTCAACATTGAGGGTTGCATAAGCAAATCAATGTGTAACACTATATGCCAGTAAGGAGCCAGAGGGCATCAAGATTGAGCTCTCCATATGTTGTAAATTTGAGGTGTGCAGAATGTTGCTGCAACACACATGTGCTGGAACGGGAGGACTAGAGGGGGAGTCACACGGTTTATGAAGTAATCAGTTTGGTGTGTGAGGATATCTCAATGAGGCAATTATATAATTTTTTAAGG
The DNA here is from genome assembly GCF_019359855.2 of Lolium perenne. NCBI lineage: Eukaryota > Viridiplantae > Streptophyta > Magnoliopsida > Poales > Poaceae > Lolium > Lolium perenne. Next base: position 113,363,507 of record NC_067244.2, on the reverse strand, counting down.
GTATTATATAGTATGACATGCTAATATCATTTTATTGAGTAGTATATTTGGCCACTCACAATGGAGCAGCCCATGTTTGTGCTTCGCTTGACCGTGAGGGAGTTTTGGCCGTCTCAAGCGTTAATTCAGTAAAAGGTCAAGGTCCATGATACAACTTGATATCTATGTTTCCCTTCGCTTGCGTAGTACACCATGGCTCACCTTTCCACTATTCCATCTCATGCTGTTGGTTCTTGTTGTAGAAAAAAGCCATAGGTTGTGATGCGAAGTTCATATTTAAGCCATTTATTTAAATTATTTATATGTATTGTTCCCTTCGTCCGTGGCAACGCACGGGCATTTTACTAGTGAGTACAAAAATTCTTTCGAGTAGACGCCTCGAACTTGAAACCTTGGCTACGGCCTACGGGGCAGCAGCGGCTCGACCAGGAAACCCAGGCAGACCCGGTGCGCTCCCGGAAGAAAAAAAAACTCTCCCGAACTGTAAATCTCCCATCCCGACCTCACCGGCACCGGCGGCGAGCGCCCCCCATGGCGGACGGCGGCGAGATGGACGAGGAGGCCATGATGCGCACCTTCTTTCCCACATCCTTCGGCAAGGCGCCTTCCCGCCCAAGCGCCGCGTCCCACTCCTCCACCCTCCGCAAGCCCCAAAACCCTAGCTCCAGCTCCTCCACCTCCGCCGTCGAGGAGGACGACGGCGTCCTCGTCGGCCCCCCTTTGCCGCCCAGGGACTCAGCTCGTAGCCAGGAGGATGAAGAGGAGAGTAGACCCATGATTGGGCCGCCCCGGCCGCCTGCACAGCTGCCGACGGTGCACGAGGAGGGTGAGGACGAGGACGGCGACATGGTCGGGCCGCCTCGGCCTCCTCCGCCCAAGGAGGGGGGCGAGGAGGATGAGGACGAAGATGATGACGACGACGAGGATGACGACGACGACGACGACGATGACGATATGGAGGATGATGGGGAGGATTTCGGCCGGATTCCTCTTAGCAACGAAATTGTTCTGCGGGGGCACACAAAGGTAACTGCACGCACAAACTGTTTCCTTTGCCACATCGAATTGGTTTACCTTTGGAATCGTTACAGCTAGCTTTGCTCGAATGCTCTATAATTTCTGGATACCTGTGGCAGCTCTTAGATTTCTTATTTGTTTCGCTTAATAGCCGAAATTAACTGGTTTGGGAAGACAAAATGTGTAAATTCACACTCAGCACGTATTTAGAACATTCCTCTACATGTGTCTTACATGCATATACCACATAAATTTTCTCTAGAGAATTTCTATCATTAAGACCCCAAAGGAGGCAGGAATAGAAGTCTGAAATTCTTTACTGTTCGCCAATCTATTTGGTGTATGCCATGCCAGCTCTAAATATGTTCAAGCAGAATGAGTTTTTGGTCATTGTCCAGCTTGCCGGTTCTTGTTAGTTAGTAGTAGTTGAATGTTCAATCCGTTGTAAAGTTGGATACATCCACAAATTTAGAATCGAACATGGACTAGCATGTTCTTCGTGTAATCCTCAAAGGTGCCTCCTGTAATGCTATCCAGAGTCGTCCGGATCACGCTGCTATAGTTTCAAATGTATTTAGCTGCGTAATAATCATTTTATTTCCTTTGCAGGTTGTCTCAGCCCTTGCTGTTGACCCTACAGGATCCCGAGTGCTGTCTGGCAGCTATGATTATACTGTACGGATGTATGACTTCCAAGGCATGAACTCGAAGCTACAGTCATTTAGGCAATTGGAACCGTGTGAGGGACATCAAGTTCGTAGCCTGAGCTGGAGTCCAACATCAGATCGATTCTTATGTGTCACTGGTTCAGCTCAAGCCAAGGTATTCATTTTTGCTATCTTCCTGAATTTCCGAAAACCGCCGCCCCCTAGGATTAATAACATGTCATTTACATTATGCTTCCAATCAGATATACGATCGGGACGGGCTTTCTCTCGGTGAGTTTGTGAAGGGTGATATGTACATCCGCGATCTTAAGAACACAAAGGGCCACATTTCTGGACTAACTGCTGGCGAATGGAATCCCAAGTCAAAAGAAACTATATTAACTTCATCAGAAGATGGGTCGTTACGTCTCTGGGATGTTTCGGACTTTAGTGGTCAAAAGCAGGTAAGTTGAACTATTTTTTTCTGTTCACTAGATAAAAATGCGCCTTTGTTTATTTTTGCACCAGATCAGTTGTTTAAAGTGAATTACTTGTTATTCTGCATGACTAAAGCCCCAGCTCCTCTCTAGTATTGAATACTTGAACTTCCCCATTACATTTTCAACAGGTCATCAAACCTAAGCTAAAAAGACCGATGCGTATCCCAGTTACTTCATGTGCATGGGATCATGAAGGCAAGCGTATTGTTGCTGGGGTGGGGGATGGCTCCATTCAGGTACATTATATATACTGCAAAATTTCTTTAACTCCCCTATCACTTTGTGTTTAGACGGACAGTTTGGTTAATATGTTTTATGACCTGAATGATATGTCTTCTGTAGCTCTGGACCATAAAGACTGGATGGGGAAGTAGACCGGATATCCATGTTGAAAAAGCACACACAGAAGATATCACTGGGGTCAAAATTTCTACAGATGGGCAAATTCTTCTGTCAAGAAGTATGGATAGTACTCTAAAGGTAATTTGTCTTGCACCTATTAGGATTTGAACTTTTGAGGCTTCAAATGTTTTTTCGCAGAACTGCCTTAACATGATATGGGCCTACCATGCATACCTGTACACACTAAAAAGTTGATTGGTATTTAGGTTAAGTATCATTCCAGCGAGCCTTGCGTTTTCATCTACATTTCCCTCTTAAAAATATACGTTTGCTTGATCTTGAATATTCCATGTTTTACAATGAAAGTTGGTAGCAAGCATGGTTTAGTTGAGTACTTGAGCTGTCCACTTGTTTATTCTTTGAGGACTTGAATGTACATGTTAGGGTATAGATGTGGAGGTACATTGCTATGTTCCTGAAGCATTGAATTATTGCGAGTAATGTCCTTGTGGATTAAAAGGGAGGTTTACTAGCCATGATTATTACTAGTTCTTCAGTTTCAACCTAGCAATGCATAATGTGTTCAGTTAATATACTGGGTTAGCTATTTTTGTGTTGTTTTGTTGTATTGTTGTCATGTGAATATATGATAATGGTAAGCACTGCAGCATTGCCGTCCTCTTCCTCTTATTGGGATATATTATTTCTAAATTGCATTGGAAATATTTTGTAGATATGGGATTTGAGGAAAATGAAGACTCCTTTGAAAGTGTTCGAAGATCTGCCAAATAACTACGCAGAGACAAATGCATCATTTAGCCCAGACGAACAGCTTGTTTTTACAGGAACCTCTGTTGAGAAAGATGGCAGGAACGGAGGACTACTTTGCTTCTTTGATAGAAGGAAACTAGAGCTTGTATCAAGGGTGGGAATTTCACCACATTACAGTGTCATAAGGTCTCTCTGGCATCCAAGGATTAATCAGGTTATTGCTTAGTACTTGCAGATTTACTGGGGCTGAATTCATTTTGAGGATATTACTCAGTTATTGAACATCTCTATCTCTGCAGGTATTTGCAACAGTTGGGGACAAGAAGGAAGGTGGGACTCATATCTTGTATGATCCATCTGTAAGTCAGAGGGGGGCTCTTGTATGTGTCGGAAGAGCACCGAGGAAAAAGTCTGTTGACGATTATGAGGTGCAACCTTTAATACACAATCCACATGCACTGCCTCTATTCAGAGATCAACCAAGTCGTAAACGCCAGAGAGAGAAGATGATGAAAGACCCCCTCAAATCGCACAAGCCAGAAGCACCTGTTAATGGTCCAGGATTTGGTGGTAAAATTGGTACAACAAAAGGCAGCTTGCTGACACAGTATCTCATGAAGGTAATATACATATTAATCGCTCCTTATCTTATATATGTATGGCGAACTTAGGTTATTTTTGTACTCCTAAGTGTGTTTTTGTGTTTCTTCCCAAAGTATACCTACTTTAACTTGACAGCACGCTCAATTTAATTTTTACAGGAAGGTGGTTTAATCAAGGAGACCTGGATGGATGAAGATCCAAGAGAGGCAATTCTGAAATATGCCGATGCTGCGAAAAATGACCCAAAGTTTATTGCGCCAGCATATGCTCAAACTCAGCCAGAAACTGTCTTTGCAGAGTCTGATTCTGACGGTGAAGAGAAAAAATAACATATGGATGTAAGCTATTTGTTTCCAGTAAAATGAGCTATGATACACCAAGATTCTATTTTATGACAGTGAATCTAAGGCAGTGATTGTTAAGTTTCTTGCACAAGTCCCACACCATCCTTCCTTACTGAGGAAAAAATAGAATCTGTGGTAAGTGTCGAATACAAATTACCACGAGTTCAATGTCAAATGTTAAACCCGCTTATTTCATTGTTGAATATTATACTTGTATGCATGTTATTAGGTTTATATAAATCATATTATGCAATCGAGAGACACAAAGTTCCAGTTTAGGGCTTGGAAATAACACAACTGAGTTAAATGCCCAACTTGGAAAATCGAGTAAGATCTCTGCCACTCACATTAGAGGACCAATTATACTTGAACCCAGGAGGTTTTGTTCTCAGTACTGTGTGCTCAGCCGTCCACCACTAGATATCAGAGTTCCAAGTTGAATACCATCTTGTTAATACACACTGCACAATTTTACTTTCTGTTTTTATGATGTTTGATCACTCATGAAATAGTGCACTACAATCCATCTTGTTATGCCAGTGTTAAATGTCCCTGCAATCCAGTCCCTCCATTTCACCCAGTTCATGATATGGTTCATGTGATTTCTGAGTTAAAAACCTTGCCGCAGTTAGGGTTGTTTGACTACACTCATGTGCGGGAAAGTTCACCCCCCGCCCCCCCCAGGATTAGTTAATCCAAAGGAAATGCCCTTAGCCTTTATTTGTCATTGCTTGGTACAGCATGTTAGCATCTGTGCAGGGTTATTCTGTGTCTGTGTCTGATTATTAAACTGTTTTACAGAATTAGCAACCTTTGGGATGTCAATATTTTTCTCAGGATTCTCATGGAAGAGTTGTAGCGCAGGAGAACAGCCAAAATAAGATGGGCACATAAAGATACTTGGCAAGTGAAGAAATACCATATCAGATTAGGCACGCTGTGTTTTTGCTGTGCGACACTTCACGAGCCATTTATGGACATTACTGGTTAATCACAGTTGGCACCCTGTTCGTAACGCTGAAACACCAGTGTTATTGCTTTCACCTCACAGAAAGTCGGTTCTGCCTAGTGCCTGCAGTACGATTGCATTGTGAGGTTTTACTTTTTATTAGACCTTGTTATAGAGATTTGTGGCTGGGGTGCAGAGTGCCCAACGAAGACCGCTTTCCTGATTTCCAGATGTTATTCTAGCTTGTGAGCATTTTATTGGTTTCATATTGGGTTGATTTTCAACATTTCTTCATCCGCCTTTCCTCTTCTCATTTACAAAGTGCTCGTACTTCTGCCATCCATTGTGACTGATGATCATGGCGTAAATCCCGGAAGGTAAATCGATAATGCATACATTGTGAGGTCAATGCGAGGAGTCTCGTCCCTGGAGTGTTCAGCGTGAGTGAGGCTGAGTGCTCTCGGAGGCTTTAGCCAATCGTGCTGGAGCCATGTCAAGTTTGTTTCGGAGACAACTACAAGTGAACTATAACGAGCTACTCAAAATTGCATGATGCATTCTTATATGTTGCTTGCTGACAGTTTTTAGCAAGCTACTCGTGAAATTTACGACTTGAGCCGACTTTTATTTAGACTTGTGAAGTTTACGGGAGCCGACTTTTATTTAGACTCTGGTTGTTGAACGAAGTCGAAACGAGCTAATGTGAGCAAACAGCGCGTACAGAAGAGATATCATGCAACCAGAGGTCCATAGCGCAATAATTTGATTCAGTTTGGTCATAGCGACATCAACGTCAGTCCTTTCCTCCTTTTCCTTTTTGTGAATAATCATTTCCGTTGTTGCTATGAAGTTGCTGGTGATTTTTTTCAAAACAATATGAATTATTTAATATTTTTCAGGAATGATACACATTTTCAGAAAATTTCAGAAATGTAACTCGGTCGGTTATCTAGTCGCCCGATCGGCCGGCGGATTGCCGATCAGGCCGTCGTCCGGTCTGGTCCTTGACAGCTCGTCAGACGGCAGTCCGATCCCACCTGTCAATCGGCGTAGCCATCGGCGAGTGGCCTGCTAGGCTCCGACAATATGCATGATCACTGCATTGTCGTGCTCTGGTAATAGTCTGGCGTTCGTTTTCCCGCCATTCTCTCCCGCCTTCCTCGACAAACTTTTTCCCGCCACCTCTCTTCCACCATATTCTCCCCCTCTCCCGCCATATTTTCCCGCCACTTTCTCCCGCCACATTTTTGCCTTTTTTCTATACTAGTCAAGGGTACATGCTTCGCATGTTGAGATAAATAGATGATATTTAAAAGTATTTAACTTAGTTTTTAAGAAAGATGCATAATAAATACTATACTCTCACATCTGCGAGTGCTTTCTGTTAACACGTGCCTAGATATGTTAATCTCACGGAGTTTATCGTCAAAGTAAATGCGCATAAATATTACTTCCACCATTTTAAAATATTTTATTTTCAGGACAGTCGAAAGCCAAACAACTTTAAGTTTATCCGAGTATATACTTGAATATATCAATATATAAATGACAATTTAAATTAATTAGATTTATTGTAAATTATATTTAGTACTATAGGTTTGACATTATTGATGCTTACATATTTTTCTACAAATCTGGTCGCATTTGATTTTTCTTTACTCAGGACAAACCTAAAACATTGATTATTTTGTATTGTAGAAATTTAAATTTTAAGAATTTTAATTTTAAATATGATAAATGGAGCCATTCCACTTACTAATAAATGATATTCGTGGGAAACATGACTTTATTCAGAAAACATGAGAAATATGGCAACTTGACCCTCGTTTTCCAGAACAAAAATAATACTGCACTTTGGAGGTTGTTCATGGATATAAATCAAAGAACTATACAAAGTTCGATTGCTCAGACTATAAATATAAAATCTATTTGTAAAATCGAAAGAAAAAATCGAGATCCAATAACAGTAAGACATATTTATAAAAGAAAATACAAGCTGCTCCATGTAATTTAAAACGATTTTCTCATGTTTTTCGTTTCTCATAATTAATATTTTCTGCGCCATTACCGCGGTCGCTTTAATTTCTAGTTGGCCGCTAGCTACTGTAGAAATGCATGCACACTCTCGTGTGAGAGAGCTAGAAAATTCCAGAGAGCGCACGCGACCGTACAGATTATTCAAAAGGGTGGCTGCAACACAACAGTGGGGTAAGACGCAAATCCCTGCCTAGTCGGCCGTTAAAAATCTACCCGCGGTTTGTCTACTTTACTTTCTCGTTCCTCTCACAGCCATCTCAGATTATATTTGTTTCTGAAATTAAATCTTCGAAGGTAAAATCTTCTGATCTCACCACTAGATTCAACATGGACAATGCTATAGTAGTTCCCTCACGACGTCGCTAGGGTGGGCTTTGGCTAATGTGGAACAATGATCTGCATATTCATGTTCATAGTGCTAGCTTTCATATTATCTTAGCTACCGTTGTACATAGTACTAGTAATATGAAGTTTGGCTTAGTGTGTATCTATGGTGATCCGTATCATCGCCAAACTTGCCAAATCTGGAACGAGGTTGCTGCTTTTGTGTATGATAATTCTAACCTCCCTATGTTATGTATAGGGGATATGAATGAGCTTTTATATGATTTGGATAAGAACTCCCCTAATATAAATCGCCCTCGCATGTATGCTTTTCGCACTTTTGTAAAACAATGTGGTCTCTTTGATTTGGGTTTTAGTGGTCCCGCCTACACTTGGACAAATAAAAGATTTGCCTCTAAACCCACATTTCAAAGATTAGACAGATGTTTGGTTAATGGTGAATGGTGTGCTACTTTTCCTATATCAAATGTCTACAACATGCCCATTATTCATAGTCTTAGTGACCATGCTGCCATCTTGCTTTCAACTGAAGGACTTGTTCGTAGAGTTAAACGTTCATTCAAATTTGAAAATTGGTGGCTTAAAGAGCAGGATTTCCAAAATTGTGCAAAAGCTGATTGGAATTCTACCAGAAACAAATCCTTTTCTTCTAGGACTAACCATCTTGCAGGTACTCTTAAGATTTGGTGTAAGAAGAAAAAACCTTTGAATCAGGAGCTCAACAACTTGGAGGAACAGATCAAGCAAATTCAGATTCAACCTTTAGAGCTGCAAGACCACACTCTAGAGGCATCTCTTGTTGCAAGGTATGAACAGACAATGACTAAGCTAACTGATTCTTATATGCAGAGAGCGAAAAAGCAATGGATAAAGGATGGAGATAGAAACACCTCCTTTTTTCATAATGCTATAGCAAAAAGAAAGAGACGCAATACTATTGTTTCGGTTAAGGATGAAAATGGTGTAATGCAATATATGCCAGATGGGATCAGCAACACGTTTGTCAATTATTTTAGATCCATATTTGCATCTACGAATGCTAACACTGGCAGGCCATTCATGGGAACACAACCACCACAAGACACACATGACTACACCTACTCTCTTCCAGATAACCAAGAGATATTTGACACACTGAAGGACATGAAAAGGAATGCGTCGCCGGGACCAGATGGCTTCAATGTTGAGTTCTACATAGCAACCTGGGAATGGATAGGACAAGATGTGGTGCAGCTGGTAAGGAACTTCTTCCAAACAGGTATTATGCCAGCTCATATCAATGACACTCACATCGCTCTTATACCCAAAAAGCTTGTTCCTCTTGTTCCAGCTGATTATAGACCCATTAGTCTTTGCAATGTCATCTATAAAATTATTGCGAAATGCCTGGCTAATAGACTAAAACCTCACTTGCCGGATTATGTGCATCATTCGCAACAAGCTTTTATAGAAGGTAGACGGATAAGTAATAACATTATTATTGCTCAGGAAATCACTCACTCTTTTGCATTGAGCTCTTGGAAAAATCAAAGTTTCATGCTTAAGATTGATCTGGCAAAAGCTTTTGATAGACTTGAGTGGAACTTCATTGTTGCTGCTCTTAATCGTAAAGGGTTGCATGGCCATTTTATAAATTTGATCCACTCGTGTGTTTCCTCGCCAACTTTTTCTATTGTTATTAATGGTCAGCCGTTTGCGAGATTCCATGGCCATAGAGGGATTAGACAGGGGTGTCCCCTGTCTCCCTATTTATTTGTTCTTGCAATAAATGATTTGTCCATTGCTCTTCAAGAAGCTATGTCGGATAAGCGTCTTGCAGGTATAACTTTAGGGCCAAACTGCCCTCCGATCCACTCACTACTATTTGCAGATGACTTGCTGGTTTGCGGGGAAGCTACAATGCATGAAGCCACCCAAATGAAGAATATTCTGCAGGAATTCTGTCGAAGATCTGGACAAACTCCGAACTGGAGCAAATCGGGAATAATTTTTAGTAAACATGTTCCTCTTACCACCATTCATTCTATCAAACAGATATTTCATGTGCCTTTCATCGACAACAACTTTGTTCACCTAGGCCACCCCCTCATTTTACCAGGAAAAGATAGAGCTTCAGCCTACAATTTTGTCTTCGACAAATTCAAATCCAAATTAAACACCTACAAGGCTGACAAGCTTTCCCATGCTGCAAGACTCGCTCTTATCAAATCTGTCTTTGCCTCTATCCCAGTTTATTACATGTCCAATATTCTTTTCTCCAAAATTTTTATTGCAAAGCTCATCGCCATTATCAGGACATTTTGGTGGACTGGTGTTCGAGAAGAAGCAAGTGCCAAATCGCTTTGTCTCAGGGCTTGGAAAGATATCTGCACACCAAAAAAAGAAGGAGGCCTGGGCATTAAAAATCTCCAAGCCACAAACCAGGCTCTCATACTCATGGCCGCTTGGAGAATTGCAGAGCATCCAAATGACTTTCTCCATGCTGTGTTAAAATCCAAGTATTTTCCAGACTCTTCTATTTGGCGCCCAAATCCAAACGCTCCTCGATCAGCCTTCTGGGCCTCCATCATCAAAATTCTACCAATTCTCAAGGACCACTCTTTCTACCAAATTACACAAGGCCAAATTTCAGTGTGGAGTACCCCTTGGTGTCAAAATTGGACTCAAATTTATGATGCTCTTATCATTCAGCCCAGCAGCTTTACCTATCCGGCCCAAGTCAGAGATCTGTGGATACCAGATCAGCAAACCTGGAACAATCAACTCATTGACACTTTGTTCCAGCCTCCGATGGCATCCATAATTAAGAACACTCAAATCATTTGCTCAGAGGATGAAGACATTCTATGCTGGAAACTAACACCCACGGGTAAATGCAACACTAAGACTGCATATCGCGCATGCCTACAAAATTTGCAGGAACATGGAGAGCCAACACCAAGACAAGTAAATCCTGCAACAATCCAGCTGCTTAACAAGATCTGGGAAAATAAGCAGGTTACTCCAAGAGTGCAAACTTTTGGCTGGAGGCTTCTTCGAAAAGCTCTAGCTACAGGTGCTCGAGCAGGTAAGTATTCTAAACACATAAGTAAGCTTTGCTCCAGATGTGGCATGGAAGAGACTGAAATTCACTTGTTTTTTACTTGCAATTTTATTAGAGCAGCTTGGTTTACTGAGCCATGGTATATTAGAACGGATGCTCTGATCTCAAATACTACCTCTCTCACTCAAGTGATTCTGAATCTGCTAAATATGAACCATCCGCATGCCACTTTATCCAATATTTTAACTTTTATGTGGTGCACCTGGAAATCTAGAAACGATAATTTGTTCAACAGGAAACAAAGCCACCCTAACCAGATTCATCACATGGCGGAGGCGATAAAGCATAGCCTGGAGATGGTGGATGTTAGCCAAGCCCCTACTAATCAAATCAACACATGCAGGACATCACTTTCATCTATGCAGGTTCATGGCCAAGTGAAAGGGCTGATTCTGGGCTCTTCCAAGCAGGAGCGTATGGAAGAAGAAGAAGCACCAAAACAAGGCACAACAATTACAACGGATCTTACAATAGAAGGCCCCAAGATATATTCAGATGCGGCGTGGAAAACAACTGAAGTTTCTGGAGCAGATGGAAGGAGAACGACAGGTCTTGGAGTGTTTTGTCAAGTTCAGCAGGATCATCAAGTCACAAGTATCTTTGTCCAGGCATCATCCGGAATAGCTCTGTCACCGCTGCATGCTGAATCCTTGGCGCTCCTTCTTGCATCTAATACAGCAAATCTGCTACAGCTTCGCCAGGCCACATTCCTAACAGATAACTTAACACTTGCAAAAGCTGCAGCGGCAACCAAAACGGCAGATCCACAGGTTCCCTGGGAGATCAGGAATTACATTGCGCAACATAAGAAGATTACAAGAGGCTTGCGTCAACAGATCTACCACATAAGCAGGGAACTCAATGGAGCAGCACATAACTGCGCACATCAGGCAATCAGACATTTGCAGTCTGAGCCTACCTTCAGATGTTCGAATTCAGCTCATGTGCATGGCTACTGCCCTACACTTCTAGCTATGAAAAATTTAGAAATTCAGGGCATTGTACTGCATGTTGTAAACTGCTGTTGAGCTGAATAAATATGGCGCATCTGACGCCTTTCCATGTTCAAAAAAAAAAAAAAAAAAAAGGCACCGAGCTGCAACATGGCCCACAAGGTATCAGACATGCATGCGTATTTATTTTCAGAGATGGGCACGCAATGGTTCCAGACCAATGCCGAGCACCTGCGATGTAACTGTTCATGGCGAATCCAGCTACCGTCAGCCTTTAGATAGAGCGGTCCAACGGTTAGGATTCATGCTCCAAACTCAATTCAAAACTGGCACATTATATAGGGGTATTGTCAACACCCGGGTTTTTAAGTCCAGATGCCTGTTATGCCATACATCGCAATCCCAGGAATATTGTTGTTGCGAGACATAACAGTTGAATATCATAAGTCATCATTCATTACATACCATAGTCGTCTTACAAATAGAGATCACATGATCCAATATTACACACATAGTTGATCTATTGATCAACATACACAAAGTTCATAGTTTCATAGCGGAAGCGTAAAGTAGAAGGGACTCTTTAGTCCACAGGCCAACGTCTGACGTCAGAAGATTCCCTAGTTGTCGTAGGCGTCCTGCTGGTCGTCCTCTTCATACTGCTGTTCTGCTTCATAGTCTGGCCATTTGAATAGCCAGGGACACAGCCGTGAGTACTTTAAAGTACTCGCAAACTAATACTAATGTAAGTGATAACAATTCTAGTAAGGGGTGCTAAGCTCTAGTTTATTTTGCATAAAGCCAATTTTAGTTCACAAACATTTTAGTAAACAACTCCTCATGTGCTAACTAACTCAAGTGGGAACATTAGTGTCATTCCCACAACTCGTTGTGATTCAAAGTCAATGTCACCTTTCAAGTTCAAATTCACAAGTCACCATTCACCATTCATCGTTTTAGAAAAGTTCTGATGACGGAACAGTATGGCCTTTCCAACTGTCCATGACCGCGGACGCGGCTATTCGAATAGGTTTAACTCTGCAGAGGTTGTACACTTGTGCCACAACAATTGCAATAGCTCGTCAGGGGTAACTGGCCCTGATTTATCGTACGCAGTACGCGAACTACCAATCATAACCTTTCATTTACATACCCTAGTATAGGCACCTCTCCCCATGAGTTTGGCCTCCCGGTGAAAGCAAACCGCCAACCCGGGAACTGCACAGGGCTTGGCCGTACGATTCACCTCAATTCACGTCATTTCACATCACTTCACCAGTACGGAGGTAGCCTCGGCATAACCCCTATGACGCTTGTTCAGAGGGAACCCATACTAAAACACATAAATTTCCAGCTAAGCCTTACCCAGATTCAGGTATTGTGGGGGTACTTGTAAAATTGGAATGGTATCGCATCCGAACCCAACCATCAGTTTTGGTAAAATTCACCAAGTTAGTCACAGATCATATTCACCTTCAAAATCTTTCAATAGAATGACTCATCATTCCAAGGTTTTCAAAGTCATTTCTTTTCACAAGTTCCCAACTAGAGTAGTCACTTTTAATTTAGCACTAGCATCTAGGTATGAGGGGTGCTAAGAATTTTGCTTTGCTTCTAGGCTAACTTTAATACTCTTGTACTAATCTAATACTAACCAAGTGAATCATGAATCAAAAAGTACTTTGATAAAACAAAAGTAAATAAAGCTTGTAAGGTAAAACTGGGAAATAGGATCATAAGCATAAAGTAAACGGGGTAATGCCTTGCTCATGGTGAGCTTTGCACTTTGCAAGAGTATTATCTTGCTTTGCTTGAGGGAGACTAACTTTACCACTCTAGTAAATTTCTCTACTTTGACCCAAGTTAACTATAAAAGTAACTTCTTGAGAAAACAAGTAAAAACTGGTAAGATATAAACTTGGGATAGGCTTATGTAAGAAAAGATAAGATTCATGGTGCCTTGCCCCAAGGGGCTTTGCACTTTGCAAGAATATTAGCTTGCAACATTATAACTTGCAATAGTCTAGCTTGCATTGGTAATAGCTTGCCTTGGTTGGTGATGTGATCAAAGTTTTCTTGCTCTTCCTCTTGGTAGAAGACCTCTTCTTCTTGATAGTCTCCGGTACTAGCGTCTAAAATACAATACGGGATACACAATCATCATACCAAACTTATTTACTAAACTAAGCACACACATGATTCACACAACTTAAACTAGCATCACACCTTACTATTAAGTTGGTGAATGTGTTTTTCTTATTCAAGAAAAATAATTTCCTCTCATACTAACTTAGGTGTTACTTTTAATTATTTAGAGAAATAATTTCCTCTCATTATCTTATTAAGATTTAATTTCTCTTATGAATAATATATGACCTAGGTTGACCAAAGTCAACCTCTTCATACTTATCATCTGAGAAAATGATTTAAATGAGGTTCCATACCTCATGCAATTTAATACTAACATGGTAGTGATTTAATGTCACCAAATAACTCAATATGAGATTATATAGACCATGGTCACTACCTCATGTTGAATTACTTGAGAACAAGATTTAAATGAGAGGAATACCTCTCATATGAGTTAACACATAGTTGTAACTAAGTTAACAACTACTATTGAGGTGATTTAATATCATCAACAATTCATATGAGACATATATGACCAGAGTCTCTACCTCATTTTGAATTGTTCATGACAAGATTTAAGTGAGATAAAAACTCCCCTATGATTTATTACTAGTTTTGGACAATATCTTTGACTAGAAATAGCCATATAGTCCTTTAATTAATCTAGGCCATGATCATTCAAAGTAAGCATGGTATATTTTTGCATAAACAATTAGTACAAGTGTAATGTGATTTATAGGAGTTGGAATTAACTTAAAATCATTTGTGGTTGATTTTTAATAATTATTCTAAGGCAGAAAAGTCCCTGTCTTGTTTATTTTGGTACATTAATTCTACAACAGAAATGGGTTTGAATCCAATTGCATTGTGTAGAGAAAACTCTAAGCTTTCCAAATATATAAAATTTGTAAAATTTGGCCAAATAGATTTGGAGTTATTCAATTTCTAACACAGCATCAGTTTGCAATTTATCTAAAAAGAATTAAACGAATTTGAATTCAAACAGGGGGACGGGAAAGAAGTGGGCCGGCCCAGCTGTGGCCTGGGCCACGCATGCATGGCGCATGCACGTCGGGCGCGGGCGACGCACGCAGATCGTCGGATGACGATCCGACGGCGCTGGGCCGTCGTCTTCCTCCCGAACCAGGGATCTTGCGGTGGCCATAACTTTCACCTCGGAGCTCGGATTAAGGCGGGGTTGGTTGCGTTGGAAAGCTCTCTTCAAGGGCTACAAGATGGGGTAGGAGTTGGAGGCTATGGTGACAAAAATCTGGGCAGTTTTGAGGGTGGCCGCCGGGTGCATTCCGGTGATGTTTGGGCCTTGGAGAGGCAAGGAGGGAGGAGGAGAGGCTCAAGGAGGGAGAGGAGGATGCTGCTGGTGGGGTGGTGTGTCCAAGAGCAGGGGGAAGTGCTCTATTTATAGGTTTAAGGATGGAGAGGAGAGGGGATATGGTGGCATGGGGTGGACATGATGTTGGGGGGGACGAGGTGTTGGAGGGGACAAGGTGTTGGAGGGGACAAGGTGTTAGAGGGGACAAGGTGTTGGAGGGGACCAGATGTTGGAGGGGACAAGGGAACATGGTAGAGTAGTTAGGGGCATTAGGGTTGAGGGTAGAGTCACTATTCCAAATAGTGGCAAATAGTTACATATTGGTATTTTACAATTTTGCCCAAATTTGATTGAGTTCATATGGTTATAAAATTTGAAAGTGATGAATTGAGTTGAGTGGTAAATGATCAGAGACCACTATGTGTGGTGGTGGAATTTTAAAATTCAAAGAATAGCCAAAAGGTGCCAAAGTGAGATTGTTGATCATAATAAAAAGTCTTAACTTTGCATGAGCATAATTTTTGATCCAAGATGAATTTGGCATGGTGGTCTTTACCAAAGTTGTTCACCTTGATGTGCTCTTGGATGACATGCAAAGAATTGAGAAAGTTTAGTTTGAAAAACTTGAAATAGAGAGGCTCAAAGTAGTGACCAGAATATAAATGGCAGTTTTGACCATTATTGTATGTGAGCCAATTTTGAGTTTGGATTTGATTTGAATTGTGTTTCTTTGATTCCAAAAGTTGTAATGAATGTTTAGTAACATTATTCAACTAATGGTGAAGATCAAAATGGTCTAGGGTCAAAATTTATAAAAATGGCATAAGCCATATGTGAGGGTTTTGTGATTTTCTAACTTTTATTCTTTTATTTCTCTTTGCTTTATTTTGACAAGAGTGAGGTTTATTTGGCGTTAGATTGAGTTAGGTGAAAGGTTCAAACCATTTTGAGGCAATGGAGGTGGCTAGGTCAAGATTGGATAATTTGGCTAAATGTGTATGTGAGTGAAAAATGGAATTATCTCACTATTTGATTTCTCTCCATTTGATTTGACTTTTCTTGACTCTAATGTGATTCTTATTAGTTTAGAAACATTTTCAAACCATTGAAACCATTTCAAATGGTCTTGCTCAAAGATTTGTAAAATTGGCCATAATACATGAGAGGTGATGTGTCAATTTTCATTATTCTTTGTAAATTGTTTATCTTGCTTTACTTGGGCATGGGTTAGGGTCAATTTAGTATTAGATTAGGTTTAGAGATGGTTTCACACCATTTGGTCAAAGTAGAAGTGCATAGGACAAGAATTGGTGAAAATGGCTATGTGTCACATATGCCTCTATGCATATGTTTGATTTTATTTTGTTTCTCACTTGAATTGGTTGGTAAGTACTTGGTTGAGTGTGTTGAGGTATTTCCAAACCATCTACCAAGGTAGACAAACAAAGTTTGAGCATTTGCAAAAAGTAGCCATAGGCTTGCACATGCCTTTTTCTTATTTAAGATCTTTCCTTTTTATTTTGTTTTTCAAAGGTTGGTGATAAGAGAAACGAGGTTTAGGGTTTAGTAAGTTCTGCAGTGGTTCACCACCATTTAGCAAAGTAAGAAAGGTAGGGTTCACAATCTACATATTAGGGCTTTATGCCCACATATGTCTTTTTCTTTTATTTTGATTTCTCAAAATAGATCCAAATGATTTTTGAGAAGGTTAGGGTTTAGGGTTTTTCTTATTTGATTTCTTTCTATTTAAATTTTATTTGGTTTGTGATCTTCACTTGATCACTTTAGGGTTTTAGGTTTTATCACATAAGCATAATAACACTCATCATGGCAAAACACAAATATTAGGTATGAGCACTAAGCATAGCACTCTATGTAAGAAAAGTTTTTGTTGGTTCTCATTTTTGAAAAAAGGAAATTCATTTTCTCTTTGTTTTGAAATTTGGGGTGTTACAAACCCTTCCCCCTTAAACAAATCTCGTCCCGAGATTTTAAGAAAAGTTAGGTTCCTAAGAGAGATTGGGTGATATGATTTAACAGGGAAACATACTTGGCATGGCCTGAGGTGCTTCTTGAGCTTCTGTGGCAGTCATGTTGTAGAAGCGGCCGTTGTTGTTCTGGTTCTTTCTTGTGGCAAAGCGGCGTTGGTTCTGACCAGGTGCAGCGGTGTTGGCGGCAATCTTGGCGAGTCTCTTGGGGCACTCATTGGAGTAATGCCCAACCACTCCACACTCATAACAAGTGATGGTGGCCTTGTCCTTGTTGGCGATGGGGATGGCGTTGCTTCCAGTCCTAGGGCCAGTGTTGTTGTTGTTGTTGTTGCCGTTGCTGTTGTTGTGGTTGGGGTTGTTGTTGCTGGTGTGATTGTTGTTGTTGTTGTTGTTGCCTCCGGGCTTCAGGGGTCCTCCGTGGTTGTTGGTGTAGTTTGGGCGGTAATTCTGAGCAGGGGGCTTGTTGTATTTTGGAGTATATCCTCCAGATGAGTTGTTGCGGTACTTCTGGGTATTGCTGGACCCATGCTGGTTCATCATCCGGCGTTTGCGGTTCTCGTTGGCTTGGTGAAGCTTCCCTTCCATCTGTATGGCGGAGTCCACCAGGGCTTCTAGGTCAGCAAAGGGAATGTTGACCAGTACAATCTGCATCTCGTCGTGGAGTCCGTTCAGAAATCTTTCCTTCCGCTTCTCATTGGTGTCGGTCTCATCCGGGGCGTACCTTGACAGAGTAAGGAATCTGTCACGGTATTCTACCACGGACATTCTGCCTTGCTTGAGTTCGCGGAACTCATCTCTCATCATCTTGATCAGTCCTTGGGGCACATGGTATTTGCTAAACTTCAGCTTGAAGTCTTCCCAGGTCATCATCTGTCCCGCATTCATTGCGCGGGTGCTGGTCCACCAGGCTCGTGCAGGTCCTGACAGGTAGTGGGTGGCGGACAGTACTTTCTCTGTGGCTTCAACTCCTGCCACCTCCAGGTTGTTCTCCATTGTCTGGAGCCAGTCATCGGCATCGAGGGGCTCTTCGGTCTTGTTGAAGATAGGTGGGTTGGTGTTCTAAAAGTTTTTCAGTTTTGACCCAGGGTGGTCGTGGTTTCCATGGTCGTTGTTGTTCTGAGCGAGCTGTTGCAGTGCCGCAATGTTGGCTTGGCGTTCAGCTCTCTCGGCTTCTCGGTCGGCCCTCATCATCTCTAGCATCTGCAGCATGGCATCTTGGGTGGCGTTGCGGGTTGGTGGGGCCATCTGAACATCGGAGTGGATGATAAGATAAGAGGGAAATTTCTACGGTTTGTTTGAATTAAAGTTCACGAAGTTCAAAACTTGAAAATTTGAGTAGTGTTGAGGGGGTATAACCAACAACACTTTTTCATTCATACCAAACATCACACATTACAAATCTAACACTCTGTTGGTTTGAAGAACTATTCATTCGCTCTACGATACAAGGGGATCCTGATACAACTCACACCTACTTAAGTGCTGGAGTGATACTACTCTTCGGGGTGAATTCTTCGTCTTCACGGGTAATGTGCTTGGCGAGAGGCGAGGGCGTTGTCCAACTCCTTGCGGGTCTTGTACAGCATGAAGTCGAGGTGTGCTACATAGTGGTTCATCTCCGTGTGCGGGGGCATGGTCATCGGTCTTCCGGTGGGGTCATGTCTTGGGTAGTAGATGAAGCGAGTGTTCTTGATCTTGTTCTCATTTTGTCCACACAGACGGGCAATTGATTCTTGCATAGCTCTGACTAGTCCTTCCTTCTAGGTGTTTCCCGTTACAGAAAACCATATGGTTTCCCATACCGGGGCTCCAAGCTTTCGTCGTAGATCAGCAGAAACTTCCCACCGAGGTGGTCCTCCGGAGTGATTGTTGAGGGGTGTTCCGAAGAACTCGGGATACGAGCGTCCTAGATAATCCACTAGTTGCTTCAAATCCTTCTCAAACATCAGGTTTCCTCCGTGACCAAGCTGATAGAACTCCCATTTGTACTCCATCTATGAACAATGAGGATGAGTAAGTTAAAGAAGTGGTCAAGTGTGTAAAGTTTTATGTAGTTCTCAAAGAAAAAAGTAAAGCATGAGATTCTCATTTTGAAAAAGATCTCAAGGATAAGAGTGAGAATAAGTTTTCATAAATATTCAATTTATTTGTTTTGAAACTAAGTTTTGCAGACGTCCATTCTAACTAGGGTCTCCTAAGGTCAAACAATGGCTCTGATACCAACTTGTCAACACCCGGGTTTTTAAGTCCAGATGCCTGTTATGCCATACATCGCAATCCCAGGAATATTGTTGTTGCGAGACATAACAGTTGAATATCATAAGTCATCATTCATTACATACCATAGTCGTCTTACAAATAGAGATCACATGATCCAATATTACACACATAGTTGATCTATTGATCAACATACACAAAGTTCATAGTTTCATAGCGGAAGCGTAAAGTAGAAGGGACTCTTTAGTCCACAGGCCAACGTCTGACGTCAGAAGATTCCCTAGTTGTCGTAGGCGTCCTGCTGGTCGTCCTCTTCATACTGCTGTTCTGCTTCATAGTCTGGCCATTTGAATAGCCAGGGACACAGCCGTGAGTACTTTAAAGTACTCGCAAACTAATACTAATGTAAGTGATAACAATTCTAGTAAGGGGTGCTAAGCTCTAGTTTATTTTGCATAAAGCCAATTTTAGTTCACAAACATTTTAGTAAACAACTCCTCATGTGCTAACTAACTCAAGTGGGAACATTAGTGTCATTCCCACAACTCGTTGTGATTCAAAGTCAATGTCACCTTTCAAGTTCAAATTCACAAGTCACCATTCACCATTCATCGTTTTAGAAAAGTTCTGATGACGGAACAGTATGGCCTTTCCAACTGTCCATGACCGCGGACGCGGCTATTTGAATAGGTTTAACTCTGCAGAGGTTGTACACTTGTGCCACAACAATTGCAATAGCTCGTCAGTGGGTAATCGGCTCCTGATTTATCGTACGCAGACGCGAACTACCAATCATAACCTTTCATTTACATACCCTAGTATAGGCACCTCTCCCCATGAGTTTGGCCTCCGGTGAAAGCAAACCGCCAACCCGGAACCGCACAGGCTTGGCCGTACGATTCACCTCAATTCACGTCATTTCACATCACTTCACCAGTACGGAGGTAGCCTCGGCATAACCCCTATGACGCTTGTTCAGAGGGAACCCATACTAAAACACATAAATTTCCAGCTAAGCCTTACCTGCAGTTCGTGTATTGTGGGGGTACTTGTAAAATTGGAATGGTATCGCATCCGAACCCAACCATCAGTTTTGGTAAAATTCACCAAGTTAGTCACAGATCATATTCACCTTCAAAATCTTTCAATAGAATGACTCATCATTCCAAGGTTTTCAAAGTCATTTCTTTTCACAAGTTCCCAACTAGAGTAGTCACTTTTAATTTAGCACTAGCATCTAGGTATGAGGGGTGCTAAGAATTTTGCTTTGCTTCTAGGCTAACTTTAATACTCTTGTACTAATCCAATACTAACCAAGTGAATCATGAATCAAAAAGTACTTTGATAAAACAAAAGTAAATAAAGCTTGTAAGGTAAAACTGGGAAATAGGATCATAAGCATAAAGTAAACGGGGTAATGCCTTGCTCATGGTGAGCTTTGCACTTTGCAAGAGTATTATCTTGCTTTGCTTGAGGGAGACTAACTTTACCACTCTAGTAAATTTCTCTACTTTGACCCAAGTTAACTATAAAAGTAACTTCTTGAGAAAACAAGTAAAAACTGGTAAGATATAAACTTGGGATAGGCTTATGTAAGAAAAGATAAGATTCATGGTGCCTTGCCCCAAGGGGCTTTGCACTTTGCAAGAATATTAGCTTGCAACATTATAACTTGCAATAGTCTAGCTTGCATTGGTAATAGCTTGCCTTGGTTGGTGATGTGATCAAAGTTTTCTTGCTCTTCCTCTTGGTAGAAGACCTCTTCTTCTTGATAGTCTCCGGTACTAGCGTCTAAAATACAATACGGGATACACAATCATCATACCAAACTTATTTACTAAACTAAGCACACACATGATTCACACAACTTAAACTAGCATCACACCTTACTATTAAGTTGGTGAATGTGTTTTTCTTATTCAAGAAAAATAATTTTCTCTCATACTAACTTAGGTGTTACTTTTAATTATTTAGAGAAATAATTTCCTCTCATTATCTTATTAAGATTTAATTTCTCTTATGAATAATATATGACCTAGGTTGACCAAAGTCAAGCTCTTCATACTTATCATCTGAGAAAATGATTTAAATGGGACAAGGCATTTCTGAACCCAGGTGTAGATGCTCTTGATTTAATAAAAAATTCGAAACAAATAGCAAAAAAAATTTAAAAAATCTGAATTTTTTGGAAAATGAACATGAACACTTGTTCTAACTTTACACCAAAAATCTCCAGAAAAAGACTTACGTAGTGATCTGTGCAAAAAAGACAAATTGAAGTGATGTAAGAAACAAATCTAGACGTTCTAAACAGCACCGTATTTTAGCTTTTTTCACAAACCACTATAGATGTCTTTTCTCGGAAATTTTTGGTGTGCAGTTAGAACACTTGTTCATGTTCATTGTCCAAAAATATTAGATTTTTTAAAATTATTTTACTATTTGTTTTGATTTTTTTATTAAACCAGGAGCATCTACACCCCAGTTCAGATTTGGTTTTTCGATTTAAATGAGGTTCCATACCTCATGCAATTTAATACTAACATGGTAGTGATTTAATGTCACCAAATAACTCAATATGAGATTATATAGACCATGGTCACTACCTCATGTTGAATTACTTAAGAACAAGATTTAAATGAGAGGAATACCTCTCATATGAGTTAACACATAGTTGTAACTAAGTTAACAACTACTATTGAGGTGATTTAATATCATCAACAATTCATATGAGACATATATGACCAGAGTCTCTACCTCATTTTGAATTGTTCATGACAAGATTTAAGTGAGATAAAAACTCCCCTATGATTTATTACTAGTTTTGGACAATATCTTTGACTAGAAATAGCCATATAGTCCTTTAATTAATCTAGGCCATGATCATTCAAAGTAAGCATGGTATATTTTTGCATAAACAATTAGTACAAGTGTAATGTGATTTATAGGAGTTGGAATTAACTTAAAATCATTTGTGGTTGATTTTTAATAATTATTCTAATACAGAAAAGTCCCTGTCTTGTTTATTTTGCTACATTAATTCTACAACAGAAATGGGTTTGAATCCAATGGCATTGTGTAGAGAAAACTCTAAGCTTTCCAAATATATAAAATTTGTAAAATTTGGCCAAATAGATTTGGAGTTATTCAATTTCTAACACAGCATCAGTTTGCAATTTATCTAAAAAGAATTAAACGAATTTGAATTCAAACAGGGGGCGGGAAAGAAGTGGGCCGGCCCAGCTGCGGCCTGGGCCACGCATGCATGGCGCATGCACGTCGGGCGCGGGCGACGCACGCAGATCGTCGGATGACGATCCGACGGCGCTGGGCCGTCGTCTTCCTCCCGAACCAGGGATCTTGCGGGGGCCATAACTTTCACCTCGGAGCTCGGATTAAGGCGGGGTTGGTTGCGTTGGAAAGCTCTCTTCAAGGGCTACAAGATGGGGTAGGAGTTGGAGGCTATAGTGACAAAAATCTGGGCAGTTTTGAGGGTGGCCGCCGGGTGCATTCCGGTGATGTTTGGGCCTTGGAGAGGCAAGGAGGGAGGAGGAGAGGCTCAAGGAGGGAGAGGAGGATGCTGCTGGTGGGGTGGTGTGTCCAAGAGCAGGGGGAAGTGCTCTATTTATAGGTTTAAGGATGGAGAGGAGAGGGGATATGGTGGCATGGGGTGGACATGATGTTGGGGGGGACAAGGTGTTGGAGGGGACAAGGTGTTGGAGGGGACAAGGTGTTGGAGGGGACCAGATGTTGGAGGGGACAAGGGAACATGGTAGAGTAGTTAGGGGCATTAGGGTTGAGGGTAGAGTCACTATTCCAAATAGTGGCAAATAGTTACATATTGGTATTTTACAATTTTGCCCAAATTTGGTTGAGTTCATATGGTTATAAAATTTGAAAGTGATGAATTGAGTTGAGTGGTAAATGATCAGAGACCACTATGTGTGGTGGTGGAATTTTAAAATTCAAAGAATAGCCAAAAGGTGCCAAAGTGAGATTGTTGATCATAATAAAAAGTCTTAACTTTGCATGAGCATAATTTTTGATCCAAGATGAATTTGGCATGGTGGTCTTTACCAAAGTTGTTCACCTTGATGTGCTCTTGGATGACATGCAAAGAATTGAGAAAGTTTAGTTTGAAAAACTTGAAATAGAGAGGCTCAAAGTAGTGACCAGAATATAAATGGCAGTTTTGACCATTATTGTATGTGAGCCAATTTTGAGTTTGGATTTGATTTGAATTGTGTTTCTTTGATTCCAAAAGTTGTAATGAATGTTTAGTAACATTATTCAACTAATGGTGAAGATCAAAATGGTCTAGGGTCAAAATTTATAAAAATGGCATAAGCCATATGTGAGGGTTTTGTGATTTTCTAACTTTTATTCTTTTATTTCTCTTTGCTTTATTTTGACAAGAGTGAGGTTTATTTGGCGTTAGATTGAGTTAGGTGAAAGGTTCAAACCATTTTGAGGCAATGGAGGTGGCTAGGTCAAGATTGGATAATTTGGCTAAATGTGTATGTGAGTGAAAAATGGAATTATCTCACTATTTGATTTCTCTCCATTTGATTTGACTTTTCTTGACTCTAATGTGATTCTTATTAGTTTAGAAACATTTTCAAACCATTGAAACCATTTCAAATGGTCTTGCTCAAAGATTTGTAAAATTGGCCATAATACATGAGAGGTGATGTGTCAATTTACATTATTCTTTGTAAATTGTTCATCTTGCTTTACTTGGGCATGGGTTAGGGTCAATTTAGTATTAGATTAGGTTTAGAGATGGTTTCACACCATTTGGTCAAAGTAGAAGTGCATAGGACAAGAATTGGTGAAAATGGCTATGTGTCACATATGCCTCTATGCATATGTTTGATTTTATTTTGTTTCTCACTTGAATTGGTTGGTAAGTACTTGGTTGAGTGTGTTGAGGTATTTCCAAACCATCTACCAAGGTAGACAAACAAAGTTTGAGCATTTGCAAAAAGTAGCCATAGGCTTGCACATGCCTTTTTCTTATTTAAGATCTTTCCTTTTTATTTTGTTTTTCAAAGGTTGGTGATAAGAGAAACGAGGTTTAGGGTTTAGTAAGTTCTGCAGTGGTTCACCATCATTTAGCAAAGTAATAAAGGTAGGGTTCACAATCTACATATTAGGGCTTTATGCCCACATATGTCTTTTTCTTTTATTTTGATTTCTCAAAATAGATCCAAATGATTTTTGAGAAGGTTAGGGTTTAGGGTTTTTCTTATTTGATTTCTTTCTATTTAAATTTTATTTGGTTTGTGATCTTCACTTGATCACTTTAGGGTTTTAGGTTTTATCACATAAGCATAATAACACTCATCATGGCAAAACACAAATATTAGGTATGAGCACTAAGCATAGCACTCTATGTAAGAAAAGTTTTTGTTGGTTCTCATTTTTGAAAAAAAGGAAATTCATTTTCTCTTTGTTTTGAAATTTGGGGTGTTACAGGTATAGACTAGTACAAATGCTCGTGCGTTGCCACGGGTTTTAAAATTTCATTTCTCAATGTACATATATAATTCACAACTCACAATAAAAATTCAAAACAAATCAATGATATCATAATGTACTACAGCATGATAATACCAAACACAATAGTACGATATCATTGTTATGCATCTGCGTAGTTTCAAGTTCTAGATCTTTTTGTTACTCTTCCATGATCAGTCACACACATGTGTTCAAGTTCTTCATGAACAACCTATCCTTCCGGATGTATTATTGTTTCACAAAATATGGGTGTTGCAAACACAGTTATAACTGAAGGAATACTTCCTTTCTGATTAGTCCAAACAACATTTTGATATTCATAAATATCCGAAGACAACCCTAAATCGTGGCCTTCTGTGTCAAGCATATTAAAGAGGCTTAGTTAATCTTCAATAATAGCTGGGTAAGAAACTCCGTCGAAAGGCCAGTGGTACGGATGCTATTTTTAATCAGCGATGTATCCTCGTAAGAGCTGGAGAGTATTTATTATGAGGATAAGAGCAAAATTAAATTAACCTATACTCCAACTGATATAGGCAGCCAAACACATGGGGGACTGTAGTTCCTTCGAAATCGTAATTATCAATATTTTTACCAATTAATGGTTATTCTTTTTGTTGATTCATTGCTGGTATTCCAAGCAATCTACCAACGTATATGAACCGGTATGACTCAAATGTATGCAGCAAAGTGGAACTATTCACTCAAAATCCAATAGAAGAGAGAAAAAACGAATTGCTCAACTAAGTTTTTCTTTTGCCCAACCATCTAAACAGAGGCGATCTATCCAGAAAAATCCCAATTCCTTCTATCCCTACAACAGTGTGTGAAGATGGTGGCGTTACCAGGCCTAGTGCGTGAAGCTGATCTCAATTGATGTGTGTGGTTGCACGTGGAGGAGATTTGGAGCAGCAATAGGCACTCCGAGATAGCTGATGGGCAGCAGCAGCAACAAGTAGGCACTCAAAGATAGGCACCAGCACTACACGATCGGCAGCGCATTTAGGGATTCGACCAGTTGAGGGGACATTTCGGGTTGAGAATAAACAAAGGAACCAATATCATGACACTTGTGAGAATTATGTGATTTGGTGAAAGAGCAAAACGGTCTAAAAAAATCCTCCACATGTAAACAAAGTGGGTCATAGCTGTCCTGCTATTTTCTTTTTCTATTTTTTTCACAGCTTTATTTCTATGTGTCTTCTTTGTCCTACTGCGTACTATTTTTCTTTTCTATTTTTTTCACAACTTTATTTCTATGTTTCTTCTTTCTTCTCTCCACCGCATGTGAGGTTGACCAAATCAATCTTCCAATCCATCTAGAGCGTCTAAGGCCCCAGGAACGCTCAGCTTGCAAGGGATCGGCCGCAGGCGCGCTGGCAGGAGACAAGCGTTGGCGTAGACTGCATGTCTGTACGCCACGCCATGGCCCTGTTCACGCACCCGCTCACACCAAGATCGCCCGCGCCGCCCCGGCCCTAAGTTCACCCGCCCATTGCGGAGCTCGCCGGTGCCCACCCTGAGCTCACCCGCCCACGCCAGCAGAGCTCGCGGAGAGGACAACCTGCCCACTCGGCCCTGCTAGGGCGCCACCAGCGGGCCTTCATTTTCGTTCACTTTGATTGATAATACTTTTTATACATTGCACATGTAACAACCAGATAAGTAGATCAAAAATCTAAATGCGCATGAAAATTCATGTGGAAAGATGTACAGTACCAAAAGTCGATTTTTGAGTTATTTTGAAATAACAAAGCAACTTAGAACAAGTATCATGATACTGAGCCAAATATACATCTTCAGTACAGTCAAAATATCTCCGATATATTATTCCTCAATATTCAACATGACCCCATGAAACCGAATTTTGGGATCTTCATCTTTCTCGTTGGATCCCTCCTCTTTGCCATGCACTTCCGTGAACTCCAGTAGCTGCAACGTTAATTAGTCAGAAACAAGTTTTGCATTTATACGTTAATTTATAGCTACTCTACAATAGGAAATCAATAACAAATATAACCCAGTGAGAATTCTTTAGCACATTCTAAGGAAGTCTAAACTCCAGTAGCTCCATAGAATGTCAGACATTATGGAGTTAAGCACAACAACAGAACAAACAAGTAATTGGTATTGGTGTTGCACAAGCCATATATGAGAATTCTTTAGCACGTTCGAAGGAAGTCTGAACTTGTGAGCTGAAAATGTTTAGTTTATTTGTAACTGAACTGTAGCATCAGCAAACTGTAGCAACACTACAAACAGGCTACAAATTGTCAACTATTTTCTATGGGAATTTATAGCTGAATCAGGAGGCTATGGTACCAAGTGTACTAGACCATGAATGCGCGCTTTGCCGCGCCCGCCCATCCTAAGAATAATAAGTTGGAAATTTTAAAAAGAAATTAGAAATAGCGATAAGTTGAAAGAAAAAATTAGAGTATGAGTAGATTGCGGGTGAGATGTATAGTGAAGTGTGTCCTGCGCCTCTCCTAATTATAGTTTGCATTGTTTGATGGTTCTAATTTATATTTACAATGTCTTATTTAATCATGCATTCCTTGACTAATTTATCTACAAATGGTGTTATCTCTCATTTGCCTGCCGATGTAATATCTATACAACTCTCCAGATGAAATACCATGAAGGCGCGTGTTACGGCATCCGTCCATGTATGTGTAAAGAATAATATAGACATGTGATAGAAACAATAGATAAGAATTGAAATGTTGAAATTATTACTATATATATCATCTTGTTGAGCTGAGAAGATGCTATTTTGTATGATATATTTCAATGATGAAAGTCCACTTTTCATCCTTCAACTTTACTAAGAGTTCACTTTTAGTCCTAAAACTATTTTTTGGTTTAAAATAGACCTTAAACTTCTTAAATTGATCACTTCAACAAGTTTGCTGATTTTGTGTCAACATGACCTCGGTTGCTAAAAACCAACGAACCGGTTCAAGTGTTATACGGTCCACACGAAAAAAAAGAAGGATCCACATCTGATCGCTCTCGATCATGAAGTCGTGGTCTCCTCTCGTCTCCCTCCCACGCCCCTTCCAGCGCCGCACGCCACCGAACTCCCTCCCATGCAGCAAAAGAGAAGAAGAGCCGTTTCTGTCCTGTTTCTACACTCTAGCTACTGGCCACGGGAGGGCCCGCGAGGAGGACCGCCGCTTGGATGGCCGGATGGACGGATGGTGGCCGACGATATGAGGAAGGCATGGCCGTCGCCATCAGTTTGGTGGATGACAAGCTTCACGGTCAGGAAGACGGGATGCTAAGGCGGTTGCCATCGTGATGGCGGCATTGAAGAGGAGGGTTGCCGCGTCGTTTGGCTGGTAATGGATGACGGGATGAGCCACATACCCACGGTCAGGTTGAGGGGAACGACGCCAAGTCGACAAGGAGGACCGCCGCGCCGTTGGACCGGAGGAGCACAAGAGTTATGCACACGAGCAGTGCGGCAAATAGCACGAGAGAACACCAAGGATGCCTTGCAGTTGAGCGCCAAAGCTGCTCAAGATTGAGAGGGTTATTTTGACCTCAAATTTGCGGATTTTAGATCGGTCCAGACAGACGGATTCAGCCCGGTTCAGTCTAATTGGATCAGTCTTCGGTTTTTAGATTTAATTTTTTTTCGAAAAACCATCCTATTGAACAATTATGAAAGTTCAAGGTCTAATTTGAACCAGATAAAACTTTTAGGACTAAATGTGAATTTTAAGCAAAGTTGGAGGACTAAAAGTGGACTTTCTTCTATTTCAATTGGTTAATTAAACTTCAGAGAAGACGCCGACAGAGCACTCAAAAAGTAAGCATGAACCAGCGCAATCAATGGAATAAGTAGTAGACTTGATCCAGTTTTTGCAGCAAACAATGCATGACCCAAATGAATCATTTTCACAATGGATGGCAACTGATGACTTTTCTCCCGCACAATTTAGTGAGTCTAATTGTCTAAATATGGGCCGGAAGTTACTCCAGAATATTGCACCTGCTGCTACATCTTGAGAGAGTGCTCTTTATATTGAGGAGAAAATTATGCAAATAGAATCATGAAACAACATTTATACTTGTTGTAAAGAAACTTCTAAAACAGTTCATGATAGCAAAATAGACCCAGATAAATTTCTAACAACAGAAGGATGAGAGATGACAAATAGAGTCAATGCAACCCATAAGAAAATCTTAAGGCTTTCATAATTGGTGAATTCAAAGCTGGAGCCTCAATATGAGCAATCATCAACAGCTGCAAATACATGAAATCTCAAATGATTTCAAGATGCATCTGTTTTTAACATACGTACTTCTTTGGAGTTAAGGATATACCTGATGTGGTGATAACCAAAACTGACCAAAGTGGCAGGCCATGTATGATCTATAATCCAACTCGGCATGATTGTATATCTGAATCATCAATAACTGTACTGGCAAACAAAACAAAAGGCACACAAAGCAGTGAAGCAGAATAAGAGGCAAATCTTTTTTCATAAAAAAAAGGCATAGTAAGAGGCACACGGGTCACAGGGCTCTCAACTTAGCAGATTTTAGATGAGAAGCTGCAGACTGGAGGGATGAAAAATGCTTTGTAAAATTAACAAAATAATTCTAGAACACAAATGGTATACAGAAATAATTGAAGAACATGCCAATGGAACATCTGAAGGTTTGACCTCAAAAAACAACATAACGTTCCTTGATCCCAGGTAATGACAAAGTTGTACAGTCTCAGTATAACTATATTTTGCGTTGTAGCTGTACATCTCAATTTGTGCAAAAGATAAACAGGAAGTACCTGAGGTTGGCTAGATCAAACACGCTTGGTGAAGATCAGGTTGACTCAGAACTGAGTAGCCACTGGCACGCGCTCTGGTCGTCGAATAATGTGCTTATGGAGCTAGTGCTTATGGCAAGTCGCTGGTCTTGGCCCTACGGGCGATCATGGAAGGCTTGCAACTGCTCCTAGCACAGCTACGCCGAGGATCGAGGCCGCCTATAGAAGTGAAGAAGTATATAACATCTCAGAAATAAAAGAAGGCAAACGGACACCAATTAACACACCTCTAGCAGTTACTACCAAAGGCCTACCGTCGGGATTCATCGCCATGATTACACCACCGTTTCTTGCGTGATTGATTCGCGATTGATAGTCGCTGGAGCAGGTACTCAAGCAGTCCGCCCAAGCTAGCGCCACGGCCTGTTAAGGAAATCGCTCAGAGGAAGCTAGCGGAGAGGCCCATATGAGACTTACACGGCCCGATTAACCAGAAATCTCCCAGCTCGACCAGCAGAGTAGCAGCCCAGCAATGATGGGCTAGCCCATTCGGAGCGATTCTACGAAGCGAACCAGGTTCACGGCACTGCAGAAACGGTGAGATGACGTGGAGGAGATCTGGACCATTAAAGTACATGATCGGATGGTTCAGGCTGCAAAATCGCTGTGGTGGCTCCTAGGTGGTTCCATTATACTGTTACTTAATTACGCCAATGTTGTTCCATAACCAACTGATATACAAATGTACGAACTACAAGGTGAACTGGTTGTATTTCCTCCTAAAGATCACTTAGATATGTATATAGATACTCTAACACGAATTGCAAAAACAGTCACAAATGTTATTGTAAACCTGAAATAATAGCTACAAAGTATTTGTATAGTCGTTATATGTAATAAAGAGAGCAAAAATGCTGGTGTAAATCTTCACCATATTTTCACGGAAATTATTGTGAAGAGAACATCAATAAGGATAGCTGCTTCTATCTCTCTTGCTGGTTAAAAAATTGCTCGAGTGAAAAGAAAAAGGCACTCACAATAACAGCTATAGTCTAGCCAAAAAAATAGTCTGGCAGGCTATAAACCAACATTGTACTGATTAGGTTAACCAGGGAATTCAATTAATCTAGAGATGCATTGGAAGGGCTCACATCATGGATATCAACTTCAGTATAACGCCGTTTCTCTTAAGAATATTTCATTGAAGATAGCTCCAAGGGCTTCTGCTACAGCTCCACCCATCTGGTACACTCAATCCAGATGATTGTATTTGCACAGCAGTACTGGTGAAATTTTGGACAGACATAACAATGTACTTAATTGGAAAATGTCTTGAGGCCAACATTGTCGCACTCAACAATGTACTTACTTGGAAAATGTCTTGAGGCCAACATTGTCGCACTCAAATTAGGCGTAGAGGGAGTGGTACTTGTATGATGCATTCTACTATACACTGCAAAGAAGCCGTATTGAGCTTTATTCTTGCTACTATATCGAAATTGCACGCACAGCTAGCATCTCTGACTAACTGTGGGTGTGGTATCAGGATAAAGGACGTCAAAACCTGTTTCCTCCTTCCATACTTGAAATAAATACCCCCTCACCCGTTAGATTATGTAACAACAAAGGTATGGATGACAAGATATGGATGAAATTAAGTCGACAAATGATGCAGGGTTGCCAAACTTCAGACATAAAAAATTTCTTTCAAGCTAGGTAAATTCATAGACGCTGGCACACACAAGAAAACAATAATGGAACATAACCGAAATTAGTAACATATCTTACCTTCTTCTCTGTATGTCAATTTCATCCGATTCAGTGTTTTCTTCTTCCAGAAGCTTTGGAACTTATGGGCAGAAGCCCAACCCAGCTGGCCCCTTTCCCCTGTAACCGAACGTCCCAACCTCGTCTCTTCTCCTGATTTCTCGATCGATCATTCGGCTACTGTCACGCATGGTTGGCTGTGCCGCCATGTTGCGTGTCTTGCGCCTTCTCTTCCACCGCCGCGTCAGGCATAATTCACTCCCCCGCTGTGCATCACCTCCTATTCAGCCCCCACAGGAAATCCGTGATTATTTTGTCAAATTCATGACTCGTTAACACCTATAGTCCCTCTTTGTGTACGGCTCTCTTGCCTAGCCAGTTAAGTTTTAACAACATGATTTTGAGGAGAAAGCACCTTGGTCGGCACGTGACATATATGTCGTTGGTGACATGGTTTGATTTTGCAAATGGATCGTTTTAAAAGAATTATTGCGCTGA
This sequence comes from Lolium perenne, assembly GCF_019359855.2. Classification (NCBI taxonomy): domain Eukaryota; kingdom Viridiplantae; phylum Streptophyta; class Magnoliopsida; order Poales; family Poaceae; genus Lolium; species Lolium perenne. Next base: position 113,331,663 of record NC_067244.2, on the reverse strand, counting down.
ATAAGAGAGTTTCCTGGTGGTGCAACATAAAATTTTCAGTTGATTTTTTTTCAAGTTAACAATATTGAGTGCATAAAGTGATGCATTTTAAGAAATGAGAACACAAAAATAAATCAACAGTTTCTTCCAAGTTTACCTATTCCAAATAGTTCTGGCATTTTACCAAGGATGTCAGAAGCACAAACGTATGAAACTATGTATAATCCCCCAATAGATGGATGTACAACCAGTAAAACAACTGAAAACACAGAGAGCAAAATTGACAATATGTCAGTTGGGTAAAAACAGGTAATTAGGCAAGAAATCACGGACCTCAGCATTTTAATCAAAGGAACAGAGAACCGGTGCTAGTATAGTAGCATATCTATTGTTGTTGTCCTCTGCTCCGTAGCATCATGGTTGTCTTCTCTTGCTTTTTTTGTTCACCAGGGAGACAGTGCTCACGATGCCCCATTTCCAGACGCTGCTCTATCTAGCATGAGCATCCAAACTGAAGTAGAAATAGAAAATAGTATGCAGTTGTCATGGATCTAGAAACAAGTAAACCTGGATGTATCACCAGAATGAAGCAATGGGCAAGCACGGGAAAAACACCATAGTTTTCAGTTGTTCTGCCTATAGCATAATTTTCAGCTACCCAATTCTTGCCTCGGTTGCAATTCCATTAAATAAAATTCATCAAATCCATCTCACACTTAATTCAGATTAGAATCAAAGAGGGAGACAATATTCACATCAAATTAAAAATTCCAATATCAGAACTTAAATATCTGTACATCTCATCTATATAAGTTATGGTAATATTTCAGAAATATTAATCTAGCTCAATTTGACAACATTCAAATTTACTAATACAACAGCTCGAAGCTTCACCTAGTAAACACCTTAGAAGATCAAATTACAAGAACCATATCAATTAATATGCTCAATTGGAGTAGTGACCGGTCGTTGGAGACGAGACAATATTGAACATTGCCACCAAGAGGTAGGGGGATTATTACCAGCGAAGCTAGGGGCAGACATCACGGGAGAAAGGACCAGCTTGAGTTTGACAGCCCAGATGGTTACAAGCTCCTTGTCTGTAGCATCAGACTTGATGTATGCCACCACCACCTTCAATCGCCCCCGCGTTGTTGTCCCCAGTGCGGCCGCCGTGAGAACGAAGGACCGTATGGGAGAGGGGAGGGAGAACCGCAAGGGCAACCTGGAGCAAAACCAGAAAACAAAGGATGAGATAAGAAACAGATCCACATCTAGCTGGAGGAGAAGTTCATGCTCTGGCTGGACCTCGAGATGGACTGAATCCTTCGTCGTGTCTCCTTCCTGCCTAGTCTAGCCTAGTCTAGAACTCCCGATGAAGAGGTGATCCGGCATGGGAAGTGGATCCCTGGTTCCCGGCTTGGATGAGTACGGCGGTGTTGAAGTGCGGGCGAGAAGAAGGGCTAGCGGGCGCGCGCGTGGGCTGGTGCGGGCGAGGGTTGAGGCCACCCTGGTCGTATGTGCAGGCTGAATCGTCAGTTCAGCGTGGCGCCGCGCCGCCGTGGAGCTAACATGGCCCGGGCCATGGCGGGCGCGATGGAGATACCATGGCGGGGACTGCGGTAGACGGCGCGGAGAGTGATGGTGTATGCGGCGCCTTGGATGAGGTAGCCGAAGCCGCCGCCGGCGTGTAGATGGGAGGGGCGGCGTCTGCGTTCTCGTGGGTGGGGAAGGCGAGCGAGGTAGGGATTGATCCTAGGGCGAGAGTGACTGCGATTTCTGGGGCGGCCCATTTTGGTGCGGCCCATGTTGCCGATCGGTGGAATGAGGTGACGACCAAAACTTAGTCGTAGTGCAAATGTTGGCAGAATAGGGAACACCTTCCTCCTTTTTAAGTAGTGTAGAAAAAGAGGCATCGACACTCTTTGTTGCATAAGTGCTTCTACCTCTTCTCCCACCGGCTCACTTTTAGCTACCATGAGTGTACCCTGCTCAGACCAAGATTTTAGGCCGACGAAAAATAAGGATGCAAGTTTGAACCCTGTGTGAGTGGAGCGGTGTTGGTGCAGCCATCTTGCGAAGGTGAAGCAGGCAGAGAATTTCTCTAATAGGTTTGGTATGAAATTTTTCATGTGTGCGAACTATGATCATGATCCACCCCAACTTTATCTTCGTCATCCACGAGGCCACCGGTCTGTTCTAATAGAATGATGATTAGGCATATTTGTATGTCTATATTTTTCTGGATTAATGTTATTATTTGTGTTACAGTCTCCCCCACCCTGTGCAAGTGGTTTCACTGGATAGACACGAAGTAATTGGATTGGACGCGTCATGAGGTTGAGGAAAATAATATAGGCGTGCATGGGAAAGGTTCTTTTAGGAGGAGCGCTGGGAAAAGGGTGCTGCTAATGATAAAGCGGAGAGAGAGAAATAAAAAAATTAAGGACGGAGCAAGCTAGAAATCACGAGGTGAACAAGAGGAGGATGGAGGAAGAAGTTGCATTTAGGTATGCAGAGGAAGATGTGCGAAAGAAGGCCCGTGAGGTGGAAAGGAAGAGATTAAGAGAAAAGACTGTTGATGCGCACGCAGCAGAAGATCGCGACGACAGGACCGGAAAATGGCCACGTTGGCCGCAGGGCAAGTAGAGAGATGTCTCAGAGTAGTGATGTATCTTAATTTCAATTTTAGTTTGTCTTTGTATCTTAATTTCCGTTGTAGTGTTTAGCCGTATTTAAATTTTAATTGTATTGTATAAATTTCCTGAGATGTCTTAATAAGTAGGATTTCCCTCCCAAAATTTCCCACCAAAATTTTCCCGCCAAAAACTTGCCGCAAAGATTTCCCACCACTTCTTCTCCATGCGTCCTATAAAACCCCCTCGTCATTCATATGTTTCAAGCCACTTTATGGTTGGACCTCTTATGTATTCTCTCCAAGATGCCTCCTCCGGGCGATCGTAGTTTCAACGAGTTTATGGTTGGACCTCTTATGTCCTCTGGCATGTTCAGTTACGACTTATGTGAGCTAATAAGATTGATTATGTCGACGGTTTCTTCAGTAATGTGAATCTCCTCGTCAAGGTAGTTAGGATTTTTTTCTAGCCACGTAGATATGCCTGGTCGAATTCCGGTGGAAATACGACAAGAGCTTCCGAGGTTGCAAGAAAGGCTTCACAAGAAGAAACCCAGGAAAGAGAATATCTTGCAAACTACACTGTCTTGGGTAGAGTTGAGCGAGGATGAATATATTCCCTTCATGTCGAGCATGAAGGTGAAGACAGCTCCAACCTCGTCGAAGCGGAAGGACAAGAGCAGTGTCCCCTCTAAGGGCAAGAGCACCGCCCCCCATACACACACAGGGCAAAAGTGTTGCCCCGACGAGTGGCGACTCCAAAGATGACTTCACGCCGAGGAGAAAGGCACAAAGCGATGCTTTCTCGAAGGGAAAAAGTGCTACCCCGGCGAGCGTGGATTCCGACGATGAATTCACGCCGAGGATCAAGGCCAAGAGCGATGCTTTCTCGAAGGGAAGAGTGCTGCACCGGCAAGCGTCGACTTGGACGATGACTTCATGCCGAGCAAGAAGGCAATATTGCTTCACCGGCGAAGGGCAAGAGGAAGGGCGTGTAGTGTTCGTATTGTTTGTTACATGTTGTATCTTAATTGTTCTTACTGATGTTGTATCTTCATTTCAGTTGTATTTTGATTGTTTCAGTTAATTTAGAAATTAAACTTAATGTGAAATATTGTAATATGTCTCTCAGAAGTGTCTGAAATGTCTGATATATATGTCATACATAGATAAATTTCTCATGCATAGGTCATACATAGATAAATGTCTGATACATTGGTCATACAGAGATCATACACCAGCCACGACGTCTAGACTATTGTGCGGGTGGTCTGATGGGAATGTAGTGCCTTCTAATGGTGGTCTGATGGTTCTCCGTGAACATCACCTTCCTGAGAAGCCACGATATATACGCCTCAAGGCTTCTAGTGATATGTGTCTCAGTCGTAGGGAACGCGAATTGTTCCACCTACATTGATGAAACAATTAGATGTTAGTAAACCGATTACAATATACGCTCACAAATGTTTAATATATGTACGATACAAATCTCGTACCTCAAAGTTGAGTAACAAGTCACACTTTGTGCCATGGTCCTCACAAGCAAAGGCCGCTTGAACCTTGAACCTCACGAATACCTAATATCTATGCATGTTTCAATTCTTGTAGACAGTGTTGGACCTCCGAGTGCAGAGATTTGTAGAACAGCAGCAAGTTTCGCTTAAGTGAATCACCCAAGGTTTATCGAACTTAGGAAGATAGAGGTCAAAGATATCCCTCTCAAGCAATCATGCAATTAAGATACAAGAAGTCTCTTGTGTCCCCAACACACCCAATACACTTGTCAGGTGTATAGGTGCACTAGTTCGGCGAAGAGATGGTGTAATACAAGTAATATGGATGATTATAAGTGGTAGTTGCAATTTGAAATAAAATGACAGCAAGCAAACATGTAGCAGAACTGGTTGTAAACGGTGTTTAAATGCTTAGAAACAAGGCATAGGGATCTTATTTCACTAGTGGACACTCTCAACAATGATATCATAATTGAATACATAAATATCATCTCTTCACTATGCTACTCTGAACCACTCTCCGGTTGGATAACAAACACCAATTCACCGCGTAGGGCTGCAAAAGTACTCATTAAAGTTTGTGTTCCAAACCTAGGGACACCATACTCTGTCACTTTGAGCATCCAAACATAGTACTAACAAACACCACAAATTTCATAGATATATCCAACTCAAATTATAACCCATGATAAATATTTCTGTAATCTTTAGCCTAAGAGATACACACGGTGCACACACTGTCACCTTCACACCATGGGGCAAGGTGTCTCCGGAGATCACAATAATAAAACCACTTGAGTAGCATAATAGATGAAGAGTAACATCTACTTATTCAACTAGATTACAAAACTCATGATCACATAAAGATCACACCATGGGAGAGAGAGATAGACCACATAGCTACAGGTAAAGCCCTCAGCCTCGGGGGAGAACTACTCCCTCCTCATCATGGGAGTCGACAACAGCAATGAAGATGGCGGTGGAGTCGATGGAGATGGATCCGGGGGCAATTCCCCGTCCCGGCAGGGTGCCGGAATAGAGATTTCCGTCCCCCGAAACTTGTCTTCGATGACGACGAAGCTACGAAACTCTTCGTGGATGGAAGCTAATTGATTTAGGGTTTTCGCGTCAGGAGCAATATATAGGCGAAGGGGCGATATCGGTGGCTTCCCAGGGGGACCCACACCACACCTAGGCGCGACCAGGGGGCCCGCGCCTAGGCATGGTGTGCCCTCCCTGGTGCACCTCTTCGTCTCTCCTTCGAACTCAGTCTTCATGACAGGAAAATAGGAACTTCGGCTTTTGTTTCGTCTAATTCCGAGAATATTTCCAGAACAACTTTTGTGAAATACAAAAATAGCAGAAAACGGGAACTTGCACTTTGGCATCTTGTTAATAGGTTAGTTCCAAAAAAATGCATAAAAATGCCACGAAGTGTAAACAAAATATATAGCAATTGGTGTAAAATAAGCATGGAGCATCAAAAATTATAGATACGTTTGCAATGTATCAGCATCACCAAGCTTAACTCCTGCTCATCCTCGAGTAGGTAAGTGATAACAAAAATAATTTTTGAGGTGACATGCAACCAACACAATCTTGATCAAGATATTGTAAAAGCATAGTAAGGTAAGATCAAAGTACTCTAAACATAGGCATGATAGATATAATTCTAACAATAGAACTTAGTAACTATGTCACAACATAAAAAGTAACTCAAACAAAAGATCATAAATAATAGTGCACTAAAAACAACTGTTTGTTTTTTTAGCATATAGAAAACATAGCAAAGTGGTATTCAACTTGTCCTTCATGGAAGAGCAAAACATAAATGCCAGGACACCTTTAAAGTTCAAAGGGTGACTAGATACAAATAGTTTGAGAACAAGCAATAACATAATCATGAATCAATCAATAATAAATCTTGGGACTATGCACATTATACTCAGAATGAAAATTATGCTCTCTTAATTGGTGCATAAAGTTATAAGATGACGACTCAACATAAAAGTAAAAGAAAGACTCTTCGCAGAGGGAAGCAGAGATTACTCATGTCCTAGAGATTTTTATTTTGAATAAAATAGAGGTGTTGAAAATGTATTTTGAGAGGTATGTATGTCTATGTTAACGAATGGCACCAAATTATTTATCATCCTTTCATGTTTAATGGCTTCAAGAGCGGCTTCCATAGAGAGAACAATAAAGTTCTTCTTCTCCTTTGTTTGAACAAGCTAGGTTCATGATTTCTCAAGCCCATAGTGTTAGGAGATTTATTTGTTTATTTTATATTTAGTGGGTTGGGCACCCTTTTGCCTGATCTTTTTTGCAATATTAGGGACTAGCACATTATGCATGCTAGTCAAGGCGTGAAGCCAAATAAACATGAAAGGGACAATGAAGCATCCAACACTTCCTCATGAGCTAAAACATGAACACAAAACAGGTAATAGCTTTAGAATGTTTTAAAGGTAGCACACAAGCAATTTACTTTAGAGTGGCGGTGAAATACCACATATAGGTAGGTATGGTGGACACATTTGTCAAATTTTGGGTTTTTGGGAGTTGGATGCACGAGTAGAGCTCATACTCAGTACATGTGAAGGCTAGCAAGAGACTAGGATCGACCAACTAAGAGAGCAATAATGGCCATAATCATGCATAGCGACAAAACATTATTAATCAAAGCATAAAGTGATATTACAAGTCAAAAGATAAATGATCATAGAGGCTTGAGGTGACTGGTTTGTAGTCATAACATGGTGTAAGCATGCGCCAAGTCAGCCCAAATAAAACATTTAAAGGAGAATACCACAATATTATGCTTTTGTATGATTAAAACAACACATGATTCTTTCAATGACACATTAAGCACTCTCAGCTATTTGAAACAAGTCATGCTGTAACAATAACTACTAAGCATATAATTAAAATAATATCTAACATGACATGTTAAAGTCTAAGCCACGGTCTAAACAAGCTTATTTTTGCACCACTATAAGCATGAACTATTTTACCCTTCTCCAACACCAATCAACTTTTTTTTGGAAACATCTCTCATAATAATTTACCAATGAAGACCAGAGAGTTAATCATACCTAACTAAACAAAACTAACAAGCTCTGAATAAGAGATGCATGAAAAAACAGGAGCTAAAAGCATTGCAGTAGCGAGACAAGAATACTCAACAAATATAAGTGAAGAATACGAGTATTCACATGAAAAAGCGGAGTGTGTCTCTCTCCCACACAAGAATGCTAAGATCCAACCAAGTTGATTACATCAAACAAAATAAAAGAAAACTAAAAAAACGCTCCAAGAACAACACGTAGTATATGAAGCAATAAAAATATAGTGTCTTGAAAGATGACCTGATATTTTTGTTGATGAAGAAGGGGATGCCCAGGCATCCCCAAGCTTTGACGCTTGTACCTCTAAAATATTTCTTGGGGTGACATGGACATCCCCAAGCTTGAGCTTTTGTCCATCCTTCATCTCATCTCATCATTTTTCTCTCCCTACACTTGAAAACTTCCTTCATACAAAACTTTACACAGTTTTCATTAGCAACATTAGTGTATTCAAGATAATTAATCCACTTTAGTTCAGTTTCAACACAAGTCAAAAATCCATTAGAACATTATCTATTGTAGCAATTTCTTTTAAAAGCTCTTTCTTCCAAAAAAAAATCAAAAAGAAAAAGACTAAGAGGCAAATGCAAATAGTGGCAGAAATCTGTCAAAACAGAACAACATGTAAAGATTTATTTTTTAGAAAATCCTCTGTTACTCAAATAAAGAAGTAAAAAAGTAATGAAAGTTAGATAATAACCCGGGGCATATGCTAAACAAAGTTTCAGATCAATCCTACGTTCTGGCTGGGAGTAATAATTTTTTGGTGGCAGCACAGAATATGTTTCGGGATAGCAACTCCCCCAAATCTTACCTTCTTCCTATTAGAGGCTATTCTTGGCACAAAAACGAAATAAAAATGATAAGCAGAGGTTGTTACAGAGGTAACAACTTCCAAGACTCAATAAAATAAAAATTACAGAAACAAAACATGGGTTATCTCCCAAGAGTGCTTTTCTTTAACGCTTTTCAGCTAGACACAGTAGTTTGAGAAGATGCTCACATAGGAAATATGAATTGAAATAAAATAGAGCATCAAGAAGAAAATACAAAAAAAATCTAACCCACTTCCTATAAAAAAATAATCTTGTAAAGAAACAAGTCATGGAAGCACAAAGCAACAAGCATAGGAAAGCAAAACAAGTGCAACTTCAAAATTTTCAACATAAAGAGGTGAAACTTAATATTGTTGAGATACATAAAACCATGTTTCCCTCTCTCATAATAAATTTCAGTAGCATCATGAATAAAATTAACAATATAACTATCACATAAAACATTCTTATCATGAGCCACATGCATAAAATAATTATTACTCCCCACATAAGCATAGTCATTCTTATTAATTGTAGTGGAAACAAATTCAACAAAATAGCTATCATTATTATTCTCATCACCATAATCATCAAATATAGGAGACATATTGTAATCATAATTAATTTTCTCCTCAATAGTAGGTGGACTGAAAATATCATATTCATCATTGTAATCATCATATTATTGGAGGTATAGTATCATCATAGCAAATTTTCTCCTCTAAAGCCGGAGAACTAAAAAGATCATTTTCATAAAAAAATAGATTCCCCAAGCTTAGACTTTTCCATAACATTAGAAATAATGGTGTTCAAAGAATTCATACTAATAACATTGCTATTAGAATGCAAATAAAGTTCCATAGGGTTTTTAATTTTCTCTTCAAACACCCCATGTCCTAACTCAAGATAAATACTATAAAGTTCTCTAATTTTTTTATTGTTTTCCGTTAAGACTGACTAGTGAAAATTGCAGAATCTAAAGAAAATAACTTCGAGCACTCACACACCAGCAACAGTACTAGAAGATAACTTAGTAGCCAGAGGATGTGAGTACCTTTTACCTTACCTCCCCGACAACGACGCCATAAAAGAGCTTGATGTCTACGCACGCTTCTATTCTTGTAGACAGTGGTGGGCCTTCAAGTGCAGAGGTTTGTAGAACAGCTACAAATTTCCCTTAAATGAACCACCTAAGGTTTATCGAACTCAGGGAGGTAGAGGTCAAAGATATCCCTCTCAAGCAACCCTGCAATTAAGATACAAGAAGTCTCTTGTGTCCCCAACACACCCAATACACTTGTCAAGTGTATAGCAGCAAATTTCCCTTAAGTGAATCACCCAAGGTTTCTCGAACTCAGGGAGGTAGAGGTCAAAGATATCCCTCTCAAGCAACCCTGCAATTAACATACAAGAAGTCTCTTGTGTCCCCAACACACCCAATACACTTGTTAGGTGTATAGGTGCACTAGTTCGGCGAAGAGATAGTAAAATACAAGTAATATGGATGATTATAAGTGGTAGTTGCAATCTGAAATAAAAATGGCAGCAAGCAAACGTGTAGCAGAACTGGTTGTAAACGGTGTTTAAATGCTTAGAAACAAGGTCTAGGGATCTTACTTTCACTAGTGGACACTCTCAACAATGATATCATAATTGAATACATAAATATACTCTCTTCACTATGCTACTCTGAACCACTCTCCGGTTGGATAACAAACACCAATTCACCACGTAGGGATGCAAAAGCACTCCTTAAAGTTCGTGTTCCAAACCTAGGGACACCCCACGAGTCAATAGTGGAGACTCGGAAAGGTGCGGGCCTTGCGTCCAGGCCGGAGTCTCGCTGGCAGGGCCATTTTTGAAGGCTGGCAACACCCTCGTGCTCGCCGAGGCGGAAACGTCCTTCAGGTAGAAGAAGCCTCCGGACCAGTATCGCACGGATTCGTGGCGGTCGGTTGGGGGATAGATGTGTCCCGGGCGGAGCTTGAAGGTGATTGATCCGCAGGTGGCCAGCTCCGAAGTTTGCGAAACTTTCTCCTTGATGGAGAAAAATATTGGAAGAGGGAAAGCTCTGGAGTTACCCGGAGGTGGCCTTCGCACAGCGTCACGTGGTTGCTGATGGCCAAAATGCTGTTCGGAGATATGTTGTGCGGCTGCAGCCCGTACGCCTTTAGAATTTCTAAAAAGAAATCGCTAGGCGGAAAGGAGAAGCCCCGCTCGACGAGTGCTTTTGTCACCACCATTTCTCCCGCATCGGGAGCTGGAGCCAACGAACCCGGAACTGTCCGCCAGGACCCGGGCTTCAGGAATCCATCCGCCTCGAGGTTGCGGAGCTCAGTTTCCGTGGTGGTGCAGGGCCACCACTTTCCCTTGGCTTCACTGTCCCGCGCGCGAGCCTTGGATTTTTTGGCGGCTGCTTCCTCCGCTTTCTTCCCCATCTGTTCTGCTCCCGCGGTTTCTGATACGTCTCCAACGTATCGATAATTTCTTATGTTCCATGCCACTTTATTGATGATACCTACATGTTTTATGCATACTTTATGTCATATTTATGCATTTTCCGGCACTAACCTATTGACGAGATGCCGAAGAGCCAGTTGCTGTTTTCTGCTGTTTTTGGTTTCAGAAATCCTAGTAAGGAAATATTCTCGGAATTGGACGAAATCAACGCCCAGGATCTTATTTTTCCACGAAGCTTCCAGGAGTCCGGAGAGGAAACGAAGTGGGGCGACGAGGCGGCCACACGCTAGGGCGGCGCGGCCCAAGCCCTGGCCGCGCCGGCCTACTGTGTGGGCCCCTCGCGTCGCCCCTAAACCTACCTCCTCCGCCTACTTAAGCCTTCGTCAATAATAACTCCAGTACCGAGAGCCACGATACGGAAAACCTTGCAGAGACGCCGCCGCCGCCAATCCCATCTCGGGGGATTCAGGAGATCGCCTCCGGCACCCTGCCGGAGAGGGGAATCATCTTCCGGAGGACTCTTCACCGCCATGGTCGCCTCCGGAGTGATGAGTGAGTAGTTCACCCCTGGACTATGGGTCCATAGCAGTAGCTAGATGGTCGTCTTCTCCTAATTGTGCTATCATTGTTGGATCTTGTGAGCTGCCTAACATGATCAAGATCATCTATCTGTAATGCTACATGTTATGTTTGTTGGGATCCGATGAATAGAGAATGCTATGTTATTTTGATTATCAATCTATTATCTATGTGTTGTTTATGATCTTGCATGCTCTCCGTTACTAGTAGAGGCTCTGGCCAAGTTTTTGCTTGTAACTCCAAGAGGGAGTATTTATGCTCGATAGTGGGTTCATGTCTCCATTAAATATGGGGGAGTGACAGAAACCTCTAAGGTTGTGGATGTGCTGTTGCCACTAGGGATAAAACATCAATGCTATGTCTAAGGATGTATTCGTTGATTACATTACGCACCATACTTAATGCAATTGTCTGTTGTTTACAACTTAATACTGGAGGGGGTTCGGATGATAACCTGAAGGTGGACTTTTTAGGCATAGATGCATGCTGGATAGCGGTCTATGTACTTTGTCGTAATGCCCAATTAAATCTCACAATACTCATCATAACATGTATGTGCATGGTCATTCCCTCTTTATTTGTCAATTGCCCAACTGTAATTTGTTCACCCAACATGCTTATTCTTATGGGAGAGACGCCTCTAGTGAACTGTGGACCCCGGTCCATTCTTAACATCGAATACAATCAACTGCAATACTCGTTCTACTGTTTTCTGCAAACAATCATCATCCACACTATACATCTAATCCTTTGTTACAGCAAGCCGGTGAGATTGACAACCTCACTGTTATGTTGGGACAAAGTACTTTGGTTGTGTTGTGCAGGTTCCACGTTGGCGCTGGAATCCCTGGTGTTGCGTGATGTCTACACCCCCTCCTTTTCCTGTAGACAGTGTTGGGCCTCCAAGAGCAGAGGTTTGTAGAACAGCAGCAAGTTTCCCTTAAGTGAATCACCCAAGGTTTATCAAACTCAGAGAGGAAGAGGTCAAAGATATCCCTCTCATGCAACCCTGCAACCACAAAGCAAGAAGTCTCTTGTGTCCCCAACACACCTAATAGGTGCACTAGTTCGGCGAAGAGATAGTGAAATACAGGTGGTATAAATAAGTAGTAGCAACGGCACCAGAAAAGTGCTTTGCCCAGGACAGTAAACAAGCAGTAGTAACGCAGAAAGAGTAACGCAAAGAAACAAGAAACAAGCAGCGATAGCAGTATTTAGGAACAAGGCCTAGGGATTAGACTTTCACTAGTGGACACTCTCAACATTGATCATATAACAGAATAGATAAATGCATACTCTACACTCTTTTGTTGGATGATGAACACCATTGCGTAGGATTACATGAACCCTCAATGCCAGAGTTAACAAGCTCCACAATTCAATGTTCATATTTAAATAACCTTAGAGTGCATGAAAGATCAACACGACTAAACCAAGTACTAACATAGCATGCACACTGTCACCTTCACACTATGTAGGAGGAATAGATCACATCAATACCATCATAGCAATAGTTAACTTCACAATCTACAAGAGATCATAATCATAGCATACGCCAAGTACTAACACGGATGCACACACTGTCACCATTACACCGTGCAGGAGGAATAAACTACTTTAATAACATCACTAGAGTAGCACATAGATAAATTGTGATACAAAACACATTGCAATCATAAAGAGATATAAATAAGCACTTCACTATGCCATTCATAACAGTGAATAAGTATTCTGTGAAATATAGCCTAAGAGACCCACACGGTGCACACACTGTCACCTTTACACACGTGGGACAAGGAGTCTCCGGAGATCACATAAGTAAAATTCACTTGACTAGCATAACGACATCTAGATTACAAGCATCATCATATGAATCTCAATCATGTAAGGCAGCTCATGAGATTATTGTATTGAAGTACATAGGAGAGAGATGAACCACATAGCTACCGGTACAGCCCCGAGCCTCGATGGAGAACTACTCCCTCCTCATGGGAGACAGCAGCGGTGATGAAGATGGCGGTGGTGTCGATGGAGGAGCCTTCCGGGGGCACTTCCCCGTCCCGGCGGCGTGCCGGAACAGAGACTCTTGTCCCCCAGATCTTGGCTTCGCGATGGCGGCGGCTCTGGATGGTTTCTCGTACCGTGGCTTTTCCGTATCGAGGTTTTAGGTCCAGGGGCTTTATATAGGCGAAGAGGCGGCGTCAGGAGGTCGAAGGGGCACCGACACTATAGGGGGGCGCGGGCCCCCCCTTGGCCGCGCCGGCCTAGGGTTTGGTGGGCCTGTGCCCCCTCTCTGGCGGTTCTCGTGTGTTCTGGATGCTTCCGGGCAAAATAGGAACCTGGGCGTTGATTTCGTCCAATTCCGAGAATATTTCGTTACTAGGATTTCTGAAACCAAAAACAGAGAGAAAACAAAGAATCGCACTTCGGCATCTTGTTAATAGGTTAGTTCCAGAAAATGCACGAATATGACAGAAAATGTGCATATAACATGTAGATATCATCAATAATGTGGCATGGAACATAAGAAATTATCGATACGTCGGAGACGTATCAGCATCCCCAAGCTTAGTTTCTGCTCGTCCCGAGCAGGTAAACGATAAACAAAGATAATTTCTGGAGTGACATGCCATCATAAACTTGATCATATTGTAAACATATGTAATGAATGCAGCAATCCAAGACAATGGTAATGACATGAGTAAACAACTGAATCATAAAGCAAAGACTTTTCATGAATAGTACTTCGAGAAAAGCATCAATAAGTCTTGCATAAAAGTTAACTCATAAAGCAATAATTCAAAGTAAAGGCATTGAAGCAACACAATGGAAGATTAAGTTTCAGCGGTTGCTTTCAACTTGTAACATGTATATCTCATGGATAATTGTCAATGCAAAGCAATATAACAAATGCAATATGCAAATATGTAGGAATCAATGCACAGTTCACACAAGTGTTTGCTTCTTGAGATGGAGAGAAATAGGTGAACTGACTCAACATAAAAGTAAAAGAATGGTCCTTCAAAGAGGAAAGCATCGATTGCTATATTTGTGCTAGAGCTTTGATTTTGAAAACAAGAAACAATTTTGTCAACGGTAGTAATAAAGCATATGTATCATGTAAATTATATCTTATAAGTTGCAAGCCTCATGCATAGTATACTAATAGTGCCCGCACCTTGTCCTAATTAGCTTGGACTACCGGATCATCGCAATGCACATGTTTTAACCAAGTGTCACAAAGGGGTACCTCTATGCCGCCTGTACAAAGGTCTAAGGAGAAAGCTCGCATTGGATTTCTCGCTATTGATTATTCTCAACTTAGACATCCATACCGGGACAACATAGACAACAGATAATGGACTCCTCTTTTATGCATAAGCATGTAGCAACAATTAATTTTCTCATATGAGATTGAGGATATATGTCCAAAACTGAAACTTCCACCATGGATCATGGCTTTAGTTAGCGGCCCAATGTTCTTCTCTAACAATATGCATGCTCCAACCATAAGGTGGTAGATCGCTCTTACTTCAGACAAGACGAACATGCATAGCAACTCACATGATATTCAACAAAGAGTAGTTGATGGCGTCCCCAGGAACATGGTTATCGCACAACAAGCAACTTAATAAGAGATAAAGTGCATAAGTACATATTCAATACCACAATAGTTTTTAAGCTATTTGTCCCATGAGCTATATATTGTAAAGGTGAAGAATGGAAATTTAAAGGTAGCACTCAAGCAATTTACTTTGGAATGGCGGAGAAATACCATGTAGTAGGTAAGTATGGTGGACACAAATTTCATAGTGGTTGGCTCAAGTATTTGGATGCATGAGAAGTATTCCCTCTCGATACAAGTTTTAGGCTAGCAAGGTTATTTGAAACAAACACAAGGATGAACCGGTGCAGCAAAGCTCACATAAAAGACATATTGAAAACATTATAAGACTCTACACCGTCTTCCTTGTTGTTCAAACTCAATACTAGAAATTATCTAGACCTTAGAGAGACCAAATATGCAAACCAAATTTTAGCATGCTCTATGTATTTCTTCATTAATAGGTGCAAAGTATATGATGCAAGAGCTTAAACATGCGCACAACAATTGCCAAGTATCACATTACCCAAGACATTATAGCAATTACTACATGTATCATTTTCCAATTCCAACCATATAACAATTTAGCGAAGAAGAAACTTCGCCATGAATACTAAAAGCTAAGAACACATGTGTTCATACGAACCAGCGGAGCGTGTCTCTCTCCCACACAAGCATTTATTCAAACAAAAACAAAAACAAAAGCACACAGACGCTCCAAGTAAAGTACATAAGATGTGACCGAATAAAAATATAGTTTCAGGGGAGGAACCTGATAATTTGTCGATGAAGAAGGGGATGCCTTGGGCATCCCCAAGCTTAGACGCTTGAGTCTTCTTGAAATATGCAGGGGTGAACCACCGGGGCATCCCCAAGCTTAGAGCTTTCACTCTCCTTGATCATAATATATCATCCTCCTCTCTTGACCCTTGAAAACTTCCTTCACACCAAACTCGAAACAAACTCATTAGAAGGTTAGTGCATAATCAAAAACTCATGTGTTCAGAGGTGACACAATCATTCTTAACACTTCTGGACATTGCTCAAAGCTACTGGAAGTTAATGGAACAAAGAAATCCATCCCACATAGCAAAAGAGGCAATGCGAAATAAAAGGCAGAATCTGTCAAAACAGAACAGTCCGTAAAGACGAATTTTATTGAGGCACCAGACTTGCTCAAATGAAAATGCTCAAATTGAATGAAAGTTGCGTACATATCTGAGGATCACTCACGTAAATTGGCATAATTTTCTGAGTTACCTACAGATAATTTTGCCCAGATTCGTGACAGCAAAGAAATTTGTTTCTGCGCAGTAATCCAAATCTAGTATGAACTTTACTATCAACGACTTTACTTGGCACAACAAAACACAAAACTAATATAAGGAGAGGTTGCTACAGTAGTAAACAACTTCCAAGACACAAATATAAAATAAAGTACTGTAGCAAAATAACACATGGGTTATCTCCCAAGAAGTTCTTTCTTTATAGCCATTAAGATGGGCTCAGCAGTTTTAATGATGCACTCGCAAGAAATAGTATTTGAAGCAAAAGAGAGCATCAAGAGGCAAATTCAAAACACATTTAAGTCTAACATGCTTCCTATGCATAGGAATCTTGTAAATAAACAAGTTCAAGAAGCATAATGCAACAAGCATAGAAAGATAAAACAAGTGCAGCTTCAAGATTTTCAGCAAAAAGAGAGGTGTTTTAGTAACATGAAAATTTCTACAACCATATTTTCCTCTCTCATAATAATGTCCAGTAGCATCATGAGCAAACTCAACAATATAACTATCACATAAAGCATTCTTATCATGAGTCTCATGCATAAAATTATTACTACCCACATAAGCATAATCAATTTTATTAGTTGTAGTGTGAGCAAATTCAACAAAGTAGCTATCATTATTATTCTCATCATCAAATATAGGAGGCATATTGTAATCATAATCAAATTTATCCTCCATAACAGGCGGCAACAAAAGACTACTATCATTATAATCATCATAAATAGGGGGCAAAGTATCATCAAAGTAAATTTTCTCCTCAATGCTTGGGGGACTAAAAAGACCAGCTTCCCCAATCTTAGAATTTTCCATATCATTAGCAACAACGGTGTTCAAAGTATTCATACTAATATGTTCCATGGGTTTTTTAATTTTCGGATCAAACCATCCATGTCTTAAATCAGGAAATAGAATAAGAAGCTCATTGTTGTCCATTATGCCTTACTAGTGTAAACAAGAAACAAAAAGATGCAATTGCAGGATCTAAAGGAAATAGCTTCGAGCACAAACACAATGGCGCCAGAAAAGTACTGTTACCTGGAACCGAAGTATGAGTGCCTTTTACCTTTCCTCCCCGGCAACGGCGCCAGAAAATAGCTTGATGTCTACGCCCCCTCCTTTTCCTGTAGACAGTGTTGAGCCTCCAAGAGCAGAGGTTTGTAGAACAGCAGCAAGTTTCCCTTAAGTGAATCACCCAAGGTTTATCGAACTCAGGGAGGAAGAGGTCAAAGATATCCCTCTCATGCAATCCTGCAACCACAAAGCAAGAAGTCTCTTGTGTCCCCAACACACCTAATAGGTGCACTAGTTCGGCGAAGAGATAGTGAAATACAGGTGGTATAAATAAGTAGTAGCAACGGCACCAGAAAAGTGCTTTGCCCAGGACAGTAAACAAGCAGTAGTAACGCAGCAGTAGTAACGCAGTAAAACAGTAAACAAGCAGCGATAGCAGTATTTAGGAACAAGGCCTAGGGATTAGACTTTCACTAGTGGACACTCTCAACATTGATCACATAACAGAATAGATAAATGCATACTCTACACTCTTTTGTTGGATGATGAACACCATTGCGTAGGATTACACGAACCCTCAATGCCGGAGTTAACAAGCTCCACAATTCAATGTTCATATTTAAATAACCTTAGAGTGCATGAAAGATCAACACGACTAAACCAAGTACTAACATAGCATGCACACTGTCACCTTCACACTATGTAGGAGGAATAGATCACATCAATACCATCATAGCAATAGTTAACTTCACAATCTACAAGAGATCATAATCATAGCATACGCCAAGTACTAACACGGATGCACACACTGTCACCATTACACCGTGCAGGAGGAATAAACTACTTTAATAACATCACTAGAGTAGCACATAGATAAATTGTGATACAAAACACATTGCAATCATAAAGAGATATAAATAAGCACTTCACTATGCCATTCATAACAGTGAATAAGTATTCTGTGAAATATAGCCTAAGAGACCCACACGGTGCACACACTGTCACCTTTACACACGTGGGACAAGGAGTCTCCGGAGATCACATAAGTAAAATTCACTTGACTAGCATAACGACATCTAGATTACAAGCATCATCATATGAATCTCAATCATGTAAGGCAGCTCATGAGATTATTGTATTGAAGTACATAGGAGAGAGATGAACCACATAGCTACCGGTACAGCCCCGAGCCTCGATGGAGAACTACTCCCTCCTCATGGGAGACAGCAGCGGTGATGAAGATGGCGGTGGTGTCGATGGAGGAGCCTTCCGGGGGCACTTCCCCGTCCCGGCGGCGTGCCGGAACAGAGACTCTTGTCCCCCAGATCTTGGCTTCGCGATGGCGGCGGCTCTGGATGGTTTCTCGTACCGTGGCTTTTCCGTATCGAGGTTTTAGGTCCAGGGGCTTTATATAGGCGAAGAGGCGGCGTCAGGAGGTCGAAGGGGCGCCGACACTATAGGGGGGCGCGGGCCCCCCCTTGGCCGCGCCGGCCTAGGGTTTGGTGGGCCTGTGCCCCCTCTCTGGCGGTTCTCGTGTGTTCTGGATGCTTCCGGGCAAAATAGGAACCTGGGCGTTGATTTCGTCTAATTCCGAGAATATTTCGTTACTAGGATTTCTGAAACCAAAAACAGCAGAAAACAGCAACTGGCACTTCGGCATCTTGTTAATAGGTTAGTTCCAGAAAATGCACGAATATGACATAAAATGTGTATATAACATGTAGATATCATCAATAATGTGGCATGGAACATAAGAAATTATCGATACATCGGAGACGTATCATTGCGCCGCACTACACTCCGCCGCCATCAACCTTCAACGTGCTTCTTGGCTCCTACTATTCGATAAACCTTGGTTTCTTACTGAGGGAAAACTTGCCGCTGTACGCATCACACCTTCCTCTTGGGGTTCCCAACGGTCGCGTGCTGTACGCGTATCAAGACTGTTTTCTGGCACCGTTGCCGGGGAGATCAAGACACGCTGCAAGGGGAGTCTCCACCTCCAATCTCTTTACTTTGTTTTTGTCTTGCTTTTATTTTATTTACGAATTTGTTTGCTGCATTATATCAAAACACAAAAAAATTAGTTGCTAGCTTTACTTTATTTACCATCTTGTTTGCCATATTAAAAACACAAAAAAATTTAGTTACTTGCATTCTACTTTTGTTACCATGTCTAGTTCTGCACCTGTTACTTCTTCACCTGAGGAATTAGTCTTCACTTTTAAACAAGGGGATGAGGAGAGTTTTAAAGATGCTTGGTCCAGAATTTTTGATTCTTATCGTAAAGCTGAACCTCAAATGACTCTAAGTTTGCTCCTTAGTAACTTTTATTTTGGGCTTATGATTCGCTATAGATATGCCTTGGATGCTGTAGTGGGAGGAGATTTCCTTCATTGCAATGGGGATCAAGCTTTTAATGCCATAAAAAAATTGGTTGCATCACATAGTTCAGCTAATAACTTTGATTCAGCTCTTATTAGCATTTATAATAGATTAAACACTCTTGAGACAAGTGCATCTTGCTTGAAAGAAAATTATAGCTATGTTAAATGCTTAGTCTTGATCAAGTTTTAGTGAACTCTGAACCTTCAATATGGGACCCTACTATTAAAGTTGTTACCGGTGGTGAAACTTTTCATGCCAATTGTGATATTATGTCTGAATTTTGCCTTATGCCTAAGAGTATTTATGAATCTTTGACACTTTGGGGACTCGTTGAAGGGGGAGAAGGAATAACTCTTATTGATAACTCTGTTATAATTCCTAAGGGAATAGCCGAGGGTGTGCATACAACCATTCTTGGGAGAACAGTATCCACTGATTATCTTGTTATTGAATGTGTAGAAACAGGACAAATCACACTTGGAAGATCCCTGCTGAAACTATTGGGAGCAGTCATAAATGTGGGAGAAGGCACCCTAAAATTCACCTCTACACCGGGGGGTAGACATGTATTCCCTAAATCAAAGAGTAAGAAAAAGAATAAGAAAGGTAGGCATAAAGCCCGAGGTAATATTGATGCTTCATCTCTTGATAATACTTGATATACACTTTCTGCGCCTAACTGAAAGGCGTTAAAGAAAAGCGCTTATGGGAGACAACCCATGATTTTACTACTGCACTTTTATTTTATATTTGAGTCTTGAAAGTTGTTACTACTGTAGCAACCTCTCCTTACCTTAGTTTTGTTGCATTGTTGTGCCAAGTAAAGTCTTTGATAGTAAGGTTCATACTAGATTTGGATTACTGCGCAGAAACAGATTTCTTGCTGTCACGAATCTGGGCCTAATTCTCTGTAGGTAACTCAGAAAATTATGCCAATTTACGTGAGTGATCCTCAGATATGTACGCAACTTTCATTAAATTTGAGAATTTTCATTTGAGCAAGTCTGGTGCCTCTTAGAAATTCGTCTTTACGGACTGTTCTGTTTTGACAGATTCTGCCTTTTATTTCGCATTGCCTGTTTTGCTATGCTTAATGGATTTTTCTATTCCATTAACTTTCAGTAGCTTTGTGCAATGTCCAGAAGTGTTAAGAATGATTATGTCACCTCTGAACATGTGAATTTTGATTGTGCACTAACCCTCTAATGAGTTGTTTTGAGTTTGGTGTGGAGGAAGTTTTCAAGGATCAAGAGAGGGAGATGATACAATATGATCAAGGAGAGTGAAAGCTCTAAGCTTGGGGATGCCCCGGTGGTTCACCCCTGCATATTTCAAGAAGACTCAAGCATCTAAGCTTGGGGATGCCCAAGGCATCCCCTTCTTCATCGACAACATTATCAGGTTCCTCTTGTGAAACTATATTTTTATTCCATCACATCTTATGTACTTTGCTTGGAGCGTCTGTTTGTTTTTGTTTTTGTTTTGTTTGAATAAAATGGATCCTAGCATTCATTGTGTGGGAGAGAGACACGCTCCGCTGTTGCATATGGACAAATATGTCCTTAGGCTTTACTCATAATGTTCATGGCGAAGGTTGAATCTTCTTCGTTAAATTGTTATATGGTTGGAAACGGGAAATGCTACATGTAGTAATTGGTAGAATGTCTTGAATAATGTGATACTTGGCAATTGTTGTGCTCATGTTTAAGCTCTTGCATCATATACTTTGCACCTATTAATGAAGAAATACATAGAGCTTGCTAAAATTTGGTTTGCATAATTGGTCTCTCTAAGGTCTAGATAATTTCTAGTAAGGGTCGAACAACAAGGAAGACGGTATAGAGTCTTATAATGCTTACAATATGTCTTTTTTGTGAGTTTTGCTGTACCGCTTCATACTTGTGTTTGTTTCAAATAGCCTTGCTAGCCTAAGCCTTGTATCGAGAGGGAATACTTCTCATGCATCCAAAATCCTTGAGCCAAACACTATGCCATTTGTGTCCACCATACCTACCTACTACATGGTATTTCTCCGCCATTCCAAAGTAAATTGCTTGAGTGCTACCTTTAAAATTTCCATCCTTTACCTTTGCAATATATAGCTCATGGGACAAATAGCCTAAAAACTATTGTGGTATTGAATATGTACTTATGCACTTTATCTCTTATAAGTTGCTTGTTGTGCGATAACCATGTTCCTGGGGACGTCATCAACTACTCTTTGTTGAATATCATGTGAGTTGCTATGCATGTCCATCTTGTCTGAAGTAAGGACGATTTACCATGATTTGAATGGTTTGAGCATGCATACTGTTAGAGAAGAACATTGGGCCGCTAACTAAAGCCATGATCCATGGTGGAAGTTTCAGTTTTGGACAAATATCCTCAATCTCATATGAGAAAATTAATTGTTGATGAATGCTTATGCATTAAAGAGGAGTCCATTATCTGTTGTCTATGTTGTCCCGGTATGGATGTCTAAGTTGAGAATAATCAAAATCGAGAAATCCAATGCGAGTTTTCTCCTTGGACCTTTGTACAGGCGGCATAGAGGTACCCCTTTGTGACACTTGGTTAAAACATATGTATTGCGGTGATAATCCAGGTAATCCGAGCTAATTAGGACAAGGTGCGGGAACTATTAGTATACTATGCATGAGGCTTGCAACTTGTAGGATATAATTTACATGATGCATATGCTTTATTACTACCGTTGACAAAATTGTTTCTTGTTTTCAAAACCAAAGCTCTAGCACAAATATAGCAATCGATGCTTCCCTCTGCGAAGGGCCTTTCTTTTACTTTTATGTTGAGTCAGTTCACCTATTTCTCTCCATCTCAAGAAGCAAACACTTGTGTGAACTGTGCATTGATACCTACATACTTGCATATTGCACTTATTATATTACTTTATGTTGACAATATCCATGAGATATACATGTTATAAGTTGAAAGCAACCGCTGAAACTTAATCTTCCTTTGTGTTGCTTCAATACCTTTACTATGAAATTATTGCTTTATGAGTTAACTCTTATGCAAGACTTATTGATGCTTGTCTTGAAAGTACTATTCATGAAAAGTCTTTGCTATGTGATTCAATTGTTTACTCATTGCATTGCTTTGATCGTTGCATTCATTACATGTTCTTACAATAGTATGATCAAGATTATGATGGCATGTCACTTCAGAAATTATCTTTGTTATCGTTTACCTACTCGGGACGAGCAGGAACTAAGCTTGGGGATGCTGATACGTCTCCAAGGTATCGATAATTTCTTATGTTCCATGCCACTTTATTGATGATACCTACATGTTTTATGCATACTTTATGTCATATTTATGCATTTTCCGGCACTAACCTATTGACGAGATGCCGAAGAGCCAGTTGCTGTTTTCTGCTGTTTTTGGTTTCAGAAATCCTAGTAAGGAAATATTCTCGGAATTGGACGAAATCAATGCCCAGGATCTTATTTTTCCACGAAGCTTCCAGGAGTCCGGAGAGGAAACGAAGTGGGGCGACGAGGCAGCCACACGCTAGGGCGGCGCGGCCCAAGCCCTGGCCGCGCCGGCCTACTGTGTGGGCCCCTCGCATCGCCCCTAAACCTACCTCCTCCGCCTACTTAAGCCTTCGTCGATAATAACTCCAGTACCGAGAGCCACGATACGGAAAACCTTCCAGAGATGCCGCCGCCGCCAATCCCATCTCGGTGGATTCAGGAGATCGCCTCCGGCACCCTGCCGGAGAGGGGAATCATCTCCCGGAGGACTCTTCACCGCCATGGTCGCCTCCGGAGTGATGAGTGAGTAGTTCACCCCTGGACTATGGGTCCATAGCAGTAGCTAGATGGTCGTCTTCTCCTAATTGTGCTATCATTGTTGGATCTTGTGAGCTGCCTAACATGATCAAGATCATCTATCTGTAATGCTACATGTTGTGTTTGTTGGGATCCGATGAATAGAGAATGCTATGTTATTTTGATTATCAATCTATTATCTATGTGTTGTTTATGATCTTGCATGCTCTCCGTTACTAGTAGAGGCTCTGGCCAAGTTTTTGCTTGTAACTCCAAGAGGGAGTATTTATGCTCGATAGTGGGTTCATGTCTCCATTAAATCTGGGGGAGTGACAGAAACCTCTAAGGTTGTGGATGTGCTGTTGCCACTAGGGATAAAACATCAATGCTATGTCTAAGGATGTATTCGTTGATTACATTACGCACCATACTTAATGCAATTGTCTGTTGTTTACAACTTAATACTGGAGGGGGTTCGGATGATAACCTGAAGGTGGACTTTTTAGGCATAGATGCATGCTGGATAGCGGTCTATGTACTTTATCGTAATGCCCAATTAAATCTCACAATACTCATCATAACATGTATGTGCATGGTCATGCCCTCTTTATTTGTCAATTGCCCAACTGTAATTTGTTCACCCAACATGCTTATTCTTATGGGAGAGACGCCTCTAATGAACTGTGGACCCCGGTCCATTCTTAACATCGAATACAATCAACTGCAATACTCGTTCTACTGTTTTCTGCAAACAATCATCATCCACACTATACATCTAATCCTTTGTTACAGCAAGCCGGTGAGATTGACAACCTCACTGTTACGTTGGGACAAAGTACTTTGGTTGTGTTGTGCAGGTTCCACGTTGGCGCCGGAATCCCTGGTGTTGCGCCGCACTACACTCCGCCGCCATCAACCTTCAACGTGCTTCTTGGCTCCTACTGGTTCGATAAACCTTGGTTTCTTACTGAGGGAAAACTTGCCGCTGTACGCATCACACCTTCCTCTTGGGGTTCCCAACGGTCGCGTGCTGTACGCGTATCAGTTTCTTCCGGGTTGGCAGATGTCCCCTCGATGTTTTTTGCCGGAATCCTTTGAGGGCTCCAGCTGAACTGGGACGAAAGGGGGAGGGGCGGAAGAGATAGGCGTCGCCATGATTGGCTCGGCGGAGGGAGGCGGAGTTGAAGAAGACATCTGAAAATAGAATGCGAAGATAGCTAATCTTAGCCGGATCCAACGTTGATACCCTATTCATCCCTACCAACTACGACGAGAAAGCAAAGCTCTAAGGGCTTACCGGAATGGATTCCGCGGTGGTCGGAGTCGCCGGTGGTGAGGTTTTGCTGCGGTGGCTCGCTGAACTTAAGAACACGAAGAACAACTCACGGCGGTGATTTGACTTTGGCGAACTTCCGGTGGACTCCGGTGCGGCGGAGGAGAAGCTCGGAGGCGGCGCTGTGTGAGAGGTGAAAAGGGGGGGTGAATGAGGTGATTAGGGGTGAACGACGGATATTTATAGGCCGAAGGGAGGAGATTCATGTTCCGCATCCTGTGGTCAGAACGCAAGCGTCGCGCCGTTGGATGATCGACACGTGTCAAAAACCCTAAGCCGTAAAAATGGCTAAGGATAAGTTACCGCTCAAATCGCGCGAAAATGGCGCCAAGATTGGCGGAACCGTTTGAACTTTTCAAGGTTCCGGGTAGCAGTTTGAAAATCTGTAAACTCTTGTCCAGAGCAGGGGAGTAACCCGAAGACGTGTCGTAATGATGTTGTCGATGGATGAAGTCCGGCGGGATAAGGGTATTTTCCGACTAAAAGTTGGGAAAGAAAATGACATGAAGTTGGAGTTCTTCAAGTTTCCCCATGTTGCCGAAATTGTCGGAAACAGTTAAGCTTTAGCAAGGCGGAAACAAGAGGTGAATTTCGGAGAACTCTGGGGGCTACTGTTGTGGGTATACTTTATGGGTGTACCATCGACATTGCCTAGATCTGGAAAGCCCGGGTGGCCCACAGATGGTGATGTGGCATGTGGCCCATCGGGCGGCCCAGTTGCTGTTGATCATGAAGGATGAAGTCCAGCCCAGGATCGGGAAGCCGGATCCTAACCGACCTACGAAGGAGGTCGGATCCGTGAAGGCCCATGAGGAACCCGGATCCAGTACGACGTAGAAGGAAGGCGGATCCTTGACGTACACGGCAAGATATTGTACCGTAGTTAGGCAACCTGTAATCCGGCTAGGACTCTCCATGTAAACCCTAAATCCGTGCGCCTTTATAAGCCGGATCCCGGGAGCCCTAGAGGCAGATCTCGAGCTAGAGGCGAGAGAACGACAACTCATTGTAACAACGCGAAAGCGCCCAGATAATTCCAGACAAGCAGCAGTAGGCCCTGTCTTCGAGCAGGTGTTCCGAAGCTGGATAAATCGCGTACCACCGTCCCGAGTGCTCTCCGCCCTATGGCCCCTACTTCTTCTCCCCCTCGTGAGGATCCTCCGAGGTATTGTCGAATAGGCAACGACAAGTTGTGTCTTGCGAGAACAACCAGAGGGTGGGGATCCCATTCTAATTCCCCACGGTAATGCGGTCTATGATGGGTTGCAACGACCGGCGAAGGTATCAAGGTCGTGGAAGCTGATAGTAGTCGAGGTCGGATGGTATCCAATGGATACGTTGACTGGCGATGACCCAAGTTCGGAATTGCAACAAAGGGTGGGTGTGCGGGGTCGCGGAGGAACGCAATGATTGGCTAGGACCTTATACCGGGCCTCACACCAAGGAAGTGTGGACGGGAAGGTACACCCGGTTGGCACCAAGGTTAAGATCTCTTATGGGTAACGCAACACACCTCTGCAGAGTGTAACAAATCGTGACCTGTCACTCCCTGTTCCGGGTTATGGAACTGCGAACGCGGCCGGAAAGGAACTCCATGAAGTTCTAGACACCCGGTGAAGGCTGACGGACATAGCTCTTGAGAATAAAAGCAACCTTTTGAAGAAATGTTTACAAAAACTTGCATTGCCTATGACTTTCATGTCTATGGCTGTAGCTACTACATTAAACACCTCTTTCCTATGATGAACTTGTTGAGTACACTCATACTCATTCCACCTTAAATCCCCTGCTTAGATATAGAGGCATCAAGAGAGAATCTGGAGTGCAACTCGAAGGCCGAGGAGTCAACAACTACTTCAAGGGACATGATCCTGTCAGAAGAGTCAAACACCACATCTACCATGAAGAAAACCTAGATTAACAGTAGAAGGGAACTAGCTCCTTAAACCTAGCTCCTAATTAGCTAGAATCTAGCCATAGCCTCTATAGCTAGTCAAATCCTCTATACATAGAGTTAGTGATTAGATTAGACTACGAGTCGTTCTTATGGAGTTTATTTGCAGTTTTACCTCATTGTAAAGTAGGAGGATATGTTGATCTTCTGCAAAGAGTCGATGTTGTAATTCTATAGACATGCCTTGGACCCGCACATGTTTCTGTTGTACCACTCTGAGGGATGTAATACTAGTGGAACGGTGTTTCATTGGTGTTATATCAACGACTTGCATACTACACCATGCAGTGGTATGCTGGGTCACCACAACTATCTCTCCTCATTAACTATGATGCCACATAAGCATTTTTTCTATGATACCGTGCCAAGAACCTCCCATTATGAAAGGCCTTATAGCACAATATGTGTCACTGACCCATGCCTTGATGAGCATAGAATGAGCGGAAGCTACTTGTTTTTGGGAGGGACACAACCATCGCACAGGGTCACCTTTTGTGCAGCGCCGCCGCGTAGTGCGGTCACGAACGATAATAGCCTAGTTTCATCCTCTCCCGCGACGTCCTCTTGCACCTCGCCGACCCCTAAGTGTTGGGCCAGTCCCGAAGGTTGGACAATTTGTGTCTCTATGACCAAATTGACTGCATAGAAAACATTGCCTAGTTGGCCCTCCAGCTTTAGATTCGTCCATATCATTCTGGATGCATTGCGACTGGCGTCTACCTCTGCCTGTCCGCAATAGACTTGGGTATGGAATATATCGCCTTTCACCTAGGTTTATTGTATTGAAATTTCCCACTGATCGAAATCCTACCATCTCACCCATCCAGGTGCTGAGCATGGCCTCTTTTAGGTAGTAGGGAGACACGAACGAGATTTTTAACATCCCAAGCTCTCCGCAAACAACAAGCACATGCGAGCAAGGAAGGTGAATCAACTTTGGTTTGTTGCATGTGCACTCGCATGTTGGCCATTCTTCATTACCAATTTTCACATCGTGCGTTCTTAGTTCATTTCCACACCCGAACTTGTCTGTAGGTAAGCTGACTTCAAACCTCTTTTCTTCATTCCCAATGTGGACGATAGCGAGATGCCTACCTTTCTCCATCTTATTAGCCATGTACTTCATAACCATTGAACAATACAGTGTGGTTGGGCTGTTCATTATATGCATCTTAGCCATTTGGCGTCTGTCGCTAAACTTTTTCACCATGCCAAGGAAAAATGCCCTCTACAATAGCTATAAGTGGCAAGGCCCTGTTGCCGCCGAGCACAAAATTATACGATTCTGTGAGGTTGGTTGTCATGACGCCGTATCTAGCTCCATGTGTGTCGTGCAACAAAGACCACCTCTCCACTGGCTTGTGCTCTATCCACTGCTCAAAGTTTTTTATCTGCCTTCCCCGCCTTCTCCTTGTACCGAGCGGGTCAAATCCGGGCAAGTCGCAAAGACCTTGAGGTTCCTCGTCAACGGGTGCTGTTCCTGTTGCTCTTTGTGCAAAAACTGTCTGCATATGTGTTGCTAGTCTGTTGCCGCCGCCTCTCGTGCAGCTTTCCTCTGCATAATTTGTTGCTTAGTGAACTCCTGAAGATTGCGCCGGAGAAAATTGTACTTCCACTACTGGTTCTGGATGCACTACTTCGTGAAGAGATTAATAAGGCTCTTACTCCTGAATTGTGAGTAAAACTTGGTCCCAACTCTGAATGTCCATCAATGACGATTGTTTCCCTGGTTTCTTCAGTGTCTTAATAGCATTGAGTATACATGCATGCATGTCATGAAGGATGCAAACATTCGGCTTGTCCTTAACAATTGATATTTTCAGCTGCTGAAGAACCATAAAACTTTTTCAGTGTTCTCGCTATCCACGAAAGGAAAAGCGAGTGGCTCGATTTGATTGTTGCCGTCCATTCTAATGGCGGTCAAGGTTTGACCCTTGTACGTCTGCCAGCAGCCACGACGAGAGCTACGACCATCGCTGACGGTGCTAGGCCGACGCCAGTGCTGATGTGAACGGTGCCTACGTTGCTGCCAACGGGGATGGTGGTGCTATTGTCATCGTTGTGAGCCACCACGGTACTTTTAGGTCCGCCGACGATGCTATGAGACATGGGTGACGGTACTGTCTGCAAGGATGGCGATGATGTGAGTGTGGAGCGACGGGGTCCTAAAAGGACGGGTAGCCAGATTCCATCAGAACACATCGATTTTGACGGCTCCAGCATGTGCCGGAGTGGTGACGTCATGCTGACTTTATCCATGTCCTTATCGAGTTTTAAAAAAATTATGAAATATGTCTGAAATTTATGAAATATATCTGAAACTTATGAAAAATTATTTACTTTTCAAAGTATATTTCACAAAGCTTTTCACATGTTTCTGAAACTTGTGAAATATTTTTTACTGTTTATTTGTTGCTTTAATTGTATTTCAGTTTTGTCAAAAAGGGAACACCTCACCAATCTCAAAGGATAATGTGCGGTGGATGACATTCTGGCACATACCGTTGCCGGTAAAAAGGAGTTTTCAGATTCCATCGCGCTTATTGTCTTATTTATTTATTTATTTTGACTGATTTAATCATTTGCATCGTGTGGCCGGCCGTCGACCCGGAGGATGGGGGGATTTGATGCCGGGACGCTCAGCACACGCTCCAAACAAAAAAGGAAAACACTGTTCGTCAACGGAAGAAGCACTAGTTCGTCACTCTGCCACCGCAAGACTGCGGCTACCCCACGCGACAGCGACCTAGAGCCCACCGCCCTTTCCGTCTCTCTCCTTGTCACCTCCTCCTTCCTCCCGATCTCGGAACCGAAGCAGCAATCCTCCCAAACCACATCCAAGCTTCTTGACGTACGGCAAGTACGAGCAGCGCAGGTCTCTGTCCGGGTTGACACGACGTGCTATTTTCTTGGCACGCTACCGTTGTGGTCTAGTGCTGCTTCTCGACGGTTTCCTCTGCCGTGAATTGGTGGTCGGGTTAGGCCCAGATCTTGTAACGGTCTCGTGTCCGTGATGGGCGCCCGGTAGTTTGGCCGGAGAAGAGAGTGATACAGAGAGCAACGCGAAGCAGCAAGAGGCGAGAGGAGGGATGGGGAATTGTATGGACACGGCGGCGTTGGTGGATAAAAACACCGCATGTGAGTGCGCATCTACTCTTCTTTGTTAATCAGCAGCTGTTTAAGCTTGCTCTGGTACTCTTGTGCTTTGTAGTGGATATGGCCTATGGTTCTTGTTTGGTTCCTGAATGGATGCTTCTCTGTCTGTTTTTGTGATGCAAAATGTTTTGGATGTGCGAACATTTTCAGCATACTGGTGTTTGGGAGTTGGGAGTTAGTGCTACTTCTTGCTACTACTCTTGTGCTTCCTTCTTTGGGTGCCCTCACTTTGGTCTTTTCCCCATCCGGTTTACCTGCTAGTGGATAGGATAGACATAAGGTGTTGCATAGAAGAAGAAACTTTTCCCCACATGATTTATTCAATTTTTTTTTCGTAGATATAGTACTCCCCCGTTTCAAGTACATTGCGTATTAGGTTCGGTAGGACAAGCTTCTGACCAATAATTGCACTGCCAGTATGTAACTTCTGTGATACGAAATCATAACCATAAACAAGCACAGAGTACTTTGGAATACCAATCTAATGACATAAATTTTATGTCACATAAAGTATATATACCAATACACTAATTGTTGGTCAAAGGTTTGTCTTAACGAAAACTAACAGTCTCCTAGGTCATTAGTGCTCTGGTGACTACATATTTGGACTGTATTTGGCATGATGAATTTCGGGGGACCACATACATGGAGGCTTGGACTAGGTGGATTCATTACTAACTTGGCTAACTTGCAAGAATCAGCATCAGAGTTCAAGCAAATAGCAATTAGTATATGACTATATGTATGTGTGCACTACTGGAATAGGATGTTGTTAGCAGAGGTTGTATATTTGCGAGATGGCAGAGTTTCAGATTAACAGTTAGAAGTTAGAACTACCATTGTATGTTAACATTGACGAAGCATTGGCATTTGCTAGAATTGCCGATAGATTATCTTTCAACTGAATTGATTTGAAATGTGCGCACTGTTCTTATGCATATTTCTATCTTGTTGAGACATCAGATCCTTCAAAAGGTGATAGCAAAACAGGTTTATCGTTGAATACTTCGACTAACAGAAGTGGTTCTACTCGGACAACTTTTACCCATTCCTATACAAATCAGAGTGAGCTTCCTACTCCTAGGACAGAAGGTGAAATTCTGTCATCGCCATATCTGAAGGCATTCTTGTTCAGTGATTTAAAGAATGCAACAAAGAACTTCCGGCCAGATAGTCTTATTGGGGAAGGAGGATTTGGATGTGTCTATAAAGGCTGGATTGATGAACAAACTCTTGCTCCTTCAAAGCCAGGAACTGGCATGGTTGTGGCTGTCAAGAAGCTAAAACCAGAAGGATTTCAGGGTCACAAGGAATGGCTGGTAGGTTTTCTTGACCATTCAAGTTTCTGTATTCAGTTTTTTTAAATATGTATCATGACGCTAATTTCATCCCTCTTACAGACTGAGGTTGATTATCTTGGCCAGCTTCATCACCAGAATCTCGTTAAGCTCATTGGCTATTGTTCTGATGGTGATAACCGTCTTTTGGTGTATGAGTTAATGCCTAAAGGAAGTTTGGAGAATCATCTATTCAGACGTAAGTATTTGTTTCTACTGCAACTGTTTAAATCCATAAGTTAAATAGGAAAATGTCTGTACAATAAGAGGGCACATGCCCCTGATACAAAAACAGCACTTTGCACCATATGAGAAATCACCATATCATATGGATGTAATATATACCATTCTACTGTACTTGCAGAAAATCAGATGCGAAGTTGTCTACAGGTATGAGAATAACTTTTTGATAACTAGCATATGGGACTAATGCATGCACTATCCACATATGCAACCTATCGTTTTTGTTTCCTTTATTGCAAATTAAATTATCGGTATGTCATCTATAATTATCTCTGTTGATTTCTGGAAGAGTGTCAGTGCTTTCTTGAGTACCTTGGTAAAGGCTGAACTTGATATAGATCCATTTGAGTTTAGTATCTGAATATCTATTCCAAGTTCAATGAAAGTATTATACTCTTGTAGGTGGTGCAGACCCTTTACCCTGGGGCATAAGACTCAAAGTTGCTATTGGGGCTGCCAGGGGCTTATCGTTTCTTCATGATGATGAAAATCAAGTTATATACCGTGATTTCAAGGCATCAAATATTCTCCTTGACTCGGTACGGCTGGAAATAGCTGCTCATTGCTCTTCTGAACAAATATTGGCTCCTGATTTTTTTGATAAATATTTTGCTTTGTTTCACCAATTCAGGAGTTCAATGCAAAACTATCGGACTTTGGCTTGGCAAAAGCAGGTCCAACCGGGGATAGAACCCATGTTTCTACACAAGTCATGGGTACTAGAGGTTATGCAGCTCCAGAATATATTGCAACTGGTTAGAAAATACTCACTTTTGCTTTTACATAATTCGTAACCATGAGTGTGTAGACATGTATGAATACTTTACAAAGTGTATTTTTGTTTCTATTCGAGGTAGCTTATTCGACATAATGTTTGCCATTCCGTAAAAATTATACATAGTCATCTATATCTAGAGGTTGTTTGTAGAGCCACAATGCTCAACATAAGATCTTGCTTATGTTAGGTGAAGTATACTGTAACATGAATTGACAAAATCATCCTTTTGTTTGTATGGTGCTTATTTGTTTCGTATTCATGGCCATGAATCATGGACTCCATTTCTTATACAGGGCGACCTTTAGGAATTTTTTGCACGAACTAATAAACTTGCTTTTAGGGAATTCAGCACTGACGTGGATTTTGATTTTAAAACACTCTTGCCCGGTTGGTGGTCCTGTGTTCCGAATGACCATGATGTCAGATGAAATATCATTTGACCAAAAGTTTCACTCCACTTTAAACCAACCAGTGCCAGAGGTGCACATGTCCATTCTTTAATACGTATATAAAGAACAGTTCGGAACACCTGCTGAATATTATTTTATATCAAGTAGGAAGTTCATATGTGCATGGTATAGGCCTATCAGAAGATAAATGATAAAGCTATAGGATTCTTCCATTAGTTCTCATATTCTGGAAAAAACAAAACAGGTCGCCTCTCTGTGAAGGCGGACGTCTATAGCTTTGGTGTTGTGCTGCTCGAGCTGCTGACAGGAAGGCGAGCCTTGGACAAATCGAAACCAACAACGGAACAGAGCCTAGTTGACTGGACAAGGTCCTACCTAGGCGACAAGCGCCGCCTGTACCGCATCATGGACATGAAGCTGGGTGGCCAGTACCCGAAGAAAGGCGCCCACGCAATCGCAGGCCTCGCCCAGCAGTGCGTCTGCATGGAGGCCAAAATGCGGCCCCAGATGTCCGAGGTCCTAGAGAAGCTGGAGGAGCTACAGGACCCTAAGTACAGTGTGACTGCACCGCAGGTTGACACCCGGAGGACCTCATCGGGTGGTTCAGCCCAGAGGTCACCTAGGCCCATGAGGGCGCAGCCTTCACCGCGGCGCTCATCAGCCACAGCTTTCCCTTTTCCGGTGGCAGAGTCCCATCCTAGTACTGCGCAAGTGCACTAGATGCAGAAACTATGATTGGAGATTTGGAAGCTTTTTATTAAGGGATGTTGCTGTAGCAGTTGATATATTCTTTTGTGTATGCCTAATCTTTGTAACAGACCTAGGATGTATATATGCGGTTGTGTGACCAGCAGTTGTAGTTCCTTCTTCACTGCCCGTGCATGTGTAACATGATGTGATTACCATTTTTGATGTTTCCTTGAAACAATGGATGTTGAGTAGAGTTCCGAGTTTAGATGTGCTTGCTGTCATGTATAAAGTTTTCCCTCTTAATTAGTTTTTGCACTAGTGTCATCTGGAGCGTAACCTGCAGCCCCGTTATGTGCTCGTAGTGGTCCTCTAAGTGTTTTGCTCTCACTAGCAAGTGTGCACGTGTGTTGCACGATCCTTACAGTATGTTGTAATTGTCTGTCTGCGACAAAGTCATATCATGTCAATTACTTTGCAATGTTTAGACGCTGCCTAGTAAGTGAAACAATATCGCTGCCCAGATTCCTTCAGTCATTAGCGTTGTAAACTTGTAATCCGACGGGAACTTGTAATCGGTGAGAAAATGTTCATTAATGTTACTTGTCCACACTCTGTCAACTTTCTTCAAAATAAACTTCTACATTTTGTATCCATTTGTCCATGACAAAATGAGACGGTATTAAGATTCATTTCTTCAAAATAATGCTTTGTAGACTCCAGGCATTTTTTTTGGCACTGGTGCTACTTTTCAAATGAGAACCCATTGTTCAATCGTCAATTATTACTCAAACAATATGCTTGTTTTATATCCTCGATACAAAAAATATATATTGTGAAACAGTTGAACAATACTGTAACTGCCAAGCATCAAAACACATCACCTGATTTTTAGAAATGGGAACATGTATATGGAGGAGGGCATCATGGCACTGTAATCACAGTATAAGTTAGCACACTTTTAAACATCAAGTAACAAGCATAGTTTTAGAGTTGGTATCAACGTCTTAGCACCTGTTACTGTAGGCGCACAATCGATCTACCGAGAAACCAAGCAATTACAACACGGTGAGACATCGAGATTTGTTAACGTAGTTCAACAAACTTATCTACTATGCTGGACATGACTTAGGGGGCTCCTTCCTATTAATACCACAACACTTGGCCGGCTTGGGCACCAGCACAAGCCATCGGCTCTCCTTGCATTCCTGCTGGTATCAAATCGTCATGGGTTACAACATGTGATGTCCCCTTATTATACAGGAGGTCCTAGGATACAACGTGTTCGACTCCAAACATAGGTACCTATCCACACCTAATACAACTCCAAGTCCTAATGTAACCCCTTTGTACATAATATTCGACACACACATAATAAACTCCACCTTGATGAATATTTTCCGCCACCTTGAGTTTGTCTAAGCGCCAAACTTCCATATACTCTTCGACTTGGTTGTCTTTCATGAGCTCTGCCGCTACTCCCCGACTCCATGTGACTCCACCTGGAACTATAGTTTTTTCTTCCTATTCGACACCATCACACACCGACCAATAATCGGTGTGGAAGTGCTTCCAACGTAAAGGAATTTCACCGTTGCCCTTTGTCACCTTGAGGCAAATTCACAGTTCTCATCTTTTTGATAGTCTTCTACATGTCTTGTAGCGACAATAATCCGTCTCCTTCTGCATCCCGTCACCTGCACTTCGCCATGTGCACCGAACATCAGTATCCCGTCACCTGCACTTTGCCATGTGCACCGAACATCATAGAATATATACGGCCGTGTACTCACTAAGCCTTTGACATCTTAGAATTTCCAACACTTTCTTAGATTTCTCATGGTTGACTCTTGTCGATCGCTCGACATCAATCCCGATAGAACCAATCACCAAATTGAATCTGATACTCGCCAACACTAATTCAGCACTTCCTGCACACATGTTAAACTAACTATCTAACCGCATGTGCCCTGGTCTGTCCCGTGCTTGTCCACACGCCTCACCATTGTTACCGCGTCGAGCATCCACAGTCTTGGACAAGATCTACCAGGTAGCTAACCCACACCACCTCAAGCCCCATAACCATCAGTCATACCCGACAGATGCTAAGTTTCACACATCCCTCAAACCCTAAGCTCTAGTCCGAACAACATGCCTATTGCGTTCCCTCTGAAATAGGCTTCAACTCTCTGCATGCTTACGTTGTAACCCCTCCATCACTCGAGTGGAATCTTACGTCAGTCTCAAGCTTCACCTTGAACATGCCTCCTTGGTATATGATCATTCCACCCCGCGACATGTCGACTTCAAGTTCCTGTGTGTACATCATCTTGAATCAACTCCACACTATTGTTGTGGATATACTTCATAGGTATACCAGTAGTCTAATACCGGCAAGGAAGGAAATCTAGATTTAGAAGAAGAAAGGAAAATAAATGCTTGGAGAGTGAATTAAAATTAATCTTATGTTAGCTCTCCACTGTGATAGATACATCCACTTCATCTCCCACGACAAGTAAAAGTGATGCCAACACAACTAACATGCATGGATGATTGAATAAATTTGGATTGGAAAGTCTGACCAACTTATTATTCAGCAAAGAATTGTTCCCCATAGTGGTAGTATTTGCTAGGTGATCCATCCATTGGTCTCACTCTCCTCTCTTGCTCGCCCGAGCTCCATGTGTGTGTGTGTGGCTATGCCTAGCCACACGAGGAAGGACATGCCACTGTACTCAGTGTTGCAGGCTACAACACGAGAACTGGATGGATCACTGTAATGGCGTGGCTATGTGCACAATCCGTCGAGCCTTTTGCCTTCACCAAAACGAAGATTGTTTACATCAAAATGTGAACTCCGCAAGATTCACTATGCAAGAATTAAATGTTCCATTTCTGCCAACCCGAAGACAAAGCAAGCAATGGCAATATAATAGAGATTCTAATAATTCCTAGTAGCACTGACTATGATATATATAAGCATTACTTCCAAGCATTTTTGGTACCAACTTTATAAAAAAAAAACATAATCAGTAAGCCAATCAACTCTGGGTCAATCCAGCACAACAGAAAATAAATGTAGGTGGACTAAAAACCTTTGAAAATGCTTGCTCCAACTTACATAATTGATGGCCCAATGCAAGCTGAAACAAAACTAATTCCCAAATTACAGAAGATAAATTATGTAATCAGCATTAAACAGGACAACATATGAGAAGATTGCACATAAAAGCATCAATAAATATGATTTAAGTTCAAATTTGCACACATTCTACTTTTGCAACCTCCGTAATTTTGCGTCCAGAAAATTTGCCGAGAACTTTGTTGAATATACTAATATAGAAAGGTTTTACAACTAAGAGAAGAAAATGCATGTAATCCGATATCCATGGACACATGAATAACTTGACTTGCAGCAAGCATGCTCGGAGTCAGTCAAGAGAAAAATGGGTAGTAATTGAGTTGCAGAAAACATCCTCTGCATCGATACAGAGAAAAACAGGAAAGGGACAGTAATTTAATGATGTTAGAAGAATATACAAAAATATGTCATAGATTAACACAAATAATTACCAGGAAGCCAAGAAGGTGATTGGCCGCACAAGAAAAATCGACTCAAGACCTCAAGTCCGCCATGGTACTGGGATTCAGAATAGTGAATCATACGTGGTGAATGGAACGAACCCTAAAATTGGGCAAAATCAACCATAGCTCGCCCACACAGTCGCGACCGCCTTATCACTCAAATGATAAGGGAGAGGCAGAAAAAGATCATTCAAATAAAGAGAGCTGAGGGAGAGGCTGAAGCTAAGTATCTCTCTGGCGTTGGAATTGCCAGGCAGAGGCAGGCAATAGTTGATGGTCTCAGGGACAGTGTGCTTGGTTTTTTTGAGAATGTGCCCGAGACTTGAGCTAAGGATGTGATGGACTTGGTTCTGCTCACTCAGTACTTTGACACCATGAAAGAGATTGGTGCGGCATCCAAATCTTGTGCGGTTATTCTTCCGCATGGCCCTGGTGCTGTTGCAGGCATTGCGAGTCAGATTCGCAATGGGTTTCTTCAGGCGTCCTCATGAGCACCTGAACCCATATATGCACAAGACTTTATTGAAAAAATATATGCACAAGAGTTTGAATGGGTAAGATGGTTCCTCCAGGCTCCTGCCACCTGGTTTGGTTTGACTGTCTGAGATATGCAAATGGCCCTCTTAAGTACGTGAGAACTTTGTGTGAATTTGTGAGATACCTATCTTAGCTTGTTAAATGGTTTGTATTTTACTATATATCAGCTAGTCCATAGATAAGGGGCTAAATATATACACAATGGAGCATGGTAACTATATATAGATGTGGTAAATGGTTTTGGGGTGACTGTAATTGGGCTTCCAAGAGGCCTAAAAAATAATGTTTTCACATGTAATCTAACCATAATACTATACAACTTTGTTTTTCTATAAGCAGTGATCAGTTATCCCTAACTCATACTCATCTTAGACTGATTGAATTTCCTCAGCTAGCAGTACTCACAAACAAAATGTGTAGTCTGGAGCAAATTAACAAAATGGAATAAAGATAAACAATTAAGAACATATAACCAGCAGAAACATCAATTAACGGTACTAATTCATTCACCATTTAAGTAAACTCCGTTGAAGGATGTAATGTGCGTAGTACCACACAACTTAAACAGATGGCACTTTTTTGCAAAAAAAAAATGCAACTTATCAGTTACGAGTCAAGCTTGTGAAAATTAGCTGAAGCTTCATCAGTCAGAAAGAGAGTAAAACTCAAAATGGCCAGTGCCAAATGTGTACAGAATAAAGACGGGCACAATCTGAGGGTAAAAATTGGCGCCCCCCTCAACTGCAATCACATATGTTTTCCTATATACACCGAGGCAAGGTTGAATTGCAATAAGGTAACCACTCACTCAATCAAATTTTCTGCAGCAATATTGAGCACGTTTTGAAAGAAGCCGTTGGAAACGACGATAACTAGTGGCACGGAACGGAATAACTAGGACACAAAAAAGAACTCACTACTGTATTACCTAAGAACGAACAGGGACGCGCGGGCGTCAATCAATCAGTAGGGTTGGCCCTCCTTGGGGTACCCTCCCTCGGGCCAGTAGCCGAGCCACGAGAACATGGCCCCCTTGGCCATCGCCAGCTCCAGTATGTCAGTGCCGGCCACCGCAGGGTCCGCGCCTCCCCCGATCAACCGCACCGCCTCCACCAGCCGGCCGTGCCGGCGCGTCGTTCCCTCCGCCGCGGTCGCGGAGCCCGCCGCCGGCGCCTTGCCCTTCTTCCTGCCGCTCCCCGAAACAGTACTGCCGCCGCGCGCGGGTCGGCTCCCGGTGGACGGACGCGGCAGGGAAAGCGTGGTAGGGAGGGAGCGGGGAGCGGCGGGGGCGAGCGAGGGTGAGGGATCGGAGTCGGAGGCGGGCGTCGGTGGCGCTTCAGCCATGGCTTCCCCTGGAAGGAAAGGAAGGAAGAGCAGCGGGCAGGTTGGGGAAATACCAGTCCGCGAGCAGCGGGCGGTTTGTACTGGTGGAGCTGGTGCGTGCGTCCTCGTCGGGCCATATACCAGTCCAAAGTCTAAAACGTAATGGGCCAAATCATTTGGACGAGTGGGCCAGAGTGCGCAACCTCGGACGGACGAGCCGGGCCCGGGCGGTGGGTCGGCCCGGATAGGCGGATAGGGATGCCGCTTGCTTGGACAAATCCGCCCGCAACTCCTGCTGCTCGCCACGTCAGCCGTCAGCATCCGTGTCCTTCTCTTCCGGGCCTGACTTGTCTTCATCTCTCTTCTCTCCGCTGCTCGCTTACTTGTCGTACCACACCAGTGAACCCTCAGCCGAGCAGCCCACTTCCGCTCTTTCTCTCAACCTTTAATGGCCCAGGCGACCCTCGCCGCCGCGAGATTCCCCGCGTCCGTCGCGCTCCTCCGCACCCGCCGCTCACCGGCGATCGCCGCGCCCCTCTGCCCGTCCGGACTCCGCCACCGCAGCCGCGGCTTCGCGATGGCAGCCGCGCCCTCGCCCGCGCCCGTGCCGGCCTCCGATCCGCCTCCCAAGGTACGTACGTACGGTTGCGCGCAGAACCGCAAGCGTTTGCCTCTGATGATCCTGTTTAGCAACTGCGACACGTGCCCCTGCTAGAGCCTGTGGGCATGTCCCTGTCTGCCTTGTATTTAACTTGGTGGAGTAGCAGCAAGTGGGTGCGATGTCCCATTTTCCATACACTTAAAAGTACCCTCGGTCCTCGGAGTTATTAAGAAAAAAATGATGATCAGAGTAGGCCTCACCGTAGCTTCCGGTGTGAATACTACAATTTTTTGGTGCCTCTGTTAGAGGATCCTCTAACTTGAAGGAGACAAGTTAGAGAAGCTACAGTACCCTGACTTTTCCTCTTCCAAACTATATGATTAAGTTTCAAATGATTTAAATTAATTTGCACCATACAAACTTATGTTATGCACTTGAACTACTTACATACAAACAAAATTATGGTGTAATAAAATTTTGTTTTAACCTTTCCATGTCTACAGTAATTACCTTTAGTAATTAATCACAGTACATGATAGGGTAATTATGCTACAGAAGCCTCACTTCACTTCGTTATTTCCCCTGACTTGCGTCCTTCTCGTCAGAGGATCCGGTTCCGCAACGGTGCTAACCATGTCGACGTCCGACCGGGCAAGATAAACCTGTACAAATTTCCTAAGGAAACTCATGGATACTATAAATTCTCTTTCCAAAAGTTTAAAAGAAAAACTTGGTGCACAATGGTTTCCATCAGTGCTGTAGCTTACTCCATGTCGGGGGGGGGGGGGGGGGGCACCCCCCCCCCATGATTTGCACATGCATTGAAGAAGAAAAATTGGAGAGCCTAAATTATGGATTTCTGTGTATTTTGCTCCCCCATGAACTCATGTATTTCATTTTGCCCCCCCAACAACTTCCAGCAAGCTCCGCCATTGGTTTCCATAATTGCCAACAATCGAGCCCACAATTTTTATAACAATGTGTTATAATAATCCTTGACCAGCCCTGGACCAACAGTTCCTTGAATGAATATTTAATTGATATACTCTAGGTTATTTTATATACAAGTTCTGAAGTAAGAAGGGACGTTTTCATGAGGGCCCCTTCAAGTCAAGGGATTTTCACATGAATTCTGGATGGTTGAAGCCCATATGATTTTATTTCTAAAGAATCATTTTCACTTTAAACCTCTCGGAAAGAATACTTTGTTTCTCCTATGGCGGAATCAAACTTTGCTGTGATCTGAACCCTGTAGGATTTGAGTGGCAAAAACAATGCAATCCCACCTTCATCCTGTTTCTGTGTTTTGCAATAATGCGAATCAAAGACGGAAAACCCTGTGCACAAACCAATGTTCAGTACAACATGTTTGTTCTGTTCTCACTGTTATACAAGATTCTTAGTTTCTTCTTAGTATTTGCTATCTCATGACATTGCGTCTATGATTTTTTTTTTTATTATCGTTTGTTTCAAATATTCAATCAAAATTGTTCAAAACGGATGTTAGCCGTGCCATATCAAGCTATTATTATGGCAATAAAACCCCATATGCTGACAAACTTCCAACCACTTTCTTATACTTTGCGATAGTTTTGTCTGCATCCTACTTGATTACTTCTCAAATTTCTTGGGAAATAAACTGATGGTCTTAAGTCTTAACTTTTACTTCAGGGCGCTGATTTATTTTTCCGGTCAGTTCTCTCAAAGATGCAAAAAGTTTACTTGAGCAGGAACCCAACAGCAGAAAAGATTCTGGGCCTTGTCCATTCTTATGATGGGGACCACATTTGCTTTGATCATTTTGCTTTCAGAACATTTGGGGTGAGTACTAGCTTAAAATTTAGTTGTGTATGGTTGCTGGTTTGCTGCATACTCTGTATCATGTAATGCACAAGATGTGTGCTGTTGATGGTTGTAACTGAAAGTTCCCATCTGCTACAACTGCAGGTTGATGGTTATGGTATAAACTCACTTGCTGATTTTTTCAATGATTTTGGTTACGAGCCTCGGGAAGAACTAAGGTTTCCTGCAAAAAAACTGAGAGCACTATGGTTTTCTCCTCCCAAGAGTGATGGATACACTGGAACTGGTATATCTGGACCTTTGCCAAGGATATTCATTTCCGAACTTCTTGTAGATGAGCTGAGTGCTCCAAGCCAGGTAGTCCTTGATTATTTAATTAATTCGTTCTGTTGGTCTACTATCGCCGTTCCTCAAACAAGGCGTATATTTTTAGTCAAAAGTAACATAGTGTAAGTTTGGCCAATCTTATACACAAGAATACGAACGTATACGAGATTTAATAAATATAGTATGAAAATTGATTTGGTATTCTAGATATTCATATTTTACGTACATGATTGGTTAAACTTACAGTACGTTGGCTTTTGACTAATTTATACGCCTTATTTTGAGGAACGGAGGGAGCTAGATACCATAGTATGGGCAACTGCACGTTTTATTCATAGCATGCTTGTATGGCTGAAGGCATTTCGGACATTACTTATGACACTCCTGTATGGATGAAGGAACACTACTGAAACATATCACCATAGAAAGAAAAAGTTGCTTTCCAAAAGCCATTTCTCTTTAGGTCTTATTTCTGTAGTTCTCTTATACTCCCTCCGTCTCATGAAACTTGTCTGGGATTTGATAAAATTTGGATGTATCTGTATACTAGATAGTGTCTAGATACATCCAAATTTTGACAAGTCTCAGACAACTTTCGTGGGACAGAGGGAGTAGTAAATATTCAAAGCTGACTAGGCTCTGATGTTCCATACACTAGATATCTAGTTTGAAAATTGACTGTTGGGCTCTGATATGACTGCCACAAGAGTTAATTTGTTCCTATTTCTTACATATCAAAATGTTTTATCTGGGTTTTCTATGCAGGAAATTATATGCAAATACATTAAAACTTCAGCTAAAGGAAATAAATATGCTGTCCTTGCTAGTACATCTGGGGAGCTGACATGGGAGAAGCCCATTTATTCTGATTTCCAGGCATTATCTAGGTATTCATCTTAATGACTCTTGACTGATTTAACAGGCCAAGAGCTAATTGCTTACCACAAAACTGTTTGCATATTTTTGGGTGATTCTGTGCAATTCCAGACGAAATGAAGTTGCCTTTTTGTTCATTTGCTTAATGCCGTTCGCCTGTTCCTGATTCTGTCCTTCATACTCTTTTTAAAGCCATTGTCTTCTACACTTTTCTTTCTTTAATCCATTAGTCCTGTTGACTCTGATATTTCCATTTGGATACCAGGGAAAGTGAATATGCTGCATGGACTCTTGTTAATGGCTATGCTCTGAACCATGCCACTGTTTCCACCCATCGCTTAGAATCGGATATCAGAAGTATTAGTAAGTTCAACAAATTTGTGGAGGACAATGGGTTTAAGTTAAATACAGAAGGAGGGATCTTGAAAGGTCAGTTGCTGATTTCTGAACCACCCAGTTGTATTCAGCAGTGTTTTGACGAATTGCCTCCAATTTTCATACCTTGCTACTTGTGTTGAAAATCAAAAGTACCTTTTATACTAGGGCATTTACACCTAACCGCAGTTTCTATTAACTTTTTTTAGCTGAAACTATAGGGGAGGCCCCGACAGTAAATTTTTATTTAAGAGATAAAATATGTATAAGGTAGAGGGGGAGGAGGGAATATACAAAAGGGCTTAGCTGGGCATAACCCAAAGAGAACTATAATGCGTCTAGCCAAGCTACAAGATAAGATTTCAGATCATCCTTCATTCTGTAAGAAAGAAGGAAGAGGTCTCTTTTGAAAGAAAAAGGACCAGGCCCTAACAATAGGCGTAGCATTGTCAAAATAAGATGTATTTTTGGTTGACTGTTGGCTCTTCTTTTAGGATTATATTGTTCAACTATTATATTACAAATATTTACTTTTCATTGGTGTATACTGTATAATCACTTGTTCCTTTGCAATTATTTGAAAAAAATCTACTTATCCTATATGTGCGACCTACCTTGAGAAAAAATGTTTGCTGAAGGAGGCATGTTTCTTTTTAATTAGTATCTCTCATTTTGACTAGAAACTTATTTGCACGTTTTTTTCTCAGTGAGTCCTGATGGTCTCCTTCAGCAAAGCTCAACTGTAGCTGATTCATCATTATTTACTTTTGCTGATGGAATCACTGAATCTATTCCACGCTCCTATATTGAATTTGCTGAACGCCTGCCACTCCCACAGTTCAAAGATTTGCAAGATAAAGAGGTTTGCATCATTTGTTACAAAAGTACTGATTATTTCCTACTTATTTTCCTCTCCTGCACAATCCTTACTTGGAAAAAGTAGTGATGTGATGGGTATGACTGGGAGCTTCGCATTTGTAATGTTTCTGTTCCCCTATGCTGACATGTTAT
This sequence comes from Lolium perenne, assembly GCF_019359855.2. NCBI lineage: Eukaryota > Viridiplantae > Streptophyta > Magnoliopsida > Poales > Poaceae > Lolium > Lolium perenne. Next base: position 113,288,128 of record NC_067244.2, on the reverse strand, counting down.
ATTGTCGCTCCCACTTCAATCAGGGTTGTCGTAGAAATGTTGTTCTCTTTTCCTTACTAGTAGATTATGAATATAAATACTATCAGAGTATTACGTTTTGGCAATTAATACACTCCTGCACAGAATATTAAACTCTGTACTCTTATGCTTAGCTAATGTGAAGTAGTGTTCCTGATCTGCTAATGTAGTTACTATTTTGTTACTTTTTAAAGGTCAAGGAACACCACAGACGCGATGGTTTTGAGGTAGGCAATGCAGACAAGATATTTGAGAGCACGTCAAGGGATCAGCTTACCCGAAGGTCTGCATAGACGGTGACTCTCGATCGACCATTCTGCAGGCGACGTGCCTCTTGGAAGTGTGTTGAAAGTCTGTGTTGTGTAATTACTGTATATACTACATTGCCTGAAGTGTGTTGAAAATCAGAGGCTCAATAAAGAAAAATATTTCCTAATGGCATTGCGCTCTCATGTCTGGAATTCAGTTATGTCTATTGTATTATTTTCGTGCTGGGTTGCTATGGTTCTCTCCTTTGCTTCATCAAATCTAAACCGATCTCTAAAAATGTAGGAAATAGTTTAATATGGCACAATAGCCAGTTCTTTGTAAGAAGTTGTGGCATTCTTGTTTACATTCATTTACGTTACGGCGTCACTGAGAAAACTATGTCCCTGGAACTTCTATAGCAGGTCAAGGCAAGTATTTGCATGAGAAAGGTGGATTGAACTCTGTTTTCTGAGAGTAAAGTTTCATGAGTTGTCACCAAAAGGTACGATTTACTTTCTAAACTCGAAACAGTTATTTATAACCATCTAGAAGAGACTAGCTTGCAATGACCTTAACTTGGGACAGAATGTGGATCTGCTCTCTTGTATGCCACTACTTACAAATGCATATGTGCACATTATATCATCAAAATAATATCATACGATCTGCATAGTTAAATTGTACAAATACAAATGTAATTTAGAAGATCAATATCTAACTCCATATTTCGTGGGGAACTTTATTTTCTCCACTGGCCTGGCTGTTCTTCATTTTTTGTATTTGGAAATTTCTTAGTTTCTCTACAATTCAGCTTATTTTTCATTTTGCTCGGCTTAGGGGCAAAAGCAATAGTTTTTCTGAATTTCTCATTTGTGTCGACACTTCATGCAGCTATTGTTGACGTGTATAAAGTAGATTGCCTACCCCTTTCCATCAGTTCGGACTTTTGGTTCAAGTGGCTAGTGCATAAAGCTTAACATGGTATCAGAGCCCCAGGTCTCAAGTTCAAATCCTGACTTTCACATGGTTTTCGCAATTAAGCCTAAAAATTGCTGTTGCCCCCTCTTACATGGTTTTCGCAATTAAGCCTAAAAATTGCTGTTGCCCCCCTCTGTGTGCTCTTCTTCTTTCACGTGTTGACTTTCTCTTCTCGTCACACGCGAGTGGGGGTGTTGTGAAGTGTATATGTGGATTGCCTAGCTCTTTACATCAGTTCGGACTTTTGGTTCAAGTGGCTAGTGCATGAAGCTGAACATCGTATCAAAGCCCCAGGTCTCGAGTTCAAATCCTGGTTTTCACAATTTATTCTAAAATCCTCGCAGCCGCAGCCGCCCCGGCACCCTGCCGTCCCGCGCCCGGCCGCCGCCGCTGCCTCTTTGCCTCTCTACACGTGTTGACTTGTCTTCTCGTCTTCCCGTCATACGTGAGAGGGGGTGTTGACGTGTATAAAGTAGATTTTCTAGCCCTTTCCATCAGTTCGGACTATTGGAGTAAACAACTAGAAGTACCAACTGAGCATTTGCATCTGTCTAGCAGCTCTCTGGCTCTTGACTCTTGGATCAAATGAAAGGGCAAACGACAGAGACCAAAAGCAGCAGCCTCAAAACTCCACTTTTCATATGTATTGATCCATGTGTCCTTGAGATCTCAATGGCCGACTCCTTTAGGCCACATTTCCTGGAGGCCTCTCTATTCCCTGAGCCTCATTTCCTGCACGAAGAAGCATTTCTTTGTTTGCCGAATCTTACAGCTGTGTTTCGCAGGCAGAGATGCACTACTAGGGAAAGGCTTACCGCCGGCGACCTGGAATGGCTTACCGCCGGCGCCTTCGCATTCGCCGGCGATCACCTCGCCTGTGGTAATGCCTCATCGCCGGCGCCTTCCAATTCGCCGGTGGTAAGTGGCCGTTACCGCCGGCGTTTCACTCAATTCGCCGGGGGTAAGCCTTTCCGCCGGCGCTTTGCCATCTCGCCAGGGGCATCATCTTACCGCCGGCGCTTCTCGTTTCGCCAGCGGTACTATTAACAGGAGCTGCAGATCCTTACCGCCGGCGCTTCCCATTTCGCCAGCGGTAACGTTAACAGGAGCATCAGGCTGTTACCGCCGGCACCTTCCCATTTCGCCAGCGGTAATATTAACAGGAGCAAAAAAATAAAATCTCAATTACAGGCAAATACCAGAATTCATAGCATATACACAGAATATACAGGCAAATACCATAATGACAGCAAGATATACATCATTAGCAAGATACACATCATTAGAAAGTCCCGAAATGTCCATAACATGCATGCATGCATCAATAACACAAGTGTCGACCATATGGACTCGAAGTAGCACATATTACACAAATACATACAAGTCCAGTCGACGACCTAGCTAAACAACAATGACATAGTAAACTATAGAGGCGGTGGCGGCAAGCATCATCACGATGAAAGGGGTCCTCCACATCTCCCTCCTCTGTCCCGCTCGAAAGTTGGCGTATCGAGCTTCCGCCTCCTCCAAAGTGGTGTACCCCTTGTAACTGTTACCGCTGAAACGGTGGACCTGCCTCCTACAGTCTTCCCAGTCCTCGTAGACTCCATGAACCCTGCCGTGGTAGACGACATAGTACGTTAGTAGAGAGAGATATAACATAGAGTACTAGTGCAAAGAAAAAGCATGGAAATTACTTAAGTAATTTTATGACTAACATTTGCAAAGGACAAAAGTTTTTGAGTCAAGTCGGCTTCGGCGGGAAGGGACGGATGCCCTCGAGCGTGGTGAATGTTCTGTCGTCACATCCATCTTCTAATCGGCCTTCTATCTCGGCCTTAGAAAGTGCGGGACCATAGTGGAACAAGCCACCATTACCGCAGACATCCCTCCAGAGTATTGTGCAAATGGTCCGCTGGATGGCACGGAACTTGGCTCTCACGTTTTCATCGGTGGTGTCCGCCATGTTCACGAACATCCGCTGAAGACTGGATGGCAACAAGAGATCGTTCTGAGACCTTACAATCGACCTCATCTGTAGGATGGCAAACCAGGCCTCCATCCCATTGTCATGCGCCGATTGCTTGAGGCAGGGGAACTTGGTTATGTGGTTGCACACATAGCAATCTTTAACTTTCTTCTCATGCCTGATTTTGTCGATGCCAACCTCGGCTATGAAGCCGCTGAGGGCTTTATCAATTGTAGACTTAAGGTCGGTGAAGTCCTTGTCCGGATCAAGCCCGGAGTCGAGGTAACTGACATGTGAATGATACGGGTGAAAGAGGAGGAGGGTGCAGTACTTGAATCTGCGCAAAATGGAAATAAACCATCATACTCGATCAACTATGAAGGAAATTCATGAAAGAATGTAATAGAGGGTACTCTAGTAACCAAATACTTACTCGCGGAAATATGGTATGGCAAAGCATTTCTTATCCTTGTTTAACACCAAGAAATCATTGATGTACTTCGCTAGAAACGCTTGTTCGTTCTGGACGACAGTTGGAGTCATGTAGAAGGGGTCCATGATAGCGATGTCCGTTGTGTTCTCCATGGCGATATCGTGCGCCATGCTGAGCGATAGGAGGCGGACCAAGTTTCGGTCGAGCTGTTGCATGTTCAAGAGCCTGAAGATGTCTTCATATCGAATGAACATCAAGTCCGCAGGGTGTGTGGTGACAAAGCCAAAGCCAGTGGGCACCTTGGTCGTCAAAACCGGGTACGAGGGATTTCTATCTCGAAGAAGTAGGTCCTCCTTCATTAGAACAGCATCATGCAAGCTCCTCATATCCGGCGTCACCTGCTGGACAATGTGTGCCGGCATCATAGGCTGGCCTAGGTGATGCATCTTCCTCCACGGGGTCGGCAACTTGTCATTAACCACTTTCTTGCTTGCGGCAACATCTCCGGACTTCTTCCGCTTCCTGACCTTCTTCTTACTGCAACTGGGAGTGGCGTTTTGTTTCATACCCTCCGTGGTCGCACCAAGGAGTGTCCTCGGGGTAAGCCCAACTCGGGGTGGAGCGGTGAAGGCGGTAGTGTCTTCCTGCTCGGGAGTTTCTTGTGAAAGGAACAACTTATTCTTTAGCGTACGATCGGCGGGTGGCTTGTAAGGAGAAACCCCGTCGCCCTCCATCTCAGCGATGAACGTATCGATTGGAGCTTGATCGATGTCCAACGCGTTGTCGTGCTGACTCTCGGGCTGACTGTCGGGCTGGCTATCGGGCTCAAAAGGACCACCAGCCGGTGGAGGACTCGGGGCAGCCGTCGCATCCTGAGGAGTGGCCATGCCATAGCTTGCCTCCGAACCTGAGGCGGCGGTGTTCAGCCGAATTAGGGCTTTCGGCCATAGAAGGATGTGATTCTTGAGGTCCCCGAGAGTGAGCGGGGTTTCCGTTTCTGGGGGTTGATAAGGAGGATGGAGGTCTTGGCATCCCGGTAACGACCGGTTCACGCGAACCCGGCTCATGCTATCATCCATCCTGGCGCAGTGGAACGTCCGATTTTTTGGCAGGAGGACACTGCCGCTCGCTACATCCTTCAACTTGTTATCCACATTCAGTAGGAAGGTGCAAGGAGTCACGTCCTCCTGTGAAAACATGTGTAGGTCAGAGAGGGGCGATGACAAAGTATCTAATTTGTAGAGGCTTGAGAGGCTAAATTAATTACCGTGAGGGCGTCGAGCTCGGCTCGGGTCGAAGGACCGAGGCCAGGCGTGCACGTGACTGAGGGGCTACTGGCGCCCCCCATGGCCGCCGAATCCTCTCTAGCGCATACCAAGTTGGGTGTGCATTGAGCGTGTATAGTTGGAGGCCGGTTGTCGGAGTTGCTGGCGCCTAGGCTGATCACCGGCATCGGTCCCTTTTGGCCGCCGGCGAAGTAATTCTTCATCAACAACACAAGATCAGGGATGATTTCATTGACCCTGGTGGCCACCGCGTCATCCACCTTGCTAGCAACCGCGGCACTGACGCGTTGCTCCATGGTTGTTTCCAAGTCGGCCACCTTTTTCAGAAGAGCCTCGTGCTCCCGGTCCTTCTGCGCCTGCCGCGACTCCTTAGTGCTTGCGGGCATGTCCAAGCCATAGTCGACAAGCTTGCGACCTCCTCCGGCACCGGGGACACGGTGGGGCTTGTCCAACGGCGGCCGTTCCTTCACGGTGTTCAGACCCCTGATAAAAGGCGTGTCCCACGGGACTTTGCCTGTCGACGTCTGGGTCGAGGAGCCAGCTGATTCGGCGGCTGCTTGTTCCTTCAACTGCCATAAGTAACATGAACAATTTTAGAATGTAATGGACTTGGTGAGCAGTATCAAATTAATAGGCTGGTAAATTGCTTACCACTGCATTCTCAAGTGCCTTCACCTTCGCGTCGGCGACCAACTCAACTCCCACCACCACATCAGGTTTCGTGACACGTTTCCCACCCATTTCTCTATGGTATCGGGACCTGAGATATGCCCTGAAGAGTGGGTCTTTGTACTTGGCAAAAGGGGGCTCGAGGCCAGCGTTTATGTAGGCCTAGTCCTCCTTGTCCCATACTGGCTGCTTGCCTTCGAAGCCACGGCAACCGAGATGGTGGTGACCGATGTTCTTATCCGCCAGCTCCTTCCCCCAGGCTGATTGTTGTTTGGTGTACTCGAGCTCCTCGTTTTCCAAGAATTTATTATACTAATCCAGCGTCATCCGCGGGAAGTGGCGCTGGATCTCTGTCCAAGTCTCATTGTCACCAAGCATCCCCCTCAGCAAGGTTTTATAACCGCTGAGGTTCTTGGTGAACTTAGAGAGGGCTCGTCTATTCACGATGTTATCCTTGGGATCCTCGTTCCTGTATTCCACAGGGAACTCATACCGTGTGTGCAGCCGCGCAAGGAGTTGGGCCTGCAGATGCTGCTTCTTCTTGGTTCAGAGTTTTGTCTCATTGACGTCGACGACGTCCCGAAGGATTGCTCCCAGTTGGAGGCCGTACCCCTTCGCCACATGCTTGGGCTCAGTAGGAAGACCGGTCTTGGCGTCCACCGCGGTGATTATGTCGCGAGTGGTGCCGACCCTGTTTGGGCGCCGCTGCTTCCGTTTCCTCTTGGCCTCGGTAGTAGTATCCGAGCTACCCCCGGCAACTCCACTGTCGGTGGTCTCGTCGGCAGCGGCCCTCTCATCCTCACCATCGTTGTCCATCTCATCATCCCCCTCCTCCGAGGACCCGTCATCGCTGCCTGGAAGTTCCTCCAGCTGATCCGAGACCATGAGCCTGTAGTGCTCATCCAACTTCCGCTGAGAAGACCCGTCAACGTCTTCGTTGGGGTCTGCAGAAGACGACATCGCTAACAAAGGCAGATGTGACAGCATTGGGCAGCATACACATGCAGATGAAGCAGTAACTTCTGACAGAGAGCTTATACTGTATTCATGCAAGGACGCGCTTATATGTCTGACAGTGTATTGCAAACCATATTGGAGAAAATAGATAAACCATATTGCAAACCATATTGGAGAAAACAGTGTATTGCAAACTATATTGGACGTGCTTATATGTCTGACAGTGTATTGACACCTAAGCTCAATTTTCATGGTCTCACAGCATCATCACAGGAGACTTCGAAAAACTGGAATTTGGTGCTCACATTATTAAGGACCATAGTCTATAGCATATGAGTGGGGAACAAATAAATTCGGTATTCATCATTCAGTGAGTGGAGCAGCACTTCACTGTTGTAGGCATAGCCAACTTCTAACAGTACCATAAATACAAGGACACAAGTGACATGTGACTCGAAGCAAAACTTTTCAGTGTTTCCTTGCTATGTTATCAGGATGCACCTTTTCAGTCTCCATTGGGGCAGTTATAACTCATTTTCTCAAACTGACAAAGCAAAAAATGAGTGATAGCTATCTTATTAAACTATACCAACAGGTGACACATTTTAATTGTCTGGAGATCAGAGAGTCAATTGGATCATACTTCAAAAGCCTTCAACTATACCAACAAAAAATTCGGCATGACCTTTGCTAAAAATGGTCATGCCGTAGTGCCAGAAATTCGCCGGAACGGAAGTTAATCGACATTCCGGTGAAACATTGGCACTCAATGTACCTGCAGACACATTTCACACAACTTTTCCAAACACATGCTCGATCAGGTCTACCACCACCACATCAGGCTCAAGTCTACCACCATCAAAAGGCAATGACAGAGTTTGGACCATCCAAACACAAAATACATGCTGTTTAAACTCGCTGCATTTTAAACAGGGCTATATCGTTTTTCTTTGGGTACCATATACTACCAATATATATGATTATCACCATATATCAATATACACAACTTTATAGTAAGCACTAGACTGGAGGGTATTGGCAAATGTAGTAAGTAAGTGGAATGAAATAAAAAAACACTATATAAGTCAATAACAATCCAAACTCGACCAAACACTATAAAGATTATGTTACAACTATGAGAACAGGAAATTCCATTGACAAATACTTCCTATGTATCGTGGGCCACATGTAAACTTCACTTATACTTTGCAAATGTATTTTGGCTAACTTACATCATTAGCACTACTGCACTAGAGTACTGGTTATTCCTGATTATATGCCATATTCAGATTCAGCAGTAATCCAGAAGCATTTACACCTAATGAACACAGCAAGACAAGCTCACAAAGGCAATAACTAGGTATCAGAATGTATCTACCCGCAAGACAAGCTCAACCATTTAGTTAGCAATAGCAACAAACTTCAGTTTGCATCAGCTACAGATCAGTGTAAATTAGCATTGTTTTAGTTAACACAGAAGCCAATTTAGTTGACGTTCAATTAACACAAACACCAATTCCATGAACACAAATTCAGCTAGCATCTTGCTGTTGCTATTGCTAACCAAACCAACAGAATCCTACTAGGATCTGATGAACTAGGATAGGTAAAACAGGGAATTTAGAGGAATGAGGGAGGGGAGAGGGGCTTCACCTGCGGCGACGACGATGGCGGCAGGCGGCGGTCGGGGTCCTCGGGGTTGAGCGCCTGCTGGTGGCCGACGACCTGGTGGCACGACGGCGGCGGTCTGGGGGAGGCGGCAACATCACAACGAGGTGAGGAATGAGCAAGGGAGAGGAACGACAAGGGAGAGAGGGAGGCAGGGGATAGGGGCGCACCTGCGGTGGAGGGCGACGGCAGCGACGGCAGCAGGTGGTGGATCGACGGCGGCAGGGGTCAGCGACGGTAGTGGATCGACGGCGGCAGGGGGCAGCGACGGTCTGGGGGAGGCGGCGACGGTGAGGAAGGAGGAAAGGGGAACGACGGCAAGGGAGAGAGGGAGGCAGGGGAGAGGGGCGCACCTGCGGTGAAGGGATCGACGGCGACAGGGGGCAGTGACGATGGTGGATCGACGACGGCGGCTGGGGAGCGACGGCGGCGGTGGGGGATTTTTTCGTCGATTTGGCCGTGGAGGGGAGCGACGCGCACACGACTAAGTCATGGAACTACTACCCCCGACGTTTTGGCGTAACGCCGGCGGTAACTTCGCACTCACTAACATATGGGCCATAGTTAGTTTCCACCGGCGGAAAGGGCCTAATTCGCCGGGGGTATTTTTTTCCTTCCCAGCCGGCGAGACGCCTTTAGTTGTATAAACATGTTAATTAATCAAAACCGAGTCCTTAACACAGTGGTGCCACTCTCGATCTTATGCTGAAGCACCCAGGGTTCGAATCCCTGTGGATGCAAAAAGGCCAACCTTTTTTCCCTTCCCTTTTCTAGCTAAGACTTAATTCTTAAATTGTAAAGTCCTTTTGGCGACATCCGATAAAAAATCAATGAAGGATAAATTGCAAGACATAAATTTATGATTTTAATTCTTGAATGGCTTCAAAGTCCTTTCGGCGATATCCGATGAAAAACCAAGACATAAATTTAGGATACACTTGAGAAGGACAAATGGTTGTTCGAGAGATAATTATTATAAATACACAAATGACTTCAAAGTCCCTTCCGCTTGGTCCTTGTGACCCCACCGGTATCGTCGCGACTCCTTGTGTACGGAGGAACACTTGACCTAGGTAGCGTCGTCCTTCTTCTTCTTAGTGTGTAGGTTCTATCGTCTTCATCGGGTTCTTCCATCATTGGGTCTCCGACGAGGCCGTCGAAGTCTTGCTCATCGGCAACTCCATCCATTCCGACGAGGGCCCTTTTTCCTCTACTTACGACAACACGGCTGGGCCTTGACGGGTCAGTTATGAAGAAGCATTGCTCGAAGTGCTTAGCCAATACCCAAGGCTCATTTTGCGCGGTGGGGTTCTTGGTCTTGGATTTGGGGGGCAGTCGCATGGTGGTGACATAAGCTTCTTCTTTTGTGACGTCCGTAGCCCATCTAACACGAAACATCGGTAGCTTCTCCCCGACGTAGTCGAGCTCCCAGATTTCCTCGATCCTTCTGTAGTACCTTTTCTTCTCCTCACCCGTGTATGATTCCATCGTCACACCCGAGTTCTGATAGTCGCTTCTTTTGTCTCTCTCCTCTGTGGAGAATGTGTAACCGTTGATGTCGTATTTCTGATAAGTCATGAGGTTGGGGGTGGGCCCATAAGACAAGGCCAATATCATTTTGTCTACATCGCTTGCCATTGGTGGGGGATTGGCATCAATCTGGTCTTTGAACCAGCTCGCGAAAGAGGAGTTGTGCGCTCTAAATACCTCTTCTTCCGTCATCGGCTTGTCAGCCCTGCTCTTGATCATGTTTATGTGCTGATCCACCCAAGGCTCTACCTCGTTCATGTGCTGTAGTGCTACTAAGTGGGCCCTGTTAAAGTCTGTTCTCCTATCATCTTGATCCGCGTCGAGTTCCCTCCTGCCAGCGTTGTGGCCTACTCCCTCGAATCTGCCGAGGCGCTTGTTGGCGGGCAATCCAACCGGATGTGGGTCGTCCTCGTTTAAATAATTCTTGCAGAAAGAGATGCACTCCTCGGTGAGAAAGCCCTGGACGATGCTTCCATCCGGATGTGCCCTGTTACGAACTTATCCTTTGATGAAGCCGTTCATTCTTTCTAACGCCATCATGTTGTGAAGGAACGCGGGCCCAAGATCCTCGATATTGTCCACTATATGCACTAGCAGATGGACCATGATGTCAAAGAATGCGGACGGGAAGTACATCTCCATCTCGCATAGGATGGTGACGATCTCTTCCTGCAGCCTCCCGAGTTTCTTGACGGTTATCGACTTTCGAGTGATGACATCGAAGACGTTACACAGGTCAGTCAGCGTCGCACGAACGTGCGGTTCCATTATCCCTCGGATAGCAACCGGAAGTATCTGCGTCATCATGACATGACAGTCATGAGACTTCATCCCGCAGAAGATTTTTTTCGTCGGGTACAGCCATCTGCGTATCAGCCCCGCGTAGCCTAGGGGAAATTTGACTTCTAGGAGGCACTTGAAGAATTGTTCGAGCTCATCGGGATTTAGAGTGAAGCAGGAGGGGCGAGGAGTTTCGCGCTGCTTGGCCACCCTTTTGCGTTTGTGACCATCCGTCTCCTCCTCCTCGGTTTTCCTGGTCAACCTGCGCGAAATGAAGCTCTTTTCTGATATCAAGGGCCATCAGGTCGTGTCTTGCTTTCGACCCGTCTTTGGTCCTCTCCGGCATGTTGAGCACAGTGCCAAGCAAGCTCTCGCACACGTTCTTCGTGATATGCATGACATCAAGGCTATGAGGCGTACCGAGGATCTTCCAATACGGCAAGTCCCAAAACACGGACCTCCTTTTCCATACCCCCAAGAGCGGCCCGGGTTCCTTTTTCTTTCTCTTGTCTCCTTTCTTCCGCTTATGGATCTTTATCTTACCTGCCGGAGGGCAGTCTTTCCAGTTTTTCAACAGAGTATCTATCTCTTCGCCGCTTCGCCTAGGTGGAGGTCCCTCGACCTCATCCTTCCCATTGAACAGGTCTCCACGCTTCCTCCACGGGTCATTCTTGGGAAGCCACATTCGATGCCTCATGTAGACGGTTTTTGAAGACCCGGGATCCTTACCCAGCTGTAAAAAACGGCATCTTTTCCATGCACCTCACACATGCCTTGTGTCCGTGGCACACCTGGCACGCGATATATCCGTATCCAAGATAGTCCTGCACCGTCGTCAACAGTGCGGCTTTCATACGGAAAGTTTCTTGTCCGTAGGCGTCCCAAGTTTCTATCCCTTCCTCCCACAAAGTGACTAGCTCCTCCTTCAATAGCTCCAGATATAGGTTGATATCACTCCCTGGCTGCGTCGGCCCTTGGATTAGCATACTAATGTGTATGTACTTCTTCTTCAGGCATAGCCATGGAGGGAGATTGTACATCCATACAAACACGGGCCAGGTGCTGTGCTTGCTGCTTTGGTTCCCAAACGGATTGAGTCCGTCGGTGCTCGCACCCAACCTGATGTTCCTTGGTTCTTTCCCGAATTCTTCGTAATACTCATCGTCTAATGTTTTCCACTGGCTTGCATCCGAAGGGTGTGTTAGCACTGGGTTTTCAACCCGTTCTACATCACGCATCACCGCCTCCTTTCTTTCCGCGTGTCAGCGCATGAGCTTTGCTTCCTTGGGGTCCACGAAGTACCGATGCAGACGGGGCGTGAGCGGGAAGTACCACACAACTTTTCGAGGAGATTTTATTGTCCCTCTCTTGTATCGAGATTCGCCACACTGTGGGCATGTATCGAGATTGGCATGCTCGTTCCGATATATTACGCTGTCACTGATGCATGCGTGGTATTTCTGGTGCGGTAAATCGAGAGGGCACACGATTTTCTTGGCCTCCTGTAGGCTACCGGCACATGTGTTATCTTTAGGAAAGTGGATCTTCAGGTATCCGAAGAGTTCGTCCACGCTTGTGTCCGTCCATTTGTGCTTTGCCTTCATCTCCATAATGTCGAGAGCGTATCTCAGACGGCTCTCCTCCGTCCCACGAGCTGCATCGTACAACGGAGTTCTCGAGTCTACCTCGAGTTGATCCAGCTTAGCCTTCCGTCTACCAGCGATTTTGGTGTCGGTCGATGTGTTGCTGAGAAGAAGTTCTTGAACATGACGGTCCTGCACGGCCGCGGTTAGCGGGGTATTTCTACTCATGTCCTCGTCGGCTGCATGTTCTTCCCGGCCTTCTTGATCACCATCAACGTGTGCTCCATCCTCTTCAACCTCGTCTCCATTGCCGTATGGGGCATCCTCTTCCTCACCTTCGTTATCATCATCTCCACCATCATCATCATCACCTTCGATATCATCATCTCCATCATCACTCATCCACTGAGTATGCCCCTCCATGAAACTATACCTGAGCAGGTGCTCATTCACTATGCCTGAAAAGGGGTCGAACAACGACCCTAGCTTGCATCTTCGACAAGGACACATCATATCCTTTCGCTTTTTTTGATACATGTCGGCCGTCGCGCGTTCCACGTATCTATCAACGACGCTTTCCCTCATCTTGATGACCATCGTCGCCTACAAGACAAGATAATTGATTACAACTGCCGCCTCGGTTTTCACGAAAAAAATCGGCATGACCTTTGCTAAATATTGTCATGCTGGAGTTCCAAAAATTCGTCGGAACGGAAGTTAATCAACATTCCGGCAAAACATTGGCAACTCAATGTTCCTGCACACGTCAACAAATGCAAAACAATGCATTTACATATATGGAACCGCGCCTTTTGCGATTCTACTAGTGACATAACCGCGACTTTTCACCAACTCATGAACATTCCACTCATTAGTTATATACCTATTAGTTGACGCGACGTCCAAAAGCACCGGAGAGACGCCACACGTCGACTTTATGCTCGAGAGATCTAGAGATCTAGAAATAGAGAGATCTAGCTAGATCTAGTGGAAAAGGTGGTGGGAGGAGATAGATCAAGATCTAGATCATGCAAATCATGCTAGAGGGGCTAGGTAGTGCATGATTTGCTCAAATACATCATATTTTGTTGGTTGAAATAGCTAAAGTGGGTGGGGGAATGAGATAACAAGTGCTTGGGTTGATTTGCCATCACATATGAGTGTGTGAGGGTGGTGGTAGGTGGCTGGTCGTGCTAAATGGCCAAGCCCAGGTTACCGCCGGTGCCTACAAGGAAGAATGCCAGCGGTAGGGCCCGTTACCCCCGGCGCTTTTGTGGCTAAACCGCCGGCGGTAAGTGTAGGATGGGTGGCCGCTGGGTGGCCCACCCTGCCACTCATTACCCCCGGCATCTTCTATTCGGGTTCGCCGGCGGTATAGCCTTCTACCTCTGGCGCTTTGGGCCTAAACCGCCGGCGGTAAGTCCAGGCCCAACGGGGACCCCGCAGCCCATTATATCGCCGGCACCTTCGTGCCCTACTCGCCGGCGGTAAAGCATGCACCCCCGGCGACCTCCATTCGAACTCGCCGGCGGTAGGTTAGGCACCCCTGGAAGGCATTACCGCCGGCATCTTCTATCCATACTCGCCGGCGGTAAGGAGTGCTGCTATAAGGCTTTCCCTAGTAGTGATGACCTCCCTTGCGAGCATTAGCATCTGGAGAGAAGAAGCTGAAATCTGGAGGTTGCCTTGCTTAAGCAAATATGCTAAAAGAGACAAGTATGGCTAGGATATATTCTATATTTACACTATTTTGGGCTAACTAGTTATACTTTTGCCTATTTTAAGCTATCAGCTTTCTTCTCGAGATCATTATAATAGTAGCAGATGCTATATTTTATTGATATTCCTTTTTACTATAGATTTTGCATTATTGGAACTTGCATGATTACTATTTTTGCTAGGTTAATTCCTTTATAAAGTAGAATTTGTGCTCTAAAGATAACATGCCCAATTACTATTCACCCATCTTATTGGAAATATAGTGTGTCCATGTTTTATTGATGTTTGTTTCTCCGTTGGTATAGATTATGCATCTTTGAAACTTGATTGCTAGGTAGATATAATGCATTCATTTTTACAGTAGAATTTGCTCTTCGAAAGATATACTCCTTCCGTTTTACATGTCCATATTATTAATCCATCCTTTTTTTTAAGTTGACTTTAGTTTATCTGGTTCAACACTCTGAAGAGTCTTTGAGTTATCCATGCATAGCAGCATCGTGTCACCATCCATCAGCTTTTAGCTTTAATACTTGCACACACAGCATTGTGAACAATTATGAACAAAAAATAATGTCACACTGTCATGGTCCAAATCCAGTGATGATATCAAACACCATCTATCATTATGGATTTGTATGAACGAACGTGACCAAAAAATCCACACATACACATCTTTAGGCTTTCGGATTATGCATGCACAGGTGTGAAGCAGACGAGTTTGCTGACACTTGCGCGCACCCCATGGCTGCAAAGCTGAGGTTTCAGCCTTTCAGGTTTGTCGCATCCACTTTACCTTAAGTTCTCCTTTCAGAAAAAGTTATGCGCTGCTTTTACAATACTTTGAGGTACTCGCCTGCTGCTACATGTATATCTGAATGCACAGTTCCGTTGAACTAGCTTTTAGCTAGGAACTGAATCTCCATTCAAATAAAAAATTTAATCAGCTCCATTAGGTCAATGGACTTTTGGAAATCAACATTAGGCTTGATAGGAATTTTTTCTTGAAAAATATGAGGATATGGGCTTCAGTTTTGAGTGTTGTAAAATATCTGCAGGGTACAAATTTGAACTGGTTGCCGTTTATTTTGTTGACAGTGGGAAAATAAATGGGTAACTGTTAAGTCACTACACTTAGAAGTTAGAAATATCGTGTGGTCTTGAAAAGCGTGTAGTGACGATCTAGTAGCATGAACGAATTTTAGTTTCGATTCTCTGTTTACGTTCTTGAAAGTTGGGTATTTAATAAATTCTTAGTTGCAGCTCTCTCTATTGGTCTCTTAGATTCTAAAGTAGAGGTTGTGAGATGGATAAGTTCCAGTCTACAGGTTGTTCGTTCCATGCGTAGCAATCCACAATCATCTGTAGTCCACTAATGAATTGATTCTCTAGTCCATGATGAATCAGTTCCCATGCCGTATCCATCATCTGCACCATGAAAAGCAAGAAGTAAAACGTTTAGAATCTAATGTCCTCTATCCTCTAGGTTTAGCCCCACTACTGTTAATTATTTTAACCAAAATATCTGCATGCTGGATGAGAATAACACTAGTTTTTTTCCTTACGTCAGATGCAGAAGGTTTTGCTGGGCACTTGAATGTATTTTTAACTTTTCTAAGTGTCTTTTTTATCTAACTGTGGGGATAATTGTGCGGTGACCCAGCATACCACTGCATGTTGTAGTATACAAGTCGTTGATATGATCTTTGTGAAGGGGCTTCCTCACAAATTGCCATATCCCTCAGAGTGGTACAACAGAAACATTGCAGGTCATAACACTCCATACTTTATTACAAACATTGTCTTAACAAGTTGGTATTCTCACAGGTCCTATGAGAACACCCTAAGATACTACTTAAGTACGATTACAACTCATAACAAATATAAAGAGCTCAACAACTTATTTAGGTAAGTTCTACGTTGCTCGGCTCTATGATGCTAGGGTATGTCACTACTCCTCCACCTCCGTGTCATCTGGTCCGTAGACTATCCCATAGTCTACGCCTTCCACTCCGCCGGTAAGATCAGGTTCTTCGTAGACCAGCTCGTAGCTTCCTTCTGGTGCTCCATCGTTGATAGCCTCCACTTCCGGATCACAGTCTAGCAAGGGTGTCGAAAGAAAGTGAGTACAGAGGTACTCAGCAAGTTCTAAAAGAATAAAAGGTGTTTGATGCACTAGCTACGACCATTGATCAGGAAATCGCAGGTCAATGCATGTTTTGAAAACATTTCTTCAAAAGGTTGCTTTTATTATGAAAACTATGCCCGTCAGTCTTCACAGGTTGACCAGAACTTCGTGGAGTTCCTTTCCTGCCGCGTTCATAGCTCCTTCCCGAACAGGAGTGACAAATGCACAATTTGATACACTCTGCAGAGGTGCGTTACTTTTCCCACAAGAGATCTCACCCTTTTTGCCATCCGCAGGGACTTGCCCCCGTTCACACTTCCTTTGGTGTGAGGCCAGGTATAAAGATCCAAGCCCACACCGCCTTCTCCGCGACTGCAAACCCACCCTTTTGTCCAACCGTACACCTCCAGTAGACTTCCCCCGATAATACGGCTTTACTCATGGTGTACTCCGGACAATCCCTCATAGATCGTAGAGCTTATCATCACTATTGGATGGGGATTTAAAAGGATTTCCCAACCTATTATGCGGCAGCCTCAGACCCCACCGGCTCTCCGATCCGTTGGCGTGCAGAAGGGAAAAGATACAGCTGGCTTTTCCAGAGCCATTATAGATCTCATGGTCAACGCGGTTTGTACGGCGCTAGAATTACTGGACGGCATTGGTAATTAATCCTTGGGTGATATAACCCATTGCAATGGAACCTCTACCATATCAACACATACCATGGTTCCATTGTCAGCCACATAGTCATATTCATAGTTGGAAAATAACATTTCATTTGCGATGCAGGAATGATAAGTATATAGCTTTGCATTAAAGTAGTAGAAAATAATCAAATTGACATGAGCAAGGGTGAACTTGCCTGTGGACTGCGAGATAGTGCGCTTCAATGCGATTGATGGAACCTGGACCTCGGGTTCTCAGAGAAGCATCATTGTCCGGTAAGGACAATGTTATAAAAATCCAAATAATGCAATCATGGATGGATTATTTTATGTTGAATCCCTTTACCCCAATGAGTTATTACAATTTAGGGTTGTATTTAAGATTTATGTCTTTGATGGTAATTTACAATTGATTTAAAAGTATTAATCATTGTGATTCACACAAAGTACAACAATTCAAAGTAAAATGATTTTACTTGATGATTACCTTAGTCATTCCAAAATAATTTGAAATTATAGAGTGAACTCTATAGTTTTTGGAATAAAAAGGAGTATAGTATTTTTCTGGGAAAAATACCCTCTTTCAAAAGAAATGACTTGGATTAGTAGAATTTCATTTTGAAATGTTTGAAAATAAATATTTGAACTTATTTGAGATTTTTCCTTGAATTTGAATTACAAGGAAATAATAATTTTAAATTCCAAGTTATTATTCAAATTCTAAAAATTCATAATTTTGAATTTGTTTCATAAATTCCATTTCATATTTTATTCTTGTTAAGATTTATTTTTCATTCATAAATCCAATTTTTATTGGATTTTTAGAGTTGTTTATGATTTCTGAAAATTTGGTAAAGTTTTGATCTTTTATTAAATGTAAAAGACCAAAATACCCCTCTGGACCCTTATTGGGCCCAGCCCAATAACTTAACCCAGGGACGGCCCAATAAGGCTGGCCCCCTTTTGGGTTCGGTGGCGCCGAAGCGGCCCACCTCACTCACTCTCACTCGGCCCTCTCACTCGCTCGTCTAACCCTAACCGTCTGGCGACTCCCGTGGCGATGGCGTCGCCGCCATGGCCGCCGCCCTGCTCCGGCCATCGCCGGCCTCCTCCGCCGTAGCCACCAACCGATCCTGAACCGCCGTGAGCAGATCTATCGATCTGTCCGCGCAGTTTCTCCCTTCTCGTCCTCTCCTGGCGAATCGCCTCCGATCTGGATCCACTGGAGAATCGCCTCGGACGATTTGGTGGTCTCCGGCGAACTCTCGTCCTCGCCGTCGACGTACGCGCCCCCTGAGACCGACCTGGTGCGGTGCTGCTTGCGATGCACGGTGCCGTCGTCTCCGTGCCGTGCTTCTTTGTGGTGATGTTCGTGCTCGTTGGTGTAACGCCGGCGTAACGTCGGCGCCTACCCCTGGATTTGCAGCTGTTAGGGCCACGCGAGCACCGCCTCGCCATGCCCTAGCCTCTCGCTTCCGTGCGCAAGTAAGTGTTGTCTCTCCTCTACCTCTTCCGTGCGCCTCCCATGCTTCTCGTTCTTCTTCCTCCTCATGCTCTGCTGCTCTCGGTGATCCGGTGATCACACAGAGCTATGCTATTCCTATGCAATTTGCCTGTGCTTCTGTTAATTGCAAGCTCATGGCCCAATTACCATTTACTGGTACTGGCACATGCTGCTTTGCTTGTTGTTCATGCTGTGCTTGCTTCTCTGCTACTCCTAGCATGCTCTACACTTGCCATGCTCTACTGTGCTTGCTCAATAGCTAACTATGCCATGCTATGCTTGGTTACGACTTGCTTATGCTTACTGGTCTATCATGCTTGCTTGTCTAGGTGTACTTGTGATGCATCTCGTGACACTTGTGTGTGTGCCGTAGGTGCCTGTGATATGATTCAAGATTACCTTCGCAAGCCAATGATCCATTGGATCATTCCTTGCTTGTTGGCTAACTTCCCTGTGTAGCTTGGCTTGCTATAATTGATCCATTTGATCAATTGATTGTCAGTGATTGCTTACTGTCTAATACTGTGGCTATATGAGTGAATTATCTGGTGATGCTGATGCTCAAGCATCACTGTGCTGTTGCTTACTTGTGCTGTTGCTTATCTTAGCTACCTAGACTTGTTCTAGTGGCTATAGATTAACTGTGTTGCTTAACAAAGGTGCTATCTCATGCTTAGCATGGATCTGTGATAAATTCATGCTTGTATTACTTAAATTATGATGAACTACTTAGGCAGTGATGATTTAAATGACTTGCTTGTATATGAATTTGCTGTTCATGATTCTTTTACAAGTAATTAGAGTCTGAATCCATTACTGGATAGTGATGTGATCTATTTGGCTTTCTTTTAATTGGTGCTAAGTGTGATGTGACCTCTGTCGCCTTGCTACCGATCGTTGCTCACATGATTGGTTGGATCTTGTTGGCTACTCAACTTTGCTTGCATATTTGGGGATCATACTAACTATGAATGCCAATATGCTTGCCTGTGAAGAAATCTAGGGTTTTACTGATGGTTATGTGCCTAGGATTTTCTGTGTAGTCTATACTAGCTGCTATTTATTGTAACTCATCTACTGGTGCTATTCAGGCATCAGATCTTGCTTCGTGCACAAGATCTCAGTATCTGGATGGTTTCTATTTTGGTGGCTTTTTAGACTAGCAATGATCCTTGGTGAAAACCAAGTGATGATTCACCCTGTTGAGCATCTGCTCAACCCCATGACTATGTCATGCATATGATGGATTAGATCCATTGGATCTTTTCCAGGAACTAGGTATACCTTGTTCCAGCTCCTAGAAAGAAATGTTTTGTTGATGCAGACTTGGGTTTGTTCACAGCCCTTCACCTCCAGATCTTGGATGATCTTCTAGGTCACCATGATTTCTGGTGGCTTAAGTGGTTGTGTGTGTTGGTTCTGTTCTTGCTCAAGAACTGGATGAACTGAGCTTGTTCTTGCTTCACCCTTACCTGGTGAATCTTATCTCGGTCGATCGGTTATGATTTCTAGGGTTTGTGCTCCTTTTATATGAACCCCGCTTCTATCCTTGCTTTGACACACAAGCCTGGCTTGCTTTGGTGACTAAGCCGATGCATGGCTTTGCTGTTGCTGCCCAAAGACACTTGAGCTGTGTGCTCTCATATGCTGAAACTTGAGCCCCTGGTGTGTGCTCAGGTTTGGTCTGCTGCTGCCCTTATCTTGTGCTGTCCATGGTTTTGGACAAGCACAAGTGTGATGTGATAGTTTACACTGTCCAAACTGAATCTTGTGTTATTTGCTCACTGTCCAAACTGAATCTTTGGCTAACACTAACATTCTGGCTAGTGTTGATTCTTTGTTTTGCAGGTTTGAAGATGGACATGACCATGAAGAAATACTTCAAGTCATATAGTCTAGGTTTTAGTTTAGGAATCATATTGTAATCTTCATTTTTATTTCTGTTTATTATTCATCAATTCTTGTATCAAGAATTTTGTAAAGACAATGTAATTTGTGTTGTGATATCAATAAAGCCCAAGTTTTTGTTTATGAGCTTTTGATTTATTTAATATTTATATTCTGGAATAAACATTGTATTTATGATTCACTTTGAAATTCAAAGTTGTTTGAATTCATAAGTTGTGTTTAAATTATGAATTCTATTTTATATTGTTCAATGCTTATTGTTAAATGTATTAGCACTTGTCAAATGAAATCAATTCCCCAAATCAACAAGATACAAAAGAGATCATGTCAAAATTTCCCTAACTCACATTGCCTAACCCTAAGTGCAAAATGAGAGAGAACCTCGATCCCTCTTAGGTTTAGTTGCAATAAAACGCGAAAATTTCCCCTGTTTTGCGATGAAATGCACATCCCATTTCTAAATCTACCCTTCGTTGTTCCTATGTTCTGGGTTATTACAGCCTCTCCTCTTAACAAACTTCGTCCGAAGTTAAGATTGGTACCCGAACATCTCGTAAGACTTCCTTAATTCTTCTTCCGTCTCCCAAGTTGCTTCTCGCTCAGGATGATGTTGCCATTGCACTTTACAGTATTTGATTGCCCTGTTCCTTAACTTCTTCCACTGTACTTCTAAAATCTTTTCCGGTCTTTCTACATAAGTTAGGTCAAATTGCAATTCTATTTCTTCATATGTGATAGGATCGTCCGGTGCCTTCAAACACTTTCTGAGTTGTGATACATGAAATACATTATGAACTTGACTTAGTTGTGCCGGTAACTCCAACTCAAAAGTTGTTCCTCGATTCTGACTGATTATCTTAAATGGTCCAATATATCGAGGGCTTAACTTTCCTTTCACTCCGAACCACTTAAGTCCTTTCATTGGGCTAACCTTCAGATAAACCATGTCTCCCACTTTCGGTTCCCAATCTCTTCTCTTTAAGTCAGCGTAACTCTTCTGACGACTCTGGGCTATTTTGAGTCTATCCCGGATCACCTCAATGACGTCTTGTCTCTCCTTGATGTAGTCCGGTGTAAATTCCTTGTTCTCTCCGGTTTCATACCAACAAATTGGTGATCTACACTTCCTTCCGTACAATGCTTCGTACGGTGCCATCTGGATGCTACTCTGATAACTATTGTTATATGAGAACTCCACTAAAGGTAAATGGTCCTCCCATGAGCCTCCAAAGTTCAGAGCACAAGCTCTAAGCATGTCCTCAAGTATTTGATTGGTTCTTTCGGTTTGTCCTCCGGTTTGTGGATGGTATGTCAGATCGAAATCCAACTTGGATCCCAAAGATTCTTGTAGTTGTTTCCGTAATGCTGATGTGAAAATCGAACCTCTATCTCGAGACTATCTTCTTTGGTACTCCATGCTTACTCACAATTTCCTTCACATAAATATCCACAAGCTTTTCTCAAGTATCTTTTGTGTTTACGGCTATGAAATGAGCACTCTTGGTGAGTCTATCCACTATTACCCATATCATATCCTTCCTCTTACTAGTCATTGGTAAACCAAGAACAAAATCCATTCCTATTTCATCCCATTTCCATTCCGGTATCTCTAGTGGTTTGAGTAATCCCGCAGACTACGATGCTCTGCCTTCACTCGTTGACATGTATGACATTCCGAGACATATTGTGCTATTTCTCTTTTCATGTTGTTCCACCAGAACATCTCCTTCAAATCCATATACATCTTAGTACTTCCCGGATGTATGGAATAAGGGGTTTCATGTGCTTCTTTTAATATGATTGACTTCACTTCTGGATCATCTGGTACACAGATCCTTTTCTGGAAGTATAATGAATCAAAATCCCCTAGATGGAATTCGATGGTCTTCCTTCGCCAATCCTCTTGATTTCCTCTTGGATGAACAAATCATCCGCTTGCTTTCGGATAATCTCATATTTCAAGTCTGAGTACATCTCATCCATAATCCTCATGGTTGCTATACTTCCTTTGACATCACCTTGAATAAACAAAATCTGAGCATCTTCTAACTCTTTCCGAAGTTCCTTTGGAATCTCCCATTCCGTAGGTTGATTCTCCGTACTCTTCCTACTTAGGGCATCTGCTACTACATTAGCTTTGCCTGGTGTATAGTTGATCTTAAGGTCGTAATCCTTAATCAACTCCAACCATCTCTTCTG
The DNA here is from genome assembly GCF_019359855.2 of Lolium perenne. Classification (NCBI taxonomy): domain Eukaryota; kingdom Viridiplantae; phylum Streptophyta; class Magnoliopsida; order Poales; family Poaceae; genus Lolium; species Lolium perenne. The sequence goes on along the minus strand of NC_067244.2, from coordinate 113,265,882 downwards.
TCTCATGTTTAATTCTTTCTGGGTGAAAAAATATTTCAAACTTTTGTGATCGGTGTATAACTCACACTTGGATCCATATAGAAATTGTCTCCAACTCTTCAAAGCATACACAACTGCCGCTAACTCGAGATCATGTACTAGGTAGTTGTGTTCATGTGGTTTCAACTGTCTTGATCCATAAGCTATTACCTTCCGATCTTGCATAAGAACACATCCAAGTCCATTCTTGGAAGCATCACAATACACCGTATAATCCTTTCCAGGTTCAGGAACTGCTAATACCGGTGCTGTGGTTAACTTATCTTTGAGTGTTTGGAAGCTGGCTTCACACTCATCAGTCCATACAAATGGAGTATTTTTCTTGAGTAACTTGGTCATTGGTCCTGCAATCTTCGAAAATCCCTCTATGAATCTCCGATAATAGCCTGCCATACCAAGAAATCCTCGTATTTCTTTAGCATTTTTAGGTGATTCCCATTCCAATACGGACTGAACCTTGCTTGGATTCACCGCTATGCCTTCTTTGGTTATAACATGTCCAAGAAATTCAACACTATCTAACCAAAATTTGCACTTGCTAAACTTCGCATATAGCTGATGTTCTCTCAAAGTTTGCAGAACTATCTTCAAATGCTTGGCATGTTCTTCTTTATCTTTGGAATAGATTAGAATATCATCTATGAACACTATCACAAACTTGTCCAAGTACTTCATGAATATCTTGTTCATCAAATTCATGAAAATTGCTGGTGCATTTGTTAGTCCAAATGGTACAACCAAGTATTCATGGTGTCCATACCTTGATACAAATGCTGTTTTTGGTACATCCTCCTTCTTGATCTTGATTTGATGGTATCCTGACCTTAAATCTATCTTTGAGAAGACTCCTGCTCCTTGAACTTGATCAAAAAGATCTTGAATTCTAGGTAAAGGATACTTGTTCTTGATAGTTACATTGTTCAAATTTCTGTAATCTCCACACATTCTCTTTCCTCCATCTCTTTTATCCACAAAAATAACTGGTGTACCCCATGGTGACACACTTTCTTGAATAAATCCCTTCTGTTCCAGTTCATCTATCTGAGCTTTTAGTTCCACTAACTCCTTTGGCCCCATCTTATATGGTGGTTGTGCTATTGGTGCTGTGCCTGGAATCAGATCGATTGTGAATTCTATCTCTCTATTGGGTGGCATTCCCGGTAGTTCCTTAGGAAATACATCCTTAAACTCATTCACTACAGGAATATCTTCAATTCTCACTTCCTTCAAGCTATTGAGTTCCAATCCGATCTCCAACTCACTGTACTTATCTCCTTGGAACACTATTCGACCTCCTATGGAGTTGCGAAGTGATACTGTTTTGTCTCCACAGTTAATCACCGCTCCATTTTCTGTCAACCAATCCATCCCTAAGATGACTGATATGTCCTTCATGGGTATGATGAATAGGTCCGCGAAATACACACGATCACATATGGTTAGGACTTGTGCTTCTTTCACGTGGGTTACTAAGATCGTTCCCCCGCGGATAGAACAGTTTATAGGGGTTTCTAACTTAGAACATCTAAGCCCGAATTTTTCCACAAACTCCAATGCAAGAAATGATGTGGTTGCTCCAAAGTATCAAATAATACTTTGCCAGGATGAGTAAGAATGCTTAGCGTACCTAAGACTGTTTGATCCGACTCTTCCGCTTGTTCCAAAGATGTGCAATTCAGCTTTCCATAAGGCTTTCCCCTCTTATTGTTGTTGTTGTTGTAGTTGTGGTTGTTGTTGTTGTTGTTGCGGTTGTTGTTGTTGTTTCCACCTCGTCCTCCAGAGCTCTGTCCGCTCCAGGACGCCTTGTTTGGACAATCCGGCTTGATGTGTCCATCCTTCCCACAACCATAACAGATGATTCTGGGTTTCTGACAATCCTTCGCAAATGACCTCTCGTGCCACAATTGTTGCAGTATGATCTGGTTAATTGGGTTCTGACTCGACCTCCCGGTTGTATTGATTACCGTAGTAGGTCGGTATCGGGGTTTGAAACTCCGATCAGGTGTTGGTTTACTGATTGGGTACTTCCTTGGCTCTATACGAGCCCTCTTCCTCCTGTCCTCTTGGACTTGCCGGTAATCATCCTCGAAAGTGATTGCCGAGTCAATCAGTTCCTGGAATTCGGCAGTCCGTGCCAACCTCAGTTGCATCTTCATGTATGGATTCATGCCTTTCATGAACCGCTTCTTCCGCTTCTCCTCGGTATCTACATCCTCGTGTGCATACCTGGATAACCTATTGAAATCCCGAACATACCGCATGATTGGTGCAGATTCTGTCTTAGTTCTTCAAACTCCCTCTTCTTCAATTCCACCACGCTGTCCGGAACATGAGCATCCCGAAACTTCTTCTTGAACTCCTCCCAGGTGAATACCTTATCTGGAGGGTGTACTGCTACAAGGTTCTCCCACCATGATGCTGCTGGTCCTGACAACGTATAAGTGGTATATCCGATCTTCTCCTCATCGTTGCAACCAACGGTCTTCAATTTCCGTTCAGTATCCATGAGCCAATCTTCAGCGTCCATTGGTTCTGGAGCTGATGTAAATGGTAGTGGTCTTGCATTTTGGAAGTCCGATAGAGTTACTCCCTTGCCTTCATTACCCCTATCATTAATGACATGGGTAAAGAAATCCTGCATGTTTTTGCTCGCTTTCCGGTAACGCCTCCTATCCTCCTCCATTGACCTCATATACTGTTGGAAGTCTGGGTGCAACATTGGGTGTGGTGGTGGTGGTGCGTTTTCTGCTCTAGCTGCTGCATCTGCCTCCTCTTTCTCTCTGGCTTCCCGCTCTCTGCGAGCCTCTTCGGTTTCTACTAACGCCATTTCCCCCTAGTCCTGTAACAAAGAGCGATTACTCATAATTACACCATGCAAATGTTTTCTGAGCTCAACTCATTGCCCAGAACTAGTCACACAATGAAATCAAGAAGCAAATCCAAAACAAACATTTATTATGTATATACACCGTATAATACATAACACACTCACAAACTTATATTACATGTGGTACATATAAACCACTTATTTGGCTCCAAGCCCAAGCCAACGGAAATCTAAAATACGTTCTAATACAATACCACCTAGATTACTTTATTCTTCATTGGAGCTCTACTCCTCCTCATCATAGCTCGCCTCCGCGTACATCCGTGGGGTCCATCCGGTACAACGGCCTGTCCTCCGAAGACCGTCCGAATGAAAGTTCTTCCCGTAGGTATGTAGTCTGAATCGGACGAAGTGCCGAGACAGAGATCTGTCATGCCAAAGTAACTAGATAAAGATTCATACATATCCCCTGAATACAGCTCCTCTTCTCCAGTCATCCATGGAGGATTCCTATTCACTTGACCCCTCATCTTCTTCTTCTTCTTTTTCTTTGTTCCAAAGCTCTCACCTACGACGTACTGGGATGTTTTGGGTAATCCCATCTCCAAATCTAAAGAAATGGAGTTGGTGTCTTTCTCTTTCTGCTCAAAGCTTTGGTTAACATTCTGGTTAACCGCATCACTCTCATCTCCTGTATCACATGGAATTGGCTCCTCCTCATCACCGAAAGGTTCCCCGAAACGCCAACCCGTCGAGTTCTCGATCGGTGACTCCGAGCTTTATGTTCCATGAATGGTCTCCCCCATATCCAGGATCATACGATGCTGACACGTGTGGATAGTGCGGGACAAAGTTAGGTGTAAGTGGATCTCTTGTAAGTGGATTTCTCTTGGACCACTGGTCACTCAAATCTACATCGCTGTCTGGGTTAAAGAAAGGTGTAGTATGTTGTGGTTGTGCCCTCAAATCTCGCATCCGAGTTTGGACTTTATCAGGGTCCGTGAACTCAGCTAGCATGTGGTCAATCTCACCTCTCATCTTCATGTGTAAAAGATACATCGTGGTCAATAAAGACTTACAGCCTATCCATGTGCTTTGTCGCAGCCTTCAGACTTCGTGTGCTAACACCAAATGATTCGTAGTAGGATCCTCATCTTCCTCGGCATGAGGTATATGAGAAAACTACGAACATAGGAGTTCTATCGACTTGTGCTGCCTTATCTCAAGGATCGCCTTGAATAGGCCCATATGGTAGGCTGTGGTGATAGTTTTGGCTTCTCCGTATGGCATTATACGACTCATCAGCTTTTTACGGTAGTTGGACCGATACTCGCACTTGGCTAGGATTTCCCCATCATAGTAGGTATACTTGATAACAGTATCCGTGGATCACAATGAAGTTCCTTCAGCATCCCACACAGGAGAGCTGTTATTGGTCCATCATAATCACCGAGCCAACCCTCAACTTTCCTCAAAGTCCTCTTAGGAAAAGTGTTCGCCATTATGGCTGTATACAAAAGCAGAATATTAGTAATGATAATGCATCATAATAGCTATAATAAAGAATTATCGCACTAAAATATATGGTTTTGCTATTCTCAAGTGAATAATCACCATATTTCTAGAGAATCCTTTACTATTTCTACTAGACTCCTACGGGTTTCTTCCCTATACTAGGTTTTTCCAACCTAAGGTCGCAACATTTGCTACGATACCAGTGCGGTGACCCGACATACCACCGCATGTTGTAGTATACAAGTCGTTGATATGATCTTTGTGAAGGGGCTTCCTCACAAATTGCCATATCCCTCGAGTGGTACAACAGAAACATTGCAGGTCATAACACTCCATACTTTATTACAAACATTGTCTTAACAAGTTGGTATTCTCACAGGTCCTATGAGAACACCCTAAGATACTACTTAAGTACGATTACAACTCATAACAAATATAAAGAGCTCAACAACTTATTTAGGTAAGTTCTACGTTGCTCGGCTCTATGATGCTAGGGTATGTCACTACTCCTCCACCTCCGTGTCATCTGGTCCGTAGACTATCCCATAGTCTATGCCTTCCACTCCGCCGGTAAGATCAGGTTCTTCGTAGACCAGCTCGTAGCTTCCTTCTGGTGCTCCATCGTTGATAGCCTCCACTTCCGGATCACAGTCTAGCAAGGGTGTCGAAAGAAAGTGAGTACAGAGGTACTCAGCAAGTTCTAAAAGAATAAAAGGTGTTTGATGCACTAGCTACGACCATTGATCAGGAAATCGCAGGTCAATGCATGTTTTGAAAACATTTCTTCAAAAGGTTGCTTTTATTATGAAAACTATGCCCGTCAGTCTTCACAGGTTGACCAGAACTTCGTGGAGTTCCTTTCCTGCCGCGTTCGCAGTTCCCTTCCCGGAACAGGGAGTGACAGCCACAATTTGATACACTCTGTAGAGGTGCGTTACTTTTCCCACAAGAGATCTCACCCTTTTTGCCATCCGCAGGGACTTGCCCCCGTTCACACTTCCTTTGGTGTGAGGCCAGGTATAAAGATCCAAGCCCACACCGCCTTCTCCGCGACTGCAAACCCACCCTTTTGTCCAATCGTACACCTCCAGTAGACTTCCCCCGATAATACGGCTTTACTCATGGTGTACTCCGGACAATCCGTCATAGATCGTAGAGCTTATCATCACTATTGGATGGGGATTTAAAAGGATTTCCCAACCTATTGCGGCAGTGCCTCCAGCACCCCACCGGCTCTCCGATCCGTTGGCGTGCAGAAGGGAAAAGATACAGCTGGCTTTTCCAGAGCCATTATAGATCTCATGGTCAACGCGGTTTATACGGCGCTAGACATACTGGACGGCATTGGTAATTAATCCTAGGGTGATATAACCCATTGCAATGGAACCTCCACCATATCAACACATACCATGGTTCCATTGCCAGCCACATAGTCATATTCATAGTTGGAAAATAACATTTCATTTGCGATGCAGGAATGATAAGTATATAGCTTTGCATTAAAGTAGTAGAAAATAATCAAATTGACATGAGCAAGGGTGAACTTGCACGTGGACTGCGAGATAGTGCGGTTCAATGCGATTGATGGAACCTGGACCTCGGGTTCTCAGAAGAAGCATCATTGTCCGGTAAGGACAATGTTATAAAAATCCAAATAATGCAATCATGGATGGATTATTTTATGTTGAATCCCTTTACCCCAATGAGTTATTACAATTTAGGGTTATATTTAAGATTTATGTCTTTGACGGTAATTTACAATTGATTTAAAAGTATTAATCATTGTGATTCACACAAAGTACAACAATTCAAAGTAAAATGATTTTACTTGATGATAACCTTAGTCATTCCAAAATAATTTGAAATTATAGAGTGAACTCTATAGTTTTTGGAATAAAAAGGAGTATAGTATTTTTCTGGGAAAAATACCCTCTTTCAAAAGAAATGACTTGGATTAGTAGAATTTCATTTTGAAATGTTTGAAAATAAATATTTGAACTTATTTGAGATTTTTCCTTGAATTTGAATTACAAGGAAATAATAATTTTAAATTCCAAGTTATTATTTAAATTCTAAAAATTCATAATTTTGAATTTGTTTCATAAATTCCATTTCATATTTTATTCTTGTTAAGATTTATTTTTCATTCATAAATCCAATTTTTATTGGATTTTTAGAGTTGTTTATGATTTCTTAAAATTTGGTAAAGTTTTGATCTTTTATTAAATGTAAAAGACCAAAATACCCCTCTGGACCCTTATTGGGCCCAGCCCAATAACTTAACCCAGGGACGGCCCAATAAGGCTGGCCCCCTTTTGGGTTCGGTGGCGCCGGGCGGCCCACCTCACTCACTCTCACTCGGCCCTCTCACTCGCTCGTCTAACCCTAACCGTCCTGGCGACTCCGTGGCGATGGCGTCGCCGCCATGGCCGCCGCCCTGCTCCGACCATCGCCGGCCTCCTCCGCCGTAGCCACCAACCGATCCTGAACCGCCGTGAGCGCATCTATCGATCTGTCCGCGCAGCTTTCTCCTTCTCGTCCTCTCCTGGCGAATCGCCTCCGCACTCGATCCACTGGAGAAGCGCCACGGACGATAAGGTGGTCTCCGGCGAACACTCGGCCTCGCCGTCGACGTCCGCGCCCCCAGAGACCGACCTGGTGCGGTGCGCTTGCGATACCGGTGCCGTCGTCTCCGTGCCGTCTTCTTTGTGGTGATGTTCGTGCTCGTTGGTGTAACGCCGGCGTAACGTCGGCGCCTACCCTGGATTTGCAGCTGTTAGGGCCACGCGAGCACTGCCTCGCCATGCCCTAGCCTCTGCTTCCAGGCGCAAGTAAGTGTTGTCTCTCCTCTACCTCTTCTGTGCGCCTCCCATGCTTCTGTTCTTCTTCCTCCTCATGCTCTGCTTTGCTCTCGGTGATCCCGTGATCACACGAGCTATGCTATTCCTATGCAATTTGCAGTGCTTCGTTAATTGCAAGCTCATGGCCCAATTACCATTTACCGATCTTGGCACATGCCGCTTTGCTTGTTGTTCATGCTTTGTGCTTGCTTCTCTCGCTACTCCTAGCATGCTCTACACTTGCCATGCTCTACCGTGCTTGCTCAATAGCTAACTATGCCATGCTATGCTTGGTTACGACTTGCTTATGCTTACCGGTCTATCATGCTTGCTTGTCTAGGTGTACTTGTGATGCATCTCGTGACACTTGTGTGTGTGCCAGAGGTGCACGTGATATGATTCAAGATTACCTCTGCAAGCCAATGATCCATTGGATCATTCCTTGCTTGTTGGCTAACTTCCCGTGTAGCTTGGCTTGCTATAATTGATCCATTTGATCAATTGATTGTCGATGATTGCTTAACGTCTAATACTGTGGCTATATGAGTGAATTATCTGGTGATCTTGATGCTCAAGCATCACCGTGTCGTTGCTTACTTGTGCTGTTGCTTATCTTAGCTACCTAGACTTGTTCTAGTGGCTATAGATTAACTGTGTTGCTTAACAAGTGTGCTCTTTGTCATGCTTAGCATGGATCTGTGATAAATTCATGCTTGTGTTACTTAAATTATGATGAACTCGCTTAGGCGTTGATGATTTAAATGACTTGCTTGTATATGAATTTGCTGTTCATGATTCTTTTACAAGTAATTAGAGTCTGAATCCATTCTTGGATAGTGATGTGATCTATTTGGCTTTCTTTTAATTGGTGCTAAGTGTGATGTGACCTCGGTAGCCTTGCTAATGATCGGTTGCTCACATGATTGGTTGGATCTTGTTGGCTACTCAACTTTGCTTGCATATTTGGGGATCATACTAACTATGAATGCCAATATGCTTGCCTCGTGAAGAAATCTAGGGTTTTACCGATGGTTATGTGCCTAGGATTTTCTGTGTAGTCTATACTAGCTGCTATTTATTGTAACTCATCTCTGGTGCTATCGTGCATCGGATCTTGCTTACGTGCACAAGATCTCGTATCCTGGATGGTTTCTATTTTGGTGGCTTTTTAGACTAGCAATGATCCTTGGTGAAAACCAAGTGATGATTCACCCTGTTGAGCATCTGCTCAACCCCATGACTATGTCATGCATATGATGGATTAGATCCATTGGATCTTTTCCAGAACTAGGTATACCTTGTTCCGGCTCCTAGAAAGAAATGTTTTGTTGATGCGGACTTGGGTTTGTTCACAGCCCTTCACCTCCGGATCTTGGATGATCTTCTAGGTCACCATGATTTACGGTGGCTTAAGTGGTTGTGTGTGTTGGTTCTGTTCTTGCTCAAGAACTGGATGAACTGAGCTTGTTCTTGCTTCACCCTTACCTCGGTGAATCTTATCTGGTCGATCGGTTATGATTTCTAGGGTTTGTGCTCCTTTTATATGAACCACTGCTTCTATCCTTGCTTTGACACACAAGCCTGGCTTGCTTTGGTGACTAAGGCTGATGCATGGCTTTGTTGTTGCTGCCCAAGACACTTGAGCTGTGTGCTCTCATATGCTGAAACTTGAGCCCCTGGTGTGTGCTCGTGTTTGGTCTGCTTCTTGCCCTTATCTTGTCTTGTCCATGGTTTTGGACAAGCACAAGTGTCTTTGTGATAGTTTACACTGTCCAAACTGAATCTTGTGTTATTTGCTCACTGTCCAAACTGAATCTTTGGCTAACACTAACATTCTGGCTAGTGTTGATTCTTTGTTTTGCAGGTTTGAAGATGGACATGACCATGAAGAAATACTTCAAGTCATATAGTCTAGGTTTTAGTTTAGGAATCATATTGTAATCTTCATTTTTATTTCTGTTTATTATTCATCAATTCTTGTATCAAGAATTTTGTAAAGACAATGTAATTTGTGTTGTGATATCAATAAAGCCCAAGTTTTTGTTTATGAGCTTTTGATTTATTTAATATTTATATTCTGGAATAAACATTGTATTTATGATTCACTTTGAAATTCAAAGTTGTTTGAATTCATAAGTTGTGTTTAAATTATGAATTCTATTTTATATTGTTCAATGCTTATTGTTAAATGTATTAGCACTTGTCAAATGAAATCAATTCCCCAAATCAACAAGATACAAAAGAGATCATGTCGAAATTTCCCTAACTCACATTGCCTAACCCTAAGTGCAAAATGAGAGAGAACCTCGATCCCTCTTAGGTTTAGTTGCAATAAAACGCGAAAATTTCCCCTGTTTTGCGATGAAATGCACATCCCATTTCTAAATCTACCCTTCGTTGTTCCTATGTTCTGGGTTATTACAAATTGCCCTAGGTCTGGATGTGTCATTTGTAATCGTTTTTGTCGGTTAATACAATCCAAATATTAGCCCTAAAAAAGGTCCATATATTTCGTTTCTCCTGGCCTTTGCACAATACTCCTTTATGCACCAAGCCTGATACTCATGGAAAATAAACGGGAAAACCCCTCATGGGCAACACAGACCGATTAGGCCTTGTTTGGTACTAGAGTTTTAGTGGGGATTAGCGGGGATAATCCGCTCCAAACTTTAAATCCCCACTTATCCGCAATGCATGTTTGGTGCTAGAGTATGAGAGAGTTTAATCCCCACTTATCCCCACTTTTCCCCCAAATTTTAGTGTAATTTTTTCAATCCCCAATGCTCTACCCCTACCTAGTGGATTGGGAATGGAGTTTGTGGGGGGATTGGGTGACAGCAGTGATTCACCCAATACTCTAGAGTATTATCCCCACTAATCCCCACTGAAACACTGGTACCAAACAAGGCCTGGGGATTGAACCCGGGTGGATAGGCTACACAACTGCAGGCCCAACCAATGAACCAGGTTAGACGTCCGCATGCAGCCAGGGACTCTTCCTGCCGCGGGCGACGACATGAATTCTCACGCCATTTTCAACGCGGCGATCCATCGCGCGTCCGGATGGGTCGTGGCGGATTAAGCGGATTAAAACACGGCCCAACGCCGCGACGCATCCCAAAAGCGGATGGTTGCGGTGTCCGGGATGACCTAAACCCGGTCTAAATCTGGGCTAGGTTTGCGTGGCTGCGGATGGCACGCGGCGTCCTCGCGCTCGCGCGTCCGCCTGCTCGCCTCCCTGGACCCAGCTGTCGGTGGGAGGGCGCCCGTCTTATTAAATGTGGTCTGGGAGGGGTCTATCCTTGTCTAGTCCACTTCCCCGCTATCACTCCAACTCCCCACGCGTCCCACTCCGCCACCATGGCCCCGAAGAGAGCTTTCGCTCCAGGCGCCAACGACGACGAGGCCGGCAGCAGCCGACGGATCGCGCCAGCGCTGAGGGATGTTTGCCACCGCGGCGGGCTCTACATCGAGGATGCGGGCCGCATCGCTGCGGCATTGGCGCAACCCGCGCCGCCGGTGCCGAAGCCCGAGGAGGACGATGACCCTGACATGCGCGCCGCTCTGGCGGCGTCCCTCGCGAAGGAGGAGGCCAAGTGGTTGCAGCTCGCGGCGGTGATCCGCACCTCCGCGATGGAGGAGGCCAGGCAGGCGGTCGAGGACGCCGTCACGTTGAGGCCTGGGTGTTGCTCGGCCAGGCGCGCCGGGAGGAGGAGACCAGGCGCCGGCAGGAGGAGGCCAGGCGCCGGCAGGAGGAGGCCAGGCTCTGACACGAGGAGGCTAGGCGCCAGGCGGAGCAGAAGCGCCACCTGCGCCTTAGGGAGGAGGCGGAGCTGCGAGCGGCCAGCCCCCCGGACCCCCACTCGGCCTGGGAAGAGGCCCATTGGTCGCCGTAGCCGGAGTCCCCGGCGCGCTCGAGCCACAACAGCGCATCCCTAGCAGGGATGTTGTCGACGCCCCCGGCGACAAGGTCTACAGGGACTAGGCGGCACACCGGTGGCCACCTCATCCACCTCAAACCCTAGCTTGGGTTTTATCTTTTTTTTAGTATAAAGCCCATACAGAGGGCTTTCTTTTGTAGAAATTTGCCCAAAATAGGGCATATGTTTATAAATTTGTTCAAAATAGGGCATATGTTTAATGAACTATGTTTTAGGTTTAATTGTTTTTCTTTTTTTTTCTTTTTTTTTTGGTTGTCTTTGACTTTTGCGGTGCATTCACGTGTTGGACGCAGTGCGCGATCTAAACGGACAATCGGCCAGATCTGCGTGTTTACGCGGCCATCCAAATGGCCTAATCTGGACGGATCAACGCGTCCGGTCTGTGCTGCGCGTTGGAGAAGCCCTCATTCCTTGCCGGTGTCTCTCCACTGGCCTCTTGGTTGCGTGAGGTGGTAGGCGTGGCGGCATGGACGTGGGGTTGGTGGAGTTTGCGATGGTTCATAGACATTGGACAGTGTCTCGGCAAAGCTATTTTTGCATTTTCAACATTGGACAGTATTGTGTGCGGTTGGTTTCGGTTGGATCGCAGTTGGCGCGTCTCCTCATGACTCCTTCTGAGGCCCGGACCTAATCTCTTCCGTCCAGTGCATCGATATTGGTGACTCGTTTTTGCAAAAATGTCTCTGGATTTTGTCAAATTCATATTAGGAAGTCCATGCTGCCATGAAGTTCTTCACAAAATCCAAAGTGGATCCACTCTTGTAATTCAGAAGTCCTTTGTAAAATTGTAGTGTGTATCCATTGTCGAATATAAGTAACAAATGAAAAAAATTGTTCCATATGAAAAAAATCCCGAAATATCATAAGGAACCAATGGATACATTGATTTTAACAACAGATCTTCATAAGTAACATTATTTCTGCATGAATATCTAACACATTTACAAAAAGTATCTATGAAAAATCCATGTTCAGAAGATCCATGAGAAACACACAATGGATCCAGGAGATCCACCAAAGATCTTCACAGATCCTTACTAGATCCTAAGATAGAAAAAGGCGAAGAAACAAAAAATTGAAGAGATCCAGAGGCAGTGGCCGGAGCGGGCGGCGAGGCCGGGGATAACCGGGGAGGGCGGCGAGGCGGCGCCTCCCACGGCGCAGATCCCCCAAGCCTGAAGGCGGAGAGGCGGCGGTCGGAGCGGGGCGGCGAGGCGGTGCCTCCCACATCGGAGATCCCGCGCGCAGAGGCTGTGGGAGGAGGAAGGCGGCGAGGCGGCGGCGCTCGTTGCCGGAGGAAGCCGCCCCCCGGCGGAGGAAGACGGCGAGGTGCCGGCGCTCGTCGCCGGAGGAAGGCGGCCGTGGCGGCGGCGGTAGGCGGCGGCTGGGCTTGCTCGATCTGTGACGGTGCGGTTAGGGTTTCGTAGGGATTTGGGATATTTATATGGTCTCCTCCTAGGACGATAGCCTACTTAGGAAAAAGCCCAGGGTTCTTTTTGCATAAAGCGCGAGTACGAATCTCCACTTGGGTCGGACGGTGGGAGATTAGGTGCGGGTGCCATAAGGTCCTGAATTTGTATTTACCGCTTCAACAAATCATTTCGGGGGCCACTCTTCCTTTTGGAAACAGTCGTTTTGGCAGTACCGAGAAACAGTGGTGACGGTAATCAGACAGGACGATGACTGATCAAGACATGACATGCTTAGGGATGGAATTCGAGCCAACTTGCTAAAGCTCGGTCAACAATCGAGTTAGCTCGACTCGACTAGTTTAACAATCGAGTTCAGCTTTGAAATTCGGCTCGACTCGCAAAGCTCGCGAGTAGCTCACGAGTAGCTCGTTTAAAATTATTAAATAGAACATGTAAAATGTACAATGCACTTTTCCCAAATATTTGGGCATGAATGATGAACAACAAGCATTAGAATTATGGTAACGGAATAATATAAACCACAACAATCAATATATCATTAGAATAAGATTGCCAAGTTGAGAAACCACAAATATAGTTGCCCATTTTGGTGGGTTTGGGCCAACTTTATTTTTACCAAGCTAAACGAGCTACTAGCGAGTTCGATAAACTCGACTCGTTTAGCTTGAACTTGTTTAACGACAAAATATGAAACTTGGCTTGGCTCGTTATACACCGAGTTCGAGTCGAGCCGAGTCGAGTCACGAGTTACTCATTTAGCTCGCGAGTTTCGAGTTTTAATTCCAGGCCTAGACATGCTTGGCAGAGCAGAACCTACGGCGATTTTGATAAAAATAATCTTTTCGGCGAAGAAAAGCACGGAATGAGCCTCTAGCTGAACTATTTCACTGGACTAACCCTTTTGTGTGGCATCCTTCGGAACGGCGTGATGGCGTGTAACTCACACGTTCGTTGGGAACCCCAAGAGGAAGGTATGATGCGCACAGCAGCAAGTTTTCCCTCAGAAAGAAACCAAGGTTTATCGAACCAGGAGGAGCCAAGAAGCACGTTGAAGGTTGATGGCGGCGGGATGTAGTGCGGCGCAACACCAGGGATTCCGGCGCCAACGTGGAACCTGTACAACACAACCAAAGTACTTTGCCCCAACGAAACAGTGAGGTTGTCAATCTCACCGGCTTGCTGTAACAAAGGATTAACCGTATTGTGTGGAAGATGATTGTTTGCAGAAAACAGTAGAACAAGTATTGCAGTAGATTGTATTTCAGTAAAGAGAATTGGACCGGGGTCCACAGTTCACTAGAGGTGTCTCTCCCATAAGACAAGCAGCATGTTGGGTGAACAAATTACAGTTGGGCAATTGACAAATAAAGAGAGCATGACCATGCACATACATATCATGATGAGTATAGTGAGATTTAATTGGGCATTACGACAAAGTACATAGACCGCCATCCAACTGCATCTATGCCTAAAAAGTCCACCTTCAGGTTATCATCCGAACCCCTTCCAGTATTAAGTTGCAAAGCAACAGACAATTGCATTAAGTATGGTGCGTAATGTAATCAACAACTACATCCTTAGACATAGCATCAATGTTTTATCCCTAGTGGCAACAGACAACACAACCTTAGAACTTTCTCACATTGTCCCGGTGTCAATGCGAGGCATGAACCCACTATCGAGCATAAGTACTCCCTCTTGGAGTTACAAGCATCTACTTGGCCAGAGCATCTACTAGTAACGGAGAGCATGCAAGATCATAAACAACACATAGATATAACTTTGATAATCAACATAACAAGTATTCTCTATTCATCGGATCCCAACAAACGCAACATATAGAATTACAGATAGATGATCTTGATCATGTTAGGCAGCTCACAAGATCCGACAATGATAGCACAATGGGGAGATAATTTCTGGAGTGACATGCCATCATAATCTTGATCATACTATTTGTAAAGCATATGTAGTGAATGCAGCGATCAAAACAATGTATATGACATGAGTAAACAAGTGAATCATAAAGCAAAGACTTTTCATGAATAGCACTTCAAGACAAGCATTAATAAGTCTTGCATAGGAGTTAACTCATAAAGCAATAATTTAAAGTAAAGGCATTGAAGCAACACAAAAGAAGATTAAGTTTCAGCGGTTGCTTTCAACTTGTAACATGTATATCTCACGGATATTGTCAACATAGAGTAATATAATAAGTGCAATAAGCAAGTATGTAGGAATCAATGCATAGTTCACACAAGTGTTTGCTTCTTGAGGTGGAGAGAAATAGGTGAACTGACTCAACATTGAAAGTAAAAGAATGGTCCTCCATAGAGGAAAAGTATCGATTGCTTTATTTGTGCTAGAGCTTTGATTTTGAAAACATGAAACAATTTTGTCAACGGTAGTAATAATGCATATGTATCATGTAAATTATATCTTATAAGTTGCAAGCCTCATGCATAGTGTACTAATAGTGCCCGCACCTTGTCCTAATTAGCTTGGACTACCGGATCATCACAATGCATTGTTTTTACCAAGTGTCACAAAGGGGTACCTCTATGCCGCCTGTACAAAGGTCTAAGGAGAAAGCTCGCATTGGATTTCTCGCTATTGATTATTCTTCAACTTAGACATCCATACCGGGACAACATAGACAACAGATAATGGACTCCTCTTTTATGCATAAGCATATAACAACAATTAATAATTTTCTCATTTGAGATTTGAGGATTGTTGTCCAAAACTGAAACTTCCACCATGGATCATGGCTTTAGTTAGCGGCCCAATGTTCTTCTCTAACATATGCATGCTTAACCATAAGGTGGTAGATCTCTCTTACTTCAGACAAGACGGACATGCATAGCAACTCACATGAAATTCAACAATGAATAGTTGATGGCGTCCCCAGTGAACATGGTTATCGCACAACAAGCAACTTAATAAGAGATAAAGTGCATAATTACAAATTCAGTACCACAATAGTTTTTAAGCTATTTGTCCCATGAGCTATATATTGCAAAGGTGAATGATGGAATTTTAAAGGTAGCACTCAAGCAATTTACTTTGGAATGGCGGAGAAATACCATGTAGTAGGTAGGTATGGTGGACACAAATGGCATAGTGGTTGGCTCAAGTATTTTGGATGCATGAGAAGTATTCCCTCTTGATACAAGGTTTAGGCTAGCAAGGCTTTTTTGAAACAAACACAAGGATGAACCGGTGCAGCAAAACTCACATAAAAGACATATTGTAAACATTATAAGACTCTACACCGTCTTCCTTGTTGTTCAAACTCAATACTAGAAATTATCTAGACCTTAGAGAAACCAAATATGCAAACCAAATTTTAGCATGCTCTATGTATTTCTTCATTAATGGGTGCAAAGCATATGATGCAAGAGCTTAATCATGAGCACAACAATTGCCAAGTATCACATTACCCAAGACATTTATAGCAATTACTACATGTATCATTTTCCAATTCCAACCATATAACAATTTAACGAAGGAGAAACTTTGCCATGAATACTATGAGTAGAAACCAAGGACGTACTTGTCCATATGCTACAGCGGAGCGTGTCTCTCTCCCATAAAGTGAATGCTAGGATCCATTTTATTCAAACAAAACAAAAACAAAAACAAACCGACGCTCCAAGAAAAAGCACATAAGATGTGATGGAATAAAAATATAGTTTCAGGGGAGGAACCTGATAATGTTGTCGATGAAGAAGGGGATGCCTTGGGCATCCCCAAGCTTAGACGCTTGAGTCTTCTTGATATATGCAGGGGTGAACCACCGGGGCATCCCCAAGCTTAGAGCTTTCACTCTCCTTGATCATGTTGCATCATACTCCTCTCTTGATCCTTGAAAACTTCCTCCACACCAAACTCGAAACAACTCATTAGAGGGTTAGTGCACAATATAAATTGACATATTCAGAGGTGACACAATCATTCTTAACACTTCTGGACATTGCATAATGCTACTGGACATTAGTGGATCAAAGAAATTCATCCAACATAGCAAAAGAGGCAATGCGAAATAAAAGGCAGAATCTGTCAAAACAGAACAGTTCATATTGACGAATTTTAAAATGGCACCAGACTTGCTCAAATGAAAATGCTCAAATTGAATGAAAGTTGCGTACATATCTGAGGATCACTCACCTAAATTGGCTTAATTTTCTGAGTTACCTACAGGGAGGTGGACCCAGATTCGTGACAGCAAAGAAATCTGGAACTGTGCAGTAATCCAAATCTAGTACTTACTTTTCTATCAACGGCTTAACTTGGCACAACAAAACACAAAACTAAGATAAGGAGAGGTTGCTACAGTAGTAAACAACTTCCAAGACACAAAATAAAAACAAAGTACTGTAGGTAAAACATGGGTTGTCTCCCATAAGCGCTTTTCTTTAACGCCTTTCAGCTAGGCGCAGAAAGTGTGTATCAAGTATTATCAAGAGACGAAGTGTCAACATCATAATTTGTTCTCATAATAGAATCAAAAGGTACCTTCATTCTCTTTCTAGGGAAGTGTTCCATACCTTTCTTGAGAGGAAATTGATATTTTATATTACCTTCCTTCATATCAATGATAGCACCAACAGTTCGAAGAAAAGGTCTTCCCAATATAACGGGACAAGATGCATTGCATTCAATATCCAAGACAACAAAATCAACGGGGACAAGGTTATTGTTAACGGTAATGCGAACATTATCAACCTTACCCAAAGGTTTCTTTGTAGAATGATCAGCAAGATTAACATCCAAATAACAATTTTTCACGGTGGCAAGTCAAGCATATTATAAATTTTCTTAGGCATAACAAATACTTGCACCAAGATCACATAAAGCATTACAATCAAAATCTTTAACCTTCATCTTAATGATGGGCTCCCAACCATCCTCTAGCTTTTTAGGAATAGAGGCTTCGCGCTCTAATTTCTCTTCTCTAGCTTTTATGAGAGCATTTGTAATATGATGTGTAAAAGCCAAATTTATAGCACTAGCATTAGGACTTTTAGCAAGTTTTTGCAAGAACTTTATAACTTCAGAGATGTGGCAATCATCAAAATTCAAACCATTATAATCTAAAGCAATAGGATCATCATCCCCAATGTTGGAAAAAATTTCAGCAGCTTTATCACAGGCAGTTTCAGCAGTTTTAGCAGTTTGTGCGCTTTTTCGCGCTTTGCATTAGAAGTGGAAACATTGCTAACACCAATTCTTTTATTAGTATTAGTAGGGGGTGCAGCAACATGTGTAGCATTAGCATTACTAGTGGTGGTAATAGTCCAAACTTTAGCTACATTCTTCTCTTTAGCTAGTTTTCATTTTCTTCTCTATCCCACCTAGCACGCAGTTCAGCCATTAATCTTATATTCTCATTAATTCTAACTTGAATGGCATTTGCTGTAGTAGCAATTTTATTATGATGATTCTCATTAGGCAAAACTTTTGATTTCAAAAGATCAACATCAGCAGCAAGACTATCGACTTTAGAAACAAGTATATCAATTTTCCCAAGCTTTTCTTCAACAGATTTGTTAAAAGCAGTTTGTGTACTAATAAATTCTTTAAGCATGGCTTCAAGTCCAGGGGGTGAACTCATATTATTATTGTAAGAATTTCCATAAGAATTACCATAGCCGTTGCCATTATTAGAAGGATATGGCCTATAGTTGTTACTAGAATTGTTCCGGTAAGCATTGTTGTTGAAATTATTATTTTTAATGAAGTTCACATCAACATGTTCTTCTTGTGCAACCAATGAAGCTAATGGAACATTATTAGGATCAATATTAGTCCTATCATTCACAAGCATAGACATAATAGCATCAATCTTATCACTCAAGGAAGAGGTTTCTTCGACAGAATTTACCTTCTTACCTTGTGGAGCTCTTTCCGTGTGCCATTCAGAGTAGTTGATCATCATATTATCAAGAAGCTTTGTTGCTTCACCAAGAGTGATGGACATAAAGGTACCTCCAGCAGCTGAATCCAATAAATTCCGTGAAGAAAAATTTAGTCCTGCATAGAAGGTTTGGATGATCATCCAAGTAGTCAGTCCATGGGTTGGGCAATTTTTAACCAGAGATTTCATTCTTTCCCAAGCTTGAGCAACATGTTCAGTATCTAATTGTTTAAAATTCATTATGCTACTCCTCAAAGATATAATTTTAGCAGGGGGATAATATCTACCAATAAAAGCATCCTTGCATTTAGTCCATGAATCAATACTATTCTTAGGCAGAGATAGCAACCAATCTTTAGCTCTTCCTCTTAATGAGAAAGGGAACAATTTTAGTTTAATAATATCACCATCTACATCTTTATATTTTTGCATTTCACATAATTCAACAAAATTATTAAGATGGGCAGCAGCATCATCAGAACTAACACCAGAAAATTGCTCTCGCATAACAAGATTCAAGAAAGCAGTGTTTAATTTCAAAGAATTCTGCTGTAGTAGCAGGTGGAGCAATAGGTGTGCATAAGAAATCATTATTATTTGTGGTTGTGAAGTCACACAACTTAGTATTTTCAGCGGTGGCCATTTTAGCAACAGTAAATAAAGCAAACTAGATAAAGTAAATGCAAGTAAACTAATTTTTTTGTGTTTTTGATATAGCAAACAAGATAGCAAGTAAAGTAAAACTAGCAACTAATTTTTTTGTATTTTGATTTAGTGCAGCAAACAAAGTAGTAAATAAAACTAAGCAAGACAAAAACAAAGTAAAGAGATTGGGATGTGGAGACTCCCCTTGCAGCGTGTCTTGATCTCCCCGGCAACGGCGCCAGAAAATATGCTTGATGGCGTGTAACTCACACGTTCGTTGGGAACCCCAAGAGGAAGGTATGATGCGCACAGCAGCAAGTTTTCCCTCAGAAAGAAACCAAGGTTTATCGAACCAGGAGGAGCCAAGAAGCACGTTGAAGGTTGATGGCGGCGGGATGTAGTGCGGCGCAACACCAGGGATTCCGGCGCCAACGTGGAACTTGCACAACACAACCACAGGACCTTGCCCCCACGAAACCGGGAGGGTGTCAAGCTCACCGGCTGGCTGTAACACAGGATAAACCGGATTGTGTGGAAGATGATTGTTTGCAGAAAACAAGTAGAACAAGTATTGCAAGAGATTGTATTTCAAGAAGAGAATTGGACCGGGGTCCACAGTTCACTAGAGGTGTCTCTCCCATAAGACAAGCAGCATGTTGGGTGAACAAATTACGCTTGGGCAATTGACAAATAAAGAGAGCATGACCATGCACATAAATATAATGTTTAGTATATTGAGATTTAATTGGGCATTACGACAAAGTACATAGACCGCCATCCAACCGCATCTATGCCTAAAAGTCCACCTTCAAAGTTATCATCCGAACCCCTTCCAAGTATTAAGTTGCAAAGCAACAGACAATTGCATTAAGTATGGTGCGTAATGTAATCAACAACTACATCCTTAGACATAGCATCAATGTTTTATCCCTAGTGGCAACAAGACAACACAACCTTAGAACTTTCTCACATCGTCCTGTGTGTCAATGCAGCATGAACCCACTATCGAGCAGAAGTACTCCCTCTTGGAGTTACAAGCATCTACTTGGCCAGAGCATCTACTAGTAACGGAGAGCATGCAAGATCATAAACAACACATAGATATAACTTTGATAATCAACATAACAAGTATTCTCTATTCATCGGATCCCAACAAACGCAACATATAGAATTACAGATAGATGATCTTGATCATGTTAGGCAGCTCACAAGATCCGACAATGATAGCACAATGGGGAGAAGACAACCATCTAGCTACTGCTATGGACCCATAGTCCAGGGGTAGACTACTCACTCATCACACCGGAGGCGACCATGGCGGCGTAGAGTCCTCCGGGAGATGATTCCCCTCTCCGGCAGGGTGCCGGAGGCGATCTCCTGGATCCCCCGAGATGGGATCGGCGGCGGCGGCGTCTCTGGAAGGTTTTCCGTATCGTGGCTCTCGGTACTGGGGGTTTCGTCACGGAGGCTATTTGTAGGCGGAAGGGCAGGTCAAGAGGCGGCACGGGGGCCCCACACCATAGGGCCGCGCGGCCAAGGGGGGGGGCCGCGCCGCCCTAGGGTGTGGCCCCCTTGTCGCCCCTCTTCGTCTCTCCTTCGGACTTCTGTAAGCTTCGTGGAAAAATAGGCCCCTGGGCTTTGATTTCGTCCAATTCCGAGAATATTTCCTTACTAGGATTTCTGAAACCAAAAATAGCAGAACAAAGAATCGGCACTTCGGCATCTTGTTAATAGGTTAGTTCCAGAAAATGCACGAATATGACATAAAGTGTGCATAAAACATGTAGATAACATCAATAATGTGGCATGGAACATAAGAAATTATCGATACGTCGGAGACGTATCACGGCGCCACACATCCACTTATGTGTGGCGGCCCGAGCCTTCCCAGCTCGACCTCTCCCCATTTCCTGCTCAACTCTTCTTCCTCCTCCTCCGACCAGCCACCCCACCTCTCTTCCCCACCCAAATTACTATCAAATCTTGGTGGATTTTGTTGGATCTGTCCGTGGGGATCGTTCCCAATCCGTTCCTTAAGGTAAATCTCCCCTGTTCCCCTTCTTTTCATCCAATAAATTGATGAATTTGGTTTGGTCTAGATGCGAAACCCTAAGTTGATTTTAGGGTGGATCTGGATTTGGTTGGATCTTAGGGTTTGTTGAAGTAGGACAAGTGGTAGGGCTAGGTTGTATGGGTAGAAACTCTAGGTTGATTTGTGTTGATTATGTCTAACTAATGAACACATGTATGTATGTGTTGTTCACATCATGCTAGGGGGATGGAAAAAATTGTTCATGTTCATCATGTGGACCCGGAAGAGGTTGACTTGGTGTTTGACCGTAGCCCTAGCTTTGTCGAGGTGGTAGCACAAGTGAGGATTGAGTTGAATTGGAACGAGCGAAATGATGGTGTTGAGCTAGAGGGAAAACATAATGTGGGGTTTGGAATGCACACCCGTTGGAAGACAATGCGTATCAACTCCGAGCAACGTTGGTCCGTTTACAAGGAGACGGTGGCTGAGTCACAAGACAAGGCTCTGGAGTTGTTTTCAACCAAGACGGTTGATGCTCATATCGAGCTTGACCTTAACCGGCGCTCCTCCCCTGTTGATGCTAGGAGTCCACCACCCATGAGTCAAGAAGAAGCCACTGAATCTTCCATTGTCCAATCTCCCATTGCCCAAGATGCACCGTTGGAGAAGGAGTATGACGAGCATGACGATGGTGATAATGGTTTCAAGATGAATTACAACAATGTCGGTGATTTGGATGCATATTTAACGCTATAGGATATGGACCACTCCATTTCGTATTTCCGATGTTATGCCTCGGACTCGGATGATGATGGACCCGATGAAGAAGTTGATGAGGATGGCTTGATGGCTAAGGAAGCCGAAAGAGCCGACATCTTCAAGAAGGTAACCGGACGGGATATTCGGGTACCATTTTTCCGTGCTGTTAGTCTTGCGGATGGAGCCGTGGTTGATGGTGGCAAAAGTTTACTTCTTGGAGCTAGGCTAATTTTCAAGAGAGATGTGGATGCGAGGACGAATATGATCTTTAAAGGACTCACGTTTGATACCTTCTTGGAATTGAAGGTATGGTTGAAGGAGTTCCCGGTTAAGCATCATCTCCCTTACACCGTTGTTCACTCGAACTTGAACGCGCGGTACACACTAAAATGTGAAGATAAAAGGTGCCCATGGGTTGTCCGTGCAAAACCTTTCAAAAAAGGGCCCTCTTGGCACATAACAAGTTGTGTAGCCACTCACATGTGTCAGGGGAGGAAGCTTGATGGCGCGGATGTGCAGCCGGACCACCGTAACTCACATCCGAGTTATTTGCATACAAGCTCTCGGCTAAGATATCATCACATCCAACCATGAGCATTAGGTCCGTGTAGATACGGTGAAATCCCGCTTTGACTACACCGTCATGTACGGGAAGGCATGGAAGGTCAGGCAAGCCGCATTCAAGATGTTGTACGGTGATTGGGAGGAAGCATACAACCGAGTCCCTAGGTTGTTGTTAGCATGGCCGCTACTAACCCGGGCATGGTTCATGTGGTGGAGCCTTCTAGTACCAAAATGACATTGCATGACGGTAAAAGAGTGAGGGTATTGCAACGTGCATTTTGGCCATTCGATCAATGCACGAGGGCATTCGAACATTGTAGGCCGGTCATCGCCGTCGATGGTACCTTTTTGACCGGGCAGTAAAAGGGCACACTATTGGTGGTAATAGCAAATGATGCGAGCAACCGTTTAGTACCATTGGCTTTTGCATTGGTAGAGGTTGAGAACAATGATAATTGAGAATGGTTTTTCCATATATTGAGGATGAGGGTCATACCACCCTCAAAGGAAGTGTGTGTTATCTCGGATCATCATCAAGAAATTCTCAAAGCGGTGGAGATTGACATTCCCGGGCATGCTCCCGTGCACCACCGATGGTGCATGAGGCATTTTTGTGAAAACTTCTACCGGGCATGTAAGAACAAAGAGTTGTGTGACCTCCTTAAAGATTGTTGCCTCTCTTACTCCGAGCGTTGCTTCGTGATGACCCACAAGTATAGGGGGTCGCAACAGTTTTCGAGGGAAGTAAAACCCAATTTATTGATTCGACACAAGGGGAGCCAAAGAATATTTGTAAGCCTTAACATCGGAGTTGTCAATTAAGCTGCACCTGGAAACAGACTTGCTCGCAATAGTTTATCAGTGGCAACAGTTTTATAGCAGTAGCAGTAGTGAAATATAAGCAGCAGTGTAATAAAGACAGCAGTAGTAATTATAGTAAACAGCAGGATTAAAATATTGTAGGCATAGGGATGGATGAACGGGCACTGCATGGATAAGATAACTCATGTAATAATCAAGACAAGGCATTTGCAGATAATAATAAAACAGTATCCAAGTACTAAATAACCATAGGCATGTGTTCCGTATATAGTCGTACATGCTCGCAATGAGAAACTTGCACAACATCTTTTGTCCTACCAGCCGGTGGCAGCCGGGCCTCTAGGGAAACTACTGGTAATTAAGGTACTCCTTTTAATAGAGTACCGGAGCAAAGCATTAACACTCCGTGAACACATGTGATCCTCATATCACAGCCTTCCCCTCCCGTTATCCCAATTTCTGTCACTTTGGGGCCTCGGGTTCCGGACAGCAATATGTGTATACAACTTGCAGGTAAGATCATAAAACAATGAATATCATCATGAATCAATAACATGTTCAGATATGAAATCATGGCACTCGGGCCCTAAGTGACAAGCATTAAGCATAACAAGTTGCAACAATATCATAAAAGTACC
This sequence comes from Lolium perenne, assembly GCF_019359855.2. Classification (NCBI taxonomy): domain Eukaryota; kingdom Viridiplantae; phylum Streptophyta; class Magnoliopsida; order Poales; family Poaceae; genus Lolium; species Lolium perenne. The sequence goes on along the minus strand of NC_067244.2, from coordinate 113,241,907 downwards.
AACAACGGATACTAGGCACCATGCCCTAACAATCTTATGGCTATTACATGAACAATCTCATCCAATCCCTACCATCCCCTTCAGCCTACAACGGGGATTTACTCACACATGGATGGGGGAAACATGGATGGTCGATGGAGAGCCGTAGGTGGCGATGATCTCCTCCAATTCCTCGTCCCGGCAGGGTGCCAGAACGGAGTTTCTGATCCCGAAATAATGTTTTCGGTGGCGGCGGAGTTCTGGGTGTCTTCTGGAAAATTGGTCGAACCCCCGTGCGTTTTTAGGTCAAGGGCTTTAAGTAGTCTAGAGGGGGCGCTTGGGGCTGGCCGAGGCGGCGTCCCCATGTGGCGGCGCGGCCATGGGCCCACCGCGCCGCCACGTGGTGTGCGCGCCTCGTGGCCCCCCTCCGTCTCGTCTTATGGCTCCGTGGGTCTTCTGTAAAAATAGGTCCATTGCAATTATTTCCGGGGATTTTCCTGAAAGTTGATTTTCTGCACAGAAATAAGACACCAGAGCAATTCTGCTGAAAAAAAAGTTAGTCCGTGTTAGTTGTATCCAAAATACACAAATTAGAGGCAAAACAATAGCAAAAGTGTTCGTGAAAGTAGATACGTTTTGGACGTATCAACTCCCCCAAAGCTTAGCTTATTGCTTGTCCTCAAGCAATTCAGTTAACAACTGAGTGCGATAAAAGAACTTTCACAAACACATTTGCTCATATGATGTAAATATTCTCATTATATGGACGAGTACTTAGGCAATTCATAATAAGATAAATGCAAATAAAGTCATCTAATAGTTATGTCAATCATGAAAAAGATACCAACGAACTAATAATAAGCATCATGAAACATATCTATCAGCAGGATTGCAATGCTCATAAAAATATATGATAAAGTGGTATCTCGCTTGCCCGTATTTGTACAACAAAACATAAATGCCCAGGCACCTCTGAAATTCATGGGAAGACTAGAAGTAACGATTATCAAAGATAAAAGTATCAAAGTTATACCATAGTTAACCATATTCTGGGACAAACATATTACACTAAGAATGAAAATTATGCTCTCAAGAAGGTGCTCAAAGAAAGGATGGTGACACAACATAAAAGTAAAAGATTGACCCTTCGCAGAGGGAAGCAGGGATTAACATGTGCTAGAGCTTTTCATTTTTCAAACAGAAGTAAAATTGTTTTGAGAGGTGTTTGTTGTTGTCAACGAATGGTAGTGGGCACTCTAATTACCTTGTCAGCCGGACTTTCAAGAGTGGCTCCCATGAAGGACGTTGTTTCTACCAGCAAGGTAGATCATCCCTCTTCTCTTTTGTTTACACATGTATTTTAGTTTCATTATGGATGACACTCCTCCCAACCTTTGCTTACACAAGCCATGGCTAACCGAATCCTCGGGTACCTTCCAACATTCACATACCATGGAGGAGTGTCTATTTGCAAATTAAGTTGCTTACTGATAAATTAGGGCAAAACATGTGACGAGAATTATTAATGAAAGTTGCAATTAATTGGGGCTGGGCACCCCGTTGCCAGCTCTTTTTGCAAAATTATTGGATAAGCGGATGTATATGCCACTAGTCCATTGGTGAAAGTCTGACTGACAAGATTGAAAGATAAAACACCACATACTTCCTCATGAGCTATAAAACATCGACACAAATTGAGAATTATTTAGAAGGTTTTAAAGGTAGCACATGAAAATTAACTTGGAATGGTTTGAAATGCCATGCATAGGTATTTATGGTGGACACTTTGGAATAACTTGGTTTTCAGGTATTTGGAAGCACGAGCAGCATTCCCGCTCAGTACAAGTGAAGGCTAGCAATAGACTAGGAAGCAACAATCAAGAGAGCAATAACCGTCATAATCATGCTTGCGACAAAATAAAATTAACGGAGGCATAAAAGTGATACAAGAACTATGAAGCAAAGTAAATCATCGAGGCTTAATTGACTTTTTGTTTTCAGTCATATGCATGCGTGAGCATGTGCCAAGTCAATTCAAATGAATTATTCAGAGGAGGATACCACAATGTCATACCTATCTATGAATAAAACAATGCAAGCAAATATTTATGACACGCTATTCATTATTAATAAATTGGAGATAAACATGAGAGATCATGAACTACTAGACTTTCATTAAATGACATATACCTCACATGAACCAACTAAGCATGCTTGCATGGATGAGTATATGTACAAAAATGAAAATAAATAGAGTTCATACCTGCCTCTCACCACAGTTGAGTTGCTGTAGATCGTCATTATTGCCTTTCACTTGTGTGGTTTGAATAATATGAAATGAAAACCAAGCTCCAACCACCGGAGACCGCTGAACTCCATAATAAACTTTACAAAATCGAAGAAGATCAACAAATATTTTTGGATTTTCGATATTAGAGTCACCGAACGAAAGTAAAATCTTTTTGGATTTTCTCATAGCAAACCAACGATAGTAAATAAAGAAAAATAGGAACAAGAAACCAAATAAACAAATGATAAAGAGAAACAACAGAAATATTTTTGGTCTTTTTGTGTTTTAGAAAATAAACAAAGCAAAAAACAAGAGAATGAAAACTAAAAGAGTCACACAAAAACAAAGTGGCAGAAATCTGCCAAAATTTGACAGCAGTACAGTAATTATTTTTTTCGAAAATCTTCTGCTATTCAACTCGAAAGGTGCTCAACTAATGAAAGTTAGATAATAACCTGGGGAGCATGCAAAAAAATTGGCAGCTCAAAAATAACGTTCTGGCTATTTTTAGGAATTTTTCCAGTATCAGTCCAGAATCTGTTTTTTTTAGACAGCACTTCCCCAAATATCATCTTCCTCATATTAGAGGCAACCATCGGCACACAAATGAAAAAAAAAAGTAAAAGTAAAGGTTACTACAGTAGTAACAACCTTCAAAAACTAAAATAAGAACATACGGAAATAAAAATAACCGAAAGAGAAACAACCAAAGGAAGCGAAACAAATATATACAAATGACCGGCAATTGTAATATGCAATGAATGAGTGATGCCGGCGTACCTCCCCCCAAGCTTAGGCTTTTGGACTAAGTGGAGATCAACCCCAGCGAGGGTCAGGGTTCCACGCCGGTAGGTCATACATGGCGTGGTCGTAATAAGATCCCTGTGCAGAAGAAGAGGATGAAGGCTCCACATGCTCAAAATGTTGATGTGAAGAACTTGCTGCGTCGGATGACAAGTCGAGGGGGTCCTCGGCCTCCTCCATGCCGTCCCCTGCGTGATGGCCGCACCTCTCTATGTATGCATCAAGTTCATCTTCTGCGACCGACCAACTTTTCTTGGAATCAAGGTTAAACAAAGCAGGTGCAGACAATCCAACTAGCCTTTCAGATTTAATAACTCTCCACTTTTTCTTGAAAAAGGTTATCTCATAGGACAGGTTATTCAAATGAGACCAATTAGAAACAAAGTCATGTTTTATCATGGAAACAATATCAAGTTTCTCTATAGAGAGCTGAACATCAAGAGAGTGAGGTTCTACACCATGCATAGCTAGCAAACGAGAGGCAATGAGACCTCCACAAATTCCTCCTTTATCACGGTTAGTAGCAAGCCTAAAAGCTATCAAAACACCCAAATTATAAGTTCTATCACGTTGCAATGTAGTAGCTAAGAAAACCAAGTCATGGATGGATAACTTATTTGCATTCTTTCTAGCAAGAACGCACTTGGTGATAAAGTAAGCAAAATAACGAATAGATGGGAGTTGAATACTACGAATTTTACCACTCTCATCCGAGAAGCTTATCCCTTGACAGATCATCTCGTATAGATTCAAGAGTTGCGGTGGCAGCCCCCTAATCTTCTCACGTGATCCCCACTGTGGCACTTTAATAGCTGCACAAAAATCATCAAAGGGCGAGTTGATAGTTTTATTGTAGATTTTATATTGAACCATGGGGTTAGGTTGGGACCAATGGAATTCAAAATCCTGCACCACTGACATGGTTAGTTTCGCATATTGGTAAGGTTCACCAATAACAAAATCTTCTAACCCTGCATTAGAAATTAGATTTTGAACATCCTGAAAAATTCCTGCAGTCTTCATGAAGTTGGTGCATGGGTAGTAGGAGGGGAATACCCCCTCTTCACGGTGGACTTTCATAACTTCATGCACCTCCATTTCATGTTGGTTGAGTTGGTGTCTATTCCACTCCATTTTTTTAGATTTTTCAACAATCATTATAAAAGTTGATTTTGAGACATATAAATGAGGGAAATTACTATAGGAACTTGATAGAGTACTAAACATGCATCAAAAATAATTTTTACAACTTAGAACAAGCATGCAAACTCACTTAACATGTCACCTACAACAACAAAATACTCAAGATATACTCAACTAAACAAAATTCTATTTGGATAATCGGAGGAGTCACATACCGGAGAACAAATGCTCCAAATCTCAGCAGCAAAGATGGGCTGAGCAAGGAGATCGAAAATCTCGAGCAAGAAACTCGGGTTTGAACAGTGGTGGTGTGTTTTCCCGTGGAAGAGAGTGTAGTGGTAGGTGGATGAGTGAGTGGAGGGCCAGGTGGGGCCCACACCATAGGGCGGCGCGCCCCCCATGCTGGCCGCGCTAGCACATGGGGTGCAGCCCTGGGGTGCCCCACTGGTCAGCCACAGGCACTCCCAGGTTGCAATTTAAAAAACAGGACCAGTGGTATAATTTTTGTAAATTTTTGAAAACTTCGAAAAATGTACTGCAGAAAGTAAAACAAGTGTGGAGAAAGAAAGAAATGTTGTTTAGCTCTTCCATGCATTTAAAATGTACTTGTTAACATGGTTGATCAAGTCTTGCCACCAAATAAATTTTTCATGACATAAGAAGAAATAAACCTCAAATCAATCATGTTATCTTATATTGTATTGATATGGATCCAATCATAATATTTTGATATCCTTCTTTAGGCTCATATATAGGACAATCAATAACTCCCACTTTGATAGTTCTCAAATTAGAAATTGTATTAACTCCATATACTTTATCAATCTTCATTGGAAAATAAACAGTATGTTCCTTGTCATCAACATTGAATGTAACTTTTCCCTTATTGCAGTCAATAATAGCCCCTGCAGTGTTAAGAAAAGGTCTTCCAAGAATAATAGACATATTATCATCTTCAGGCATTTCCAACACAACAAAATCAGTTAATATTAATAAATTATTAGCAACTTGAACAGGAACATCCTCACATATACCAACAGGAACATCAGTAGATTTATCGGCCATTTGCAAAGATATATCCGTTGGTATCAACTTATCTAAATAAAGTCTCTTGTAAAGAGAAAAAGGCATAACACTAACTCCAGCTCCCAAATCACATAGAGCAGTTCTAACATAATTATTCTTGATGGAACAAGGGATAGTTGGTATACCTGGGTCTCCCAGCTTCTTTGGAACCTTGCCATTGAAAGAGTAATTAGCCAGCATAGTGGAAATCTCCTCATTAGGAATTTTCCTTTTGTTAGAGACAATATCTTTAATATATTTTGAATAAGGAGGTAATTTAATAGCATCAGTCAAAGAGATTTGCAAGAACAAAGGTTTCATACAATCGCAAAATTTATTATAGTGTTCTTCCTCCTTTGATTTTAGTTTCTTAACAGGAAAAGGCATTTGCTTTTGAACCCAAGGTTCTCTTTCATTACCATGTTTTTTATCAATGAAATCTTCTTTAGTATACTTTTTATTTTTAGCATGCTTTTCAGGTTCATCTTCAACCTCTTATTTATCAGAAACATCATTCTTATCATTATTTTTTATCATATTCATTACCACTTTCAGTTTCAGCATCAGAAATAGAAATACTATTAGGATCATTAACAGGTTCAGAAGATTCTACAACAGTTTTATGTTTCTTCTTCTTTTTCTTAGAAGGAGCACTAGTTTCTTCAGTTCGTTGAGAATCTTGTTCAACTCTTTTGGGATGCCCCTCAGGATATAGAGGATCCTAAATAGAAATACCTCCTCTAGTTGTTACTTCATAAGCATGTTTCTCTTTAGAAGTATTTTTTAACAAGTCATTTTACACTTTAGTGAGTTGATCAATTTGAGTTTGAACCATATGAAAATGTTTAACAAGCATCTTAACATCATTGGAGGTTCTCTCCACAATATCATGCAATTTACTAATAGCTTGAGAATTTTCCATTAAATGATTCTTTTCTCTTATATTAAAGTTATCTTGCTTAACAACATAATTATCAAATTCATCTAAACATCGATCAGGAGGTTTTGAGTAAGGAATGTCTCCTTTATCAAAGCGTTGAAGAGAATGTACCTCAATTGTGGATGAAGGGGGAGTCATCTTACATAAATCTTCTATGGGAGGTAAATTCTTCATGTCTTCGGATTTAATACCTTTCTCTTTAAGAGATTTCTTGGCTTCTCTCATATCTTCATCATTTAATGCAATCATACCCCTCTTCTTCAATATTGGTGTTGGGGTTGGTTCAGGTGTAGTCCAATCATCATGATTTTGGCTTATTCTAGACATTAATTCTTCAGCTTCGTCTGGAGTTCTTTTCCTGAAAACACAACCAGCACAACTATCCAGGTATGCCCTAGACTCAATGGTTAGTCCACTATAAAATATATCAAGTAAGTCATGCTTTTCCAAATCATGTCCAGGCCGAGGTCTAAGAAGAGAGCAAAACCTTGCCCAAGCTTCAGGCAATTTCTCTCCATCTTCCTTGTCAAAACTATAAATTTTCTGCAAAGCAATATGTTGAGCACTAGCAGGAAAATATTTTCGAAAGAAAATATCAAGCAAACCAATTGGACTATCAATAGAATCAGGAGGCAAACTATTATACCAAGTTTTAGCATCATCCTTTAATGAGAAAGGAAAAAATTTAGCAACAAAATAAGTACACTTCTTGATATCATCGGAAAACAAGCTACTCAAAGTCGAAAGCTCATTCATGTGCTCTACAACACTTTCTTTTTCAGTACCACAAAAAGGTGTTTTCTCAACAATAGATATATGAGATAAATCAAGAGAAAAATCATAATCCTTATCCTTAATGTTTATAGGAGATGTGGCAAATTTAGGATCAGGAGACAGTTTGTATCTAACAGCATGTTGTGCAAGAAGCTTTTTAATGTTACTTGCACCAGTAGTAGCATTACATTTATCAATAAAATCATCATCAAGTTCCACATAATCTTCATCAGGATCATCACTAGAGTGTTCAACAGACTCAGGTGAATTAACAGGTGTAACAATATTTTCATTAGGAATTTCAGTATTTTCAATTTGTCTAGACCTAGAAATTGTAGCATCTAGAAAAGGACCTAATGGACCATTATCATCAAGCACAGTAGAAGCATCACCAAAATTATCAAAGCAATTTTCAGATTCAGCGGAAGTACCAACATGTGAAGCTTGTGGTGGTGAAACAAGTTGACTTATCACAGATGGTGAATCAAGAGGAGCAGAGGTACCCAGAGTTTTACCTTTTCTTGTAGTGGATGGTAATATGGCGACTTTAGCATCGCGAGATTTACCCATGATGGAAGATTTGCAGCGAACAATATCAATTCAGGTGAACTTGCAAATAAAGCTATGCTCCCCGGCAACGGCGCCAGAAAATAGTCTTGATGACCCACAAGTATAGGCAATCGCAACAGTCTTCGAGGGAAGTAAAACCCAATTTATTGATTCGACACAAGGGGAGCCAAAGAATATTTGTAAGCCTTAACAGCGGAGTTGTCAATTCAGCTGCACCGGGAAATAGACTTGCTCGCAATAGTTCATCAGTAGCAACAGTTTTATAGCAGTAGTGAAATATAAGCAGCAGTGTAATAAAGACAACAGTAGTGATTATAGTAAACAGCAGGATTAAAATACTGTAGGCATAGGGATGGATGAACGGGCGCTGCATGGATAAGATAACTCATGTAATAGTCAAGACAAGGCATTTGCAGATAATAATAAAACAGTATCCAAGTACTAAATAACCATAGGCATGTGTTCCGTATATAGTCGTACATGCTCGCAATGAGAAACTTGCACAACATCTTTTGTCCTACCAGCCGGGGGTAGCCGGGCCTCTAGGGAAACTACTGGTAATTAAGGTACTCCTTTTAATAGAGTACCGGAGCAAAGCATTAACACTCCGTGAACACATGTGATCCTCATATCACAGCCTTCCCCTCCGGTTATCCCAATTTCTTTCACTTTGGGGCCTTGGGTTCCGGACAAAAATATGTGTATACAACTTGCAGGTAAGATCGTAAAACAATGAATATCATCATGAATCAATAACATGTTCAGATCTGAAATCATGGCACTCGGGCCCTAAGTGACAAGCATTAAGCATAACAAGTTGCAACAATATCATAAAAGTACCAACAACGGATACTAGGCACCATGCCCTAACAATCTTATGGCTATTACATGAACAATCTCATCCAATCCCTACCATCCCCTTCAGCCTACAGCGGGGATTTACTCACACATGGATGGGGGAAACATGGATGGTCGATGGAGAGGCGTAGTCCAGAGGGGGGCGCCTGGGGCTGGCCGAGGCGGCGTCCCCATGTGGCGGCGCGGCCATGGGCCCACCGCACCGTCACGTGGTGTGCGCGCCTCGTGGCCCCCCTCCGTCTCGTCTTCTGGCTCCGTGGGTCTTCTGTAAAAATAGGCCCATTGCAATTATTTCCGGGGATTTTCCTGAAAGTTGATTTTCTGCACAGAATTAAGACACCAGAGCAATTGTGCTGAAAACAGCGTTAGTCCGTGTTAGTTGTATCCAAAATACACAAATTAGATGCAAAAAAATAGCAAAAGTGTTCGGGAAAGTAGATACGTTTCGGACGTATCACTTCGCAAACCTATACGACGGCTTGCTGAAGCACAAAGAGCTCAATGCATGTGGTTATGAGTTTCTTCAGAGGCACCTTATATTTAACTCAACGTGGGCCTGAGCTTATGATGAGGATGGGAGGAGATATGGTCAAATGACAAGCAACATGGTTAAATGCTTCAACAATGTGCTGAAGGGTGTCCGTGCATTGCCCGTGACGGCAATAATTCAATACATATTTGAGAAGTTGAATGTCTATTTCCAGAACTACACCAAAGAAATGGAGAAGGAAATTGCTAGGAACTGCGAGTTCCCAATGAAGGTTGAAGAGTTCATGGAATTTCAGGTGAGGAAGGCGGACTCCCAAACGGCTACATGTTATGACAATGTTGACTAGGTTTATCAAATGACTGAGCCGGGAGGCACCACACAAGGTGGTGTTCAACATGGAGGCCGGGATTTCCGTGTGTCCCTAAAGACATGTGAATGCACATGTAGGAGGCCATCTTTGCTTCATTTGGCTTGCTCTCACTTGCTCACAGCGACACGCACTAGACGTGTAGACTATAATCACCCGCTCACCGTTCGGGAGTCCGAGTTGTCCATCGAAACCAAAAAAAGGACATGGGCTCCAAGGTTCTCTCCCTACTTGGACCAATCACAATGGCCGGAGTATCATGGAGTCCAAGTTTGGCCAGATCCGGAATGGAAGGTTGTGAAACATGGAAGAAGAAAGACAAAGAGGTATCACGGAGATATGGATAGATGGGGTCATTCGGGAAACAAATTATTCCAGGAGGCTCGCGAGCCAACTCATTGTGGATCATGCAATAGTAAGGGGCACAATAGAAGAAAATGTTCAAATGATAAGAAGTCAAAGGGCAATAATGCTAGCACAAGCCAACAATCAAGTAGCCAACAAGCTTCAAATCAACCTCCAAGCCAACAACGTCCTAGCCAACAAACTCCAAGCCATGAAAATCCAAGCCAACAAGCTCCTTCGCAACAACCTCGAAGCCAACAAGCTCCTTCGCAACAAGCTCCAAGGCAACAAGCACCAACACAACAAGCTCCAAGGCAACAAGATCCTTCGCAACAAGCTCTAAGGCATCAATCACAATGGCAACAACCTCCAAGGCAACCAAGTAGCCATTCACACAACACATAGAAATTCATCTAAGATAGCGTAGAGACAACACTAAGATCGACGTCCCCTCCTCGCGGGCTGCTTCCGGACACCCGTCCGTGGCTGCCGCGGCGGTCGCTCTTCTTGCTCCTCCTCCTCCTCCTCCTCTGGAGATGACGGCTCATCGTTCCTCATCCTCCTCAAAGCTGATCTCCGCGGTGGCTCCTCATCAGACTCAACCACAGCCTTCTTTCCTCGGTTCACATAATCTTCCGGTGTGTAATAGTTCAGAGCATTCCCCTAGGCTTCAACAAGTAAGCAGACCGTGTGGCATGCTGGTGCTCCTTGGCTTGACTCAGAATGTCATCGTCAGGAATCTCGCCAAACATGAACAAATGGTCAGAAAAATTGAAATTACTAAGCACATGTTTTACAAAAACAAAAGAGTTCATACCTCCGAACCGTTACGTTTTTCTTCAGAAGATGATGTAACAATTTCACCGTCGTGGCAACCTAGCAAGTTGCCTAAGCGCCGCAACTTCTGTGCAGTGCGTTGTGTCATGGAATTCAGGGTTAGAAAGTCGCCAAATGCAATAGCTTACCTTCAAAGTTGGTAACCATACCTTAATTAAATTTTGCATCGGTGAGCTAGGATTTTCATCTTTAAGGCTGTTATCCCAAACAATCTCGCATTCCTCAGCAGTCTTTTTGATCTCGGTCCGCTGTGACAAACATATTGTAAACAATTTGAGTGAGCATATGCCAATATGGATGATGAACTAGCTAATGAGAGAATACATTACCACAAAGTTCAGGGAGGAAGCAATAGAAGTCGATCTCCCTCCTCAAACAATTGGGTCGTACTGGCTTTGCGCAACCTCGTCGAACATGATGGGCTCGTCCAACATTTCTTCCTCGTACGCGAGGTTCACTAACTCGATACGCGTGCTATCCAGAAACCAATGGAGATAGTTGTTGAAAGATTCCGCTTCATACGGCTTAAGCGCGACATGTCCGCCATTCCGTACCACGTCCAAACAATTCGCGAACGCTGTCACGTGATTCCTGTGATGGTCAAGCCAATTCTGGATCTTCCTCTGCTGATTCCTATCAAGCCTGCAAGACATTGGAGCACATGTTTGTACAGTGAATTGAATAGAACAATGGATGAAGTAAGCTTCCATCGCTTTAATCAACAAGTTTACCTATGGAGTGCGCGGTTCGTGTCTTGTCACTGAGGTGGGCAGTGCTGGTACAACCCAAATTGTCTCATCACTCTGTGCGGCTGGTGGTATTCAACCGCCCACATGCATATGAGTGGGCACCGCATACGCCAGAAACATGCCTCCTCCAAGCACTTGGGGTTGAGGTCTCTCATCGCCGAGCCAATATGGTCAAAGCTACCATATGGCTCCCAATCCACCTGCAGCATACAAATATTTCAAACTATACAACATACGAGTGGAATTTATGGCAAAGATTGCTTCAGAAAGGTTACCTGCTCAGAGGTAAGAGTGTTCAACTCCTCAGTGTAGTGCTTGTACATGACAGTTGGATCGTTCGTCATCTCCGAGACATGGTCCCATAGGTATGCCCAAGTGGGCTCCCGATTAAGGTTTTCGAAATGAGCCCATGGCCTATTTTTGTATCTCTCGGTCCGCCCAACTGGTAGGCGTTCCCAGCTCCATACGGAAAGTAGGAGCATGCATCCACCAATCCCGCCGACACCAGTCCAGCGACAACCTTCTTCAACTGCATACATACGAAATTTGGTTAGTACTTTGTCTAGCATACTACTATACACGAATATTAAAGATAGCAAATCATTACCTGACGGTACAGGTAGGCAAGTGTCGCTATTCCCCAACTCCACTGGTGCTCCAACTTCATCAGCGCCTTGAGCCAACACCAATGAGCCAACTTCCCACCATTGTCTGTAAAGAGAGTCCTCGAAATGACATACCACAAATACACTCGGGTGTATGTCCGGACAGTGTCAACGTTGGTACAAATACTCTTGATCCACTTGTAATTTGTGCTGGCGGGGGCTCTATCTTTTTTTATTTGCTGGCTCCGGAGGAGCCATGCCAATAAGCCCCTCCATCTGCTCCCGCCACCCATCAGAAGTTGTGTTCATACACATTGGCTTGCCCTGAATAGGAAGACCAAGGATCATGGAAACATCCTGAAGAATAGGGGTCATCTCGCTGGCCCTCAAGTGGAAGGTGTGCGTCTTCGGCCTCCACCGGTCGACAAGTGCGGTGATTGTCGCGGCGTTCATGTTTGGCGGCCCCCGGCTTACAAGCGTAATGAACGGGAGAAGACCGGTAGGCTCGATGTGCTCCGTGTACCGCTCGTCACACGACATGTCCTTCATGCTACCATGGTAACGAATCTTCAAGGGCTCAAGAGTCTACAAGCACATCCAGACAAATAATATTATGCCATATACAATGGAATAAAACAAGATGTGTTAACAAAATAAAGATTAGTACCTTCCTCATTTCCGCGATATGATAAGCCCGGTGTTGCCTGTCATACTGGTCATCTAGGAGCCACACCATCCTACATTTTTTCACAAATACACACAATAAGAACTACCATATTATCACCATACATGTATAAAATTTGGGTTCTCCTAATAAATATGAGCCATACATACATTACAATATGGACTTCAACACATACATGAGAATATATCTAGGGTTCCAAGAAATCTAGGGTTTCAACACACACATACATACATATACATACATAAGAATATGGATACATACATATGTTCCTACACATACACATTCATTGAAATTTGATGTCTAGGGTTCCAACAAATCTAGGGTTTCAACACATAGATACATGAGAATATGGATTCAAGTTCTAAAATTTTCATATCTAGGGTTCCATGTCTAAATCGAATTAAATCCGAGTAAATCATGGATGAAACGAATGGGGTCAAGGAAGAATACCTTGAGGAAGGGATTGGGAAGAGAATGGCCGGGTAGATCTGAGGATTTGATGGTGGATTTGGTGGGGGGAGAGGGGGGCCGGAGGAGAAACCGCCGGCAACAACGCCTGTTCTTGAGGAAACGGAGAAGAGAAGAGAAGCCCGGTCGGGCTGGGGCTGCTTGGGCGCCACATATAAGTGGATGTGTGGCGATGGCACCACACATCCTGCCACGTCGGTCGGTCAACGGCGCGCAGCGTCGACCGCACCACGTCGGTCAGGATGTGTGGCGTCGTTTGCATGGGCGCCACATAGACAAGTATGGCACCTATGGCAAAACACCACACAAAAGGGTTAGTCCGATGAAATAGTTTGGCCAGAGGATCATTTCGTACTTTTCTTCGCACAAAGGGTTATTTTCGTTAAAATCGCCCAGAACCTACATTTCGTACTTTTCTTCGCACAAAGGGTTATTTTCGTTAAAATCGCCCAGAACCTACAAACCTGGAGTTACACAACACATGTATCGGACTAAACATACCTCTTCTCACATGTTTGGACGCACTGCTGATTAGTCCGGTGATTCTGGCTTCCTGATTTGTGGATCAAAGAGAGATCTGAATTTGAATTTTAGAGAAGTTATTTTGAGGGATTTGCAAGATTTAGTTCATTGTTCTAGTTAAACCACCCATTTTGATAGTACTGTATACCTATGACTCGAACCAAACTGGTGAACCTAATCTCGAGGTATGCCACCAGTGACTTAGACTGCTCATAGTGGGAGTAACATAGCTAGTAACATCACACATCTCAAGGCATTTTGGTGACATGGCATGCTAATAAATGAAGAAAGAGAGTGAGGTTGTAACTAGCTATGTTACCATAACATCACACACCTCAAGGCAAGATAAGTCTACAACATAATAAATGATATAATGCATGACACCACATATAAGTTACTACCCACTATGAAGGTAGTAACCTAGACTAGTAACATGATATATGTTACTAGTCTAAGTTACTCCCCACTATGACCAGCCTTAGGGACTACTACGTACAACCAAATTTGTCGGCCCCTTAATTGCCTTGGCATTAATCCACCAAAGTTCAGTATGGTCGTAGATGCACTTTTAGCTATACAACGAAAACAAATGTGTAAATTAAATCTATACTAGTACTAGTAAATAATTTTTTTGAGGAACACAGTACAACGCATGCGTCCACATACACGCGCACCCTATCCTTATGAGCACCTCCGAAAGACTGAGCCGGCGGGTTAAATCTTGAAATTGACGAAACCACCACAGGCGTCTCGTTGCCGACGGGAACGTCGCCTTCCACAGAAAGAATATTCCGTCTTTATGAGACAACAGATGTCAAATCTGGGGTTTGAACTTTGGTGGGCTGAGGTACAACCACTCTCCTAACCACCAATCTTAGGTTTGTTCTCTAGTAAATAATATACTATATAGATCAACATAATTGTCTTTTGTGCATATCTCCAAAATAAAATTTATGAACTCTTAAATGTGTGTAGTGAGAAGGAACACAGTAGTTGTGGAAGAAATATCAGTTTTTACTTCAAAATGTGCTTTCGAATAAGGAAAAAAAAAAGGCGTTCAATGTGAGCTGAGCTTGTTTTGTATTTTTCGGCGTATAGACCAAGCATTTGAAATAGTCATAATAGCATGTTATGCAATATCTGTAGTATTTTCTTCAAAAAAAAGTGCAATAGTTGGAGTAGCTCCCTAGTGGTATCATTCAAATATACATAGTTGGCACTTGACAGTGTCATTTTTCTTTTTAATAGTTGGAGTAGTGGTATCATTGAAATAGACACAGTTGGCACTTGGCAGTGTCATTTTTTCTGATTAACCCTAAGAAGAGACGGGGCTAGCGGTGGTTGCTTGAAGAAAGGAATTTTTAGTAACATTCAGTTGATTAAGAAAAGATGTGTGCCAGCATATATGGTGCTATTTCCATATCCAACAGGGGCTGCTGTACGTGCTGCCTCGTCTCATCAAGATTCAATGATGCACTGCTAGCTGAGCGATGATAATCGGTGTCGGTACACTACAAGCTGGGAGTATTATTGGCTGCCAGCCTGCCTGCGCTCTTAATAATGCAGCACCTAACGAGGGTGTGAAGAGACGTGCCATTTTTGTTTTTGACAGTAAACATGCCACGCGTACGGCCCATTCTGAGAAAAGAAGGGAATTTAGAATATTGAATTCCTATAGATACCCGTTCGAGAAAAGGAAAATGTCGTACTCCCTCCGAAATGTGTCTAAATACATCCATACTAGAATCAATTAATATAAACCGGAGGGATATGACTGTTGGAATGGACACTGTTTATTGTTCTTTGGAGGATAACAACGAACGTTGCTAGGGCCGCAAGCAGCAGAGTTTGCGAGGCGGATTTCTTGTCCGATAGCACTGTTTAGTTAGATGTGTGATCAGAGTCTGTAGTGCAATTTGCACTGTTCCATGCGTTTTATTTGAGGGGTAAAGTGGGGCCGCTTCTGCAACCCTACTTCTTACCACATGTTTGAAGAAAGGAATATATCGTAAGATGTTCTATTAAAATCTATATGGAATTGGCATCAGGAGTAGTTCTCTTTGTTTATATTTATTCTGTGCGCTATTGGAAAGACTATCTTCAAGTTTTGAACGTTTTTTACTTGAACCAGGTTACCAGGGTAAGTGACACCTGAATTTCTGCAGTTTTTATTTATCATTATCGGTCTGTTAGTTCCTCTCTGCCCCCAAATAAGGGCACATTTCCAAAGATTCTGGCACGCCGACCATAAGAAGCATCACAAAAACAATTAATATTTTTTTGGCGAGGGAGCAAGTAAATTAACAAATATGGTTGATCTGGCACTTATTCTTAATTCCTTGGTTTTTGGAGCAAGCGAAAACTTCACTTGTGTGTATGAAAAATTCTCGTGCTCCATATATACTTGCCTTTTCCGTCGGTGAGCGTGTGTATGCATTGTTATGTAGGTTCTATTAAAAGAAAGAAGTAACTTTCATTGTCCTATAGATTCTAGTAGTGGGACTCCACAACAATCCGATCGATGAACCCTTCATGTTGACGAAACGGCCATTGGTGAATGCTTGATTCCGTCATTCCGGTGTCAGTGGATGGTGATGTAAAAGGCGGAGATTTCTCAAGATCCCAACTCGTCTAATTTATAGTCCGTGTAGATTCCAAGAGAGCCCTGTCCATGCGCTAACCATCGCCATTAGTTTAGTAAACCCATCGCCACCTCGACCGCTTTTCTGCCAATGAGAAGTGGATTTGGCCGTCACTCCCGACGTAGAAAAGGGCTTCGATAGCACTGTCCAAACCTCCCTCTGCCCCCTCTCTATTTCTTCCCTTCTCTGCTCTGCCATATCACTATCTTCAGGGTCTGAGCGGGTCAATGGCGGCGTCGCACGGTGGCTGTGGTTGTCGCCGTCGACAAAGGCGGCGGTGCAGGGCCAGGCTGCTGTGCAAGGGGGAGACCGACGCGGGGGGTGGTAGGGTGAAGACGGGAGGGATGATCACTTGATGGATTTGCTGGGGTGGTAGGCAAGTCTGATGCTTGGCTGTTTGTCTTCGAACTTGGCTGTGGTAGGCAAGTCGATCTTCTTTGGTCTTTTTTCCTTTCCTCACTCCCATCTCTGCTTAATTGGGGTCGTGATTCAGATCGGTTTGCTTCAGATGGTGTTGATTGTGTCTCCCGTGCCTGGGTCCGTGCTGTGGCCTGCGTATGCAAATGATTTGGTGTGAGTGGTGTAAAGAAAAAAGAAGAGAAAAATGATGTATGTGTGAGGGAACAAATATAAGTCAAGAGATTGATGATTGATTTTTCACTATTTGGATTTTTTTATTTTGCTTCATTATCTTTCTTGCTATGGGTTCAGCTGCTCACTTGTTTGGACGATTTGTTTCTCGCTCAAAGGGTTTGTTGAGCACCGGATGTAACCGATCTGCAGGTTTGCATCCGCCACATCCTCCCTACCATGACCGACAACCAGGGACCTCCAAGTGAGGCGGTGAGCTCGGTAGGGGGAGCGCCGCCAAAACACGTTTGAACCACCGCCATTGCCCGCGGTAATCCTTGTCGCAGACTCGCTCCCAACCGCTTACTTCCACCACACGTGGCTGATATCGCTATCACACCAACACATATCCTCGGTCCTGCTCCTCTAGCCACCCTCTAAACTCCTCTCGCTGGTACCTACCCCCATCAGTTTTTTGGGGAATTTCTTCGGCCGCTCATCATCGTCTCGCCACTCTCATTGTTGCAACAAGAAGCTGCATCATCTTCGTCATCCCATGTGTAGTCACCACTACGACGAAGGGCGGAGCAAGAAATTAGAGTTAGAGGGGGAGGGGCCAGATGAATCAAACAACTGAGGGGCCAAAATGTATTAGTATAAATTTTCTTTTAACTTTCAATACATACATGCGGCCACGGCCCCTGCCAGCACCCCCTTACCACTGCAACCACGTTATCACTTGCTTCGGCTTGAACCGAGCCAAAAGCAAGCGATGACGTGGTTGCCTACCACATCATCACTTGCTTTCGGTTCGTTCTGGTGGAGGAAGATGAATAGAGCAAAGCGAACATACCTACCTATTTGATTTTCCTCTGGCTCATGGCTTTCCCCCGGCCCTGTGTCGCACGATGGACACCTAGAGGAAATCATGCTGAGTATAGTTTGGGGTACTGTCATTGGTATCCTACGCAAACACAAATTTTAAAAATATCACATACACGTTTTTTATTATAAATGACATG
Organism: Lolium perenne; assembly: GCF_019359855.2. NCBI lineage: Eukaryota > Viridiplantae > Streptophyta > Magnoliopsida > Poales > Poaceae > Lolium > Lolium perenne. The sequence continues at coordinate 113,224,182 of NC_067244.2, read as the reverse complement.
CTAAACACGCAAATTGTAGCCCAAGGTTAGTCAGACCAGCATATTTTCAATAAGAATGTTTTATTACTCAAAATATTTAAGCATTACACCCAGTCTCTGCATAACTAAGATGCAAACAGCCGTTCAAAGTATCAAAAGGATCGAACAAAAGAGTTTACAGTCGAAAAAAAGATAAACGCTAGAGAATCCGGCACAGCCTAAAAAGCCCGAAGACGCCTATTATGCCGTCATCCATGTTGGGAAATAAACTCCTTCGTTGTATTCTCCAATCGTGTAGACACCTCCGTACGGAGGTCGCGATCCTCCAAACGCTGGAGTGGCGAAAATGAGCGGAGCAAAGCCGTAGCGCGGTAAACAACCTGCAAAATTGAAGATTTTTTTTCATTAAAAACCTTGTCATTTCTACATAGCCAAAGCAACCATATAACAACAATCGCACTCATCCTGATAAGCGTTTTATACCTAGTGTCAACCCCATTTAGCCAATTGCCGAAAATGTTTGCAACACTATGGGGAGGATATAGGGTACCTATCTGAATGATTGACCATATAGACCTAGCAACTCGACAACTGAAGAAAAGATGTTTTATTGTCTCTTGTTCATGACAAAAAAACACATTTCGTACACCCATGCCAATTGCGTTTGGCAAGGTTATCTTTAGTGAGAATCACACCACGACGAAGATATCATGTAAAGACTTTTGTTTTCAGAGGTATCTTCATCTTCCCGATGGATTTGTTATTAACAATCGGTTGACTAGGCATGATTAAAGCTTTATACATGGAACTGGCCGAGAATTTACCATTCTTGGTAAGATTTCAACGAAATTCATCGCCTCCCTGAACCAGCTGAACTGAAGCTAATCACAGTAGCAATTCATTCCATGAAGCCAGCCTGGGGCCAATGAGATCACGGCTGAATGACATAGAGGGTGGAGAGGTTTCCATCACCTTCTGTAAGGTATCTCCTTTATGACGAGCAATATTATACAAAGCCGGATATTGTTCTCGAAGAGTAGTTGTACACAACCACCCATCCTCCCAGAACCTATCTTAGACCCATTCCGAATAGAGAATGAACCGAATGGGAAAAAGTGCTTTTTAGTTGCTATGATGCCAGTCCAAAAGTGCGAATCTCCAGGTTTCCGTATAACCTGAGATATTGCTTTCAAGCACACATACTTTTTCCGCAAAAGTTGTTGCCATCGACCATCCTCAGTGAACAACCTGGCTAGCCATTTTCCTAGCAAGGCCCTATTTTTAACTTCAAGATCATGAACTCCAAGTCCACCTTGATCCTTTGGACGCACACAACACTCCATTTGGTTAACCGATATTTTTTCTTCTCATTATCCCCTTGCCAAAAGAATCTTGATCGAAAATAATCCAATCTATGTGACATGGGCATACCCTACGGGTACCCATTATTAGTATACCTGGCTCGGCCCAATATGGAGAAGACCCAATATGGAGAAGGACTAACAAGGCAACCCGAAGATGTAGTCGACTAGGACTCTTGTAAAACCCTAGGCTGGTTGCATATATAAAGCCAGCCAGGGCACCCGATAGAGGGAGGAGAACATATTGACAACTTAGCTCCGCCTATGGCGGCACCCTGTAAACATACTTATGCTCATATACTAGATTGCTAGCAGCACGTAGGGATCCTCCACCGAGGGGACCCGAAGCTGGGTACGTCGTGTGCCTAATCTCGTTCCCGGAATCTCCATCGTCGCTCTCTCCCGAAACCCAAGTCTACAATACATAGGCATTAGCGAGGTGATCCCTCGTCAATTGGCGTCGTCCGTGGGGATCGCGACAACTGGAATTTATTATCTGGGCGAGATCCTTCATCTACATAGGTGACCAAATTACATCTGGCCAGTTCACGTGCTTGAAGCGCTCAACTCCATCATCTTCAACAAATGGTGGCTTCGTCGTCGGGCGTCTGGAAAAAGAATCCTGAGTGATGGAGAATCATTATGGCTTGCACGCGCATCTCAATTGGTGTTCCGCGACACATGTTTGACAGAAAAGAAAACAACGCTGCCGGATGGCGCTGAGTCTCGCTAGTTCTGTGTGTGTCACATAGAAGAAAAAAGAAAAGAGGACGGAACCAAGCTAGACTAGTACAAAATCAAAAGCAGCAGCAGCCATTGGACAAGACCGCATCGTTCGGCCAAGATCCAATGCTTTGAAGAGGAAGACAAGTAAAGAAAAGGCTACTAGTTCGTACGATCAATCAAGTGCTATCCGTGTAAAAAAAACGGGAAGAAAGAATCATCTAAGTGCTTCGCGTGAAGAGAAAGAAAGAGGAAAAGGAGACAACTTCGTCGCCATCAAGTCCAAAGGAACCTACAACGCCGTCGGCTTCGGAGAAACCGACATCGCCGCCGCGCGCTCACTGTCGCGGATTTGACATCACGCAATCGCCACGTTTGGGGGCTTGCCCGTCGAGAATCTGCCATATCAACTACATCCACCTCATCGACTACTACTCCCTTACATGGATCAAGCCATCAAGTTCACATCAACGATGAACATCCGATACAAAAATATCAGGTGCTATATTTCTAATTAATTACTCTTTGCAAATTTATTTGGGCAAATATTTTTTCGGCTCGTACTATTATTTGCGTGTAGATTTTTTGCGCCGCAATATAATTGCAGATTGAAACAAAGCTTCGACTACTCTGCTCGGACGACCGCGCCCTCCGTCGCGCACTCGCCACGCTCGAGGGCTCACCCGTCGCGGATCCGCCACATCGACTGTGTCCTCTTCATCGACTACTTTCGCCACGCGATTACTTCGACTGCGTTCTCTACATCAATCATGCTGGCCAGGCGTTGCGTGACTATATCGACTACTCCTAGCCAAACGACTTGCGTCCACATCGGCTTCACCGCACCCGATAAAAAGCTAAGTTTTCCTCCTCCAAGATTCAATTATTTATTTACTTTCGCCATAGCCGAATAATCGGGGGTTGTGCCATTGCAATATTACAGCAAATACACCCGATATTAGGGGCTATGCCATTACATCATTACCGTAAATACACCAATGGATCTATTTTCTTCGGCTCTAGATATATCTCCTTTGGCTCAGTGGATTTATTTTGTTCGGCTTAGTGAAATTATCTTCTTCGGCTCAGTGGATTCCTTTTCTTCGGCTCACTGGATTTTATCACTGTCGGATTCATCTTATAAGGTTATCATTGGTTTCCTCTAAATACTACCCGACGCATTGCCGGGTCACTGGATTTATCATCTATGATTATTACTGGATTTATTTTCTTCGGGTCAATGGATTCATCCTCTATGATATCGGCGGATTCATCTTCACTATATGCTTCATATTTAATGGCGTAATCTTCAATGTGGATTCATCTCAAATACTTCATCTTGGATTCATCTTCAGTACTTCATCTTTAATGGCCTAATCTTCAATGGTTTAATCTTCAAATGATTTCATCTCCAATGGCGTAAATTTCGAGTGGATTCATATCATATTATTGTCAATGGCTTCATCATAAATGGCTTCACCTTATATGACGCCGCGACTGTAAACTTCTTCCGACATCACGTCTAACACTCGGGGGCTCGACAACGACTTCGTCCCGAGTAACAACTATGACACGGAGTCTAAGCAACAATAATGACGTTACTCCAGCAGCGCTCGGGGGCTTGGCTATTTCTTCATCAACAATATGGCGGCAACTACTTTTGTTATTTGGTGGTTTCTACTTCGGCTCGACTTCTTCTCTGTACTTGAAGACTTCATCGCGCGTCGACTCCGTCATGCCCAATAAGCTAAATGTTCATTTGTTTTACATAAAGTTGATTATCATTTACGTTCGCCGCACCCGATACTCGGGGGCTGCGTTGTACAAATTCACTTTACATCTCAGGTTGACAAAAGAGGAACTGTGCCTACAAAAATTTCTTCAAGAGAGAACCCGACGAAATCTTCTTTAGACCCGACGAAATTGTCTTCAAGAGAGAACCCGAAGAAATCTTCTTCAGGGAGGACCCGACGAAATTGTCTTCGAGAGAGAACTCGAAGAAATATTTTTCAGGGAGGACCCGACGAAATCTTCTTCAAGGAGGGCCCGAACAAATTTTCTTGAAAGGAGGAACTAAAAAACATACTTCAAGGAAGTCGATAAAGAAAGTTGAGCCTACACCCAAGTGCAAACACTCGGATGTAGCCTCGGGGGCTACTCCCATCGGGAGCGCTGGTCGCGCACCCGAAGAAATGAAATCAATATAGCAAGTCAATACAGAAGGAGCTTCAAGATCCTATTCGACAAAAGATAGCAAACCGGAAAAACGGTTCAACCCAAAAAAATAGAGCATTCCATTAGCCGAACAAAAGGTACTCGACAATATATTCTCAGAGCGCCTCAGTCGCGAATTAATCTCTGAATGCGGCAATACTTTGTGAAGGTTAGTCCCCAGGATCCGTCCTACGCGACGTGGCACCGCCTCTGACGGCGCTTTGCTACTTTTTTCAGTATCAACAGATACGAAGAAAAATCCTAACGGACGCGTTAGGTACCCGATAAAACATGACTGGAATTCGGCATCTGGTAAGACCTTAAGCGGCACATGTCGAATTACGCCAGTATCCCGAATTCGTGTCCGGGGACGCGAGTTTGAAGTAGGTTTATACGGATTCTCACAAGTGCATTAACTGGTACCCGAGCTTTCGGATGAACCAGCCCTATTTACCAATATCCCTGTGCAATATAGAAGTCGAGAAAAATATAGTGTTTCCGTGCACCCGAAATATATGAAAAACAAAGAAATGAAGTCTAGAGATTTCATCCAATTTGATCCTATTCTGCGACTCAAATAAATATAGCAAAGTTGTTTACCCAAAGCTTTGGCTTCATGAAGAAAAATGTACATCAAAGTAAGAGAAGATAGCTAAATAGTTTACTAGACCCGAGTTTTCGTGTTTTTGTCTTGCAGGTAAATAGATAAAGGTTTGTTGACTCAACTCGACTCTGCGACTCGAGTGGAGCCTACTCCCACCGGGAGTGCTGGATTTCATTAAGTCCCTCCAACATGAGTCAATAAAAAGAGGGGCTACGCCCAGAAATATAATCAAGTTCTTCATCGAGTAGTACAACTTGAGTCTATGCCCAAGTGCAAGCACTTGCCCATAGACTCGGGGCTACTCCCATCGGGAGCGCTATCGCGCACCTGATTGAAAGGTAATTTCGAGAATCGTCGACATCATATACGCTACACATGATCTACGACATGGACCTCGCCTTGTATTTCTTCGACTTCGGAGATGATTATGCTTGGAGTCTCTACGCAAGTCTTCGACTTCCCTAGACACTCGGGGGCTACTGACATGGGCATACCCTTCGGGTACCCATTAGTAGTATGCCTGGCTCGGCCCAATATGGAGAAGGCCCAATAAGGCAACCCGAAGATGTGGTCGACTAGGACTCTTGTAAAACCCTAGACTGGTTGCATATATAAAGCCAGCCAGGGCACCCGATAGAGGGAGGAGAACACATAGACAACATAGCTCCGCCTATGGCGGCACCCTGTAAACATACTTATGCTCATATACTAGATTGCTAGCAGCACGTAGGGATCCTCCATCGAGGGGACCCGAAGCTGGGTACGTCGTGTGCCTAATCTCGTTCCCGGAATCTCCATCGTTGCTCTCCCGAAACCCAAGTCTACAATACGTAGGCATTGACGAGGTGATCCCTCGTCACTATGCAAGACTCCTTTGGGCAATTGGAAGAAAAAAATCATATACAGTACCATATTTATTAGTATTTAATTTATGAGAACTAATCTTCCTCCAAGCGATAATAATTTACCTTTCCAACTACTCAGGAGTTTCTGGAGTTTGTCCTCTACAATTTTCCATTCGGCCAGCGTTAGCCTCCGATAATGAATTAGAATGCCTAGATAGCTAATTGCAAAACTCCCGAGGCCAACTCCGAAAAACTCAGCATATAGGTTGGCATCGTCTTTAGCCTCACCGAAACATAATAATTCACTTTTATGGAAATTTATCTTTAGACCCAATAACTGCTTGAAAGCTGAAAGAATTAACTTCAGATTCCTTGCTTTGTCCAAATCATGATCCACAAATAAAATTATATCGTCGGCATATTGAAGGATAGATAAGCCCTCATCCACAAAATGAGGTACAACTCCTTAAATTTGGCCATCAATTTTAGCTCTCTCGGTTATGATAGCAAGCATATCCGCCACAATGTTAAATAATATTGGAGATAGGGTATCGCCTTGCCTCAACCTTTTTTTGTGTAAAAGTATCTAGCAATGTCATCATTGACTTTGATTGCAACACTTCCTCCAAAAACAAAGTTATTAATCAAAGCGCGCCACTCATCGGAAAAACCTTTCATCCTGAGTGTCTGCTGAAGAAAAGACCATTTAACTTTATCATAGGCTTTCTCAAAGTCGATTTTGAGTATTAATCCATTCAACTTCTTACGATGCATCACATGAATTGTTTCATGCAAAGTGACAACACCATATAGGATGTATCTACATTGCATAAAAGCAGTCTGAGATGGAAGCACCACGTGACCAACCACCGAATTCAGTCTAATAGTCGCTACTTTGGTAAAAATCTTGAAGCAAACATTTAGGAGACAAATTGGTCTATATTGTTGAATCCGTTCTGCATCAATCACTTTTGGTAAAAGAATGATCACACCAAAATTGATACGAAATAGATCCAGTTGTCCCTTATGAAGTTCACTAAAGAGTTCCAATAAATCTACCTTAATTACATCCCAGAAGTTTTGATAAAATCCAGCAGGGAAGCCATCCGGTCTAGCGTATCAAAGCAGTTGTAGCCACACAACCTACACCTCATCATAAATCCCTTGCAAGACAAGTCTGGTTCTCATAGGTTCAACACCTCTCACAGGTACATGGAGGAACACCATGAGACGGATTGCTAGATCTGATCCGCGCGACTTGGATATGGAGGTGGTGATGAATTAACGTTTTTAAAACGTTTGATTTGATAAGTCGTCACAAGCATGGTACATCTGGTATTTGTAGCTTCGACAACATTTTTTTCAACTGTGTCTCTTATATAGCTTTGGTGCGGAGATGGGGGCACCGTTCTTCTGCCTTGACGGTCTTCGTGTGGCAGCTCGACAATGTCGGCGGTGGACTCAACAATGTCTCTTTGGCGAGGCTACGTGTCATGCCTCGTTGTATAGGTCAAATACCGATAAAATTTTGTTCATCGGCGATGGTGACGACCAGCTGTGGTTGCGTGGCGATGTGGTGGTCAGATCTTGAGATGGTGATGGTCTTCCACTTCGCAATATCATGTCGGCGACGGTATGGGATGTCCCCTTCATGGACCGCGGAGCTTCAAAAGTTAGTATGCGCACGGCAGGTGCTCCAATGCATCTCATGCAGAGTTGTCGCGCCAAATCTGTTTTTGGCGTCAACGGGAAGGCATTCATTTTTCTCCACGGAAGATGGAGACGCTCCGTGCTTCCTGATACGTCTCCAACGTATCTATAATTTCTGATGTTCCATGCTAGTTTTATGACAATACCGACATATTTTGCTCACACTTTATAATGTTTTTATGCATTTTCCGGGACTAACCTATTAACAAGATGTCGAGGTGCCAGTTCCTATTTTCTGCTGTTTTTGGTTTCAGAAATCCTACACAGAAAATATTCTCGGAATTGGACGAAACAAAAGCCAAACCTTCTATTTTACCGAGACGGACCCAGAGAGCCAAAGAAGTGCCGGAGGGGGGCCAAGGGGGCCCCACACCATACCGGGGCGTGGGACCCTCCCTGGCCGCGCCACCAGGTGGGGAGGCCACCCCCTGGCTCCTCCGACTCCGCCCTTTCGCCTATATATTCTGTTCGTCACGAAAACCCTAACACAGGAGACGATATTCCACGAAGAGTTCCGTAGCCGCCGCCATCGCGAAGACAAGTTTTGGGGGACAGAATCTCTGTTCTGGCACGCCGCCGGGATGGGGAAGTGCCCCCGGGAGTCTTCTCCATCGACGCCACCGCCTCCATCATGCTCCGTGAGTAGTTCCCCCATGGACTACGGGTTCTAGCAGTAGCTAGTTGGTACTCTCTCTCCCATGTACTTCAATACAATGATCTCATGAGCTGCCTTACATGATTGAGATTCATCTGGTGTAATCGGTGTTGTGTTTGTTGGGATCCAATGAATTGTTACATTATGATCAGTCTATCTATAAAGTTTGTGAAGTTATTGTTGCTGCAATCTTGTTGTGTTTAATGCTTGTCACTAGTGCATGAGTGGCATGATCTTAGATTTCAGCTCTATAATTATTGCTTAGATTGTATCTACAAGTTGTTTGCACATGTGTATGTCTGGAACCCGAGGCCCCAGAGTGACAGCAACTGGGATAACTGGAGGGGATGGCTTAGATATAAGGATCACATGTTTTCACCAAGTGTTAAAGCTTTGCTCTGGTGCTCTATTAAAAGGAGTACCTTAATTACCAGTAGTTTCCCTAGAGGCCCGGCTGCCACCGGCTGGTAGGACAAAAGATGTTATGCAAGTTTCTCATTGCGAGCACGTATGACTATATATGGAAAACATGTCTACATGATTAATAAACTGATGTTCTGTCTTAATGCTATAATAATTATGTCAATTGCCCAACTGTAATTTTTTCACCCAACACTTGTTATTGGAGAGTTACCACTAGTGTAGATAGCTGGGAACCCCGGTCCATCTTTCATCATCAAATACTCACTCGGTCCTATATGCCATTAGAAGTAGTATCAACTATTTTCTGGTGCCATTGCCTCTGTGTTACTGCTACTGTGTTACTGTTACTATTGCTCTCATATTACCGTTGCTTTCACATCACCCCTGTTACTAGTGCTTTTCCAGCTAGGTGCAGCTGAATTGACAACTCAGTTGTTAAGGCTTATAAGTATTCTTTGTCTCCCCTTGTGTCGAATCAATAAATTTGGGTTTTACTTCCCTCGAAGACTGTTGCGATCCCCTATACTTGTGGGTTATCAAGACTATTTTCTGGCGCCGTTGCCGGGGAGCATAGCTCTACTCATAAGTTCACCTGGGGAGTACACTCTACCTCTCTCTCTGTTTTTATTTTATTTTGTTTTGCTTAGTTTACCTTTGTCTAGTTTATTTGTGCTTAGTTTATTTCTGTCTAGTATTATTTTGCTTAGTTTACTTTTGTCTAGTTTGTTTTTGTCTTGTTTTATTTTTCTTATATACCCAAAAATCCATAAAAATTTGAAAAACCGAAAAATTAAAAACTGTTGTTATGGAAGAACACACAACCTGTATGGAGCCAGGCCCGGCCCTGAGGGGGGGCAGGCGGGGCGGCCGCCCCGGGCCCCCAAACCTAAGGGGCCCCAAAGTCCTGGCAAGCTAAGGCAGCGGCGGCGGAGGTTCATCCGGCGGCGCCATTAGAGCATGTAGAGTGTTTCTCTCGTGCGTTCAAAGAGGAGGACGACCGAACGAAGCGTTATTCTGTTAAGTGGGCTGGACGATTCTTTTACCTTTTGTTATGTTGGGCTTTTTTCCTTAATCAGTTTGGGCCTTTTTCCTTTAATTAGCTGTGAGGATACTAAGTGCGTGGGGGGCCCTCAAAAAAAAGTGCGTGGGGGTCTGTTGAGGTAAGATATATCATGTATACACGCACAGATCAATTTGAGAAGTGGCGCTCTAAAAATTAATCGTATTTTGAAGTGCAGAATTCTTTTTCTGGCACAAGAAACGAGAGTAAAAAAAAGAACATATGCCTGCTCAAAATTCCATATACGATGATGTAGGTCCTCATACTTGGCTACTTAATCCGTCGTAGGACGTTGGGGTCCATTAAATATTATCATTAGTGACTTTAAAAATAAAAACATCATTGTCTCAAAAAGAAGGCCATCATATAAACATATATTTTTGGTATCAAAAATTAAGGACGTCGTAGAATTTAGATGTATCTAGCAGATTTATCTAAATTTCACTATATCTAAATCGTCTAGATATATCCAAATTTAAACAAATCTATGATATCTTTTCAAAATAAAATGAGTACGTAAATTATTAACATACCATCATTAGTGACTTTATATCTAGGAATACCGGATATTCTTAAAACAACAAGTATAATATTTGATATCAATATTGTTTGTATAGATTATAAATGTTAATTGGTATCATTTCATGTATATGTGTATAAATAATTATTTAAGACTTCTAGGGCCCTAGATTTTCATTTCGCCCCGGGTCCCTGAAATCTCAGGACCGGCCCTGTATGGAGCTCATAGAATTATATATGAATTATAGAGAATCAAGAAATGGTAAAGTCATGAGTGCCGTGTTAGAAAAATTGAATACAATTGCTAAAATCTTGCTTAAACGCCATGATATAAACTGTTGCTCTAAACAGGATACTAAACATCTTAAATTCCAATGTGGCTTTAGTGAAGAAGTTTTAATTTTGAACTATCATTGGAATAACTATATTCATCTTGGTTCGAAGAAGTAGAACAATTTGTTCTATTTATGGGAGCCTCTGAGATAGAATCCTTCATGGCTAAAAATTATGAAACTTGTATTGCTTGTAAGGACCTTAAAGATTATGTCTCTTCTATCCTTGATTATTGCATAGAACATTACATCAATAATCCTTATATCATTGATTATAAAGAGAGACTCATTCATGCACAAGAATGCACTCACAATTTGCAGGAACCTGTGAAAGAAGAAATTGATGAACCTGAAAGCTCATTGGATGAAAAAGAGGAGGAGACTGATGAACAAAAGGAGGAAGAATGGATTAGCTACCCATGCCAACCTTCTAATGAGAGTAACTCTTTATCTCTTACACTATTTGATTGTCCTCCATGCTTACCGAAGGAGGATGAATGTTATGTTCCTGTGGATTCTCTTGAAATATTACCTATGAGTAAAACTTATGATAATGCTACTGTGGATTCTCTTGAAATTATGCTACTGTTATCTATGATAATCCATGCTATTTTGATAAATCTTATGATAATGCTTTGTTTGTGCCTGATATCGAAATGCATGGTACTAAAGAGTTTTGCTTAGCAAATGTTTATGATAAAGCTCTAGATGATGGTCCTATGTTACTTGATAATATTAATTGTACTACTAATGAAAATGGGATTGGAGAGGTCTTGACTTTATCTAGGAGTCCCATATCTCTTGAGAATGATCAATCATCTTGTTATAGATTTTTAAAAAGTGGGTTTGAAAATTTTGATCCCACTATTTTTGAGCTTGATAAAAATTATGTGTTTGTAGATCATGAAAAGCATGTTGTATGTGATAGTTATATTGTTGAGTTTGTTCATGATGCTACTGGAAATTATTATGAGAGAGGAAAATATGGTTGTAGAAATTTTCATGGTACTAAAACACCTCTGTACATGCTGAAAATTTTGAAGTTACTCGTGTTTTATCTTCCTATGTTTGTCACTTTGTTCTTCATGAATTTATTTGTGTACAAGATTCCTATGCATAGGAAGCGGGTTAGACTTAAATGTGTTTCTTATTTGCTTTTGATGCTCTCTTTTGCTTCAACTCTTATTTCTTGCGAGAGCATCATTAAAATTATTGAGCCCATCTTAATGGCTATAAAGAAAGCACTTCTTGGGAGATAACCCATGTTTTTTATTTTGCTACTGTTTTGTTGTGTCTTAGAAGTTGTTACCACTGTAGCAACCTCTCCTTATCTTTATTTTATCGCATTGTTGTGCCAAGTAAAGTCTCTAATAGAAAGTTGATACTAGATTTGGATTTCTGCGCAGAAACAGATTTTTAGCTGTCACGAATTTGAGTTGATCTCTCTGTAGGAGAACATAAAAATTCTGCAAAAATTCATGCGTGTTCCTCAGATATGTACGCAACTTTCATTAGTTTTGAGTTTTCTGATTTGAGCAACGGAAGTACCTCGAAAAGATTCGTCTTTACTGGCTGTTCTGTTTTGGCAAATTCTGTCTCTGTTTTTTGCATTGTCTCTTGTGGACTTTAAGTAACGCTTTCTAGACGTGGAGAGATGTAGGTAATATTTTATTGAGTTCTTGTAATGTGTCACTACAGAACTAAAGTGGATTAAAGTTTTTTGAGTACTTACCCCTCTAATGAAGTTTATGAGAAGTTTGGTGTGGCAGAAGTTTTCAAGGGTCAAGAGAGAAGGGTGATATAATGTGATCAAGAAGAGTGAAGAGCCTAAGCTTGGGGATGCCCCCGTGGTTCATCCCAAGCATATTTCAAGAAGACTCAAGCATCAACTTATCAGGTCACCTCTAGTGAAACTATATTTTTATTCGGTCACATCTTATGTGCTTTACTTGGAGCGTCTGTGTGCTTTTATTCTTTTTTGTGTTTGAATAAAATCGGATCCTAGCAATCCTTGTGTGGGAGAGAGACACGCTCCGCTTTTTCATATGAACATTTGTGTTCTTCATTTTTCATATTCATGGCAAAAGTTAAAAGCCGCTGCATTTATTGCTATTTGGTTGGAAACAGAAAATGCTTCATATTGTCTTGAATAATTTGATACTTGGCAATTGTTTTGAGCTCTCAAGTAGATCATGTTTAAGCTCTTGCATCATGTAGTTTAAACCTATTAGTGGAGAACTACCGTAGAGCTTGTTGAAATTTGGTTTGCATGATTGGTCTCTCTAAGGTCTAGATATTTTCTGATAAAAGTGTTTGAGCAACAAGGAAGACAGTGTAGAGTCTTATAATGCTTGCAATATGTTCTTATGTAAGTTTTCCTGTACCGGTTCATACTTGTGTTTGCTTCAAACAACCTTTCTAGCCAAAGCCTTGTACTGAGAGGGAATGCTTCTCGTGCATCCAAAACCTTGAGCCAAAACCTATGCCATGTGTGTCCACCATAACTACCTTTTATGTGGTATTTCTCTGCCATTCCAAGTAAATACTTCATGTGCTACCTTTAAACAATTCAAAAGTTATTATCTCTTATTTGTGTCAATGTTTTATAGCTCATGAGGAAGTATGTGGTGTTTTATCTTTCAATCTTGTTGGGCAGACTTTCACTAATGGACTAGTGGCTTCATCCGCTTATCCAATAATTTTGCAAAAAGAGCTAGCAACGGGGTGCCCAGCCCCAATTAATTAATTTTCATCAATAATTCTCTTTACATGTGTTTCCCTGATTCATCAGTAAGTAACTTAATTTTGCAAATAGACACTCCTCCATGGTATGTGAAATGTTGGAAGGCACCCGAGGATTCGGTTAGCCATGGCTTGTGAAAGAAAAAGGTTGGGAGGAGTGTCATCCATAAATAAAACTAAAGTACATGTGTAAACAAAAGAGAAGAGGGATGATCTACCTTGCTGGTAGAGATAACGTCCTTCATGGGAGCCGCTCTTTGAAAGTCTGTTTGACGAGGGGGTTAGAGTGCCCACTACCATTCGTTGACAACAACAAACACCTCTCAAAACTTTACTTTTATGCTCTCTATATGATTTCAAAACTTGAAAAGCTCTAGCACATGATTTTATCCCTGCTTCCCTCTTCGAAGGGCCTTTCTTTTACTTTATGTTGAGTCAGTTTACCTACTTATTTCTATCTTAGAAGCAAACACTTGTGTCAACTGTGTGCACTGATTCTTACATGCTTGCTTATTGCACTCATCATATTACTTTGTGTTGACAATTATCCATGAGATATACATGTTGAAGTTGAAAGCAACTGCTGAAACTTAAATCTTCCTTTGTGTTGCTTCAAAACCTTCTATAAAGAATCTATTGCTTTATGAGTTAACTCTTATGCAAGACTTTTTGATGCTTGTCTTGAAAGTACTATCCATGAAAAGTTTTTGCTATATGTCATTATCTATTTGTTAACAAACTATAGACCATTGTTTTGAGTCACTTCATTCATCTCATATGCTTTACAATAGTATTGATCAAGATTATGTTAGTAGCATGTCACTTCAGAAATTATTCTTTTTATCGTTTACCTACTCGAGGGCGAGTAGGAACTAAGCTTGGGGATGCTTGATACATCTCCAACGTATCTATAATTTCTGATGTTCCATGCTAGTTTTATGACAATACCTACATGTTTTGCTCACACTTTATAATGTTTTTATGCATTTTCCGGGACTAACCTATTAACAAGATGCCGAGGTGCCAGTTCCTGTTTTCAGCTGTTTTTGGTTTCAGAAATCCTACACAGGAAATATTCTCGGAATTGGACGAAACAAAAGCCAAACCTCCTATTTTACCGAGACGGACCCAGAGAGCCAGAGAAGTGCCGGAGAGGGGCCAAGGGGGCTGATGACCCACAAGTATAGGGGGTGTATCGTAGTACTTTCGATAAATAAGATTGTCGAACCCAACGAGGAGCAGAAGGTGTTAACAAGCAGTTTCGATGAAGGATTCACTGTAAATGCTCACAGACAAGTATTCATGAGGTTTTGATATAGCAGATAAATAAAGTACAAGTAAGTAAAATGCGAGAGTAATAATTGCAGCGAGTGGCCCAATCCTTTTTAGCACAAAGGACAAGCCGGTTTGTTTACTTATAATGACCAAACGTTCTTGAGGACACACGGGAATTTAGTCTAGTGCTTTCGCTTCATATAGCTGATTAATCTTCGTTGTTTTGATAAGTGTTGTGTGGGTGAACCTATGCCAATGCACCGTCCTTCCTAGGACTAATACATACTTGTGATTATACCCCTTGCAAGCATCCGCAAATACAAGAAAGTAATTAAGATAAATCTAACCACAACCTTAAACACTGAGATCCTGCTATCCCTCCTGCATCGATATACCAACGGAGGTTCAGGTTGCTGTCACTCCGGCAACCCCACAATTAGCAAACAAATACAAGATGTATTCCCCTAGGCCCATAAAGGTGAAGTATCATGTAGTCGACGTTCACATGACACCACTAGAAGAATAACACCACAACTTAAATATCAAACCATTGAATATTACTCAACATAGTTCACTACTAACATTTAGACTTCACCCATGTCCTCAAGAACTAAACGAACTACTTACGAGACATCATATGGAACATGATCAGAGGTGATATGATGATGAATAACAATCTGAACATAAACCTTGGTTCAATGGTTTCACTCAATAGCAGCAATAACAAGGAGTAATCAATACTGGGAGAGTTTCCCCTATCAAACAATCAAGATTCAACCCTAGATGTTACAGCGGTGACGAGGTGCAGCGGTGGAGATGACGGTGACGGTGGTGGAGATGATGGTGATGATGATCCCAATGAAGTCCAGCTCGATGGCGGTGACGATGGCGTCGATTTCCCCCTCCGGGAGGGAATTTCCCCGGCGGATTTCAGCCTGCCGGAGAGCTCTTTTCTCTTTGGTGTTTTCCGCCCTGCAGAGGCGGCTGTGTCTCCTCGCGATTCTTCCCAGCAACTTAGGTTTTCGGGTAGATGAAGTACGTGAAAGAGAGGAGGCCGAGAGGGTCTGTGGGCCCCCTCCCCACAAGGCGGCGCGGCCAGGGCAGGGCCCGCGCCGGCCTATGGGGGCCCATGGCGGCCCTCCTCGGCTCCTCCTTTTGGCTGGCTCATTCTTCTGGGAAAATAAGATCTTCGGTGTAATTTCCGTCAATTGTTGATCTCCAGAAATATTGCATTCTGATGGTGCTTTTTCCAGCAGAATCCTGACTCCGGTGGATGATTCTCCAATAATCATGAAACATGCAAAATAGATGAAATAACATAAGTATCATCTCTAAATATGAAATATATCAATGAATAACAGTAAATTATGATATAAAATAGTGATGCAAAATGGACGTATCAACTCCCCCCCAAGCTTAGACTTCGCTTGTCCCCAAGCGAAACTGAACTCAGTAAACAAGACCACATGTTTATGAGTGAAGAGTCGATAATTAAAATATGGACAAGAAGCATCATATTAATTCACACAAGACATTTTAGTGAACAACTTCCTCATATAATTCAACTTGAAACAAGTAAAAGGAAATCACAAATAAAGGTACATAGGAAATCATAATTGGTGATGGCAAACTTCATTCTTGGTCAGAGAACAGTTAACAGATTGTACTTATCTGTCGAGCAGAGCTCTTATATTAAAGCTTATAGCAAAACTTGCATACTCAATCATAATAATCTCCTCATAATCATTGATAACCTTCAAAGCTATATTCATTCGGGTAAAACTTGTACTAAACAAGGAAGAGTAAAAGGCATGATTAAGTAGATCACAATATAAATGGTTTGATCACAACAAATCAATTGCTTGCTTAAGATAGAGGGAAATAGGTTTACTGACTCAACATAAAGTAAAAGATAAGCCCTTCGCAGAGGGTATCAGGGATTAAATCATGTGCTAGAGCTTTTTCAGTTTTGAAATCATATAGAGAGCATAAAAGTAAAGTTTGAGAGGTGTTTGTTGTTGTCAACGAATCGTAGTGGGTACTCTAACCCCCTTGCCAAACATACTTTCAAAGAGCGGCTCCCATGAAGGACGTTATCCCTACCAGCAAGGTAGATAATCCCTCTTCTCTTTTGTTTACACATGTACTTTAGTTTATTTAAGGGTGACACTCCTCCCAACCTTTGCTTTCTCAAGCCATGGCTAACCGAATCGTCGGGTGCCTTCCAACATTTCACATACCATGGAGGAGTGTCTATTGCAAAATTAATTTGCTTACTGATGAATCAGGGCAAAACATGTGAAGAGAATTATTAATGAAAGTTAATTAATTGGGGCTGGGAACCCCGTTGCCAGCTCCTTTTGCAAAATTATAGGATAAGTGGATGAAGCCACTAGTCCATTGGTGAAAATCTGCCCAACAAGATTGAAAGATAAAACACCACATACTTCCTCATGAGCTATAAAACATTGACACAAATAAGAGGTAATAACTTTTGAATTGTTTAAAGATAGCACATGAAGTATTTACTTGGAATGGCAGAGAAATACCACATAGTAGGTAGTTATGGTGGACACTGATGGCATATGTTTGGTTTAAAGGTTTGGATGCACGAGAAGCATTCCCTCTCAGTACAGGTCTTTGGCTAGCAAGGTTGATTAGCAAGCATAAGAGTTGAGGGAAACAAACAAATATACATGTGATAGAAACAATCATGCATCTTCCTTGTAAGCACAAACAATTTTAACTTCAGAATACTAAGCTAAAAGCTAACAAGAAAGAAAGATAATGAAATAACATATCTACATGTATTTCCTCTTTCTACTTAAACTCAAAGTGTTGTTGCTATTGACCAATGCTAAGTTTGCCAAAACCAAATAGATTTACTCTATGCTCCCAAAGTGATACCAATACTAACAACAAGATCAATCATATAATAGAGATTGCAAACTAAAATAAGATGTGCAATATGTAAATGATAAAACTTCTCATTAATATTCCATAACGATAACTCACACCAAGGGATACATAGATAACCAACTAAAAGAGAGATACTTCCATACTGCAACCCATCTTATATGATAACTTCCCTACTCGTGATATGACACTACTTGATAGTAAAAAAGGTAAAATATAGTGATGATGTAATACCGTGGCACCCCCCAAGCTTGGAACAAACCAAGGGGGTGCCAATACCAATGATGAATTACTCCTTCGGTGGTGGTGTTGATGATGTGACAACCCTGATGGGAGTGAGGAACCGCTCTAGCATTCTGCGAAGTCGATTATTCTCCTCCTGAAGTATCTCCACTTCCCTTCTCAGAGCACGGTATTGATCACAAAACTCCTCGGTAACCCGTAAAGATTCTTCGAAAACAGGGAAAGAGTCGAGGCTAGGAGCAGGTGGTAAGGGTCCCTGCAAGTTATGAGAAAAAGAACGTCGAGTGTCAACCGATCCCACCAAGATTTGCTTGCTCCCAACAGCTTGTTGCTCTCTTTTTGATGACATCTTCTTCACCTCTTCCTCGACACTCTTATCCACCTCTTTCCACTCGGGATCTTGAATATCTTCCTCCGAAAGCCCCTTGCCCTTGTTGTTGGAGACCATGGTGCTTCTAGATCAAAAACAGATCCTGGCAGAAAACAGCTCAAGACAAAATGCGACGAGAAAACGATATACGGACATCCAGGGCTCCGGGGGATTATATAGCAGAAATTTTCACGACAGAAGGAAAGTACCAGGTCGAACCAGAGTCGGAGAGGGACACCGAGGGGCCATCCTCATAGGGCGGCGCGGCCAGGCTGGGGCCCGCCCCGGCCTATGGGGGCACGCCTTCGTGCGTCTCCTCCTCTCCGTTTCGATCTCGTAATTTTTCATATTTTCCAAAAATAGCAAAAACATTGTTCGGAAAGTTAAATGCGGAATTTTTATTACTAGAACTGTTACCTATTCAAAGTCGAACTCTGCAGAACTGTCAATCTGACCTTTGATGAAAGCTTCCGGAGTCACCACTCGAATAACATCAACATCTTCATTATAAGAATCACCAGAGATATAATGCTTGAGTCTTTGTCCATTCACCACTTGTGTGGCATCACCTTGCAGAGAACTAATTTTAATTGCCCCTGAACGATACACCTCCACAATGACATATGGTCCTTCCCATTTTGAGAGTAGTTTCCCTGCAAAAAATCTGAGACGAGACCGATACAATAGGACTTTATCCCCAACATTAAATTCTCTTTTGATAATTCTTCTATCATGCCATTTCTTAACTTTCTCTTTAAAGAGTTTAGCATTTTCATAAGCTTCACTTCTCCATTCATCTAGAGAACTCAATTGTAGCAATCTCTTAAATCTGCAGGCAAGTTTAGGATCTTTATTTAGTTCTCTTACAGCCCAATAAGCTTTGTGCTCTAGTTCTAAAGGTAAATGCCAAGCTTTCCCATAAACCATTTTATAAGGTGACATACCCATGGGATTTTTATAAGCAGTTCTATAAGCCCATAGTGCTTCCTTCAATTTACTAGCCCAGTTCTTTCTAGATTTATTAACAGTCTTTTGCAAGATAGATTTAATCTCTCTATTTGTTAATTCTACTTGCCCACTAGTTTGAGGATGATAAGTAGAAGCAATTCTATGATTAATACCATATTTAGCAAGAGTTTTTCTAAAACCACCATGAATAAAATGAGAACCTCCATCAGTCATAAGATATATAGGAACTCCAAATCTAGGAAAAATAATATCTAGAAGCATTCTTAAAGAGGTCTCACCATCAGCACTTTTTGTGGGTATGGCTTCCACCCATTTAGTAACATAATCAACAGCGACAAGTATATGAGTGTTACCTTCTGAAGAAGGGAAAGGACCCATGAAGTCAAATCCCCAACAATCGAATGGTTCAATAACAAGAGTATAATTCATAGGCATTTCATTGCGTCTGGAGATATTACCAACCCTTTGGCATTCATCACAAGATAAAATAAACTTCCTTGCATCTTTAAAGAGAGTTGGCCAATAGAAACCCGATTGTAGAACCTTTTGCGCGGTTCTATCTCCGGCGTGATGTCCTCCATAAACACTACCTTGACACTTACTCAATATCTCTTGTTGTTCATATTCGGGAACACATCTTCGCAGAATACCATCCACTCCTTCTTTATATAAGTGTGGGTCATCCCAAAAATAATGCCTCAAGTCATAAAAGAATTTCCTCCTTTGTTGAGCTGAAAAGGTTGGAGGCAAGTACTTGGAAACAATAAAATTAGCATAATCAGCATACCAAGGACTATCTCGCGAGCTCACCTTTATTACAGCCAATTGTTCACTTGGAAAACTATCATTAACAGGAACAGGATCATAAGCAATATTTTCCAATCTAGATAAATTATTAGCAACAAGATTATCAACACCTTTCCTATCTATAATATGCAAATCAAATTCTTGCAAAAGAAGCACCCATCTAATAAGCCTTGGCTTAGCATCTTTCTTTTCCATAAGGTACCTAATTGCAGCATGATCAGTATGAATTGTAACTTTTGAATCAACAATATAAGATCTAAACTTGTCACAAGCAAAAACTACAGCTAATAACTCTTTTTCAGTTGTAGCATAATTTCTTTGAGCAGCATCAAGAGTTTTACTAGCATAATGAATAACATTCAATTTTTTATCTACTCACTGTCCAAGGACAGCACCTACAGCAAAATCACTAGCATCACACATAATTTCAAAAGGTAAGTTCCAATCAGGAGGTTCAACTACAGGAGCAGTTGTTAAGGCTTTCTCTAGAGTTTCAAAACCTTCCTTACAATCATCATCAAAAACAAAAGGTACATCTTTTTGAAGAAGATTAGTAAGAGGCTTTGAAATCTTGGAGAAATCTTTAATAAATCTCCTATAAAACCCAGCATGACCAAGAACACTACGAATACCTTTAACATCCCTAGGATAGGGCATCTTCTCAATTGCTTCAACTTTAGCTCTATCAACTTCAATACCTCTCTCAGATATTTTATGTCCCAATACAATTCCTTCATTAACCATAAAGTGGCATTTCTCCCAATTAAGAACAAGGTTAGTTTCTTCACATCTTTGAAAAACTTTATCAAGGTTTCGCAAGCAATTATCAAAAGAATTCCCATAGAATGAAAAATCATCCATGAATACCTCTATAATATTCTCACAAAAGCCATGAAAAATAGCAGACATGCATCTTTGAAAAGTAGCAGGAGCATTACATAAACCAAAAGGCATACGTCTATAAGCATAAGTTCCATAGGGACAGGTGAAAGTGGTTTTCTCTTGATCTTTAGTTTTAACAACAATTTGTGAAAACCTAGAATAACCATCAAGAAAGCAAAAATGAGTATTTTTAGACAACCTTTCTAACATTTGATCAATAAAAGGTAAAGGGTAATGATCTTTCTTAGTAACCTTATTAACTTTTCGATAATCAATGCACATTCTATACCCTACAACTACTCTTTGAGGGATGAGCTCATCATTATCATTAGGCACAACAGTTATTCCTCCTTTCTTAGGAACACAATGCACAGGACTAACCCATCTACTATCAGCAATAGGATATATAATACCAGCTTCAAGAAGTTTTAATACCTCATTCCTTACCACATCCTTCATCTTAGGAATTAGACGACGTTGATGTTCAACAACAGGCTTTGCATCATCTTCCATGTTGATGGCATGTTGGCAAATAGAGGGAGAAATCTCCTTCAAGTCATCAAGAGTGTAGCCAATAGCTCCTCGGTGTTTCTTCAATATTTCCAATAACCTTTCTTCCTCAAAATCTGAAAGCTTAGAACTAATAATAATAGGATATATTTTCTTATCATCAATATGCGCATACTTAAGATTATCAGGCAACGGTTTTAAATCAAAAATAGGATCTTCCTTTGGTGGTGGTGTTGTACCTAGATCTTCAACCGGTAAGTCATGTTCAAGAATAGGTTGACGAAAGAAAATTTCATCAAGCTCATTCCTTTCTTCCCTAAAGACTTCACTCTCACTATCCTCCAAATGTTTCTGCAAAGGATTATTAGGAGCAAGAGAAATAGACGCACACTGTTTAACTCTAAAATCATTATTAGGCAAATCAGCTTTATAAGAAGTTTTCGCAAATTTGGAGAAATTAAACTCATAATATTCACTAGCAAATTTAGTCATAATTTTCTCCTTCTTGCAATCTATAACAGCTCCACAAGTATTTAGAAAAGGTCTACCAAAAATAATAGGACAAGACTTACTAGCAGCAGAACCAAGTACCAAAAAGTCAGCAGGATATTTAATCTTACCACATAGATCTTCCACGTCTCGAACAATACCAATAGGAGAGATAGTTTCTCTATTAGCTAGCCGAATAACCACATCAATATCTTCAAGTTCACAAGAACCAATTTCATGCATGATTTCCGTGTAAAGCTCATAAGGAATGGCACTAATACTTGCACCAATGTCGCATAAACCATAATAACAATGATCACCAATTCTAACAGAGAGCATAGGAACACTGGCTTTCCTAGACTTATTAGGATGCGAAACAATATTAGAAGCATCTTCACAGAAAATAATATGACCATCTTCTACATTTTCAGTCACAAGATCTTTAACTATTGCAATAGCAGGTTCAACCTTTATTTGCTCTTCAGGTTCTATAGGTTTCTTTGCACTTTTATTAACCGCACTAGTTATAACAGAATATTCCTTAATTTTAGCAGGGAAAGGAGTTTTTTCAATATAATCTTCAGGAAGAATATGATCAACAGTTTCAATTACAACACATTTATTTATAGATGAATCAGTTTTATCTTTGTACGGTTCATGATACTTATCAAAATTCTTCCTAGGAAATTCAAAATGAGAGGCAAAAGCTTTATAAAAATTTGCAACAACTTGAGAGTCAAGACCATAAGTAGCACTCATATTACAAAATTTATCAGTATCCATAAAAACTTCAATGCATTTATAATCATAATTTATACCTGACTCTATATCTTTGTCGTTCTCCCATCCTTCAGTATTCTCATGAATCCGATCAAGAAGGTCCCTTTTAAACTCTTCTTTGTTGCGTGTAAATGATCCAGAACAAGTAGTATCCAGCAAGGTTTTATCTTGAAAAGAAAGTCTTGCATAGAAATTATCAATGATAATATTACCAGGAAGCTCATGAATGGGGCATTTGAGCATTAAATACTTCAATCTCCCCATGCTTGGGCAATACTCTCTCCATCATGAGGCCAGAAATTATACATGCGGTTCCGGTCTTTGTGAATTTCACTTGGAGGATAGAATTTAGAATAAAATAGAGGCATAATATCATTCCAATCAAGAGAATCCCCATTCTTTAGTAATTTATACCAATGCGCCGCTTTACCAGACAGCGATATAGAGAATAGTTTCTTCCTAACTTCATCCATAGCAATACTTGCACATTTGAATAACCCGCATAATTCATGTAAAAACAGTAAATGATCTCCAGGATGGACAGTTCCATCCCCTTCATAACGGTTATCCACAACACGTTCAATAATTTTCATAGGTATTTTGTATGGAACCTCTTTCTCACCTGGTGCCTCATCCACTACCTTTGCAGTAGTATTAGATTTTACAAATAGAAATTCAAGAGAAGATCTCTCCATAATGAGTTATAGCAGCAGGCAGAAATAAAATCAGCACGTACAGTAAAAGTTTCCCTTACCAATTCCACTTACCAATAGCGCTTCACTCCCCGGCAACGGCGCCAGAAAATAGTCTTGATGACCCACAAGTATAGGGGGTGTATCTAGTACTTTCGATAAATAAGAGCGTCAAACCCAACGAGGAGCAGAAGGTGTTGACAGGCAGTTTAGATGAAGGATTCACTGTAAATGCTCACAGACAAGTATTCAGGGGGTTTTGATATAGCAGATAAATAAATTACAAGTAAGTAAAATGCGAGAGTAATAATTGCAGCGAGTGGCCCAATCCTTTTTAGCACAAAGGACAAGCCGGTTTGTTTACTTATAATGACCAAACGTTCTTGAGGACACACAAAAATTTAGTCTAGTGCTTTCGCTTCATATAGCTGATTAATCTTCGTTGTTTTGATAAGTGTTGTGTGGGTGAACCTATGCTAATGCACCGTCCTTCCTAGGACTAATACATACTTGTGATTATACCCCTTGCAAGCATCTGCAAATACAAGAAAGTAATTAAGATAAATCTAACCACAGCCTTAAACCCTGAGATCCTGCTATCCCTCCTGCATCGATATACCAATGGGGTTCAGGTTGCTGTCACTCCGGCAACCCCACAATTAGCAAACGAATACAAGATGTATTCCCCTAGGCCCATAAAGGTGAAGTATCATGTAGTCGACGTTCACATGACACCACTAGAAGAATAACACCACAACTTAAATATCAAACCATTGAATATTACTCAACATAGTTCACTACTAACATTTAGACTTCACCCATGTCCTCAAGAACTAAACGAACTACTCACGAGACATCATATGGAACATGATCAGAGGTGATATGATGATGAATAACAATCTGAACATAAACCTTGGTTCAATGGTTTCACTCAATAGCATCAATAACAAGGAGTAATCAATACCGGGAGAGTTTCCCCTATCAAACAATCAAGATTCAACCCTAGATGTTACAGCGGTGATGAGGTACAGCGGTGGAGATGACGGTGACGGTGGTGGAGATGATGGTGATGATGATCCCAATGAAGTCCAGCTCGATGGCGGTGACGATGGCGTCGATTTCCCCCTCTGGGAGGGAATTTGCCCGGCGGATTTCAGCTTGCCGGAGAGCTCTTTTCTCTCTGGTGTTTTCCGCCCCGCAGAGGCGGCTGTGTCTCCTCACGATTCTTCCCAGCACCTTAGGTTTTCGGGTAGATGAAGTACGCGAAAGAGAGGAGGCCGAGAGGGGCTGTGGGCCCCCTCCCCACAAGGCAGCCCGGCCAGGGCAGGGCCCGCACCGGCCTATGGGGGGCCCATGGCGGCCCTCCTCGGCTCCTCCTTTTGGCTGGCTCATTCTTCTGGGAAAATAAGATCTTCGGTGTAATTTCTGTCAATTGTTGATCTCCAGAAATATTGCATTCTGACGGTGCTTTTTCTAACAGAATCCTGACTCCGGTGGATGATTCTCCAATAATCATGAAACATGCAAAATAGATGAAATAACATAAGTATCATCTCTAAATATGAAATATATCAATGAATAACAGTAAATTATGATATAAAATAGTGATGCAAAATGGACGTATCAGGGGCCCCACACCATACCTGCGCATGGGCCCCTCCCTGGCCGCGCCACCAGGTGGGGAGGCCACCCCCTGGTGACATAGGCATCCCCAATGGGCCTGCCAAAGATGGTACCCGGGGTTTACCGAAGGCCCATGAGTCGAAGAATATGAAGTTTGGAAGCCCAAGTTAGTTCTAAGGAAAGTTAGAGTTGTATTAGGAAATATAGACCTGTAATTCTACGGGACGGGTTAGAAACCCTCCCGGACTCTGTAACTTGTGTATTACGAATCCCTCGGCTCCGCCTCTTATATAAGGGGGAGTCGAGGGACAAATAAAGGATCGACTCATTGTTTCACACAACCCTAGTTTTCATAATCGTCGAGTACTTTTCGGCTGAAACCTTCGAGATCTACTTGCCCTCTACTTCCGACTAAACCCTAGTCTACAATCTGTAGGCATTGATAAGTTAATACCTTGTCAATTGGCGCCGACGGTGGGGATTAGAGGTGCCAAGGAGCTGATCTCGATGGCACGTTCAAAATCGTCGACTTCGTCAACTGCAAGCAACGCGATGGACAGAGGTAAATAGATCGAAACTGGTCTAGTCGATTTTGTTCCTCACCCACCCTCCCGTTTGGGTGCATATGCATATCTGGAGGAGCCCATGGAGATGACGTTCGGAAAGTTCCACTTCCGCATCGAGAAGGAAGGATCGTATCGTCTCGAAATTCCGATCTCGTCGGGATTATCAGCGGTCGATCCCGATTTTTCGGGTTCAACATCGTCAATCGAGTCAGGCGACGAGGAGATTTCCCCGCCACGCTTCATCAGCACTATGGCAAGTGAAAAACTCGCCAAGATCTTCAGCGACATGTCTTTCGAGTCATCTGCGGACTCTGATATAAGCGATGACTCGAGCAACATCGACAGCTTCAACTTCATCGATAGATCCACTATTGTTGGAGAGGTCTTCACCAATCTCTATGATGGTGTCACCAAACCAGACAAAGTTCAGAATCAAAAATATCATCAGATCTATGCAATTGGAGAACCAAGTCGCCCACAGGAGGAGACATCAGAGAACTTCGACGATGCGGGAAATCCGTATGTCGATCCTGTAGATCTCTCGCGAGGTTTAGGAACAAAATATATCGGACCGGGAACACGAGAGATGGTGCGATTTCCGCAGGCAGTATGGGATCGAGTCGCAAGAGCTATTGATGGTACAGAGCCGATGACCATAACAGCGACACCTGAGGAGTTACAAGCGTATCAATATAGGCTTGCACGTACCAGGAGGGAGCTCGAGAAACAGAAAATCGAGCTGGATAGGAGGCAGGAAGCAGCTTCTGCGTCAAGCAGGCGAAGAGCAAACTTGAGTCAACAATCTGGCACTTCAGGAGATAGTCACAGAGCAGCTCGAAATAGAGCGAGATCTCAGCTGAAAATATACCTGAGGCAGATAGGGAGAATCTGGTTCAAAACCTCGACATGTCCTTTATGTTAATAGACACGAGGGGGAACATTATCCCTAAGACACCAGAAGCTGGGTACATGGCGACGCAAGCCTTCATCCTCGCATCCAAGCCACCTCCCGGAGATCCAAGAGAAGCATTGTACAATATGGCCATGGCAGGAGTTGGAGCCATGGGAACGGCATTTATGAATTCGCCTCCCGAAGGATCAACAAGGCAAAATAGTCCACGACCTACTGCAGCAGCACCAGGTCCCGAGAGAAGAAGTGGGGCTAGAGACACAGCAACTCAAGCATGAGTAGACAGAGCACGACAAAATAGAAGGGAACATCGGCATTCCCCAGAAATAGATGAAGAGGATATGTGTGGGTTACCGTGCTTTACAAGGAGGGTCCGGAAAACTCGAGTTCCTTCAGGGTTTAAATTACCCGATAATTTCAAAAAATTCGATGGCCTGCAAGATCCCGAGGATTGGCTAGTTGATTATCTCGAGACGGTGAAGCTGATAGGTGGAACAAGAGCAACAGCCATGCAGAGCATCCAAGTACACTTGAGTGGTGCCGCACGATCATGGATAAAGAAGTTGCCTCCGGGGTCCATCGACAGTTGGGATAGTTTTTAGGATATCTTCCTCAAGAATTTTCGATTCACTTGCAAAAAACCCGCATCACTAGAAGAGTTGAGGTCATGTAGACAAAAGCATGATGAATCAATGAGAAAGTACATCCAGAGGTGGAACATTATTAAAAACTCGGCAGAGAACATATCTGACGAGAGAGCAATAGATGCGTTCGTGGCAGGAATTCGACGAGGAGATTTTTTCGAAGACTTGGGGAGAACCAACCCAAAGACAGTATCAGCATTAATGGAAATTGTGAACAGGTGGGCAGATGGAGAAGATGTTGTTCACAACAAGCGACATAGGTCACCGGAGGAGGACCGCAGTCGAAATTTTCAAAATAGACGACGATTTCCTCGGCAGTTCTCGAGTTATGATGCTCCTGGCCAAATATCGGCTGATTTTCGAGGAAGCACTGGAGGAAACAATAGAGATGAATATCAAAGGAGTAATGAGCAGCGAGGCGACAATAGAGATGACTCCCAGAATAACAGGCAAAATAGTGGACCAAGGTTCCAGAGACCATATGTATCTCCTGAGGATATGATGAACGGGCCGTGTCAGATGCATTTTTATCTCGACAATAATGGAAAAGGCAGTCAGGTCATTTGCAGAAGGATTGTCGAAATTTTCAAGCAATGCTGAGGTTTGCAGGGCAAGCTAACACGCAAGCAATGAATAGAAACCCCCAAGGGCCAAGGAGTGAGATCCACCTTCCCCCTCCTCCCGCAATTACGGATGCAAATCGACACCATTTACAAATAGCGGTAGCTCCAAACCCGCCTCCTTATATCGACACCAATGGCGCGGTCTCGATGATTCAGAAAGCTAGGCCGTCTAACAGGGCTCAGAAAGTAATCTCGCGGCAAGTGTTCATGGCAGAGAAGATGCCTCCACCAACGATTGAGTACCTAAATTGGTCGGGACATGACATTGGCTTCACAATAGCGGATCACCCGCAGCAAGTTCCTCGACCAGGGCAGTCAGCACTTATCTTACCAGCGGTGATCGCAGGATTCGACGTATCTCGAGTATTCATAGATGGAGGCAGTAGTATAAACCTTATGTATGCAGATACACTAAGGAAGATAAACATATCTCTGGCAAACCTATAACCAACCGACACACGTTTCCATGGTATCACGCCAGACAAGCCAAGTTATCCGCTGGGGAAGATCAATCTGGACGTTCAGTTCGGAACCCGAGAAAATTACAGGATAGAAAGGCTGGAGTTTGAAGTTGTGGATTTCCCGTCACAATATCACGCCTTGTTGGGACGACCAGCATATGCCAGGTTTATGGCGGTACCACACTACACGTACCTATTGTGGAGGTTACCCGGACCTAAGGGACCGATTACAGTCAAAGGCACTTTTGCGTTAGCTGATAAATGCGACAAGGATTTTCATCGACTGTCAGAAACCTTCGGGATGCAAGCAGAATATATGGCGTCAAGGCTAACAACTGATTATGATGTGTTGCCAGATGTAGGAAGGCCACTCAGGGAGCCAACCTTTAACACTGCCAAGGATTCTAAGGAAGTGCAGATTCACCCGACAGATCCCAAGAAAACGACGTCCATTGCAACAGACATGGACCTCACATAGGAAAGCGCGCTCGTCGAGTTCCTCCGTAAGCACTGGAAAATCTTCGCATGGTGTCCAGCTGACATGCCAGGAGTACCCAGGGAACTTGCCGAGCACCACCTAAACTTGGATCCAACAGCGAGACCAATTAAACAACTTTTGCGGCATTTTTCGGAACCAAACCGCAAAGCCATGTGATACGTCTCCAACGTATCTATAATTTCTGATGTTCCATGCTTGTTTTATGACAATACCTACATGTTTTATACACACTTTATATCGTTTTGATGCATTTTCCGGAACTTACCTATTAACAAGATGCCGAAGTGCCAGTTCCTGTTTTCCGCTGTTTTTGGTTTCAGAAATCCTACAAAGGAAATATTCTCGGAATTGGACGAAATCAACGCCCAGTATCTTATTTTTCCCGGAAGCTTCCAGAGCACCGAAGAGGGGCCAGAGGGAAGCCAGGGGTGCCCCACCCCACAAGGCGGCGCGGCCAAGGGGGGGCGCCCCCCTGCTGTGTGGATCCCCCGTGGCCCTTTCGACTCTGTCTCTTCGCCTATATAAGCCCTGGTGACCTAAAACTTCGAGACGAATAATCCACGATACGGAAAACCTTCCAGAGCCGCCGCCATCGCGAAGCCAAGATTCGAGGGACAGAAGTCTCTGTTCCGGCACGCCGCCGGGACGGGGAATTGCCCCTGGAAGGCATCTCCATCGACACCACTGCCATCTTCATCACCGTGGCTGTCTCCCATGATGAGGAGGGAGTAGTTCTCCCCCGAGGCTGAGGGCTCTACTGTAGCTATGTGGTTCATCTCTCTCTTTGTGATCTAGTTGAATATCATCTATGTGCTACTCTAGTGATGTTATTAAAGTACTCTATTCCTCCTCCATAATGTAATGTTGATAGTGTGTGCATCATGTAGTACTTGGCATAGGTTATGATTGTAATCTCTTGTAGATTATGGAGTTAACTATTACTATGATAGTATTGATGCGATCTATTCCCCCTTTCATAGCCTGATGGTGACAGTGTGCATGCTATGTTAGTACTCGGTATAATTGCAATGGTCTATTATGCACTCTAAAGGTTACTTAAATATGAACTCCGGATGTTGTGGAGCTTGTTAACTCCGGCTTGAGGGAGCTCTTGTAGCCCTACACAATGAATGGTGTTTGTCATCCAACAAGAGAGTGTAGAGAAAGTAGCATTTATCTATTCAGTTATGTGATCAATGTTGAGAGTGTCCACTAGTGAAAGTATGATCCCTAGGCCTTGTTTCTAAGCATCGAATCACCGTTTATTTACTGTTCCACTGCATGTTTACTCGCTGCCATATTTATTTTAGATTGTTATTACCACTCATAATCATCCATATTACTTGTATTTCACTATCTCTTCGCCGAACTAGTGCACTTATACATCTGACAAGTGTATTAGGTGTGTTGGGGACACAAGAGACTTCTTGTATCGTGATTGCAGGGTTGCTTGAGAGGGATATCTTTGACCTCTTCCTCCCTGAGTTCGATAAACCTTGGGTGATTCACTTAAGGGAAACTTGCTGCTGTTCTACAAACCTCTGCTCTTGGAGGCCCAACACTGTCTACAGGAATAGAAGCGTGTGTAGACATCAAGCTATTTTCTGGCGCCGTTGCCGGGGACCTGAAGGAAAAGTTACACCACAGAGATCTCAAACTCCCACGTCAACTTTGCGCCAGCAACAATTTTCTGGCGCCGTTGCCGGGGAGGTAAGGTAAAAGGTATTCACATCCTCCGACTACTAAGCTATTTTCTAGCACTATTGCCGGTGTGTGAGTGCTCGAAGCTATTTCCTTTAGATCCTGCAATTGCATCTTTTTGTTTCTTGTTCACTAGTTAGGCATAATGGAAAATAACAGTGAGCTTTTGGATCTATTTCCTGAGTTAAGACATGGATTGTTTGATGTGAAAATTAAAAAACCTATGGAACCTTATTTGCATGCTAGTAGCAATGATATTAGTATGAACGCTTTGAACACCATTGTTGCTAATACTATGGAAGAATTTAAGCTTGGGGAAGCTGGTTTTGATGAGCATGATATTTTTAGTCCCCCAAGAATGGAGGAGAAAATTTACTTTGATGATACTTTGCCTCACATTTATGATGATTATAATGATAGTAGTATTTTGGTGCCACCTACTATGGAGGATAAAGTTTATTATGATTACAATATGCCTCCTACATTTGATGATGAGAATAGTAATGATAGCTACTTTGTTGAATTTGCTCCCACCGCGATTAATAGTAATGACTATGCTTATGTGGAGAGTAATAATTTTATGCATGCAGCTCATGATAAGAATGTTTCATGTGATAGTTATATTGTTGAGTTTGTTCATGATGCTACTGAAAATCTTTATGAGAGAGGAAAATATGGTTGTAGAAATTTTCATGGTACTAAAACACCTCTCTACATGTTGAGAATCTTGAAGTTACACTTGTTTTGTCTTCCTATGCTATTCACTTTGTTCTTCATTGACTTGTTTATTTACAAAATTCCTTTTCATAGGAAGTGGGTTAGACTTAAAAGTGTTTCTTATTTGCTTTTGATGCTCTCTTTTGCTTCAACTCTTATTTCTTGTGAGTGCATCATTGAAATTACTGAGCCCATCTTAATGGCTATAAAGAAAGCACTTCTTGGGAGATAACCCATGTTTTTATTTTGCTACTGTTTTGTTGTGTCTTGGAAGTTGTTACTACCGTAGCAACCTCTCCTTATCGTATTTTATTGCATTGTTTTGCCAAGTAAAGTCTTTGATAGTTATACATGTAAATGGAAACGGCAGGCCACGGCGCCGCCAGCCCAAGCCCATTCACTTTGCTAATTAGACACCCAGTAAAAAAACAATAATCGTGGCGACCACTCACGGATCCCCGCTACCGCCGTCACGCCGCTCTTGACTCCTCCATGGCGATGGAGTCCGCGGCCGCCCCATCCCTCCGCTCACCCACTGCTCTGCTCCTGGCCTGCAGGTAATCCGTGCGAGGCCGCCCTGGTCCCCTCTCTCGCGTGGCCCGACGGGATTCGAGGTCCCCTCTCTCGCGCAGCCCGTGGGTGCCCGGTGCCCGCCCAGCGGCGTGGTCGCCACTGAATCAGGCGGAGGAGTGGTAGCAGTCAGCAGCCGAAGGGGAATGCTCCGGTGCGGCGTAATCTGACCACAAGGCCGCGGGATAGTTTCCTCGACGGCGGCGGCGGCGGGCGGCGCGGTCGACGATGGGCAGATTAGGCCCCTGCAGCCGCAGCTGTCGGGGAGCAGGCGCTGGAGATGCCGGCCACGTCGCTCCCGCTGGCGCGCAAGCTCGACTGGTTGGAGCACTTCTCCTTCAGCTCCGAGGGCGGCGCCATGGACGGGGCCAGCGGCGTCGGCCTGTCTAGCTCCGTGTCCAGACCCGATGCCTCTGCTGCCGGGACCAAGAAACCAGAGCCGCACGTATACGAGGCAACATCGTACTCCGTATCTTACATTCATACGGAGATTTGGTCAGTTACGTAGCGGGCAACTGGCCAGCCGCTTACCGTGACGGGAGTAAATGGACAAACTGAAACGTCCCGTTCAAATTAAAAGGGCACAAGTGGCACTTGGTGGAACGCCACGGACGTGTCCATTTACAGGTATATTGATAGTAAGGTTGATACTAGATTTGGATTACTGCGCAGAAACAGATTTCTTGCTGTCACGAATTTGGGCAGGGTTCTCTGTAGGTAACTCAGAAAAATCTGCCAATTTACGTGTGTGATCCTCAGATATGTACGCAACTTTCATTAAATTTGAGCATTTTCATCTGAGCAAGTTTAGTGCCCCAGAAAAATTCATCTTTACGGACTGTTCTGTTTTGATAGATTCTGCCTTTTATTTCGCATTGCCTGTTTTGCTATGTTTGATGGATTTCTTTATTCCATTAACTTTCAGTAGCTTTGTGCAATGTTCAGAAGTGTTAAGAATGATTATGTCACCTCTGAACATGTGAATTTTTGATTATGCACTAACCCTCTAATGAGTTTGTTTTGAGTTTGGTGTGGAGGAAGTTTTCAAGGATCAAGAGAGGAGGATGATACAATATGATCAAGAAGAGTGAAAACTCTAAGCTTGGGGATGCCCCCGTGGTTCATCCATGCATATTTCAAGAAGACTCAAGCATCTAAGCTTGGGGATGCCCAAGGCATCCCCTTCTTCATCGACAAGTTATCAGGTCACCTCTAGTGAAACTATATTTTTATTCCGTCACATCTTATGTGCTTTACTTGGAGCGTCTGTGTGCTTTTATTTTCGTTTTTGTTATTTTCATTCTCTGAATAAATTCATGCTTGTGTGGGAGAGAGACACGCTCCGCTGTTGCATATGAACACATGTGTTCTTAGCTTTACTCTTAATGTTCATGTCAAAGGTTGAAACTGCTTCGTTCATTGTTATTTAGTTGGTTCAGAAAATGTTGCATGTGGTAGTGGTATAATGAAATACTTGCATAATCTTGTAGATCATTGAGCTTTGATAACTTGATTCTTTGCAAACGTTTTGAGGTATTTAGATGGTAAAGCTTGATGGATAAATAAGTTAAAATTAGTAGTGTATTGTTGTCTTTAAGCTTGTGCCGTACTACAAACTCTACTTAAATAGTTGAAGGTGTAGTTGGACTTGATAGCTTTCCATGTCTAAGAGTTCATCGTAATAACTAAGTTGTGCTGAAAGTCGAGGGAGCTAGCGGGGTACTTGTGCCACCGTGAACGGCCCTCCTTGGAGTGAATTTTAATCATGCTCTTAATGTTGAACCTGCTAGTTGTTTGCAATAAGCTTGTGAGTTCTTTTTGACTAATGTTAAGCTACGGTTTTTGGCACTTCCACCATCCAAATTTGCTAGCCTCTTCGGTACTGTGCATTGCCTTTTGCTCACATTGAGAATTGTGCATACTTCTCCAGTACATCCAAACCCGTGGGAGGACTTTCTCTTGTTCTCCTACACATAAGCCCATACATCTTCCTCAAAACAGCCACCATACCTACCTACCACAGCATTTCCATAGCTGTTCCGAGATATATTGCCATGCAACTTCCATTTTACATTACATGACTTGTTGTCATTTATTATTTATATATTGCTTTGCATGATTCTATACAGTTGATGTGTGGTTTACCCATGTTACGCTAGATCATTGCACATCCTGCTACACTGGCAGAGGCATACAGTTTTATTATACATCATGTTTTATTCATTATGAGTTATTTGTACCAAAAAATGTGTTGTCATATTAGGATGTTGCCCCTAAAAGTGAAAAGAGCCAAGGAGGCCATCAAAAAAAGAAAAGAAAGAAAAAAATAGAAAAGAAAAAGAAAAAAAAGAGAAAAAAAAGAAAAAGGGGGCAACATCACTATCTTTTATCCACACGTGTGCTCATGTTTTAGCACCTGCAGTATTCATAGTCATCATTTGTGCTCATGTTTAGCACCTATACTCCATGTGAGAGAATTTTCATGTTTTACTGGTATAACTATGTGGGGAATTTACACTATAGAACTTGGGTTGTATATTCCAATGATGAGCTTCCTCAAAAGTGCTCTAGGTCTTCGTGAGCAACCAAGTTGGATGCACCCCCACTAGTTCCATTGGAGAGCTTTCATACACATATAGCTCTATGTGCATCCGTTGCATGGCAATCACTACTCCTTACATAGCTTCGATTATAAGACTTCCTCTTGTCTAATGATCACTTATAGCTTTGTGAGACTTTATTTCATTGGCCTTCCAAACCCCCATTAACGTTCTTTTTGCCATAACATCCTGGTGCCAATACCAAATGCTTGCGCTCACCGGTTGAGTAGGCTTCGAAACAGTTGATTCATGACGTTCATGTTTATTTTTACTTGACTGAATCCTTCTATGTTGTGAAAATTTACTTGATGCTTGGAATGAAGGATAGAACTTCTATGCTGGATACTTAAAACATCTTTAATGAACTTTGTATGGTTTCATGTCTTTAAAGCAATAGTTCATGAAAACTTCTAGCTTGTTTAACTCTTGCATTATCATCTCTTATATCAACTATAGACATTTGCTTTGAGTAATTTGATCTCAGTTCATATGCTTTACATCATTATTGGATCAAGATTATGTTGGTAGCATGTCACTTCAGAAATTATCCTTGTTATCATTTACCTACTCGAGGGCGAGTAGGAACTAAGCTTGGGGATGCTGATACGTCTCCAACGTATCTATAATTTCTGATGTTCCATGCTTGTTTTATGACAATACCTACATGTTTTATACACACTTTATATCGTTTTGATGCATTTTCCGGAACTAACCTATTAACAAGATGCTGAAGTGCCAGTTCCTGTTTTCCGCTGTTTTTGGTTTCAGAAATCCTACAAAGGAAATATTCTCGGAATTGGACGAAATCAACGCCCAGTATCTTATTTTTCCCGGAAGCTTCCAGAGCACCGAAGAGGGGCCAGAGGGGAGCCAGGGGGCCCCACCCCACAAGGCGGTGCGGCCAAGGGGGGGCGCCCCCTGCTGTGTGGGTCCCCCGTGGCCCTTCCGACTCCGTCTCTTCGCCTATATAAGCCCTGGTGACCTAAAACTTCGAGACAAATAAGCCACGATACGGAAAACCTTCCAGAGCCACCGCCATCGCGAAGCCAAGATTCGGGGGATAGAAATCTCTGTTCCGGCACGCCGCCGGGACGGGGAATTGCCCCCGGAAGGCATCTCCATCGACACCACCGCCATCTTCATCACCGCTGCTGTCTCCCATGATGAGGAGGGAGTAGTTCTCCCCCGAGGCTGAGGGCTCTACCGTAGCTATGTGGTTCATCTCTCTCTTTGTGATCTAGTTGAATATCATCTATGTGCTACTCTAGTGATGTTATTAAAGTACTCTATTCCTCCTCCATGATGTAATGTTGATAGTGTGTGCATCATGTAGTACTTGGCATAGGTTATGATTGTAATCTCTTGTAGATTACGGACTTAACTATTACTATGATAGTATTGATGCGATCTATTCCCCCTTTCATAGCCTGACGGTGACAGTGTGCATGCTATGTTAGTACTCGGTATAATTGCAATGGTCTATTATGCACTCTAAAGGTTACTTAAATATGAACTCCGGATGTTGTGGAGCTTGTTAACTCCGGCTTGAGGGAGCTCTTGTAGCCCTACACAATGAATGGTGTTTGTCATCCAACAAGAGAGTGTAGAGAAAGTAGCATTTATCTATTCAGTTATGTGTTCAATGTTGAGAGTGTCCACTAGTGAAAGTATGATCCCTAGGCCTTGTTTCTAAGCATCGAATCACCGTTTATTTACTGTTCCACTGCATGTTTACTCGCTGCCATATTTATTTCAGATTGTTATTACCACTCATAATCATCCATATTACTTGTATTTCACTATCTCTTCGCCGAACTAGTGCACCTATACATCTGACAAGTGTATTAGGTGTGTTGGGGACACAAGAGACTTCTTGTATCGTGATTGCAGGGTTGCTTGAGAGGGATATCTTTGACCTCTTCCTCCCTGAGTTCGATAAACCTTGGGTGATTCACTTAAGGGAAACTTGCTGCTGTTCTACAAACCTCTGCTCTTGGAGGCCCAACACTTTCTACATGAATAGAAGCGTGCGTAGACATCACCATGCTGTCAGAGATTGATCGACTCAGAGAAGCTGGTTTTATCAAAGAGCTACATACAGAGGCCACATGGGTAGCTAACCCAGTCTTGGTCCCGAAGAAAAACACAAAAGTCCTTCGCATGTGCGTTGACTTCACAAGTCTCAATAAACATTGTCCAAAGGATCACTTTCCCCTCCCAAGGATCGATCAAATTATCGACTCCACGACAGGATGTGAACGTCTTTCCTTCCTAGACGCATATTCCGGTTATAACCAGATAAGACTAAAAGAAGATGATGAGGTCAAGACAGCGTTCATAGCACCTTATGGCGTGTTTTGCTACAAAACAATGCCTTTTGGTTTGAAAAACGCGGGAGCAACATATCAGCGGATGATGCAGAAGTGTCTTGCAACACAGATTGGAAAAAACGTACAAGTGTACATCGGCGATGTTGTCATAACAACAAAGAAGGGGTCAACATTGATCGAGGATTTAAAGGAAACTTTCGACAACCTCGACAAGTTCCGCCTCAAGCTAAACCCGACAAAGTGCTCTTTCGGCGTCCCTGCGGGAGAACTTCTCGGGTTTTTAGTTTCAGCAAGAGGAATCGAAGCTAGTCCAGAAAAAATTCAAGCTATCGTAACAAAGAGGAAGCCAACAAAGTTGAAATAAATAAAACAGTTGACTGGGCGAGTCGCAGCTTTAAGCAGATTCGTCGCTAGACTAGGAGAAAAGGCGTTGCCGTTCTACGCTCTGATCAAGCAATGAGAGAAGTTTCAATGGAACGAAGAGGCAGACAGAGCTTTCGAGGATCTCAAGCGCACAATTTCGACACCACCAATCTTGGTGGTGCCTAAGGAGAAGGAACCCCTCTTGCTATACATCGCAGCCACGCCTCAGGTGGTCAGCACAGCACTCGTAGTCGAAAGAGAGGAAGAAGGAATACTCCATGGAGTACAGAGGCCAGTATATTTCATCAGTGAAGTTTTATCGCCTTCAAAACAGCGGTATCCGCAGTACCAAAAGCTAGCATATGGAGTGCTCACAACCGCAAGAAAACTGCGGCACTATTTTCGGTGCATCCGATAATAGTGGTCAACGAGGCGCCTTTTATCCAATATATTAAACAATCCAGAGGCTACGGGTTGTGTCTCCCTATGGGGAATAGAGCTTTCCCCTCGGGACATCACATACGAAAAAAGAAAAGCAATAAAGTCGCAAATTTTACCAGACTTCATCGCAGAGTGGATGGAGCTACAAAATACGGGACCCCCGGATTTATCGAGAACCTGGACTATGAACTTCGACGGGTCCAAGAGATTAGAGGGAGCTGGAGCAGGCGTGATACTAATATCACCTCAAGGCGACAAATTGAAGTATGTCTTACGGATGACGTTTCCAAACACGTCTAACAATGAGGCAGAATACAAAGCTCTTATACACGGGATGAAGATGGCGAAGGCTTGTGGCGCGACTCGATTAAAAAATTTCGGCGACTCGCAATTGTTGGCTCAGCAAGTCATGAATCAATGCGATGCAGTCAACGATAGTATGATAGCATACAAAGAAGTGTATAGTGAGCTAGAAAAGCTGTTTGACGGGTGCGAGGTAAATCACATCAGCAGGCTAAGCAATGATGAAGCCAATGTTTTTACAAACATTGGGTCGCAGTGTCTCGCGATTCCACCAGGCGTGTTCTGGGAGGAGATAACCGAGAGATCTACAAAGCCAAAGAAACCACAGAAGAAGGAGAAGGGAGAGAAACCCTCGGGGGCTAAAATAGCAGCACTGGAAGAAGAAGAGGAACCAGATGATACGTCTCCAACGTATCTATAATTTCCGATGTTCCATGCTTGTTTTATGACAATACCAACATGTTTTGTTCACACTTTATATCATTTTCATGCATTTTCCGGAACTAACCTATTAACAAGATGCCACAGTGCCAGTTCCTGTTTTCTGCTGTTTTTGGTTCCAGAAAGGCTGTTCGGGCAATATTCTCGGAATTGGACGAAATCAACGCCAAACCTCCTATTTTTCCCGGAAGCGTCCAGAACACCGAAGAAGAGTCGGAGAGGGGCCAGGGGGCCACCACACCACATGGCAGCGCGGGCCAGGCCTAAGCCGCGCCGGCCTAGGGTGTGGCGCCCCCAGGTGCCCCCCTGCGCCGCCTCTTCGCCTATAAAAGCCCTTTCGACCTAAAAACGCAGTACCAATTGACGAAACTCCAGAAAGACTCCAGGGGCGCCGCCACCGTCACGAAACTCCAATTCGGGGGACAGAACTCTCTGTTCCGGCACCCTGCCAGACGGGGAATTGCCCCCGGAGCCATCTCCACCGCCGTCTTCACCGCCATCTTCACCGCCATCGCTGCTTCCATGATGAGGAGGGAGTAATCCACCTCCGAGGCTGAGGGCTCCGCTGTAGCTATGTGGTTCATCTCTCTCCCATGTACCTCAATACAATAATCTCATGAGCTGCTTTACATGATTGAGATTCATATGAGTTTGTATCACAATTTATCTATGTGCTACTCTAGCAAAGTTATTAAAGTAGTTATATTCCTCCTGCACGTGTGTAAAGGTGACAGTGTGTGCACCGTG
Source organism: Lolium perenne (assembly GCF_019359855.2). NCBI lineage: Eukaryota > Viridiplantae > Streptophyta > Magnoliopsida > Poales > Poaceae > Lolium > Lolium perenne. The sequence continues at coordinate 113,185,543 of NC_067244.2, read as the reverse complement.
TTAGTACTTGGTTTATGCTATGATCATGAACTCTTGTAGATTGCGAAGTTAACTATTGCTATGATAATATTGATGTGATCTATTCCCCCTACATATGCATGAAGGTGACAGTGTGCATGCTATGTTAGTACTTGGTTTAGTCTTTTGATCTATCTTACACTATAAGGTTACTTAAATATGAACAAATTGTGGAGCTTGTTAACTCCGGCATTGAGGGTTCGTGTAATCCTACGCAATGCGTTCATCATCCAACAAAAGTGTAGAGTATGCATTTATCTATTCTGTTATGTGATCAATGTTGAGAGTGTCCACTAGTGAAAGTGTAATCCCTAGGCCTTGTTCCTAAATACTGCTGCGTTACTACTGCTTGTTTACCGTTTTACTGCGTTACTACTGCTGCAATACTACCACCATCAACTACACACCCGCAAGCTATTTTCTGGCACCGTTACTACTGCTCATATATATTCATACCACCTGTATTTCACTATCTCTTCGCCGAACTAGTGCACCTATTAGGTGTGTTGGGGACACAAGAGACTTCTTGCTTTGTGGTTGCAGGGTTGCATGAGAGGGATATCTTTGACCTCTTCCTCCCTGAGTTCGATAAACCTTGGGTGATCCACTTAAGGGAAAACTTGCTGCTGTTCTACAAACCTCTGCTCTTGGAGGCCCAACACTGTCTACAGGAAAGGAGGGGGAACGTAGACATCAAGCACTTTTCTGGCGCCGTTGCCGGGGAGGAAAGGTAAAAGGTACTCACACTCCGGACCTCGGCTACTAAGCTATTTCCCGGCGCCGTAAGTACTCGAAGCTATTTCCTTTAGATCCTGCAATTGCATCTTTTTGTTTCTTGTTTTACACTAGTAAGGCATAATGGAAAACATCTGTGAGCTCTTTGTACTATTTCCTGAGTCAAGACATGAATGGTTTAATGCGAAAATTAAAAAACCCATGGAACATGTTAGTATGAACACTTTGAATACCATTGTTGCTAATGATATGGAAAATTCTAAGCTTGGGGAAGCTGGTTTTGATGAGCATGATCTTTTTAGTCCCCCAAGCATTGAGGAGAAAATTTTCTTTGATGATACTTTGCCTCCCATATATGATGATTATGATGATAGTAGTCTTTTGTTACCACCTGTTATGGAGGAGAAATTTGATTATGATTACAATATGCCTCCTATTTTTGATAGCTACTTTGTTGAATTTGCTCCCACTATTACTAATAAAATTGATTATGCTTATGTGGAGAGTAATAATTTTATGCATGAGACTCATGATAAGAATGCTTTATGTGATGGTTATATTGTTGAGTTTGCTCATGTTGCTACTGAAAGTTATTATGAGAGAGGAAAATATGGTTGTAGAAATTTTCATGTTACTAAAACACCTCTCTATGTGCTGAAATTTTTGAAACTACACTTGTTTTATCTTTCTATGATTGTTGCATTATGCTTCTTGAACTTGTTTATTTACAAGATTCCTATGCATAGGAAGCATGTTAGGCTTAAATTTGTTTCATACTTGCCTCTTGATGCTCTCTTTTGCCTCAAATACTATTTCTTGCAAGTGCATCATTAAAACTGCTGAGCCCATCTTAATGGCTATAAAGAAAAGAACTTCTTGGGAGATAACCCATGTGTTATTTTGCTACAGTACTTTGTTTTTATTTTGTGTCTTGGAAGTTGTTTGCTACTGTAGCAACCTCTCCTTATCTTAGTTTAGTGTTTTGTTGTGCCAAGTAAAGTCTTTGATAGTAAAGTAAGTACTAGATTTGGATTACTGCGCAGTTCCAGATTTCTTTGCTGTCACGAATCTGGGTCTACCTCCCTGTAGGTAGCTCAGAAAATTATGCAAATTTACGTGAGTGATCCTCAGATATGTAGGCAACTTTCATTCAATTTGGGCATTTTCATTTGAGCAAGTCTGGTGCCATTTTAAAATTCGTCAATACGAACTGTTCTGTTTTGACAGATTCTGCCTTTTATTTCGCATTGCCTCTTTTGCTATGTTGGATGAATTTCTTTGATCCACTAATGTCCAGTAGCATTATGCAATGTCCAGAAGTGTTAAGAATGATTGTGTCACCTCTGAATATGTTAATTTTTATTTTGCACTAACCCTCTAATGAGTTGTTTCGAGTTTGGTGTGGAGGAAGTTTTCAAGGGTCAAGAAAGGAGGATGATATACTATGATCAAGAAGAGTGAAAGCTCTAAGCTTGGGGATGCCCCGGTGGTTCATCCCTGCATATTTCAAGAAGACTCAAGCGTCTAAGCTTGGGGATGCCCAAGGCATCCCCTTCTTCATCGACAAATTATCAGGTTCCTTCTCTTGAAACTATATTTTTATTCGGTCACATCTTATGTGCTTTACTTGGAGCGTCTGTATGCTTTTGTTTTTGTTTGTGTTTGAATAAATGCTTGTGTGGGAGAGAGACACGCTCCGCTGGTTCGTATGAACACATGTGTTCTTAGCTCATAATATTCATGGCGAAGGTTGAAACTGCTTCGTTAAATTATTATATGGTTGGAATTGGAAAATGCTACATGTAGAAATTGGTGTGATGTCTTGAATAATGTGATACTTGGCAATTGTTGTGCTCTTGTTTAAGCTCTTGCATCATATACCTTGCACCCATTAGTGAGGAAATACATAGAGCTTGTTAAAATTTGGGTTTGCATGAGTGGTTTCTCTAGAGTCTAGATATTTTCTAGTAAGATGTTTGAACAACAAGGAAGACGATGTATAGTTTTATAATGCTTGTAATATGTCTTTTATGTGAGTTTTGCTGTACTAGTTCGTGCTTGTGTTTGCTTCAAACAACCTTGCTAGCCTAAACCTTGTATCGAGAGGGAATACTTCTCATGCATCCAAATCCTTGAGCCAAACAACACTATGCCATTTGTGTCTACCATACCTACCTACTACATGGTATTTTCCGCCATTCCAAAGTAAATTGCTTGAGTGCTACCTTTAAAATTCCATCATTCACCTTTGCAATATATAGCTCATGAGACAAATAGCTTAAAAACTATTGTGGTATTGAATATGTAATTATGCACTTTATCTCTTATTAAGTTGCTTGTTGTGCGATAACCATGTTCACTGGGGACGCCATCAACTATTCATTGTTGAATTTCATGTGAGTTGCTATGCATGTCCGTCTTGTCTGAAGTAAGAGAGATCTACCACCCTATGGTTAAGCATGCATATTGTTAGAGAAGAACATTGGGCCGCTAACTAAAGCCATGATCCATGGTGGAAGTTTCAGTTTTGGACATATATCCTCAATCTCATATGAGAAAATTATTAATTGTTGTTACATGCTTATGCATAAAGAGGAGTCCATTATCTGTTGTCTATGTTGTCCCGGTATGGATGTCTAAGTTGAGAATAATCAATAGCGAGAAATCCAATGCGAGCTTTCTCCTTAGACCTTTGTACAAAGCGGCATAGAGGTACCCCTTTGTGACACTTGGTTAAAACATGTGCATTGTGATGATCCGGTAGTCCAAGCTAATTAGGACAAGGTGCGGGCACTATTAGTATACTATGCATGAGGCTTGCAACTTGTAAGATATAATTTACATGATACATATACTTTATTACTACCGTTGACAAAATTGTTTCATGTTTTCAAAATAAAAGCTCTAGCACAAATATAGCAATCGATGCTTTCCTCTTTGAAGGACCATTCTTTTACTTTTATTGTTGAGTCTGTTCACCTATCTTTCTCCACCTCAAGAAGCAAATATTTGTGTGAACTGTGCATTGATTCTTATATACTTGCTTATTGCATTTGTTATATTGCTTTGCATTGACAACTATCCATGAGATATACATGTTACAAGTTGAAAGCAACCGCTGAAACTTAATCTTCCATTGTGTTGCTTCAATGTCTCTACTATGAATTTATTGCTTTATGAGTAACTCTTATGCAAGACTTATTGATGCTTGTCTCGAAAGTACTATTCATGAAAAGTCTTTGCTATATGATTCACTTGTTTACTCATTGCATTTACATTGTTTCGAATCGCTGCATTCATCTCATATGCTTTACAATGGTATGATTAAGATTATGTTGGTAGCATGTCACCTCAGAAATTATCTTTTATCGTTTACCTACTCGAGGACCCAGTAGGAACTAAGCTTGGGGATGCTGATACGTCTCCAACGTATCTATAATTTCCGATGTTCCATGCTTGTTTTATGACAATACCAACATGTTTTGTTCACACTTTATATCATTTTCATGCATTTTCCGGAACTAACCTATTAACAAGATGCCATAGTGCCAGTTCCTGTTTTTCATTGTTTTGGTTCCAGAAAGGCTGTTCGGGCAATATTCTCGGAATTGGACGAAATCAACGCCAAACCTCCTATTTTTCCCGGAAGCGTCCGAACACCGAAGAAGAGTCGGAGAGGGGCCGGGGGCCACCACACCACATGGCGGCGCGGGCCGGGCCTAAGCCGCGCCGGCCTAGGGTGTGGCGCCCCAGTGCCCCCTGCGCCGCCTCTTCGCCTATAAAAGCCCTTTCAACCTAAAAACGCAGTACCAATTGACGAAACTCCCGAGAAAGAAGACTCCAGGGCGCCGCCACCGTCGCGAAACTCCAATTCGGGGGGACGAACTCTCTGTTCCGGCACCTGCCGGACGGGGAATTGCCCCCGGAGCCATCTCCACCGCCGTCTTCACCGCCATCTTCACCGCCATCGCTGCTTCCATGATGAGGAGGGAGTAATCCACCTCCGAGGCTGAGGGCTCCGCTGTAGCTATGTGGTTCATCTCTCTCCCATGTACCTCAATACAATAATCTCATGAGCTGCTTTACATGATTGAGATTCATATGAGTTTGTATCACAATTTATCTATGTGCTACTATAGCAAAGTTATTAAAGTAGTTCTATTCCTCCTGCACGTGTGTAAAGGTGACAGTGTGTGCACCGTGTTAGTACTTGGTTTATGCTATGATCATGATCTCTTGTAGATTGCGAAGTTAACTATTGCTATGATAATATTGATGTGATCTATTCCTCCTACATATGCATGAAGGTGACAGTGTGCATGCTATGTTAGTACTTGGTTTAGTCTTTTGATCTATCTTACACTATAAGGTTACTTAAATATGAACAAATTGTGGAGCTTGTTAACTCCGGCATTGAGGGTTCGTGTAATCCTACGCAATGCGTTCATCATCCAACAAAAGTGTAGAGTATGCATTTATCTATTCTGTTATGTGATCAATGTTGAGAGTGTCCACTAGTGAAAGTGTAATCCCTAGGCCTTGTTCCTAAATACTGCTGCGTTACTACTGCTTGTTTCTTGTTTCTTTGCGTTACTACTGCTGCAATACTACCACCATCAACTACACACCCGCAAGCTATTTTCTGGCACCGTTACTACTGCTCATATATATTCATACCACCTGTATTTCACTATCTCTTCGCCGAACTAGTGCACCTATTAGGTGTGTTGGGGACACAAGAGACTTCTTGCTTTGTGGTTGCAGGGTTGCATGAGAGGGATATCTTTGACCTCTTCCTCCCTGAGTTCGATAAACCTTGGGTGATCCACTTAAGGGAAAACTTGCTGCTGTTCTACAAACCTTTGCTCTTGGAGGCCCAACACTGTCTACAGGAAAGGAGGGGGAACGTAGACATCACCAGACGTAATAATGATGGTACAAATTCCATGGATGCAAGCATACATATCATACATCCTAAGAAAAGAAATACCCGACGATCCAGTTGAAGCAAGGCGAGTTATCAGACGTTCCAAAGCTTTTACTGTGGTCAAAGGGCAATTATACAAACGAAGTATTTCGGGAGTGTTACAAAGGTGCGTCACACCCGAAGAAGGAAGGCTAATTCTGAAGGATGTACACAAAGGAGTATGTGGTCATCACGCAAGCAGCCGAGCTATAGCAGCCAAGGTTTTCATAGCAGGATTTTATTGGTTGACAGCAATCGAGGATGCGAAAGACATAGTTCGTACTTGCCACGCGTGCTAGAGATTTGCCGCAAAACCTCATTCTCCGGCAGCAGAATTGATACCAATACCGTTGTCTTGGCCCTTTGCTCAGTGGGTTCTCGATATGGTGGGAAAACTACACAAAGCCTCGCCATAAGGATACGAGTACATGCTCGTCGCTGTCGACAAATTCACCAAGTGGATAGAAGCAAAACCAATAAATTCACCAGACGGAGCGTCTGCAATCAAGTTCGTGAAAAGTACCGTCTTTCGGTTTGGAGTACCTCATAGCATCGTCACGGACAATGGTAGTAATTTCACATCCAAGGAATTCAAGGCATATTGTGCAGAGGTAGGCATCAAACTACACTTTGCATCAGTTGCGCACTCGCAGACCAATGGTCAAGTCGAGAAAGCCAATGGTATCATTTGCAATGGTATCAAGAAGCGCCTGCTAGAACCATTGGAAAAAGCTCGACATACTTGGCCAGAGGAATTGCCCAGTGTGTTATGGAGTATTCGAACAACACCAAATACAGCGACACAGGAAACTCCGTTTTTCCTGGTCCATGGAGCTGAGGCAGTACTGCCGATAGAAATAGAGCATGATTCTCCGAGAGTAACGGAATATAACGAAGAAGCTTCAAGAAAAGCATTGGAGGATGATGTCAATGCACACGACGAAGCTCGAGACGAAGTGTTATCACGAGTCACTAAGTACCAGCAAGACCTGAAAAACTACCACAGTCGACGTTTGCGACCAAGATCCTTTCAGGTAGGCGACTTAGTTCTTTGGCTCAGACAAAAAAGCCATGAAAAACTCGAACCGCCATGGCTTGGCCCTTAAATCATCACAGAAGTAATCGAAGGAGGCGTATACAGGATAAAGGACAAGAAGACAGGGGTTGCCGAGCCAAATCCTTGGAACGTGGCGCAGCTCAGGCGTTTTTACGCTTGAAGTCGAAATATAGTCCCCTTTGTAAGCACACAATTTACTGAAACGCCCGCGAGTTTTCAGACGCACTCTTTTCCTTCCAGGGCACCGAGTGGGGCTGAAAGGTTTTTAATGAGGCTAGCTCGCGGTGCTGCATTATAGTAAAAGATATTGGTGATATACATCTTTTTCGTCGATAGGCTCGGGGGCTCATAACCCGCGGCAGCAAAATATATATGAACTCCCGCAAAATAGTAAATTCACTATGGCGTAAAAATAGCTCGAGCACCGGCCAACAAAAGGCTCGGGGGATTTGCAATATAGATTATATTTACAATACACATAACCTCATCATCAAGAAAATTTCGACAAATAAAAATAAATTTTCGGTTGCTACCTAGTATATCATCTATGTTTACACTTTCGTTGTGTACATCACCAGTTCTATGTTCAGCATAGCTACCTTTCACAAAGAATACAGCATCCATCCGAAGCAGTTCGTCCATCATCTCTTCTGCTATAGGGGTCACAGTGTCATTGATTTTGTCGATGTTCCTTTTCCTCTTCGCCTGCCTGGCCAGACACTTGGTGACAATTTGAGTCAGGTCTAACTTTGGGTAGCAGATTTGTATCATAATCATGGAAAATCTTGCCCCAGCAGATAGTTGAGCTCGAACAAATTCATGAATTCGAGGGGCATCTCGAAACTTCCCCATCAAAGCAGGAAGAGTTTCTGGTGTTTTGTTGCGTGGGAACATGGTACTATAAACTAAGGATAATGTCCATGTGCAGAAGTCGAGAAAATCGTGGACCTGACCCGCGCGATCTTGAAATCTGACGGTTTGGCGGGTATGCTCAGGTGTAACCCAGAAAATTGGAACCTCTTCGTCTCCATCTTCTTCACATCACCAACTTTCGCCCAGTCAATATCTTGTTGGCTGTCAGCAACCAAGGCGATGGTGCCTTCAACACCAATCTTCAAGCCTTCTTGTCGAAGACCGAGCCCAAGATCTTCTTGAGAATTGAAGCACTTGGCTAGAGCAGTAAAAGTCTCGGGTTCTTCTTTCTTCGCGAAGAAGTAGGGAAAAAGCCGGGACAGACCTGATCTAGCGTCAGCAAGGCCCTAGCGTGCCTCATCTCCGTGAATCTCAAGGAGGGAGAGCGCATTGAGCAGGCAATCACCTTCAGGATTTTCTAGATCAAAATCTTGCTGCGTTTTCCCTAAATGAGCAAACAGAAGCTTGTCAAAAAAGTGCGCCAGGAAAAATATGATGACCCGAAGAAATAGCAATGATCTGAGTACTTACTAACAAAACGTCGACTCTGTGACTCCAAGCGAGTGAGGATTTCTTTTTCACGAGCAGACTGCTGAGCTATGTTTTCGCTTAAAGAAATTTCCGCGCCGTGAAGTCTTTTTCGAAGATCTTCGACAGCGGCAACATTTGATTCAGCTTTCTTGCGAGCTTTTTCGCTTTGCTCCAATTTAAGAGCAAGAGCATCAGCACGTCTGTTAGCTTCCGCAAGAGTGTCTTGCAAAACAATCGACAGTAAAACTGTCATGACAAAATAATGAAGGAGAGTCTATTCAGCAGAAGAGGCAGGAAAAAAGTGCCTTCAAGGTTCTTAGCATGGTCACGGTACCCGATGAATTGGGTACCGAGACGGATAAATTCCTTCATCAAAGGCTGAAAAGAAGAAAACCAGAGCAAGAGAAATCAATATAGGAAGCAAAAGTTCGACAGCAACAAGCAAAAACCGCAGGAGAGTCGAAAGCATTGAAATGTTCGGAACATAAGGAACAGGGGAAAACTTACATCATCCATCGAAGGAGTCGTCGAACCACCAATTAACAGGGTAGGCTCCTTGACTGGCTCGACCCTAGTTCTCTTTGGTGAAGAGGCACGGGGGCTCGCAACTAGAGTTGGATGCTCTATATCTTGCTGAGGAGGCGAGGTTTCATCCCCATCAGGTTGAGCTTCGGAGACAACTAAAGTACGAGACGTACTCGTTCGAGCAGTCGCGTCAATAGGTGGATTTTCATCCTCGTCACCACTACAACAACATAGGCGACAATATAAGAAACAACATAGACAAAATATCGGGAGAAAACAACAAAAAGCAACAAGAACTTACGAGCTGACAAGGGCATCTTCATAAGGGTTGAAAGTTGTCCCTTCTTCATTAGGAACAACTTCTTCGGCAGGAGGTGCGCCGGTTTTGGAGGTGCCGGAATCGGCAACTTCGTCCCTTTTTATCTTGTTCCTTGGAGAAACAGCTGAGGGGAGGGAGTGTGTCGATGCGGTAGCCTCAGATTCAACTTCTTATTCAGAGGAGGCCGCGGATTTTTGAGAACCCGCGATTTCACTCTCAGGGCGAGAAGTACCCTGGTTGTCGTCAGTGAAAACAGCCCGTTCTTCGACTTCCCCACCTTCAGGAAGAGGAGGAAGAGAAGCTAGAACTGGATGATTCTACAAGGACAAGGTATGTCGACAAGAAGTTACGCAAGGGATGTTAGCAAAATAGTAGTCGACAAATATTTAAAAAGTCGAGAGGACAAAATAGTAGTCGAAAAAAATTACCTTGGGAAGGGCGTTGGTGCCACTATATGGCTCCACGCGGCAAGAGGATGGAATAGCATCTTTCTTGCTGAGCGACGAAATTTTTCGGATAAGCTTCTCCAAGTCCTTTACAAATAGGTCTTTGGAGAGCCTGTCGGCATCTTCTTCGCCAGCATACATCCAAAGGGGATTTTTGCGAGCTTGTAAAGGCTGCACCCTAATCCTAAGGAAATACGCTGTAATCTGGATACCCGACAATTCCTTGCCACGGGTGTTTTGAAGCTCGTGGATACGGGACATCAGTGCCTCTGTCGTAGTTTTTTCTTCTTCGGTGGCTTCCACGTCCCAGGATCGGCGGCGAAGAATCTTGGCACCTCCATCGAAAGGAGCTATGTTGTACTCCACCAAGTCAGAGCTTTCTTCGTGCACATAAAGCCATCTTTTGCGCCACCCTTGGACAGAGTCGGGGAATTTGACGTCAAAATACTCGATGTCAGGGCGAACGCAAATAACAACACCGCCTATGTTGTAGGCGATGTTGTGGGAGCCATTGCGGCGAAGGCAGAAGATACGCTTCCAGAGAGCCCAATTAGGATGGACTCCGAGGAAGCACTCGCATAGAGTAATGAAAATAGAGACATGAAGGATGGAATTGGGAGTCAGCTGATGCAGCTGCAACCCGTAAACAAAGAGAAGACCGCGGAGGAAATCATGAATGGGGGTAGAGAGGCCGCGGATAAGATGGTCAACAAAACTGACCCGATACTCGATAGGAGGCGATGGACAGCTTTCTTCGCTGGGGAAGCGCAGCGCGTCCTTCTTCTTCATTAACCCGAGCTTCTTCATCAGGTTGAGATCTTGATTGGAAATCTTGGATCTCTCCCACTCCGATCTTCCGCCTCCATCTTTGACTCAGGAGTGCTGTGCCTGGTGAGCCGTGCGCGTGGTGGCATCAACAATAGCGTAGGCGCGAGTGCGAGTGTGGTTGAGCTCAGGAAGTGTTGGGCGCAATGGGGGATTTTTGCAGAGGAGAGCAGAGGTGCGGCGCAAGCGTAAGGATGAATGGAGGAAGAAGAAGACTTTATAGGGAATTGGCGAATCGACGCACCGTTGGATAGAATGATTGTGAGATGGATGTTGTACACGTGGCTAAGGGGTAAAAGTGTATTTGGACTGTGAACGAACGAAACAGGCGCAACAGTGCGTGTGCCAGAAAAAGCGGAGGACGTGTGTCCCCCACTTGCACGACGTGTCAAATTGATGAGGGTTTTGGGCCCGCAAGACAGAGAGAGAGCAGTGCTCGCGTCTTCCCGATACAGTGATCGTGGCTATCGTCAGTAATGATGTCACCTTGCCAAGAGAAAATTTCGGCTGTGAAGATAAATGAAATTGGCGACTGTAAAAGATTATTGACTATCTCGAGAGCCTTTGATCAAATACAAGTTTTTGATCAAATGCTTGGGGGCTACTCTGGAAAAAAGAAAAAACTCGAGTATGACAAAATAGAAATGGCGAGAGCCTATGATCAAAAGCAAGCATTTGTTCATAGCCTCGGGGGCTACTCCCATCGGGAGCGCTGGTCGCGCACCCGATAGAAATGAAAAGCTCGAGAAAGAATGACAATACAGCAACATGAGGCGTTAAAGTGTTGAGCCTACAACCAAGTACAAGTCCTTGGATGTAGCCTCGGGGGCTACTCCCATCAGGAACGCTGTTCGCGTGCCCGATGAAATTATAAAAAGTATAGTGAGCATATTTCGAGTTATACAAATAACTCTACATATACTCCCATCGGGAAAACAAGATAAGTCATCCGTTGACTCAATAAAATGTGCTATTCCAATAGCCGAAAAAGCACTCGACAATATATTCTTAGAGCGCCAAAGCTGCGAATAATCTCTGAATGCCGCAAAACTTTGCGAAGGTAAGACCCCAGATCAGTTCTGAGCGGCGTGGCACCGTCTCTGACGTCAGTCTGCTACTTTTTTCCGTATCAACAAATACAAAGAAAAATCCTAACGGACGTGTTAGGTACCCGATAAAACATGACTGGGACTTGACAGATGGTAAGACCTTAAGCGGCACCTGTCGAGTTAACACCAGTATCCCGAGATCATGTCCAGGGACGTGATCTTGAAGTAGGTTTTTGCGGATTGCCACTGGAGCAGTTAACTAGTACCTGATCCGTCAGATTAACTAGCCCCAACTACCATTATCCCTGTACAATATATAATTGCGCATCCAAAGATGTGTGATAAGCTTGGCAGAGTTATTGGATGATTATAAAGTTGGAGATTTTCCCTGATTCTTCGATTCAAGCAAAATCTCGGGGGCTACTGACATAGGCATCCCCAATGGGCCTGTCAAAGATGGTACCCGGGGTTTACCGAAGGCCCATGAGTCGAAGAATATGAAGTTTGGAAGCCCAAGTTAGTACTAAGGAAAGTTAGAGTTGTCTTAGGAAATATAAACCTGTAATTCTACGGGACGGGTTAGAAATCCTCCTGGACTCTGTAACTTGTGTATTACGAATCCCTCGGCTCCGCCTCCTATATAAGGGGGAGTCGAGGGACAAAGAAAGGATCGACTCATTGTTTCACGCAACCCTAGTTTTCATAATCGTCGAGTACTTTTCGGCTGAAACCTTCGAGATCTACTTGCCCTCTACTTCCGACTAAACCCTAGTCTACAATCTGTAGGCATTTATAAGTTAATCCCTTGTCACCTGGCTCCTCCGACTCCGCCCTTTCGCCTATATATATTGTCCGTCGTGAAAACCCTAACACAGGAGACGATATTCCACGAAGAGTTCCGTAGCCGCCGCCATCGCGAAGACAAGTTTCGGGGGACAGAATCTCTGTTCCGGCACGCCGCCGGGACGAGGAAGTGCCCCCGGGAGACTTCTCCATCCACGCCACCGCCTCCATCATGCTCCGTGAGTAGTTCCCCCATGGACTACGGGTTCTAGCAGTAGCTAGTTGGTACTCTCTCTCTCATGTACTTCAATACAATGATCTCATGAGCTGCCTTACATGCTTGAGATCCATCTGATGTAATCGGTGTTGTGTTTGTTGGGATCTGATGAATTGTTACATTATGATCAGTCTTCTATAAAGTTTGTGAAGTTATTGTTGCTGCAATCTTGTTGTGCTTAATGCTTGTCACTAGTGCACGAGTGGCATGATCTTAGATTTAAGCTCTATAATTATTGCTTAGATTGTATCTACAAGTTGTTTGCACATGTCTATGTCCGGAACCCGAGGCCCCAGAGTGACAGCAACTGGGATAACTGGAGGGGATGGCTTAGATATGAGGATCACATGTTTTCACCAAGTGTTAATGCTTTGCTCCGGTGCTCTATTAAAAGGAGTACCTTAATTACCAGTAGTTTCCCTAGAGGCCCGGCTGCCACCGGTTGGTAGGACAAAAGATGTTACGCAAGTTTCTCATTGAGAGCACGCATGACTATATATGGAAAACATGCCTACATGATTAATAAACTGATGTTCTGTATTAATGCTATAATAATTATGTCAATTGCCCAACTGTAATTTGTTCACCCAACACTTGTTATTGGAGAGTTACCACTAGTGTAGATAGCTGGGAACCCCGGTCCATCTTTCATCATCAAATACTCACTCGGTCCTATATGCCATTAGAAGTAGTATCAACTATTTTCTGGTGCCATTGCCTCTGTGTTACTGCTACTGCTGCTGTGTTACTATTACTATTGCTCTCATATTACTGCCGCTTTTACATCACCCCTGTTTACTAGTGCTTTTCCAGGTGTAACTGAATTGACAACTCAGTTGTTAAGGCTTATAAGTATTCTTTGTCTCCCCTTGTGTCGAATCAATAAATTTGGGTTTTACTTCCCTCGAAGATTGTTGCGATCCCCTATACTTGTGGGTTATCACTTCCCGCATATTCTCCAACAGTATCCACCAAGCGAGATATCGTCAGTTGGATGGTTTATTGATGGCAAGAACTTCGAGAACAAGTATTCATGTGCTTTGATGAAAACATAATATCTCTTATCATGCAAGATCGACGCGCCTACGTCATGCGCTTGCTGAAGATGTGGTGGCTCGAACCTCGTATTTGGTGATGGATATCTCAATAATAATAACCTAAGGTTGGACTCATCATCCTCGGTGCATGTGCGAAGATTGTTGTTGAAGGCTTTGCGTAGGAGTTGTGCACATTTTGCTTGTGTCGGCCAATTGTCATGCATTTGTGGAACACTTATTGTACTGAGGCAGACATCCTCGTGTTTCTTCTTTTCTGATCGACTTGTTCAACACTGTTGCCTGATTGTACCCAAATCTTTTAAATAATAAACAATATATGAATGTGTATATCAAGCTTTAAAAAGTCAAGGTATTTATGTCCACCTCCATTTAAAAATGACTATCCACCCCTGTTTACTTCTATCCTCGACTCCTCATCTACCTTTTCTCCAGAAATATGCATGCCTTCTCCTCAGGATCTATGGGTGTCCGACCCCTCCGCATCTCTTCTTCGGAAGTGGAAGATATCGAGGCGAGCGAGGGTCCCTTCCCTGTATAGGTATAGTGCATGAGTAGGTATCTATGGAACATAAACTGAGTGAATAGCGAGTTTTGTTATTCCTGCAGGACAGGTACAACCGCAACTGCCCAAGGGTTCCATAGTTCTATTGGAAAATTCCCTTTTGATGTAAGTGGAAGGATCTTATGATTTTTTACTAGAAATTGTGGTGTTTGCTTCGGTCAATGCGGAGGTTGCGTTGTTCTTCGTCTTCTCCGAGCAACAATCGAAGACTCTCCCTCTATTACTTTGTTTCTATCCATGTTGGATGAAAGCGGTTTGTGATGTATCTAGGACATACAATCGATGCTTTTTCCCGTGGTGGCTGGAAGAATAAATAGAGAACAGAGCCCCTCTCTGTTGGCAATGCATGTGAAGGATTTTGTAAAATACACGGTTGTTGATGTAAGAAATCAAGGCGGTACCAAAATTTTTTTACATGGAGCGGGAGAAGAGGCTAGTATGGACCCCATTGCAATCTAGCTTCTCAGTTTGGGGTCCTCAATGTAAAATGCATACTGGTATATTATTTTATTTTTCTTTGGGGTCCTGTGTTGAGTTGTATGAATGGCCTATTCGGAATCTAACAAGGGATCCTTGAGACCCGTCTTCTGTTAAAACAAAATACGGTAAACACTAGCATTAGTCGGTTGTAGCTAACAAAATATGGTAAACACTAGCATTAGTCGGTTGTAGCTACAACGGTTCACTACAAGAAATATGCTAACTAATGACCTTTATCTTAAGGACCATGATAGTCTTGGTCATATATTTACAACCATCTCCGGCCAATTGGTCAGAAGCCATATGGGAGAGTACAATCCCTGTAGCATTATGACCTTCTCTATCAGGAAGGACATAATTTGCCTAGACCAGTTGGTCATAACATGTATAAAAGTAATCCACGACCTTCATTCCAGACTATTGCAACCAATTTAATTGGTCATTACCGCATGATCCTAATAATGTCTTAAATTGTAATGTGTTGCCATGACTAAGCAGACACCTCAGCAATCTCGCCTATGTGTCTTTTTTGCTTACGTGTCACCATATAGACTTGCTTTGAACCCACTGACATGTGGGACCCTATTGACAGGCTATATCTACTTATTGGGCCAATATTTTTTTCCACTGATTATTTTCTGGGTTGACATTATCCTCAACCGAATGGGCCAGCCCATACATGACAGCATAGGGAGGGTGGAATGGGCCAGCCCACGACGTGACAGCACGGGGATTTTATTTCGCAAAAATATGTGCGTGGAGCGGGGACTCGAACCAACGACCTGGCGCATGGTGCTGTGTAGTCCTACCACTGCGACATAAAGGTGTGTTTGATGTTTACACGTAAGGTAGGGATAATATAGGTTCTTTCTAGATTGCCTTCTAACATGTAGGGTTCCTGTGACATGTAACGAGGAGAAAGAAATTCGAATCCCCATCTCAGACCCACGACCCACGACCGGCGGGGGCGGCGGGCGTTGCATCGGGCGGCGGTGGGAGTGGCATCGACTCGCTCGAGATCTCGCCCCGACTTCAAATCCATTTTCCGCCGCCCAACCTCAGCGACAGCGCACACATCGGAGGTCGGCCGCCGCTCCAATCCGCGGATACACGACATCTCCCTCCCTCCCTCTCCTCATCGCCATTGCCGCTGCGCTCCTCAAGGTGCTCTGCTGCTCGTCCACTTCTCCCCAATGCTTCCGGTCAGCCTGGTTTCCACCTCTTCTGATTCTGCTGCTCGCTTTGATGCTGCAGGGCCTTCAGCGGCGGGAGGAGTTCCCACGCCATCCGGCAGCCGCTCGCTTGCTTGATTCCGCCTGCCTTCGTGCATGCAGGCCGGCTCCCGCCGTGCCGGAGGTAACTGATTTCGCCTCCTCCTATATACGTGCTCTACTAGTTTTAGTTCGGCAGATTCTGTTTCCAGTTCGTGTTCGCGCAATAATCCGCCGGTTTTATCCTCCGCATTATGTTCGTCAATCGATTCCGAGGTTTCAGAGGCAGTTACATGCTCCTGGACATGAAAAAAATGTGATTTAGTTTAGTGGTTCTGCAGCTACATGCGGGGCAGTGAAGACAATGTATATGTGCTTTAGTTTAGTGGTTCTAAACATCAGACTCACAAATTTATATGCTCAAGACAATGTATATGTGATTTAATTTAGTGGTTCTGCAATTACATGCTTAATTCTGCAGTTACATGCTCCCCGTACCTGTCAGGTTTCTTCACTGCCCCGTTGTTTAGATTTCAGCCCATGTTCTTTAGTTTAGTGGCCTAGCTAGCTTGTTTGGTAGGAGTGATACGTCTCCAACGTATCGATAATTTCTTATGTTCCATGCCACATTATTGATGATATCTACATGTTTTATGCATACTTTATGTCATATTTATGCATTTTCCGGAACTAACCTATTGACGAGATGCCGAAGTGCCAGTTCCTGTTTTCTGCTGTTTTTGGTTTCAGAAATCCTAGTAAGGAAATATTCTCGGAATTGGACGAAATCAACGCCCAGAATCTTAAAATCCCACAAAGCTTCCAGAATACTCGAGAGCCGCCAGAGGGGGGCCACAGGCCCACCAGACCATAGGCTGGCGCGGCCAAGGGGGG
Source organism: Lolium perenne (assembly GCF_019359855.2). Lineage (NCBI taxonomy): Eukaryota > Viridiplantae > Streptophyta > Magnoliopsida > Poales > Poaceae > Lolium > Lolium perenne. The sequence goes on along the minus strand of NC_067244.2, from coordinate 113,168,895 downwards.
CTCGCGCCCCCCTATGGTGTCGTCGCCTCGTTGCCCCTCCGACTCCGCCTCTTCGCCTATTTAATCGTCCTTGACCTAAAACCTCGACCCCGTTCGATGAAACCAGAGAAAACCATCCAGAGCCGCCGCCATCGCGAAACTCTAATTCGGGGGACAGAAGTCTTTGTTCCGGCACGCCGCCGGGACGGGGAATTGCCCCCGGAGCCATCTCCACCGCCGTCTCCACCGCCATCTTCACCGCCATCGCTGTCTCCATGATGAGGAGGGAGTAATTCACCACCGGGGCTGAGGGCTCCGCTGTAGCTATGTGGTTCATCTCTCTCTTTATGTGATCTAGTTGAATATCATCTATGTGCTACTCTAGTGATGTTATTAAAGTAGTCTATTCCTCCTCCATGATGTAATGTTGGCAGTGTGTGCATCATGAAGTACTTGGTTTATGCTATGATTGTGATCTCTTGTAGATTATGAAGTTAACTATTACTATGATGGTATTGATGCGATCTATTCCTCCTTTCATAGTGTGATGGTAGAAGTGTGCATGCTATGTTAGTACTTGGTTTGGTTGTGTTGATCTATCTTGCACTCTAAGGTTATTTAAATATGAACATTGAATATTGTGGAGCTTGTTAACTCCGGCATTGAGGGTTCGTGTAATCCTACACAATGGTGTTCATCATCCAACAAGAGGATGTAGAGTAGTCCTATTATGTGATCATTGTTGAGAGTGTCCACTAGTGAAAGCAGGATCCCTGGGCCTTGCTTCCAAGCATCGAATCTCCGTTTGTTTACTGTTTTGTTACATGTTTACTCGCTGCCATATTTTATTCAGATTGCTACTATCACTCATACTTATCCATATTACTTGTATCTCACTATCTCTTCGCCGAACTAGTGCACCTATACATCTGACAAGTGTATTAGGTGTGTTGGGGACACAAGAGACTTCTTGCTTTGTGGTTGCAGGGTTGCTTGAGAGGGATATCTTTGATCTCTTCCTCCCTGATATCGATAAACCTTGGGTGATCCACTTAAGGGAAACTTGCTGTTGTTCTACGACCCTCTGCTGTTGGAGGCCCAACACTGTCTACAAGAATAGAAGCTCCCGTAGACATCAAGCACTTTTCTGGCGCCGTTGCTGGGGAGGAAAGGTAAAAGGCACTCATACTCCGGTTCCGGAGTAAGCATTTCTTTTCTGGCGCCATTGTGTTTGTGCTCGAAGCTATTTCCTTTAGATCCTGCAATTGCATCTTTTTGTTTCTTGTTTTACACTAGTTAGGCATAATGGACAACAATGAGCTTCTTATTTTATTTCCTGAGATAAGACATGAATTGTGTGATGCGAAAATTAAAGAACCTATGGAGCCTCAATTGCATGCTAGTAGCAATGTTATTAGTATGAACGCAATCACTGCTAATGCTATGGATAAGTCTAAGCTTGGGGAAGCTAGTTTATATAAAAATAATCTTTTTTGCTCCTCAGCTTTGGAAGAAATTTTTTGCTCTGATAATGCTTTATCTCCCATATGCGATAACTCTAATGATGCTTCTGATATTTTAAATCCACCTACTGAAAGTATTCCATATAAAATACCCACGAAAATTATTGAACGTGTTATGGATAACCGCTATGAAGGGGATGGAACTGTCCATCCTGGAGATCATTTACTGTTTTTTCATGAATTATGCGGGTTATTCAAGTGTGCAGGTATCTCTATGGATGAAGTGAGGAAGAAGCTATTCTCTATTTCGTTGTCTGGTAAAGCAGCGCATTGGTATAAATTGTTGAAGAATAGTCATTCTCTTGGTTGGGAGGAAATTGCATCTCTCTTTTATTCTAAATTTTATCCTCCCCATGAAGTGCATATTGATAGGAATTATATTTATAACTTTTATCCTCGTGATGGAGAGAGTATTTCTCAAGCGTGGGGGAGATTGAAGTCACTAATGCTCAAATGTCCCATTCATAAGCTCCCCCGTAATGTTATTGTTAACAATTTTTATGCGAGACTTTCAGGACAACACAAGGACTATCTGGATGCCTGTTCGGAGGGATCTTTCACAAGCAAGGAGGTTGAAGCTAGGTGGGATCTTCTTGATCGGATTGAGGACAACGCTGAAGGATGGGAGAACAACAAAGGTAAAGAGTTAGGTATAAATTATGATTATGAATGCATTGAAGCTTTTATGGATACTGGTAAATTCCGAAATATGAGTGCTACCTATGGTCTTGACTCTCAAGTTGCTGCAAATCTTTATAAAGCCTTTGCTTCTCATTTTGAATTGCCTAAGAAGAATTTTGATAAGTATCATGAACCTTTTAAAGAGGCTTGCATGAAGAATGAAATTGTTTTTAATGATTGCAATAAGCATGCTCAAACTCCTAAGAATGCTATTTCCTATAAGCATGTTAATTTTTGTGGAATGCATAGACCTTGTGGAATTAATCAAATCAAAGATGAATATTGTATCCATCATATTAATGAAAAAACTAGACAGTGGTTTAGGGCTCTAGATGATCTTGGTAAAAAAGTTTGTGCCCTCTATCCTTTTATTTGTGAACTTTGCCATAGAGTGGGACATTTTAATTTTCAATGCTCCTCCAATGATAATTTGAACCCCATGAGTGCTACAAATTGGTATTGTGATTATGAAGTTACCCCTAATCAACATGATGAACTTACTTTATTTTTGTGGTGTGAAGAGCTCTCAAGAAAAATCTCTTTGTTACATATGAGTGATCTTGATATTGATGACGTCCTGCATGGGTGTTTTTCTTATTGCATTGATAATAGCCATACAAATACTTACATACAAAATATTTTAGAAGATGACACCTTGCCAAAATATGATAGGACCGCTGTGTGTTTTGAACTAATTAATGAAAAGGAGGAATCCTCCCAATTTTCTTCTATTGTTTCTGAAAGTAAATCAGGTTATGCGGACAAGCCACCCTTCAAGCCTCTTCCTCCTAAAGAAGGGAACGAGGAGAAGGAAGAGAAGAAGAAGAAGAAGAAGAAGGGAACGAAGAAGAAGAAGGAGAATAAAAAGAAAGAGGTAACGGCATATCCCCGCGTGAATGAGATAACGCTAGGTAACCGTAAGTATGTTGCTCCTAATGATTATTATGATAATGAATCTGAATACGATGATCTTCCTATGCTCTTTACATACATTAGTGATCATGATTTGAATGAGCACACTACTTTTGATATTGCAAATCTCTGGGAAACTAATTCTGAAAATGATGATGATAATAATTGCTATAGTATCAGTGCTATCCATGCTTCCTCCCATAATGATATAGAAAGCTCTAAGCTTGGGGAGGAGGTGTTTGAAAATCCTTTTGCTACTGATCATTATGTGGTTTGATGCATCTCCTTCTAATAACAATGATGGTATGGTCACAGATAAACCGACTGTGAAAGATAACTATTCTATTTCTTATGATGACACTGTGCCTCCGACCTTTGATGATTATTATAAAGAATGCTATGATATAGGTTATAACTACCCTTATGAAACTTGTCATAGTTATGATTGGATTGCCAAAAACAATTCCCTTAATATGCAACTTGTTTACCATATTCAAATTCTTGATAATAATCTTGCTCCAATTACTACTAATGAGGAGAACTCTTCTTATGCCAAAATTAATGATACTTCTATGCATATGAACCATGATAAGAATGTTTTAAGTGATGGGTATATTGTGGATTTCATCAATGATGCTACTGAAAGCTATTATGAGAGAGGGAAACATGGTTATAGGCATCTTAATAATATTAAGTTTCCCCTCTTTATGTTGAGAATCTTGAAGTTACTCGTGTTTTATCCTCTTATGCTTGTCACTTTGTTCTTCATGAATTCATTTGTGTACAAGATTACTTTTCATAGGAAGTATGTTAGGCTTAAATTTGTTTTGAATTTGCCTCTTGATGCTCTCTTTTGCTTCAAATACTATTTCTTGCGAGTGCATCATTAAAACTATTGAGCCCATCTTAATGGCTATAAAGAAAGAACTTCTTGGGAGATAACCCATGTGTTTATTTTGCTACAGTAACTTTGTTTTATATTTGTGTTTTGGAAGTTGTCACTCCTGTAGCAACCTCTCCTTATCTTAGTTTTGTTGCATTGTTGTGCCAAGTAAAGTCTTTGATAGCAAGGTTGATACTAGATTTGGATTACTGCGCAGAAACAGATTTCTGTCTGTCACGAATCTGGGCAAAACTCTCTGTAGGTAACTCAGAAAATTATGCCAATTTACGTGAGTGATCCTCAGATATGTACGCAACTTTCATTCAATTTGAGAATTTTCATTTGAGCAAGTCTGGTGCCTCAATAAAATTCATCTTTACGGACTGTTCTGTTTTGACAGATTCTGCCTTTTATTTCGCATTGCTTCTTTTGCTATGTGGGATGGATTTCATTGTTCCATTGACTTCCAGTAGCTTTGGGAAATGTCCAGAAGTGTTAAGAATGATTGTGTCACCTCTGAACATGTGGATTTTTGATTATGCACTAACCCTCTAATGAGTTTGTTTCGAGTTTGGTGTGGAGGAAGTTTTCAAGGGTCAAGAGAGGAGGATGATATACTATGATCAAGAAGAGTGAAAGCTCTAAGCTTGGGGATGCCCCAGTGGTTCATCCCTGCATATTTCTAGAAGACTCAAGCGTCTAAGCTTGGGGATGCCCAAGGCATCCTCTTCTTCATCGACAAATTATCAGGTTCCTTCTCTTGAAACTATATTTTTATTCGGTCACATCTTATGTACTTTACTTGGAGCGTCTGTTTGTTTTTATTTTTTTCTTTGTTTGAATAAATGCTTGTGTGGGAGAGAGACACGCTCCGCTGTTGCATATGGACAAGTATGTCCTTAGGCTTTACTCATAGTATTCATGGCGAAGTTTCTTCTTCGTTAAATTGTTATATGGTTGGAATTGGAAAATGCTACATGTAGTAATTGGTAAAATGTTTTGGATAATGTGATACTTGGCAATTGTTGTGCTCATGTTTAAGCTCTTGCATCATATACTTTGCACCTATTAATGAAAAAATACATAGAGCTTGCTAAATTTGGTTTGCATAATTGGTCTCTCTAAGGTCTAGATAATTTCTAGTAAAGAGTTTGAACAACAAGGAAGACGGTGTAGAGTCTTATAATGTTTACAATATGTCTTTTATGTGAGTTTTGCTGCACCGGTTCATCCTTGTGTTTGTTTCAAACAACCTTGCTAGCCTAAACCTTTTATCGAGAGGGAATACTTCTCATGCATCCAAAATCCTTGAGCCAACCACTATGCCATTTGTGTCCACCATACCTACCTACTACATGGTATTTCTCCGCCATTCCAAAGTAAATTTCTTGAGTGCTACCTTTAAAATTTCTATCCTCTACCTTTGCAATATATAGCTCATGGGACAAATAGCCTAAAAACTATTGTGGTATTGAATATGTACTTATGCACTTTATCTCTTATTAAGTTGCTTGTTGAGCGATAACCATGTTCCTGGGGACGCCATCAACTACTCTTTGTTGAATATCATGTGAGTTGCTATGCATGTCCGTCTTGTCTGAAGTAAGGGAGATTTACCGCTAGAATGGTTAGAGCATGCATAATGTTAGAGAAGAACATTGGGCCGCTAACTAAAGCCATGAATCATGGTGGAAGTTTCAGTTTTGGACATATATCCTCAATCTCATACGAGAAAATTAATTGTTGTTGAATGCTTAAGCATTAAAGAGGAGTCCATTATCTGTTGTCTATGCTGTCCCGGTATGGATGTCTAAGTTGAGAATAATCAAAAGCGAGAAATCCAATGCGAGCTTTCTCCTTGGACCTTTGTACAGGCGGCATAGAGGTACCCCTTTGTGACACTTGGTTAAAACATATGTATTGCAATGATAATCCAGGTAATCTGAGCTAATTAGGACAAGGTGCGGGCACTATTAGTATACTATGCATGAGGCTTGCAACTTGTAAGATATAATTTACATAACACATATGCTTTATTACTACCGTTGACAAAATTGTTTCTTGTTTTCAAAACCAAAGCTCTAGCACAAATATAGCAATCGATGCTTCCCTCTGCGAAGGGCCTTTCTTTTACTTTTTATGTTGAGTCAGTTCACCTATTTCTCTCCACCTCAAGAAGCAAACACTTGTGTGAACTGTGTATTGATTCCTACATACTTGCATATTGCACTTATTATATTACTTTGCATTGACAACTATCCATGAGATATACATGTTACAAGTTGAAAGCAACCGCTGAAACTTAATCTTCCTTTGTGTTGCTTCAATACTTCTACTTTGAATTATTGCTTTATGAGTTAACTCTTATGCAAGACTTATTGATGCTTGTCTTGAAAGTACTATTCATGAAAAGTCTTTGCTATATGATTCATTTGTTTACTCATTGCATTACCATTGCTTTGATCGCTGCATTCATTACATGTGCTTACAATAGTATGATCAAGATTATGATGGCATGTCACTCCAGAAATTATCTTTGTTATCGTTTACCTACTCGGGACGAGCAGGAACTAAGCTTGGGGATGCTGATACGTCTCCGACGTATCGATAATTTCTTATGTTCCATGCCACATTATTGATGATATCTACATGTTTTATGCATACTTTATGTCATATTTATGCAATTTCTGGAACTAACCTATTGACGAGATGCCGAAGTGCCAGTTCCTGTTTTCTGCTGTTTTTGGTTTCAGAAATCCTAGTAAGGAAATATTCTCGGAATTGGACGAAATCAACGCCCAGAATCTTAAAATCCCACGAAGCTTCCAGAATACTCGAGAGCCGCCAGAGGGGGGCCACAGGCCCACCAGACCATAGGCTGGCGCGGCCAAGGGGGGGCCCGCGCCCCCCTATGGTGTCGTCGCCTCGTTGCCCCTCCGACTCCACCTCTTCGCCTATTTAATTGTCCTTGACCTAAAACCTCAACCCCGTTCGACGAAACCAGAGAAAACCATCCAGAGCCGCCAACATCGCGAAACTCCAACTCGGGGGACAGAAGTCTCTGTTCCGGCACGCCGCCGGGACGGGGAATTGCCCCCGGAGCCATCTCCACCGCCGTCTCCACCGCCATCTTCACCGACATCGCTGTCTCCATGATGAGGAGGGAGTAATTCACCCCCGGGGCTGAGGGCTCCGCTGTAGCTATGTGGTTCATCTCTCTCTTTATGTGATCTAGTTGAATATCATCTATGTGCTACTCTAGTGATGTTATTAAAGTAGTCTATTCCTCCTCCATGATGTAATGTTGGCAGTGTGTGCATCATGAAGTACTTGGTTTATGCTATGATTGTGATCTCTTGTAGATTATGAAGTTAACTATTACTATGATGGTATTGATGCGATCTATTCCTCCTTTCATAGTGTGATGGTAGAAGTGTGCATGCTATGTTAGTAATTGGTTTGGTTGAATTGATCTATCTTGCACTCTAAGGTTATTTAAATATGAACATTGAATATTGTGGAGCTTGTTAACTCCGGCATTGAGGGTTCGTGTAATCCTACACAATGGTGTTCATCATCCAACAAGAGGGTGTAGAGTAGTCCTATTATGTGATCATTGTTGAGAGTGTCCACTAGTGAAAGCAGGATCCCTGGGCCTTGCTTCCAAGCATCGAATCTCCGTTTGTTTACTGTTTTGTTACATGTTTACTCGCTGCCATATTTTATTCAGATTGCTATTATCACTCATACTTATCCATATTACTTGTATCTCACTATCTCTTCGCCGAACTAGTGCACCTATACATCTGACAAGTGTATTAGGTGTGTTGGGGACACAAGAGACTTCTTGCTTTGTGGTTGCAGGGTTGCTTGAGAGGGATATCTTTGATCTCTTCCTCCCTGAGATCGATAAACCTTGGGTGATCCACTTAAGGGAAACTTGCTGCTGTTCTACGACCCTCTGCTCTTGGAGGCCCAACACTGTCTACAAGAATAGAAGCTCCCGTAGACATCAAGGAGCTGCAGGTTATTTTGGGAAGTTGCATAGATGAATCATACTCATGTTTGCTGGTTGTGGTGCCAGTCTGTGAGCAAAATTATACTACCATGTCAGTGCAAGCTTAGCTACGGAATTTTCTGGTTTGGTTTGATTCTTAGTATCTTCGATTGAATCCTAACAATTTTCTGGTCCTTTGCATGCAGATGGATAGAAGCTGGATTACAAAAGGAGTTAGAAGGCTTCCCTATGAACACCTAAGGGGAGTGGATGAGTTCATAGTGTTTGCTCGCAGAAATGTTGTGGGGGTTGCTGAAATTATTTGCCCTTGCCCTAGCTATAATAACCGTACTCGACAAACTCTACAAGATGTACAGTCTCATCTGCTGTTGCGTGGGATGGCAGCCACCTACGATAGGTGGATCCATCATGGGGAGCCTTTACATGCTGAACCTGGAGCTGAACCTGGACATCAACCTGATGCACACTATGCTGATGAAGGCGGCGAGCTTCTAGAAGATGATCATGTTCTCCTAGAGAATTCTTTTAATTTGGTGGAGGAGGATGGGGATGAGGATGACAGAATCCCTGACCTATTTAAGGATCTCTACGAGTCTGAACCACAAGGTGATGGACATAATACAATCTATGCCGAGCTAATAGAGGAAGCGAAGCGGTCAGCTAGTGATGGTGGGACAATGTCCAGATTTGCTTTCACCGTGAAGTTACTCCATGTCAAGTCCTTCTACCGGATGAGCAACCCCGCCTTGAACGGAATACTCCATCTCTTGGCCATCCAATACCCCAAAAGCTCAATTCCCAAAAATTACGATGAAGCATTGAGTATCATCGGCAGATTGGGGCTTGGTTATGAATCAATCCATGTCTACTCAAGCAACTGTGTCTTGTTTTGGAAGACGTATGCCAAGCTTCACAAGTGCCCTAAATGTGATGCCTCTAGGTGGAAAGATGGGGATGGCAGGAAGCAGATACCGGAGAAGGTATTGAGGTACTTTCCAATTATTCCCTGGCTGCAAAGGATGTTTATTTCAAAGAAACAATCTGAAGAAAAGAAATGTTACAAGCTGAAGCGGAAACCTGTGACTGATGAGCTTAGCCATCCAGCGGACGGAAAGGCATGGAAATACTTTGACAGTCAATATAAATACTTTGCCGCCGATGCGAGGAACATAAGACTCGGCCTTGCCACAGATGGCTTTAACCCCTTTGGCATGAGCAGGAAGTACAACATGTGGCCAGTATTCATCGTGTCGTACAACCTGCCACCATGGGCATGTATGGATCAGTCCAACTTCATGATGGCTTTGGTGATCCCGGGTCCAGATTCTCCAGGAAAGGATTTTGATATCTTTATGGAGCCCTTCGTTGAAGATTTGTTCAAACTATGGAATGCTGTGCAGACCTATGATGCCCCGAGTCCCGATAAGTTCAATCTGCTTGCTGCGGTTATATGGTGCATCCATGATTTCCCGGCGCTGCACACTTTGTCGGGTAGGCTCACGGCTAGTTATCAAGCATGTGTGCATTGTGACAAGGACCCGTGCTCCGAGAGAATAAGACACAAGTTATGCTGGATAGGGAACCACCGTTTTCTTCCTCGGAACCATCGTTGGTGAAAAAGCAAAGAGTTCAATGGCGATACTGAAACACGTGACCCTCCGGCGGAGTTTACTAAAGAAGAACTCAAGCAGCAACTTGACAAGGTGAAAGATGTCAGGCCGGGAAAGAATCAAAAGAAAAGGAAGCGGGAGGAAGGTCAATGTTGGGACCGGAAGTCTATTCTGTTGGACCTCCCATACTGGGCAGATCTGAAGTTGAGGCACGATCTGGATGTAATGCACACCGAGAAAAACATATGTGACAATCTGCTTGGGACATTTATGAACATCGACGGGAAGTCAAAGGACACGCTTAACTCAAGGCTTGATTTGGAAGATATGGGCATAAGGGAAGCTCTGCACCTACGGCCTGTTGATGGGGGAAAGTCATTTGAGATGCCGGAAGCATGGTTTACAATGACTAAAGAAGAAAATATTGCATTCGGTGAGTTTATAAGAGCGGTGAGGTTTCGAGATGGGTATGCCGCTAACCTAGCAAAGTGTGTGTCTCCCGATGGATGCAAGCTCCAAGGGCTAAAAACCCATGATTGCCATATCCTCCTCCAAAGGATCTTACCGGCAGGACTCCGTGGAATAATGGATAAATAAATATATGAAGCGGTCGCTGAGTTGGGAAATTTCTTTAAAGAGTTGTGCTCCAAAACACCGAAGCTGTCTATTCTTGAAAGACTCGAAAAAGAAATCCCAATTATCATGTGCAAACTTGAAAAGATCTTTCCACCAGCCTTCTTCACCGTGATGGTTCATTTGGCGGTTCATTTACCCAAAGAGGCAATTCTTAGAGGCCCCGTACAGTACGGCTGGATGTATCCCGTGGAAAGAAGGATGCTTACATTTAAGTGCTATGTGCGAAACACGGCTAGACCCGAGGGGTCGATTGCTGAGGCATATGTTGTTGACAAGTGTCTGACTTTTTTCTCTCGGTACTTCTATGATCTGGAAACGAGATTTAATCGGCCGTGCAGAAATATAGAGCGGGATGATTCGCATAGTGGTGATGTATCGGTTTTCATCCATGGTGTCAAATTTCTTGGAGGGTCACAATACTTGGAGGCAGAGGATAACTACGAGAAGATGCATTGGTATGCAGTGAGAAGTTGCCAAGAGGTCCTACCGTATATCGATTATGTCATCTCTCTTGTGCACTCGTATTTTTTCTTGGGCTGGAAGAAACCAATATTTTAATTAACAATATACATATTTGTTGGCATTGCAGGTTGTGCAAGAAGGAACTGGAGGAGCAAGATAGCCGCACCAATGTTGACAAGTACGTGGCTTGCGAAGGGATTTGCTTGATGGTTTAAGAAACATGTGAGTATTTGCTACTGGTCTCCCTGCGTTAGTATCAATGTTTAGGAAGGCTAGGGCTAGGACAATGATGAGGAACAACAGCATGTTCCAATCCCTTGGTCTCCATGCGCTAGTATCAATGTTTAGGAAGGCTGGTGGTAAAGAAGGTAGTGCAACTACTGTTGCCTCCTCTGCATCAGCCATAACATAAGCTGAAAGCTCAAACTACGATCCTAGAGATGAGGAAGTCATTGACGAAGAAGTCGATGACAATATAGTGGACAAGACTGTTAATGTGCAAAACTCTTTATCTTGTTTGGGTGGGTGGGGTCACTTGTTTGCTATATTTTTCCTTGTTTTTTTCCTTCTTACTGTTCTTACAAAATTTTATTACTTGTGATCTAATGTTGTTGTCCTTACTGTTTGTATGAGGCCCTGAAGGTTACTAAGAGGAAAAAGAAGTCAGTTGTTAAGAAGAAGAACAAGAGTAGGAAGAGCCCGGAAGATACATCTAGTCAAATGGGCCCAGCAAGGATATTTGCGGAACCTCCAGGAGGGTCAAAGAGACTGCTAGAACTGGAGACACATGCTCCTGCTAGATTCACTAGACAGAAAGCCAAGGCGGTTGCTGCAGCCATCCATGAAGACATCTAGCTTCATGACAACCAAAAAAGTTCACTGCAAATTGATGAGGAGGAAGGAAGCACTGTCCGCATGGAGCCCAGCCATGTCGGAATGGAGCTCAGCTCTGTCCGCATGGAGCCCAGCCATGTTGGAATGGAGCTCAGCCCTGTCCGCATGGAGCCCAGCCATGTCGAAATGGAGCTCAGCCCTGTTGCACCTTTCGTGGACAGGAACACCATTCATGAAGAAACTGAGCAGGCTACTAGTGATGAAGGTAAGTTCATCTTTGGCTGTTTTCTTGTACACTTGCATTTGCTTCTGTTTGATCAAATGCTACTGTTAGCAACATGTTTCCATGTTTGGTTGCTTGTATTCATTCTGTTTGAGAAAGAATGTGAAATTTTAGGTACTAATCAAAGTTTGTGTCCTATTCAGACGATGCGATTGTGGCTATCAAGCGTATAAGAAAAGGCAAAGGGTTGGAAAGGATGACAAAGTCAATGGGTAACAAGGTGACCATTGAAATTGCTAAAAGGATGAACGGGCCTGAGAAGCCTTTGCATGCGCCAATGTTTGCTTCGGAGTGTGGATACAATGCAAGAACCCACACACCAGTTCTTCCCCACTTCAAGGACTACAAAAAGGATTGATACATCTCAAACGTATCTATAATTTATTATGTTCCATGCTACTTTTATGATGATACTCACATGTTTTATACACACTTTATGTCATATTTATGCATTTTCCGGCACTAACCTATTAACAAGATGCCGAAGAGCCAGTTGTTGTTTTCTGCTGTTTTTGGTTTCAAAAATCCTACAAAGGAAATATTCTCGGAATTGGACGAAATCAACGCCCAGGGTCTTATTTTTCCACGAAGCTTCCAGAAGACCGAAGGAGATACGAAGTGGGGCCACGAGGTGGTGCCACACTAAGGCGGCGCGGCCAAGGAGGGGCCCGCGCCGCCCTATTGTGTGGGCCCCTCGTGACGCCCCTAAACCTACCCTTCCACCTACTTAAAGCCTTCGTCGCGAATACCCCAGTACCGAGAGCCACGATACGGAAAACCTTCCAGAGACGCCGCCGCCGCCAATCCCATCTCGGGGGATTCAGGAGATCGCCTCCGGCACCCTGCCGGAGAGGGGGATCATCTCCCGGAGGACTCTTCATCGCCATGATCGCCTCCGGATTGATGTGTGAGTAGTTCACCCCTGGACTATGGGTCCATAGCAGTAGCTAGATGGTTGTCTTCTCCTAATGTGCTATCATTGTTGGATCTTGTGAGCTGCCTATCATGATCAAGATCATCTATTTGTAATGCTACATGTTGCGTTTGTTGGGATCCGATGAATATGGAATACTATGTTATGTTGATTATCAATCTATCATATATGTGTTGTTTATGATCTTGCATGCTCTCCGTTGCTAGTAGAGGCTCTGGCCAAGTTGATACTTGTAACTCCAAGAGGGAGTATTTATGCTCGATAGTGGGTTCATGCCTCCATTTAATTTGGGACAGTGACAGAAAGTTCTAAGGTTGTGGATGTGCTGTTGCCACTAGGGATAAAACATCAATGCTTTGTCTAAGGATATTTGTGTTGATTACATTACGCACCATACTTATTGCAATTGTCTGTTGTTTGCAACTTAATACTGGAAGGAGTGCGGATGCTAACCCGAAGGTGGACTTTTTAGGCATAGATGCATGCTGGATAGCGGTCTATGTACTTTGTCGTAATGCCCAATTGAATTTCACACTACTCATCATGATATGTATGTGCATTGTCATGCCATCTTTATTTGTCAATTGCCCAACTGTAATTTGTTCACCCAACATGCTATTTCTTATTGGAGAGACACCACTAGTGAACTGTGGACCCCGGTCCATTCATTTACATCGAATACAATCTACTGCAATATTCGTTCTTACTGTTCTTTGCAAACATCATCTTCCACACTATACATCTAATCCTTTGTTACAGCAAGCCGGTCAGATTGACAACCTCACTGTTACGTTGGGGCAAAGTACTTTGATTGTGTTGTGCAGGTTCCACGTTGGCGCCGGAATCCCTGGTGTTGCGCCGCACTACACTCCGCCACCAACAACCTTCACGTGCTTCTTGACTCCTACTGGTTCGATAACCTTGGTTTCTTACTGAGGGAAAACTTGCCGCTGCACGCATCATACCTTCCTCTTGGGGTTCCCAACGGACGCGTGCTGTACGCATATCAAGCAATGTTTTCTGGCGCCGTTGCCGGGAGATCAAGACACGCTGCAAGGGGAGTTTCCCACTTCCAATCTCTTTACTTTGTTTTTTTGCCTTGCTTTACTTTATTTTATTTACTGCTTTGTTTGCTCATTATATCAAAATACAAAAAAATTAGTTACTTGTTTCACTTTATTTACTATCTTGTTTGCGTTCTCTATATTAAAAACACAAAAAAATTAGTTACTTGCATTTACTTTACTTATTTCATCATGTTTCCTCCTAAGTTTACTCTGAAAGACATACCGGTAGGGCAAGGGTCTATCATTGGAAGAGATAATATAGAAGAATTTTTCACCCATGTTAGTATGGATGAAGATTTTGAAGATATACCATTATTAAAAGCTGCTCCTACTTATGAAAGTGCTTCTGCCTGCTTAGTACACATGTTGGAAACTAGATTTGTTAATCTCAATCCCATAATACAACATATGTTTCTTACACTTTCTGATATGGAGATGGGAGAAAAGAGAGATTTTGTTTTAAAAGTCCTCGTTAGAGAATTTGAAGATATAGCTAAAGAAGCTAGAAAAGTTTTTATTAAGCATAAGAGGCTTGGTTTGTTCACTGACTTTAAAAGAACACTTGAAAAGATGGACATGGATAGAATAAGGTACACTAATAATGTTAATGATGGTGGGGAGATTAAAGTACCGATACCTAGTAAGCTCCTAGGAATGCATGAAGCGCTAGAAAATAACTATGCTTGGCTTGTTCCTGAAAATTTGTTTGATGAGAATAGTAAGCCTAAGAGCAAAGAGGAGCTACTTACATATACAAGATACAATGCATTGTTGAGGAAACTCCCAACGCCCCTGGTAATGATATTAATGCTTCGTCTCTTGATAATACTTGATTCACACTTTCTGCGCCTAGCTGAAAGACGTTAAAGAAAAGCGCTTATGGGAGACAACCCATGATTTTACTTCTGCACTTTTGTTTTATATTTGAGTCTTGGAAGTTGTTACTACTGTAGCAACCTCTCCTTATCTTTATTTTATTGCATTGTTGTGCCAAGTAAAGTCTTTGATAGTAAGGTTCATACTAGATTTGGATTACTGCGCAGAAACAGATTTCTTGCTGTCACGAATTTGGGCAGGGTTCTCTGTAGGTAACTCAGAAAAATCTGCCAATTTACTTGCGTGATCCTCAGATATGTACGTAACTTCCATTCAATTTGAGCATTTTCATCTGAGCAAGTTTAGTGCCCCAGAAAAATTCATCTTTACGGACTGTTCTGTTTTGACAGATTCTGCCTTTTATTTCGCATTGCCTGTTTTGCTATGTTTGATGGATTTCTTTATTCCATTAACTTTCAGTAGCTTTGTGCAATGTCCAGAAGTGTTAAGAATGATTATTTCACCTCTGAACATGTGAATTTTTGATTATGCACTAACCCTCTAATGAGTTTGTTTTGAGTTTGGTGTGGAGGAAGTTTTCAAGGATCAAGAGAGGAGGATGATACAATATGATCAAGGAGAGTGAAAGCTCTAAGCTTGGGGATGCCCCCGTGGTTCATCCCTGCATATTTCAAGAAGACTCAAGCATCTAAGCTTGGGGATGCCCAAGGCATCCCCTTCTTCATCGATAAATTATCAGGTCACCTCTAGTGAAACTATATTTTTATTCCGTCACATCTTATGTGCTTTACTTGGAGCGTCTTTATGTTCTTGTTTTTGTTTTGTTTGAATAAAATTGGATCCTACCATTCTTTGTGTGGGAGAGAGACACGCTCCGCTGTTGCATATGAACACATATGTTCTTAGCTTATTCTTAATGTTCATGGCGAAGGTTGAAACTGCTTCGTTAATTGTTATATGGTTGGAAACAGAAAATGCTACATGTGGTAAATGGTATAATGTCTTGAATAATTTGATAATTGGCAATTGTCGTGCTCATGTTTAAGCTCTTGCATCATATACTTTGCACCTATTAGTGAAGAAATACTGTAGAGCTTGTTGACATTTGGTTTGCATGATTGGTCTCTCTAAAGTCTAGATATTTTCTGGTGAGGGTTTGAACAACAAGGAAGACAGTGTAGAGTTTTATAATGCTTGCAATATGTTCTTATGTAAGTTTTGCTGTACCGGTTCATACTTGTGTTTATTTCAAACAACCTTGCTAGCCTAAGCCTTGTATTGAGAGGGATTACTTCTCGTGCATCCAAATCCTTGAGCCAAAAACTATGCCATTTGTGTCCACCATACCTACCTACTACATGGTATTTCTCCGCCATTCCAAAGTAAATTGCTTGAGTGCTACCTTTAAAATTTCATTCCTCTATCTTTGCAATATATAGCTCATGGGAAAAATAGCTTAAAAACTATTGTGGTATTGAATATGTACTTATGTATCTTATTTCTTAATAAGTTGCTTGTTGAGCGGTAACCATGTTTCTGGGGACGCCATCAACTATTTCACTTTTGTTGAATATCATGTGAGTTGCTATGCATGTTCGTCTTGTCTGAAGTAAGGGTGATTTATCATGAGTTGAATGGTTTGAGTATGCATATTGTTAGAGAAGAACATCGGGCCGCTAACTAAAGCCATGATCCATGGTGGAAGTTTCAGTTTGGACAACAATCCTCAATATTTTATGAGAATATTATCTGTTGTTGAATGCTTATGCATTAAAGAGGAGTCCATTATCTGTTGTCTATGTTGTCCCGGTATGGATGTCTAAGTTGAGAATAATCAAAAGCGAGAAATCCAATGCGAGCTTTCTCCTTAGACCTTTGTACAGGCGGCATAGAGGTACCCCTTTGTGATACTTGGTTAAAACATATGTTATGCAATGATAATCCATGTAAATCCAAACTAATTAGGACAAGGTGCGGGCACTATTGGTATACTCTGCATGAGGCTTGCACCTTATAGGATGTCTTATACATAACAAATATGCTTTATTACTACCGTTGACAAAATTGTTTCTATGTTTTCAAAATGAAAAGCTCTAGCACAAATATAGTAATCCATGCTTCCCTCTTCGAAGGGTCTTTCTTCTACTTTTATGTTGAGTCAGTTTACCTACTTCTTTCTATCTTAGAAGCAAACACTTGTGTCAACTGTGTGCATTGATTCTTACATGCTTGCTTATTTGCATTCATCATATTACTATTTGTTGACAATTATCCATGAGATAAACATGTTGAAGTTGAAAGCAACCGATGAAACTTATATCTTGCTTTGTGTTGCTTCAAAGGTTTCTACTAAGAATCTATTGCTTTATGAGTTAACTCCTATGCAAGTCTCATTGATGCTTGTCTTGAAAGTACTATTCATGAAATGTCTTTGCTATATGATTCAGTTGTTTAATCATTGTCTTTACCATTGCTTCGAATCACTTCATTCATTACATATGCTTACAATAGTTTTGATCAAGATTATAATAGCATGTCACTTCAGAAATTATCCTTGTTATCGTTTACCTACTCGAGGACGAGTAGGAACTAAGCTTGGGGATGTTTGATACATCTCAAACGTATCTATAATTTCTTATGTTCCATGCTACTTTTATGATGATACTCACATGTTTTATACACACTTTATGTCATACTAGCAGAAGTGCCCGCGCGTTGCTGCGTATAAAATCACATAACCATAATAAAAAAAATAGGATATTTTTCTATCTTCCCCTCTTCGCATAACCTAGCACTTCTCAGGTCCACCGACACAAATTTTGTTGGCATCTAAACTAACTACTTCGAAGTTTTCATCACTAAAATCAAAGTTGTCCAGTGTGTGCCCCAGTCAACCGTAATGATAATACATGTGATAATTTACCGGGCTCGGTTTTTTCGGCTCGATCGGGATGGATGGCTCTCGCCGAGTGGCCTCGCTCTCCAGCCCCATCCATCTGTTTGGTCTGAAAGTAGCTGCCGATCTAAAATCCAAGAAGAAAAATTCAAGAACCAACCAACACTAAAATTATAACTATTCCCTGTTTTTCTTTAAGGACTTGTACTCTTATTTGTAGGCACAGGCACAATCAGCACATGCAGCAGCTTGATGTGCGATGGTAGCTGCAACAAATCGAAGATTAATTGGTCACTCCTTTCATCCAAGAACGGGCAGCCATGCTCTTCCCCCCAAAGGCCACCTACTAAATACGCTAGCCTGACACGTAGAAAGGCTACTGCGTTGGTCGGCTCTAATACTGAAATCCCCGATGAATCTAGAGAAGTCTAGCACAGATAACTCCACACTTGCAGGAGGCAGCACCGCATCAGCTACGTTTCAAAATTGCGTCGCTGTTCTAGGACGTGCGGCCGTTTCTGAACACAAAAAAGCAAGTCACGAACGTGGCGTTGGAAAGAGCTCGCATCGCCGCCTCAGAGTGCTGCATCACAAGATCGTGAAAAACTTATTTCGCGAGATCCCTCCCCTCCCTGCCGGCAGGGAGAACCTCGGCGGTCCTTCCCTTACAACTGCTTGAACAACATCCGCCGACTCGCCCGCAGCTCAAATCCCTGCCGTCACCCTCCTAGAATCCGGCGAGTATCTGGCGCCGTGTGCTCCTCCGTTACTCCTGCATCGCAGCACATGAATTCCACCACACCCACCCACTCATTAAGTCGTTGGAGCTCGGTCTGGCCGATTCGTCGGAACTCTAACTGCAGCGCCGCCGCGCCACCACAGTCCCACCGCGTCCGCGATCGCCCTCCGCCACCAATCTCCGGCTCTGAAAAGAAACATAACCGAACCGGTATAGGGTAGTTCTGATTATGTAAATTGGTGGGAGGGCAAATCGGTCCAAAAAAGTGTTGGACCAAGGAAACAATCCTCCCTTTATTATTACTAGCATAAAACCCGTGCGTTGCTACGGTGGGAACCGCTAGCGTTCTCCAGGATCAAAAATCCCGATCCCCGGGTCCGCAGCTGTCGGATCGTGCAACAACCTACAGGGATTCAGAGCTGCCGGTGTAATGTTGAACATACAGTAGAAGAACAACCTTACCAATTAACCATGGAAATAACTAAATAGTATTTTTTAACCATGTTCAGGCTAATAAAATAGTGATGTACAAAATTAGTCACCATTATTCGTGCTCCTATCTTGTAAGAAATCTATTCCACTGGTGTATAATGAATCAATTCGAAGCAGATCTAGCTAGCACATCAACTGGTTCGATCAGCAGATTCTGGAATTATATAGCTTTCATGAACATGTTGGCCTAGAGGTGCACCCGTTTCGCTGAGACTTAGCTCTTCTTTGCTGAGCTAATTACTTCCAAGATACTTCGTTCTGTCGGATCGATCTCTGTGTGTATACTTGCAGTGGCCGGATTCGATTTATCATGTCCGCCACTAATGCTGCGGGGCTGTGCTTCCTCAGAGTCCCGATGGGCGATACCGGACGCGCTGCTGGGTTGCCTAACTGCCAGCCATGCTTCAATCAATATCCGCGTGCGAGCAGGCCTGAGTCGGCCCACGCCTGATCGACCCTCGCACGGTATCGCGTCGATCCATTATCTAGAAAGCTACACGAAGAGCAGCACTACTCGACCATGGCCAGCGCATGGCCGGTGTTTGCCAGCTGCTCCGTCACGCCCCTGCTCCATCACGTAATCCATCGAGCTGCTGATTGCAACCGAGTCGATCGGCACGACGCTGGTTCCGAGTTTCGCCATCATCGTACCCAGTGGCGGAGCTAGGATTGGAGCAAACCCTGGGCCAAAACTAAGCAGAAAAAAAAACATTAGAAAATCGCATGTAATAGACCAAAATTTTGCTACGATTGCAAGGATTTAATTTCAACTTAATTGGTAATGATCCAAAAAGTACAAATGAGATTTAAAAAAGTGAACTCCATGTTTTTCTTACTTTCATGTCTAAATCTCTAAATCTTCTATTCCTAAAACACGAAAGGGACAGAACAATGAACCAGACAATGACATAATAAAACAAATAAGAGATTAACCGAAATTAGCTAGCTCCTATAGAGGAGGGCGCAGCCGCGGGAGGATGGACAGACGACGAGCATCCTAGGGGGAGGGGCAAAGCTGCCACAGAGAAAGATGGCTTCCAGCGCGTCCGTGGAGCATGCAGACCCGAGCGGCAAGCCGGCCGGCCGGCCGGAGACGATGGAGTGGGGTGGGCACGAGGCGGTGCACGCGTCCAGCCGCATCAGTTGAGAAGACCTATCCGGGCAGAGAGAATGCCCAGTCGTTTGTTTCCACCGGGCTTGCTGTGCAGATGGCGAGTACTGGGATATGTAGCTAGGGCAAAATCCAAATTTCATATAGGTACATGGCTAAAAAAGTTGCTGCGCCCCGGGCCGTTGCCCTGGTTAACTGGAAAAAAAAGAATAAAATGGTTTGGTGGCAATAGTGCGTTGTATGTGATTTGGTGGGAGGGTAAATCGGTCCAAAAAAGTGTTGGACCAAGGAAACAATCCTTCCTTTATTATCTTTACTATTAAATTGCAATAGGTGGCTGCCTGGTGTCACAAACGGGCCAAAGATTTTTCCTCTGGACCCAACGTCTTGAAAATCCTAGGCCCGTTTGGTTGTTTCGTCCTTCATCCGATCGATCTGCTATAGTCCTCTCGTGAGGGAAAACAAACCTCTATGGAGCCAGCTGGGAAGAAGAAGAAAACAAGACGATGAGCCAGAAGCTGGCCGTGATTAACCTGGGTGCTGCTTCCGTGGATGTGCCCGCGTTCGTCGGTCATCAGCCGTTCCACCTCCCGCAAGGGTCACGTAACTGCTTTGGGTCTCGGCCCATCGTAACGATTATTTTTTCTGGATCGAAGCGTTCACTTTTTGTATGTACAAAAACGGGAGTCACAACTTTCCTTCTAAGTAAAAAAACAGATCTGAACAATATCGTCTAGATCGGAAACTTCCCTTTGCAAGCAGGACAAGTACTTCCTCAGTCTCAACTTTGTAAAAAATTATGTATCTAGACGCTAGAAACACTTCAGATACATGCAAACTGAGAAAAATTTGAGACATCCTTTTATAGATGTAAGGAAGTACTATTTTCGTTAGCAAACACCAAGGCTACCTTAGCCATGTTAGAGAGTGTTTATTCCAATATCAAAACACATTTTTTTAATTTGAACAGTGTCCTACTCAAATTGTGCATATGGCCCCGTATTGGCACACTGGTACGTGAAAAACATCCATCGATGAGGGCTCCATCAACTATATCCTCTTCAACTATTCCTACAAGATGGAAGACGAGGCTACCTGTAACTTACATCCACCATCATTATTTTAAAGATGTTTGAATTATTCTAAACATGTCAATCAACTTTATGGCAAAATCCTGGTCGAGCCAAGTTTTGCAACCAAAGGATATTTTTTTTCCTTTTCCGATGCAACGCTCGGGCATTTTTCCTAGTTAGGTATAGATAGCAAAAGTGCCCGTGCGTTGCATCGGAAGAAACAATTTCTCATATACAGTAGCAAACTATACCTAATAAGATTATATTAAAAGCCTTTCGCGGCACTGACTTGTAATACCGCCTACCGCTAATGTGCCATCCTTAGTACTTCCTCTTGTTCAATATAAGTACCCTAAAAAGAGATATATCTAGATATATATAGACACGATCTGCACAATATAAAAGTAGAGGAATGGCTCCATGAAAATAAGACGACATTGTCTGTTTTTATCATTTTCAGCAACAATCATTCAATCAAATAAGGGAAGAAAGAAATAGAAATAGTAGAGCACATAGGGGTTGGAGCTGGCTGATCACATTTGGGCCTATGTGTATCAACAAAGACGGAGTCGGTGGCATCGCTTGCATAGCTGTGGAGTGGCAACGACGGCCTCGAGGGCTAAGCATACCTTCCATCCAAGATCCGTATCGGTCAGCCCTCCACGCACCCCACTCTATGTTTCTCTCTCTGGTACCGGTTATGGCGGAAGGGATGCGCAGCAGACGATGATTGTCGACTCAGTGCTGGCTAACGCAAACTGTTTGGCGACACAACAAACTCTTTAGATCTAGAAAAGATAAGACGGTGTGGTTCTCATTGTACCAGAACCGGCAGAGCAAACTTGGCCGCAACCTAGAATTTTGTTTTTACCGTCTATATTCCGCATGTTCAGATAAACTCTACGGTATGTCCTAGCTTTGGTAATGCACACGTCTATTTAGCACGGGTCATACCATTTTTTTTTCTTTTGTGATTTTGTAGCTGCTGGGTGCTGGCAAAGTTTTACAAAAGTGCAATCTGAAAGCAGGGATCTCTGTGCAAAAAAGGACCGAGGAGATAAAGTTGTGACTACAGTCTTCAGCCTCGTGCGCGCCGCTATGAGGAATTCCCCATTTGGAGATCCCGGGCCGCTCTCTGCCTCGTGCGCGCAGGCGTCCGCCCTCCGCCGGCTGCAGCTTGGCTATCCCGACGGAGCTCGCTCCTTCCCTCGCCGCTTCCCCCGTCGTCGAGTTTTGGCCCAGCCTCGCCGGCTCAGCTCGCGTGCAGCAGTTGGCCGCCCAATGGGCATAGGCCGCGCTGAGCTCCTCGTCGTCGTTGCACCCGACAGGCCGCGTCTCCGAGCCGAGCACCTTCGTGCTCGTCGCACCCAGCCGGCCGTCCCCTCCTCCGTCGTTCAACTCACGTGCGCGCGCACCTTACCTTCTTCCGCCGGTGCTCGCCACACTGGCAAATCCCAATCCCAATCCCACCTCTGCCTGGCGCCGTACAGCTAGGTCAGATTTTCAGTCAATTTCGGGGCAATTTCGAAGCTCTGCGCTTCGCTCCACTTCTCTCCCATCGTCCAGCCATGGGTAAGTTATTTGGAGACACCTTGCTGATAACCAGCCAATTTGCGTAGTATATAAACCGATGTTATTCCCTGTACAGAACCGAGGTGGGACTAAAAACAAGAATAAGAAGACGCGATGAAGCGAGACCGAATCGAACCGTGCGTTCCGTGGTCAGAAATTGGCCTGTTCAGCCGGCCCACATCAAGCAAAGCTACCCGCTGTTTGTCCGGGGGGAGAAGAAAAGAAGAGGAAGGAACGGTTACATGGCATTGGTGTGTAGTATGTAAATTGGTGGGAGGGTAAAAGGGTCTAATGAAAAGTTGGACGAAAATTTTGGCAGAAACCTTAGCTCCTTTATTATTAGGTATAGATTAGGTATAGATTTATGCATTTTCCGGCAATAACCTATTAACAAGATGCCGAAGAGCCAGTTGTTGTTTTCTGCTGTTTTTGGTTTCAGAAATCCTACAAAGGAAATATTCTCGGAATTGGACGAAATCAACGCACAGGGTCTTATGTTTCCACGAAGCTTCCAGAAGACCGAAGGAGATACGAAGTGGGGCCACGAGGTGGCGCCACACTAAGGCGGCGCGGCCAAGGAGGGGCCCGCGCCGCCCTGTTGTGTGGGCCCCTCGTGACGCCCCTAAGCCTACCCTTCCGCCTACTTAAAGCCTTCGTCGCGAATACCCCAGTACCGAGAGCCACGATACGAAAAACCTTCCAGAGACGCCGCCGCCGCCAATCCCATCTCGGGGGATTCAGGAGATCGCCTCCGGCACCCTGCCGGAGAGGGGAATCATCTCCCGGAGGACTCTTCATCGCCATGATCGCCTCCGGATTGATGTGTGAGTAGTTCACCCCTGGACTATGGGTCCATAGCAGTAGCTAGATGGTCGTCTTCTCCTCATGTGCTATCATTGTTGGATCTTGTGAGCTGCCTATCATGATCAAGATCATCTATTTGTAATGCTACATGTTGCGTTTGTTGGGATCCGATGAATATGGAATACTATGTTATGTTGATTATCAATCTATCATATATGTGTTGTTTATGATCTTGCATGCTCTCCGTTGCTAGTAGAGGCTCTGGCCAAGTTGATACTTGTAACTCCAAGAGGGAGTATTTATGCTCGATAGTGGGTTCATGCCTCCATTTAATCTGAGACGGTGACAGAAAGTTCTAAGGTTGTGGATGTGTTGTTGCCACTATGGATAAAACATCAATGCTTTGTCTAAGGATATTTTTGGTGATTACATTACGCACCATACTTAATGCAATTATATGTTGTTTGCAACTTAATACTGAAAGGGTGCGGATGCTAACCCGAAGGTGGACTTTTTAGGCATAGATGCATGCTGGATAGCGGTCTATGTACTTTGTCGTAATGTCCAATTGAATTTCACACTACTCATCATGATATGTATGTGCATTGTCATGCCATCTTTATTTGTCAATTGCCCAACTGTAATTTGTTCACCCAACATGCTATTTCTTATTGGAGAGACACCACTAGTGAACTGTGGACCCCGGTCCATTCTTTTACATCAAATACAATCTACTGCAATACTCGTTCTTACTGTTCTTTGTAAACATCATCTTCCACACTATACATCTAATCCTTTGTTACAGCAAGCCAGTGAGATTGACAACCTCACTGTTACGTTGGGGCAAAGTACTTTGATTGTGTTGTGCAGGTTCCACGTTGGCGCCGGAATCCCTGGTGTTGCGCCGCACTACACTCCGCCACCAACAACCTTCACGTGCTTCTTGACTCCTACTGGTTCGATAACCTTGGTTTCTTACTGAGGGAAAACTTGCCGCTGCACGCATCATACCTTCCTCTTGGGGTTCCCAACGGACGCGTGCTGTACGCGTATCAAGGATCCCAACCTAATTAAGGACTACATTGGCAAAGTTGCAGTAAGTTAATTTCTTCTTTTCTGAATTATTTTTCTTTCTTCCTGTTACAACTTTCATATGACTGCTAATCATGCCCGTTCATTGTTTTCGTTCTTTGTAGGGAAATTTTGATATGGACCCCAACTCGCGGGCCATCAAAAAGTGGGCACCGAGAAGCTGCAGAAAATATCAAAGAATAGGCGGCACCAGATCAAAAAGGACTTCTTCGACAACGCAGCACCTAGTGAGCTCAGCATCAAGTCTCCCGTGGAAGGCTTGCCGGATGCTCAATGGCAGGAGCTGCTGAAGTTGTGGTCAACAGAGTGACACATGGTATGTTGCCCTTGGTCTCATTGCATGCAGTCTTTGATGTATCTGATGTTGTTTGCATGTACATGCTCTCAGCTTTTGTTCACATCTAAGTGATCATCTAGTCTTCCTTGATGTATATCTGTGGCATGTGTTTTTTAGTGCTATCCCATGGTAACAGTCTTTTTTTTTAGAAAACCCGTGAATCGAACATGGAAAATAGATTGAAGGTGAAATTTCAGCAGAAAACTGGTTCTAGGTCTTATGCAGCACATATCTATGCCACTGTAAAAACAATGCATGTTTTCTCTTTATTAGGCCCAAGTATCTTTTCTCTCGAAATCTTACCGTTTGACTCTTGTTCAATAACATTTCAGAAGGAGGAGCGCAATGGTGAGGAGCTGACTGCGCTTGACTTGTTCAAGGCCACACAAAACAACACAAAGAATGGGTTTTCAGAAACAGCCAAGATTGCTATTGTAAGTCATTTCAACTGCTGGTCATGTACTTGTGCCTTAAAGATTGTTGGCAATGCTCAGGGATACTTGCTGTTTGTGTCAGCTTCTTGAATATACTGTTTTTGTAAACACTTGATTCAAACATATGTCTTTCTAGTTTAACTTGGGCGCTTGGTTTGGTTTTGTTAATAACTGATGGTCATGTAATTCTGGCTTGTTTGATTCATACTATTGCATCTAATATATGTTCATGCAGACTGAGATGGAGAGGAGGATGAATCAGCCAGTACTTGAAGGTCAACATCCCATGTCGGATGTCCAAGTTGTTGGCCAAGTGCTGAAGGAGAAATGCCATGCAAGCACATTCTTGGTGAATGTCGGGTTGGAGTCAAGGTCATCTGCCACCAAGTCTACTGCCATGTCTGCCCATGTTCGTGACCTCAAGGACAAGCTGGCAAGGTCCAAAATGCAAGGTGAAGCTATGCGAGAAGAGGTTGCTGCTTTGAAGAAGAAGTCGGAAGAATCTGATGCCGCACAAGCTGCCCACGGCGCGCAGTATGAGCTGCTGCTAAAGAAGACACGGGACCAGGAAGATAAATTTAATCACTTCATAGCTCTTGTTGGAGCTAGGGCTATTGGTAACTAGGCTTGAGCTGCCATATGTGATGAGTAGTTCCGTGAACAAGTTTGCCATGTGTTGGACTAGTTCACAGAACTATTTCTTCAACTTCTGTGTTGGATCTCTTTTTTGGCTGGAGACTTTTGTGTTAGTTCTTGGTGAATGTGTTGGCTCTCTTCTGTGAAATTTGAACTTGTGAGAATTTTGAACCCGTGAGATGAAAGTGATAATGTGAACCTGTGAGAATTTTGAACCTGTGAGATGAAAGTGATAATGTGAACCTGTGAGAAGTTGAAGTATGTCTTATGTTATTGTTGAGTTTATTGTGCTATTCGATAAAATTCTAAATTCCGAGTTCAAATCTTTATGTGAATCTTGGCCATGGCCCAAATGCTGGAAGTGGTTAAATAGGCCTCCACCCAAATACTGGTCAAGTAAATGGGCTATGAAAGGGCCATTCGTAATGGATAAATTCTTAAAAACAATTTATATAAATCTAAAAAACAAAACTGGTTGTAAAAAAGGCCAAGACCTAAAAAAACATTTGGACTATAAAAAGGCCAAGGCCCAAAGGAAAATAGGCTGCGGCCCAGGAAAAATTGAAGAAAACCAGCTCATATGGACCTGGAAAACACAACTCACTAGGCTGAGTAATTGGGCTCGGCCCATTTAGAAGGCTGATTTGGACCGGGCTGAATCTGCTGCCACGTAGGATTGGCTGACGTGGACAGGGCAGATAGACTTTGACCAAAATAATTGGTCATAGGCCCATGACCTTCTGTTTTGGTCGTAGAAGTTCATGACCAATTAGAAAAAAAGGTCGTGACTTGCAATTACTGACCCTCGGTATGTGACCTACTGTTTTTGGTCAAGAAAAGGTCATGAAAGGACTACTAAGACCTTTTCTACGACCAATAGGGTGGGTCACCAGTCAGCATTATTTCTTGTAGTGGTTATGCTACAATTTTTAATATAACATTTTTTGTGTGTATTAGTTTTTTAAAAAACGTGATATCTTTTTGCAATACATCTAACAATTTTACCTAACTTATCCAATACTAAAGGACCACATATGTAACATTGGAGCAATCTCTATGTAACATACATAGAAAAATTATTGTAGCACCTTGTGTATACTTACACAACAAAAACTATGCATACATGTAGCAAATCGCAACACCTTATGTTAACATCGATAAAAATCCCCAAAACTTCCGTTTGTAACGACCATGGAGGTAGCACCATGTGCCTATTCGAGTTTGCCAACGATGAATCCGCCACACCAGAGATCCCACCCCGCAAGATTAGGTAAACCCCGACCAAATCAACTCGTGGCTCGTCTTTTCTCAGGTCTCTCATGTCCGGTGGCATGTCTAAAGCTCGCCATCCATGGAGTCTATGGCATGGTCCCGGAAGGAAGAAGGAGCTCATGACGACGTGGGATGTGGTGGTGACATCTCTCTCACGGTAGGATTCGGCATAGAGAAGATGCAGCAGTGTGTGGGATGTCGGGCGAGTCCGGATGGCGGGTCGGCGGTGACACGGCGGGAGGGCGGACAAGGCCGGCGCCGGACAGCGGCGGCAAGGCAGCGCGTGGGCGCACGACGCGAGCGACAGAATCGGCAGCTACCGCCGGTTGAAAGATAGATTTTTTCCAAAAGAAAACACACCGGGTGATCATCAAGAGATGTGACGAACAAAAGTTGACAGATCACCTCATCTCTCTCCTCTTTCAACCGGCCAGTCACACGGAACTCGTTTAAATCGATGCAATCAAGGCATGCATTTCTCTAAATTGACGTGGGTACACGCACGGGAAAATTGAAAAATGTATTTTTGATCGATCTAGTCAATATGTGTACGAGTCTGTAAGTTCATGCGAGGAGCCAGAAGTTCTTGTGGGTCTTGGTGTTGAGCAGGTAGCCGGCGTTCTGTCCCTTCTTCTGTACGCTCACGCACAGGCACTTGCTGTGCTCGATCAAGAACTCCGCCGTGCTGTCGTGCCCTCGGCTCGACCCGCTCGCGCTCCGTAACCTGCGCACCCGCAAGAGCACCGGTGTATAGATCATGTCTGTGCCATGAGGAGATCGGTCGATGCATTTGTGGGATTTGGTTTTACCCGAGGAAGGAGGAGAAGCGGCGGTGGCCGATCACGAGGAGCTCGACGCCGCGGCGCTGGGACTCGGCGAGGATGGTCTGCGCCTTGGCTTCGCGGCCCTCGGTGGCCGGCTCGACGCGCTCCGCGTGGATCCTCGCGCGCGGGTGCCGCGCTTTGCACGCGGCGCGCATCGTCTCCATGAACTCCGCGTCCGCTGAGCCCCCGCCGCCGAGGAACACGCCGAGCGACGAGCTACTGGAGCTCCCGCCTGAGCCGGTTCGCGAGGGGGGCGCACCGCCCGGGGCGCCGCTCGGAGGCATGTTGACGTGGAGGAGCAAGATGTCGTCGCCCTCGACGATGGAGTGGGACAGTGCCCACTCCATCGCCGCTGTGGACTCACGGCCCGGGTCGGCGATGATCATCACGAGGCGCTTTTTAGACGTCGTCCCGGCATGTCCCTGCGTCCCGGCTGCCGCGCCGCGGCTGATGCCGTTGCCGCTCCCGCTGCTGCTGATGCCGGCGCCGGTGCTGCCCCGTCCGATGTCGTTCAGAGCCATGCTGCCGGCCGACGTCGCCGCATGCATGCACGCAGCCTCGCCGGCCTGGCTGCTGGCTTAATGGGGTAAATTGGGGCGATTTCGAGCGTTTGCCAAGTTTGGGAGGGGCGGTGGAGAAGATGGAGGAGAGAGATAAGTACGTGCACTCGTCCATGCCGTGGTGCACCGATGGAGCGGTTTCCTCAGCCGGCTTTGGCGGGAGAGACGCGGCTGGTTTGGGAGAATCGATACCGCAAACCAGCTAAAAACATAAAATTTGTAGGTTTGATCAAAAGAAATTGTCTTGAATAGATCTCGTAACCCGTATTCTGGGATTTCTATTTTCGTGCCCCTGGTTTCTTAGTTATGCTCAGTTTTCCCAGCCTCTTAACTTTTCCTCAGTTTTCTCCTCCCTCTAGTTTGAAACCCCTCGGACGGGAGGGTTGCCGTCAGGTCAGAGGCCTTACCGTTACCGTTAATCTGACGGGTGGGGCTGCACAGATCGAGGTGGGGCTGCACAGAGGGCAGTTGGATCAAATTGGAATTTTAAGCTAAAAGTACAACTGACCACATTCCAAATGTATCTAGCCAGGGGACATTTGAAGAAAAGGTGATTGATAGTTTCATTGCACCAGCACAAAAGACATTTATTGTCACATTTAGCTCCCCTCTGTAACAACACATCTCTTGTTAGTATGCTTCTTTTCAGCATTAACCACAAGAAAGTCTTAATTCTAAGGGGTATCTTAACTTTCCACGTGAATCTATAAGGAACTACTTCATTGCATTACATTTATAGATATAAGGATTTAACTGAAAACTCCCCTGAGTTAGTCAATTACCAAATCAACTTGTCAGGTTCATTATTCAAGTTAACCCTTTCCAACAGCCTTTTTAAATCAATCCATTGTTCTCTAAGTCCTCCCACCATTTCTCTCATAAATCTAATCCCTTCCACACATACATCAAAAACTTCCTGAACTGTAAAATTTCTATTCATAGATACCAAGAATAGTCTTTGGAAGGCCTTGGCTAGACAGGAAGGGCCTATCCATTGATCATCCCAAAAACTTGTTTTGGCTCCATATCCAACTTGAACTTTGCAATGTTGCCAAAAGAATTTTTAAACCTCCATCAACCCCTGCCAGAAATGTGTGTCCCCATTCTGGGTAACTGTCTGGCAAAGAGTTTGCTTTTGGAGATATTTTTCCTAAGAATTTTTTGCCAAATTCCATCCACATTAAAAAGCTTCCATATCCACTTAGCTAATAGGGCAATATTCATTTTCTCCAAATCTGGAACCCCTAAACCACCTTGATCTTTTGGCATGCACACTGTCTGCCAATTACCCAGATGTTATTTCTTTTTATCTTCAGTTTCATCCCATAGAAAACTGTTTCTGACTCTGTCCATTTTTTCTTTCACACCATTTGGTACCCTATAGAAGGAGAGCATATATAAAGGGACAATGGTCAAGAATGAGTTGATGAGGGTAAACCTTCGTCCCATCACCAGCATTTTTCATTGCCAAGGTCCTAGTTTATTCCTCATTTTTTCCTTTAGTAGAATCCCAATCAGAACTTCTGAACCTTTTTTTGTTAATTGGCACACCAAGTATTTCATTGTAAGTAAACCAGATTTATAGGTGAAGATTCTTTCAAAATATCCCTCCCTATCTGAAGCTCCCCCTAAGCAATATATGTCACTTTTGTGAAAATTGATTTTCAATCCTAACATCTGCTCAAACAGACAAATAATTATCTTCAGATTTCTTGCCTGCTCTAGGTTGTCTTCCAAGAGGAGGATGGTATCATCTGCATATTGCAAAATAGCAACACCTCCCTCTACCAGATCTGTACCTAGACCAGTCAACAAACCCTCCTCTTGTGCTCTTTTAACAAGAACTGCAATAATATCTATAACAAAGTCAAAGAGAATGGGTGAGGGTGGGTCCCTCTGTCTTACTCCTTGGTGTGTGGAGAAATAAGTGCCAATCTCAACATTGACATTGATCCCCACTTTGCCACTGGTCACTGTCTTCATTATAAATCTTATCCATTTGGATGGAAGCCCTTTTGGTTCCATTGATTGATGGAGAAAAGGCCATTTGACCTTGTCAAAGTCTTTCTCAAAGTCAATCTTCAAAAGGACCCCAGACTTTTTTCATATGTGTGTCATTTAAAATCTCATGTAAAATATTTACACCCTCCATTATATACCTCCCCTTAATAAAAGAAGTTTGGTTCAAAAGCACAATCATCCAAATCACTTGAATGAGTCTATTAACTAGAACCCTTGTTATGATTTTAAAGTACACTTTCAAGAGGCAGATGGGCCTGTACTTTTGAATCATGTATGCATCTTTTCCTTTTGGGACTAAGGTGATTACCCCATAATTCTATCTTGTTATGTCTAATTCTCCTTTTTGGAAATCTTTTAGCAGACCAAAAAGATCGTGCTCCACCAATTCCCAATTTTTCTGGTAGAATTCTGCATTGAAACCATCTCGGCCAGCTGCGTTATTAGCTGCCATTTCAAACACAACAGTTTTAAGGTCCTCCATGGTAAACTCTTGCATTAAAAGCTCACAATCCTCTTCATTTAGTTTTTCCATTCCTATATCACTAAAACGAATATTATTTCAATCTGGATTACCAAAGAGTTTTTTATAGAAGTCAGTGATATATATTTTTAGATTTACCTGACCTTCTATCAAACCCTCATCCTGATTTAAACTTACAATCAAAGTTTTCCTTATTCTTCCATTTGCCTTGGAGTGATAATATCTAGTGTTATTATCCCTCTCTAGCATTTCTTTTTCTTTTGCTCTCTTAATCCATTTAATTTCCTCTTCTTTAATAATTGTCTTTAGTTCATTCTGTAACATTTTCTTAACCTCTATCTCTAAATGCACTAGACCATATAACTCCCCTTTTTTATCAATTTCATCTAGTTGGGCAGCTAAAGTTCCTCTCTTATTCTTATATTCTCCCTCAATATTTCAGTTCCATCCTTTCAAAGTTTTCCTTAAGCACTCAAATCTTTTTTTCCATATATCAATGTTCCTGTTACCAAAGTATGTTTTGTTCCACACCCCAACTATCACTTCTTTGAGATCAGGTCTAAAAAACCAGCAATTTTCAAATCTGAAAATAGCCTGGGTCCTGGGCTTGTCTCCTGACTTGATCAAAATAGGGATATGATCAGATAATTCACTTGGTAGAGTTGTTGCACACACCAATGGGAATTTTCCTCCCATGATGGAGAAACAAGGACTCTATCAAATAATTCATAGGTGGGATCTTCATGGTTGTTACACCAAGTGAATTTCCTAGCTGAAAGAGTTATTTCCATTAATCCACCTTGTTCAATTACATCATTAAATAGAGGACTCCATCTATTATATCCCCCCGGATTATTTTTCTCACTTTCTTTTCTGGTCATGTTAAAGTCTCCAGTGATCTGTATGGGATGTGTAGAGCTCCTAATGACATTCACCAATTCTACTAGGAAGTTGGCTTTGCCATCTTGCTGTGCATCTCCATACACAACCACTAAGTGATGGGATTCGTAGCATAGAAAACAAAAAAATTCCTACCGCAAGAACGAATAACAAGCCAAGATCCAATCTAGAAGATGGTAGCAACGAGAAGATCATGAGACTAACCCTCAAAGATTTTCCAAAGCCTACGAGATTAGATCTCGTTGTTGCTGAAGATGATCACTTGCCGCTTTCAAAAGCGCGTAGAAGATCTTGACGGTGCCACAGTCGGGCAGCACCTCCGTACTCGGTCACACGTTCGGTGTTGATGACGACGTCCTTCTCCCCGTTCCAGCGGGCAGCGGAGGTAGTAGATCCTCCTCGGAATCCCAACAGCACGACGGCGTGGTGTCGGTGGTGGTGGAGATATCCAGCAGGGCTTCGCCAAAGCTCTACGGGAGAGGTGGGAGGAGGGAGGCGGCTAGGGTTTGGGAGAGGGGGCGCCGGCCTGGGAGCCCTGGGGGTGCGGCTGGATGTGTGTGTCTGGCCCTCTCCTCCTCATTATATAGGTGGAACCGCTAAGGCTTTGCCCAAAAGTTCGAATAAGACCCCAATTCAAAACTTCCATATGGACGAAACCTAGGGGGACAGGGACTCCTCCCTTCCCCCCTTAGTTGGCCGGCCAAGGAGGTGGAGTCCACCATGGAATCCACCCTCCCACTTGGTTGGCTGGTTAGGGTTGGTGGAGTCCAATCGGTACTCCAGGAGTCCAATCGGGACTCCACCTTCCATGATGATTTCTTCCGGAAGGTTCTAGAACATTCTAGCGCCGCCATAAATGCACCGGATCATTTCCAAACTTGGAAAGTGACTTCCTATATATGAATCTTATTCTCCGGACCATTCCGGACCTCCTTGTGATGTCATGGATCCCATCCGAGACTGCGAACAAAATTTGAACTCCATTCCATATTCCATATCTACTTAAAACGACATCAAACCTTAAGTGTGTCACCCTACGATTCATGAACTATGTAGACATGGTCGAGACTCCTCTCCGACCAATAACCAATAGCGGGATCTGGAGATCCATAATGGCTCCCACATATTCAACGATAACTTAGTGATCAATTGAACCATTTACATACGATACCGATTCCTTTTGTCACGCGATATTTTACTTGTCCGAGATTTGATCATCGGTATCTCCATACCTTGTTCAACCTCGTCACCGACAAGTACTCTTTACTCATGCCGTGGCATATCATATCTTGTGAACTATTCACATGCTTGCAAGCTAATCAGACGATATTCCACCGAGAGGGCCCATAGCATATCTATCCGTCATCGGGATGGACAAATCCCACTCTTGATCCATATGCCTCAACTCATACTTTCTGAATACTTAATCCCATATTTATAACCACCCATTTACGCAGTGGCGTTTGACGTAATCAAAGTACCCTTCCGGTATAAGTGATTTACATGATCTCATGGTCGAAGGACTAGGTAACTATGTATCGGAAGCTAATAGCAAATTGAACTTAATGACGTGATCTTATGCTACGCTTATTTGGGTATGTGTCCATTATATCATTCATCCAATGACATAACCTTGTTATTAATAACATCCAATGTTCATGATCACGAAACCATGATCATCTATTAATCAACAAGCTAATTATACAAGAGGCTTACTAGGGACTCATTGTTGTTTACATAACACACATGTATCAATGTTTTAGTTAATACAATTATAGCATGGTATGAAAACATTTATCATAAACACAAAGATATGTAATAACCACTTTATTATTGCCTCTTGGGCATATCTCCAACAGTCTCCCACTTGCACTAGAGTCAATATTCTAGATTACATTGTATGGTACCTAACACCCATGGCATTCTGGTGTTGGTCATGCTTTTCCCTAGGGAGAGCTTTAGTCAACGGATCTGCCACATTCAGATCTGTAACATCCCAAATTTCAATAAAAAGAAAGTTAGAGAATTCCAGAGAGCAAAATTTCAAACCAACAAAAACTTTTTAAATTGCATATAGTGCCATGCATAGGACTTGTGCATTTGAGTGATATGCCATGATGATTGTTATTATGTGTATATGCTAAACCCTAAAACCCTAATGTGATCATATGAAGATCACCAATCAAATAAATCAAAAAGAGAAAGAAATCAAATAAATGAAAAACCCTAAAACCCTCACATATGCCCTATGGCATTTTTATAAATTTTGACCCTAGACCAATTTGGTCTTCACCATTAGTTGAATAATGTTACTAAAAACTTATTACAACTTTTGGAATCAAAGAATCACAAATCAAATGATTTTCAAATACAAAATGGGCTCACATATGATAATGGTCAAATCTGCCAGTTATAGTCTGATCACTACTTTGAGCCCTTGCTATTCAAATTTCTCAAACTAAACCTTGCTAACTCTTTGCACCTCATCCAAGACAACATCAAGGTGAACACTTTTTGTAAAGATCACCATACCAAATTCTTTCTAGATTAATAGCTATGCTCATCCAAAGTTGCAACATTTTAATAAGTGGAACAATCTCACACTTAGCCAAATTTGCAAAACTTTGAATTTAACAATTCCACCACCACACTCCATCACCTCTGGTCATTTCTAACTCAATGAGACACTCACAATTCAAAACTTGCAACCATTTGAATTGAATCAAATTTGGACAAAATTCACTAATAATCAATAGGGAACTATTTGACACTATTTCAAATAGTGATCTAACCTAACCCTAACCACACCAATTGCTCCCTACTGGTTCCCTGGTCCCCTTTCTCTCTCACACCAGCATAGCAACCCTAGGGAGGCAAGCCCTAGCTTGCATGGCATGGCCATGCCGGCCATGTCGAGCCTCCCCTCTCTCCATTGCTCTCCACCCCTGGCCCTGGTGCCCTAGCTCGCCACCTCTCTCTTCTACCTCACCTAGCAACGGCCACGTCGACATAGACGCAGTAGCCACGCCGGAGAACGCGCGCCCAGAACGCGCCAGCATGCCGCTCGCGTCGCGCGTGGCGCGCCACAGACGCATACTGGCCACGCGCCACGCCACCACCTCGAGCACGCCCTGGACCCCCTGTGAGCGCGTTGAGCACCTGCGTGACACCGCGACGCCGCCAGACACGCGCACAGCACAGACCCGTGACCGCCGGCGCAGGAGACGACGACACGATCCCGTGAACGCTGCGGCAGACGCGGAAGCAATGCGACCAAACCAGCCACCGCCTACCCTAGCTGTCGCCGCCCAGAGGACCGTGGTGACGCCAAGAACACCCCTGCGCCCTCGCCTAGCTCGATAGCTCGCCAGAGAAGCCGCGCCATGGTCGACCGCATCACTGCCCCACCACCCTCACTCAATCCTATAAATAGCGAGTTCCCTGGAAGCAACGGAGCACACCACCGCACTCACCACCCTTCACTGCCTCTCCACCACCACACCACTCACTCGATTGTCGCCGGAGCTACCCCAATTCGAAGCTCGGAGCCGCCAGTACCCGGAGGTCACCGCCATCGATTGGAGCCGTTCCAGGAGCTGCCGCCGGTACCAGACGCTTCGACGTCGTCCACAACGTCACCACGCACACTGCCTACCCTAGCTGGAGCCACGGTGAGCTCTCCGACCCCCTACCCTCGCCGCCAGCACGTCGGGTTCTCGTCGGAGAAGACGATGAACCTCGACCATCCGATTTGCTTCTAATCCAACGCCTCTGTTTAAAACGTACTGATTCGGTAGTTATGAGTCGCTGACGCGCGGACCCCACGCTGTCAGCAAGCCCACACGGCTGTGGACCGTGGTGGGCTGGACTGGGCTGTTTTATTTCGAATCCGCCCAGTTTCGTTTTCCCGCCGGCCCTATTAATTCAAATTCCATTTAAACAAATCCAAATAATTTCAATACTGCCCCAACTTTGAAAATCCATAGATTCAAATTGGCTTAACCAAATTCAATGAATTTTATATTGTTGGAAAGCTAGTAAAAAGATCTACAGAATGCCACTTGTCCCATGTCAAGATTAGTTGTAGAATTAATCTGATAAAAAGAAGAAGACAGGGACTTTTCCCTATTCAAATAATTATTAAAAATCAACAAAAATAGATATTAAGTTAATTTCAACTCTAATAGCTCACATTTGACTTACACTAATTGTTTATGCAAGAAAATGGTGTGGTCACTTTGCATGATCATGCCCTAGTTTAATTAATGGACAATATGGCTAGTTTATGTAGTTGATATTGTCCAAAACTATTAAGTAAATCATATGAAGTATTATACTTCATTTAAACCTTGTCTCAAATGAATTCATGTGATGTTTGGACCCCTGGCCAAACTCTCTTATATGAGTTACTTGGAGATTTAAATTATATGTAGCAATATTAAATGGTATGAGGTGGTCTACCTCATTTAAATCATTTTTCTCAAATGATAATTATGAATGTTTGACTTAGGTCAATATAAGTTCATATATGATTGTTTGAGAAATTAAATCTTAAGAAGATTTCAATGAGAGGAAATTATTTCTCAAGAACCCTATGGAAACTATCATTTACATATTAAATAAAAAGAAGTAAATTCTCCTCAAGCCACACAACCAATGCACCCAATTTAGATTAATTGTGTGCTTAGAATAGTTTGTGTGATTATATGTGATGTATGGAATAGCCATTGAATTAGTGAGTAATTATACTCGTATCTAAATTTAGACGCTAGCACCGGCGAGTACACGGAAGAAGAAGGTTGCTACCAGGAGGAGGAGGAGGAGAATTTTGAGAACTACCAAGGCAAGCTAATATTATTGCAAAGTGCAAAGCCCCTTTGGGGCAAGGCACCATGAACCTTATATTTTCTTACATAAGCCTATCCTAAGTTTATACATTACAAGTTTTTACTTGTTTTACTCAAGAAGTTACTTTTATAGTTAACTTTGGTCAAAGTAGAGAAATTTACTAGAGTAGTAAAGATAGTCTCCATCAAGCAAAGCAAGATAGCACCCCTCATGATTTAGAGCTAGTGCTAATGAATAAAACTTGACTACTCTAGATGGGAACAAATGTGACTTGAAATGAGTTTGAAACCTTGGAATGATGAAGCATTCCATTGAATGATTTTTGAAGGTGAATATGACAAAGAGAAGATGGTGATTTTTGATAAACATGATATTGGTTTGAATGCGATACCTTTCCAATATTGAGTACCCCCACAATACCTGATTATGGGTAGGGCTTAACTAGAAGTTTATGCATCTTAGTATGGGTTCCCTCTGAACACACGTCATAGGGGTTACGCTTGAGGCTACCTCCGTTGTTGAGAAATGATGTGAAATTGAGGTGAATTGTACGGCCAAGCCCTGTGCAGTTCCCAGGTTGACAGTTGGTCTTCACTGGGAGGCCAAGCTCATGGGGAGAGGTGCTCATACTAGGATTTGTAAGTGAAAGGTTATGGTTGATGATCCGCGTACTGTGTTACGATGATTCGGGGTAATCCCGATGGATGAAATCAAATGTTGTGGCACAAGTGTGCAACCTCTGCAGAGTGTCAATCTATTCGAATAGCCGCGTCCACGGTTACGGACGGTTGGAAAGGCCATACAGTTTCCAATGTCAAATATTTGAAATGTGGGTGAAAAGATTTGTGGAGTGGTGAATTGAATTGAAATCACCACTTGAATGGTGGGAATGACACTAATGTTCCCACTTGAGTTAGTTAGCACTTGAATAAGCTTTTCTCAAATACTTGTGAACTAAAACTGGCTTTATGCAAATAAACTAGAGCTTAGCAAACCTTACTAGAATTGTCTAGCACTTACACTAGTATTAGTTTGCGAGTACTTGAAGTACTCACGGCTTTGTCCCTGGCTATTCAAATGGCCAGAGTATGAAGATGAACAAGGAGATGATCAGCAGGACGCCTACGACAACTAGGAGTCTTCCGACGTCAAGCGTTGGCCTGTGGACTAGAGAGTCCTTGTATCTTACGCTTCCGCTATGAACTTGTGTTTGTTCGTTGATCAATAGATCAACTATTCGTGTAATATGGATGATGTGATTCCAATTGTAAGACATTATGGTTTGTAATGAATGATGACGGTGATACTTAACTATTATGCCTCGCAACAACAATATTCCTGGGATTGCGATGTATGACATAATAGGCATCCGGACTTAAAAATCCGGGTGTTGACAAGTTGGTATCAGAGCCATTGTTTGACCTTAGAAGACCTTAGTTAGAATGGGCGTTCTGAAAAACTTAACTTTGAAAATCAAATGAAGAGAATATTTGTGAAAATTTACTTACACCCTTGTCTTGAGACTTTGCCAAAAATTCATGAACCATGTTCTATTTGAATCTACTTAAAAATTTTGCCACACTTTACACTCTCTAACTTACTCATCCAATTCTCTTTGAGATGGAGCCGAATGAACCCATCAACACCAAGTTTTACCAGCTTGGGAACGGAGGGAGCTTGATCTTCGAGCACGACCTCAACGCCGTCTCTGACTTCCTTGGGCGCCCACACCCCGAGTTCCACGGGATTCAGTTGGACGACACGCCCGGAGGAGAGTTGCATTGGGTGATCACTGCCGACTTGAGGGGCAAGATGGAGCCTCCCACCTCGGAGAGGATCCTCTTCTCCTTCCGCGAGAGCAACTGGCTCGACGGAGTCGCACGTGGCCTTCAGGAGGCACTTGCGCGCCTTTGTGGACAGAACATGGTGCGCATCCTCGCCTCTCGCTTCGCGCATCTCGTGAGGCGTGATGCCATGGGAGTGCCCATGGAGCTGCAGCCGCACCCGGAGTTGAGGCACCATGCTGAGCACCTGGACTTCATGCTCTATCAGACTCAGAAGGACCTCGATGCCACTCGCGCTTACGCGAACCAGACCCATGCTCACATCATCGAGCAGGGTGAGGCGATCAAGCTACTCAACAATGACCGCAAGAGCCTTCGCCAGCAGCGTGCCAAGAAGGACGCTACGATTGTGCGCCTTCGCGCCAAGATCGCAGCACTTGAGGCCACTGTCAAGGCCCAGGAGGATCAGCTCAGAGAGATGGAGGATGACGACGGAGGTATTGACCTTCAGGGAGGAGGAGCCTTCCTGAGCAACGACGACGACTTTGAGGAGGACGAGTTCACTGAGGAGGACTACGAGTTCCTGGAGGCAGGACCTGACGACTATGTCCCAATCGACGTCGAGGATGAGGAGTAGTTGCACTAGTTTCACTTATGTAGGTGTGAGTTGTATCCCGTCCTTTGTATCGTAGCATGAGAATGGTTCTTAAAACCATTGGAGTATGAGTGTGTTAGTTTGTACTATGTGTTGAATGAATGAATGAATGTTATGTTTGTCATGAAAAGATTACAAGTTTCAAATGTTTTCAAACTTACCCAAAATAAACCATAGAAATGTTCCCTCTTATCTCATGATCTTCTATATCTTCAGATGGCCCCTCCCAATCGCACCAACGACGCAATGATGCAACTGCTGCAAACCCTGATTGCCGACAGGGAGACAGAAAGAGCTGAACGCCAAGCCAACATCACAGCCTTGCAGAACATTTCCAACAAAGGCCATGGAAATCATGACCACCCTGGGTCCAAGCTCAAGAACTTCCAGAACACCAACCCTCCAGTGTTTAGCAAGACGGAGGAACCCCTCGATGCCGATGACTGGCTCCAGACTATGGAGAATAACTTGGAAGTAGCCGGAGTGGAAGCCAACGAGAAGGTCTTGTTTGCAACCCACTACCTCGCCGGACCAGCCCGCGCTTGGTGGACAAGCACCCGTGCCATGAAGGGAGGTCAGTTCATGACTTGGGAGGATTTCAAGCTAAAGTTCAGCAAGTACCATGTACCCCCGGGTCTTATCAAAAAGATGAGGGATGAGTTCCATGAACTGAAACAAGGTCGCATGACGGTGGTAGAATACCGCGACAAGTTTCTTACACTGTCAAGGTACGCCCCCGACGAGACCGACACCGTTGAGAAGAGGAAGGAGAGATTCCTGAACGGACTGCATGATGAGATGCAGACTGTCCTCGTCAACATCCCCTTCGCCGACCTTGAAGCCCTTGTTGACTCCGCCATCCAGATGGAGGGCAAGCTGAACCAAGCCAATGAGAACCGCAAGCGCCGCATGATGAATCAAAGTGGGTCTAGCCATACCCAGAAGTATCGCCCCAGCTCAAGTGGAGGTTTCACTCCAAGAAACAACAACAAACCCCCGATACAGAACTCGCGCCCTGGTTATCAGAACCGGAGTGGAGGAAACCCCAAGCCAGGAGGCTACAACAACAACAACTACAACCGCGCTCCGCCCAGAGCCCCCAACAACAACAACACCACCAACACCGCTCCCAGAACCGGAAGCAACGCCGTCCCCGTTGCGACCAAGGACAAGGCCACCATCACTTGTTATGAGTGTGGTGTAGTGGGCACTACTCCAACGAGTGTCCCAAGCGACTCGCCAAGCTCGCCGGCAACACCGCTGCACCTGCTCAGCAGCAACGCCGTGTCTCCACCGGCAAGAAGTTCGCCC
Organism: Lolium perenne; assembly: GCF_019359855.2. Lineage (NCBI taxonomy): Eukaryota > Viridiplantae > Streptophyta > Magnoliopsida > Poales > Poaceae > Lolium > Lolium perenne. The sequence continues at coordinate 113,128,393 of NC_067244.2, read as the reverse complement.
CCAACAACCCCAATAACCGCAACGGCCGCCTCTACCACATGAACGCCGAAGAAGCCCAGGAAGCACCAGATGTTGTACTGGGTATGTTTTCTGTCAACCACATCCCTGCCAGAGTATTGTTTGATTCCGGAGCATCTCATTCTTTTGTGACTGAAGACTTTGCATCAACAAGTAAAATTCAACCCCTCAGTTTGAAGCATGTTATGATAGTTCAAATTCCCGGATCAACCACCAAAGCCAGAAAATTTTGCAAAAATGTACCCATCAAAATCCATGATGTAGATTTCTATGCCAATCTAACCATTCTGGGAACCAAAGGTTTGGAAGTCATCCTAGGAATGGACTGGATGTCAAAACACAATGGATTGATAGACTGTGCCAAGAAAGCCATAACCATGACTAGCAGCACCAGTATCGTAGTAGAGCACGTCTGTGAAAAACTACCCAGAAAATTCACCTGCAACCAAAGTGTATCCAAGCCAACTCTGGATCAAATCAGGGTCGTTTGTCGCTACCCTGATGTGTTTCCAGATGATCTACCCGGTATGCCCCCGGATCGGGATATCGAGTTCATCATCGAGTTAATCCCCGGAACTGGACCTATCGCCCAGAGAGCCTACAGCATGAACGCAACAGAGCTTGTGGAGCTGAAGAAACAGATAGATGATATGTTGGCCAAGGGTCTGATTAGACCTAGTGCATCCCCCTGGAGATCACCAGTTTTGTTTGTGGACAAGAAGGATGGTGCAAATCGTTTATGTACGGATTATCGTAAGCTTAACGATGTCACCATCAAAAACAAATACCCCTTACCCAAGATAGAAGACTTGTTTGATCAACTCACCGGAGCTAGAGTTTTCTCCAAGATAGACCTTAGAACTGGATACCATCAGCTGAAAATCCGAGCCACCGACATTCCAAAAACTGCCTTCACCACTAGATATGGGTTGTATGAGTACAACGTCATGTCGTTTGGACTGACCAATGCCCCCGCTTATTTCATGAATCTCATGAATAAGATCTTCATGAACTTTTTAGACAAGTTTGTCGTTGTCTTCATCGATGACATTCTCGTCTACTCCAAGTCCGAAGAGGAACATGAACAGCATTTGGAGACTGTCCTAGAAACCCTTAGACACCACCAGTTATATGCCAAGTTCAGCAAGTGTGAGTTTTGGTTGGAAGAAGTTGGATTCCTGGGACACATCTTGTCTGCAGGAGGAATTGCCGTAGATCCTGCCAAGATCAAAACCGTGATGGAATGGCAAGCCCCAACCACCCAAACCGAGGTCCGCGCTTTTCTTGGATTAGCCGGATATTACCGTAGATTTGTAGAAGGCTTTTCGAGCATCGCTCGACCAATGACCCAACTGTTGAAGAAGGACAAGAAGTTTGAGTGGACCGATAAATGTGAAGAGAGCTTTCAACAGCTCAAGAATAGACTGACCACAGCCCCAATCCTGATCATGCCAGACATCGCCAAGCTCTTTGACGTATATTGCGACGCCTCCAAGACTGGTCTTGGATGTGTGCTTATGCAAGAAGGCAAAGTTGTATCCTATCTTTCAAGACAACTTAAGCAACATGAACAGAACTACCCAACCCATGACCTCGAGCTTGCAGCCGTGGTCCTAGCCTTGAAAGTTTGGCGTCATTACCTCATGGGTAATCGATGCGAGATCTACTCCGACCACAAAAGCCTGAAATATATCTTCACCCAGAAGGAGCTGAACATGAGACAACGCCGATGGATCGAACTGATCAAGGATTACGACAAGGAGATTCACTACCACCCCGGCAAGGCCAATGTGGTAGCGGATGCTTTGAGTAGACTGCCGTGTCAGTTGAACTCCATGATCACAACCGAACAACCCAGCTTGCATCAAGAGTTTGAACAGTTCAGACTTGAACTTGTTAGTGAAGGATTCCTAGCCAGCATAGAACTGCAACCCACCTTGGTTAGCCAGATCAAGGAAGCCCAGAAGGACAACGCTAGCATTGACGGAATCAAGAAACAGATAGCCGCAGGAAAAGCCCCTGGATTCACCGTAGATGAAGCCGGAGTTCTTTGGTACAAAGAACGCCTCTGCGTATCATCGGACTCAGACTTGAAGCAAGTCATCCTGCAAGAAGCCCATGACACCCTTTATTCAATCCACCCCGGAGGTACCAAGATGTATCAAGACCTGAAGGAGCAATTCTGGTGGCATGGAATGAAGAGAGAAATCGGCAGCTACATCGCCAAGTGTGACATCTGTCAGAGAGTCAAGGCAGAACATCAACGACCCGCCGGACTGCTACAACCCCTCCAGATTCCGGATTCACCGTAGACGAAGCCGGAGTGCTTTGGTACAAAGAACGTCTCTGCGTACCATCGGACTCTGACTTGAAACAAGTCATCCTGCAAGAAGCCCATGACACCCTTTATTCAATCCACCCCGGAGGTACCAAGATGTACCAAGACCTAAAAGAACAATTTTGGTGGCACAGAATGAAGAGAGAGATCGGTAGCTATATCGCTAAGTGTGACATCTGTCAGAGAGTCAAGGCAGAACATCAACGACCCGCCGGACTGTTACAACCCCTCCAGATTCCAGAATGGAAGTGGGACTCCGTAGGAATGGACTTTATCACCGGACTGCCCAAATCTAGCAAAGGCAATGATTCAATATGGGTGGTTGTCGATAGATTGACTAAAGTCGCCCATTTCATCGCCGTCAAGACCACATACCAAGGCCCAAAGTTAGCTGAATTGTACATCTCCAGAATAGTCGCCCTGCACGGAACCCCGAAATCGATAGTGTCAAATAGAGGATCACAGTTCACCTCAAGATTCTGGCAGAAAGTGCATGAAGGACTGGGAACCCGTCTGAATTTCAGCACCGCCTATCACCCTCAGACCGACGGACAGACTGAGAGAGTCAACCAGATACTGGAGGACATGTTGAGAGCATGTGTACTAGAATATGGATCCAAGTGGGAAGACTGCCTACCTTACGCAGAATTCTCTTACAACAACAGCTATCAAGCTAGCCTGCAGATGGCCCCCTTTGAAGCCTTGTACGGAAGGAAATGCCGTACCCCCCTGAACTGGTCGGAAGTCGGAGAAAGCCAAGTTTTTGTCCCAGATGTTCTTCGTGAAGCCGAAGAGAAAGTACACAAGATCCGAGAGTACCTCAAGACGGCGCAATCAAGACAGAAGAGCTACGCCGACAAGAGACGTCGGGAGATGACCTTCGAGATCGGAGACTTCGTCTATCTCAAGGTATCCCCCTTGAAAGGAATGCAGAGATTCCAGCTGAAAGGAAAGCTCGCACCCCGATATGTCCGACCCTTCAAAGTTCTGAGCTGCCGAGGCGAAGTATCCTATCAACTGGAGTTGCCTGAAGAAATGTCGGCTGTACACGACGTGTTTCATATCTCACTCCTCCGGAAGTGCCTTGAAGTCCCTGAGAAGACCGAAGTGTTCAAGAACATCGATCACCTATCGGTGGATATCAACAAGGACCTGACTTACCGCGAAGTGCCGATTCGCATCCTGGAGGAATCTTACCGAACCACCCGCACCCGAAGCATCAAGTTTCTGAAGATACAATGGAGCAATCATACCGAGGATGAAGCCACATGGGAACGCGAAGACTTCATAAAGAAGGAGTACCCAGATCTCTTTAGTACCTAACTTTATTTTCGATCTCGGGACGAGATCTTTTGTAAGGGGGAAGGGTTTGTAACATCCCAAATTTCAATAAAAAGAAAGTTAGAGAATTCCAGAGAGCAAAATTTCAAACCAACAAAAACTTTTTAAATTGCATATAGTGCCATGCATAGGACTTGTGCATTTGAGTGATATGCCATGATGATTGTTATTATGTGTATATGCTAAACCCTAAAACCCTAATGTGATCATATGAAGATCACCAATCAAATAAATCAAAAAGAGAAAGAAATCAAATAAATGAAAAACCCTAAAACCCTCACATATGCCCTATGGCATTTTTATAAATTTTGACCCTAGACCAATTTGGTCTTCACCATTGGTTGAATAATGTTACTAAACACTTATTACAACTTTTGGAATCAAAGAATCACAAATCAAATGATTTTCAAATACAAAATGGGCTCACATATGATAATGGTCAAATCTGCCAATTATAGTCTGATCACTACTTTGAGCCCTTGCTATTCAAATTTCTCAAACTAAACCTTGCTAACTCTTTGCACCTCATCCAAGACAACATCAAGGTGAACACTTTTTGTAAAGATCACCATACCAAATTCTTTCTAGATTAATAGCTATGCTCATCCAAAGTTGCAACATTTTAATAAGTGGAACAATCTCACACTTAGCCAAATTTGCAAAACTTTGAATTTAACAATTCCACCACCACACTCCATCACCTCTGGTCATTTCTAACTCAATGAGACACTCACAATTCAAAACTTGCAACCATTTGAATTGAATCAAATTTCGACAAAATTCACAAATAATCAATAGGGAACTATTTGACACTTTCAAATAGTGATCTAACCTAACCCTAACCACACCAATTGCTCCCTACTGGTTCCCTGGTCCCCATTCTGTCTCACACCAGCATAGCAACCCTAGGGAGGCAAGCCCTAGCTTGCATGGCATGGCCATGCCGGCCATGTCGAGCCTCCCCTCTCTCCATTGCTCTCCACCCCTGGCCCTGGTGCCCTAGCTCGCCACCTCTCTCTTCTACCTCACCTAGCAACGGCCACGTCGACGTAGACGCAGTAGCCACGCCGGAGAACGCGCGCCCAGAACGCGCCAGCATGCCGCTCGCGTCGCGCGTGGCGCGCCACAGACGCATACTGGCCACGCGCCACGCCACCACCTCGAGCACGCCCTGGACCCCCTGTGAGCGCGTTGAGCACCTGCGTGACACCGCGACGCCGCCAGACACGCGCGCAGCATAGACCCGTGACCGCCGGCGCCGGAGACGACGACACGATCCCGTGAACGCCGCGGCAGACGCGGAAGCAATGCGACCAAACCAGCCACCGCCTACCCTAGCAGTCGCCGCCCAGAGGACCGTGGTGACGCCACGAACACCCCCGCGCCCTCGCCTAGCTCGATAGCTCGCCGGAGAAGCCGCGCCATGGTCAACCGCATCACTGCCCCGCCACCCTCACTCAATCCTATAAATAGCGAGTTCCCTGGAAGCAACGGAGCACACCACCGCACTCACCACCCTTCACTGCCTCTCCACCACCACACCACTCACTCGATTGTCGCCGAAGCTGCCCCAATTCGAAGCTCGGAGCCGCCAGTACCCGGAGGTCGCCGCCGTCGATTGGAGCCGTTCCAGGAGCTGCCGCCGGTACCAGACGCTTCGCCGTCGTCCACAACGTCACCACGCACACTGTCTACCCTAGCTGGAGCCACGGTGAGCTCTCCGACCCCCTACCCTCACCGCCAGCACGTCGGGTTCTCGTCGTAGAAGACGATGAACCTCGACCGTCCGATTTGCTTCTAATCCAACGCCTCTGTTTAAAACGTACCGATTCGGTAGTTATGAGTAGCTGACGCGCGGACCCCACGCTGTCAGCAAGCCCACGCGTCTGTGGACCGTGGTGGGCTGGACTGGGCCGTTTTATTTCGAATCCTCCCAGTTTCGTTTTCCCGCCGGCCCTATTAATTCAAATTCCATTTAAACAAATCCAAATAATTTCAATACTGCCCCAACTTTGAAAATCCATAGATTCAAATTGGCTTAACCAAATTCAATGAATTTTATATTTTTGGAAAGCTAGTAAAAAGATCTACAGAATGCCACTGGTCCCATGTCAAGATTGGTTGTAGAATTAATCTGATAAAAAGAAGAAGACAGGGACTTTTCCCTGTTGAAATAATTATTAAAAATCAACCAAAATAGATATTAAGGTAATTTCAACTCTAATAGCTCACATTTGACTTACACTAATTGTTTATGCAAGAAAATGGTGTGGTCACTTTGCATGATCATGCCCTAGTTTAATTAATGGACAATATGGCTAGTTTATGTAGTTGATATTGTCCAAAACTATTAAGTAAATCATATGAAGTATTATACTTCATTTAAACCTTGTCTCAAATGAATTCATGTGATGTTTGGACCCCTGGCCAAACTCTCTTATATGAGCTACTTGGAGATTTAAATTATATGTAGCAATATTAAATGGTATGAGGTGGTCTACCTCATTTAAATCATTTTTCTCAAATGATAATTATGAATGTTTGACTTAGGTCAATATAAGTTCATATATGATTGTTTGAGAAATTAAATCTTAAGAAGATTTCAATGAGAGGAAATTATTTCTCAATAACCCTATGGAAACTATCATTTACATATTAAATAAAAAGAAGTAAATTCTCCTCAAGCCACACAACCAATGCACCCAATTTAGATTAATTGTGTGCTTAGAATAGTTTGTGTGATTATATGTGATGTATGGAATAGCCATTGAATTAGTGAGTAATTATACTCGTATCTAAATTTAGACGCTAGCACCGGCGAGTACACGGAAGAAGAAGGTTGCTACCAGGAGGAGGAGGAGGAGAATTTTGAGAACTACCAAGGCAAGCTAATATTATTGCAAAGTGCAAAGCCCCTTTGGGGCAAGGCACCATGAACCTTATATTTTCTTACATAAGCCTATCCTAAGTTTATACATTACAAGTTTTTACTTGTTTTACTCAAGAAGTTACTTTTATAGTTAACTTTGGTCAAAGTAGAGAAATTTACTAGAGTAGTAAAGATAGTCTCCATAAAGCAAAGCAAGATAGCACCCCTCATGATTTAGAGCTAGTGCTAATGAATAAAACTTGACTACTCTAGATGGGAACAAATGTGACTTGAAATGAGTTTGAAACCTTGGAATGATGAAGCATTCCATTGAATGATTTTTGAAGGTGAATATGACAAAGAGAAGATGGTGATTTTTGATAAACATGATATTGGTTTGAATGCGATACCTTTCCAATATTGAGTACCCCCACAATACCTGATTATGGGTAGGGCTTAACTAGAAGTTTATGCATCTTAGTATGGGTTCCCTCTGAACACACGTTATAGGGGTTACGCTTGAGGCTACCTCCGTTGTTGAGAAATGATGTGAAATTGAGGTGAATTTTACGGCCAAGCCCTGTGCAGTTCCCAGGTTGACAGTTGGTCTTCACTGGGAGGCCAAGCTCATGGGGAGAGGTGCTCATACTAGGATTTGTAAGTGAAAGGTTATGGTTGATGATCCGCGTACTGTGTTACGATGATTCGGGGTAATCCCGACGGATGAAATCAAATGTTGTGGCACAAGTGTGCAACCTCTGCAGAGTGTCAATCTATTCGAATAGCCGTGTCCACGGTTACGGACGGTTGGAAAGGCCATACAGTTTCCAATGTCAAATATTTGAAATGTGGGTGAAAAGATTTGTGGAGTGGTGAATTGAATTGAAATCACCACTTGAATGGTGGGAATGACACTAATGTTCCCACTTGAGTTAGTTAGCACTTGAATAAGCTTTTCTCAAATACTTGTGAACTAAAACTGGCTTTATGCAAATAAACTAGAGCTTAGCAAACCTTACTAGAATTGTCTAGCACTTACACTAGTATTAGTTTGCGAGTACTTGAAGTACTCACGGCTTTGTCCCTGGCTATTCAAATGGCCAGAGTATGAAGATGAACAAGGAGATGATCAGCATGACGCCTACGACAACTAGGAGTCTTCCGACGTCAAGCGTTGGCCTGTGGACTAGAGAGTCCTTGTATCTTACGCTTCCGCTATGAACTTGTGTTTGTTCGTTGATCAATAGATCAACTATTCGTGTAATATGGATGATGTGATTCCAATTGTAAGACATTATGGTTTGTAATGAATGATGACGGTGATACTTAACTATTATGCCTCGCAACAACAATATTCCTGGGATTGCGATGTATGACATAATAGGCATCCGAACTTAAAAATCCGGGTGTTGACAAGATCTGTGTGTACTTTTCAAATCATTACTTCACTATCTTCGATGTACTCGCGAATCAAATGAAAACGCATCTTGATATGCTTCAGCTTCTTGTGTGACCTTGGTTCTTGTGCATTGGAGATGGCACCCATGTTGCCACAATAGATGACTAATGGGTCCAATGCACTAGGAACCACACCAAGCTCAACAATGAACCTCTTCATCCATAACGCTTTCGATGAAGCCTCCGAAGCCGCTATGTATTCCGATTTAGTTGAAGACTTCGCCACCGTGCACCGCTTGGAACTCATCCAGCTTACTGCAGCACCATTCAATATAAACATGTACCCAGACTGAGACTTAGAGTCATTAGGATCAGTGTTCCAACTTGCATCGGTGTAACTGGTTACAAAGAGCTCTCGGTCACCGCCATAACAAAGAAACATATCCTTAGTCCTTTTCAAGTACTTCAGGATATGCTTGACCGTTGTCCAGTGTTCCATTCCTGGATCACTTTGATATCTGCTGGTCAAACTAACAGCATGTGCGATATCCGGTCAAGTACACAGCATGGCATACATGATAGAGCCTACTGCAGAGGCATAGGGGATCTTGTTCATCCTCTCTCTTTCTTCCGCCGTAGCCGAACCTTGAGTTTTACTCAAGACCTTACCTGGCAACATAGGCAAGAACCCTTTCTTGCTTTCATCCATTCTAAACTTCTTTAGAATCTTGTCCAGGTATGTACTCTGTGAAATCCCTATTAGGCGTCTTGATCTATCTCTATAAATCTTGATGCCTAAAATGTACGCTGCTTCACCAAGGTCTTTCATTGAAAAACACTTATTCAAATAACCTTTAACACTGATTAATAGTTCTATATCATTCCCAATCAATAATATGTCATCTGCATATAATATCAGGAATGCTACAGAGCTCCCACTCACTTTCTTGTAAATACAGGCCTCACCATGAGTCTGTATAAACCCGGAATCTTTGATCACCTTATCAAAGCGTAGGTTCCAACTCCGGGATGCATGCTTCAGTCCATAAATGGAACGCTGAAGTTAGCATACCTTCTCAGCATTTTTAGGATCGACAAAACCATTTGGTTGTACCATATACAACTCTTCCTCAGTGTCACCATTAAGGAACGCCGTTTTGACATCCATCTGCCAAATCTCATAATCGAAAAATGCAGCTATTGCCAACAAAATCCTCACAGATTTTAGCTTCGCTACAGGTGAAAAAGTCTCATCGTAGTCAACTCCTTGAATTTGTCGGAACCCCTTCGCGACAAGTCGAGCTTTATAGACAGTAATATTACTATCAGCATTTATTTTTCTCTTGAAGATCCATTTATTCTCGACAGCCTTGCGGCTATCAGGTAAGTCTACCAAAGTCCATACTTGGTTATCATACATGGATCCCTTTTCAGATTTCATGGCTTCTTGCCATTTGTTGGAAACTGGGATCATCATTGCTTCCTCATATGTCGCAGGGTCTTCATCATTGTTATCCACAATCATGACATTTAGACAGGGATCATACCAATCAGGAGTGGTACTCTCCCTCGTCGATCTGCGAGGTTCAGTAGCTTCCTCGTTCGAAGTTTCATGATCATTATCATTTGCTTCCTCTCCTATCAGTGCAGGCTACACAGGAACATCTTCTGGTACTGCGCTACTCTGATCTACGAGAGAAGGTTCATTAACCTCGTCGAGTTCTACTTTACTTCCATTCACTTCTTTAGTGAGAAACTCCTTCTCAAGAAAGGATCCGTTCTTCGCAACAAAGATTTTGCCTTCGGATCTGTGATAGAAAGTGTACCCAATTGTTTCTTTAGGGTATCCTATGAAGACGCATTTCTCCGCTTTGGGTTCTAGCTTCTTAGGTTGTAACTTCTTTACATAAGCTTCGCAACCCCAAACTTTAAGGAACGACAGCTTAGGTTTCTTCCCAAACCATAATTCATACGGTGTCGTTTCAACGGATTTAGATGGTGCCCTTTTTAAAGTGAATGCAGCTGTCTCTAATGCATAACCCCCAAACGATAACGGCAAATCGGTAAGAGACATCATAGATCGAACCATATCCAAGAGATTTTGATTACGACGTTCGGACATACCATTGCGTTGTGGTGTTCCTGGCGGTGTCAACTGTGAAAGTATTCCACATTTCTTTAAATGCATGCCAAACTCATAACTCAGATATTCTCCTCCGCGATCAGAACGCAGAAACTTGATCTTCTTGTTACGTTGATTTTCTACTTCACTTTGGAATTCCTTAAACTTCTCGAAAGTTTTGGAGTTATGTTTCATGAAGTAAATATACCCATATCTACTCAGATCATCCGTGAAGGTTAGAACATAACGATAACCACCGCGTGATGCTACACTCATTGGACCGCACACATTGGTATGTATGATTTCCAATAAGTTTGTAGCTCGCTTCATTGAACCAGAGAATGGAGTCCTAGTCATTTTTCCCATTAGACAAGCTTCGCATCTATCAAGAGACTCAAAGTCAAGTGACTCAAGAAGTCCATCGGAATGGAGTTTCTTCATGCACTTCACTCCAATATGACCAAGATGACAGTGCCACATATAAGTAGAATTATCATTCAATTTAATTCACTTAGCATCAATGTTATGAACATGTGTATCACTACTATCGAGATTTAACAAGAATAAACCATTCATCTCAGGCGCATGACCATAAAAGATATTATTCATATAAATAGAACAACCATTATTCTCTGACTTAAATGAATAACCGTCTTGCATTAAACAAGATCCAGATATAATGTTCATGCTCAACGCGGGCACCAAATAACAATTATTAAGGTTTAAAACTAATCCCAAAGGTAGATGTAGAGGGAGCGTGCCGACGGCGATCACATCGACCTTGGATCCATTTCCAACGCGCATCGTCACCTCGTCCCTCGCTAGGCTTCGTTTATTCCATAGTTCCTGTTTCGAGTTACAAATGTGAGCAACCGAACCAGTATCAAATACCCAGGCACTACTATGAGAACTAGTAACAAAGACATCTATAACATGTATATCAAATATACCTTTCTTTTTCTTGACAAGGCCGCTCTTCAGATCAGCCATGTACTTGGGGCAATTACGCTTCCAGTGCCCTTTCTCCTTGCAGTAATAGCACACAGTATCAGGTTTAGGGCCAGCCTTAGGCTTCTCAGGAGGCGCAGCAACTTTATTGCCGCCCTTCTTGAAGTTGCCCTTCTTAGGTTTGCCTTGCTTCTTGAAGCTGGTGGTCTTGTTGACCATCAACACTTGGTGCTCTTTCTGTATCTCAATCTCAGCGGATTTCAGCATGGAGAAGAGTTCAGGTAACTCTTTGTTCATGTTCTGCATGTTGTGTTCATCACAAAGTTCTTGTAACTTGGTGGTAGTGATTGGAGGACACGATGAATACCCAGCTGGTTAGGAATCACTATCCCCAAGTCACTGAGCTTCTTCGCATGCCCGGACATAGCGAGCACGTGCTCACTAACGGAGCTGCCCTCTTCCATCATACAGCCAAAGAAGTGTTTTGAGGCCTCATAGCTTTCCATGGCCGCATGAGTTTCAAAGATAGCTTTTAGCTCATGGACCAGCTCATAAGGGTCGTGATGCTCAAAACGCTTTTGAAGCTCCGCTTCTAGGCTGAACAGGATGGCACACTGAACTTGAGCGTACCGAATCACCCGAGTATGGGCCACATTCTTTACTTCCTCAGATACTACAGGTGGTGGTGGGGGACCTAGCGGTGCTTCGAGCACAAATTGCAGATTTCCACGGTTGAGGAAAATCCTCACATGATGAAACCAGTCGGTGAAGTTGCTACCATTGCTTTTAAGATCTTCTTTCTCTAGGAACTGGTTAAAATTGATGGAGGGGGACGCCATGATTTACAACATATTTGCAAAGAGTTTAGACTAGGTTTATGATAAATTGAGTTCAAATTTTAATTCTTAAATTAACTAGGTGAATCCCACTCAAAACAACATCGCTCGCATTGTCTTAGTGATCACACGAACAAAATCCACTACATCAAAGGCGAACACTCAAAGTGTTCATCATATCATTCATATGACTCATGCTCTACCTTTCGGTATTGTAACATCCCAAATTTTAAAACAAAAAGAAAATGAATTTCCCTATTTCCAAAATTTTGAACCAACAAAAAACTTTAATTAAGATAAGTTGTGTGCATAGTGCTCATACTTGTATGTGATGATTTTTGCCATGATAGTTTCTTGATGTAGTGAACATGTTTCTAAACCCTAAACCCTACCCTTTTCAACATCAAAGAGAAACAACTCAAAAAGAAACTAAATAAAATAAAGTCACATATGAGCATATGGCCATATTTGAAAATGTTGGCCTATGCCATGATCTACCTTGTGTAGATGATTTGAAAACCCTAACAAACCCAACCTAGCACTCAATAAGCCAAATCCAACTTGAAACGAAATAGAAAGAAAATAAAAATTAAATGAATAGAGGCATATGTGGGTATATGGCCAAATTGCAAATTTGAGCCTAAGCCCTACTCTTTTGTTTGAAATGAGGAAACACAATTCTAAAATCAAATAGTACATAAGGACACAACACAACACCATTTGGTTCGAAGGAAAATCCAAGAAAATGAAAAGAAAATGAAAAACCCTAAGTGCATGTGATAATGGTCAAATCTGCCATTTTTAACAACATACCAACTTTGAGCCCCTTTGGTTAACTTTTTCTAAACTAAACTTTCTAATCTTTTTGCTCGGATCTATTTTACTCATAAAAGTGAACAACTTGGTCAAATTCAACCTTGCTAGTTCAAAGTCAAACTCTTAATATAAGCATGCAAAGTGGAAACTTTGAAACAGATTCTAGATTACCCCAATTTTTAGAATTTTAACAATTCAATTCGAAAATTCAAACCAATACCATCAATTGATGCCAAACATTATTTAGAACACATCTATGAAGAAATTTGACAAAAATTCAAACACAAAGGAGACCATTGCATGTGATCCAATTCTTTACATAGAAGTACAACCACTATTCAACCACTATTCACCACCTCACCCTCTCTCTCTCTTGTGCTCATCTATAGTAGACATGTACCTCTAACAACTCCCATTGACCTCACCTAGCATTGCATGGTCACCATCACACAAGACCATGCCAAGGACATTGCATATGTCACCCAATTCTTGCATAGATCCATTTGTGCACACTCTAGCCCTCGCCAACCATGCTCACCATGTCACCTACTTTGGATTCACCTCACTAAAGCTTGCAGCACTCATAGACCAAGAAAATAATGCATAGAGAATCCATGCCAAGCCATGCCATTGAAATAGACATCACCATGCTAACCCATGTCATCCTCCCTCTCTTGTCCTTCTAACCTTGTCAATTGGACTCATCTCACATCACTGAGCACCACCATGCCTAAGCTGGCCCCAGGAGAAGCCCTGCACTCCCCATGTCATGCCATGCCCTAGACATGCCCATGTCACACCAACTCTGCTCTCCCTCTTCCATGGCTCACATCATCATGTCCTGGAGGTGCCCTGTACTCCCCCTAGTCCAACCATGCAAGCCCAACCACAAGGCGCCAAGGAAAACGGGCGCCCCGACCATGCCAAGTCCCTGCCCGTGCCACCCGTGCATCACCCACGGACACGACCCTGTCCCCGCGTGCACGTTGTGATCCAGCACGTCCTCATGCGCCACCATCTCCCTCTCGTTCCCGCACACCTGCCAGACATGGCCGTTGGCCCGCGCGCGCGCCAGGACGATGACGTGACGCGATGCCCGCGAGGACGTCGACGTCGGCATCATCCCCGTACACCCTGCACACGACGCACGCGAGCTAGTCACCGTGCGCATGCCCTCACCTGCCCTCCACTGCATCGTCATAGCTCACCGCCCATGCCTCTAGCTGCCGGTAGCCATGCCGTCGACGACGTTGAGCGCCATGCCACCCTTCTCCCTCGCCCGTCGCGCACCTGTTTTAACCGTGGCACCCCGGCATCTCAAACCGCACCCCTTGTCCCTCATCTTCCTTCCACTGCGTGACCTCGCCCTACTCATCCTAACCCTCCCCTCTGCACCGCCCAAATCCACCGGAGCACGCCGCCGTCAACCGTGCCCGGAGCTGCTTCGAGCCTGGAGCCTCGGGAGAAGCTGCCGCAAGCAAAGGAGGAGTTGCTGGGCGTTCCCTTCGTCCGCCTTCGCTCGCCGCCATCCACTACCACCTCGTCGTCGCCTCCCGCCGCCGGTGAGTTCCTGGCCCCTGCCTTTCTTCTCCACCGCGCGCGAGCGTGGTAGCCAGGAGAGAGACGACCCATGCATGTGCTGCATGGGCCACGTCCGCACGCCGCCTGGCCCCGCCACGGGCCCCTCCTCCATTTTTCTATTTTATTTTTTCCTCCAACTGGATATACCCCAACGGGCTGGCCCGTTTTATTTTCCTTCGCTGGCCCAATAACATTTCCTGCCAAGCCCACCGATTCAAATTAAAATTACTCGTTTTAGATGAAATTGAATACTGGTGCCCAATTCAAATTTGAATAAAACAAAATCCACTAAGCCAAAATTTATGAATTTTATATCTATGGAAAGCTTATGAAATTCTCTTCCCAACCCAATTAGTCTCAACCCTTGATTCATTGTAGATCACTGGCACTAAAAATAACAAGGCAGTAGGTTTTCAAATTTCAAACAATTATTAAAAATCAACCCTAATGAATTTTGAGGTGATTCAAATTCTCATAGTTCACATTTCAAATACTATAATTTTTTATGCAAAAATATGGCATGGTTGTTTCAAAGGATCATGGGCTAGATTCAAATAGTGGCTATATGGCCATTTCTAGCTCATTCAAATTATTTCAAAAATATTATTTGAAATCTATGAGATGTAGCATCTCATTTAAATCTTTGTCTCAAGTAATGCAACATGAGGTACTGACCTTGGTCTATAAAATCTCATATTGTATTATTTGATGATATTAAATCATTTCTATAGTAGTGTTAAATTGCATGAGGTGTAATACCCCATTTAAATCATTTTCCCAGATGATAAATGTGAAGTGGTGATTTTGGTCAACATGATCTCATACTTTATCATTTGAGGAAATTAAATCTTAGTAATGTTCAATGAGATGAAACTACTTTCAAAGGAAAGGAATGGCAACCCTAGTGGGTATTAAATCTTGTAATTCTCAAATGGTAGAAGTTAATTATTAAAAACTAAATAAAGAAAACCTTAGTCTGAGGTTGAGTAATAATTGGGATGATGCTAGATAATCTTGTGTGATCTATTAAGGCTAGTTAGTCTACTTAAGTTTTGTTTGGTGATTGTATCCTCGTATCCATTTATAGATGACATAGGCATCCCCAATGGGCCTGCCGAAGATAGTACCCGGGGTTTACTGAAGGCCCACGACTCGAAGAATAAGAAGAATCGGAAGCCCAAACTGTTATTAAAGAAAGTTAGAGTTGTATTAGAAGATGATATTTGTAATCTTGCGGGATGAGTTGGAAACCCTCCCAGACTCTGTAACTTGTAGATTACGAATCCCTCGGCTCCACCTCCTATATAAGGGGGAGTCGAGGGACAAAGAAAGCATTGAATCATTGTCTCACAAACCCTAGTTTTCATATCGTCGAGTACTTTTCGGCTGAAACCTTCGAGATCTACTTGCCCTCTACTTCTAACTAAACCCTAGGCTACAACCCGTAGGCATTGATAAGTTAATCCCTTGTCAATTGGCGCCGTCCGTGGGGATTAGATGCGTCAAGGATCTGATCTCGATGGCACGTTCAAGATCGTCGACTTCATCAACAGCAAGCAACGCGATGGATCGAGGTAAACAGATCGCAACTGGTCCTGTCGATTTTGTTCCTCACCCGCCCTCCCGTTTGGATGCATATGCATATCTGGAGGAGCCTATGGAGATGACGTTTGGAAGATTCCACTTTCGCGTCGAGAAGGAGGGAGCGTATCGTCTCGAAATTCCGATCTAGTCGGGATTATCGGCGGTCGATTCCAATTTTTCGAACTCAACATCGTCAATCGAGTCAGGCGAAGAGGTGACTTCATCGCCACGCTTCATCAGCACCAGGGCAAGCGAAAAGCTCGCCAAGATCTTCAGCGACATGTCCTTCGAGTCATCCGCGGACTCCTATATAAGCAATGACTCGAGCAGTGTGACAGCTTCAACTCCATCGACAAATCCACTACTGTGGGCAAGGTCTTCACCAATCTTTATGATGGTGTCATCAAACCCAACAAAGATCTGAATTCAAAACATCATCAGATTTATGCCATCGGAGAGCCAAGCCGCGATCAGGAGGAAACGTCTGAGGCTTTCGACGATTTGGGAAATCCATACGTTGATCCCTCTGATTTACGACGAGGTCTAGGCAGCAAGTATGTCGGACCCACACCACGTGTTAGGGTTCAACTCCCACAAGCAGCATGGGATAGAGCCGCAAGAGCTATGGATGGCTCAGAACCAATGGCCACAACAGCCACGCCAGAAGAATTGCAAGCATATCAATATAGACTCGCGCGAGCTGCAAGGGAATTGGAAAAACAGACAGCTGCTCTGAACAGAAGAAGGGAGGCAGCCTCCGCATCAAGCAGGCGAAGAGCGGAGTTAAGTCGACAATCAGGAACTTCGGGAGATAGCCACAGGGAAGCTCGGAACAGAGCAAGATCAAGGCTGCAAAACATACCTGAAGGAGAAAGAGAGCACTTGGTCCAAAACCTCGACATGTCTTTTATGTCGATAGACACGAGAGAGAACATTATCCCCAAGACACCAGAAGCTGGGTATATGGCGACACAGGCCTTTATCCTCGCATCCAGGCCACCTCCAGGAGATCCAAGGGAGGCATTGTACAACATGGCGATGGCAGGAGTCGGGGCCATGGGAACAGCGTTTGTATCAACACCTCCCGAAGGAACAGCAAGGCAAAATAGTCCACGACTTGCGGTAGCAGCAACAGTTCCCGATGGAACAAGTGGAGCAAGAGACATAGCAGCGCAAGCAAGGGTGGACAGAGCAAGGCAAAATAGAAGAGAACATCGGCATTCCCCAGAATTAAACGACGAGGACATGTGTGGTTTGCCATGCTTCACAAGGAGGGTCCGAAAAACTAGAGTCCCTTCGGGGTTTAAACTGCCTGATAACTTAAAAAAAATTCGACGGTTTGCAAGATCCAGAGGATTGGCTAGTTGATTACCTCGAGACGGTGAAGCTCACAGGAGGAACTAGAGCAACAGCTATGCAAAGCATCCAGGTGAATTTAAGTGGAGCCGCGAGATCTTGGATAAAAAAGCTTCCTCCAGGATCTATCGATAACTGGGATAGCTTCGAGGACGTGTTCGTCAAGAATTTCCGGTCCACTTGCAAAAAACCTGCATCGCTAGAGGAACTGAGAGTGTGTCGACAAAAGCCAGACGAATCAATGAGGAAATACATCCAAAGGTGGAATATCATTAAAAACTCGGCAGAGAATATATCTGACGAGAGAGCGATAGATGCGTTTGTCGCAGGAATCAGGCGAGGAGATTTTGTCGAGGACTTGGGGAGAACCAATCCAAAGACAGTATCCACATTAATGGAGATAGCAAACAGATGGGCAGATGGAGAAGATGTTGTTCACAACAAACGGCATAGGTCACCAGAGGAGGACCGCGGTCGAAATTATCAAAATAGGCGACGATTTCCTCGGCAGTACTCGGGCTATGATGCCCCTGGGCAAATTTCGGCTGGCTTTCGAGCAAGCGCCGGAGGAAACAATAGAGATGATTATCAGAGGAGCAACGAGCAGCGAGGCGACAATAGAGATGACTCTCGAAACAACAGGCAAAATACTGGGCCAAGGTTCAAAAGACCTTTCGTGTCCCCCGAGGAGATGATGAACGGGCCGTGTCAGATGCATTTTTATCTCGACAACAACGTAAAAAGATAGTCAGGACACTTGCAAAAGGACTGCTGAAATTTCCAAGCAATGTTAAGGTGGGCAGGGCACGCCAATGCCCAGGCAGCACACAGAAATCCTCAAGGACCCAGGAGTGAGATCCACTTGCCACCTCCTCCCGCAAGTACGGATGAAAATCGACATCAGCTCAGGATAGCGGCAGCACCTGCACCACCACCTTATGTTGATCCCAATTCTAACGGAGCGGTCTCGATGATTCAGAAAGGCAGGCCATCCAATAGAGCTTAGAAAGTAATCTCGCGACAGGTCTTCATGGCAGAAAAGATGCCTCCACCAACGGTTGAGTACCTTAACTGGTCAGGGCAAGATATTGGCTTCACAATAGCGGATCATCCACAGCAAGTTCCTCGACCAGGGCAATCAGCACTTATCTTACCAGCAGTAATCGCAGGATTCGATGTATCTCGAGTATTCATCGATGGCGGCAGCAGTTTAAACCTTATGTATGCAGATACACTAAGGAAGATGAACATATCCCTAGCAAACCTGAAACCAACCGACACGCGATTCCATGGCATCACACCGGAGAAGCCAAGTTATCCGCTGGGGAAGATTAATCTCGACGTTCAGTTTGGGACCCGAGAAAACTACAGAATAGAGAGGCTGGAATTTGAAGTTGTGGATTTTCCATCACAATACCACGCTTTGTTGGGACGACCAGCATATGCCAGGTTTATGACAGTACCACATTATACATATCTGTTGTGGAGGATGCCTGGACCTAAGGGACCAATCACAGTCAAAGGAAGCTTTGCGTTAGCCGATAAATGTGATAAGAATTTTCATCGACTATCAGAAACTTTCGGGATGCAAGCAGAATACATGGCGTCAAGGCTCACAACTGATTATGATGTACTGCCAGATGCAGGAAGGCCCAACAAAGAATCAACTTTTAACACTGAGAAAAATTCTAAGGAGGTGCAGATTCACCCGACAGACCCGAAAAAGACGACGTCCATTGCGACAGACATGGACCTCCCATAGGAAAGCGCTTGTCGAGTTCCTCCGTGAGCACTGGAAAATCTTCGCATGGTGTCCAGCTGACATGCCAGGAGTACCCAGGGAACTTGCCGAGCACCACCTAAACTTGGATCCATTAGCGAGACCAATAAAACAACCTTTGCGGCATTTTTCGGAGCCAAACCGCAAAGCTATGCTGTCAGAAATCGATCGACTGAGAGAAGCTGGTTTTATCAAGGAGCTGCATACAGAGGCCACATGGGTAGCGAACCCAGTGTTGGTGCCGAAGAAAAACACTAAAGTCCTTCGCATGTGCGTCGACTTTATGTGTCTCAATAAACATTGTCCAAAGGATCACTTTCCCCTCCCGAGGATCGATTAAATTATCGACTCCACGGCAGGATGTGAATGTCTTTCCTTCCTGGATGCATATTCTGGTTATAACCAGATCAGATTGAAAGAAGAAGATGAGGTCAAAACGGCGTTCATCACACCTTATGGCGTGTTTTGCTATAGAACAATGCCTTTTGGTCTAAAAAAACGCGGGAGCAACATACCAGAGGATGATGCAGAAGTGCTTAGCAACATAGATTGGGAAAAATGTACAAGTGTACATCGACGATGTCGTCATCACATCAAAAAAGGGGACAACGCTAATCGAGGATCTGAAGGAAACTTTCAATAACCTCGAGAAGTTTTGCCTCAAGTTGAACCCAACGAAGTGTTCTTTTGGTGTCCCTGCAGGAGAACTTCTTGGGTTTCTAGTTTCATCAAGAGGGATTGAAGCAAATCCCGAAAAAATCCAAGCTATCGTAACAATGAGGAAGCCAACAAAGTTGAAAGAAATACAGCAGCTAACTGGGCGAGTCGCAGCTTTAAGCAGATTTGTCGCCAGGCTAGGAGAAAAAGCGTTACCATTCTACGCTTTAATCAAGCAAGGAGAGAAATTCCAGTGGAACGAAGAGGCCGATAGAGCCTTCGAGGATTTAAAGCGCACAATTTCGACACCACCAATCTTGGTGGCGCCGAAAGAGAAGGAACCTCTCCTGTTATACATTGCAGCTACGCCTCAGGTGGTCAGTACGGCGCTAGTTCTCAAAAGGGAAGAAGAAGGAAAACTCCATGGAGTACAAAGGCCGGTATATTTCATCAGTGAAGTTTTATCGCCTTCCAAATAGCGGTACCCGCAGTACCAGAAGTTAGCATATGGAGTGTTCACAATAGCAAGAAAATTGCGCCACTATTTTTCGGCACACCCGATAATAGTGGTCAATGAAGCACCTCTATCAAATATACTGAACAATCCAGAAGCCACAGGGCGTGTCTCCCTTTGGGGAATAGAGCTTTCCCCTCGGGACATCACGTATGAAAAAAGAAAGGCAATCAAGTCGCAAATTCTGCCAGATTTCATCGCAGAGTGGATGGAGCTGCAAAATACAGGACCTCCAGATTTATCGAGAACTTGGACCATGAATTTTGACGGGTCCAAAAGGGTAGAAGGAGCTGGTGCAGGCGTGATACTTATATCACCTGAAGGAGACAAACTGAAGTATGTCCTACGGATGACATTCCCAAACGCATCTAACAATGAAGCAGAATACGAAGCTCTCATACACGGGATGAAGATGGCGAAAGCTTATGGCGCAACCCGATTAAAAATCTTTGGCGACTCACAATTGGTAGCTCAGCAGGTTATGAACCAATGTGATGCAGTCAATGACAACATGGTGGCATACAAGGAAGTGTACAACGAGCTTGAGAAGCTGTTTGATGGATGCGAAGTAAATCATATCAGCAGGCTGAGCAATGATGAAGCCGATGTTCTAGCAAACATCGGGTCGCAATGCCTTGCAATTCCGCCAGGTGTGTTTTGGGAAGAGATAACCGAAAGATCCACCAAACCGAAGAAGGCGCAGAAGAAGGAGAAGGAGGAAAAAACTTCGACTGCTCTCAAAGAAGCACCAGAAGAAGAAGAGGACCAGGAGCTGGTGATGATGGTGGAAGTCCCATGGATGCAAGCGTACATATCGTATATCTTAAGGAAAGAAATACCCGACGATCCAGTTGAAGCAAGGCGAGTTATTCGACGATCCAAAGCCTTTACAGTGGTCAAAGGGGAGTTATACAAGCGAAGTATTTCGGGCGTGCTGCAAAGGTGCGTTACACCCGAAGAAGGAAGGATAATCTTAAAGGACGTACACAAGGGAATATGTGGTCACCACGCGAGCAGTCGAGCTATTGCAGCCAAGGTTTTTCGGGCCGGATTTTACTGGTTGACAGCAATCGAGGATGCAAAAGAGATAGTACGAACCTGCGACGTGTGCCAGAGATTCGCCGCAAAACCCCACTCTCCGGCAGCAGAGCTGATGCCAATACCATTGTCTTGGCCCTTTGCCCAATGGGGTCTCGATATGGTGGGAAAATTACACAAGGCCTCGCCAGGAGGATACGAGTACATGTTGGTTGCTCTCGATAAATTCACCAAGTGGATAGAAGCAAAGCCGATAAATTCACCAGATGCAGCGTCAGCAACAAAATTCGTGAAGAGCATCGTTTTTCGATTTGGAGTACCTCACAGCATCGTCACAGACAATGGTAGCAACTTCACATCCAAGGAACTCAAGGCGTACTGTGCAGAAGTAGGCATCAAATTGCACTTCGCGTCAGTTGGGCACCCGCAAACCAATGGTCAAGTCGAGAAAGCCAATGGTATCATCTGCAATGGTATTAAAAAGCGCCTGCTAGGACCGCTTGAAAAAGCTCGACATACTTGGCCAGAAGAGTTGCCAAGTGTTTTATGGAGTATTCGAACAACGCCAAATACAGCGACACAGGAAACTCCGTTCTTTCTGGTCCATGGAGCTGAAGCAGTATTACCAATCGAAATAGAGCATGATTCCCAAAGAGTCACAGAGTATGACGAGGAAACTTCAAGAAGAGCATTGGAGGACGATGTCGATGCACTTGATGAAGCTCGAGATGAAGTATTATCACGGGTCACCAAGTACCAGCAAGACCTGAAAAACTACCACAGTCGACGATTACGGCCAAGATCTTTTCAAGTCGGAGATTTAGTCCTACGGCTCAATCAGCAAAGTACTGAAAAACTCGAGTCGCCATGGCTGGGCCCTTATATCGTCACAGAAGTAATCGAAGGAGGAGCATACAGGATCAAGGACAAGAAGACAGGGGTTCCAGAGAAAAATCCCTGGAACGTGGCGCAACTCTGGCGGTTCTACGCTTAGAGTCTAAATATAGTCCTCCTTTGTAAAAATACAATGTACTGAAACGCCCGCGAGTTTTCAGACGCACTCTTTTCCTTTTCAGGGCACCGAGTGGGGCTGAAAAGGTTTTTAATGAGGCGGGCTCGCGGTGCTGCAATCTAGTAAAAGATAGTGATGACATACATCTTTTTCTTCGACGGGCTCGGGGGCTCATAACCCACGACAGCAAAATACATATACTCCCACAAAACAGTAAAATCTTCGAGACGACAAAATAGTATAAGTTCCGGCCAAAGGCTCGGGGGCTTCGCAATATAGATTACACTTCACAATATAGACAACTTCATCAATACAAAGAATTCGACGAAAAATATAGACATAACTTTTCGCAGTATAGTACAACTCAATCAAATCCTAATATACTATCTATGGATAAACCTTTGTTATTTGCAGCAGTCGTCTTATGATCAGCATAGCTCCCCTTGACAAAGAATTCAGAATCCATCCGAAGAAGTTCACCCATCATCTCTTCGGCTACAGGAGTCACCATGTCATTAATTTCGTCGATGTTATTCTTTCGTTTCGATTTCTTGGCCAGGCACTCGGAGACAATCTTCGTCAGATCTAATTTTGGATGGCAGATATGTATCATAATCATGGCGAATCTTGCTCTAGCAGTCAACTGAGCCCGTACGAAATTATGAATACGAGGAGCATCCCGAAATTTTTCCATCAAACCAAGAAGAGTCTCGGGCGCCTCGTCTCGAGGAAATATTGTCTTATAAACAAGGGACAATGTTCTGGTGGAGCGATCAAGGAAATCGCGAACTTGACAGGCGCGGTCTTGAAACCTGATAATCTGTCGGGTCCGTTCTGGAGTGGCCCAGAATAAACAACCATGATCAAGAGAAAGGTTAACGAGAAGATTGGTCCTCGTGTTTACCCTTTCGTCTTCAGCAGCAGCGTCGAGAAAGGAACCTATTTGGCGACAGCACGAGAAATTCAAGAAAGATATAGCAGAAAGATAGAAAAGGTTCTGGTTTGAACAAACATACCGGACATATCAGCACTGGCTTCATTCATCAATTCAAACATGGAATTTTCTCGAGTGGTT
Source organism: Lolium perenne (assembly GCF_019359855.2). NCBI lineage: Eukaryota > Viridiplantae > Streptophyta > Magnoliopsida > Poales > Poaceae > Lolium > Lolium perenne. Next base: position 113,105,110 of record NC_067244.2, on the reverse strand, counting down.
GCCTTTTCAGTTTCGGAAACGGCGGCTTCCTTGGCAGCTATGGCTTCTCGAGCTTGTTGAAGAGCAAGTTCCTCTCTTTCGGATGCTCTGCGGGATCGCTCCATCATCGCAAGAGTTTGCTTTTTCATGGATTGAAGTTGTTGGCGAAGCTCTTGCAAATCTTGCGAGAAGTGTTTACTCGAAGAACCTTCGATAAGGTTATTATCGACAAGTGTTTTCTTCGAGAAGGAGGAAGCAGGAAAAGTATCGGTAGGATGAGGATTTGCGGAGTAGTTATCAAATATCAACTGGAAAAGAAAATTCCAGTATCAATGATCACGCAAAATAGAATTCCATTGATCTTCGGAAAATTTACACAGCTATTACAGAAGGAGTCTTCAAAAGAACTACCACGACAGTTGTCGCCAAAACTATTGTGACAACAACATCAAAAGAAACAGTAAAAATAAAAACAGAAGAAGATAGGGCATTCTACTAGACCTCCGGCTTCGACGAGCTAGGAGCAGGAGTTGGCTTGCATCCAAGATAGGCGAGGATCTTCTTTGAGTTGGGCTTTGCAGCCCTGATCAGCGATTGCCACTTCGTGGTCTCCATCTCCTGTGTGTTGCCAACTTTGGTCCAGTCAATGTTTTACTGGCTGTCAGCAACCAGGGCAATAGTGCTTTCAACGGCAACCTTCATATTTTCTTGGCGAAGCTTATGTCCAAGATCTTCTGGGGGATTGAAGCACTTGGCAAGAGCAAGAAAAGTTGCGGGTTCCTTTTTCTTCGGGAAGAAGTAAGGGTAGAGCCGCGACAATCCTTCCCTAGCCTCAGCAAGGCCTTCGCGTGCTTCATCTCCGTGAAATTCAAGGAAAGAAAGTGCGTCAAGAAGGGGATCATTGTCGGGATCTTCAAGTTCATATTCTTGAGATGTTTTCACTGGGAAGGCAAAAATTTATTGATCAGCAAATGAGTAAAGAAAAGCAAGTCCAAAGAATGCAAAATAGCTCGGGCACTTACTGACAAAGTGACGGCTTTGCGATTCCAAGCGCTTAGTAATCGCTTCTTCACGAGCAGATTGTGCGGTTATATGCTCGCTCAAAGAAGTTTCCGCCTCATGAAGCCTTTTTCGGAGGTCTTCGGCAGAGGCAGCATCTGCTTCAGCCTTCTTACGAGCTGATTCACTTTGCTCTAATTTAATTGCAAGAGCGTCAGCACGTTTGTTGGCTTCGGCAAGATTTTCTGGAGAAAACAGACAACGGTAAAACGTCACGACAAACATACTAAAAGAGTATGCAGCAAAGAGGGCAAGGGAAAAACAGTACCTTCTAGTTTATTCGCATGATCATGGTACTCGATGAATTGGGTACCGAGGCGAATAAATGACTGCATCACGGGCTGGAGAGCGAACCAAAGGAAAAAAGAAATCAATATAGAAGGTGAAAAATCGACAGCAATTAAAATAAAACAAAGGGAAGAGGCAAATATTGACAAACGTCGAGACGAAAAGGAAGAAGAGAAATACTTACGTCATCCAGTGAAGGAGTCGTAGACGTATTGGCCACTAGGACAGGGTCCGTGGATGGTTCTGTCCTAGCCCTCTTCGGTGAAGAGGCTCGGGGGCTTGCAACTGGTGTAGGATGCTTTGCATCTTGGGGAGGAGGCGAAGATTCATCCCCATCATGATGAGCTTCAGAAATAACTAAAGTGCGAGACGTACTCGTTTGAGCAGTCGCGTCAACAGGTTGAATTTCATCCTCGTCATCACTACAAAAAAGGCGGCAGGACAATAATCAATATAGTCAAAGTAATCAATGGTGAGCAATAAAACAGCGATAGGAACTTACGAGCTGATGAGAGCATCGGCGTAAGGGTCGAAAGTTGTCCTCTTTTCAGTAGGAACAATTTCTTCGGCAGCAGGAGTGCTGGTCTTGGAGGGACCAGAGTCGACAACCTCATCCCTTTTCCTTTTGTTCGTTGGGGAAACAGCGGGAGGAGGAGAGTGTGCCGATGCGGTAGCCTCGGATTCAGCCTCCTTTTCAGAGGATCCCGCAGATTTTCGAGAACCTGCGGGTTCACTCTCAGGGCAAGGAGCACCCTGGTTGTCATCAGTGACAACGGCTTGTTCTTCGACTTCTCCACCTTCAGGAAGGGGAGGAAGAGAGACAAGATCTGGATGGTTCTATAAAAAGCAACGGGGGATGTCAATAAAAGAGCTATGCAAAGGATTTCAAACAAAAATGAGCAAGTCGACAAAGGTTACCTTGGGGAGCGCATTGGTGGCGCTATATGGTTTTACGCGACAAGAAGAGGGGACAGCATCTTTCTTGCTGAGGGAAGAGATTTTCCGGACAAGTTTTTCTAAGTCCTTAACCGACAAATCCACCGACAGGCGATCCACATCATTGTCACCATGATACTTCCAGAGGGGATTTTTGCGAGCTTGCAGAGGCTGCACTCTGATTCTAACAAAATATGCCGTGATTTGGATACCCGACAGTACTTTACCGCGGGTACTTTGAAGCTCGTGGATGCGAGTGATACGTCCAATTTGCATCACTATTTTATATCATAATTTGCTGTTATTCATTGATATATTTCATATTGGGACACAATATTTATGTTATTTCATCTATTTTGCATGTTTCATCATTATTGGAGGATCAAGCACCGGAGCCGGGATTCTCGCCGGAAAAAGCACCGTCGAGAATGCAATATTTCGGAAGATCAATCGTGGAAGGAAATTATACCAAAAATCCTATTTTTCAAGATGACGAAGGAAGCCAGAAGGAGGGGCCAGGAGGACCCAGGGTGGGCCCACACCCTAGGGCGGCGCGGCCCATGCCCTGGCCGCGCCGCCATGTGGTTTGGGGGGCCCACGACCCCTTTCGCCTCCTTTTCTTCGCGAAATCCTTCGTCCCGAAAACCTAAGCCACAGAGGGTACCTCGCGAAGAGTTACAGCCGCCTCTGCGGGGCGGAGAACACCAGAGAGAAAAGAGCTCTCCGGCGGGCAGGAATCCGCCGGGGAAATTCCCTCCGGGAGGGGGAAATCGACGCCATCGTCACCGTCATCGAGCTGGACATCATCTCCATCACCATCATCATCATCTCCACCATCATCACCGCCGTCTCCACCGCTGGACACCGTCATCGCCGTAGCAATTTGGGTTTGATCTTGATTGTTTGATAGGGGAAACTCTCCCGGTATCGATCTCTACTTGTTGTTGATGCTATTGAGTGAAACCATTGAACCAAGTTTATGTTCAGATTGTTATTCATCATCATATCACCTCTGATCATGTTCCATATGATGTCTCGTGAGTAGTTTGTTTAGTTCTTGAGGACATGGGTGAAGTCTAAATGTTAGTAGTGAACTATGGTTGAGTAATATTCAATGGTGTGATATTTAAGTTGTGGTGTTATTCTTCTAGTGCTGTCATGTGAACGTCGACTACATGACACTTCACCATTTATGGGCCTAGGGGAATGCATCTTGTATTCGTTTGCTAATTGCGGGGTTGCCGGAGTGACAGAAACCTAAACCCCCGTTGGTATATCGATGCAGGAGGGATCGCAGGATCTCAGAGTTTAAGGCTGTGGTTAGATTTATTCTTAATTACTTTCTTGTAGTTGCGGATGCTTGCAAGGGGTATAATCACAAGTATGTATTAGTCCTAGGAAGGGCGGTACATTAGCATAGGTTCACCCACACAACACTTATCATAACAATGAAGATTATTTAGCCGTATGTAGCGAAAGCACTAGACTAAAATCCCGTGTGTCCTCGAGAACGTTTGGTCATCATAAGTAAACAAACCGGCTTGTCCTTTGTGCTAAAAAGGATTGGGCCACTCGCTGCAATTGATACTCTCGCACTTTACTTACTCGTACTTTATTCAACTGTTACATCAAAACCCCCTGAATACTTGTCTGTGAGCATTTACAGTGAATCCTTCATCGAAACTGCTTGTCAACACCTTCTGCTCCTCGTTGGGATCGACATTCTTACTTATCGAAGATACTACGATACACCCCCTATACTTGTGGGTCATCAAGACTATTTTCCAGCGCCGTTGTCGGGGAGTGAAGCGCTATTGGTAAGTGGAATTGGTAAGGAAAACCTTTATTGTTGTGCTGATTTTATTTCTGCCTGCTGCTATAAGTCATTATGGAGAGATCTTCTCTTCAATTTCTATTTGGGAAATCTACTACTACTGCAACGGTAGTGGATGAGGCGCCAGGTGAGGAAGTGATACCATATAAAATACCTATGAAAATTATTGAACGTGTTATGGATAACCGCTATGAAGGGGATGGAACTGTCCATCCTGGTGATCATTTACTGTTTTTGCATGAATTATGCGGGTTATTCAAATGTGCAGGTATTGCTATGGATGAAGTGAGGAAGAAACTATTCTCTTTATCGTTGTCTGGTAAAGCGGCGCATTGGTATAAATTACTGGATAATGGGGATTCTCTTGAATGGAATGATATTGTGCCCCGGTTTTATTCTAAGTTCTATCCTCCAAGTGAAATTCATAAGGATCGGAATCGCATATATAATTTTTGGCCTCATGATGGAGAGAGTATTGCCCAAGCTTGGGGGAGATTGAAGTCTTTAATGCTCAAATGCCCCATTCATGAGCTTCCTGGTAATGTTATTATTGATAATTTCTATGCAAGACTTTCTTTTCAAGACAAGACCTTGCTGGATACTTCTTGTTCTGGATCATTTACACGCAACAAAGAAGAGTTTCAAAGGGACCTTCTTGATCGGATCCAAGAAAATACTGAAGGTTGGGAGAACGACAAGGATAGAGAATCAGGTATAATTTATGATTATAAATGCATTGAAGCTTTTATGGATACTGATAAATTTCGTAATATGAGTGCTACATATGGTCTTGATTCTCAAGTTGCTGCAAATCTTTATAAAGCTTTTGCCTCTCATTATGAATTGCCAAAGACGAATTTTGATAAGTATCATGAACCGTATAAAGATAAAATTGATTCATCTATTAATAAATGCGTTGTAGTTGAAACTGCTGATCATGTTATTCCTGAAGTTTATATTTAAAAAACTCCTTTCCCTGCTAAAATGAAGGAGTACTCTGTTATAAATAGTGCAGTTCATAAAAGTGAAAAGAAACCTGTAGAACCTGAAGAACAAATAAAAGTTGAACTGCAAGTTGCAATAATTAAAGATCTTGTGACTGAAAATGTGGAGGATGGTCATATTATTTTCTGTGAAGATGCTTCTAATATTGTTTCACATCCTAATAAACCCAAACAAGCTAGTGTTCCTATGCTATCTGTTAGAATTGGTGATCATTGCTATTATGGATTATGTGATATTGGTGCAAGTGTTAGTGCTATTCCGTATGAGCTTTACACGGAGATTATGCACGAAATTGATTCTTGTGAACTTGAAGATATTGATGTGGTTATTCAGCTGGCTAATAGAGAAACTATTTCTCCAATTGGTATTGTTCGAGATGTGGAAGTTTTATGCGGTAAGATTAAATATCCTGCTGACTTTTTGGTACTTGGTTCTGCTGCTAGTGATTATTGTCCTATTATTTTTGGTAGACCTTTTCTAAATACTTTTGGAGCTATTATAGATTGTAAGAAAGAGAAAATTTTGACTAAATTTGCTGGTGAATCTTATGAGTTTAACTTCTCTAAATTTACCAAAACTCCTTATAAAGCTGATTTGCCTAGTAATGATTTTAAAATGGAACAGTGTGCATCTATTGTTCTTGTTCCTAACAATCCTTTGCAGCAACATTTGGAGGATAGCGAGAGTGAAGTTTTTAGGAAAGAAAGAGATGAGCTTGAGGAAATTTTTCTTCGCCAACCTATTCTTAAGCATGATTTACCGGTTGAAGATTTGGGTACAACACCGCCACCAAAGGAAGATCCTGTTTTTGATTTAAAGCCTTTACCTGATAATCTTAAATATGCTCATATTGATGATAAGAAAATATATCCTGTTATTATTAGTTCTAAGCTTTCAGAGATTGAGGAAGAAAGGTTATTGGAAATATTGAAGAAGCACCGAGGAGCTATTGGCTACACTCTTGATGATTTGAAAGGGATTTCTCCTTCTATTTGCCAACATGCTATTAATATGGAAGATGATGCAAAGCCTGTTGTTGAACATCAGCGTCGTCTAATCCCGAAGATGAAGGAAGTGGTAAGGAATGAGGTATTAAGACTTCTTGAAGCAGGTATTATATATCCTATTGCTGATAGTAGATGGGTTAGTCCTGTGCATTGCGTTCCCAAGAAAGGAGGAATGACTGTTGTGCCTAATGATAATGATGAGCTCATCCCTCAAAGAGTAGTTGTAGGGTATAGAATGTGCATTGATTTTCGAAAAGTTAATAAAGTTACTAAGAAAGATCATTACCCTTTACCATTTATTGATCAAATGCTAGAAAGATTGTCTAAAAATACTCATTTTTGCTTTCTTGATGGTTATTTTGGGTTTTCACAAATTGCTGTTAAAGCTAAAGATCAAGAGAAAACCACTTTTACTTGTCCTTATGGAACTTATGCTTATAGACGCATGCCTTTTGGTTTATGTAATGCTCCTGCTACTTTTCAAAGATGCATGTCTGCTATTTTTCATGGTTTTTGTGAAAGTATTGTAGAGGTATTCATGGATGATTTTTCCGTCTATGGGAATTCTTTTGATAATTGCTTGCGAAACCTTGATAAAGTTTTGCAGAGATGTGAAGAAACTAACCTTGTTCTTAATTGGGAGAAATGCCACTTTATGGTTAATGAAGGAATTGTATTGGGAGATAAAATTTCTGAGAGAGGTATTGAAGTTGATAGAGCTAAAGTTGAAGCAATTGAGAAGATGCCCTATCCGAGGGATGTTAAAGGTATTCGTAGTGTTCTTGGCCATGCTGGGTTTTATAGGAGATTTATTAAAGATTTCTCCAAGATTTCAAAACCTCTTACTAATCTTCTTCAAAAAGATGTACCATTTGTTTTTGATGATGATTGTAAGGAAGCTTTTGAAACTCTTAAGAAAGCCTTAACAACTGCTCCTATAGTTGAACCTCCTGATTGGAACTTACCCTTTGAGATTATGTGTGATGCTAGTGATTTTCTTTGTAGGCGCTGTTCTTGGACAGCGAGTAGATAAAAAGCTGAATGTTATTCATTATGCTAGTAAAACTCTTGATGCTGCTCAAAGAAATTATGCTACAACTGAAAAGGAATTATTAGCTGTAGTCTTTGCTTGTGATAAATTTAGATCTTATATTGTTGATTCAAAAGTTACTATTCATACTGATCATGCTGCAATTAGATACCTAATGACAAAGAAAGATGCTAAGCCGAGGCTTATTAGATGGGTACTTCTTTTGCAAGAATTTGATTTACATATTGTAGATAGGAAGGGTGCCGATAATCCTGTTGCTGATAATTTGTCTAGATTGGAAAATATTGCTTATGATCCTGTTCCTGTTAATGATAGTTTTCCAAATGAACAATTGGCTGTAATAAAGGTGAGCTCGCGAGACAGTCCTTGGTATGCTGATTATGCTAACTTTATTGTTTCCAAGTACTTGCCCCCGACCTTTTCAAATTTCAAAGAAAGGAGGAAATTCTTTTATGATTTGAGGCATTATTTCTGGGATGACCCACACTTATATAAAGAAGGAGTGGATGGTATTATGCGAAGATGTGTTCCCGAATATGAACAACAAGAGATATTGAGTAAATGTCATGGTAGTGCTTATGGAGGACATCACGGGAGAAAGAACCGCGCAAAAGGTTCTACAATCAGGTTTTTATTGGCCAACTCTCTTCAAAGATGCGAGAAAGTTTATTTTATCTTGTGATGAATGCCAAAGGGTTGGTAATATCTCCAGACGTAATGAAATGCCAATGAATTATACTCTTGTTATTGAACCATTTGATTGTTGGGGATTTGACTTCATGGGACCTTTTCCCTCTTCGGAAGGTAACACTCACATACTTGTTGCTGTTGATTATGTTACTAAATGGGTGGAAGCTATACCTACAAAAAGTGCTGATGGTGAGACCTCTTTAAGAATGCTTTTAGATATTATTTTTCCTAGATTTGGAGTACCTAGATATATTATGACTGATGGAGGTTCTCATTTTATTCATGGAGGTTTTAGAAAAACTCTTGCTAAGTATGGTATTAATCATAGAATTGCTTCCGCTTATCATCCTCAAACTAGTGGTCAAGTAGAATTATCAAATAGAGAGATTAAATCTATTTTGGGAAAGACCGTTAATAAAACTAGAAAGAATTGGGCTAGTAAATTGAAGGATGCACTATGGGCTTATAGAACTGCTTATAAAAATCCCATGGGAATGTCACCTTATAAAATGGTTTATGGGAAAGCTTGTCATTTACCTTTAGAACTAGAGCACAAAGCTTATTGGGCTGTTAGAGAATTAAATAAAGATCCTAAACTTGCCGGTGATAAGAGGTTGTTGCAATTAAGTTCTCTAGATGAATGGAGAAGTGAAGCTTATGAAAATGCTAAACTCTTTAAAGAGAAAGTTAAAAAATGGCATGATAGGAGGATTATCAAAAGAGAATTTAATATTGGGGATAAAGTCCTATTGTATCGGTCTCGTCTCAGATTCTTTGCAGGGAAATTACTCTCGAAATGTGAAGGACCGTATGTTGTCGAGGAGGTGTATCGTTCAGGAGCAATCAAAATTAGCTCTCTCCAAGGCAATGCTACGCAAGTGGTGAATGGACAAAGACTCAAGCATTATATTTCAGGTGATTCCTATAATGTTGATATTGATATTATTCAAGTGGAAACACCGGAAGCTTTCATCAAAGGGAAAATTGACAGTCCGCCAGAACTCGACTTTGAATAGGTAACAGTACTGGTAATGAAAAGTACGCAATTTACTTTCCGAACAATATTTTTGCTGTTTTTGGAAAATATGAAAAATTACGAGTTCGAAACGGAGTGGAAAGGACGCACGAGGGGGCGCCACCATAGGCCGGCGCGGCCAAGCCTGGGCCCGCGCCGACCTATGGTTTGGCCGCCCCGTCGCTCCTTTCCGACTCTGGTTCGATCTGGTACTTTCCGTTTATCGTGAAAAATTTTGCTATATAATCCCCCGGACCCCTGGAGGTCCGTATATCGTGTTCTCGACGTGTTTTGTTTCGAGCTGTTTCTGCCAGGATCTGTTTTCGGTCTAGAAGCACCATGGCCTCCAACAACAAGGGCAAGGGGCTTTCGGAGGAAGAAGTGAAGGAGGTGCCATCAAGACAAGAGCAGCAAGCCGGAGGGAGCAAGCAAATCTTGGTGGGATCTGTTGACACTCGACGTTCTTTTTCTCATAACCTGCAGGGACCTTTACCACCCACTCTTAGCCTCGACTCCTTCCCCATGATGGAAGAAGTGCTATGGATTACCGATGAGTTTTGTGATCAATATCGGGCTCTAAGAAGAGAAGTGGAGATACTCCAGGAGGAGAATTGCCGTCTCCGAAGAATGATTGAATACCACTCGATTCGCATTACAAGGTCGTCATCGCCAACTTCAGATAACAATGAATCTCTCCGAATCTTAGTGCAGAATTGTCAAGCTGAGAAACTGAAGATGAAGGAGCTTATTAAGAAGCGCGGGAGGAGTTCATCACCACCATCGCCGCAGGAGTAATTCATCATCGGTATTGGCATCCCCTTGGTTTGTTCCAAGCTTGGGGGAGTGCCGCGGTATCACATTATCACTACCTTTTACTTTTATTGTCAAGTAGTGTCATATCATGAGTAGGGAAGTTATCATATAAGATGGGTTGCAGTTGGAAGTGTCTCTCCTTTAGTTGGTTATCTATGTATCCCTTGGTGTGAGTTATCGTTATGGAATATTAATGAGAAGTTTTATCATTTACATATTGCACATCTTATTCTAGTTTGCAATCTTTATCATATGATTTACCTTGTTATTAGTATTGGTATCACTTTGGGAGCATTGAATAAATCTATTTGGTTTTGGCAAACTTAGCATTGGTCAATAGCAACAACACTTTGAGGTTTAAGTAGAAAAGAGAAATACATGTAGACGTTTCATTGTCTTTCTTGTTAGCTCATAGCTTACTATTCTGAAGTTAAGATTGTTTGTGCTTACAAGGAAGATGCATGATTGTTTCTATCATATGTATATTTGTTTGTTTCCCTCGACTCTTATGCTTGCTAATTAACCTTGCTAGCCAAAGACCTCAGATCGAGAGGGAATACTTCTCGTGCATCCAAACCTTAACCCAAACCTATGTCATTTGTGTCCACCATATCTACCTACTACATGGTATTTTCTGCCATTCCAAGTAAATACTTCATGTGCTACATTTAAACAATTCAAAACTTAGTATCTCTTATTTGTGTCAATGTTTCATAGCTCATGAGGAAGTATGTGGTGTTTTATCTTTCAATCTTGTTGGGGAACTTCCACCAATGGACTAGTGGCTTCATCCGCTTATCCAATAATTTTGCAAAAAGAGCTGGCAATGGGATTCCCAGTCCCAAATTAATTAAACTAAATAGACACTCCTCCATGGTATGTGATTGATGGACGGCACCCGAAGGATTCGGTTAGCCATGGCTTGTGTAAGCAAAGGTTGGGGGGAGTGTCATCATCATCATAAAGCTAAAATAAAAAGGCACTCCTTCATGGTATGAGATTGTTGGCAGGCACCCGAGGATTCGGTTAGCCATGGTTTGTGAAAGAAAGGTTGGAAGGAGTGCCACACAAAATGAAAATAATATGGGAGCCGCTCTTTGGAGGTTGTCCGGCAAGGGGTTAGAGTACCCGCTATCAGTCGTTGACAACAACAAACACCTCTCAAAATGTTACTTTTATTCTCTTTATATGATTGCAAAACTGAAAAAGCTCTAGCACATGATTTAATCCCTGCTTCCCTCTGCGAAGGGCCTGTCTTTTACTTTATGTTGAGTCAGTAAACCTATTTCCCTCCATCTCAAGCAAGCATTTGAGTAGTTGTGATCAAACCATTATATTGTGATTTGCTACATCATGTCTTTTATTCTTCCTTGTTTAGTACAAGTTTTATCTGAATGAATATAGCTTTGAAAGTTATCAATGATCATGAGAAGACCATTATGATTGAGTATGCAAGTTGTGCCTTATAAACTTTAACATGAGAGCGCTGCTCAATGAGATAAGTATAATCTGTTAATTGTTCTCTGACCAAGAACGAAGTTTGCCATCACCAATTATGATTTCTTATGGACCTTTACTTGTGATTACCTTATACTTGTTTCAAGTTGAGTTATAAGAGGTTGTTTACTATAATGTCTTGTGTGAAAGAATATGATGCTTCTTGTCCGTATTTTATTTATCGACTCTTCACTCCATAAACATGTGGTCCTGTCTATCGAGTTCAGTTTCGCTTGGGGACAAGCGAAGTCTAAGCTTGGGGGGAGTTGATACGTCCAATTTGCATCACTATTTTATATCATAATTTGCTGTTATTCATTGATATATTTCATATTGGGACACAATACTTATGTTATTTCATCTATTTTGCATGTTTCATCATTATTGGAGGATCAAGCACCGGAGCCAGGATTCTGCTGGAAAAAGCACCGTCAGAATGCAATATTTCGGAAGATCAACTGTGGAAGGAAATTATACCAAAAATCCTATTTTTCAAGATGACGAAGGAAGCCAAAAGGAGGGGCCAGGAGGACCCAGGGTGGGCCCACACCCTAGGGCGGCGCGGCCCATGCCCTGGCCGCGCCGCCATGTGGTTTGGGGGGCCCACGACCCCTTTCGCCTCCTTTTCTTCGCGAAATCCTTCGTCCCGAACACCTAAGCCACGAGAGGGTACCTCGCGAAGAGTTACAGCCGCCTCTGCGGGGCGGAGAACACCAGAGAGAAAAGAGCTCTCCGGCGGGCAGGAATCCACCGGGGAAATTCCCTCCGGGAGGGGGAAATCGACGCCATCGTCACCGTCATCGAGCTGGACATCATCTCCATCACCATCATCATCATCTCCACCATCATCACCGCCGTCTCCACCGCTGGACACCGTCATCGCCGTAGCAATTTGGGTTTGATCTTGATTGTTTGATAGGGGAAACTCTCCCGGTATCGATCTCTACTTGTTGTTGATGCTATTGAGTGAAACCATTGAACCAAGTTTATGTTCAGATTGTTATTCATCATCATATCACCTCTGATCATGTTCCATATGATGTCTCGTGAGTAGTTCGTTTAGTTCTTGAGGACATGGGTGAAGTCTAAATGTTAGTAGTGAACTATGGTTGAGTAATATTCAATGGTGTGATATTTAAGTTGTGGTGTTATTCTTCTAGTGGTGTCATGTGAACGTCGACTACATGACACTTCACCATTTATGGGCCTAGGGGAATGCATCTTGTATTCGTTTGCTAATTGCGGGGTTGCCGGAGTGACAGAAACCTAAACCCCCGTTGGTATATCGATACAGGAGGGATCGCAGGATCTCAGAGTTTAAGGCTGTGGTTAGATTTATTCTTAATTACTTTCTTGTAGTTGCGGATGCTTGCAAGGGGTATAATCACAAGTATGTATTAGTCCTAGGAAGGGCGGTACATTAGCATAGGTTCACCCACACAACACTTATCATAACAATGAAGATTATTTAGCCGTATGTAGCGAAAGCACTAGACTAAAATCCCGTGTGTCCTCGAGAACGTTTGGTCATCATAAGTAAACAAACCGGCTTGTCCTTTGTGCTAAAAAGGATTGGGCCACTCGCTGCAATTGATACTCTCGCACTTTACTTACTCGTACTTTATTCAACTGTTACATCAAAACCCCCTGAATACTTGTCTGTGAGCATTTACAGTGAATCCTTCATCGAAACTGCTTGTCAACACCTTCTGCTCCTCGTTGGGATCGACATTCTTACTTATCGAAGATACTACGATACACCCCCTATACTTGTGGGTCATCAGCGAGTCATCAGTGCCTCCGTCGCCGTTTTTTCTTCGTCGGTAGCCTCTGCATCCCAGGACCGACGGCGATAGATTTTCTCGGCACCATCAAAAGGAGGAATGTTGTCTTCAACAGACCCATGATTCCCCTCGTGGATATACGGCCATTTTTTGCGCCACCTGATACGTCTCCAACGTATCGATAATTTCTTATGTTCCATGCTACTTTATTGATGATACCTACATGTTGTATGCATACTTTGTGTCATATTTATGCATTTTCCGGCACTAACCTATTAACGAGATGCCGAAGAGCCAGTTGCTGTTTTCTGCTGTTTTTGGTTTCAGAAATCCTAGTAAGGAAATATTCTCGGAATTGGACGAAATCAACGCCCAGGATCTTATTTTTCCACGAAGCTTCCAGAAGTCCGGAGAGGAAACGAAGTGGGGCGACGAGGCCGCCACACACCAGGGCGGCGCGGCCCAAGCCCTGGCCGCGCCGGCCTGTGGTGTGGGCCCCTCGTGGAGCCCCCTGACCTACCCTTCCGCTTACTTAAGCCTTCGTCGAGAATAACTCCAGTACCGAGAGCCACGATACGGAAAACCTTCTAGAGACACCGCCGCCACCAATCCCATCTCGGGGGATTCAGGAGATCGCCTCCGGCACCCTGCCGGAGAGGGGAATCATCTCCCAGAGGACTCTTCACCGCCATGGTCGCCTCCGGAGTGATGTGTGAGTAGTCTACCCCTGGACTATGGGTCCATAGCAGTAGCTAGATGGTCGTCTTCTCCTAATTGTGCTATCATTGTTGGATCTTGTGAGCTGCCTAACATGATCAAGATCATCTATCTGTAATGCTACATGTTGCGTTTGTTGGGATCCGATGAATAGTGAATGCTATGTTATGTTGATTATCAATCTATCATCTATGTGTTGTTTATGATCTTGCATGCTCTCTGTTACTACTAGAGGCTCTGGCCAAGTTTTTGCTTGTAACTCCAAGAGGGAGTATTTATGCTCGATAGTGGGTTTATGCCTCCATTAAATCTGGGACAGTGACAGAAAGTTCTAAGGTTGTGGATGTGCTGTTGCCACTAGGGATAAAACATCAATGCTATGTCTAAGGATGTATTAGTTGATTACATTACGCACCATACTTAATGCAATTGTCTGTTGTTTACAACTTAATACTGGAGGGGGTTCGGATGATAACCTGAAGGTGGACTTTTTAGGCATAGATGCATGCTGGATAGCGGTCTATGTACTTTGTCGTAATGCCCAATTAAATCTCACAGTACTCATCATAACATGTATGTGCATGGTCATGCCCTCTTTATTTGTCAATTGCCCAACTGTAATTTGTTCACCCAACATGCTTATTCTTATCGGAGAGACACCTCTAGTGAACTGTGGACCCCGGTCCATTCTTAACATCGAATACAATCTACTGCAATACTCGTTCTACTGTTTTCTGCAAACAATCATCATCCACACTATACATCTAATCCTTTGTTACAGCAAGCCGGTGAGATTGACAACCTCACTGTTACGTTGGGACAAAGTCTCTTGGTTGTGATGTGCAGGTTCCACGTTGGCGCCGGAATCCCTGGTGTTGCGCCCCACTACACTCCGCCGCCATCAACCTTCAATGTGCTTCTTGGCTCCTACTGGTTCGACAAACCGTGGTTTCTTACTAAGGGAAAACTTGCCACTGTACGCATCACACCTTCCTCTTGTGGTTCCCAACGGTCGCGTGATGTACGCGTATCAAGACTATTTTCTAGCGCCGTTGCCGGGGAGATCAAGACACGCTGCAAGGGGAGTCTCCACATCCAATCTCTTTACTTTGTTTTTGTCTTGTTTTACTTTTATTTAGTACTTTGTTTGCTACACTAAAACAAAACACACAAAAATTAGTTGCTAGCTTTACTTTATTTACTATCTTGTTCTCCATATTAAAAACACACAAAAAAATTAGTTACTTGCGTTTACTTTATTTGCTTTTTGTTTGTTTCATCATGTTTCCTCCTAATTTCACTCTAAAAGATATATATGTGGGAGAAGGGTCTATCATTGGAAGAGATAATATAGAAGAATTTTTCACCCATGTTAGCATGGATGAAGATTTTGAAGATATACCATTATTAAAAGTTGCTCCTACTTATGAAAGTGCCTCTGCCTGTTTAGTACACCTGTTGGAAACTAGATTTACTAGTCTCAACCCCATGATACAACACATGTTTCTTACACTTTCTGATATGGAGAGGGGAGAAAAGAGAGATTTTGTTTTAAAAGTCCTTGATAGGGAATTTAAAGATATAGCTAGAGAAGCTAGAAAAGTTTTCATTAAGTATAAGAGGCTTGGTATGTTCACCGATTTTAAAAGAACATTTGAAAAGATGGACATGGATAGAATAAAGTATACTAATAATGTTAATGATGGTGGGGAGATTAAAGCACCAATACCTTGCAAGCTCCTAGGAATGCATGAAGCTCTAGATGATAATTATGCTTGGCTTGTCCCTGAAAATTTGTTTGATGAGAATAGCAAGCCTAAGACTAATGAAAAGGGAGCCTCTGAAACTTATGTATACAAAATACAATGCATGGTTCAGAAAACTCCAAACCCCGCTGTAGATGCATCATCTCTTGATAACACTTGATATACACTTTCTGCGCCTAGCTGAAGGCGTTAAAGAAAAGCGCTTATGGGAGACAACCCATGATTTTACTACTGCACTTTTGTTTTATATTTGAGTCTTGGAAGTTGTTACTACTGTAGCAACCTCTCCTTTTCTTAGTTTTGTTGCATTGGTGTGCCAAGTAAAGTCTTTGATAGTAAGGTTCATACTAGATTTGGATTACTGCGCAGAAACAGATTTTTTGCTGTCACGAATCTGGGCCTAATTCTCTGTAGGTAACTCAGAAAATTATGCAAATTCACGTGAGTGATCCCCAGATATGTACGCAACTTTCATTCAATTTGAGAATTTTCATTTGAGCAAGTCTGGTGCCTCTTAGAAATTCGTCTTTACAGACTGTTCTGTTTTTGACAGATTCTGCCTTTTATTTCGCATTGCCTGTTTTGCTATGCTTGATAGATTTTTCTATTCCATTAACTTTCAGTAGCTTTGTGCAATGTCCAGAAGTGTTAAGAATGATTATGTCACCTCTGAAGAAGTGAATTTTTATTGTGCACTAACCCTCTAATGAGTTGTTTTAAGTTTGGTGTGGAGGAAGTTTTCAAGGATCAAGAGAGGAGGATGATACAATATGATCAAGGAGAGTGAAAGCTCTAAGCTTGGGGATGCCCCGGTGGTTCACCCCTGCATATTTCAAGAAGACTCAAACGTCTAAGCTTGGGGATGCCCAAGGCATCCCCTTCTTCATCGACAACATTATCAGGTTCCTCTAGTGAAACTATATTTTTATTCCATCACATCTTATGTACTTTGCTTGGAGCGTCTGTTTGTTTTTTGTTTTTGTTTTTGTTTGAATAAAGTTGGATCCTAGCATTCATTGTGTGGGAGAGATACACGCTCCGCTGTTGCATATGGACAAATATGTCCTTAGGCTTTACTCATAATATTCATGGCGAAGGTTGAAACTGCTTCGTTAAAATTGTTATATGGTTGGAAACGGGAAATGCTACATGTGGTAATTGGTAGAATGTCTTGAATAATGTGATACTTGGCAATTGTTGTGCTCATATTTAAGCTCTTGCATCATATACTTTGCACCTATTAGTGAAGAAATACATAGAGCTTGCTAATTTGGTTTGCATAATTGGTCTCTCTAAGGTCTAGATATTTTCTAGTAAGGGTCGAACAACAAGGAAGACGGTATAGAGTCTTATAATGCTTACAATATGTCTTTTATGTGAGTTTTGCTGTACCGGTTCATACTTGTGTTTGTTTCAAATAGCCTTTCTAGCCTAAGCCTTGTATCGAGAGGGAATACTTCCCATGCATCCAAAATCCTTGAGCCAAACACTATGCCATTTGTGTCCACCATACCTACCTACTACATGGTATTTCTCCGCCATTCCAAAGTAAATTGCTTGAGTGCTACCTTTAAACAATTCAAAATCTATCACCTCTGATTTGTGTCAATGTTTTATAGCTCATGAGGAAGTATGTGGTGTTTATCTTTCAATCTTGTTGGGCAACTTTCACCAATGGACTAGTGGCTTCATCCGCTTATCCAATAATTTTGCAAAAAGAGCTGGCAATGGGATTCCCAGTCCCAAATTAATTTACCTTCATAATGTTACAAAAATAGACACTCCTCCATGGTATGTGATTGTTGGACGGCACCCAAGGATTCGGTTAGCCATGGCTTGAGAAAGCAAAGGTGGGGAGGAGTGTCATCATAATAAAACTAAAATAAAAGGCACTCCTTCATGGTATGAGATTGTTGGCAGGCACCCGAGGATTCGGTTAGCCATGGTTTGTGAAAGCAAAGGTTGGAAGGAGTGCCACCCAAAAATAAAAATGTTTCATGGGAGCCGCTCTTTGAAGGTTTGTCTGGCAAGAGGGTTAGAGTGCCCACTACCATTCGTTGACAACAACAAACACCTCTCAAAACTTTACTTTTATGCTCTCTTTATGTTTTCAAAATCAAAGCTCTAGCACAAATATAGCAATCGATGCTTCCCTCTGCGAAGGGCCTTTCTTTTACTTTTATGTTGAGTCAGTTCACCTATTTATCTCCATCTCAAGAAGCAAACACTTGTGTGAACTGTGCATTGATTCCTACATACTTGCATATTGCACTTGTTATATTACTTTATGTTGACAATATCCATGAGATATACATGTTACAAGTTGAAAGCAACAGCTGAAACTTAATCTTCCTTTGTGTTGCTTCAATGCCTCTACTATGAATTTATTGCTTTATGAGTTAACTCTTATGCAAGACTTATTGATGCTTGTCTTGAAAGTACTATTCATGAAAAGTCTTTGCTATATGATTCAATTGTTTACTCATTGTATTACCATTGCTTTGATCGCTGCATTCATTACATGTGCTTACAATAGTATGATCAAGATTATGATGGCATGTCACTTCAGAAATTATCTTTGTTATCGTTTACCTACTCGGGACGAGCAGGAACTAAGCTTGGGGATGCTGATACGTCTCCAACGTATCGATAATTTCTTATGTTCCATGCTACTTTATTGATGATACCTACATGTTTTATGCATACTTTGTGTCATATTTATGCATTTTCTGGCACTAACCTATTAACGAGATGCCGAAGAGCCAGTTGCTGTTTTTGGTTTCAGAAATCCTAGTAAGGAAATATTCTCGGAATTGGACGAAATCAACGCCCAGGATCTTATTTTTCCAAGAAGCTTCCAGAAGTCCGGAGAGGAAACGAAGTGGGGCGACGAGGCCGCCACACACCAGGGAGGCGCGGCCCAAGCCCTGGCCGCCCCGGCCTGTGGTGTGGGCCCCTCTTGGCGCCCCCTGACCTACCCTTCCGCCTACTTAAGCCTTCGTCGAGAATAACTCTAGTACCGAGAGCCACGATACGGAAAACCTTCCAGAGACGCCGCCGCCGCCAATCCCATCTCGGGGGATTCAGGAGATCGCCTCCGGCACGCTGCCGGAGAGGGGAATCATCTCCCGGAGGACTCTTCACCGCCATGGTCGCCTCCGGAGTGATGTGTGAGTAGTCTACCCCTGGACTATGGGTCCATAGCAGTAGCTAGATGGTCGTCTTCTCCTTATTGTGCTATCATTGTTGGATCTTGTGAGCTGCCTAACATGATCAAGATCATCTATCTGTAATGCTACATGTTGCGTTTGTTGGGATCCGATGAATAGTGAATGCTATGTTATGTTGATTATCAATCTATCATCTATGTGCTGTTTATGATCTTGCATGCTCTCCGTTACTAGTAGAGGCTCTGGCCAAGTTTTTGCTTGTAACTCCAAGAGGGAGTATTTATGCTCGATAGTGGGTTCATGCCTCCATTAAATGCAGGACGGTGTGAAAGTTCTAAGGTTGTGGATGTGCTGTTGCCACTAGGGATAAAACATCAATGCTATGTCTAAGGATGTATTTGTTGATTACATTACGCACCATACTTAATGCAATTGTCTGTTGTTTACAACTTAATACTGGAGGGGGTTCGGATGATAACCTGAAGGTGGACTTTTTAGGCATAGATGCATGCGGGATAGCGGTCTATGCACTTTGTCGTAATGCCCAATTAAATCTCACACTACTCATCATAACATGTATGTGCATGGTCATGCCCTCTTTATTTGTCAATTGCCCAACTGTAATTTGTTCACCCAACATGCTTATTCTTATCGGAGAGACACCTCTAGTGAACTGTGGACCCCGGTCCATTCTTAACATCGAATACAATCTACTGCAATACTCATTCTACTGTTTTCTGCAAACAATCATCATCCACACTATACATCTAATCCTTTGTTACAGCAAGCCGGTGAGATTGACAACCTCACTGTTACGTTGGGACGAAGTATCTTGGTTGTGTTGTGCAGGTTCCACGTTGGCACCAGAATCCCTGGTGTTGCGCCGCACTACACTCTGCCACCATCAACCTTCAACGTGCTTCTTGGCTCCTACTGGTTCGATAAACCTTGGTTTCTTACTGAGGGAAAACTTGCCGCTGTACGCATCACACCTTCCTCTTGGGGTTCCCAACGGTCGCGTGCTGTACGCGTATCACCACCTTTGAACTGAGTCAGGGAATTTGACATCGAAGTATTCGACATCAGGGCGAACGCAGATAACAACGCCGCCTATGTTATAGGCAACATTGGCAGAGCCATTACGGCGACAGAAAAAGATGAGTTTCCATAACGCCCAGTTAGGCTGGACGCCGAGGAAGGATTCGCAAAGAGTGATGAAGATGGAAATATGGAGGATAGAGTTGGGAGTGAGATGATGAAGTTGCAATCCGTAAACGTAAAGCAATCCCCGAAGAAAATTGTGAATGGGGGCAGAGAGGCCACGGATGAGATGATCAACGAAACTAACCCGATACTCCATTGGAGGGGTTGGGTAGCTCTCTTCGCTGGGGAAGCATAGCGCCTTTGGCTTCTTGCTGATCCCCAGTTTCTTCAGCAGGTTAATGTCTTGGGCAGAGATTTTGGATCTCTCCCACTCAGCGCTCCCCAGATCTGCGGAAGCCATCTTCGATTCAGGAGTGTTGTGCCTGGTTAATCTGCGCGGTGGCATCAACAATGGCGCAGGAGTACAGCGTGAGAGTAGTCGAGCTCAAGGAGCTATGGGGCGCAAGAGGAGATTTTTGCAGAGGAGAGCAGAGGAGCGGCGCAAGCGAAAGTGCGGAAGGAAGAAGATGAAGACCTTAAATAGAGGTGCGGCGAATCGGCGCACCGTTAGATGGAAAAAGTGTGAGGCAGATGGTGTACACGTGGAGCAAGGGTAAAAAAGTAATTTCGCCCTGCAAGCGTTATAGTGCGTGCGCCAGGAAAAGCGGAGAACGTGTGTCCCCCACTTGTGCGACGTGTCAATACAATGCGTAATTTGGGCCCGCAAGGCAGTGAGAGAGAACTTCTCGCGTTTTTCAGGAACAGCGGTCGTGGCTATCGTCAGCACTGATGTCACATTAACAAGAGGAAGTTTCGACTAAGCAGCTTCGTAAAAAATGCGACAGCAGAGGATGATGGACTATTTTGAGAGCTTTTGATCAAATACAAAGTTTTTGATCAAATGCTCGGGGGCTACTTTGGAAAAATAAAAAAATTCGAGAAAAGACAAAATAGAAACGGCGTGAGCCTATGATCAAATACAAATATTTGCTCATAGCCTCGGGGGCTACTCCCATCGGGAGCGCTGTTCGCGCACCCGAGAAATTTTTCGAGAGAGAAAATATAGCGACATAAGGCGTGGAGCCTACACCCAAGCACAAGTCCTTGGCTATAGCCTCGGGGGCTACTCCCATCGGGAACGCTGTTCGCGTACCCGATGAAATTATAAAAAAGAAAGATAGAAGAACAAAAGAGTATATTTCGAGTTATAAGTAACTCTACATATACTACCATTGGGAGAGCAATATAAGTCATCCGTTGACTCAATAAAATGTGCTATTCCAACAGCCGAAAAAGCACTCGACAATATATTCTCAGAACGCCAAAGTTGCGAACAATTTCTGAATGCCGCAAAACTTTGCGAAGGTAAGACCCCAGATCCGTTCTGTGTGGCGTGGCGCCGTCTCTGACGTCGGTTTGCTACTTTTATCCGTATCAATAGATACGAAGAAAAATCCTAACGGACGCGTTAGGTACCCGATAAATATGACTGGGACTCGACAGAATGGTAAGACCTTAAGCGGCACCTGTCGAAGTTTACACCAGTATCCCGAGATCATGTCCAGGGACGTGATCTTGAAGTAGGTTTTTGCGGATTGCCACTAGAGCAGTTAACTAGTACCTGGTCCATCAGATGAACTAGCCCCAACTACCATTATCCCTGTACAATATAGAAATTCATATGCAAAGAAATATGGAGAAGTTCAAAGCTATCGAGTAAATATGACAGTGGAGATTTTCCCTGACTCTACGATTCAAGCAAAATCTCGGGGGCTACTGACATAGGCATCCCCAATGGGCCTCCCGAAGATAGTACCCAGGGTTTACTGAAGGCCCATGACTCGAAGAATAAGAAGAATCGGAAGCCCAAACTGTTATTAAGGAAAGTTAGAGTTGTATTAGAAGATGATATTTGTAATCTTGCGGGATGAGTTGGAAACCCTCCCGGACTCTGTAACTTGTACATTACGAATCCCTCGGCTCCACCTCCTATATAAGGGGGAGTCGAGGGACAAAGAAAGCATCGAATCATTGTCTCACAAACCCTAGTTTTCATATCGTCGAGTACTTTTCGGCTGAAACCTTCGAGATCTACTTGCCCTCTACTTCTAACTAAACCCTAGTCTACAACCCGTAGGCATTGATAAGTTAATCCCTTGTCAATAGACGCTAGTACTGAGGACTACCAGGAGGAGGAGGTATTCTACCAGGAAGAAGAATAAAGCTTTGATCACTGTACCAATCAAGGCAAGCTATACTCTTGCAAGTTACCCAATGTCACAACCCACTTTTCAAACCCTGCATATTTTCTAGTTTTGAAAATTTGGGCCAACAAAAACTTTTCTTAAATTGCCACCTAGTGTTGCATAGTTAGTGGGTTTGCTCAAGTTTGTTGGATATGTGTGTGTGCTTGGATCATTACTCACACTAGGATCACTAAAACCCTTAGTATCAAGTTTTGATGCAAAAATTAAATGAGGAAAGTTTTCTTTCTTAGCACCACTAGGGAGACAACTCTTAAGCTTTCCTTCTTCACCTCTTGTTGGAGCACACAAGTGCACATGCTTATGCATGCCACCTTTTCCACTTCACTCACCATACCCCTCTCTTTCCCCCTCTTTTTGCAAACCCTAAGGGGACACTACCCCCTCTTCCTACCCCTCTCCCCTTTTCCCTCTTTGCATGGCCGGGACTTGGTGCCCTTGCACCACCACCCTAGCCCAACCCACCTGGCTGCACCACACACACCTGGGCTTCCCTTCTCCCTCTCCAACTCAGCCCAAGGCCAGCGACACAGCCCACCAGAACCCTAGCCGTCGTGCATGCCCTGGAGACGTTCCCGCGCGCGCAGTCGCCCGACACGCCCGTCGCCTCGTTTCCTTCCCTCTGCCTCGTAACCACGCACGCCCCCTCGTTTCCCCTCCCCGCTTACGCCAGCAGCCCGACGTCACCACGGCCCCACGCGATGACGCCAGCCCTCGCGCCGTGGTTGGCCGGCGCCACCGCCAGACGCCCGCCCGTTGCCCTGCCTCGCCTATAAAAAGGGTGCCGCGCCCCTCCTCCACCCTCACCCACTCCCCACTCCCTTCCCCCACCTCCACGCACGCTCAGAGGCGCCAGGGCGCTGCTCTGGGCTGCTGCTCGCTCCTGCACGGCGGAGCCCTGCCCGATCACCGCCAAGGTCGCCGAGCCGCCGCCGTCGACGCCCCTCTCTCCCTCTACTTCTTTCACCCGCCCCTGGTCGACCAGCACCTCACCCTGCCCCCTTTTTCCTTCCCAGACCTGCCGGAGAATGCCGTCGCGAAGCTCTGCCCGTGGAGCACCGCGGGAGCGCCGACGTCGGAAGGAGCCAGGGAGGAGAAGAGGAGCGCCGCCGAGCTCGTCCCTGCCAAGCTCTGCAACGCCAGCGACCGCCCAAGCCCCCGCCGACGCAATCCGCCCCTCGCCGGTGAGTTCCCGGCCTCCGTCTGGGCGTTTCGCCCGCCGCCCGCGTCCCTGCTGGCGACGTGAGGACGACGATGGCCTCTGGCCATCGGATCGTCATCCTAGGGCCGCATGGGCCATGCAGGCCAGCGTGGCCATGCAGGCCTGGCCCACTGCGGGCCTCCCCCTTTCTTTTATTTTTCTTCTTATTTTCCTCCTGCCCGCGTGGCAATTCCTCTGGGCCGGCCCACTTCCCTCACGGCGCGGCCCAACTCCTTTCCCGCCCAGTTTTTCGTTTAAAAATCTGTTTAAACTTTGTCAGTTTTTAATCTAAAAACCTGTGAACCAAATTGCTTATAACCAGAGATCTATAACTCGAAACCAAGTGAAACCAACTGCGTTAGAACCAGAATTTCAATATGTTTCACATGCCACTGACCTCGTATTTTTAGGATTTTTATACGAATTTTAGTGTATTAAACTTGCTCTATGTATTCTGCATACTCCACAAAAATCCTAAAATCATAGAATTAATATTTTTGACTGATTCCAATTGTGATGATCTTGTTTTAATGTTGTCCCTCTCAGAAAAATACTATGGGTCCCTGTAGAAAATAATTCTGGCTCGTTTGTAAAAATAGTGTGTCACATAAAATGTTGTTCATTAAAAATTTGTTGTTATTTAATTTCCCACCCCAACCCTTTTCTTATAAATTTGGCCAATGCATGTTTTTACTTTGATACAACATACACCCCTGCAAGCTTTACCATATTCTTTTAAAACTTGATTTTTGAGTTATGTGTTGATTGTATGTTGCTCTTCTATTTTCGCGACGCTAGATACGAACGTGGGAGAAGCCGAAGGAGAGGATTTTGGAGAAGGTGTTGAAGAAGACCAGGGACTAGCCAGCCAAGGCAAGCCATTTACTTTGACTCCTTGATTATCCATGTTCTTGGTTGAGATCCTTCTATCCTTGGTTTCTTGATTTCTTGTGTTTCTTTGGGTTTGCTTAATTTGATTCTTTTACATACTTGCTACCAAGTGTGTAATGTCCCCTCTCGATATTTTGCGTACTTACTCTAAGTATGTGAATCACATTTCACCGCCTTTTGACATCCTAATTCTAGTAAACACTTGGGATAATATCATTAAAACTGCCCTACCTTTTGATTATCTCCATTCATGCTCAACTGGAGTATGGATGCCTTTGACACCCTTTATGTTGATAGAAATCATTATGCTATTACATTTTAGTTCACGCATAAACTTTAGGTTGGGAAAACCCTCAAGGTTTTACCTTGTTGTAAAAGTTTTTGTTAAAACCTTGGGTGTAATGTTATGCCCGAGTGAGAATTTGAGAAAGGAAAGGGATTTGGTAAAAATGATGGGGATGAGAAAGTGGTTGGGATATTACGAAAACTTTGGCGCCTAAGTACTCACCCATGACAACAAACTAGCGCAACCACATTACTCCAACATGGGCATGGGGCTTAGCTCGACGTTCGTTCTCTTTAGCATGAGGCACCGCATAACTATACAAGGGTACGGTTACCCCCGAGTCCGGGTTGTCGAAGTTGGGACAATAGTATAACGGGAGGCCTTCGGGGCTGACCCGTCCGGAAGACACTATGGGTCTCCTGGCTTGGCGGTGGAGCCACGCTCAAAAGGAGGTGAGCTGCCACGGTGCTGGGGAGGTACATACTCCATAGGGTAGGACCTCTTGCTAATTAGAATGGGCGAAAGGCTTCTACTGGTTATCCGATACCCACATACTTTCGTATGATGGCCCGGGGATGATCCCGACGGATTTATCAGATCTTGTGGGGAAAGTGCGCACACTCTGCAGAGTTAAATCTATTCGAATAGCCGTGTCCGCGGTCATGGACGGTTGGATTGGCTGTTGCTTAGCCTGATGTGATTTGTTTATAAAAATGTTTGACAAAGGAAAGAAACGGGATTTGTGTTGGAGTACTTGGAGTACTGGAAAAATGGTTGATGACCACAATGAGGTGGTCGGATAGAAATTGCTAAAAATTGGGTCTACCCTTCCTAAGTGTTTATGTCGTGAAAGATCTTCCTAAAATAAGTCTAGTAGTGATGTCCTAGATATAATCTCTCATCTCCTTCACCCATGAAGTTGAGATGATAACTCCACTAAAAACGCTTCTTCTCTTCCATAACATATTCTTGTTGTATAAGTGGTCATTCCCTCTCGATCTCCTAGTTAGTCCTCGGTACCTTGTTCCCATTAATTTGTTGCTTTGTAAATGGTTTGCGAGTACAATTCAAAATGTACTCACGGCTTTGTCCCTGGCTATTTACTTGGCCAGACTATGAAGATGATTTTGAAGATGATGGAGGTTATCAGGACGACTATGCGACTTAGGACGTTTCCCGGTCAGCTGCCTGTAGGGTTTAAGGCATGACTTGGGCCCGACGAAGTTGATTGTATCCGCTGCTTTTGGATGTTTGAATTCAGCCCGATGTGGCCATTTGTGTAAGACTTGGTCATAAGACCGTTTGTAAGACTATTTATTATTCGGTACTATGTAATGGATGTTGTAATTCTGATTATCAGTTCGGTTATGTGCTCATGTTACACTGATCATGGGATCATGAGTGAATGCATAACGGGTATCTCGGATAGTTGGTTCGGGGTGCCACAGAGCTGGTATCAGAGCCATCCTGACTCTAGGGAAAGCCTCAGTTAGCATGGACGTTAATGTTGGGACAAAACTATTTTTCAATGTCAAAAACGAGATGACTCTAAGCTGAAAGAATGCCTAGTCTCTCCCCTAAATTTTTCTCCTTAGAGATGAACTACTTGCATTAATCTTAACTGTTTTATATTATGTACCTTAAAATTTTGCACACTTATCATATTACTACTTGTATTAACCCTAAAATTTTGTGTAGATGGAGGACGTTGTGTACACTCGGAGCCGTCAGGTGGGAGAGTCGCAGCCCTTGTTCCTCTTTGAGACTGCCCTGATTGACGTATGTCACGCCGTCGGTCGCCTCCGCCCCGAGGTGAAGGGCGGGCAGATGGAGCCTCATGACGGGGACTTGTCCTGGATGATCGTCTGTACCATCCGGGGGTCCCACGTCAAGCAGCTCCCGGAGTTCGAGATCCAGCTGTTCGAGCGCACGTGGGAGGACGGTTTGATCCGTGCGCTCCAGGCGGCTCTTGCACGCCTCACCTACCACCACCGCGCCGAGCTCGAGGAGAAGAACCTCCCTTATGCTCACTTTGGGCGGCGTGACGAGGAGGGGCTTCCCACCATCGTGCCGTACGTCTGCCCCCTCGGACGCCACGCTGCCCAAATGGAGTTCATCCTCGGCAAGACCCAGAACAGTCTCGATATCAGCCGGATGGAGCAGGAGATGCTGAAGCATGAGTTGGACGAGACCAAGACGGACCTTGAGGAGATGAGGAGGAGAGCTCGCCGCCAGCGGAAGCTCAAGCTTCGGGCAAGAGAGGCCAAGTACATGCTTAAGGTGAAGGTAGCACACCTTAAGAAGGCACTCCGCGAGGCTGAAACTAAGATAGAGGAGCTGGAGGATGATGGCGAGGACCTTCGTAAGGAGAATGCTGCCCTCCTTAGTGATGATGATGACTATATGGACGAGGAAGGTTATGATTGGAACAACCCGAGCGAGGAAGATGAGGATGATCTGAACTTCGTCAATGATGAGCCGGAAGAGCCAGCACCCTCTACCCCTCGCGAGTCGTCCGAGGAGGAAGACCCCGAGGAGCCGCCGTTTGAGGAGCCGCCGACCAAGGATGACACCATCGTCCTTGACGACGACTAGTTTGAGCACCGCACTATCGCTAGTTATGTTATGTTATGATGTCCCTGATGTAATCGCGTAGAACGATGTTGGTCCTATGGTGACCTTGATGTGGTGAACTTTGATCTTTTGGTGATGATTATGTTATGATGATGGTTGCTTTTGGTTTCATGCTTTCTTTATCTTTCAAGTTTTTCAACAAGTTTTTATGCATCATGTCACCCCTCCTCCTTAGAAAGAACTCGCCTATCAAAGTTGTTCCCTTTTTGTCTCATGTCTTCATCTCATCAGATGGTTGACACTCGCCGCGGAGCGCACCAGAACGACCCTCCACCCCCACCTGAACCCAATATGGCTCAAATCCTTCGCATCCTTATGGAAGACCGTCAAGCCGCCCGCGCTGAAAGCCAAGCAAACATTGCGGCTCTGCAGAATATTGCACAGCTTGCCGCAGGAAACAACAACAATGGAGGAGATGGTGAAGACGGCCCAAGATCCAAGCTTAGGGACTTCCAGAATACTAATCCACCAGTATTCACCAAGTGCACCGCCCCTCTTGATGCGGACGATTGGCTCCGTACAATCGAGAACAATTTGGAAGTCGCGGCAGTGGGCGAGAATGAGAAGGTGGTTCTTGCAACTCACTTTCTCGCCGGACCCGCAAGAGCTTGGTGGGAGAATGTTAAGGCAATGCAAGCTGCTGACCATGTGATTACTTGGGAGGAATTTACCACTAAGTTCCGCAAAGCCCACATCCCTTCAGGTTTAATCAAGATCAAGAGAGATGAGTTCTTCAACCTTAAGTAGAACAATGGTAGTGTGATAGACTACCTGGACAAGTTCAACACCTTGGCTAGATATGCACCCCAGGACACTGATACTGATGAGAAGAAGAGGGACCGTTTCCTTAATGGTCTTCACGAGGAGATTTAGAGTATTCTCGTGGCCGTTCCGTACCCTGATCTGGAATCTCTGGTGGATGCCGCCATCATGGTGGAATCAAAGCGCAAGGCAGCCTATGAGACCCGCAAGCGCAAGATGCAGCAGCAGCAGCAGAGTGGACCCAGCAATGCTAGGTTCCGCGGCCAGCCTCCACCAAGGCCGGCACCCCAGCCTCAGCGAGCGCCAGCCCCTGCTTATCGTCCCTCCAACAACAACACCAACCGCCAGACTGTGCAGCCTCGTACCGGAGGAGGAAACTTCAACAACAACCCCCGCAACAACCCAAATACTCGCACACAGGGAGATGGATGTTTCGCTTGTGGACAGCCTGGACACTTCTCTCGTGAATGCCCCTCCAAGATGAATCCCGCTCAGCGCCCCAATGCACCAAGACCGAATCAAGGCCAAGCTCGTGCTGCAACCGGGAGGAAGCCCCCGCCTAAGAAGCAGGCTAATACTGCTAGAGGACACCTGAATCATGCCAATGCCGAAGAAGCTGAAGAATCTCCTGATATTGTGCTGGGTACGTTCCTAGTCCACTTCACCCCCGCCAAAGTTCTTTTTGATTCCGGTGCATCTCATTCCTTTGTTACCGAACCCTTTGTCAAGAAGAGTAAAATGACACCCACCCTAATGGATAGACTCATGTTAGTTCAAATACCTGGATCCACCGCTAAAACCCGCTTATCTTGTAAACAAGTTCCGGTAGAAATCTTAGGTGTCCCCTTCCAAGCCGACCTCATCGTCCTAGGAGCCCAAGGATTGGAAGTAATTCTGGGAATGGATTGGATGGCTAAATACCAAGGCCACATTGACTGTGCCCATAAGTCTATCACCTTAACCAATAGCGAAGGAATCCAAATAAAATACACCGCCACTATGCCTTCATCTAAAGCCTTCTGTAAGCAAAGTGTCGCTGGAACCCCCATCGATCTTGTCCCAATCGTTTGTGAGTATCCAGATGTTTTCCCAGAAGAGTTGCCCGGTATGCCCCCTGATAGGGATATCGAGTTCATCATCGAACTTATCCCTGGAACAGCACCCATAGCACAGAGGCCTTATCGCATGAACCCCCAAGAGCTGATTGAACTTAAGAAACAATTGGACGATATGTTGAGTAAAGGTCTAATCCGACCTAGTGCCTCACCATGGGGATCTCCCGTGATATTCGTGGACAAGCGAGACGGTACCATCCGCCTGTGCGTGGATTACCGAAAGCTCAATGACGTAACCATCAAGAACAAGTATCCCCTTCCCAAGATCGAAGATCTGTTTGATCAAATGAATGGAGCCCGAGTTTTCTCCAAGATTGACCTTCGTACTGGTTACCATCAGCTTAAAGTACGAGAGTCGGATATCCCCAAAATAGCCTTCACCACCCGTTACGGATTGTTTGAGTACACCGTAATGTCCTTTGGCTTAACCAATGCTCCCGCCTACTTCATGAATCTCATGAACAAGGTCTTCATGGATTACCTCGACAAGTTCGTCGTAGTATTTATCGATGACATTTTAGTCTACTCCAAGAGTGAAGAAGAACATGAAGAGCATCTACGACTCGTTTTGGGAACTTTGAGAGAGCACCAACTTTATGCTAAATTCAGCAAATGTCAGTTTTGGCTCAAGGAAGTTGGATTTCTTGGCCATGTCCTATCCGCTGGAGGAGTCTCCATCGACCCCTCTCTCATCAAGTCTATCATGGATCGGAAGCCGCCAACTAACCCAACCGAAGTGAGATCCTTCCTCGGATTGGCAGGCTACTACCGCAAGTTTGTCGAAGGGTTCTCAAGTATCGCCAAGCCCATGACCATGTTGCTCAAGAAGGGTAAGAAATTTGAATGGACAGAACAATGTGAAGCCAGTTTTCAAGAACTCAAGAAGCGTCTTGTGTCTGCCCCTATCCTCACCATGCCTGATGTCACCAAAGACTTTGTAATTTATTGCGACACGTCCAAGCTCGGACTTGGTAGTGTTCTGATGCAAGAAGGGAAAGTTATCGCCTACCTCTCCCGACAGCTGCGGCCGCATGAAATGAACTACCCAACCCATGATCTGGAATTAGCTGCCGTAGTTCATGCACTCAAGACTTCGCGTCATTATCTCATCGGAAATCGGTGTGACATTTACACCGACCACAAGAGCCTCAAGTATATATTCACTCAGAGGGAGCTGAATATGCGACAAAGAAGATGGATAGAGCTGATAAAGGACTATGATCTGAGTATTCACTATCACCCTGGAAAGGCGAATGTAGTCGCCGACGCCCTTAGTCGAGAACCATGTTCGCTGAATGCCCGACTCAAAGTTGAACAACCTATGCTATACCAAGAGTTTGAAGAGTTCGGCCTGGAACTCGTTAGCCATGGTTTTCTAGGCACATTGGAAGTTAAGCCGACCCACCGGGATCAAATCAAGGAAGCTCAGAAAGGTCATGAGAGTATTGAAGGTATCAAACGCCGTATGGACAAGGAGGAAGTGGCTAGATTTTCCGTGGACGGAGAAGGAATCTTGTGGTACAATGGACGTCTTTGTGTACCAACTATCCCTGAACTGAAGAACCTGATCATGGAGGAAGCTCATAATACTCCCTACTCCATTCACCCTGGCGGATCTAAGATGTACCAGGATCTCAAGGAGATTTTCTGGTGGCATGGGATGAAGCGCGACATTGCCTTTTTCATCGCTAGGTGTGACGTATGTCAGCGAATCAAGGCAGAACACCAACGCCCGGCAGGATTGCTTCAGCCATTAAAGGTCCCTGTGTGGAAGTGGGAAGAAGTAGGAATGGACTTCATCACTGGACTTCCCCGATCCAGCCGCGGACACGACTCTATTTGGGTCATAGTGGATCGACTGACTAAAGTCGCTCATTTCCTTCCCGTCAAGACTACTTTCAATGGACATCGCTTGGCAGATCTTTATATCTCTCGGATTGTCAGTCTCCATGGAGTTCCCAAGAGGATTGTATCTGATCGCGGCACACAGTTCACCTCTAGATTCTGGAGCAAGTTACACGAGGCCTTAGGGACCAAGCTCTCTTTCAGCACCGCCTACCACCCACAAACCGGAGGACAAACTGAGCGAGTGAATCAGATTTTGGAAGACATGCTCCGCGCATGTGTTCTAGCCTATGGTACAAAATGGGAAGACTGTCTCCCCTTTGCAGAGTTCTCTTATAATAACAGCTACCAGGCCAGCCTCCAGATGGCACCGTTTGAAGCACTCTATGGGCGCAAGTGTCGCACCCCTCTCAATTGGTCCGAGACTGGAGAAAGTCAAGTGTTCGGGCCTGATATACTTCGAGAAGCGGAAGAACAAGTCCAACTCATCCGAGATCGCTTGAAGGCTGCTCAATCTCGCCAGAAGAGCTACGCTGACCCCAAACGCCGAGAAGTGACATTCAACAGCGGAGACTTTGCATACCTCCGTGTCACCCCTCTCAAAGGAATGCAACGTTTCCATGTCAAGGGCAAATTGGCACTAAGGTACATTGGTCCTTTCAAGGTCCTTGGTCGCCGCGGAGAAGTCTCATATCAACTGGAGCTACCCGCAGAACTGTCTGAGTTTCATGATGTCTTCCATGTCTCCCAACTCCGGAAATGCCTCCAAGTACCCGACAAGCCTGAAGTATTCAAGAACATCGACCACCGCTCTATCGGCCTAAACCAGGATTTAACATACCGCGAGAAACCACTTCGAATCCTGGAAGAAGCCGTAAGGGTCACTCGGAGAAGAAAGATCAAGTTTTTCAAGGTTCAGTGGAGTAACCATTCTGAGGAGGAAGCCACCTGGGAACGTGAGGATTATCTTCGGAGCGAGTTCCCTTATCTCTTCAGCTCTTAGATCCGGAATCTCGGGACGAGATTCTTTTAAGGGGGGAAGGTCTGTCACAACCCACTTTTCAAACCCTGCATATTTTCTAGTTTTAAAAATTTGGGCCAACAAAAACTTTTCTTAAATTGCCACCTAGTGTTGCATAGTTAGTGGGTTTGCTCAAGTTTGTTGGATATGTGTGTGTGCTTGGATCATTACACACACTAGGATCACTAAAACCCTTAGTATCAAGTTTTGATGCAAAAATTAAATGAGGAAAGTTTTTTTTCTTAGCACCACTAGGGAGACAACTCTTAAGCTTTCCTTCTTCACCTCTTGTTGGAGCACACAAGTGCACATGCTTATGCATGCCACCTTTTCCACTTCACTCACCATACCCCTCTCTTTCCCCCTCTTTTTGCAAACCCTAAGGGGACACTACCCCCTCTTCCTACCCCTCTCCCCTTTTCCCTCTTTGCATGGCCGGGACTTGGTGCCCTTGCACCACCACCCTAGCCCAACCCACCTGGCCGCACCACACACACCTGGGCTTCCCTTCTCCCTCTCCAACTCATCCCAAGGCCAGCGACACAGCCCACCAGAACCCTAGCCGTCGTGCACGCCCTGGAGACGTTCCCGCGCGCGCGCAGTCGCCCGACACGCCCGTCGCCTCGTTTCCTTCCCTCTGCCTCGTAACCACGCACGCCCCCTCGTTTCCCCTCCCCGCTGACGCCAGCAGCCCGACGTCACCACGGCCCCACGCGATGACGCCAGCCCTCGCGCCGTGGTTGGCCGGCGCCACCGCCAGACGCCCGCCCGTTGCCCTGCCTCGCCTATAAAAAGGGTGCCGCGCCCCTCCTCCACCCTCACCCACTCCCCACTCCCTTCCCCCACCTCCACAGACGCTCCAGAGAGCGCCCAGGGCGCTGCTCTGGGCTGCTGCTCGCTCCTGCACGGCGGAGCCCTGCCCGATCACCGCCAAGGTCGCCGAGCCGCCGCCGTCGACGCCCCTCTCTCCCTCTACTTCTTTCACCCGCCCCTGGTCGACCAGCACCTCACCCTGCCCCCTTTTTCCTTCCCAGACCTGCCGGAGAACGCCGTCGCGAAGCTCTGCCCGTGGAGCACCGCGGGAGCGCCGACGTCGGAAGGAGCCAGGGAGGAGAAGAGGAGCGCCGCCGAGCTCGTCCCTGCCAAGCTCTGCAACGCCAGCGACCGCCCAAGCCCCCGCCGACGCAATCCGCCCCTCGCCGGTGAGTTCCCGGCCTCCGTCTGGGCGTTTCGCCCACCGCCCGCGTCCCTGCTGGCGACGTGAGGACGACGATGGCCTCTGGCCATCGGATCGTCATCCTAGGGCCGCATGGGCCATGCAGGCCAGCGCGGCCATGCAGGCCTGGCCCACTGCGGGCCTCCCCCTTTCTTTTATTTTTCTTCTTATTTTCCTCCTGCCCGCGTGGCAATTCCTCTGGGCCGGCCCACTTCCCTCACGGCGCGGCCCAACTCCTTTCCCGCCCAGTTTTTCGTTTAAAAATCTGTTTAAACTTTGTCAGTTTTTAATCTAAAAACCTGTGAACCAAATTGCTTATAACCAGAGATCTATAACTCGAAACCAAGTGAAACCAACTGCGTTAGAACCAGAATTTCAATATCTTTCACATGCCACTGACCTCGTATTTTTAGGATTTTTATACGAATTTTAGTGTATTAAACTTGCTCTATGTATTCTGCATACTCCACAAAAATCCTAAAATCATAGAATTAATATTTTTGACTGATTCCAATTGTGATGATCTTGTTTTAATGTTGTCCCTCTCAGAAAAATACTATGGGTCCCTGTAGAAAATAATTCTGGCTCGTTTGTAAAAATAGTGTGTCACATAAAATGTTGTTCATTAAAAATTTGTTGTTATTTAATTTCCCACCCCAACCCTTTTCTTATAAATTTGGCCAATGCATGTTTTTACTTTGATACAACATACACCCCTGCAAGCTTTACCATATTCTTTTAAAACTTGATTTTTGAGTTATGTGTTGATTGTATGTTGCTCTTCTATTTTCGCGACGCTAGATACGAAAGTGGGAGAAGCCGAAGGAGAGGATTTTGGAGAAGGTGTTGAAGAAGACCAGGGACTAGCCAGCCAAGGCAAGCCATTTACTTTGACTCCTTGATTATCCATGTTCTTGGTTGAGATCCTTCTATCCTTGGTTTCTTGATTTCTTGTGTTTCTTTGGGTTTGCTTAATTTGATTCTTTTACATACTTGCTACCAAGTGTGTAATGTCCCCTCTCGATATTTTGCGTACTTACTCTAAGTATGTGAATCACATTTCACCGCCTTTTGACATCCTAATTCTAGTAAACACTTGGGATAATATCATTAAAACTGCCCTACCTTTTGATTATCTCCATTCATGCTCAACTGGAGTATGGATGCCTTTGACACCCTTTATGTTGATAGCAATCATTATGCTATTACATTTTAGTTCACGCATAAACTTTAGGTTGGGAAAACCCTCAAGGTTTTACCTTGTTGTAAAAGTTTTTGTTAAAACCTTGGGTGTAATGTTATGCCCGAGTGAGAATTTGAGAAAGGAAAGGGATTTGGTAAAAATGATGGGGATGAGAAAGTGGTTGGGATATTACGAAAACTTTGGCGCCTAAGTACTCACCCATGACAACAAACTAGCGCAACCACATTACTCCAACATGGGCATGGGGCTTAGCTCGACGTTCGTTCTCTTTAGCATGAGGCACCGCATAACTATACAAGGGTACGGTTACCCCCGAGTCCGGGTTGTCGAAGTTGGGACAATAGTATAACGGGAGGCCTTCGGGGCTGACCCGTCCGGAAGACACTATGGGTCTCCTGGCTTGGCGGTGGAGCCACGCTCAAAAGGAGGTGAGCTGCCACAGTGCCGGGGAGGTACATACTCCATAGGGTAGGACCTCTTGCTAATTAGAATGGGCGAAAGGCTTCTACTGGTTATCCGATACCCACATACTTTCGTATGATGGCCCGGGGATGATCCCGACGGATTTATCAGATCTTGTGGGGAAAGTGCGCACACTCTGCAGAGTTAAATCTATTCGAATAGCCGTGTCCGCGGTCATGGACGGTTGGATTGGCTGTTGCTTAGCCTGATGTGATTTGTTTATAAAAATGTTTGACAAAGGAAAGAAACGGGATTTGTGTTGGAGTACTTGGAGTACTGGAAAAATGGTTGATGACCACAATGAGGTGGTCGGATAGAAATTGCTAAAAATTGGGTCCACCCTTCCTAAGTGTTTATGTCGTGAAAGATCTTCCTAAAATAAGTCTAGTAGTGATGTCCTAGATATAATCTCTCATCTCCTTCACCCATGAAGTTGAGATGATAACTCCACTAAAAACGCTTCTTCTCTTCCATAACATATTCTTGTTGTATAAGTGGTCATTCCCTCTCGATCTCCTAGTTAGTCCTCGGTACCTTGTTCCCATTAATTTGTTGCTTTGTAAATGGTTTGCGAGTACAATTCAAAATGTACTCACGGCTTTGTCCCTGGCTATTTACTTGGCCAGACTATGAAGATGATTTTGAAGATGATGGAGGTTATCAGGACGACTATGCGACTTAGGACGTTTCCCGGTCAGCTGCCTGTAGGGTTTAAGGCATGACTTGGGCCCGACGAAGTTGATTGTATCCGCTGCTTTTGGATGTTTGAATTCAGCCCGATGTGGCCATTTGTGTAAGACTTGGTCATAAGACCGTTTGTAAGACTATTTATTATTCGGTACTATGTAATGGATGTTGTAATTCTGATTATCAGTTCGGTTATGTGCTCATGTTACACTGATCATGGGATCATGAGTGAATGCATAACGGGTATCTCGGACAGTTGGTTCCGGGTGCCACACCCAAGTGCAAGCTCAACTTGAGCAAGGCACCAATACCATATTACTTTGTGTTTTACATTCCAAGTCCCAGTTTTTTATCTTACAAAGCTTTTACTTCAATTATCAAGGTTTTCTTTTATAGTTAACTTGAGTCTAGATACGGAGTAGTACAAGAACATCAAAGTTAGCCTAGAGAGCTACAAGCTAGTTATCACCCCTCATTGACTAGTTGCTAGTGCTAAACTAAATGTGACTACTCTAGCCGGGAACATGTGAAAACCAATGACTTTGAAAACCTTGGAATGATGAGTCATTCTATTGAAAGATTTTTGAAGGTGAAGGTGACTTGAAGGACTTGGTGAACTTTACAAAAACTGATGGTTGGGTTCGGATGCGATATCATCCCAATTCTTAAGTACCCCCACAATACCTGAATCTGGGTAA
The DNA here is from genome assembly GCF_019359855.2 of Lolium perenne. Lineage (NCBI taxonomy): Eukaryota > Viridiplantae > Streptophyta > Magnoliopsida > Poales > Poaceae > Lolium > Lolium perenne. Next base: position 113,069,070 of record NC_067244.2, on the reverse strand, counting down.
GGCTTAACTGGAAACTTATGTATTTTAGTATGGGTTCCCTCTAAACAAGCGTCATAGGGGTTATGCCGAGGCTGCCTCCGTTGAAAGTGAAATGATGTGAAATGAGGTGAATGTCCTACCCAAGCCCTGTGCAGTTCTCAGGTTGACGGTTTGTCTTCACTGGGGGCCAAGCTCATGGGGAGAGATACCTATACTAGGGTATGTTATTGAAAGGTTATGTTTGGTAGTCCGCACACAGAGTGTCATATATCAGGGCCAGTTACCCCTGACGGATTATTGCAAATGTTGTGGCAAAAGTGTGCGACCTCTGCAGAGTGTAAAACTATTCGAATAGCCGTGCCCACGGTTATGGACAGTTGGAAAGGCCATACTGTTCCGTCATCGGAACTTTTCCAAAAAGGTGACACGTGACGGGTAACTTGTGAATTGAACTTGAAAGGTGACTTTGATTTGAATCACAACAGAGTTGTGGGAATGACACTAATGTTCCCACTTTAGTTAAGTTAGGCAAATGAAGAGTCTTTGTTTATTAAATGTTTATGAAATAAAACTGGCTTTATGCAAATGAACCTAGAGATAGAACCCCATTACTATAGTTGATAGTGCTTACATTAGTACTAGTTTGCGAGTACTTTAAAGTACTCATGGCTTTGTCCCTGGCTATTCAAATGGCGAGACTATGAAGAGGAGAACCAGTACCATAAATATGGACAGCAGGACGTCCATGATAACTAGGACTACTCCTGACGTCAACAGTTGCCTGTGGAATAGATGGACCGCGACTACGCTACTTCCACTGTGTGTTTTGTATTGGATCCTTAGATCCACTATGTTGTATTAAGACTGGATCATGTGATCCTTTGATGTAAGACAATTATAATTTGTAATGAATGATGTTCTGTGATATCAATCTATTATGTCTCGCAAAAACAAAATTCCTGGGATTGCGATGTATGGCATAATAGGCATCTGGACTTAAAATCCGGGTGTTGACAAGTTGGTATCAGAGCCATTGTTTGACCTTAGGAGACCCTAGTTAGAATGGACGTCTGAAAGACTTAGTTTCAAGACAAATGAAGTGGATATTTATGGAAAACTTATTCTCACTCTTATCCTAGAGATCTTTTCAAAAAGAGAAATACATGCTCTACTTTTCCTTGTAATCCTACCTAAAAAATTTGCACACTTCTCTAACCTACTCATCCTAATTGCTCACAGATGGAGTACAACTATGAGTCCTATCAGCTTGGTCACGGAGGAGACCTAATGTTTGAGAAGGATTTGAAACAACTGGTTGAATATCTAGGACGCTCGTATCCTGAGTTCTTTGGAGTGCCACTCAATAATCAGTCGGGAGGACAACCTTAGTGGGAAGTTACTTCAGATCTAAGAGGAAAGCTTGGAGCCCCAATATGGGAAACCATCTGGTTTTCTGTAAGGGGAAACACTTGGAAGGAAGGAATAGCCCAAGCCATGCAAGAAGCAATTGCCTGTCTGTGTGGACAGAATGTGAACAAGCTCAAGAACACTCGCTTCATTTACTACCCAAGACATGACCCCAGGGGAAGGCCAATCACCATACCCCCGCACCCGGAGATGAACCACTATGTTGCCTATCTGGACTTCATGTTGTACAAGACCCGCAAGGAGTTGGACAACGCCCTCGCCTTTCACCAAGCACATTACCCCTGAAGAAGAAGAACCCACCATGAAGAGTAGTATCACTAGAGCACTCTCGTAGGTGTGAGTTTGTATCTGTCCCCTTGTATCGTAGAACGAATGAATGGTTCTTAAAACCAACGGTGTGTTAGTTTTGTAATGTGTGTTGTTTGGAATGAATGAAAAAGTGTTGTTGGTTTTACCCCCCTCGGCACTACTCAAGTTTTGAAACTTTTTGAACTTTAAACCAAACAAACCATAGAAATTTCCCTCTTATCTTATCATCTACATCAATGTTCAGATGGCCCCTCCAACCCGCAGCACCAACCAGGATGCCATGCTGCAGATGCTGCAGATGATGATGGCAGATCGAGAAGTAGAAAGAGCCGAGAGACAAGCCAATCTTGCTCCACTGCAACAGTTAGCTCAAAACAATCAAGGACATGGACATCAGGATCATCCTGGATCCAAACTGAAGAATTTCCAGAACACAAACCCTCCAATGTTTAGCAAGACCGAAGAGCCGTTAGACGCTGATGATTGGCTCCAAACAATGGAGAATAACTTGGAAGTTGCGGGAGTAGAAGCCGCGGAGAAAGTACTGTTCGCCACCCACTACCTGTCAGGACCTACTAGAGCCTGGTGGACAAGTGCCCGTGCAATTAATGCGGGACAGATGATGACTTGGGAAGACTTCAAACTCAAGTTCAGCAAGTACCATGTATCCCAAGGACTGATCAAGAAGATGAGAGATGAGTACCGTGAACTCAAACAAGGAGAATGTCCGTGGTGGAATACCGCGACAGATTTCTTACTCTGTCAAGGTACGCCCCGGATGAGACCGATACCAACGAGAAGAGGAAGAAAAGATTTCTGAACGGACTGCACGATGAGATGCAAACTGTGTTAGTAAACATCCCATTTGCTGACCTAGAAGCCCTAGTGGACTCAGCCATACAGATGGAAGGAAAGCTGCATCAAGCCAATGAGAACCACAAGCATCGTATGATGAACCAGAATGGACCCAGCAATACACAGAAGTACCGCAACAATTCATTTGGAGGATTTGCCCCAAGATACAACAAGCCACTCGCTCAGACGTACCGCCCAAACTACACCAACAACAATGGAGGACCCCCGAAGCCCGGAGGCCACAACAGCCACCCCAACAACAACAACAACCAGAATGGTAACAACAACAACAACACTAACACTGCCCCGAGGACTGGAAGCAATGCCATCCCCATCACCCCAAAGGATAAATCAACGGTAACCTGCTATGAATGTGGAACTGTTGGGCATTACTCAAATGAGTGCCCCAAGAAGATTGCCAAGACTGCCCCCAATACTACTGCACCTGCCCAGCAACAGCGCCGTTTCACAGCTAGAAGGAACCCGAACAACCGCAACGGCCGTCTCTACCACATGAGTGCCACAGAAGCTCAGGAAGCACCCCAGGCCATGCAAAGTTTGTGTTCCTATTAATGCAACTGCTCAATCTCTCTTAGGAACCTAACTTTTCTTAAATTTCGGGACGAGATTTTGTATAAGGGGGAAGGATTTGTAACATCCCAAATTTTAAAACAAAGAGAAAATGAATTTCCCTATTTCCAAAATTTTGAACCAACAAAAAACTTTAATTAAGATAAGTTGTGTGCATAGTGCTCATACATGTATGTGATGATTTTTGCCATGATAGTTGCTTGATGTAGTGAACATGTTTCTAAACCCTAAACCCTACCCTTTTCAACATCAAAGAGAAACAACTCAAAAAGAAACTAAATAAAATAAATTCACATATGAGCATATGGCCATATTTGAAAATGTGGTCCTATGCCATGATCTACGTTGTGTAGATGATTTGTAAACCCTAAAAACCCCAACCTAGCACTCACTAAGCCAAATCCAACTTGAAACCAAATAGAAAGAAAATAAAAATTAAATGAATAGAGGCATATGTGGGTATATGGCCAAATTGCAAATTTTAGCCTAAGCCCTACTCTTTTGTTTGAAATGAGGAAACACAATTCTAAACTCAAATAGTACATAAGGACACAACACAACACCATTTGGTTCGAAGGAAAATCCAAGAAAATGAAAAGAAAATGAAAAACCCTAAGTGCATGTGATAATGGTCAAATCTGCCATTTTTAACAACATACCCACTTTGAGCCCCTTTGGTTAACTTTTTCTAAACTAAACTTTCTAATCTTTTTGCTCAGATCTATTGTACTCATAAAAGTGAACAACTTGGTCAAAGTCAAACTCTTAATATAAGCATGCAAAGTGGCAACTTTGAAACAGATTCTAGATTACCCCAATTTTTAGAATTTTCACAAATCAATTCCAAAATTCAAACCAATACCATCAATTGATGCCAAACATTATTTAGAACACATCTATGAAGAAATTTGACAAAAAATTCAAACACAAAGGAGACCATTGCATGTGATCCAATTCTTTACATAGAAGTACAACCACTATTCAACACCTCACCCTCTCTCTCTCTTGTGCTCATATATAGTAGACATGTACCTCTAACAACTCACATTGACCTCACCTAGCATTCCATGGTCACCATCACACAAGACCATGCCAAGGACATTGCATATGTCACCCAATTCTTGCATAGATCCATTTGTGCACACTCTAGCCCTCCCCAACCATGCTCACCATGTCACCTACTTTGGATTCACCCCACTAAAGCTTGCAGCACTCATAGACCAAGAAAATAATGCATAGAGAATCCATGCCAACCCATGTCATCCTCCCTCTCTTGTCCTTCTAACCTTGTCAATTGGACTACCCTCACATCACTGAGCACCACCATGCCTAAGCTGACCCTAGGAGAAGCCCTGCACTCCCCATGTCATGCCATGCCCTAGACATGCCCATGTCACACCAACTCTGCTCCCCCTCTTCTATGGCTCACATCATTATGTCCTGGAGGTGCCCTGTACTCCCCCTAGTCCAACCATGCAAGCCCAACCACAAGGCGCCAAGGAAAACAGCCGCCCCGACCATGCCAAGTCATTGCTCGTGCCACCCGTGCGTCACCCACGGACACTACCCCGTCCCCGCGTGCACGCTGCGATCCAGCACGTCCTCATGCGCCACCAGCTCCCTCTCGTTCCCACACACCTGCCAAACACGACCATTGGCCCACGCGCGCGCCAGGACGACGACGTGACACGACGCCCGCGAGGACGCCAACGTCGGCATCATCCCCTTACACCCTGCACACGATGCACACGAGCTAGTCACTGTGCGCACGCCCTCACCTGCCCTCCACTGCATCATCGTAGCTCGCCGCCCATGCCTCTAGCTGCCGGTAGCCACACCGTCGACGACGTTGAGCGCCATGCCATCCTTCTCCCTCGCTCGTCGCGCGCCTATTTAAACCATGGCACCTCCGCATCTCAAACCGCACCCCTTCTCCCTCCTCTTCCTTCCACTGCGTGACCTCGCCCTACTCATACAACCCTCCCCTCTGCACCGCCCGAATCCACCGAAGCACACCGCCGTCAACCGTGCCCGGAGCTGCTGCGAGCCTGGAGCCTCGGGAGAAGCTGCCGCAAGCAAAGGAGGAGCTGCTGGGCGTTCCCTTCGTCTGCATCCGCTCGCCGCCGTCCGCCACCACCTCGCCGTCGCCGCTCGCCGCTGGTGAGTCCCTGGCCCCTGCCTTTCTTCTCCACCGCGCACGAGCGTGGTCGCCAGGAGAGAGACGACCCATGCATGCGCTGCATGGGCCACGTCCACACGCAGCCTGGCCCCGCCACGGGCCCCTCCTCCATTTTTCTATTTTCTTTTTCCCTCCAACTGGATATACCCCACCGGGCTGGCCCGTTTTCTTTTCCTTCGCTGGCCCAATAACATTTCCCGCCAAGCCCACCGATTCAAATTAGAATTACTCGTTTGAGATGAAATTGAATACTGGTGCCCAATTCAAATTTGAATAAAACAAAATCCACCAAGTCAAAATTTATGAATTTTATATATATGGAAAGCTTATGAAATTCTCTTCCCAACCCAATTAGTGTGGTGACCCTGCATACCACTGCATGTTGTAGTATGCCAGTCGTTGATATAACATTCACGAAGTACCATTCCGCAAATATTACATCCCTCAGAGTAGTACAACAGAACATAGCAGGTCCATAACTCATTCATTTATTATTACAAATATCATACACATGTCGTCTCGGAGCTCCTCTTGGGTCCTAAGAGGAATACTCCTGGGTTCGAGGCGAACCCAACTTAGCTTACAATATAAGAGTCTCATTAAGTGATACATTTATTTTCTCGAGCAGCTAAATACTAAGAGTTCGGGCTGCTCGGTTACTACTACTACTGGATGTTCAGGCTTGATCTCCTCCGGAAGCCTCCCCGGTTCCGTAGACGATGAGGTAGTCTACGCCCTCGACACCTCCAGAGAGGTCTGGTTCTTCATAGCCGATGATCTCGGCTCCTTCATTGTTGTCGTAGTCCTCCTCCAGACGATTCAGACAATCTAAGCATGGGATTTAAGAGTGGTATGAGTACGAGTGTACTCAAAAGTTCATTATAGATAAGAGGTGTTTAATGCTCTAACTATGATATTAGACCAGAAAGTCTAATACCAATGCAAGTTTTGATAAACATTTCTTCAAGAGATTGCTTTTATTCCAAAGAGCTATGTCAGTCAGCCTTCACCGGTTTACTAGAACTACATGGAGCTCCTTTCCGGCCGCGTTCGCAGTTCCTTATCCCGGAACAGGGAGTGACAGGTCACAGTTCTTTACACTCTGCAGAGGTGTGTTGCTTTACCCATAAGAGATCTTAACCTTGGTGCCAACCGTGCAGCTTTCCCGTCCACACTTCCTTCGGTGTGAGGCCCGGTATAAGGTCTAGCCAATCATGTTCCTCCGCTACCTCGAACACCCACCCTTTGTTGCATGCCCCGACCCTGGGTCCTCGCCGGTCCCATTATTCCCACTCACGGGTGGACCCCGACCACGACAACAGTTTGGGACTCGTTAACCAAATTCCTTCGCCGGTAGCTGCAACCCATCATAGACCGCAATACCGTGGGGACTTAAGGCTTCCCCAGCCAACCGCTTGCACTTCGAGCGACAAGTGTCTACGGACTATGCCGTGGGGACTTAAAGCTTCCCCAGCCAACCGCTTGCCCTGACAGATACAAGTGTCTACGGTAAAGCGCATTCGTTGATGAACGAGAGGTGGAAACACTTTTGACTACTCCGTCCCACTCCGGATCTTATGGTTAACACGGGTATTACGGCACAAGAATCACTGGCGACATTTGTTGTTTAATCCTAGATGGATATAAACCCTTGCAATGGAACCTCCACCATATCAACACAATCCATGGTTCCATTGCCAACCACATAGTCATATTCATAGTTATGAAAGTAGTGGTTTTGCTTTTTATGCAATAGTGATAACCATAGTACTTTGCAAGTAATTTGATAGAAATACTCAAATGACATGAGCAAGTGATGAACTTGCCTGAACACTGCAAAGTTTTGCAGTTGGATGGTGTGGACTGACCCTTGTCCTCTGGTTCTGAAAAATAGCATCATTGTCCGATAAGGGCAATGGTTAAAGAAGCAATTATGCATGATTCCAGTTTTAGGGTTTGTTCCCCCCTTCCGATATCGTTGTTATTTCATGATAGAGGTTAATACTAAGAATAATTTGGAAGTTCTCTATTTAGGGTAAATACAACCTTGAAGTATTGTCAAGGTGTTTTTATAGTCCAATTATATTAATGGACTTATTTTCTTTATTGAAAATAATATGTGTGATTTAAATTATTATTTAAATCATCAAAATAAGATTTATTCTTAATTGTCTTCAAAAATTCTGTTTGGTATTTTATTTAAATAGAGAATTTTATGCTGATCCATTTACATATTTTTAATTATTTTTTAGAGCTTTTATCAATTTTCTATTGAATTTCAAAGTTTCAGGTTTTTATTGAATTTTGAAAAGACATATTTGCCCCTGGGCCCACCTGTCAGTGGAGCCCAGTGGGTTGGGCTAAACCAGCTCGGGTCCAACCGACCCGAGCGGTCGCTCACTCGCCCACCTCCTCGCGCCGCTCGACCTAACCCTAATCCCCTTTCCTCTCTCTGGCGATTCCGGCGATCTCCGGCCGCCATGGCCCTTGCCATGGGGCGCATCTGCACCGCCACGTGACGGCGCACCAGATCATCGGTGTCGATCTGGTTCTTGCCGCCCCCTTCGCCGATCCCCCTCGCGTTCGTCCGCACGGTGGTGCGGTGCTCACCGGCGCCTCAGGTGTGATGGCGCCGCCGGGGCCTTCCCACCGTGGTGCGGAGCGCTGCGGCGATAGTCGGGCCTGGCATGGCCTGGCCAGGTGCCGCCGTGCCTTCGGCGCGCACCGCCGTGGCCGCCATGGCTACGCCTGCCGTCTGTTCGCTCCAGGTACACATGCCGCCTCTCTCTTATCCCCTGTGCTTGTTCTTCCTCCTCTTCTATGAGCTCTGGCCATGGATTTCCTCCTCGTGGAGGTCTGCCGTGCTGTTGCTGCTGCTCTGCTGCGCCTAGCTCGCTGCTGCTGCGTATGCTGCTTGCTGTGCTGCTACTGCCATGCTTGCTCTAGTCTATGTGCTTGTGCAAATCTTGTTGTGGCGTGTGCTTCCTTTGATTCTTGTTCCTGCTCACCCTTGGGGTTATACATGCTATTATCTGGCTAGATGCTCATCTGAGCATCACTAGCCATTGCTGTTGCTTGCTTGCTTGTGCTGTAATAAGCTCTAGCTCCTCTGGTTCATTACTGGGAGTGGTTCTTGCTGTTTAGCAAGAGATAGTGTTATTTGTGTGATGATTATTGAGTTATGGCTCATAGTAGGTTTGGCCTTGCTTAATTGTTGTCCATATACATCAATTCCTTGATGATAAGCTTCTGGATACAATCATGAAAATGGTTTATGTGCTAGTCTGTGATTCAATTGTTGCTTATCTGTGGCTGTTTAATTCATAGAATTCATGTGTGATACCAGTGATTGATTCTAGCATGCCTTGGCATGCTCTAGCAGGCTCTGGTGATCAACTGATCATCACTTGCTTGTTGCTGGCATGCTTGCTTGCTGCCTGTGCCTTACTGGTGCTTCTCCTGGTGTCTGTGTGACACTTATACTTGTGCTGGTGTGTGTTAATGCTTACTCAAGCATCATCTGATGCTTGCAGTGAGCCATTGGGTCACTGGTAAGATGTTGCTGCTTTGGTTACCTAATTGTTTCATTTATCTGTAATTCCTTGCTTTACTAGATGGATAAATGATGTGAACTGTTTACCAGTAATGATCATATGGATGAATTTGATGTACCTAGAGGGATGCCAACCACTGGTTGGGTACCCTAGCTCATACTGAATCCTACTGGATGATGATGTGATGCTTTGGTGACTTTCCTGTGTGGATAGGTAGCTGTTGTGACCCTAGCAGGCTCTGTCTGCTAGAAATGGTTGCTCCTACCCCTGTTGGATGCTTCTGTGCACTAATCCTGGTAGTCTTTCATAGGCTGCTGGGTTATTTGATGTTGAAATCATACTGGACAGATATCTGTCCAATATTCTGATGGCTTTGCTAGTTGTGTGTTGCTAGGTGAATCTGGGTAGCTAGATAGGGATTAGTTCCTTGCTGGATTTCCCTGGTTAAGTCACTTTTAATGCTGTTGGCTTGATCAGTGTTCCCTTGGATTCATTCCTAATGGTTGTACCCATATTTTGCTTGCATCATATGGCTGGTAGCCAAGTGATGATACAAATAGGGTATTTGATACGTCTCCGACGTATCGATAATTTCTTGTGTTCCATGCCACATTATTGATGTTATCTACATGTTTTATGCACACTTTATGTCATATTCGTGCATTTTCTGGAACTAACCTATTAACAAGATGCCGAAGTGCCAGTTGTTGTTTTCTGCTGTTTTTGGTTTCAGAAATCCTAGTAACGAAATATTCTCGGAATTGGACGAAATCAACGCCCAGGGTCCTATTTTGCCACGAAGCTTCCAGAAGACCGAAGAGGAGACGAAGTGGGGCCACGAGGCGGCCAAACCCTAGGGCGGCGCGGCCTGGCCCTTGGCCACGCCGACCTGTGGTGTGGGGCCCTCGTGTGGCCCCCTGACCTGCCCTTCCGCCTACTTAAAGCCTCCGTCGCGAAACCCCCAGTACTGAGAGCCACGATACGGAAAACCTTCCAGAGACGCCGCCGCCGCCAATCCCATCTCGGGGGATTCAGGAGATCGCCTCCGGCACCCTGCCGGAGAGGGGAATCATCTCCCGGAGGACTCTACGCCGCCATGGTCGCCTCCGGAGTGATGAGTGAGTAGTCTACCCCTGGACTATGGGTCCATAGCAGTAGCTAGATGGTTGTCTTCTCCCCATTGTGCTTAATTGTCGGGTCTTGTGAGCTGCCGAACATGATCAAGATCATCTATCTGTAATTCTATATGTTGCGTTTGTTGGGATCCGATGAATAGAGAATACTTGTTATGTTGATTATCAAATTTATGTCTATGTGTTGTTTATGATCTTGCATGCTCTTCGTTACTAGTAGATGCTCTGGCCAAGTAGATGCTTGTAACTCCAACAGGGAGTATTTATGCTCGATAGTGGGTTCATGTCTCCGTGAATCTGGGGGAGTGACAGAAACCTCTAAGATTATGGATGTGCTGTTGCCACTAGGGATAAAACATTGGTGCTATGTTCAAGGATGTAGTTACTGATTACATTACGCGCACTACTTAATGCAATTGTCTCGTTGTTAGCAACTTAATGCGGAGGGGTTCGGATGATAACCTGAAGGTGGACTTTTTAGGCATAGATGCATGCTGGATAGCGGTCTATGTACTTTGTCGTAATGCCCAATTAAATCTCACTATACTCATCATAATATGTATGTGCATGGTCATGCCCTCTTTATTTGTCAATTGCCCAACTGTAATTTGTTCACCCAACATGTTGTTTATCTTATGGGAGAGACACCTCTAGTGAACTGTGGACCCCGGTCCAATTCTCTATACTGAAATACAATCTACTGCAATACTTGTTCTACTGTTTTCTGCAAACAATCATCTTCCACACAATACGGTTAATCCTTTGTTACAGCAAGCCGGTGAGATTGACAACCTCACTGTTTCGTTGGGGCAAAGTACTTTGGTTGTGTTGTGCAGGTTCCACGTTGGCGCCGGAATCTCTGGTGTTGCGCCGCACTACATCCCGCCGCCATCAACCTTCAACGTGCTTCTTGACTCCTACTGGTTCGATTAAACCTTGGTTTCTTACTGAGGGAAACTTGCCGCTGTGCGCATCACACCTTCCTCTTGGGGTTCCCAACGGACGTGTCAACCACACGCATCAAGCAAATTTCTGGCGGCGTTGCCGGGGAACTGAAGAAAAGTTACACCACAGAGATCTCTAACTCCCACGTCAACTTTGCGCCAGCAGCAAATTTCTGGCGCCGTTGCCGGGGAGATCAAGACACGCTGCAAGGGGAGTCTCCACTTCCCAATCTCTTTACTTTGTTTTTGTCTTGCTTTATTTACTACTTTGTTTGCTGCACTATATCAAAATACAAAAAAATTAGTTGCTAGTTTTACTTTAATTGCTATCTTGTTTGCTATATCAAAAACACACAAAAAATTAGTTACTTGTATTTGCTTTACTTATTTCATCATGTTTCCTCCTAAGTTTGTTCTTAAAGATGTACCGGTAGGTCGAGGGTCTATCCTTGGGAAAGATAATATAGAAGATTTTTTCACTCATATTAGTACGGTTGAAGATTTTGAAGATAGACACTTGGTAGAACTTGCTCCTACTTATGAAATTGCTGTTGCTTCTTTAGTACACGCGTTAGAAGCTAGATTTGTTAATCTTAATCCTGTGATTCAACATATGTTTCTTACACTCAGTGATATGGAAGAAGGGGAAAAGAAAGACTTTGTTTTAGAAACCCTTCTTAGAGAATTTGGTGGTATAGCAAGAGAGGCTAGAAAGGTCTTTGCTAAATATAATATGCTTGGTTCTTATACCAATTTTGTTAGTCTCCTTGAAAAGATGGATATGGATAGAATAAAGTACACTAATAATATTAATGATGGTGGGGAGATCAAAGCACCAATACCATGTAAGCTCCTAGCGATGAATGATGCACTAGAAAATAATTATGCTTGGCTTGTTCCTGAAAATTTGTTTGATGAGAGTAGCAAGCCCAAGACTAATGAAAAGGGGGACGCTAAAACTTATGTATCTAATATACTATGCCTGGTTGAGAAAACTCCGCATCCCGCTGTAGATGCACCATCTCTTGATAATACTTGATACACACTTTCTGCGCCTAGCTGAAAGGCGTTAAAGAAAAGCGCTTATGGGAGACAACCCATGGTTTTTACTACAGTACTTTGTTTTTATTTTGTGTCTTGGAAGTTGTTTACTACTGTAGCAACCTCTCCTTATCTTAGTTTAGTGTTTTGTTGTGCCAAGTAAAGTCGTTGATAGTAAAGTTCATACTAGATTTGGATTACTGCGCAGAAACAGATTTCTTTGCTGTCACGAATCTGGGCTGTTTTCTCTGTAGGTAACTCAGAAAATTATGCCAATTTACGTGAGTGATCCTCAGATATGTACGCAACTTTCATTCAATTTGAGCATTTTCATTTGAGCAAGTCTGCTGCCTCGATAAAATTCGTCAATACGAACTGTTCTGTTTTGACAGATTCTGCCTTTTATTTCGCATTGCCTCTTTTGCTATGTTGGATGAATTTCTTTGATCCATTAATGTCCAGTAGCTTTATCCAATGTCCAGAAGTGTTAAGAATGATTGTGTCACCTCTGAACATGTTAATTTTTATTGTCCACTAACCCTCTAATGAGTTGTTCTAAGTTTGGTGTGGAGGAAGTTTTCAAGGATCAAGAGAGGAGTATGATGCAATATGATCAAGGAGAGTGAAAGCTCTAAGCTTGGGGATGCCCCGGTGGTTCACCCCTGCATATTCTAAGAAGACTCAAGCGTCTAAGCTTGGGGATGCCCAAGGCATCCCCTTCTTCATCGACAACATTATCAGGTTCCTCCCCTGAAACTATATTTTTATTCCATCACATCTTATGTGCTTTTCTTGGAGCGTCGGTTTGTTTTTGTTTTTGTTTTGTTTGAATAAAATGGATCCTAGCATTCACTTTGTGGGAGAGAGACACGCTCCGCTGTAGCATATGGACAAGTATGTCCTTAGGCTTTACTCATAATATTCATGGCGAAGTTTCTTCTTCGTTAAATTGTTATATGGTTGGAATTGGAAAATGATACATGTAGTAAATTGCTATAATGTCTTGGATAATGTGATACTTGGCAATTGTTGTGCTCATGTTTAAGCTCTTGCATCATATGCTTTGCACCCATTAATGAAGAAATACATAGAGCATGCTAAAATTTGGTTTGCATATTTGGTCTCTCTAAGGTCTAGATAATTTCTAGTATTGAGTTTGAACAACAAGGAAGACGGTGTAGATTCTTATAATGTTTACAATATGTCTTTTATGTAAGTTTTGCTGCGCCGTTCATCCTTGTGTTTGTTTCAAATAACCTTGCTAGCCTAAACCTTGTATCGAGAGGGAATACTTCTCATGCATCCAAAATCCTTGAGCCAACCACTATGCCATTTGTGTCCACCATATCTACCTACTACATGGTATTTCTCCGCCATTCCAAAGTAAATTGCTTGAGTGCTACCTTTAAAATTCCATTCTTCACCTTTGCAATATATAGCTCATGGGACAAATAGCTTAAAAACTATTGTGGTATTGAATATGTACTTATGCACTTTATCTCTTATTAAGTTGCTTGTTGTGCGATAACCATGTTTCTGGGGACGCCATCAACTATTCTTTGTTGAATATCACGTGAGTTGCTATGCATGTTCGTCTTGTCTGAAGTAAGGGAGATCTACCACCTTATGGTTAAGCATGCATATTGTTAGAGAAGAACATTGGGCCGCTAACTAAAGCCATGATCCATGGTGGAAGTTTCAGTTTTGGACATATATCCTCAATCTCATATGAGAATAATAATTGTTGCCACATGCTTATGCATTAAAGAGGAGTCCATTATCTGTTGTCTATGTTGTCCCGGTATGGATGTCTAAGTTGAGAATAATCAATAGCGAGAAATCCAATGCGAGCTTTCTCCTTAGACCTTTGTACAGGCGGCATGGAGGTACCCCATTGTGACACTTGGTTAAAACATGTGTATTGCGATGATCCGGTAGTCCAAGCTAATTAGGACAAGGTGCGGGCACTATTAGTATATTATGCATGAGGCTTGCAACTTGTAAGATATAATTTACATGATACATATGCTTTATTACTACCGTTGACAAAATTGTTTCATGTTTTCAAAATCAAAGCTCTAGCACAAATATAGCAATCGATGCTTTTCCTCTATGGAGGACCATTCTTTTACTTTTATTGTTGAGTCAGTTCACCTATTTCTCTCCACCTCAAGAAGCAAACACTTGTGTGAACTGTGCATTGATTCCTACATACTTGCATATTGCACTTATTATATTACTCTATGTTGACAATATCCATGAGATATACATGTTACAAGTTGAAAGCAACCGCTGAAACTTAATCTTCCTTTGTGTTGCTTCAATACCTTTACTTTGATTTATTGCTTTATGAGTTAACTCTTATGCAAGACTTATTGATGCTTGTCTTGAAGTACTATTCATGAAAAGTCTTTGCTATATGATTCACTTGTTTACTCATGTCATATACATTGTTTTGATCACTGCATTCACTACATATGCTTTACAAATAGTATGATCAAGGTTATGATGGCATGTCACTCCAGAAATTATCTTTGTTATCGTTTTACCTGCTCGGGACAAGCAGAACTAAGCTTGGGGATGCTGATACGTCTCCGACGTATCGATAATTTCTTGTGTTCCATGCCACATTATTGATGTTATCTACATGTTTTATGCACACTTTATGTCATATTCATGCATTTTCTGGAACTAACCTATTAACAAGATGCCGAAGTGCCGATTCTTTGTTTCTGCTGTTTTTGGTTTCAGAAATCCTAGTAACGAAATATTCTCGGAATTGGACGAAATCAACGCCCAGGGTCCTATTTTGCCACGAAGCTTCCAGAAGACCGAAGAGGAGACGAAGTGGGGCCACGAGGCGGCCAAACCCTAGGGCGGCGCGGCCTGGCCCTTGGCCGCGCCGACCTGTGGTGTGGGGCCCTCGTGTGGCCCCCTGACCTGCCCTTCCGCCTACTTAAAGCCTCCGTCGCGAAACCCCCGGTCATCGAGAGCCACGATACGGAAAACCTTCCGAGACGCCGCCGCCGCCAATCCCATCTCGGGGGATTCAGGAGATCGCCTCCGGCACCCTGCCGGAGAGGGGAATCATCTCCCGGAGGACTCTACGCCGCCATGGTCGCCTCCGGAGTGATGAGTGAGTAGTCTACCCCTGGACTATGGGTCCATAGCAGTAGCTAGATGGTTGTCTTCTCCCCATTGTGCTTAATTGTCGGGTCTTGTGAGCTGCCGAACATGATCAAGATCATCTATCTGTAATTCTATATGTTGCGTTTGTTGGGATCCGATGAATAGAGAATACTTGTTATGTTGATTATCAAATTTATGTCTATGTGTTGTTTATGATCTTGCATGCTCTCCGTTACTAGTAGATGCTCTGGCCAAGTAGATGCTTGTAACTCCAAGAGGGAGTATTTATGCTCGATAGTGGGTTCATGTCTCCGTGAATGCAGGGAGTGACAAACCTCTAAGATTATGGATGTCTTTGTTGCCACTAGGGATAAAACATTGGTGCTATGTTCAAGGATGTAGTTACCGATTACATTACGCGCAATACTTAATGCAATTGTCTCGTTGTTAGCAACTTAATGCGGAGGGGGTTCGGATGATAACCTGAAGGTGGACTTTTTAGGCATAGATGCATGCTGGATAGCGGTCTATGTACTTTGTCGTAATGCCCAATTAAATCTCACTATACTCATCATAATATGTATGTGCATGGTCATGCCCTCTTTATTTGTCAATTGCCCAACTGTAATTTGTTCACCCAACATGCTGTTTATCTTATGGGAGAGACACCTCTAGTGAACTGTGGACCCCGGTCCAATTCTCTATACTGAAATACAATCTCTTGCCAATACTTGTTCTACTGTTTTCTGCAAACAATCATCTTCCACACAATACGGTTAATCCTTTGTTACAGCAAGCCAGTGAGATTGACAACCTCACTGTTTCGTTGGGGCAAAGTACTTTGGTTGTGTTGTGCAGGTTCCACGTTGGCGCCGGAATCTCTGGTGTTGCGCCGCACTACATCCCGCCGCCATCAACCTTCAACGTGCTTCTTGACTCCTACTGGTTCGATTAAACCTTGGTTTCTTACTGAGGGAAACTTGCCGCTGTGCGCATCACACCTTCCTCTTGGGGTTCCCAACGGACGTGTCAACCACACGCATCAAGCAAATTTCTGGCGCCGTTGCCGGGGAACTGAAGAAAAGTTACACCACAGAGATCTCTAACTCCCACGTCAACTTTGCGCCAGCAGTATTCTACCCTCTTTGCTTCTGTGACATATGCACATGCTTAATTATGAGCAAAACCATGGTTTGCTCATGTTTATCTGGGTATACCTCACTCCAGCTCCTAGAATGTGTTGTTGGTGTAGAGGTTTGCCTCTGTGTTGGTCTTATGGTTGCTTTGCTTGCCCTGCTCCTCCTGGTGACTTGATGAAACTTGATTTAATTCAATGGTGTCCTGGAATAGATTGAACAGTGAGGCTGTTCTATCTGTTCTAGCTGTTCTTGGGGTTCTTGGTGTTCTTGGTGGCTTACCAGAGCAATCCTGTCGATGGATGATTCAAGTGGCTAGGGTTTGGCTGTGAAAAGCTTTTATATGCTGCTGGCTTGCTCTTGTTGGTCGACAGCACCACCTGTAGCTTGTGGTGACTCACTCTGGTGTGTGTGTTGTTACACATGCACCCAGCCTTGTGTGCTGCCTGGTTGCATGTGTGTGCAAGTCCAGCTTGGGACTTGTGCTGGTGAAGTGATCAGCTCGGCAGCTTGATCATATCCCCTCCATTTCATTTGTTTGCTAACCTGCCAAGTGGCTTTGCCACTTGGCTTAATGATCTGGTTGTTGTGTTGTTTGCAGGGATCAACCTGATGCTCCAAGGATCATGGAGATCATCAAGTACAAGGCTAAATGAAGATTAGCTTGTAGTGTTAGGATAGATCATTGAATTGTAATTTTCCTTTTTCTTTTTCTATTTATTCAATTCTTGTAATGTGTTGTATTTCCATAATTCAAATCTAGATATTGTAAAGACAATGTATTATGTGTGTGATGATCAATAAAGCTCAAGTTTTCCTTATTGAGCTCAATGTAATTGTTGTATTATTTATGTTCTTGCTTAATGATAACTGTGTGTTAATTTATCTTTACTTGGAATTATGTGATGATCATTTAGTGTTTGAATTTGAAATTCAAATTTCAAATTCGGTTTGAATTCATTCAAACAACTTAAATTATAATTCAATCATGCAACTAAAGATTTCAATGTAATATCACTTCTCTCTTCTCAAAACCCTAATTTAGATAAGTAGGAACAAGTTCATCGCACTCTCGAAACCCTAACCCTGTAAGGTGTCGAGAGAGAAACCTGTCCCCCTTCGATGCAGTTTTGTTTTAAAAGCGCAAAATTTCCCCGCAACTTACAATGCAATGCACATCCCTTTCTAAAATCTACCCCTCAATCGTCTCTAAACCTGGGACATTACAGCCTTTCCCCCTTAAAGAAAACTTCGTCCCGAAGTTGTGGTTGTAATACCTGAAAAGTTCGGGGTATGTTTTCCTCAGGTCTTCCTCCTTTTCCCAGGTGGCTTCCCTCTCGGGATGGTGCTTCCATTGTATCTTGCAGTACTTTATCGCTCGATTCCTGAGTTGTTTCCAGTTTTCCTCGAGAATCTTCGCTGGCTTCTCGATGTATGTCAAATCTGGCTGTAACTCAAGCTCTTCATGTGATACTGGTTCATCTGGGGTCTTCAAACATTTTCTGAGTTGCGACACATGAAATACGTTGTGAACCTGGGATAACCTTCCTGGTAGTTCCAATTCGAAGGCTAACCCTCGGTTTTGACTCAGAATCTTAAAAGGTCCGATGTACCTAGGGCTTAGCTTTCCTTTCACTCCAAACCTCTGAAGTCCTTTCATCGGGCTCACCTTAAGGTATACCATGTCTCCAACTCGTGGCTCCCATGTTCTCCTCTTTTGATCGGCATAACTCTTCTGTCGGCTCTGGGCTATCTTGAGCCTATCTCTGATAATGTCAATTATTTGTTGCTTTTCCTTGACATAATCAGGGTTGAACTCTTTGCTTGCTCCAGCTTCATACCAACATATCGGTGATCTACACTTTCTTCCATACAGAGCTTCAAATGGTGCCATCTTGATGCTGCTTTGGTAACTATTATTGTATGAAAACTCTGCTAGTGGTAAGTGCTCCTCCCATGATCCTCCGAAATCTAGGGCACAAGCCCTAAGCATATCCTCTAAGATCTGGTTGGTTCTCTCGGTTTGTCCACCTGTCTGGGGATGATAAGCGGTACTATAGTCCAACTTGGATCCTAAAGCTTCGTGTAGTTGCTTCCAGAATGCTGACGTGAACACGGATCCTCGATCCGACACGATCTTCTTAGGCACTCCATGCTTACTCACGATCTCTTTGATGTAAAGATCGATGAGTTTCTCTCCTTTATCCTGCTGATTTACCGCTAAGAAGTGTGCACTCTTCGTCAACCGGTCCACAATTACCCATATCATGTCCTTCTTTTTGTTGGTCATGGGTAGTCCGGTGATGAAATCCATTCCTATCTCCTCCCATTTCCATTCTGAAATGGGTAAAGGTTGTAACTTTCCTGCCGGACTCTGGTGTTCAGCCTTCACTCTCTGGCAGGTATGGCATTCCGCCACGTATTGTGCTATCTCCCTCTTCATGTTGTTCCACCAGAATAGCTCTTTTAGTTCCATGTACATCTTTGTACTTCCCGGATGAATGGAATATGGTGTTTGATGGGCTTCCCGGAGTATTACTTCCTTGATTTCAGCAATATCCGGAACACAAATTCTCTTCTGGAACCATAATGATCCAGATTCTCCGCGGTGAAATTCTGATGGTCTTCCTTCATCTATTCTTCTCATCTCCTCCATGATGAATGGATCGTCCAGCTGACCCATCATTATCTCATTCTTCAGGTTAACATTTAGTTCATCGGCTACTTGCAAAGCCGATAGTCCTTCATGAGCTTCCTTCTCCCAAAGTTGTATTTGGGCTTGACTTATTTCCTTCCTCAACTCCGGTGATATTTCTTGTTCTACTCCTCCGGTGCTCTTCCTACTCAAGGCATCTGCTACAACATTGGCCTTCCCTGGAGTATAATTGATTGTCAAATCATAATCCTTGATCAGTTCAAGCCATCTTTTCTGCCTCATATTGAGTTCCTTCTGGGTGAAGAAATATTTGAGACTCTTATGATCTGTATAGAGCTCACACTTGGCTCCATAAAGAAAATGTCTCCATGTTTTGAGTGCAAATACAACTGCTGCTAACTCTAAATCATGTGTTGGATAATTCACTTCATGAGGTCTGAGTTGCCTCGATCCATAAGATATCACTTTCCGATCTTGCATGAGTACGCAACCCAATCCATGCTTGGATGCGTCACAGTACACGGTGTAATCCTTGCCAACTTCCAGAACTGCTAACACCGGTGCCGTGGTGAGTTTCTCTTTTAGAGTTTGAAAACTCTTCTCACACTCCTCTGACCACACGAATGGTGTGTTCTTTCTTAACAGCTTCGTCATTGGTCCTGCTATCTTGGAGAATCCTTCAATGAATCTCCGATAGTATCCTGCCATTCCGAGGAATCCTCGGATTTCCTTGACAGTCTTGGGTGCTTCCCATTCTAGAACTGCTGCTACCTTGCTCGGGTTAACAGCGATTCCATCTTTGCTAATGACATGACCAAGAAATTCCACTTGATCTAGCCAAAATTCACACTTACTAAATTTGGCATAGAGTTGATGTTCTCTTAGTGTTTGCAACACTAATCTCAAATGTTCAGCATGTTCGGCCTTGTTCTTGGAATAGATCAAGATATCATCAATGAATACGATGACAAACTTGTCTAAATATGGCATGAAAATCTTATTCATGAGATTCATGAATATTGCTGGGGCATTTGTTAATCCAAAAGGCACTACAAGGTATTCATGATGTCCATACCTTGAGACAAAGGCAGTTTTCGGAACGTCTTCCTTCTTGATCTTTATCTGGTGATAACCGGATCTTAGATCAATTTTGGAAAAGACTCCCGCGCCTCTAACTTGATCGAATAGATCTTGTATTCTTGGAAGTGGATACTTGTTCTTGATTGTGACGTTGTTCAGATTCCTGTAGTCTCCGCACATCCTTCTTCCTCCATCTCTTTTATCCACGAAGATCACAGGTGATCCCCATGGTGAAACACTTTCTTGTATAAATCCTTTCTGTTCCAAGTCATCCAATTGCTCCTTAAGTTCTTTTAACTCCTTTGGCCCCATTTTATATGGTGCTTTAGCAATTGGAGCTGTTCCTGGAATTAGGTCGATAGTGAATTCTATCTCCCTATCTGGTGGCATACCAGGTAATTCCGCAGGAAACACATCCTGGAATTCATTTACTACAGGTATATCCTCTAACTTCACCTCCTTCATGCTGTTCAGCTGTAGCTCCACTTCAATCTGTGTATGTTTGTCGCCTTGGTAGATCATTCTACTTCCATCGGGGCTTTTCAAAGATAATGTCTTGTTCACACAGTCGATCAATGCTCCATTAGCTTCCAACCAGTTCATACCAAGAATGACATCAATGTCCTTTATCGGTAAAATGAACAGGTCCGCGTCAAACACGCACTTATTGATCATGATGACTTGTTTTTGTTTGGTGTGGGTTACTACTATCATTCCCCCCGCAGAAAGTATGGTTATGGGTGTATCTAGCTTAGTGCAACTAATCCCATGTTTGATGATGAATTGTTGAGAAATGAATGATGTAGTTGCACCAGTATCAAAAAGTACTTTGCCAGGATGAGTGAGTATCTGGAGCGTACCTATCACCGCCTGAT
This sequence comes from Lolium perenne, assembly GCF_019359855.2. NCBI lineage: Eukaryota > Viridiplantae > Streptophyta > Magnoliopsida > Poales > Poaceae > Lolium > Lolium perenne. Next base: position 113,048,181 of record NC_067244.2, on the reverse strand, counting down.
CGGAGTTGACCACCTCCTCCAGACTAGTGCAGTTCAGCTTGCCGAAGGGCTTCTTATTCTTCCAATTCCCTCCGGTGTTTCCTCCACGATTTCCTCCTCCTCCTGACTGACCTCCTCCATTATTTTTCTTGGGGCAGTCCTTTAGCATGTGCCCCTCCTGACGACAACCAAAGCATATAATCTTTGGCTTCTTGCAATCCCTAGAGAAATGCCCTGGAAGTCCACAGCTTCGACAAACCATTGGATTGGCAGTCTGAAAAGCTTGGTTCCTCCTACTATTGTAGTAGTTGCTGTTGTTGTTGTTGTTGTTGCTGTACCTGGGCTTGAAACTCAAGCTGGTATTGGGCTTGTTACTAACAAACCTCTTAGGCTCAAACTTGGCCTTCTTCCTCTTCTCCTCCTGCAGTTGTTTGAAATCATCTTCCAGAGTGATGGCAGCATCCACCAACTCTTGAAACTCCGTCGCTCTCATCATATGGAGCTGTACCTTGTACTGGGGGCTTAACCCCCTCAAGAACCTCTTCTTTTTCTTGTCCTCGGCGTTGACTTCTTCAACAGTGTACCGGGACAGTTTTGAGAATTCCCTGACATAAGTCAGGATTGCCTTGTCCTTCTGCTCAAGACTTTCAAATTCTCGATGCTTCAGTTCCACAATACTTTCAGGGACATTGGATTCCCTGAACTTCCTTGCAAACTCCTCCCAGGTGAATACTTTTCCGGCCGGGTAACCGGCTACGATATTATCCCACCACGATGCGGCAGGTCCACACAGCAGGTGGGTAGCATAACGGACCTTCTCTTGGTCGTTACATCCAACGGTATTGAGCTTTCGCTCAGTATCCATAAGCCAATCTTCCGCGTCCATGGGCTCGGGCGCGTATGCGAAAGATATCGGCTTGGTGTTCTGGAAGTCTGCTAAGGTGACTCCCGGATTCTCGGGTCTCTCCACCCTGTTCTGCTGCAGCAATTCTTGGAAGAATTTGTTCTGCTGCTCCAACGTTACACGTTGTCTTTCTTCCACCAGCTACATGTACTAAACAAAATTCTGTTGCGTCATGGGTGGTGGTGGTGGTGGAAACTGATTCCTGGCTGCTTCCTCAGCCTCTTCCTTCTGTTTTGCTTCGCGCACCATGCGCTGCGCTTCGGTCTCCTCACCTATCGCTCCCGACATAACCCCCTAGTTCTGCAACACAAGATGATACTCATAATTACTCCATGCGCAAGTTTTCTGAGCTCAACTTTGTGCACAGAACTAGTCACGCAATGGAAATCAAGAAGCAAATCCAAATTATACAAAACATATACCATGTATATACATACTTAAGTGGTCTTATTACAATACTCAAGTCGATGTGAGTATGCAAACTCACTTATTAAAGTATATGTACAAATTTCTACAAATATTACATACTATAATACACGTGGTACTTGTGTATTATAGCCTCGCCTCCCTTGGTGGACTCTAGTCGATCTTCACTCCCGGTACATCCCAGGCTTCCATCCGGTCGAACGTGTCGTCCTCCTGATAGACCCTGGAACATAAGGTCTCCCCGTCGGCTGGTAATCCGAATCAGATGATGATCCTAGGGAGAAGTCAGTGTTCACAAACTGATCGTTAAGTGCATCATAGTCCACCCATCGGGTGTACTCCCCTGTAGCTTCACCATAGGTGTTTCCAACACTCGTACCCGACTCAACCTGTGTCAGATACCCTCCATCAACTCCTTCATTACTAGGATAACTCTGGTTCTGGGTTGTGGCATCATCATTCATCTCTCCGTCATAATACACTGAAGTACTATGAGTTCCAGTATCAGATCCCCAACGCCAACCCGTGGAATTTTCTATAGGAGTCTCGGAACGCTGATTGTTTCCGGATTCCTCTCCGCCCTCATATCCCCCATAGGAACTACCCATGTAGTTCCCAGGTGTAACAGGTGTAGATTCACGCTCAAGTGGATCAATACTAATGTAGTCACCAGCTGAGTAAACTGGTGTGTGCACCACATTCTCCATAGGTTCTTTCCCCCTAATCTCCTCCTAGGGTTCAGTAAACTCCTCTAGCATCGTATCAATTGCTCCCGTCAGATGATGATTCAACTGAAAGAGTAATGATATGAAGTTGCGACTATTGTCCATGTATTTTGCAGCTTCTATTGGTTTGCGTTTTGCATATTTGTAGTGGTTAAGCATGGGATCCTCTTCCTCCTGACTATGAGGAATGTGAGTGAATTCGGAACCCATAAGCTCTTTCGTCTTATGCTCCCGAATATCTGTTATGGCTCTCATAACGGCGATATGGTAGGCTGTGTTGATAGTTCTGGCTTCCCCTGCTGGCATTACCACGCTCATTCCCAAAGATTCGGGAAGTCGCAGTCCTACCCTACACTTGGCCAATACAGTACCATCATAGTACATGTATTTCTTTACTTGGATCTGGGGATCGCACCCAAATTCAAGTAACATGGCTCGTAGAATATCTGCAAGTCCTCCTTCGTATTCACTCAGTGTGGAATCCATCACTTTCACGTTTCGTCCTGGACGTGAACTTGCCATGTTGGCTGTAGAAGTAGAAAGATTATAAGATTAGTAATAATGCATCATAATAGAGATAATAAAGAATTATCGCACTAAAAGATATGATTGTTGTATTCTCAATTGAATATACACCATATTTTTAGAGAATTCTTTACTAGTCCTATTTGACTCCTAACGTTTGGTCCCATTTACTAGGTTCCAACCTAAGGTCAAAGCTTTTGCTCGGATACCAACTGTGGTGACCCTGCATACCACTGCATGTTGTAGTATGCCAGACGTTGATATAACATTCACGAAGTATCATTCCGCAAATATTACATCCCTCAGAGTAGTACAACAGAACATAGCAGGTCCATAACTCATTCATTTATTATTACAAATATCATACACATGTCGTCTCGGAGCTCCTCTTGGGTCCTAAGAGGAATACTCCTGGGTTCGAGGCGAACCCAACTTAGCTTACAATATAAGAGTCTCATTAAGTGATACATTTATTTTCTCAAGCAGCTAAATACTAAGAGTTCGGGCTGCTCGGTTACTACTACTACTAGATGTTCAGGCTTGCTCTCCTCCGGAAGCCTCCCCGGTTCCGTAGACGATGAGGTAGTCTACTCCCTCGACACCTCCAGAGAGGTCTGGTTCTTCATAGCCGATGATCTCGGCTCCTTCATTGTTGTCGTAGTCCTCCTCTAGACGATTTAGACAATCTAAGCATGGGATTTAAGAGTGGTATGAGTACGAGCGTACTCAACAAGTTCATTATAGATAAGAGGTGTTTAATGCTCTAACTATGATATTAGACCAGAAAGTCTAATACCAATGCAAGTTTTGATAAACATTTCTTCAAGAGATTGCTTTTATTCCAAAGAGCTATGTCCGTCAGCCTTCACCGGTTTACTAGAACTTCATGGAGCTCCTTTCCGGCCGCGTTCGCAGTTCCTTATCCCGGAACAGGGAGTGACAGGTCACAGTTCTTTACACTCTACAGAGGTGTGTTGCTTTACCCATAAGAGATCTTAACCTTGGTGCCAACCGGGCAGCTTTCCCGTCCACACTTCCTTCGGTGTGAGGCCCGGTATAAGGTCTAGTCAATCATGTTCCTCCGCTACCTCGAACACCCACCCTTTGTTGCATGCCCCGACCCTGGGTCCTCGCCGGTCCCATTATTCCCACTCACGGGTGGACCCCGACCACGACAACAGTTTGGGACTCATTAACCAAACTCCTTCGCCGGTAGCTGCAACCCATCATAGACCGCAATACCGTGGGGACTTAAGGCTTCCCCAGCCAACCGCTTGCACTTCGAGCGACAAGTGTCTACGGACTATGCCGTGGGGACTTAAGGCTTCCCCAGCCAACCGCTTGCCCTGACAGATACAAGTGTCTACGGTAAAGCGCATCCGTTGATGAACGAGAGGTGGAAACACTTTTGACTACTCCGTCCCACTCCGGATCTTATGGTTAACACGGGTATTACGACACAAGAATCACTGGCGACATTTGTTGTTTAATCCTAGATGGATATAAACCCTTGCAATGGAACCTCCACCATATCAACACAATCCATGGTTCCATTGCCAACCGCATAGTCATATTCATAGTTATGAAAATAGTGGTTTTGCTTTTTATGCAATAGTGATAACCATAGTACTTTGCAAGTAATTTGATAGAAATACTCAAATGACATGAGCAAGTGATGAACTTGCCTGAACACTGCAAAGTTTTGCAGTTGGATTGTGTGGACTGACCCTTGTCCTCTGGTTCTGAAAAATAGCATCATTGTCCGATAAGGGCAATGGTTAAAGAAGCAATTAGGCATGATTCCAGTTTTAGGGTTTGTTCCCCCATTCCGATGTCGTTGTTATTTCATGATAGAGGTTAATACTAAGAATAATTTGGAAGTTCTCTATTTTGGGTAAATACAACCTTGAAGTATTGTCAAGGTGTTTTTATAGTCCAATTATATTAATGGGCTTATTTTCTTTATTGAAAATAATATGTGTGATTTAAATTATTATTTAAATCATCAAAATAAGATTTATTCTTAATTGTCTTCAAAAATTCTGTTTGGTATTTTATTTAAATAGAGAATTTTATGCTGATCCATTTACATATTTTTAATTATTTTTTTAGAGCTTTTATCAATTTTCTATTGAATTTCAAAGTTTCAGGTTTTTATTGAATTTTGAAAAGACATATTTGCCCCTGGGCCCACCTGTCAGTGGAGCCCAGTGGGTTGGGCTAAACCAGCTCGGGTCCAACCGACCCGAGCGGTCGCTCACTCGCCCACCTCCTCGCGCCGCTCGACCTAACCCTAATCCCCTTTCCTCTCTCTGGCGATCTGCGTCGCCCTCACCGTCGCCGGCCGATTCCGGCGATCTCCGGCTCCCATGGCCCTCGCCATGGGGCGCATCTGCACCGCCACGTGATGGCGCACCAGATCATCGGCATCGATCTGGTTCTTGCCGCCCCCTTCGCCGATCCCCCTCGCGTTCGTCCGCACGGTGGTGCGGTGCTCACCGGCGCCTCAGGTGTGATGGCGCCGCCGGGGCCTTCCCACCGTGGTGCGGAGCGCTGCGGCGCTAGTCGGGCCTGGCATGGCCTGGCCAGGTGCCGCCGTGCCTTCGGCGCGCGCCGCCATGGCCGCCATGGCTACACCTGCCGTCTGTTCGCTCCAGGTACACGCGCCGCCTCTCTCTTATCCCCTGTGCTTGTTCTTCCTCCTCTTCTATGAGCTCTGGCCATGGCTTTCCTCCTCGTGGAGGTCTGCCGTGCTGTTGCTGCTGCTCTGCTGCGCCTAGCTCGCTGCTGCTGCGTATGCTGCTTGCTTTGGCATGCTCTAGCAGGCTCTGGTGATCAAATGATCATCACTTGCTTGTTGCTGGCATGCATGCTTGCTGCATGTGCCTTACTGGTGCTTCTCCTGGTGTCTGTGTGACACTTATACTTGTGCTGGTGTGTGTTAATGCTTACTCAAGCATCATCTGATGCTTGCAGTGAGCCATTGGGTCACTGGTAAGATGTTGGTGCTTTGGTTACTTAATTGTTTCATTTATCTGTAATTCCTTGCTTTACTAGATGGATAAATGATGTGAACTGTTTACCAGTAATGATCATATGGATGAATTTGATGTAGCTAGAGGGATGCCAACCACTGGTTGGGTACCCTAGCTCATACTGAATCCTACTGGATGATGATGTGATGCTTTGGTGACTTTCCTGTGTGGATAGGTAGCTGTTGTGACCCTAGCAGGCTCTGTCTGCTATAAATGGTTGCTCCTACCCCTGTTGGATGCTTCTGTGCACTAATCCTGGTAGTCTTTCATAGGCTGCTGGGTTATTTGATGTTGAAATCATACTGGACAGATATCTGTCCAATACTCTGATGGCTTTGCTAGCTGTGTGTTGCTAGGTGAATCTGGGTAGCTAGATAGGGATTAGTTCCTTGCTGGATTTCCCTGGTTAAGACACTTTTAATGCTGTTGGCTTGATCAGTGTTCCCTTGGATCCATTCCTAATGGTTTTACCCTTATTTTGCTTGCATCATATGGCTGGTAGCCAAGTGATGATACAAATAGGGTATTCTACCCTCTTTGCTTCTGTGACATATGCACATGCTTAATTATGAGCAAAACCATGGTTTGCTCATGTTTATCTGGGTATACCTCACTCCAGCTCCTAGAATGTGTTGTTGGTGTAGAGGTTTGCCTCTGTGTTGGTCTTATGGTTGCTTTGCTTGCCCTGCTCCTCCTGGTGACTTGATGAAACTTGATTTAATTCAATGGTGTGCTGGAATAGATTGAACAGTGAGGCTATTCTATCTGTTCTAGTTGTTCTTGGGGTTCTTGGTGTTCTTGGTGGCTTACCAGAGCAATCCTGTCGATGGATGATTCAAGTGGCTAGGGTTTGGCTGTGAAAAGCTTTTATATGCTGCTGGCTTGCTCTTGTTGGTCGACAGCACCACCTGTAGCTTGTGGTGACTCACTCTGGTGTGTGTGTTGTTACACATGCACCCAGCCTTGTGTGCTGCCTGGTTGCATGTGTGTGCAAGTCCAGCTTGGGACTTGTGCTGGTGAAGAGATCAGCTCGGTAGCTTGATCATATCCCCTCCATTTCATTTGTTTGCTAACCTGCCAAGTGGCTTTGCCACTTGGCTTAATGATCTGGTTGTTGTGTTGTTTGCAGGGATCAACCTGATGCTCCAAGGATCATGGAGATCATCAAGTACAAGGCTAAATAAAGATTAGCTTGTAGTGTTAGGATAGATCATTGAATTGTAATTTTTCTTTTTCTATTTATTCAATTCTTGTAATGTGTTGTATTTCCATAATTCAAATCTGGATATTGTAAAGACAATGTATTATGTGTGTGATGATCAATAAAGCTCAAGTTTTCCTTATTGAGCTCAATGTAATTGTTGTATTATTTATGTTCTTGCTTAATGATAACTGTGTGTTAATTTATCTTTACTTGGAATTATGTGATGATCATTTAGTGTTTGAATTTGAAATTCAAATTTCAAATTTGGTTTGAATTCATTCAAACAACTTAACTTATAATTCAATCATGCAACTAAAGATTTCAATGTAATATCACTTCTCTCTTCTCAAAACCCTAATTTAGATAAGTAGGAACAAGTTCATCGCACTCTCGAAACCCTAACCCTGTAAGGTGTCGAGAGAGAAACCTGTCCCCCTTCGATGCAGTTTTGTTTTAAAAGCGCGAAATATCCCCGTAACTTACAATGCAATGCACATCCCTTTCTAAAATCTACCCCTCAATCGTCTCTAAACCTGGGACATTACAGCTAGTCTCAACCCTTGATTCATTGTAGATCACTGGCACTAAAAATAACAAGGCAGTAGGTTTTCAAATTTCAAACAATTATTAAAAATCAACCCTAATGAATTTTGAGGTGATTCAAATTCTAATAGTTCACATTTCAAATACTCTAATTGTTTATGCAAAAATATGGCATGGTTGTTTCAAAGGATCATGGGCTAGATTCAAATAGTGGCTATATGGCCATTTCTAGCTCATTCAAATTATTTCAAAAATAGTATTTGAAATCTATGAGATGTAGCATCTCATTTAAATCTTTGTCTCAAGTAATGCAACATGAGGTACTCACCTTGGTCTATAAAATCTCATATTGTATTATTTGATGATATTAAATCATTAATATAGTAGTGTTAAATTGCATGAGGTGTAATACCCCATTTAAATCATTTTCCCAAATGATAAATGTGAAGTGGTGATTTTGGTCAACATGATCTCATGCTTTATCATTTGAGGAAATTAAATCTTAGTAATGTTCAATGAGATGAAACTACTTTCAAAGGAAAGGAATGGCAACCCTAGTGGGTATTAAATCTTGTAATTCTCAAATGGTAGAAGTTAATTATTAAAAACTAAATAAAGTAAACCCTAGTATGAGGTTGAGTAATGATTGGGATGATGCTAGATCATCTTGTGTGAGCCATTAAGGCTAGCTAGTCTACTTAAGTTTTGTTTGGTGATTGTATCCTCGTATCCGTTTATAGACGCTAGTATTGAGGACTACCAGGAGGAGGAGGTATTCTACCAGGAAGAAGAAGAAAGCTTTGATCACTGTACCAATCAAGGCAAGCTATACTCTTGCAAGTTACCCAAGTGCAAGCTCAACTTGAGCAAGGCACCAATACCATATTACTTTGTGTTTTACATTCCAAGTCCCAGTTTTTTATCTTACAAAGCTTTTACTTGAATTATCAAGGTTTACTTTTATAGTTAACTTGAGTCTAGATATGGAGTAGTACAAGAACATCAAAGTTAGCCTAGAGAGCTACAAGCTAGTTATCACCCCTCATTGACTAGTTGCTAGTGCTAAACTAAAAGTGACTACTCTAGCTGGGAACATGTGAAAACCAATGACTTTGAAAACCTTGGAATGATGAGTCATTCTATTGAAAGATTTTTGAAGGTGAAGGTGACTTGAAGGACTTGGTGAACTTTACAAAAACTGATGGTTGGGTTCGGATGCGATACCATTCCAATTCTTAAGTACCCCCACAATACCTGAATCTGGGTAAGGCTTAACTGGAAACATATGTATTTTAGTATGGGTTCCCTCTAAACAAGCGTCATAGGGGTTATGCCGAGGCTGCCTCCGTTGAAAGTGAAATGAGGTGAATGTCCTACCCAAGCCCTGTGCAGTTCCCAGGTTGACGGTTTGTCTTCACTGGGGGGCCAAGCTCATGGGGAGAGGTACTTGTACTAGGGTATGTAATTGAAAGGTTATGTTTGGTAGTCTGCACACAGAGTGTGATAAATCAGGGCCAATTACCCCTGACGGATTATTGCAAATGTTGTGGCAAAAGTGTGCGACCTCTGCAGAGTGTAAAACTATTCGAATAGCCGTGTCCATGGTTATGGACAGTTGGAAAGGCCATACTGTTCCGTCATCAGAACTTTTCCAAAAAGGTGACACGTGATGGGTAACTTGTGAATTGAACTTGAAGGTGACTTTGATTTGAATCACAACAGAGTTGTGGGAATGACACTAATGTTCCCACTTGAGTTAAGTTAGGCAAATGAAGAGTCTTTGTTTATTAAATGTTTATGAAATAAAACTGGCTTTATGCAAATGAACCTAGAGCTAGAACCCCATTACTATAGTTGATAGTGCTTACATTAGTATTAGTTTGCGAGTACTTTAAAGTACTCATGGCTTTGTCCCTGGCTATTCAAATGGCCAGACTATGAAGAGGAGAACCAGTACCATGAAGATGGGCAGCAGGACGTCTATGATAACTAGGACTACTCCTGATGTCAACAGTTGCCTGTGGAACAGATGGACCGCGACTACGCTACTTCCGCTGTGTGTTTTGTATTGGATCCTTAGATCCACTGTGTTGTATTAAGACTGGATCATGTGATCCTTTGATGTAAGACAATTATAAGTTGTAATGAATGATGTTATGTGATATCAATCTATTATGTCTCGCAAAAACAATATTCCTGGGATTGCGATGTATGACATAATAGGCATCTGGACTTACAAATCCGGGTGTTGACAGGTATCCCGTGTTCCGAGACCATGTCTGTACATGCTAGGCTCGTCAAGGCAACCTTAGTATCCGCGTGTGCAAAACTGGCTTGCACCCGTTGTATGCACATGTAGAATCTATCACACCCGATCATCACGTGATGCTTCGAAACGAAAAGTCTTAGCAACAGTGCATACTAAGGATGAACACTTTATTATCTTGATATTTAGTGAGAGGGGTCATCTTATAATGCTACCATCGCGAACTAAGCAATACAAGATGCATAAAAGGATTAACATCACATGCAATTCATATGTGATATGATATGGCCCTTTTGTCTTTGCGCCTTTGATCTTCATCTCCAAAGCACGGACATGATCTCCATCATCAACAGGCATGATCTCCATCATCATCGGCGTAGCGTCAAGGTCAATGGCGCCGTCTTCATGGTTGTTCTCCCATGTAGCAACTATTACAACTACTTTGAAATAATACCTCAGCATGAAATATAAAGACAACCATAAGGCTCCTGCCGGTTGCCACAATACAATAATGATCATCTCATACATATACATCATCATATCATGGCCATATCACATCACCAAACCCTGCAAAAACAAGTTAGACGCCTCTAATTTGGTTTGCATATTTTACGTGGTTTAGGGTTTTCGAGTAAGATCCAATCTACCTACAAACATGAACCACAACGGTGATACTAGTGTTGTCAATAGAAAGAGTAGATTGAATCTTCACTATGGTGGGAGAGACAGACACCCGCAAAGCCACTTATGCAATACAAGTTGCATGTCAAACGTGGATCAAATCTCATGAACGCGGTCATGTAAAGTTAGCCCGAGCCGCTTCATCCCACCATCCCGCAAGATGCAAAGTACACGAACTAAAGACAACAAAAGCATCAACGCCCACAAAAACATTCTGTTATACTCGTGCAACCAATCTATGCATAGACACGGCTCTGATACCACTGATGGGATTCGTAGCATAGAAAACAAAAAAAATCCTACCGCAAGAACGAATAACAAGCCAAGATCCAATCTAGAAGATGGTAGCAACGAGAAGATCATGAGACTAACCCTCGAAGATTTTCCAAAGCCTACGAGATTAGATCTCGTTGTTGCTGAAGATGATCACTTGCCGCTTTCAAAAGCGCGTAGAAGATCTTGACGGTGCCACAGTCGGGCAGCACCTCTGTACTCGGTCACACGTTCGGTGTTGATGACGATGTCCTTCTCCCTGTTCCAGCGGGCAGCGGAAGTAGTAGATCCTCCTCGGAATCCCGATAGCACGACGGCGTGGTGTCGGTGGCGGTGGAGATCTCCGGCAGGGCTTCGCCTAAGCTCTACGGGAGAGGTGGGAGGAGGGAGGCTGCTAGGGTTTGGGAGAGGGGGCGCCGGCCTGGGAGCCCTGGGGGTGCGGTTGTATTGGTGTGTCCGGCCCCCTCCCTCTCCTCCTCATTATATAGGTGGAACCCCTAAGGCTTTGCCCAAAAGTTCGAATAAGACCCCAATTCAAAACTTCCATATGGACGAAACCTAGGGGGACAGGGACACCTCCCTTCCCCCCTTAGTTGGCCGGCCAAGGAGGTGGAGTCCACCATGGACTCCACCCTCCCACTTGGTTGGCTGGTTAGGGTTGGTGGAGTCCAACCGGGACTCCACCTTCCATGGTGATTTCTTCCGGAAGGTTCTAGAACATTCTATCGCCTTCCATAAATGCACCAGATCATTTCCAAACTTGGAAAGTGACTTCCTATATATGAATCTTATTCTCCGGACCATTCCGGACCTCCTCGTGATGTCCTGGATCCCATCCGAGACTCCGAAAAAAATTCGAACTCCATTCCATATTCCATATCTACTTAAAACGACATCAAACCTTAAGTGTGTCACCCTACGGTTCGTGAACTATATAGACATGGTCGAGACTCCTCTCCGACCAATAACCAACAGCCGGATCTGGAGATCCATAATGGCTCCCACATATTCAACGATAACTTTGTGATCGATTGAACCATTTACATACGATACCGATTCCTTTTGTCGCGCGATATTTTACTTGTCCGAGGTTTGATCATCGGTATCTCCATACCTTGTTCAACCTCGTCACCGACAAGTACTCTTTACTCGTACCGTGGCATATCATCTCTTGTTAACTATTCACATGCTTGCAAGCTAATCAGACGATATTCCACCGAGAGGGCCCAGAGCATATCTATCCGTCATCGGGATGGACAAATCCCACTCTTGATCCATATGCCTCAACTCATACTTTCTGAATACTTAATCCCATCTTTATAACCACCCATTTACGCAGTGGCGTTTGATGTAATCAAAGTACCCTTCCGGTATAAGTGATTTACATGATCTCATGGTCGAAGGACTAGGTAACTATTTATCGGAAGCTAATAGCAAATTGAACTTAATGACGTGATCTTATGCTACGCTTATTTGGGTGTGTGTCCATTATATCATTCATCCAATGACATAACCTTGCTATTAATAACATCCAATGGTCATGATCATGAAACCATGATCATCTATTAATCAACAAGCTAGTTATACAAGGGGCTTACTAGGGACTCCTTGTTGTTTACATAACACACATGTATCAATGTTTCGGTTAATACAATTATAGCATGGTATGCAAACATTTATCATAAACACAAAGATATATAATAACCACTTTATTATTGCCTCTTGGGCATATCTCCAACACTAAGTTCCATATGAAGTTGTATTTTTTGCTTGCTATAAGGAATCTAACAAAATAAACCCCTTTTTGTTTTTCCACCACATCATAAGTTTCTTTATTAACTCCCAACAAAATTTCCCCAGATCTCCCCCTTGCAGGTATACCATCCCAGTGGAACTCATACCCTCCACTTATTTCTTTGAGAAATTTTGTGGGGTACTCTTGTCTCACTGTTTCTTGTATACCAACAAAGTCAAGTTTATGATCATTTAAATTTTTTCTAATATAAATTTTCTTACTTTCTTCCCCTGTATGTCTACTATTCCATGTAAAGCCACTAATCATTTTGATTCTTTCTTTTTCCCTTTCTACACTTCACCTTAGGTTTCATGGAAGTTTTGCAGGGAAGCTCCAAAGGAGTCACTCTACACTCCACCTTCTGTTTTTCCTCACTAATATATGGAGCAATCAAGTTGTCTTTTAAAACCTCACAGTCCCCTTTTCCCATTTGGATAATATCCAATAGGCCTTGGTCAACAGCATCTGGTTGTTTGTCCATGTCTATTGGATGTTCTAAAACCTCTGGGTCCTCCTCTTTACTCAAAAAAATGTTTACCCTATCTTGTTCTTGCTCTCTGATCAGAGCTAAATTAGCATCTATCATATATAGAGTAGTGCCAAGATCAGTCCCTGCTTTGGTTGCAATGTCTAAGATGCTATAATCAGAAGTGTTAGCAAGAGTAGGCAGAGAAGTGCTACCTTCTGATGACTGAAGATTCTTCACCATGGCTATTTTTTTGCCCTATCCATGATCGGTACATCATTTTTAGGAGCTGGTCTGTTGCTAAACATGTTCCCATTAGCCTCTTCTATCTCTTTCAAGATACCCACACCTTTATGCTTCTTCTTCCCATGGTTAGGTGACTTCCCATCCTGAACATTGTTGATTTTTGTGGTCATTCTCAAGGATGAGCCGGATTCCACATTCTTGTCTCCTTCATCACCAGATAGGTCCACTCTCCCAATTGTTTCCAGGTCTTCGGTCTGATCTTCCATCTCTTGGTCATTTTCCTTCACGTTATCACCAGTTTCTTCCATCAGGTTCCCTCCTTCTTTTTCCATTGCTTTGTCTACTGGCCCCATCAGATCTCCCATGCCTTTTATCTGTTTTGGTTCTTATGATGAAACAAGTCCCTTTTTCTTTGTCAGAGCAATTGCATCCAGGTCATTCTGTCTCTTTATTTTTTCCTCCCTTTTTTACAAAGACTTTTTTGTATGCTCACTTGCTTGTATGTGACCCTCTTTATCTGTCCCCTCACTTTCTTCAGTTCTCTGCCTTTTCTCTCTTCTATCTCCCAACTCTTGTGATAGAGTGTCTTCCATTTCATCAAATTCTTTTATATACTATTCCTCTGGCCTTAGCCATCCTTCCTCTACCACCTGCTCAACCTGGAAGTAGATGTAGTAGATCATCAACTTTTTGTAGTAAGCTTTGCCATGGCAGGAATGTTCTTGTAGTTGACCACTCCAACCAGAAATCTTATGCTTCCATCTTTCCTAAAAGCTTCCATGTCTATTTCAATAACTTGTCCAAGGGTTGAGCCCACTTCACAAATCCCTTGGTAGTTTTTCAGAGTTTTTGGAACTCTCTTGGCCCTTACCCATACTTTATCAAGCTTACCAGCTGCCAAGTTTTTATCTGGACATTGTTTCACATTTACCTTGATGTGTGCACCCCTCAGAGTGACCCAATCATATATTGAAACCTCATTTATCCTTGCAGCAGATGGGAAATTGACCAAGAACCTTCCAGCTGAAACTTCTTTTGCTAGCCAGGTCCACTTCCATGTGTAAGTTCTTCCTAGGGAGATCACTAACAAATCTTCATCCACCTGGAAGTCCACTTCCTTTACCTTGACTATTGCTATGGCTTTCCCTTTCTCCTCAGCTCCAGCACTTTCTTTTGCATGTTCAGCTACAAAACAACATAGAACAGGCCATCCAAGTCCAAAAAGGCTTGCAGTTGGCTTTTTTTGCTTGAGTCAGGCACATCTCATAGACTGATGTCCCTTGCCACAGTTGACAAATTCAATCTCCTAATTGCAGTCTTTGAAAATGTGACCCTTTTCCCACATTTGTTGCAGAGAAGATTGTCACCCATAGTTACTTCCTTCCTACCAACTCTATCCCAGAGCTTGATCCTAGCTGCACCTGTTGTGTTGTCCCTGATGAAGCAGCAGCTATTGTGGCCGAAACAGTTGTTCTTTCATCAACAATTTTGTTCTGCCCAGCTGAGACTCCTCCTGAGCTAGTAGGCACACTCTTCTTTACATAGGCTCCGCTCTAGCCTTGATAATGTTCTCTGTCACCAGCTCTTCCCCCGTGATTCTGATTGTTGTTGAACAGTCCTGTCCCCTACCCATATTGACCTCTGCCTTGGTTGTTGAATTTCCCCTATCCTCTCCCTAATCTCTAAGTGTTTTGGTATTGGTTCCCCTCAAATTGCCCAGGACAAGAGAAAGGGGGCATTGGAAGTTGTTACCTCTGTATCCTCCAAATTGTTGTTGTCTGTTTGATCCACCTTCTTCTCTTCCATAATTTCCTCCTCCTCCCATGCTATCATATCTCTCCCCCATCTCTCCCAAGTCATTTACCACATGTGTTGTCTGAGGAACCCTAGCTTCACGCTTCAACAAACTCCCCAGCAAGCTGGCCAAGTGCTCTTGTATAAAGACACTCTTAGACAGAGGGGGCGTTGTCCTAGCTTTATCCAAGCACATGGGTTGCCTTTTTTGAGGTTCTGGTGGGCTGGACTTGGGCTCAGCTGAAATTTTAGCAATCCCACGAGATGGCACCGTTTTAATGGATATTTTTATCCCAATAAAACATTGTATGTCATCTCTTGGTTTTCTAAAAGGCCTATTACAAGCTTTAGTGACAGAGTTACCTGCTGGTGGCCTTAGCAACATAGAAGGAGGTTTCCCTATCCCTAAAGCTTTTTGTGCCTCAAAGAAAGGATTTAAGTTTTGCCTAACAACTTTTCCTTTGCATATTTTAAACCATCCAGGATCTAATTCATCTAGTAGAGTGTCATTAACATACCTGATACGTCTCTGACGTATCGATAATTTCTTATGTTCCATGCCACATTACTGATGATATCTACATGTTTTATGCACACTTTATGTCATATTCGTGCATTTTCTGGAACTAACCTATTAACAAGATGCCGAAGTGCCAGTTGCTGTTTTCTGCTGTTTTTGGTTTCAGAAATCCTAGTAAAGAAATATTCTCGGAATCGGACGAAATCAACGCCTAGGTTCCTATTTTGCCCGGAAGCATCCAGAACACACGAGAACCACCAGAGGAGGGGCACAGGCCCACCAAACCCTAGGCCGGCGCGGCCAGGGGGGGGCACGCGCCCCCCTATAGTGTCGGCACCCCTTCGACCTTCTGACGCCGCCTCTTCGCCTATATAAAGCCCCTGGACCTAAAACCTCGATACGAAAAAGCCACGGTACGAGAAACCATCCAGAGCCGCCGCCATCGCGAAGCCAAGATCTGGGGGACAGGAGTCTCTGTTCCGGCACGCCGCCGGGACGGGGAAGTGCCCCCGGAAGGCTCCTCCATCGACACCACCGCCATCTCCATCAACGCTGCTGTCTCCCATGAGGAGGGAGTAGTTCTCCATCGAGGCTCGGGGCTGTACCGGTAGCTATGTGGTTCATCTCTCTCCTATGTACTTCAATACAATAATCTCATGAGCTGCCTTACATGATTGAGATTCATATGATGATGCTTGTAATCTAGATGTCGTTATGCTAGTCAAGTGAATTTTACTTATGTGATCTCCGGAGACTCCTTGTCCCACGTGTGTAAAGGTGATAGTGTGTGCACCGTGTGGGTCTCTTAGGCTATATTTTACAAAATACTTATTCACTGTTATGAAGAGCATAGTGAAGTGCTTATTTATATCTCTTTATGATTGCAATGTGTTTTGTATCACAATTTATCTATGTGCTACTCTAGTGATGTTATTAAAGTAGTTTTATTCCTCCTGCACGGTGTAATGGTGACAGTGTGTGCATCCGTGTTAGTACTTGGCGTAGGCTATGATTATGATCTCTTGTAGATTATGAAGTTAACTATTGCTATGATGGTATTGATGTGATCTATTCCTCCTACATAGTGTGAAGGTGACAGTGTGCATGCTATGTTAGTACTTGGTTTAGTCGTGTTGATCTTTCATGCACTCTAAGGTTATTTAAATATGAACATTGAATTGTGGAGCTTGTTAACTCCGGCATTGAGGGTTCGTGTAATCCTACGCAATGTGTTCATCATCCAACAAAAGAGTGTAGAGTATGCATTTATCTATTCTGTTATGTGATCAAAGTTGAGAGTGTCCACTAGTGAAAGTGTAATCCCTAGGCCTTGTTCCTAAATACTGCTATCGCTGCTTGTTTACTGTTTTACTGCGTTACTACTGCTGCGTTACTACTGCTTGTTTACTGTCCTGGGCAAAGCACTTTTCTGGTGCCGTTGCTACTACTTATTTATACCACCTGTATTTCACTATCTCTTCGCCAAACTAGTGCACCTATTAGGTGTGTTGGGGACACAAGAGACTTCTTGCTTTGTGGTTGCAGGGTTGCATGAGAGGGATATCTTTGACCTCTTCCTCCCTGAGTTCGATAAACCTTGGGTGATCCACTTAAGGGAAAACTTGCTGCTGTTCTACAAACCTCTGCTCTTGGAGGCCCAACACTGTCTACAGGAAAAGGAGGGGGGCGTAGACATCAAGCTATTTTCTGGCGCCGTTGCCGGGGAGGAAAGGTAAAAGGTACTCACACTCCGGATCTCGGCTACCAAGCTATTTTCGCCGTTGTAAGTACTCGAAGCTATTTCCTTTAGATCCTGCAATTGCATCTTTTTGTTTCTTGTTTACACTAGTTTGGCATAATGGACACCAATGAGCTTCTTATTCTATTTCCTGATTTAAGACATGGATGGTTTGATGCGAAAATTAAAAAACCTATGGAATCTTATTTGCATGCTGGTAGTAATATTAGTATGAACGCTTTGAACACCATTGTTGCTAATGATATGGAAAATTCTAAGCTTGGGGAAGCTGGCTTTGATGAGCATGATCTTTTTAGGACCCCAAGCATTGAGGAGGAAATTTACTTTGATGATACTTTGCCTCCTATTTATGATGATTATAATGATAGTAGTCTTTTGTTGCCGCCTGTTATGGAGGATGAATTTGATTATGATTACAATATGCCTCCTATATTTGATAGCTACTTTGTTGAATTTGCTCCCACTACAACTAATAAAATTGATTATGCTTATGTGGAGAGTAGTAATTTTATGCATGAGACTCATGATAAGAATGCTTTATGTGATAGTTATATTGTTGAGTTTGCTCATGTTGCTACTGAAAGTTATTATGAGAGAGGAAAATATGGTTGTAGAAATTTTCATGTTACTAAAATGCCTCTCTATGTGCTGAAATTTTTGAAACTACACTTGTTTTATCTTTCTATGCTTGTTACTTTGCTCTTCATGAACTTGTTTATTTACAAGATTCCTTTGCATAGGAAGCATGTTAGACTTAAATGTGTTTTGAATTTGCCTCTTGATGCTCTCTTTCGCTTCAAATACTATTTCTTGCGAGTGCATCATTAAAACTGCTGAGCCCATCTTAATGGCTATAAAGAAAGAACTTCTTGGGAGATAACCCATGTGTTATTTTGCTACAGTACTTTGTTTTATATTTGTATCTTGGAAGTTGTTTACTACTGTAGCAACCTCTCCTTATCTTAGTTTTGTGTTTTGTTGTGCCAAGTAAAGTCTTTGATAGTAAGGTTCATACTAGATTTGGATTACTGCGCAGAAACAGATTTCTTTGCTGTCACGAATCTGGGCAAAATTCTCTGTAGGTAACTCAGAAAATTATGCCAATTTACATGAGTGATCCTCAGATATGTACGCAACTTTCATTCAATTTGAGCATTTTCATTTGAGCAAGTCTGGTGCCTCAATAAAATTCGTCTTTACGGACTGTTCTGTTTTGACAGATTCTGCCTTTTATTTCGCATTGCCTCTTTTGCTATGTGGGATGGATTTCTTTGTTCCATTAACTTCCAGTAGCTTTGGTCAATGTCCAGAAGTGTTAAGAATGATTGTGTCACCTCTGAACATGTGAATTTTTGATTATGCACTAACCCTCTAATGAGTTGTTCTAAGTTTGGTGTGGAGGAAGTTTTCAAGGGTCAAGAGAGGAGGATGATATACTACGATCAAGGAGAGTGAAAGCTATAAGCTTGGGGATGCCCCGGTGGTTCACCCCTGCATATTTCAAGAAGACTCAAGAATCTAAGCTTGGGGATGCCCAAGGCATCCCCTTCTTCATCGACAACATTATCAGGTTCCTCCCCTGAAACTATATTTTTATTCCGTCACATCTTATGTACTTTACTTGGAGCGTCTATGTGCTTTTGTTTTTGTTTTTGTTTGAATAAATGCTTGTGTGGGAGAGAGACACGCTCCGCTGGTTCATATGAACACATGTGTTCTTAGCTTTTAATTTTCATGGCGAAGGTTGAAACTGCTTCGTTAATTGTTATATGGTTGGAAACGGGAAATGATACATGTAGTAATTGGTAAAATGTCTTGGATAATGTGATACTTGGCAATTGTTTTGCTCATGTTTAAGCTCTTGCATCATATGCTTTGCACCCATTAATGAAGAAATACATAGAGCATGCTAAAATTTGGTTTGCATATTTGGTCTCTCTAAAGTCTAGATAATTTCTAGTATTGAGTTTGAACAACAAGGAAGACGGTGTAGAGTCTTATAATGTTTTCAATGTGTCTTTTATGTGAGTTTTGCTGCACCGCTTCATCCTTGTGTTTGTTTCAAATAGCCTTGCTAGCCTAAACCTTGTATCGAGAGGGAATACTTCTCATGCATCCAAAATACTTGAGCCAACCACTATGCCATTTGTGTCCACCATACCTACCTACTACATGGTATTTCTCCGCCATTCCAAAGTAAATTGCTTGAGTGCTACCTTTAAATTTCCATTCTTCACCTTTACAATATATAGCTCATGG
The DNA here is from genome assembly GCF_019359855.2 of Lolium perenne. Classification (NCBI taxonomy): domain Eukaryota; kingdom Viridiplantae; phylum Streptophyta; class Magnoliopsida; order Poales; family Poaceae; genus Lolium; species Lolium perenne. The sequence goes on along the minus strand of NC_067244.2, from coordinate 113,028,781 downwards.
GACAGATAGCCTAAAAACTATTGTGGTATTGAATATGTACTTATGCACTTTATCTCTTATTAAGTTGCTCGTTGTGCGATAACCATGTTCCTGGGGACGCCATCAACTATTCTTTGTTGAATTTCATGTGAGTTGCTATGCATGTTCGTCTTGTCTGAAGTAAGAGCGATCTACCACCTTATGGTTGGAGCATGCATATTGTTAGAGAAGAACATTGGGCCGCTAACTAAAGCCATGATCCATGGTGGAAGTTTCAGTTTTGGACAATATCCTCAATCTCAAATGAGAAAAATAATTGTTGCTATATGCTTATGCATAAAAGAGGAGTCCATTATCTGTTGTCTATGTTGTCCCGGTATGGATGTCTAAGTTGAGAATAATCAATAGCGATAAATCCAATGCGAGCTTTCTCCTTAGACCTTTGTACAGGCGGCATAGAGGTACCCCTTTGTGACACTTGGTTAAAACATGTGCATTGCGATGATCCGGTAGTCCAAGCTAATTAGGACAAGGTGCGGGCACTATTAGTATACTATGCATGAGGCTTGCAACTTGTAAGATATAATTTACATGATACATATGCTTTATTACTACCGTTGACAAAATTGTTTCTTGTTTTCAAAATCAAAGCTCTAGCACAAATATAGCAATCGATGCTTTCCTCTTTGAAGGACCTTTCTTTTACTTTTATGTTGAGTCAGTTCACCTATTTCTCTCCACCTCAAGAAGCAAACACTTGTGTGAACTGTGCATTGATTCCTACATACTTGCATATTGCACTTATTATATTACTCTATGTTGACAATATCCATGAGATATACATGTTACAAGTTGAAAGCAACCGCTGAAACTTAATCTTCCTTTGTGTTGCTTCAATACCTTTACTTTGATTTATTGCTTTATGAGTTAACTCTTATGCAAGACTTATTGATGCTTGTCTTGAAGTACTATTCATGAAAAGTCTTTGCTATATGATTCACTTGTTTACTCATGTCATATACATTGTTTTGATCGCTGCATTCACTACATATGCTTTACAAATAGTATGATCAAGGTTATGATGGCATGTCACTCCAGAAATTATCTTTGTTATCGTTTACCTGCTCGGGACGAGCAGAAACTAAGCTTGGGGATGCTGATACGTCTCCGACGTATCGATAATTTCTTATGTTCCATGCCACATTATTGATGATATCTACATGTTTTATGCACACTTTATGTCATATTCGTGCATTTTCTGGAACTAACCTATTAACAAGATGCCGAAGTGCCGATTCTTTGTTTTCTGCTGTTTTTGGTTTCAGAAATCCTAGTAAAGAAATATTCTCGGAATCGGAGGAAATCAACGCCCAGGTTCCTATTTTGCCCGGAAGCATCCAGAACACACGAGAACCGCCAGAGGAGGGGCACAGGCCCACCAAACCCTAGGCCGGCGCGGCCAGGGGGGGCCCGCGCCCCCCTATAGTGTCGGCGCCCCTTCGACCTTCTGACGCCGCCTCTTCGCCTATATAAAGCCCCTGGACCTAAAACCTCGATACGAAAAAGCCACGGTACGAGAAACCATCCAGAGCCGCCGCCATCGCGAAGCCAAGATCTGGGGGACAGGAGTCTCTGTTCCGGCACGCCGCCGGGACGGGAAGTGCCCCGGAAGGCTCCTCCATCGACACCACCGCCATCTCCATCAACGTTGCTGTCTCCCATGAGGAGGGAGTAGTTCTCCATCGAGGCTCGGGGCTGTACCGGTAGCTATGTGGTTCATCTCTCTCCTATGTACTTCAATACAATAATCTCATGAGCTGCCTTACATGATTGAGATTCATATGATGATGCTTGTAATCTAGATGTCGTTATGCTAGTCAAGTGAATTTTACTTATGTGATCTCCGGAGACTCCTTGTCCCACGTGTGTAAAGGTGACAGTGTGTGCACCGTGTGGGTCTCTTAGGCTATATTTCACAGAATACTTATTCACTGTTATGAAGAGCATAGTGAAGTGCTTATTTATATCTCTTTATGATTGCAATGTGTTTTGTATCACAATTTATCTATGTGCTACTCTAGTGATGTTATTAAAGTAGTTTTATTCCTCCTGCACGGTGTAATGGTGACAGTGTGTGCATCCGTGTTAGTACTTGGCGTAGGCTATGATTATGATCTCTTGTAGATTATGAAGTTAACTATTGCTATGATGGTATTGATGTGATCTATTCCTCCTACATAGTGTGAAGGTGACAGTGTGCATGCTATGTTAGTACTTGGTTTAGTCGTGTTGATCTTTCATGCACTCTAAGGTTATTTAAATATGAACATTGAATTGTGGAGCTTGTTAACTCCGGCATTGAGGGTTCGTGTAATCCTACGCAATGTGTTCATCATCCAACAAAAGAGTGTAGAGTATGCATTTATCTATTCTGTTATGTGATCAAAGTTGAGAGTGTCCACTAGTGAAAGTGTAATCCCTAGGCCTTGTTCCTAAATATCGCTATCGCTGCTTGTTTACCGTTTTCTTGCGTTACTACCGCTGCGTTACTACCGCTTGTTTATCGTCCGGGCAAAGCACTTTTCTGGTGCCGTTGCTACTACTTATTTATACCACCTGTATTTCACTATCTCTTCGCCGAACTAGTGCACCTATTAGGTGTGTTGGGGACACAAGAGACTTCTTGCTTTGTGGTTGCAGGGTTGCATGAGAGGGATATCTTTGACCTCTTCCTCCCTGAGTTCGATAAACCTTGGGTGATCCACTTAAGGGAAAACTTGCTGCTGTTCTACAAACCTCTGCTCTTGGAGGCCCAACACTGTCTACAGGAAAAGGAGGGGGGCGTAGACATCAATACCCTACTGAACCATGTTGCAAAGAAGCACTGCTTCTATGTTCTGGTACAGCAGGACTTATTTCTCTACCAAAGTTAGGTCCCCTGCATTTTTTATTCACTAAGTTTCTCTGCCCTCTAATGTTTATTTTATCATTCATACCTCTCTTATCCATTGCAATGGTAAGATAGTCACCAAAGCAATTGGGGAGAGTTGCATGACATTTTCCATCAGAGAGAGTTTCATCTAATTCCCTCTCTTCATCGGAGAAATCCTCAAGAACATGGAAACGATTATGATAACTTCTATGACACATACCTTTCACAGGATCTCCTTGCACCCTTCCTTGAAGGGTTCTTCGAACTAAACCTTCTTCTTCCCCCCTAACAGGCGCCTTGTGATGCGCTTGAACCTTGCTATTATGGAAATGGCAGTCAGGTCTTCCTGCTTCATCGGTGGTAGCTTCCTCTCTGGATCGTACGAGCTGTTGACGTATGTTGAGTCCTCCATCGGAGGTCGAGACCATCCTGCTGGAGTGGGGGGGCCTGACAGGATTTGGACCCAACAGTTCAGAGATCCTTCGGTTGGGCGGCGCCGGCAAGGTCATGATTCCCACCGGCGTCTTCCTCAGCAGCTCCAGTCCCTCTGCGGCCTCTATCATCATATTCTCTCTCTCTGTCCTTCGGTGGAACACTTTGTGCGAGCCCTCTGCCTCCTCTATTTTTGGTAGTGTCCTCTCCCTTTGTGTCACCCCCAAGTATAGCACTAGCATGGGCACCAGACGACAGAGGAGATGCTGAACAAGGGAGTACCTCTAGATTCTCTGTAAACTTTTCAGGTCATGAGTCGACCTTACAAGCCCATCCATGGTGAATCTCTGCGATTCCCCCTGCGGCAGAACCAGGACTGCTCAGCGGCGACCAGATTCCCCATCCTTACTGGCTCACGGCATGTTCTCTAGCTCCTCGAGTCCCTGACGCGCCATCTCCTTGATCGAATCGTCTGGCCCCTTCAGATCCAGCATCCCGTGCACCACCACGATCTGCTCCTCGATCCCTTTCCCCGACAGCCGTGGACACCGCCCTTTGGACATCTGCTCGACGGCCCAGGGCGAGGCAAGGCAGATCTGGAGCATAAGTAGCTTCCACTTCAGCTTGATTTGCCTCCGCTCCTCGGCAACCCTCTCTTCATCTTTCCTCTTGGCGCTCTCCACGGCGAGCTTCCTCTCTGCGAAAGACATCATCCCCAAGGACCACTTCAACTCCGCCATCTTTGTCTGGATCCGATGCTCCCGCCGGCGAGATCAGCGGGTGGGACAAGGTGGTGGTGGTGGTGAACTTCGAAATCTCCAGGGAGGGGAGGGAGGGAGGGGTCATGAGGACGACCGGTTCACCGCGTATGTCAACATAGATCCCCTCCTGATAATAATTATGATATATATTTAGTATTTATTATTTTACAATAACTAAAAGAACCTAAATTATAGTGAGCGAATGTGAGAAATTTACTCACGAGACGAACGCATCAGAAGATTTAGGATCTTCAAGTGTATGGTGAATTGCTTCTTTTCTGCACGGCAAAGTTACATGTGTACGCATCAAAACTTTCTAGTAACTTCCAAGTTTGAGTTGCGCTTTGAGCGCATCATTTCCACATTCGCTCCATCATTTCCACATTTGCTCTTTTTTGGGTTATAGGCAAACAAACCCTCTTTTTTAGGATCTTCAAGTGTAGGTTTTCCCCATTTAGTTCGGATTGGAGTTCTCGAGAGGGCAAAATGTGGAGGACAATCTCGTCTCTTAGTTGTTGCAATTCAAGAGGGTTTCCTGCGATGCTTGGGACCATTGATTCCGTGCATTGGAAATGGAAGAACTGGACATTTCGTTGGTGGGGATTGTACAAAGGGCATGCTTAAGGTTGCACAGTCATTACTAAAGTGTGGTATCACAAGTTTCGATTTGTGATGCATGTAAAATGCATACATGAATTTTGTAGTTTATTATATCAAAATCGTTATTATTATGCAAATTTATTATATTTATTGGTACTAACCTATTAATAGTTGCACAATTGAACCAGTTCTTTTTTATACTTTATTGTGTAGGAAATAGGTAAATATGGAAGAAAATCGGTAATTATGTTAAAATCTAGAGTTTCCCAGAATCTATTCTTACATAAGACTTTTCAAAGATTGCCACGTAAAACCCCAAAGACGACGTCCAACGAAAAAGTGGCCAACCACAAAGTTGTAGAAATTTTCTGAGCATGCTTCTAGATATAAAATTCGTCCCAAAGGGACTAAAGAATCTCATTTTGAAGCCTAATTACTATGGAGTCTAGATGCAGTTTCCGGATTCCGAAAGTTGGTGTCGTGACTGACACAAACTTTTGTCATATTTGATGGATTCGTCCAAGCCAAGACTTTATAGACTCATAAAGGACGAAGGGGGGGTCCTGGGAAGGTTCTAGAGGTTCCCAAGAGCCTTTGGATCAAAGGGGCATCAATCTCATGGTCTAGATTGCATATGCACCTCTATATATTGAGAGGAAACCCTACTTTTGGAGGGAGCCACCCATAGCCATGAAAATATCCCTCCTTGGAAGCCGCCAAGAAGGGGGAGAAGCTTCTCAAGATCATCACCATGGCCAAGTAAGAAGAAGGGGCAACGGGCATCCGCCCTCTAGGGCAGCCGCCGCCATAGGAGGGGCGTCGCCACCTCTTCCACGTCGGCGCCGCCTATCCCCCATGGGTAGGTTCATCTCCATCACCATCTACAATAACTCTCCATCATCCCCCACTATAATCCCTTGTCAAACATTATGTATGATTCAATATATCATTTTCCCATGATCTAGTATATCTCTATGTTGATGTTTGAGTACTGACTTGTTTATGGCAATTATGATATAGTTTGTCGTTGGTTGCATATAGTTATATGTTATCTTCTATGATGATCTTTTTGTACTACCATATTAGTGCGCACATATGTTGGTGGATGCACAAGGTTGTCACCATTGCATGTTGATAGTATGACGGATAGCCGGAGTTTGACAGAAACCGAATCCCAAATCTTAGAGATACATGTTGTGTTAATTCATGGTTAATCAACGGGGGTATTATCATAGGAACCTTAGATCTAAATGCGGTGGATGGCCTTTATGTCTTAATAATTCCCTCGTTTTGTCTTAATTGGTCTTGGGATCAATCACTAGGGGTGTGTTTGCTCATGTATATAGCTGTACATATTTATGGCTCCTCCTTAGAAGAAACAATAAAAAGACTATCTTGTGCTTCACTAATTGTGACAACCAACCAAATGAAATTGAAATTTGAATAAGGACTTTCTCCCTTTGGATATCCACCTCCACTTCACTAGCTCCATTTTACTTGCACTAGTTTACGTACAGTATTTGCTTCCAAAAACTTTGTTGTTTTCTAGTTAGTACCAAAAACAACCACACACACACACACACACACACACACACTATAGTTCCTAGCTTTGCATTGAGGTCCATATAAGTGGGCTATATGGCTTTAGAGAATAGATAGTTTACCTCAGTTCCTCATGGGTTCGATACTCAAATACTTATCGAATTGTACTATGGTGATCCCTTGCACTTGGGGTTATCAATTTGGCACTCTTTATTTGGCATGGAAGGATCCCACAATCTTCTCCACTGTCCTCAAGATTTATGGAAGGCCGTAATCGAGAGTATAACTATGATATCAATGGCCACCAATACACAAAGTGATACAATCTAATAGATTGTCTTTATCCTTAGTGGTTCACATTTGTGAAGACAATCTTTATCCCCACCCCCCAAGGTAACAAAAGAGTCACTTGTACAAGAGATCAAGAGGGTTGTAGCTAGGAAGGATGTGGAGCGGGCATTTGGTGTGCTCCAAGCTCGTTGGGATGTTGTTTGGCATGCTGCAAGAACATAGAGTATCGACACAATGTGGCATATGATGACTACTTTTGTGATCATGCACAACATGATTGGGGAGGATGAGCGTGAGGGAGCTAATGAAATATCGTGGTGGGACTATCATGGGCAAGATTGAGTCAGAGCATGCACCACAAGAGTTTGACAATTTCCTCAAGTGTAGGGGATTGTTGAAATCTTCGCTAGAAAGTACTAACCCAAATTTTAAATTCAACACAATAGGAGCACAAGAATACTCATAAGACTTTAGCAATTGAGACATCACTATCAACCACACTTGTGTATCAATATTCTCAAACGCAAAGGTTGTGAATGCAAATAAAAGTGTAATCATGAGGTGATATAGGGACATTGCATGGATAAGATCATTCATATAATAATGACAATAATGCAGCAACACTTAGCTGTAACTCACTTGCATGTAGGTGTTCGTTCCTAATATAGTTGTACATGTAACAAGAGAACTAGCACAACATCTTCATACCCTCCCATTTCACTAGGGTCTTATTAGGAAATAAGGGTAATTGAGGATGACCCTTTCGAGACACCCAGATCAAAGCATTTACACTCCATGACCATACATAATCCTCAAGTTAAAACATGATTCCTTTGTTTCCCCCAAGTTATACCTCAAGGGGTTCGTAGGTTTCACACAATAACATGTATAACATAGTGAAAATCAATAACAAACTCATACATATGATGGAGCAATATAAATTCATTACCAACATCATATTACCCGGGCCGTAACAAGCATTGCATGCAACACATATGCAATAACATCCTTGCACAAGTATTCTCAACACAAGCATCAATCATTCCGATTGTGGTGCATTATTACATGATCAATCTCATCAAATTCTCATACACCCCATATGCCTACAGAGGACTTCTCACACATGGTGATTTAGAATGAAGACATGTCGATGAAGATTGAAGTGGTAATGATGGTGATGATGATGGCCTCCAATTTCGCTTCTCCGGGGTGGAGAAGGAGATCAATTTGATCTCGACACCCTATGTTTTGCTCATGATGGCGCTCTCGACGCGAGAAGTTCTATGCCTCTAGAATACTTGGTTTTCTCTATATGTAGGATCCTCGTCAAAGGGAAGACTGAGGGGAGGGGCACATGGGCCAATAGGTTTACCATGGCACAGCTAGGAGTGGGTCATGCACCATGGTGCCTCTTTGGCACCATGATGGTGCTCGACGTAGCTAGACTTCACACCGTTGGGGAACCCCAAAAGGAATGTATGATGAGCACAACATCAAGTTTTCCCTTAGTAAGAAACCAAGGTTTAATCGACCAGTAGAACAAAGGCGTGACTTCTGAAGGTGTTGTTACCTCACTTGTGGCAGGGCGCACTACTGGCGTCAGCAACAACGTGGAACCTGCACACAACACAACCAAAATACTTTTCCCAAACTTACAGTGAGGTTTTCAATCTCACCGGTTTTGCTGAACACAAAGGATTAAACATATCGAGTGGAAAGAGATGTTCGCAGTGGAATTAAAGAGAACAGTGCTTGCAGAAATGAAAGGACACGGATGTCGCCTAGAGGGGGGTGAATAGGCGATTTAAAACTTTTACGAGATGGGCTTAACAAATGCGGAATAAAACTAGCGTTTACTTTGTCAAGCCCAAAGGCTATATACTATGGTTCACCTATGTGCACCAATAACTTATTCTAAGCAATGGTTCACCTATGTGCGCCAACAACTTATGCTAAGCAATACAAGCAACTTATGTGATAGCAAGATATATATATAACTTCAAGCACGATGGATATCACAAGGTAGAGTGCATCAGTAAAGAGCTCAGGTATAGAGATAACCGAGGCACGCGGGAGACGAAGATTTATCCCGAAGTTCACACTCTTGCGAGTGCTAATCTCCATTGGAGAGGTGCGGTGGCTTAGTGCTCCCGAACGCCACAAGAGGCTCACCTTGAGGTGTGGTTGCTCGATGCACACCAACGCCACAAAGGCCTCACCCCAAGATGCGGTACTCACACCACACACCGAACACCACGAAGGCGCCTCACCTTATTCTCCGGTGACCCTCGCCACAAAGGCCTAGGTCACGGTTCCACTAAGGGATTTCCTTCGAGGCGGAAACCGGGCCTTATAGAAAGATTGGGGCACACATCCACAACTTAATTGGAGGCTCCCAACAAATTGTCACAAAGGCCTAGAATCCGTCTAGGGTTCCAAGAACCCAAGAGTAACAACCTTCTTTCTTTCACCACCACGAATCACCGTGGAGAACTCAAACCGATGCACCAAATGAAATGGCAAGAACACCACAAAGATGCTCAAGTCCTTCTCTCTCAAATTCCAACAAAGCTACAAAAGCTATTGGGGGAATAAGAGAGGAAGAACAAATAAGAGGAGGAACACCAAATTTCTCCAAGATCTAGATCTAGTGGATTCCACTCACAAAGAGAGGGATTTGATTGGTCAAGATGTAGATCTAGATCTCCTCTCTCTTTTCCCTCAAATGGGGGAAAGAATCATGGAGGGATTGAGAGATAGAGCAAGCTTCTCTAGTTCAACAATGGAGGAGAGAGAGAATGAGAGAAGCAACAGCCCAAGGAGGAAGAAGGGGGTATTTATACCCCCCACCAAAATCCAGCCGTTGGGGAACTTTTAGGGCCGGATAATCCAGCCTAAGTTGGGGCCGGATAATCCGCCCCCACCCCCACAAAAATTCCGGCCCTGGGGAAATTCCGGCCAAAAGTCCGGCCAAATATCTGGGGTAGTACTGAGCCGGATCGCCTCGAATCCTTAGCCAAATTTCGGGGGTCGGATATTTGGCAAATATCCGGCCCAGAAAATCCGGCCTAGCAAACTTGTAAAATCAATATCTTAAGATTGGTAGCTCCGAATGGAGTGAAACCAATTTTGTTGGAAAGAGGATGACCAAGAGCTACCCAACAAAAAGTGGAAATATGGAAACCAGTGGGGGTGATTTTCTATAATTTTTAGAGGTGCAACACCTCAACATGACAAACCGATAAAATCACCAAACTCGAAAACGCAACAAGTGATCTATGCAAAATCCGTTTTCGATGAACTAGAGCTTGTCATGAGAATAAGCACAAGCTCTAAAACATAACATGGATAAGACCCAAATAACAACCAAGAAAGATGATGAACCAAACTCGAAAACGCAACAAGTGATCTATGTGAAATCCGTTTTCGATGAACTAGAGCTTGTCATGAGAATAAGCACAAGCTCTAAAACATCACATGGATAAGATCCAAATAACAACCAAGAAAGATGATGCAAGGATGCAAAGTTTTGAGCTCTCTCCGAACGATATGATCGAGTTACTCACTCGAGAGCCCTCTTGATAGTACGGCAACTAAACTATAAACCGGTCTCCAACTATACTCTGAAACCGGTGAGAAAGAAACCCTATCAAGAGCAAACCTTAACATTGCGCATTCCACTTGAGCTTGATGATGATGGTCTTGACCGTAACAAGATGGAACGCCTTTCTTGATTGTGCTTGCTTGACGAAGTCTTGTGGATTGCTCCCCCATAATCCACCATGGGAGAGCTTCTTCTTCGGCGCATCTTCTCATATCCATGATCACCATATGGATGGCAAGAGTCAAGCAAAGGATCTCTTCGAGATGGCTCATCTTGAACTAGCACTTCATTTCTTCATGGCAAGCTTCAAGCTTATGATATCTTCGAGTTGGCTCATCTTGAACTTGCACTTCATTATGTTGATGTCTTGAAGTAACTTGAGGGCTCACTTCATCTTCATCTTCAAGACATACTTGACACTTGATATACTTCATTAATTTCTTCTTATTGCAACCTTGAAGCCAACAAATGGTTCAAGCATTGCCTATGGAAAAGACCTACAAATAAAACTCAATGCAAACATTAGTCCATAAGGATTGTCATTAATTACCAAAACCACACATGGGGGCTCCATGCACTTTCAAGAAAGTAAACAGAACAGGATTGCAGTAGATGAATTTATCAGTGTAAAAGAAAGGACCGGGGTCCACAGTTCACTAGAGGTGTCTCTCTATAAAGATAAATAACATGTTGGGTGAACAAATTACAGTTGGTCAATTGACAGAATAAAGACCATACATGACAAGATGATTACTATGAGATTCGTTTGGGCATTACAACATAATACATAGACCTTAATCCAACTGCGTCTATGACTAATAACCCACCTTCCGGTTATCGTCTAAACCCCTTCCAGTATTAGGTTGCAAGCAACAGATTATCGCATTAAGCAATGTGTGTAAAGTAAACAATAGAATTACCCTTGGATAAAACATTGTTGTTTTCTCCATAGTAGCAACAACACATCTACAATCTTAGAAGTTATTTTCACTCTTCTAGAAAACTAGAGGCATGAACCTACTATCGAGCATAAATACTACCTCTTGGAGTCATAAGCATTTACTTGGCCAGAGCAACTACTAGCAACTGAGAGCATGCAACATCACAAATAACATATGACAAGTATATAATCGATCTCAACGTAGTATTCAATATTCATCGGATCCCAGCAAACACAACATGTAGCATTACATAAGGATGATCTTGATCTGGTAGGGAAGCTCACAAGATCTAAACATGAGGCACAAATTGGAGAAGACAATCATCTAGCTACTGCTACGGACCCATACTCCAGGGATGAACTACTCACGCATCACTTCGGAGGCGGGCATGGCGATGTAGAGGCCTTCGGTGATGATCTCCCCCTACGACAGGGTGCCCGGAAGAGCTTCAGAACCCTCCCGAGCTAGGGTCCGTGATGACGGCCACAACAGAACTTTTCTTAGATGGAGGCTTGGGTGTTTAGGTTTTTCCCGAGATCGTGGATATATAGGCGGAAGGGCAAGATCGGTGGAGGTCAAGGGGGCCCACACCACCCCATGGTGCGGCCTGGCCTGGGCCTGCGCCATGGAATGTTCTGGCTGCCCAGTGGCCTTTCTTCGTCTCCCTCTGGACTCTGTCTTCGTTACGGTAAAATATTGACTTCGGCTTTTGTTTCGTCCAATTCTGAGAATATTTCTTGTACAACTTTTCTGAAATACAAAACAGCAGAAAACAGGGAACTGACATTGTGGCATCTTATTAATAGGTTAGTGCCGGAAAATGTATAAAGTGCAACAAAGTGTGAGCAAAACATATATGAATTGGTGCAAAACAAGCATGGAGCATCAAAAATTATAGATACATTTATGACGTATCACACCATGTTGGCCTTCTCATCCATCTGTTCGGCCCATACAGCTTCTTTCACATAAAAACTTCTCTAGTAATTATCCTTGAGTTTAATAAGTTTCTTTCCATGAGAAAAGACAAAACGAAGAATTTGCTTTAAAAAGGAGTTCCAATAGTTTTATTCCAAGTTAGGGTGTGATTTTGGACGAAACTACAAGCAAAATACTTGGAAAAAAAGATATAAATTTGAGATGTATCACCAGGGCGTTCATGTTCAACTCTAAAATTAGCAAGTACCTTACGTGTATGTATTTGTGATGTACCGGTTTTGTGAATAACATCACACGTAGCACCCCTTCAACGGATAATCCTATATATGTTGCTAATTTTTGTTTGCAATGTCTATGCACAACACCCAATGGCTACCCCAGAAGGATAATCCCAACAAAATGTCATGTTGCATTTCTTGGTTAAACTAGATATCTATTGAAATTACAATGAAGACGTTTGAGCAAATACTGGTTTTAAAAATCCTTGACTCCATTACCATTACATAAAAGGATTGAAGAACCACTCTTTAGACAACAACTTGCGATTTATTTGAATTTAGGTGGTAATTTTATCCACCAAAAGGAACATTTTTTATGTTTAGCAGGAGACATGGCATTTGCATAGAAGTACCCCTGGATTAGTTTAACCCAAGGAAAAACGATTAGCTAGCCTGGTTGAAGAATTTATCTAGAGTCTTCATGATGAGACAATTATTTTGAACTTGAAGATCAAGGATGACCAAACCACCTTTAGTCTCTCCTCTGCACGGCATAGACCATGATACAAGATTGGTATGTGTTACTTAAACCCCTCCTCTCCAAAGACATTGTCTTATTGAAAGTTCAGAGATGGTAAACCTAGAGGGGGGTGAATAGGTTTCTACAAATTTTAATTCTTTCTTTGCAATATTAGGCTTTGCGGAATATAAAGATGAGCCTAATGCAAACTAGGTGAGGCACCCTATATGATGATACAAGTAACTCGAGCACGAAGGCTCTCACGGGCAGTTATATCACAAGTAAGGAGTTCGGTTAGAGATAACCGATAGCACGCGGAGACGAGTGTTTATTCCCGTGTTCCCTTCCTTTGCAAGAAGGTATGTCACGTTTGGAGGGGTGGAGGTCCCACAAAGGATTCCCCAACGCCACGAAGGCTCACCCTATTCTCCGGAGCCTATCCCACGAAGGAATAGCTCACTCACTTGTGGTAGACTTTGAGGTAGCCTCCAAACCTTCACAATCTTGTCAGGAGCAAATCCACAGCGCGGATGCTTCCGGACTTCTTTTGCCCACCTAGGGTTTCCAAGGAACCCTAGAGAGCAAGTATATTGATGAATATGGGGAACAAGATTTGGCTCGGTGGAACAGTAGATCAGGCCTTCCTCTATCTTTTCCCCGAAGGGATTCGAGTTTGGGTGGAGGAGGAGGGAGATCTGAGGCTTTTGATGTTTCTAACAATGGAGTATGAGAGAGAGAGAGAGAGAGCTCAAGAACAGCTTGTAGTGTAGTGCCTAACTGTTCAGATGTAGGAGAAGGGGTATTTATAGTGTCACTTGAAATCTGGCCGTTGCAACTTATCCACCTCAGCATTTCTTCGAGAAACCCGGTCAACTGGGCCTAAGACCGGACCATCCGGCGCAGAGGCCGGTCAGACCGAACCAGAGGCCGGACCTTCCGGTCTAAACCGGAGCTGGGACCGGGCCTTGACCGGGGCAGGTCTTTGTCGCGCAGTACATGGCCTTCGGTTGCCACCATAGCAGGACCCGGTTGGTGCCGTGTCGTTCGGTCCACAGCCCGGTCAGACCGGGCCAGTGACTGGAGCATTCCGGTCCAAACCGGGCGCCAGGCCGGGCTACGGCCGGGCAAAGGGGAAAAGTCCCCTCGATCGTGCCCGGTGTGCACCGGTCCAGGGGCCGGTCAGAACCGGCCCGCCTGGCGCCACGACCGGTCTGACCGGGCCATTGACCGGCCTGCTGCTGAGCAGCCCTTCTTCATTTCTGTCAAAGTGGGGGGTCTCCCTTTTCCTTCTTGTTCCATTGATACACCATTATGCCTTTTTGGCTAATACCTAGGAATAATCTCATAGACATGTATTAGACCAAATACTCTAGCAACGGTGTCATTGTTACCAAAATAATGGATAAGGGTAAAATACCCTTACACTTATGTATTTTTTCGATTGCTCAATAATCATTTTGTAAATCTTGACAATGTTAAGATAAAAAGTTAGAAATGCAAATAAGACTCAGTTAACCATCTGAAACTGGCCCCGCATGTTATGAACTGGGACCAAATTTGAAGCCTCCTTTCAATTCGTGTTACTATAGGCAAACAAAAGTTCTAGGGTTTAATTTAAACCTAGGGAAAGGTATGTATGTGTAAAGGGAAAAGAACCAAGCTGACAAGACATGAAAGTAGCGTGAACATCACAATTGTTTTCTACAACAATAATGGTTTGAAAGAGGTTTGATTTATGATAATGAACTTTTATCAGAGTAGAGCTTGAGGTATGAAACTGGTGTGAGGACACAAGAGTAGTAGGATCTTATAGAAGACCCTGGGGCAATGCATCATTGAAAAAAAACTTGCACAAGATGAGCATGACGAACAAAACGAAGGGGGGAGAGGTCCCTCTACCAAACACCCCGCGTGCATTTATACATTTTCCCTTGAACTTCATGTAGATTGAACCACACCATCTTTGTCCAAAGCCTTTGTATCTGACGATATACTTATAGGATAACTTAGTGTTCCACTTTATAGAACGACATGTCAAAATATAGCTTTAGCAACAAAACATATTTTCTATGAGATATGTGAATATAATCAAAAGCCCAATCAAGACAATCGTGATGCAATGACCTAGTTACGCTCACTAGTGGAGAAGAGGCCTTTCGTCCCAAGCCCTGGGAGAAAATGTCCCCATTTTGAACCAAACCGGGATCAATGGCGGCATTGGTCCCGGTTCGTTCCGCACGAAGCGACCCCACCCATTGGTCCTGGTTCGTTTGGACCCTTTAGTCCCGGTTCGTAATACCAACCGGGACTAAAGGGTGGCCTCTGGAGCAAAACCCTTTAGTCCCGGTTCGTACTACCAACCGGGACTAAAGGTCTACCCTTTAGTCCCGGTTGGTAATACGAACTGGGACTAAAGGGTTTTGGGTTTTTTTTGGCTCCCCCCGCACCCCCACCCCCCCCCCCCCCCCCCCCCCCTCCACCCGTGGATCGTCTTTTTTAACACTGTAAAATAGAAAAGAAAATGATAGAAAATTCAGAAAATAATTTTTTTTCAGATTCTTGTATGTTATGCAACCTACTATTAAGGAAAATTAACAAATTTGAATTTTCACTTTTTTGCAAAAAAGGTTTGAGAAATGGTAAAACCGCATTAACTTTTGCATACGACGTCGAAAAAAAACGTATAATATATCAAAATCATCGTGGGAAAAAGTTACATCCAAATTCAGGATTAAGCAGTTAGCCAATTTTTAGATTCTCAAAATTCTAAATGAAAATATGAAAGCGGGAAGATTTTAGGTTTTGCCAAAAATTCAGGATTTTCTATTTTAAATTTTTTAAAATTAATATTTCATCATGCATAAAGATTACTATTACTTAACCATTAAGTTGGCCAATTTTTTAGATTTTCAAATTTTCAAAGTTTGGCAAAAAATTATTAAAAAAATTAATATTAAAGAACAATTATAATACAAATTTAAAAAATTAATATTTATAAAAAAGTAAATTATAATACAATTATCACAACATGTTATTACGTCATTAATTTTATTTATTAAAATAATTATTTGGAATTCGAACAAGAAATAAGTGTGACATCGATCAACATGTTAATAGGATTGATATTATACTAGTATCACAACATGCGCGCGAAGCACTTGGAAGCAGGACGGGAAAGAAACTTAGAAGTTAAGCGTGCTAGTGCTGGAGTAGTGGGAGGATGGATGACCGAGCGGGAAGTTGGACCACGGGTAAGTAATTTGACTAGAGATTAAGCGTAGTTATAGATTAAGTGTAGTTAGAGACTAAACTAGTTAAATAACTGAAATACTAGAAATTCTGGAGAAAAAAATAGAAAAAAAGAGCAAAAAATAATTGGGCATAACAAAATGGATTAAAAAAATTAATGAAATAACCTTTAGTCCCGGTTGGTGTTACAAACCGGGACTAAAGGTCATTTTCTCGACGCGCGCCAGTAGCCCACGTGGCGGGACCTTTAGTCCCAGTTTGTTTTACAACCGGGACTAAAGGGAAGGGCCTTTAATCCTGAATGATTGGTCCCGGTTCCAAAACCGGGACTAAAGGCCCTTACCAACCGGGATTATAGGTTTTTTTTCTACTAGTGGTTGTTTTCTGCTTGGGTGTTTGGTGTTTCCTATTCTATCATTTTGTTTGGAATTCGAGCAAAAGTTTCTTGTGAAACTCATTGCTGACTTCTACAAAGATAAGCCAAGTTATTTGGTGTAATCCCGGGGAAAGAAGCATCAGCAAATGCATTACTCGTATAGCTCCTGGCACAAGTTTGGAAAGAGACTAGCATGCATGAAGTTACACACAAATGATCTCAAGTCCAGAATTCATCCAGACATTAAAAATAAAAACAAATGGATGCATGTGGCTGCTTTTCACAGCACGACTAAACGCGCATGGCTAATTTTGCCTTTTTCGTGAATTTAGGTGTCAAAAATTTCAGTCCGGTCCCAATCAAATCGAGTCAAATTGCCATTGTGTCTCAAAGATGTTGCTATCACATATATTATTGATCTCCAATTAACAACACACGAACACAACGCCACCATTCAAAACCGACCCGAGAACAGCGTGCACCACAGGATGCAGCAACAAACCAAACAAGGCTAACGATCGACAATTAAACTGGTACTACTATGACTATCACGAAGCTAGAGTGTTGGAGTAGCTTGCTAGCTCTGGTCTGGTGCTCTGGTGAGACAGATGAATCAGTTCATGAGCCTGGCATCCATCTGGAGGACGGTACTGAGGTTGAGCGGGCTGATGTAGTCGAGCGATCCGGTCATGAACTGGCTGACGATGATCCGGTTGGCGCGCTCCGTGGGGTGGTAGGCGTCCCAGAACACGTACTCGTCCCTGTCGGCGCACATGTTGGACGCCACCGTGCACAGCCCGACGCCGTTGTGCGGCCCCTGCCCGCAGCACGCCTCCTTGGCCGTCCTGAACCCGTACGCCGCCGGGTTGCTGATGAAGTCGAAGTGCACGCGCATGGAGTTGGCGGCGATGTACGTCCCCTCGCCGTACCTCCCGTTGAGCTCCGACAGCACCTGCGACAGCTGCGGGTTGAACAGCTCCGCCGCGCGCATCAGGTCCGTGTCGCACTGCCCGTCGATGCTCCGCAGGGCCAGCTCCGCCGGCGCGCAGCCCAGCGGCCCCGTCCCCGTTACCAGCACCCGCCGCGCGCCCATATCGTACAGCCTCTGCATCCACGCGCCGGTTTCAGTTTCAGCTGGTGCGCGTCTACTCTGCTAGTACCTCGGAAAAACGAGGACATGGTTAATGCAGCTTACCACGAGGATCTTCTTGTACTCGGAGATGAGGTAGCGGACGAACTCGGGGAGGGAGAACTGGCGGGAGCGGAGGGAGAAGGGGATGAGGTAGTAGTTGTTCACGAAGTCGTTGCCGCCGAGGGTGATGAGCACCAGCGCCCGGTTCACGACCTGCTGCGCCTGGGACGCGCCCACCAGGGCGCGCAGCTTCCACTGGTACTCCTGGAAGTACTTGAGCTGCTTGCTGATCCGCACGATGTTCACCTGCAAAATGTGCAGCACACCCAACATATAGCACTCACTCTTGCACCTACATACGGATCAAACTGAAAATGAAACCGCGCGCGGCCGACATACAAATTGGATGCCGGTGTCGTTGAGGATCCCGACGCCGGCGGACGCGAAGTTGGCGCCCACCAGCAGCTTGGCGCCGTGGAGCTCCGGGGACAGGTACGGCAGCGTGGGCTCGGCGCCGAGCTGCTCGCTGATGATGTCCGGGATGTTGTGGCCGTTGGAGAATCGGCCGGTGGCTCGGTGCGTCGGGTAGTCGATCCCGTACGGCGGCGAGTCGGCGCGCGCCGTCGTCAGCAGGTAGTTGTTGTTGCCGTTGTCCACCAGGGAGTCGCCGAACACGAAGAAGGCGCGCGCGCACTCCGACGGCGTCGCCAGCAGCGCGACGCCCAGAGCCACTATCGTCGTCAACAAACCGCAGCCGCCCAATGCACCACCGCTCATCATCTTGGCGAGCTGACGATCTTGCTGCACCGGTCTATCGATTATTTCACGTTTCGTGGGGAATGCACACAAGACCTCAGGCTGAAGAGGGGCTATATATAGCGAGCGAGAGAGGAGTCGTCCAAGCATGTGCAGCCAGCAGAATGCGCCCCTTGCATGGAATTTATCAGGCCACCATGTTAGATACGTGCGCCGCATATCTCTAATGACAATTTGCCACTTCAACCCCCGGACCTTCAAAGCTGCTACTTTCTGCCCATGTTTCACTGTCACTATATCAGCGTCGACCAAGCTACTTTCGAATTTGGGTGCACCAACATATATCTCTGGCTCTTCATTGGCATGTGTGCAATTGCTCGAAAAGAAAAAATGATCAGCACCGAATCGTCAGTACGCTAGTCCTGACTTATCTTTTTAATTAACTTTCCATTTTCATTAACACCACGCTTCATGCTTTATTCTTGCGATGACAACATTTGCGAGACAGGCATGATGCCTAAAGACCCTTGCGTTACGCTCCTTCCATAGATCCCATGGAACAAGCATGATTGCAGATGTCGTTTCTTTCATCGCCTTTCCATTATCAAGCGCAAGCTCCGTCCACCACTCATTGATGGATGTTTCATCGGCCCAAAGCTCCGGAAGGATATGGTGGCAACTACACCAAGCAAGGATCTCTTTCCAAATCTTCGTTCTAAAGCGACACTTGTAAAGAAGGTGACTCATCGAATATTGAACTTGGTTGCAAAAAGGGTCATTTCCACAATTTTGCCTATCCCTATTTGGTAAGCGGTCAGCCGGCCAAATTGTATTTTGCATCACCAACCAAACAATGAATTTGCATTTAGGGGGTGCCCAAGACCTTCAAACCGAAGCATTGAGAGAGAGGTGGGGATGATGACCTCAAAATGCATCTTGTAAGCCAACTTGGCCGAGTAAATGCCATCACTTGTGCATTTTCAATGGATATTGTCGGGCGTATCATGGGAGAGGTTTACACCGGAAATCAATTCCCAAAGCGTGACAAATTGTTGAATGTGATCAATGTCAAAACATTGTTGAGTGTTGAGTTGGTTGACCCAAAAGTTGTTTTTAAGCGCCTTCTTAACCGTGCAATTCTTTATTTTTGTTTTCTCAAAGAGCTTGGGTGTGTTGTCCTTTGTCCTAGCTCCATCTAGCCATGGCGAGGTCCAAAATTTAGCCTTCTTAGTGTTTTCGACCGTCGGTATGGTAGCCGCCGCAAAGAGATCTCTATCATTTTCATTGCATGGTTTGCAAGGCCGATCCAAGGCTTGGTGTTGTCAACCCATTCAAGCCATAAGTTCATAACCATGTTTGTCAACGGTTGGAAGAAAAAAATTCAAGATTTGGGATGCCTAAGCCGTCAAGTGGCAAATCGCCTCCCAATTGACCATGCATTTATGACTATTGTGTTTCAAAATTCAGACTTCACAATCGAACAACAGGACTAAAAACATTGGGTGGACGCCAAAAAACTAAAGGGTCGATGAGTTTTTCTTTAAAGTAGTCGAGCTTTCTAGTGCTATTTGTTGAAAGCCAAACATGAAATGGAAATAACAATTTTTCAAAAAAGTAATAACTTGCATTATAGATGACAAAATACTAAAGGGTCGATGAGTTTTTCTTTAAGTGGTTGAGCTTTCTGGTGGTCAATTCACTACCCCGCTCTGAATGCATCTTCTCTACTAGCTGCAAGGCCAACAATCTGGATGTCGCTACCCGAGAACCCTCAAATAAGAATAGTATAGATATGTCAAAACGTGGTCTGCTTACACATCTTCCTAATCTTAAATGGAATCTAAGGAAGCTCTTAATAGACTTCGTTTACCTTAGTACCGAATGTGGTTTGTTGGATTCTGATTTATGTACGCTAATAATTATGCACTAACCAGACTCCATATCCTCTTATAACTATGTGTTGGTTGTTCAAGAAATATACGTGTCAGTGGTGTTAATCTGGATTTGGGCACCTAATCTTGCTTACTAAGTCCATCTTTAGTGTTCTACTGAATTCCTAATTATTTTTTAGAACACCTATTTGTGTGAAACATATGAACTACCCTCACTTATAGACATTTCGGCGGAGGATTAAAATTTTGATATATGGCACGATGCACGTCTAGTGGAGCGAAGTGACATGAGGGTGGAACGTGGCACTTTATGGAGACTCCTAAGTCACTAAATCGAAGGCCCACCCTATCCTAGTATGATTCAAATCTTGTGATAACAATGTATGGTTCCGTTCGGTATTGTTGACGTACAGTATCAGGTGCACTGTCCACAATGTAACATAGGCAGGTGTGCACGAGCACGAGGGGAATAGATGGATAAGTTTTCAGAAAAACTTAGAAACTGCATGTGCGGAGTTTATATAGAGAAGAAAGATGACGAGGGTGTAGAGTGCACGACCATGAAAAGAGAAAACAAAGTAGGCCTTTGATTTTCATAAATGTGCTAGACCTGCATCTTTTGTGTTCATGATTTAGAGCACAAATTCCATTGTAGTCTCACGTTGTCATTTACGAGGTTACATGAGTCGGGAAAGTGGCCGTAAAAAACAGGTAGAGATCCTCGCAACTTGCCAATAGAGGCACCGGTTCAGATGAGCTAGGTGCAAGCACAAGTACGGCAGCAGTAGCGATGCTGCTCTTCCAAAGGAAAAAAAAAAAACTTAGCCAAATGTGAGTGCGATTGATTGCGCCTGCAATGATCCATCTGCCTGCCTGCCTAGTTCACATCAGAAACCGACCTGAAAGCTGCGATCAGGTAGAGTTACATCCCAATACGTAGAAATTCCAGCTACCTCACGAGCTTCATTTAACCGCACCTGACGTGTTGGTGCCGTCCGATCTTAAACGGGCAATCTATGGCCCCCTCGCCAACTTTGAATGAGACAAGGCCAAGATAATCAAGGACTGCTGGCCAGTGCTCATCAGCCTCGAGCCTTCTTTTCTGAATACAATTACAGTGGATCCTCTCTAACAACCAGGTAGGAATTGAAAGTGAACAGAGAAGAACTTGACGACAATTTTCGTTGGGTAGTTTGCACCTCAATCGTGGACGAACTTTTTTTTTTTTTTTTTTTGAACATTAAAGATTTTATTCAACTCAGGTGCATTTTACAGAAACAAGCGTGAAGGGATCCACGCTACATGTAGAAAGGATGTCCTTGCCAGGACAATGGCTTGCATCTGAACTTAAACATCGAATGGCTAAAGAAGGATTCTGAATCCTAAGAGCTAGTCGAGCCTGATGATCTGCTTTGACATTTCTGCTCCTGCTAATATGAGCAATCCTGTTGCACTGAAACGAGGGAGAGGCGTGGATTGCTGCAAGATGAGGTCTATTCTCCCAATGTCCTGGAGCATCAAACACTGTTGGTGAAGCTGCCGCTGAAGCTAACACCAAGCTGTCGGTGTAGAAGAAGGGATTTTGAACCTTCAAAAGATCTGCTAACTTCGTTGCAAGCAGCAAACCATAGGTTTCAGCCTGCAGTGGAGAAGAGGTTGGCGGAGAAAGTGCAGATACGTGCAGCTGTTGGAGGTGTTGATTGCCCTGCAAGTGAAAGATAACGCCTAGACCAGCTCGGCTGTTTTCTGTCCCTGTTCGTCTTTCCCATGCTGCATCACAATAGATTACATTCCCTGAGGAGAAGCTGGGAATTTGATCTTGCGAAGTTGGTAGAGGCGTTTGGGTTTGCTCCTGTGCGTTCTCAGGTCCTTGCTGATGTGAGAATTTGGTAACTTCTATGTTGGATCCTCTGATTATTGCATTAGATGTTGCATATACCTGCGAAGGCTCACTTCTCTTCCTGCAAAATAAAGTGTCGTTCCGTGCTTTCCAAAGACACCACAAAAAGGTGTAAAGAGTAGTAACATTTATTTGTGGGTGTTGAGAAGTAAGCAAAGTTTGAATCATATCAGGGATAGAAGGATGATGCTGAGCGATGAATTCAGTTTTAATAAACCAAGGGTAGCAGTACCAAGCTGCCTTAGAAAAAGGACACAAAAACAACATATGCATTTCATCTTCTAAATTGCCACATCTAGAGCAGTATTCATTGATGTGTTTTGAATACCTGCTTGCCCTCTTACCAGTAGGAAGCGCCTTTCTAAGTAGTCTCCAAGCGAAGGTCTGAACTCTTGGCGCCATCTTTGTGTCCCGCCAAACCTGTTTAAGAACATAATGGCTACCATATCAGTAAAAGGAGTTTGGTGAGGTGTGTGTAGTTACCCGTATGCGTTCAGTGACAGCCTGACAGGAATGACAGACATGAGACACCCACCTGGTTACCGCCATCAGACAGTAGGCCCGTGCAGTGCCTGAATCCACCACGAAGCGCCCCCTCTCCTTGGTTTCCCTTCCGCCTCCATCTCATTCTTCATGCCATTCAATGGCAGGAGCAAAACATAGCGAATAGGGAGCCGTCAGTCACTTGCACGCACGCGCCCAAATGGCCAATATCAGCCATTAAGGCCTGGCGGCCACCACCTGAAGGCTGAACCTGATGTCTCGCCCCCGGCCGTCGACAGCGACGTCCTGTCTTCACGCGTCTACTTAGTGCAGAGTCAACGAGGCAGGCGCTGCACTGCTTGTGGTGATCAATGTTTCGACTCTACTTACTGCTGGATCCTCCTCCTAGCTGCGCTTCATTGCCCGCACCGTCTGCTCTGCTCGGCCGAGATGAATTAACGGCGAGCTAAGCTCGGCATCGCCAGCAAAATAATAGACTGTCACACAACTGGAAGAAAGACGCACAAATTAATAAGCATTAAAAAGGACAATTTCATTCTTCTCCGAAACAAATGCAAACTTTGAGAATCAACGTGGGTGTGCATTCTACTTCTACAACTATACATATATACGAAATAATACACACCCGTCCTCGCAGAAAGGGAGAAGCGTTCGTGCTACAATTCTACGCGAACATGAACACATCACCCTGCTTGCAATGTCAAGGACGCCAAGGGTTCCTCAACCAGCTCCGGTTCAGCTGGTTTCCACAGAGTCTCGGTAGGCTCGTCCATCAAGGCGATGCCGCGAGCGGAGAGCTCCCTTCTGATCCGGTCTGACTCTGCAAAGTCCTTGTTCTTCCTCGCAACTCTTCTCTGCTCGATCACCTGCTGCAGCTCCTCTTCAGTCATCTGCGCTCGCTTCAGAGCCTTCTGCTTCAGTTCCTTCAATACCTACAAGATGGAACATTTATTTTCGTCAAGAAATGATTGTGCCTCAGTTCAGCGTGCAGAAGATACTTCAACCAGTTCATCTACACTACTATTAAAAGAGAGAGAGAGCGGCAGATCCAAATCATCCTAGCCATCTAATCATCAAAATCACCGGTTCAGATTAGGCCTAAAACATGGTTAGACGCGAACCGCATCCCAGGGCACCCCGCAGACCATGCCTTGCCTAACAGGATATGGGCAGGGCCCCACACCATCACCTCAGCTGCACCTTTCATCCACCCAGGTGGACCACATCCAGCTCCTCCAAGGCGTGCTTGGCCGCATCCTCCACTCCTCCAGACCTTGAAGGTGACTCTTTATTTGCATTTTCTGAAGTCTGAAGGCTAAACTATACTTCCGTGTTCTTATGATATCTTTGGTTGTCTTTTCTTGAATCTTGATGGGACTTTCTATGATCACATAGGATTACAACATGATCCATAAGCATTTCTAATGGTTTATGATGCACTTGCTATGACTTTTTGGATGGTCTGAACTATGAACATGACAGAAAGCATCAGACACCTTCTACCATATTGCCCTGACTGGATCGTCACCGCTGCAGCTTCTGCATAGGCCAAGGCCCCTTGCTCATTCCAGCAACTTATTGTACGGTGCGCGACTGGTTCTTGACAAATTTCCTCTTGTGTTCTTCCTTCACTGTCTTCTCTCTATGTCCCTGATTTTATTTTCATTGTTGGTAACCAATGTTGAAGTTGGAGCGTCCAGACCATGATTGTCATGTAACTTAATGCTCCAGAAGTAGGTGTTTCAATGACTGGATCAGGTAAACTTTAGGTGAGATGTGTTTTCTTGGATTACATTAGAATGACGACTGTTCATGTCAGGACAAAATTGAATTCAATACTAGGACCCCTCACAATTTAATTTACTGAAAGTTTGTAGCTAGCACCAATAGGTTGTTATTTTAGATTTTGAGAGCATTCTCCCTATTCATTATGAACTCTAATTTACTCCTCATATCCAGTATAGTTGCCAAAACCAGGATATGTCTATGCCGTTTAACCAACCATATCTGTATGGCAATTATGCATGTCTTTTGAAGTTTGATAGCGGGTGCAAAATGCAAAATGGTCGTTAGTAAAATATATCAGGTAGTTTGCATTCTTCAATAGACGTTTTTAGCACTTCTTTTCTATTTTCCTTTACTGATGCTACAGCGGTAATTCAGTTACATCCTCTGATTACTCAGGATCCCGACATACTGTTGAGTTATTCATTCAAATATTTCTGTATCCTCTGTTGTTACCAATGATCAGTCAATTACTCTATGCAGGGCATACTTGCATTTGATATAGAACTTATGATTTCCTGGCACAATAATATGTGATGACATTCTATCGTTATTGGCGTTTTCTCAGAGCATCATCTACAGCTGTCATGTCAAGTGTTAAAATATCTTAGTTGGAGTTTCTATATGATTTTCACTCATTAAATCACATAGCACATATACACTCAAAGATTGCCAAGGCGCCATTCTGGTGCATTGCCAAAGTGGATAAATCTTGATGCTGGTCAGGTCTGGCTTGAGGAGATGATTCCAGTGAGGAAAGTACAAATTGGAGGAGCATCAGGTAATAAATTTACAACCAACATTTTTCAAATCACTTGTGTTCTGATTTCTGAAGCCTTTGTTTTCTTTCATTTACAAGATTCAGTAAAATGGCATCTGACTAAATTGTTACAGGGACGTTCTGGATCGCATGGATATAAATCAATTCTTCTAGATCATATTTTTATTCAGGTTTGTAAGGCTTTCTAGATTGATTGGAGCATATTATATGGCTGACACCTTCAAGTCACACTTAAGGTGGAGCCAAGAATGCCTGACCATCTTGTGTCCTACGGATGATTGAGCACCATGAGCATATGCAAGTTTGGTGCGGGATTTGTTTTTACTTTGACACTGATAGTTTACCACCATAGTTCTCACCTCAAGGTGTGTCCAATTTTTCAGTCATTTTTCTATCTTCTTATTTATGCACCTAATTTGTTACAGAGTTAAACTATGATTCATACATAATCATTGAATATTTCTGTGCAACGACTTGCAGTATTTTGCAAAGATTAAACATGTGATTCCTTACAGCAGAAGCCTGCGCCCACTGAAACTGCAACTTGGTGAACTGATGATGACTAGCTCTCAACCAGCATTATCTTTAACACATACTCTACATGAAAAACCACACATATTTGAATACATTTCCATTCACAACTCTCAAAGGCAGGCTTACGAAGATGGATTGAGATTTCATTGTGGAGATGCACGTTATGTACTGACAGCATTCTTCATATGTTATTGTTCTTTATTAAGTGTACCACTCTTCAGATTGATGAACTATGTGAGTTCAAATTGTATTCTATATGAAGATACTACAGTACAAAATCTAGCATCAACTATATTTAGAGGGGTAAAAATCTAAGAAATATACTGATGTTCTTACATAATACTCCGTCTTAGGGAGTTTGTAATGTATTTTGATTAAATTTATGTCAATCAACACGTACATTGCTAAGTCCTGGTTTTGTGGATAATATGTTTGTGGCATGGACTAAACCGTCAACTAGAGCGACATGTTTTCTGCTTACGTAATGAAAACCGTACACAGGATACAAAGGAGAACTGTTTACTGAATTTAGACAAAATAGTATTTTTGGGGTTCAAATTTGGTTGTTGGGCAGGAGTATGTTAAGCTTGCAATTTTTATTTTCACAAATCGAGATAGAGGGCATACAGTCAATTTTCTTTCAGTTTTCGGATGGATCCAATTTGATTCTAATGTGCTGTATAATGCATTAGGATGGATCCTATTTGATTCCAATGTAAAATGCATTAGTTGATTTATGATACATGCTTTGCACGTGCACACTTACTAGTAACCTATTAAAGGTACCAGAGTAGCATCAAGACTAGCAAACTTACCTCAGCCAAAGATGACGATGATGGCATCAGCCCAAGAAGAGACAGTTTACTTGTGACTTCGCCATGCAGGGCAACCAGAGCTTGTACGTATTGTCCCTGCTGCTTCTCCTCTGCCTGGTTCTTCTTCTGCTGCTGCTCTTTCTTCTCCGGCTGTTTGGGTTGCTGCTGCTTCTTCCCTGACTGTGCCTTTTTCTGCTGCTCTAGTTTCTGCAGCAATTTCTGACAACACAACACAGCAACAGATGGATTACTCTGGTTTCAGTGATACTCTATGGCATTGCCAAGTAAGACTGTTCAATGCTCATAATTAAACCGCAAAGCTTAAGCTACAATATACCTTCAAATCACTCAAGTTACTGTTTATTGCTCTGACTGGTTTCATAAGCTCATCAAGGGCCGCTGTTGTATGAAGATCATTTGACATGTGCTTCAGAAAATTTTCATGGCTGTCGTCAACCACCTTCTGATCGCATGCTGGTACCGGGACGTCCAACTTGTCACCACGGTACAAGGATATAACTTCTTCACACTCTTGTAAAGCCTGTGTAAGATTTATATTAATGCAAATTACAAAAGGACAATTCAAATGTAGCCATCCAACATAACTCAGATAAATGTAGCCTCCTGGATTTAAACGTGCAAGTGCTAAATACCTGATAAATATAGTAGACCCGGCCAGATGCAAACTCAAGGGCTGTATCAGAGTGGTTCATATCAGACCTGTAGTGTGTTCGCATTAAGAACAACCTTAAAGCCATGGGATGGTATCGAGCAATGATCTACAGCAACAGCAAAATAAGTCAGGCACATTTACAAGCAAGTGTTGTATACTTAACTGGCAAAATATTAACAGATAAAAAGAGATTCACCCCTTACATCTCTGATAGTGAAGAAGTTTTTATCTGCTTTTGCCATTTTCTTGCCATTGTTCATGACATAGCCATTATGCATCCAGCATTTGACTTCACTTTCAGGATAAGCTGCTCGGCTTTGGGCAAGTTCATTCTCATGATGAGGAAAGATCAGATCTCTTCCCCCACCATGAATATCAAACACTGGACCTAAATATTGTTTGCTCATCGCACTGCACTCAATATGCCATCCTGGTCTTCCATGGCCCCAAGGACTCTCCCAGAATGGCTCGCCCTCCTTGGCGGACTGAGCATCCAATAAGATTTTATGAAGGATAAGCACAAGAAGAGAGGCAAAGATAAATTAGACGTATGCCAAAGTAAACAAGGTAATGCAGTGAGCACCTTCCATAATGCAAAGTCAAACGGATTCCGCTTTCTTGGATCAACAGCAACTCGTGACCCTGGAAGATTATCTTCTAACTTTCTTCCGGATAGACTAAGATATTCAGGAAAGTTATCAATAGAGAAGTATACACCCTCTCCTTCAATAGTATAGGCTTTATCTTCCTCCATTATCTGTCAATATGCATATACCAGTAGTATAGGTGTTAATTAACGTCTAGTTATTAAGCTAAAAGGTATGCAAATCAATAGAAGTAAACAATTCATACGTATACCATCTTGTGTTAGGGGAAAGTTAAACAAGTAAACAGTTGACGGTTCAATTTCATAGGATGGGTTGGAAACACAGTAAATTTATCTGTTATCCTTCTATAGTTTTTCCCACATGTTAGTTGAACATACCTTGGTTATCAAATCTATTATCTGTTTTATATGCTGCGTCACTCGCGGCTCGCGAGTCGGAGGTAAGCACTGAAGTTCAACAATATCATGGAGGAACTCATTGATGAAACGGTTACTCAAACTACTTGCCGTCTCACCAGCTTCATTTGCTCGCCTAATAATCTGCACAAACACAAAAACTCAGAAGTGACCACCTTGTATCCACCCAAGAGATAAAAAATGACTTTCAATGAGATGCATTTCTGAAGATAATTTTGACATCAAGTACATATTTTCATGGGAAGTTTATTCCAGAAGTTAGTTTGAAGTTTTTGAAAACTTATTATCAAAAGAAAAAGTTAGATAGACAATAAACTGGTCCAAAAAGGGGAATTGTACAGATACAAAGCCACTACTGATACACTTATAACTCCATCCATTGTTTAGGCAACTCCAGTAGCATACATACATCCAACATGACAGACTAAAGGAGGCATAAACTATATTTTACAGCATACATACATCCAACATGACAAACTATATTTGACATTCTACTCAAATGTGTCCTCAAAATTTATCAGTATTTAAAGCCAATCATTTTCTTAACCATGTGACTATTACCTTATCATCGATATCAGTGAAGTTGCGCACATACTCCACCTCATACCCCAAGAACTTTAGGTACCTGAGAATGAAAATCGAATAAATATGGTAAGTGCATGATATAGCGAACTCAAAGCATAAGATATGAAGCATCAATAAAGTTGTATCATTAGAAGTTTAGCATAATTTTTGTTGTTGTTTCTAAGAAAAATGCTCCAGCTTCCGCTATAAAAACATATAGGAGCATCTGAGTTCAACCCTAAGAAGTCTTTTTTTTAATCAACACCGTAAGAAGTCTTATCGGGCAGGGAGGTTGAAAAAATAAATAAAAAGGCATAAGTGAAGCATAGAACAATGAAATAATAAAAATGCACTACAATGTCCCTTTTGGGAGGGAAATACAAGACAACCAAATAAGAACATAGGTTAGTAATATGGGTTTAGCTTCGCAGCACTTCAAACGACAAAGCATCCGATTGCGCTGCCAAAAGAAATAAAACTAACACTGTTTGGAAATCTACACTACTATTAAAAGAGCGAGAGCGGCAGATCCAAATCATCCCAGCCTTCTAATCAACAAAATCACCAGTTTAGATTACGCCTAAAAAATGGTTAGACGCGGCCAATCCCACGCCCAATCGCAATTGACAAAGAAAAAAAAAACACGTCTATCGCAGAAACCACCGCATCGTTCGGTGTCGTCGCACTCCCAGCACGCCGCCAACCGCATCCCAGGGCACCCCGCAGACCACGCCTTGCTTAACAGGATTTGGGCAGGGCCCCACACCGTCACCTCAGCTGCACCTTCCATCCACCCAGGTGGACCGCATCCAGCTCCTCCAAGGCGTGCTCGGCCGTGTCCTCCACTCCTCCAAGCCTTGAAGGTGACTCTTTATTTTCATATTCTGAACTATACTGTCGTGTTCTTATGATATCTTTGGATGTCTTTTCTTGAATCTTGAAATTTGATTGTTATTATATTAGAAATCGTAGTCATGCTACTGTAAACCACAATGGTTGAATTGTCAATGTCCCACTCAAGTGTACGCCATGCTACTCTGTGATTGTCAATTGATGTTATTAGTAGATTTTCCAACCAGGCTAATAACTGATTGTCAATTGATGTTATATTACCGCAAAAAATACATTTCTATTATTACATAATTTAAACCTGGGCACAGTTAGCCAAAGTCTACATGTGTCAGTCGTTTTCAGTTAGAACATTTTGAATAATAAAAAGGTCACTAACCCCGTAAAAATTTGTAAACCAGCCATTGTCACTTGCAAGACTGCAACTTGGCCTAGCAAAGCTTTCATGTGCAAATATACCTCCAGGTGAAGAACCTAGGAAAGTAGAAAGAACATCAGATTTTATGTGTTTTTAAAAGGAACCTGCTGGTGTGATGAAATAGAGGTATGTCTTTCCCTCCAGGCTTCACAGTCAACAAAAATCCTATATAACTAAGAAGTTCATCCCCACTAATCTATTTCTCTTAGCATGCAGCTATGCCACCTCAGCAATGTGCCACCTAAGCAACCAAGGCACTTAATCAGCTACACAAACCCACCATAATCCAGACTAGCATGCATCCACGGTCATCCTTTGTTAAGTCTTCCTAGCTTCGCCTTCCGACTGTTTGTCTGGCAGAAATCGTCGCCGCGCGCGCGTCATCCTACACAAACGTTTTCTGCCCACGTTTGTCATGCCTTCTGAATAGGAAGGGACACTTCTGGATTCGTCTGACTTCTAATCTGCCCAGGACAGAAACGGCTTCCTATAATCTCCCCTAATGCACCTTTATGAACACGTCTGGCTTTCCATCTACCTACAGCCAACACATGATTTTCCGATTATAAATGGTCGTATATTCTTGCGGCCGCAGTCCGACAAACTTGATAGATCGCCATGTTGAGGGCGCGACCAGCTCTCCCTGCCATTACGTTCACGCAGTCGACCTTACGCCATTGATGAACTATACTCACGCTTCAAAGCACGACACCTATATCAGACATCACCGACGGAATGCGCCTGTACTCTGTATGGCAGTTGCATCATCCCCATACCCCATTTGCCCACCGTCTCTACAATGTACACATTCATTACCTGCAATCATTTTTATTGACGCAGTTCTTTCTGAACGCGGCCTTGGACCCAACGGACAACTGGACATGCAATGTTTCCTTGGTATGTCCCTCCACTTCCTCACCATTCTTTTCACTTCCTATTTGATTATTTATATATCAATCTAGATCATCTTCGTATCCTCTATTGGTATTACAGTATTTTTTTCCTTCTGTACCTCGGGCGTATTTGTGTGTTTTCTGTTCCAATATGGGAATTCATTTACTCTTTCAGCTGGCCTGGTTACGATCTCCACGAATTTGATAAGGGCAGTTGCAGGTATGAACTCTCTTTCAGTTTGGCCCTGTTGGGATCTTCACACATTTGATAAGGGTAGTTGCAGGGAAGGAAGCATGGTCAAAATATTGCCACTATATAATACTAGCAGGAAAATACTCAACTTGAAATTTATCCTTTGCTCTGCAAAAAAAAAAATCATGGTAAGTTTATTCAGATGCTGATGACGTCTCCTATCATGGAAAGAAAAGAAGATATCTTCTGTTATGCCGTATTGTTTGTCAGATGTATCTGCAGTCAACTACCTTTCTCCCTTCACTTAATAGGTACCAAATCACGATCTACTCTTCCTTTTTTGCTTGATTGAGTATAGATGATTATTATTCTTTAAAAATAATCTCCAGCTATTAAAATAATCTCCTCTTTTGCCTCAAATAAAAGTAATAACTATTGAAATTCACTCTCCTTTATATTAGAGATCATGAACCTGTGCCAAGTGATATCACACATAACCAACTACCAACTGCGGCCAGATGAAACCAACATTTGGTCTATGCAGGTCTAGGATATAATTTCATCCTAGCACTTATTTGGCTCTTTCCCTTTATCTTGCTATTGGAGGAGAACGAGTAATCAAGATTCAAGAAAAATATTTTTAATGCTAAACACACATTTTAATGTTCTGTACTTGAGTTTTTTAAATACCATAGTTGCATTGGTTAAGAGACAAACTAAGGTATCATATATTAAGTTGCTCCGTGGGTGAATTTTATACACTTGACCAAGTTAAAAAAAAATTATGTTTTCTTTCGTCTTGCAGTTATGAAGGGAAAACCCGAATTGTTAAAGTTCTTTGGTGCTGCACTGTAGTAGAAGCTGATCTGAATCTACTACTAATTCAAATTTTCTTCTACCACTTCGCCGCAGAATAATAATTGTCTTCTGCCACTATCTCTCATTTTGATTTATTTATGTACAAGTTGATTCATGTATAGACAAGATTTGATGACTGCAGAATGAATAAACTGATTTAACCTGACGCATGGTTTTGTTATGATTTATTCAAATCACCATCTTTTGTGTTGACATATATTTTTTGTCATCATTACACATATTTTTTTGGAATCATATATGCTGCCGCGTCTTTATCATAATCATAATGTTAAAACTTCTCTGTTGCACAATCATTTCCGTTGACGCTTCACAAGTTTTATTATGTGACATACATTACCGCAACAACGTGCGGGGTATTATCTAGTTGTCACAAAGGTTCAGCTGATCTCACTTGACTTATGTAATCATGCTCTTTGAGGAAAATACAGGCATAATTTTTTTGTAAGGTGGACACACGATTCCATTGAGCTTCAAGATATGAATATGCGGGTATACGAGATTGACATGCAAAGTTTTCTTTACCCGCTAAGATAATTGCAGGATCGCCTTTTAAAGGATTTATATGCATTGCATATCTTGCGGAGAAAAAAATTATACCGTTAAGCCAAATACACTCAAAAATAGTTTTGAAAAGTACATCTTTAAATAAAGTTTACCCAAATTTGTGCAATATAAAAACTGACGTACATAAACTTTGATGCAATATCTGTAGTCGATGGGACACGTACTAATGAGGCACATGTATGGATTAATAATTGAACTGAAAACCGGGCATTATTCAGTGAATAGTGATGTACAAGTTTACTTGTGCACGATCACTAATTCTGGAGTGTAGTAATGTGAATTTAAATAAATAGATGAAGCAAAAGTAATATTACTGGAGAACAATCTGAAATTATCCAGCAACCAAGAGAAATAAATGTTTCTAGCAGCCAAGATCAAATTACATCAACATATGAAACCAAACTGGTACACTCCGATTTTTCTGCTAAAATTATGAAATAATTTGCATGTTCAGTTTTCATTGATCTATTTTTTCATACTTAACTTTGAGGAAATTTAGGTGAAACCTAGAGAGATTATATTGTCGTTCTTTCAGGACCATGACTTTTTTTTATGGAAAAGTTATTGAAGTGCATAAGATTGTTTTTACCTTCAAAGTTTAGTTGGAGCAAAGAAAATTCGTAGACTATTTGATACTTTTGGTAGGTTACTGCTAGATTAAGTGATCCACTGACTAATTTGGTTTCTGTTTGTGGAAGCAGTAACATCAGCATTATGCTTTGCTGTGAATTTTAAACATGCATAGTAGAAGAACAGAATGATGTATCGTTCATGAAAAATATTTGCTACTGAAGTAGGTTTTATCAGTTGTTTCCAACCTCACTGAGCTTGATCAAGTGTTTCTTCGTTTTTGGAAGTAGTTTCAATGTCATTTCCTTGCAGGTTGATATAATGGAATTACCTAACTAGATTTCAAATAAGGAGTAACCTATCAACTCGAGGGTCAT
The DNA here is from genome assembly GCF_019359855.2 of Lolium perenne. NCBI lineage: Eukaryota > Viridiplantae > Streptophyta > Magnoliopsida > Poales > Poaceae > Lolium > Lolium perenne. The sequence goes on along the minus strand of NC_067244.2, from coordinate 112,995,294 downwards.
TAATTCTATAGCAAATAAGAGGAAAAAGTGTAAAGAAATTTTTATTATGTACTGCTCATGTCTCTGTTCTCACCCGCAGATCAACTCGAGGGTTCATAGCCATGTAGTTAGTAACTGGTACCGTTAACAAATCAAGAGAAGATTGTCGAGTTCTTGTTAGAAGGCAACATAAGGATCTGCGAGCTTTAGTATAGTATTCCGAGTTGTGATTGATGATCGTATGTTCACTGGCCGTCGATTCAGGTGAACATCCACACTATGGTGTATTAATATAATCATTAAACCTTTTTCTTTCTTGAATGTAGTGTAAACACGTGCATTGCACGTGCCTGATTGCAAGTTGCCCTGGTGATGGATGGATTCGCAACGCGAGCGTCGTTGGAGGGATCGTGGGGGCAGGGTGTTGGCGGGGAGAGCGTACCTGTAGAGGACGTCAAAGGAGACGTAGGCGCGGGCGTGTCCGACATGACTGAAGTCGTAGGGCGTCACGCCGCAGACGTACATGCCGACCTTGCCCTCCACGAGCGGCCGGAAAACCTCCGTCTTCTTCGTCCTAGTGTCGAACAGCATCAGCGCGGGCGGGCCCTTCTGGTGATCACCCTCAACCGCCGCCGACGGCACCTCTGGTAACGGTGCCGGACCCGACCCCGCCATCTCTCAGGGCAACGATTCTTGTCCTGCGGCGGCGGCGGCCAGGCCGGACTTGGAAGTTGGGGTATTGGGGGATTCGAGGGTTTTTTTTTTCGACGAGGGGGTATCGGCGGAGGTTGGGCTTATGGCTCCAGTGCGGGAGCGAGTAGGGCGCGCTCAGGCAGCCTTCCCTCATGGGCCACTCCCAATCCAGCCCAAAACAATAGGTGCAGTTTTTTTTTGGAAGACATTTAAATTTGAAAAACGTTTAAACTCGAAAATTGTTCAGATTCAAAAAAATCAAACTATTCAAAAAAATGTTCGAACTCAAAAAATGTTAGATTCTAAAAATATTTTAATTTTAAAGTATTTCAAATTTCAAAAGTTCGAATTTGGGAAAATCAAAATTTAAAATGTTCGAGAAATATATTTTTAAAATTTTAAAATTTTTGCCATGACTCTATGGCATCTGGGAGTCGCCATGTTGTTGGCTGATCGGTTGGAAGCGAGACTCCAACGGTGTTTGGGTGGTGTTTGGGTTGCATTCAGCCTACATGGTCACACACTTAGGAGTTTGGAGCGAGTTAGATATGATCCGACTAAGAGTGAGTTGCTTAGGTTAGACGTGAGTATAACACGGACTGGGTGATTGGGTTTGGACTCGTAGTGACTAGATTAGGGTTGACCACAAGTGTTGTGAAGCTCACACTTACTCCCTATATATAGTGTGGCGACGACAACCCAATGGGCAATGTTAGATCACTTCCATGTGTTGGAAACCCTAGCCTCCACTCTGGTGATCTAGTCCAACTATCATATCAGACCTAGCAATCTGACAGTCCTCATACATGCGGATAAAGACAAGGGTGATTCCAACAGTGTGCATGGAATCATACGGGGTCGAGCATGGCACTACCCACGCTGCACCAAGTTCTGTATCAGTAGATCTTGATTCTTGAGTACCGCCTAGAAAAAAAATTATCTCTACATGAGCCAACATCGTCTGGTAGGAGGCCCACCGCAGCAGAGACCTGGTCCGGGTCACCACCGCTGTGGAGCTGAGCCCAGGGCGTAGGTGGTGCACAGGCTGCTGGGACTGCGGGTTGAGTGTCACACCCAAGCTGGATAACTCGAACTGGTACTTGATTTCAGAGCATGGGATGAGAAAACAGAGATATATGGGATGAGATCAGAGCCCTCTCCCGCCGGCGGCGGCTAGGGTTTTACTTGTTGATAATATTTGAGATAAGGGTTCCCAGTACAACCACTCCAGCTTCATAACACAGCTGAGCTCAACGGAATATTCACAGAAGGAAGCTAAAAGTAACAGAAAACTAACGAGAAGAAGAAGAAACTATGGGATCCGTCTGCTGACATCATTCAACAGGAACCACACGATCTTCATAGACTTGGTGATGACAAGCGATCTAGGCCCTTGGATAACTGAAGATGAATGCCACTTTTCAACACTTGTAGATAGCAGGCTTCAGCACTCTGGTTCATAAACAACTACTCCCTCCTGAAGAACACACTTGTCCTCAAGGGTGGAATGTAGGGAAGACATGTCGGATGAAATCTGCATCTTCCCATGTTGCTGCTGTTGTCGGGAGGTTAGTCCACTTGATTAACCATTGCACCACTGGTTCATTGTTCCTCGGTATTGTTCTTCTCTCAATGATTGTTTCTGGAGCAACCTTGATGTTGCCTGCTGGGTCGACCAAGGGAAGATCTAGCTGGGCTTGGAATCACCTTCATGCCAATGTGCTTCTTCAGTTGGCTGACATGAAATGTAGGGTGGAGTTGACATCCTTCTGGCAGTAGTAGTCTGTATGCTACCTCACCCACTTTGGTTAGAACCCTGAAAGGACCATAGAATTTGGAGTGGAGCTTGAGTGATATGTGGAGGCTCAAGGAGGTGTGTCTCTAGGGTTGTATTTTCAGGTAAACCATGTCGCCAACCACAAAGGACCTCTCTTTTCTATTCTTGTCAGCATATTTCTTTGTTCTTTCTTGAGCTTTGATCAGATTATCCTTGATGAGCTCATTAGCCAGCTGCCTCCTCTGTAATAATCCTAGAGCTTCTTCATTAGGATTGTCCGGCAGAATTACCTCAGTGAATTGTGGTGGTGCAAAGCCATAGAGAGCCTGGAAAGGAGTCAATTTGAGGGAAGTGTGGTAGCTGGTATTGTGCCACCATTCCGCAGATGCTAACCAGGACATCCATTTCTTTGGATTGTCAAATGTCATGCACCTCAAGTACCCCTCTAAGCACTGATTTACTCTTTCGGTTTGTCCATCCGTTTGAGGGTGATAAGAAGTGCTTAAGTGTAGTTTTACTCCCAATTCCTTGAACAAATCCTTCCATAATGCACTAGTGAAAATCATGTCTCTATCTGAAACAATGACAGATGGGGGGCATGTAACTTGGTGACCTGGTCCAAGTACAGATCAGCCACTTGTCTGATAGTGAATGGGTGGCTCAAGGGTAAGAAATGAGCATACTTGGTAAATCTGTCTACCACCACTAATATGACATCCCTGCCCTCTGATTTAGGCAATCCCTCCACAAAGTACTCTGAGAGGTTGTAGTAGGCCTAGGTAAGGAGTGTGCCCAGCTTTATTTTTCTGGCAAGTGGCACATTCCTTTACATAAGCAATTACATCTTTCTTCAACCCTGACCAATGAAATACCAATTTAATTCTGTGGTAGGTTGCAGATTCACCTGAGTGGCCTCCTAATGCAGAGTCATGCATGGAAGTAATAATTTGTGTTTTGATTGCAGTATTGCTGCCTACGACAATTTTCTGTTTGTACCTTAGGATCCCATTCTTTAAGGTGTAATTGGCATCAGCAGTATTGTCCAGGGTGAGTTTGGCAATCAGATCCTTGCATTTCTCATCAGCTTCATAGCCGGTTCTTACTTCCTCAATCCATTTGGGAACAACAGTAGTAATTGCTAGGCAAGTGTCTAGTATTGGTACTCTTGACAAAGCATCAGCTGCTTTATTTTCCCTTCCTCTTTTGTATTCTATTTTGTAATCATATCCTAGCAGTTTAACCAACAACTTGTGTTGAATCCCCTCAGTGAGCTTTTGTTCCTGAATGTATCGCAAGCTCTGTTGTTCGGTTCTGATAATTAGGGAGGAGCCCGCGAAGTAGTGTTTCCACTTCTTAATGGCTTCGATTATTGCCAATGCCTCTTTATCATAAGTAGAGAAGGAAGCTGCTTTAGGCCCTATGGCTTGACTCATAAATGCTATGGTCCTATTGTTCTGCATCAACACAGCTCCCAGTCCATACCCACAAGCATCAGCCTCCAAAATGAATGGTTGCTTATAATTAGGCAATGCCAACACCTGTGCATGTGTCATTATCTTTTTCAGCAACTCAAAGGCTTCTTGTTGTTGTTCCCACTTGAATGAATTCTTTTCCGGGCTTCAAATAGTGGTTTGCATATCAAGCCATAGTTCTGGATAAATCTCCTATAGTACCCTGTTAGGCCAAAAAAAAACCTGAGTTGGGTCACATTTGCAGGTGCTGGCCATTTGACCATGGCTTCAATTTTTATAGGGTAAGTGGAAACCCCTTGAGCATCAATAATGTGGCCCAAATATTCAATCTTGTTCTGGGAAAATTCCCACTTGGTCACCTTAGCATACAGACTATTATTTCTCAAGATAGTGAGGACTGCAGTGAGATGTGCTTTATGGTCCTCCAGTGTGTTGCTAAAAATGAGTATATCATCAAAGAATACTAACACAAACTTTCTCAAATACTCTGCGAGTAACTTGTTCATCATGGCTTGGAATGTAGCAGGGGCATTTGTTAGGCCGAAAGGCATCACCACAAACTCATAATGGCCTAGGTGTGTGTTGAATGTTGTTTTTCCAATGTCTTGCTCTTTCATTCGCACTTGGTGGTAACCCGACCGTAGGTCAATCTTGGAAAAAAATTGCTCCATAAAGTTCATCCAATAGGTCCTCTATCACTGGAATGGGGTATTTGTTTTTGATAGTATTTGAATTTAGCTATCTATAATCTATGCAAAGCCTCCAACTCCCATCTTTCTTTCTTACTAGTATGGCAGGTGAAGAGAAGGGGCTCAAGCTGATTCTTATTACTTCAGACTTAATTAAATGATCAATGATCTTTTCCAGCGCATCCTTCTGATAAGCTGGCAACCTATATGCTCTTTTGTTGACTGGTTAAGATTTGATGATCACAGTCCCTAGCTGGAGGAAGTTGTGTTGGTTCTGAGAAGACATCTTGGAATTCTTCTAGAACCCCATTTACTTCAGCAGGAACTCATGTAACACCTCATGTAGTTTCCTCAGTACTATGAGCATAAATAATAGCACCCAACACTCCTTGTGACAGTTCCTTGTCCACATTGTCAGCAGGGATCACCTTACACTTCAGTGATTTTTCCTCTGGGGTGAAAATAATTTTCTTGAGTCCATAGTATTTGATTTTGAGGGTTTCAGTCTTGTAGTCCCATTTAACATGCAATCAGTTCCCAAGATTACATCATATCCCTTTAATTGAAGCAGCCTCAAATCATTCTTCAATTTGTACCCTTGTACTGTGTACTCGCAGTCGCTACAGGCTGCATTGCTTCTCATTTCCGCTCCATTAGCTACTATCACTCTCAATGGTTTTGCACTGCTTACTTTACACCCAGCTTTCAGAGCAAATTTGCTATCTATGAATGTTCCTGAGCTCGTCGTGTCAACTAATGCGACTGCTTTAGTCTTGCCAATCATAATGTGAAGGATGGATGTATTATTGGCAGGGGTCTCCCCTTGTACCGCATGGGCAGACACTTGAGCTACTTGTTCTTCTTGTGCCTCCATTTCTTCTATTGCATTCAGCTCATCTAGACACTCCTGGTCTTCTTCTTCTTTGGTCAGCATAGCCCGCACTTGCTTATTCATTTTACAATGGAATCTGTGCCCATGCATCCATTTCTCATCACATCTGAAACACTTGTCATTTTTCACAGCTACAACCTCTAGAGTTGGTTTGGGAGGAGGAATAGGGGTTGTCACAGGTGGTCTGGCCATAAGAACATTCTCGTGGTTCTTATTTACTGTTACTGGCTTGTGGTAATTGGTTTTCTGTCCCCAGTTAGTGGTTGTCACTCTTTTAAATGGATTGGATGGTTCTAGCCTCCTTGCTATCCAAAAATCTTCAATTAAGGTTCCAGGCTTCTGAATTTGTGTGTGGTGCTGTTCATATTCCATCAGGCCTGCCACAAAAATCTTCACATAATATCCTTCAGGTATATCCGGATTTTCTCTCCTAACAGGTCCCACCTTTTCTTCGAATAGGTCTATATAATCATCTACTGAACTTGTTTGCTTCAAGCCATGGAATATCTTGATTACATCATAGGAGGATTTCTCTGCAAACCTCTTCTTGAGTTTCTTGCAGAATTTTGCCCAAGATATCTCTTCCAAGTCCAGGTATGTATTCTCCAGCCAAGTGTCAGCCTTCCCAGTGAAATAGAGTGTGGCAACTTCCACTCTTTCTTCATCAATTACTTGGCACAACTTAAAATACTTCTCTGCCTTTTTGATCCAAGCCCATGTACTTGTCCCATCATATTTAGGGAATTCATGTCTAGGACCCTTGTGGCTTGGCCTATGAGCTTGTTGGGGCTGTGGGTAACCCAGCCATTTGTTTCCCCACCTGTTGACAAGGTATCAACTTGTCAATGCCTATGGATTGTAGGCTAGGGTTTAGTTGGAAGTAGAGGGTAAGTAGATCTCGAAGGTTTCAGCCGAAAAGTACTCGACGATTGTGAAGACTAGGGTTTGTAGACAATGATTCGATTATCTCTTCGTCCCTCGACTCCCCCTTTATATAGGAGGTGGAGCCGAGGGATTCGTGCTATACAAGTTACAGAGTTCAGGACGGTTTCTAACTCATCCCGCCAGATTACAAATAACACTTCCTACTACAACTCTTAACTTTCCTTAATATATCTTGGGCTCCCGAATCTTCTTATTCTTCGGGTAGTGGGCCTTCAGTAAACCCCGGGTACTATCTTCGGCAGGCCCATTTGGGATGCCTATGTCACCTGTATTTCTTCCTTCATTCTCATAGTGGTGTTGCTCCTCTGCGCCGGTGGTCCACTTCCTGGTATAACCCCCTTCCTGACCTGCTCGCCTGACCAGTGGTTCTTTCGGGATCAGAGGTGGTTTGTCACTGCCGAGCTTCAAGGCATGAGCTTTGCTTGACCCCATGTGTTCAGCGGCAAAGTAGCCGCCTTGTGACTGTCCCAAGGGCGAGCTCGTGTTGATGAGGACGCCTGGAGGTGGCCTCACCATGCTCTGCGGCGTGGTCGTTGTTTCCCAAATCCCCTTGGCCATGCACACTAGACTGGTGGATCGAGGCATCCAGATCTACTCGTGGTGCTCCTGGCTAAGGGCTCATGTTGGCGATCATTGCTGCCAGACGATCGAACCCTTTCTGGAAATCACACGCAGCCATTGCTTGTTGCATGTGCAGCTCCACTTGGCCTTGTGCAAAATCATCAAGTTTCTTCTGTATCTCCGAATTGAAGTGGTCCAATTCTTCCCGAGTGACGAAGTTGTCACTTTCCTCACTAGCCTCCATCGCCTTGTCTCCATTCTTCTTCCCCATCACCTTGCCCAATTCGCCTCCATAGTACCCCTAGAACAGATCGTGTGCTTCTTATCTCCGGAATTTGACACAAGAACTAGTCTTGCAATCCCTTGATAATACAGCCCACAGATCTATGTCTAGAGCCAAGATCCAGGCTCTAATACCACTTTGTCAGAGCATCTCCACTCGTTGGCGCTCCCCACGCCCAAATCCGGCGAAATTTTCGTCTGGATTGGAGGAAAATTTGGTCTGGGTAGCGCCGAAGTTCCAGCCGTCCCCCGGGCAGGAAACCCCCAACCTCGCCCATTTGACATATTTCAAACAAATTCAACATAAAATTTAACAAGTTCGGCGAACAAGAGTCAGAAAATTGCTGAAACAAATTCGGTGAAAATCAGTACAATGTTTAACAAGTGTTGAAACAAATGAAGCACACAATTTCACAAGTTTTGAAACAAATTAAGACAGACTAGTTGGCGTCGGCGTTGGCGTTGCCTCGGAGCGTCCATATGTGCTCCACCAGATCATCTTGCAGCTGTTGATGCATTGTAGAGTCTCGAATCTCCTGGCGCATAGCAATGAAGGCGGCCCATGATGTCGGCGCCTGGTGATTAGGCTGTGCAAGAGGACCCTCTCTCTCATATGGTGCTTCTTGCTCAGCCATAGGAACTGGATGTTTTCACTCATTTTCAATAATCATATTGTGTAAGCACACACAATAGTTCATCACCTCCCACATCTGATCTTTGGACCAAGTCATAGCGGGGAATCGGACGACAGCAAATCTCTGCTGGAGGACACCAAATGCACGCTCGACGTCTTTTCGGCAAGCTTCTTGTTTTTTGACAAACTCGCAAAGTTTGGGGGTGCTAGGTTTCGAGATAGTCTTCACAAATGTTGCCCACTTTTGATAGATACCGTCTGCAAGGTAGTATCCTTTGTTGTAGTGCCGACCATTGATCACATAGTTCACCGGGGGAGCATGACCCTCAACAAGCTTGGAAAAGATCGGGGAGCAGTTTAGGACGTTGATGTCATTGTTGGATCCAGGAATACCAAAGAAAGAGTGCCAAATCCAGAGATCATGGGTAGCCACTGCTTCAAGTATCACAGTGCAGTCGTTTTTGTGAGCCTTGTACATTCCCTGCCACGCAAACGGACAGTTCTTCCATTTCCAATGCATGCAGTCAATGCTTCCAAGCATCCCTGGAAAACCCCTAGCTTCACTTGTTGCAAGGATCCTCTGAGTGTCTTCGACAGTGGCGATCTCAAGTAAAAGTCCCCGAACACTGCTATGATGGCCCTGCAGAACCGGTAGAAACAATCAAGGGCGGTGGACTCCGCCATCCGAAGATAGTCATCTGCACCATCACCGGGAGCTCCATACGACAGCATCCTCATAGCCACTGTGCACTTCTGCAGTGACGAAAATCCAACCAAGCCAGTGCAATCCTCCTTGCATCTGAAGTAGGGGTCAAAGTCTCGGATGGCATACACAATTTGCAGAAATAGCTTTCTGCTCATCCTGAAACGACGCCTGAAAATAGTCTCACCGTGCAATGGATTGTCGGCGAAGTAGTCGGCGTACAACATGCAGTAGCCCTCCATTCGTTGTCTCGGCTTGCACTTCCGGCGACCTGGTGCCGACCCACCACGTCGACCAGTTGCCACCCCGGCGTACATGCTTGATAAGCAACCGAGGATCATCATGTGTTCCTCGTCTTGGGCGGCGGCTGCCATCTCTTCTCGCATAAGCTCGACAAACATCTGCTCCTCCTCTTCGTTCGAGTCCATGGCCGGCGAGGCAAATGGACGAACACCTGACGGCGTGGTCGAGGCAACCCGAGCAGCGAACGACGAGGAGTAGGCCGTCGTCGGAAAACAGGCCGGCGAAGGAGCAGCCAGATAGGCCATCGTCGAAAGACGGTGGAATATAGGCAGGTGGGGAAGGAGGGACGGCGAAATCTGGGCAACAAGCCGGCGGGGTGGTGCCGGCGGCGAGAGAGATACGAGGGGTGGGGGAGATTTTAAGCGAGGTGGCGGTGGGGTTCATGTGCCGAGTCGCCGACAGATCGGGCCCTTCCCCGCTTTTCACTCGTCCGGACTCCCCGATAGCTCCCGGGGGGACCGGGGATGGCGTGGGCTCGCCGGATGGATGAAGGGCCAAATCTGGACGAATACGAGGAACCGGGGGCGCGACTGGGCCGAATTTCGCCGTCCGGATGGAAAAAACATCGCTCGGGAGCCTCGTCGGGGAGACAAGTGGGGATGCTCTCACACCCAAGCTAGATAACTCAAACTGGTACTCGATTTCATAGCATGGGATGAGAAAAAAGAGAATTTGGGTGAGAAAACAGAGATATAGGGTGTGTTTGGTAGCCCGGGGCTACTCAGAATCTCTCCTCCCAACCGAGATTTTAAGGGAAGACAGTGTTTGTTAGACCGGTTCTTCTCATCTCAGCACTGCCGAAGGGATACGGAAAACGTCTGAGAGCCGGGCTGAGGAGCGAAGCTCAAATCGAGCTTCACAACAGACCCAGGCTCTCCTCATCCCGCAAAACACTGTGCAGACCCACCGCCACCCCCCAGACCCCCACCCCCACCTTCTTTTCTTCTCATTTTCCCCCATCTCCTCTCCCACAGTCGAGCGCCTCCACGCAGAGCTCCGCTGCACGCCGGCCGCCGCCCTCGTCAGCACGACCCGCCGCCCACCGCCGCCCAACGCCGCCCTCCGCTGCACGTCGGCCGCCGCCCTCCACGCACGGCCGCCGCTCTCGTCGGCACGACCCGCCGGCCAGCGCCCTCGCGGACCGCGTTCCGCGCGCGCCGCCGCCGCCAGCGCCGCCCTCCGCCGCGCTGATGCCGCTGCCGCCGCCCATGGCCGCCCAACGCCGGCCAGCGCGCCGCCCAGCTCGTCAATGGCGTGAGATGCAATCTTGGGGGCTGGATTGCTTTTCTATCTGTTTGTTCCAGGGCCTTTTTGCTAAAAAGTTGGACCATTTTGTAAAACTGCTGTGAGCCATGCTCTCCTCATCATAAGTTGTACCAAACACCATCTCATGTGAGCATAGCTCAACACATACCGGGTTGCCAAACATGTGATGAGTCTCACCTCAACATAGCTAAGGGGAGCATGTATGATAAGAGATAGAGATTCGGAGTAGCCCCGGGCTACCAAACACACCCATAGTGGATGAGATCAGAGCCCTCTCCCGTAGAGCCGGCGGCGGCTAGGGTTTTACTTGTTGATAATATTCGAGATAAGGGTTCCCAATACAACCACTCTAGCTTTATAACACAGCTAAGCTCAACGGAATAATCACGGAAGGAAGCTAAAAGTAACAGAAAACTAACGAGAAGAAGAAGAAACTGTGGGATCCGAACCACACGATCTTCATAGACTTGGTGATGACAAGCGACCTAGGCCCTTGGATAACTGACAATGACTGCCACTGTTTAAGGGCTCCTTTGATTTAAAGGATAGAAAAAGCATAGAAATAGAAAATGTATGGGATTGGAATGGCATGTCTACTTGAAACTTATAGGAAGATGAAGTTTGTTTGATTGTAGCAAAGGAATTTTTTCATGAGCTATGAGCTAATGCTTTTTTCCTATAGGAATTACACTACAAGATTCCTATAGGAATTTTTCCTATAGGATATAATCCTATGAATCAAACAACATGTATAGAAATTTTTCCCATAAGAACCAAATCCTACACAATTCATATGCAAATCCTTTGAATCAAAGGAGCCCTAACACTTGTAGACAGCAGGCTTCAGCACTCTGGTTCATGACATGAGCCTGACCCGCTACAGTATTTGGTAACACTAGCAGGACTGCTTGTTACAAAGTGCACTCTTTTAAAAGATTGGATCTTCTGCAGAAGGTGTCATGTCAATTCCGATGAACAGTTTTAGCTCTACTTTTATTCACCCCAACACTAGTTCCGTTTGGAACTGAGATATACTAAGTCCGCAGGAACAAGAACTGTCCGACAATATACCCACCGAAAATAGAATTACATCAGAGATGGGAGTACACCGCAAAAAATTCCTAGTTATAATATGTCCCAGACTGCTTCCATATGACGTGGGTAAGAGCTTAGTACTCCATTCCACCCATGCCGCCCATTGCAGGTGCCTCTTTCTCCTCTTTAGGAGACTCTACTATGATGGCTTCTGTGGTGGTCATCAAAGATGATACACTGCAAGATTTATAAAAACAATCAGCTTAGGGACATTAGTGCTGGTGTCGAGTTTGGAATGAATGCCAACAGAACCATTGTCCTTGACATCCGACATTGTTGGTGGATAAGAAAAATAATCACGAGCACAGAAAGGTACTAGACAGTACCTGGCAGCATCCACCAAGGCAGTTCTGATCACCTTTAGAGGGTCAATGATACCGACCTTCACCATGTCCACATATTCGCCTATAATTGACATTTAGACTATCAGTAATGACTCAGATTGGTTAATAGGACAATAAGCGAGCAAGTGGTCGAGGAGATCATACCTTTAGCTGCATCATATCCAAGATCAGTGTTATCTTGCTCCAAAAGCTTACCAACAACCACTGCCCCTTCTACGCCTGCATTGGAAGCAATCGTGTACACTGGTGTCTGCATGGTATTTCAGAAATCAGCACAGGAAAAAAGAAAAATCACGACAACACAGATAATTATTTACTCCCAAACCTTCAAAGCATTCTGAATGATTTGTACTCCAATCTTCTGATCGAAGTTTGCAGTCTGCAGTTTGTCCAGAGCCTTTGATGCATATAGAAGTGCAACACCACCTCCTGCATAAGCGCATAACCATTAAAGATGAACCATATTCTCGGGAAAAGTAATGTATAAGATAACCAATTTGATAAGAATAATGAACGCCAATAGTAGGATATTAATTTGCAACGAACAATTAACACCAAAAAAATTCAAACAGACCATCTTTGAAGTTCACACTAAACAGTACCTGGCACAATACCCTCTTCAACAGCAGCTTTAGTGGCATTGAGTGCATCTGTAACTCTGTCTTTCTTCTCGCTAACTTCAGCTTCACTGGCTCCTCCGATCTGTAAGATAGATCACAGTACACATAAGTAAAAACATGCAGTAAACTTCAGGAAGCCTCAAGAACAGATATTAAATAAATGGAAGCACCTAGTATTATACTAAACCTTAATCAGCAATTTAAGGGTATACACAAACATAGCTATAACTTTTAATGGGGCAATAGTGTTGCATTTAGATTTGGACAAAACTAATCTAATAGTCAGAAGTCTCAAACTCAATTTCAATAAATACACCAGCATGAAATGCTAGTCCAAGATAGCATTTACGATTTTAGACATTTATCAAAATTGATGACTGCAAAATACTCCCTCTCCTTGCCAAAATGTAGTGCGTGTAAGTTTTTTGAAAAATTGGACGATGTAAAATTTGAGCAAGTATGTGGGAAAAATATCAACATCAAGAATCTAGAATACCAAAACAATGAAATTAGATTTATCATGATGTATATTTCAGATATTAGATGATTTTCTCAATAAACTTGGACAAATCTTACATCGTTTGACTTTTCAAAAACCTTATATGCACTACAATGTAGCAAGGAGGGAGTGGCAAATAGAACAAGCAGTTACAGTTCTATCTGAAATTGCATGTATCACACGAGGAAGATGAACCTCACCTTTAGAACAGCAACACCTCCAGAAAGCTTTGCCAACCGCCCCTCCAGTTTTTCTTTGTCATAATCAGAAGTGGTTTGCTCAATTGCAGATCTAATCTGTACCACAATATTCATGTAAGTCATCATAATTCATATATAAGATGCAACGCAAGGCCTGCACATAAAATAGACATTGCATGAACCTGTTCTGCTCTCTCTTCAATGTTCTTCTTATCCCCAGCTCCATCAAGAATAACAGTGTCATCCTTAGAAACAGTCACCTGAAATGAACATTCTATGAATAAAGTAATTTGACAAAAATATAATGCACCTTGGGACAAGAACTATACTGCACGATGTTAGAGATTTACACTTAAAATTAACAAAGTGCAAAGGTACAAAAAGCTAAGGCTTCTAGCAATCGTACCTTTTTGCAGGTACCTAACATCTGAAAATCAAAGTTCTCAAGGTTCATCCCAATCTCTTCAGATATGACCTGAATGAGACATGTAGATTTAAAAAACAATTCTGAATCTCACACAAAATCTAGATATTTGGTAACTCTAAACTTACTTCTCCCCCAGTAAGGACAGCAAGGTCATGTAAATTTGCCTTCCTGTTATCTCCAAAACCAGGAGCTTTAACAGCACAGACCTGAATACACATCCAATTAGGACAACAGACCTTACAAAATTGAAATGAAAAACAGATAAAATTTACTGACCTTAATGCCTGCACGAAGCTTGTTAAGAATCAGAGTGCCCAATGCTTCACTTTCTAGATCTTCTGCAACAATCAGTAGAGACCTTTGTTTCTGTTCAAGGAAAGATATTAGTCGCTATTAGCAGTAAAGACAACTACGATGCCAATATTGGCCATGGTTTAATTGAAACAAGTACCTGCAGAGCCATCTCTAACACTTTCACTACTGCATGCATGTTTGAAATCTTCTTGTCGTGTATCAAGATCAAGGGGTCTTCTAATTCCTGTAGAATAAAAACATTTATAACTGTGGTGATTAGTATGATGAACACAACAAAATTCTAAGGCTAAGAAGCAACTGGCAGCAACATAAGTACGTAGTACTTACACATTTCTGGGTCTTTTGGTTGGTAACAAAGTATGGAGAGATGTAACCCCTGTCAAGCTTCATGCCTTCCACAACTTCAAGCTCATTATGAAGGGTATTACCATCCTACATGTAAGCAAATTAAATTAAACAAGCTCTGACTGGTTTTTGCTTGTACTAATCATAAATACGAAGATATGATGACACAAAATCGAACTAAATACACACATTGCTGCAGAAAAACTAGCTTTTTAAGACAGCTCACTATGTCCCTATCACACACATTAAGGACTGAGGATACATCCACTTGACTGTTCTGTTCAGCTATTTCTTACAAATACAGGAATTCGAATAGTTTCTACTACTGGACTGAATATTATGTGGATTGCAACTATACAAGTAAAACATACAACTAGATTTACAATCTGGCATTATCTATTGCACTCAGGCTTCAATACAGATTAAGATGAAAGCTATTCTCAGTCATCATGTACAGATTTTCACTCAACTAGGCAAATAATAAAATAGACTAGGTGAGATTGTTAGTGCTTGTTTAGTTGTATGCTATAGAACAAAACTGACAAACTGTATTGCTAATATATTGAAAGTGGAAGTCAAAACATAGGTCAAGCTACCACATTAGTAGCAACTTAGCTTTGACAAGTTTTAACTATGAAAATCTTACCGCAATGGTGATTACACCTTCTTTCCCAACCTTCTCCATAGCCTTAGCAATCAGCTCACCAATTTCTCTTTCCCCATTTGCTGATATTGTACCCACCTTTGTAAGATTAAAAATCAAAATTAGTCATAAATAGGGCACCTGAAACGAAGGAGAGAGTAAGAACTTTGCAATTAATCATTTCAAGTGTTACCTGTGCTATTTCCTCTGATGTGCTGATCATTTTAGCCATGCCCTTTAGGTTTGTCACAACATCATCAACCGCCATTGAGATTCCACGCCTTAGATCCATTGCATTCATTCCAGCCGCTACCGACTTGCAACCCTCGGTAAAAATTGCTTTTGTCAAAACAGTAGCACATGTTGTACCTGAAATTTTGGAACAGAAACAGATCAGGAAGAGTTCAAGACAGATACCCCCAATTTTTAAGAATGCGATAGGATAGAACAAAAGCACTAACATATATTATTTGTTCGGTGTTATATATCAAACTGCAACGACACTGAAGAGCGAAGAATTTTTTTAATCTTGATGCTCCAGGAAAGAAGGAACAGTACACTATGATATACTCAACAGACAAGCCTAGCACGAAGGTTTTACATAACAGACTCATTTTTCATTGCATGTAATAATACAGCAGGGCACGAGCATGTCATACCATCTCCAGCAGTATCATTAGTTGCATTAGCAACCTGCTTTACCAGACTTGCACCAACATTCTTGACTCTGTCCTTGAATTCAATGCTCTTGGCAACAGTGACACCGTCCTTTGTGACTTTTGGTGCACCAAAGCTCTGTTCAATGATGACAGTGCGTCCCTACACATTCAAACAAGTTAAGAACCTGAGATATCAAAACTCTTAACCAGAATAAGAATGAGACAATTCAATAGTTTTCCCCTTATGTGTATATATAAACTCCACTACAATCAGATACTTAAAGATTAGTATTTTACACATTTATATGAAGATAGTAATACCTTAGGACCCATTGTGACTTTGACAGCATCAGCCAACTCCTCGACACCCCTGAGCATCAAAGCACGAGCATCGACACCAAACTTGATGTCCTTGGCTGCGTAGTTCCTGCTCCAGGCAAGCCTGCTTCCAACCTACACACAGCACCGGCAACAAGTCAAGCAATGCCGATGCGAGAGCTACTCCGGAAGCATAGATCTTTCAGGACACAACAAACATGAGCAGGGCAGGAGCTATCAACTGAAGCAAAATTACTCTGCCAAACGGACCGACATTACTCTGGAGGCATACATATTTCACTAGCAAACACTGAAACGACATATTTCGGCAGATCATCAATCAGGCAGTCAATACTTGTTGATCTCTAGGCTTGAAGATGGACTGTGTCAGGCAAAATTTCACAAACCAAATCTGGCGGGACCTAAGCAATTCAAGCTTGCGTAGACTCAATCTAAAAGGCGCTACTAAAGAAAGCCACCGGATCTCAATTAAATTGCGCGACCAAGCGCCCAGCGGTGCTGCTGGGCCTCTACAACTACCAGGATACAGCACTAGCCCCAGTTAGAGAAGACAAATCAGCTCACCTGACGAGCGCTGCTCCCGGCTTGCCTGCAGGAAGAATCACGTTCACAGGTTAGCAGCCACAAAGCAGAAGAGCGGAAGAGATTCAGATCGTAGCGCGGGAAGGCGCGGGCAAGATCACTCACCGAGCCTTGGAGGCGAGGCTGGCGGCCGCACGATACATGGCGCGTGAGTGGGGGTGCTTGGGAGGTAGGAGGCGATGTGGGAAGAGGCGAGAGCTCTGATGGTTTCTTGGAAAGGGGGAAAGGGAATGGGAGGGGAGAGGCGGATTTTAGAGGGAGGAGACGGAGAAGAGGCGAGGAGGCTCTAGAACCATCCGCTAGCTAGGGTTTAAGGTTTTACTACTGGGCTTTCGGGGCGTGGCGTGGATTCAGGCCTCGGCCTCAAGCTCCAGCATCGTATCTAGCCCGTTTAGAGTAAGAGTGCCCTGGAAATCTTTTCATTTTCAGGAGTCTTGTTGCGGGCTTTTATCAATTGCCAACAATAGTTCGGTCGATAACGAGTTTTTCAACTATAAGCTAGGGCTCCATAAATCCAATTACAAGATTCCTTATTAAGGAAACTAGTCCTAGCTAATTCATGAGAAGTACGTTTGCTTCTCTCGGATAATGGTGAATGTGAACTAAACCAATAAATGGCATTGTGTCTTGAAAATCCTTGGAACGGTTGACCGGTTAGAGAACCCTCAAAAGAAGAGTTGAACGGTTGGAGTTTTCAGAAAGAAGTTAAAGGATTAAATTATGTGCCCATTAGAAAAATGTCACTCCAGGTTAAGGCCTTTTTTGATTCATAGAATTTGTATATAAATTATGTAGGATTTCGATTATGTGGAAAAAATTCTACACAATCTGTTTGATTTATAAGAACCTATCATATAGAAACTAATTCTATTGGAATCTTGCAGTGTAAATTCTATAGGGAAAAAAATAAGTCATACCTCATGGAAAATCCCTTTGCTACAATCAAATACGCTTCATCTTTTCATAGGATTTAGGTAGGCATGCCATTCCAATCTTATGTTTTTTTTCTATTTCTATGCTTTTCGTATCCTATGAATCAAATGAGCATCTAGGGTTGCAATGGGGTATCAGTATATTATTAGCCTATCCATGTATATCAAGTGGATATAAAATTTTATCAATACCTGCGCATACGGGTATATTTACCCACATCCATATACATACCCAACGGGTACCTCATACACGTATTCATTGGGTACCCAGCGGTTTGACCAAATGGTACACACTTTATTCAAAAATTACATCCATATATAACACATTTGATAAAAAAAACAATTATATATCAGCTTCATTAACTGCTACCAACCCTTGTGCCACTGCCATGGGCGGGTTGTTGCCTGCTAGGCCTAAGTGAAGTTGCATAAGTTGGAGCTACACAAATAAGGCCCGCATGTTAGTATAAACATGTAGGGTATGGATATACCCGCTAATATAAGGCTATGTTTATGCCCTACCAACGGCTTAATGGATAGGATATATGTACAACCTATGGGTATAAAATTGTGCCATGCCTTGCCCATATGGGTACAATATTGCATTTACTTCTATGCATAACATGATATTGCGTTTACTCCACAAACCATATTTAAGATAAACCGAGTATTGCCTTTACTTCTATGCATAACATGATATTGAATATCAAATATGCTAGCTTGAAAGATATGAGATCACCATCGATGTTCAGTTGACGATAGTAACGCATGCATTCATTTATCCCTATTGGGGTAACAAAGGAAAGGTAAAAGCCATTGTAGGACCCCAAACTTTCTGGTCACTGTCCAGTTCTATACTACCATATTATTCCAATTACTGCACGTTACCCCTCTCTTTCCCTCATCATACTAGTTGGATCAAAACTTGTAATGAAGAATAGGGTATATAATAAATATCTACTCCTCCAAAATTACAACCTAAAATACTCATCTCATAAAAAGCAAAAGATCCACCACAAGGTAGTTACAAATAGATAGCGACAATCATGAGTGTAGCTCATGCTCTAGAGCATTGATAGCATGAGAGAGAGAGAGAAACAATAAGATAATTCCACAAATCCATAGTTCGGCTGTGGACTGCTCCCTCTTCATCATTGAGACGAAGGAAATGTTGTTGGAGAGGTTGATAATGCGAGCTCGTGGCGCTCCAGCGGCATTTCCCCTTCCAATCTTCCTTGGACCTTCTATGTTCATGTTTATGTATTTGTGATGCGCCGTGCTTCAAGATCATGAAGGCAGTTGGATATATAGGGGTTTTTAGGTCAAGACGAATCCAAGTGCGCAAAGATCGATGGCATTAGAGCCACGAGGGTGAAAGTGGGCCCCATGGTGTGCAGGGGGTATCCCCATGCGCCATGGACCCTCTTTTGGCCCTATAGCTTGCCCATGTGAGGTCTAAGTGCTACAGGTCTTCCTCTTCCATAATGTTGGAGATATGCCCAAGAGGCAATAATAAAGTGGTTATTATATATCTTTATGTTTATGATAAATGTTTGCATACCATGCTATAATTGTATTAACTGAAACATTGATACATGTGTGTTATATGAACAACGAGGAGTACCTAGTAAGCATCTTGTATAACTAGCTTGTTGATTAATAGATGATCATAGTTTCATGATCATGAACATTGGATGTTATTAATAACAAGGTTATGTCATTAGATGAATGATATAATGAACACACCCAATTAAGCGTAGTGATGAGGTCTAAGACCCCGTTTGTGGCCCGATCTTGCGAATTGACCCGGAAACGAAAGGGGAAAAGAGGAAGAACACGAAGAACACGACGAACGCGATGAACACGATGAACACGGGGACACACGCACGCACACCAACCCGATACAACGATGCTTACCCTCGTGGCTCGATGGACCACGCCGAATAGAATCACCCACGGAAGAGACTGCGGTAGAATTCCGAGGAGAGAGAGACGGTGTTGGAGACGGAGATCGGTGAGGGAGAGAGAGTGCACCATACTAGAATCTCACTCACAAACCCAATCAACAACAAGGGTGGCCTTGATTACAGAGGGATGATACCCTAGGGAGACACAGCTCAAGTCAAGTTTAAGCTATCATCTTGTCTAACCCTAACAAATGGGGAGTACGGGGATACATATAGGTTCAGATTTGAGCAAGGGTAGTTCAGGTATTACATGGCATCAAGGGTGGACGTCCAGATGAAGATGAACGGTTCAGATTTGAGGCGGATTAGGCCGAGCGGTACCTCGGGCGGAGGCTCCGACCGTGGTACCGGAAATGCACCAAAATCTGGTCGAAACATCCAGTGTACCCGGACCCCCGAGCGGTACCTCGGCCGGTACCATGGCCGGAGGTACCGGCCAGGCCCTGGGTGGAGGCTCCGGCCTGGGGGTACCGGTCCCCCTCCTCTCCCGCATGGCAACCTGGCCTGGAGGTGCCGGCCAGCTCTGCCCGGTAGTACCGGCCATGTATGGCCGGTAGTACCGGCCCTGGGGCACTCCCGCGCGTGGCCACCTCCAGGTGGAGGCACCGGCCATGGAGGCCCTGGAGGCTCCGGCCTCTCCTTGGTGGAGGCTCCGGCCTCCACTTCCTCTTCTTCTTTTCTTCTTTCTTCTTCTTCTCTTCTTCTTTCTTCTTCCTTCCTTCTTCTTCTCTTCTTCTTTCTTCTTCCTTCCTTCTTCTTCTCTTCTTCTCCCTTGCAACCAAGTGAGTGGCTCCTCTTCCCTTCCTTGCCGACCCTCGTACCTTGTCATGTATCGCGTAGGTTCGGGTTGTCGGTCCACTTGGGGGATTCCGTGGCCATGGTGTAGCGTCGACGATAGGCGGGGCTACATCATCTCCCCCCCCCCCTTGGGGAAGAGTCGTCCTCGACTCTTGTTCCTCCTCATCTCCATGTTGTGGCGAGAGGTCCGAGAGGGTTAACGTCTTGCGCACCAAGTACTTTGGAGTTTGTTTGTCGATGAAGCGGTCGAAGAAGAACTTGGGGAAAAACAACTTGCGAACGGAAAGCTTGTGGATGCCAATTTGGTGATCGGCGAACAAGAGGCTCTCAATCAAATACGAAGCATCAAGTCGTTTCTCCAATAGACATTTGGCAAAAATGGGAACCAAAAGAGTGTCGATGTATCCAAAATTTGGTAGGGCAAAAATTTGTGCATGTAAATGTTTCCTTTGTAAAGTGTCAAAAATGTGATGTGTAGCATTGTCCCACACAAATGGAACAATCAAAAGGCAAGTATCGGCGGCAAAATTGTGGGCAAAATTGTTATGTGCAATGGCAAAGAGATGGAAACTTCTAGCTTGGGAAAGTATGGTTGGCGTGAGCCAAGTATGGGTATCCTCAAGTGTCAAAGAATCCATTTCAATTGCCAAAGATGAAATGAGAAATCCAAAGAAGAGCAACTTTATGAGTGGCATGTGGCATAAGATGCATAAGGTGTCTCTCACATGTATGACATGGTCCTTGAGATTCTCGGAGTGTATGATGATAACATCACGACATACAACAACCATTGTGCCAACAAGATGTGTCAAGATATGTTGCATAAGAGGCAAAAGAGGTGACGAGGCATTGGTCCAAACCGGAAGCTCGACAAGACAAGCCGGAAACACACGAGGGCGAAGGCGTTTGGGAACATACCCTTTGGCGTGAATCACATGGGTTGGATCATGTATCTCGTCCGTGTTGGGGTAGCTCTCAATTGCGTGTTTCGTGAGCTCATGCTCCGTAGCGGTGGAAGTTGTCATTCGGGTACCTATACACACAAAGGAGAAAACGAAAAAGCGTGTGTGCATGGTAGAGGAACACATCAGCCATCATGATGTTCCATGTCTTGTGCACATCACCATTAGTGTCAATCAAGATAGTATGAAATGCATGGCGATGGTGCATATGGCAAGAAGGTGCATTCATGGCATGTGGTAACTCATGATCATCAAAAAGTGAGAAGGCTATGGGGGCCATCTCGTGGACAATGAAATAAGCATTCTTGCATACCAAGCATAAGAAAGGGCAATTGTTCACAATCTTGGATGCAAGGATCATGGAATAGTGTAAACATTTGGGGCAAAGCATGCGGAACATGCTATCATTGTTGTCGACAACCCTATGGAAAGAGCTAGTGTTCATCAAGGGTGTCACAACACAAGCATTATCATAATCATTATCATGGCAAGCAAGCGGGGAAAAAGTGAAACTCTCATAGCATGGCATGGTCATGGTATCACACGCAATCAATTCCACATGATCAACCATGTTATCAAGCAAAGCATCGCATGGGAATGTGAAAGTAGCATGTGATGTGGCAAATGTATCATCAAGATCATGCATGCACTCATAAGTCATCATGTCCACTAGTGGGATCATGGCATCATCAACACCTATGTTGTTACCTTTGTAGGCCGACTCATTTGAAGTAGGTGTTGTGGAAGTAGGAGGATCCATGTGGTCGACATGTCCATCTTGGAGCAAGCATGGTGAGATATCATCATCTTCATGCACCATGTACATCGTCTCCATGAGCGGGAACTCGTCCTCCGTGGAACCTAGTGCAACATAAGAAGACACAAACGAGGGAGAGGTTAATGTGTTAGCAAATGCGATGTCCTCCATGGACCTATCATCTACCTCTCTCAACTCACTTAGTGTATCACTCATGTCCTCCAAACGGAAGCACTCAAACTCACATATGGGGTGGAAGTCACTCAACTCACTATCACTCTCACTCAAGTGGGCTAAGTGGCTCTCATGCTCACATGGGATTGGTACCAACTCATCGATCAAGCATGTAGGAGTAGGCTCGACTTTCTCATCTCCATGCGCCTCCTTGGTTGAAGGGAAATTCCCATGCTCAACCATCTCAACTCCATCGCCTCCCAAGTCGTCCTCCATTGGTGGCACCGTAGTGATGTGGAGAGCTAGGCTCGGATCCACATCATCCTTGCGATGGCCTTGGAGTTCTTCATCTTGAAGTGTGGGCGCCGTAGGCTTCTTGGTGGCTTGGGCTTGTAGCTCGTCGAAGTAGAGCGTCTTGGCGCTTGGCTTTGTGCATTGCCATGCCTCGTGACCCTTGGCCTTGCATACCTCACATAGGAGATTGGGACATTCCCGTGGGCGGTGGCCTTGTTGCTTGCACTTGTAGCATCGGAGTCCATAGGCATGTGACGAGGTAGGGGCCATTGTGGTGGTGGCACAAGAGGGAGAAGTCGCCATATGAGGAAGGTATGCGCGATGTGCACTTGCCATCCTTGGAGTGGTAGGCACCCTATCATGGTGTTTGTCGCCTTCATGTCGAGGCTCTCGTCTTCGTGCATCATCACCATGGCTTGAGTGGTGTCGTCGAAGACTCGTGGGAGATGTTGGTCGATGGCGATCATGAAGTGGCTTGTGGCGGCGAAGCTCATGTGGTGATGTATGTCGATGACGGTCCTTGCCATGCCTAGATGATGGCTCATGCGACTTGGCATGTTGCTTGCGGCGCCTTGTGGAGCTTGGAGAAGAGTGTCGATGACGCTCATGATGGGGACGCTCTTGATGCTCCATATGGTGTACTTGAAGTCGACGATCTTGTGCATAAGCACTCTCATGGTGGCGCCTTGTGGAGCTCGAAGAAGTGTGTCGATGACGCTCATGATGGGGACGCTCTTGACGATCCATATGATGGTGCCATCGTGGAGGTCCTCCATCTTCATATGTAGCTCCATTGGCGAAGTAGGGGTATGTGGGAGCACCGGCGTTGCTCATGGTGGAGTCGAGGTAAGGTTCCGTCACGGTGTCGATGTCGAAGGCGTGGCGTTGCTCTACCATGTCATCCATGCTTGGTGAGCCATTGTCGATGTAGAGCTCGTCGAAGTCGTCCTCAAGGTGGCGCTCCACCATGTCGTCCATGTCGATGATGCTTGGGGAGCCATGGTCGTTGTCGAGCTCCTCGATGTCGGAGATGTCGGTGATGCTTGTGGAGCTATGGTCGTTGTCGAGCTCCTCGATGTCGGACATGTCGGTGATGCTTGGGGAGCTATGGTCGGAGTAGAGCTCCACATGTTCCTCCACATCCGCGGTGCTTGAAGAGGTATCCTCCTCAAAGTTCTCCGTGTACTCCTCCGTGTCGTCTTCTTCGCTATCCATGTTAGCACGACAAGATCTATATGGTGGGTGTTAGTGGAAGAACATTACCTCGCAACCTTACCGTGGTATGATAAGATCGGGGTGATCCAACAAAACCGAGAGTTAGAACAATTGTATCGGGTACTCACACAAAAGCACACGCAAAAGCTAGCAAATATGGTGTTAGGTGAGTATGGTGGAAAGCCAAAAGATGAAATCCGAAATCAAGTATGTTGTTAAAAGTGGGCGAGGTCCAAAAATCCAAATGTCAATGTGAAGATCACTATAAACACGGAAAAGATATGGAACACACACACGAGATAAACGGGGTTAGTGCGACCAAGGAATGAGCGGAAAAGTGTAAGAAGCCCTTAAGCAAGGGTGCTCGGTGTCACACTAACACAAGAAGAGATCAAAGCTTTGGTTGCAAACGAAGAGACAACAAGATTCACACGCGGCCTCTCTTCTCTTATCTCTCTTTGCTTAAAAGCTTTTTCTCTTTTGTATATGGTGGCACTTGCACTCGTTTGTATCTTTGGTGGCACTTGCACACTTTTGTATGTATGGGTATATGGATATATGGATGTATGGATGTATGGTGCTACTCGCACTCTTTTTGTGTTTTTGGGGCTTTTTCACACACTATGTTAGCGTTAGCCTCGCTTTTGCTATCTTGCCACACGAGTTTTGCTTGAATGCTTTACTCAACACGACACACACACCTCACAATGCGGGGCCACGTGCAATGTCTCGCAACACTCAATAAGCAATGCTCAATAGGATAGATCGCAAAAGAAGAGGGGTTACAAGGTGGGGAGCAAGTTATACCTAGATGAAAATGTTAGGCGGTGTCGGAACACACAACTTGCGATGATGGCGGTGGTGTCAAGAGTACGTTTGCATGTTCGGGGTGCCGAGGATGTCGTCGCTTGCTTCGGAGCTGTGGGTTAGTTTCACAAACAAGGCACTCAAACCGGAACAAGCAAACACAAGTTAGGAGAAAAGTCAGGTCAAAGTAGCTTGGCGTCGATGGTGGTGATATGCCGGTGGTGATATCGGTGAGCTTGCGGTGGCGGCGGTGGTGGTGGTGGTGTCTCGACGGTGTTTACCGATGGTTTGGGGGGGTGGCGGTGTTTGCCGGTGATGAAGGGGGGTGGCGGTGCTTGCCGGTGGTATGCCGATGGCGGTATCGGTGAGCTCGCGGTGGCGGCGGTGGTGGTGGTTTGCCGCGGCGGTGTTTCCCGATGGTTTGGGAGGGTGGCGGTGTTTGCCGGTGATTAAGGGGGGGGTGGCGGTGTTTGCCGATGATTAAGGGGGGTGGCGGTGCTTGCCGGCTGCGGAGAGGTGTGGTGGAGGTCGGCGGTGGTGGGGTGGAGATGGTGGTGGTGGCCGGCCTTGGGAGAGGAGGGCGGTAGTGGAGGGTGGAGCCTCCACTGGAGGTACCGCTCGTGTACGGGTGGAGGCTCCACCCAGAGGTACCGCTCAGCCTTCTCCTTCCTGGGAGCTCACACGCACGAGCTGTTCTTCCCTTTCTCTCTCTTGTTCTTCCCAAAAGCCAACCAAATTGACCCAAAACTCGAAATTTGAAGAAATTTGTGGCTAGAAAGTGGGGGAAATAGTAGATCAACACAAGGGACACCAAATCCATGGACCAAAACCACTCAAAACGCAACAAAATCGCAGATCCATCCAAAGGCAAATTAGGGCTATTTTTGGGGAATTTTTTGGGAAATTTTTCAGAGATGAAATTGGGTGGGTGGGGGGTCAAATTCGCGGAAACCAAAGGCTGCTGATACCATATGATGTGGTATAAGACCCCGTTTGTGGCCCGATCTTGCGAATTGACCTGGAAACGAAAGGGGAAAAGAGGAAGAACACGAAGAACACGACGAACGCGATGAACACGATGAACACGGGGACACACGCACGCACACCAACCCGATACAACGATGCTTACCCTCGTGGCTCGATGGACCACGCCGAATAGAATCACCCACGGAAGAGACTGCGGTAGAATTCCGAGGAGAGAGAGACGGTGTTGGAGACGGAGATCGGTGAGGGAGAGAGAGTGCACCACACTAGAATCTCACTCACAAACCCAATCAACAACAAGGGTGGCCTTGATTACAGAGGGATGATACCCTAGGGAGACACAGCTCAAGTCAAGTTTAAGCTATCATCTTGTCTAACCCTAACAAATGGGGAGTACGGGGATACATATAGGTTCAGATTTGAGCAAGGGTAGTTCAGGTATTACATGGCATCAAGGGTGGACGTCCAGATGAAGATGAACGGTTCAGATTTGAGGCGGATTAGGCCGAGCGGTACCTCGGGCGGAGGCTCCGGCCGTGGTACCGGAAATGCACCAAAATCTGGTCGAAACATCCAGTGTACCCGGACCCCCGAGCGGTACCTCGGCCGGTACCATGGCCGGAGGTACCGGCCAGGCCCTGGGTGGAGGCTCCGGCCTGGGGGTACCGGTCCCCCTCCTCTCCCGCATGGCAACCTGGCCTGGAGGTGCCGGCCAGCTCTGCCCGGTAGTACCGGCCATGTATGGCCGGTAGTACCGGCCCTGGGGCACTCCCGCGCGTGGCCACCTCCAGGTGGAGGCACCGGCCATGGAGGCCCTGGAGGCTCCGGCCTCTCCTTGGTGGAGGCTCCGGCCTCCACTTCCTCTTCTTCTTTTCTTCTTTCTTCTTCTTCTCTTCTTCTTTCTTCTTCCTTCCTTCTTCTTCTCTTCTTCTTTCTTCTTCCTTCCTTCTTCTTCTCTTCTTCTCCCTTGCAACCAAGTGAGTGGCTCCTCTTCCCTTCCTTGCCGACCCTCGTACCTTGTCATGTATCGCGTAGGTTCGGGTTGTCGGTCCACTTGGGGGATTCCGTGGCCATGGTGTAGCGTCGACGATAGGCGGGGCTACATCACGTAGCATAAGATCACGTCATTAAGTTCAATTTGCTATTAGCTTTCAATACATAGTTACCTAGTCCTTCGACCGGAAGGGTACTTTGATTACACCAAACGCCACTGCGTAAATGGGTTGTTATAAAGGTGGGATTAGGTATTCGGAAAGTATGAGTTGAGGCATATGGATCAAGAGTGGGATATTGTCCATCCCGATGACGGATAGATATACTCTGGGCCTTCTCGGTGGAATATCGTCTGATTAGCTTGCAAGCATATGAATGGTTCATAAGAGATGACATACCACGGTATGAGTAAAGAGTACTTGTCGGACACGAGGTTGAACAAGGTATGGAGATACCGATGATCAAACCTCGGACAAGTAAAATATCGCGTGACAAAGGGAATCGGTATCGTATGTAAATGGTTCAATCGATCACTAAGTTATCGTTGAATGTGTGGGAGCCAATATGGATCTCCAGATCCCGCTATTGGTTATTGGTCGGAGAAGAGTCTCAACCATGTCTGCATATAGTTCACGAACCGTAGGGTGACACACTTAAGGTTTGATGTCGTTTAAGTAGATATGGAATATGGAATGGAGTTCGAATGTTTGTTCGGAGTCTCGGATGGGATCCAGGACATCACGAGGAGGTTCGGAATGGTCCAGAGAATAAGACTCATATATAGGAAGTCATTTTCTAGGTTTGAAAATGATCCGGTATTTTTCTGGAAGGTTCTAGAATGTTCTAGAAGAGTCCGGAAGAAATCACCATGGAGAGGGACTCCACCCACCTTGGCCGACCAGCCTAAGGGAGGAGGAGTCCCAGGTGGACTCCACCCCATGGTGGCCAGCCACCCCTCCAAGGAAAGGGAGGAGTCCCACCCCAAGTAGGATTCGTCCACTTGGCAGTTTTTGAATTGGGGTCTTATTCGAAGACTTGGGCCAACCCTTGGGGTTCCACCTATATATAAATGAGGAGAGGGAGGGGGCCGACCACACCTTGGCCGCACCACCCTTTCCCACTTGAGGACGGCTCCCATAGCCCCCTCTCCTCAAACCCTAGCCGCCCCTCCTCCTCCACCTCTCCCGCATAAGTTTTAGCGAAGCCCTGCCGGAGATCTCCACCACCACCGCCACCACGCCGTCGTGCTGTCGGGATTCCGAGGAGGATCTACTACTTCCGCTGCCCGTTGGAACGGGGAGAAGGACGTCGTCATCAACACCGAACGTGTGACCGAGTACGGAGGTGCTGCCCGACTATGGCACCGTCAAGATCTTCTACGCGCTTTTGAAAGCGGCAAGTGATCATCTTCTGCAACAACGAGATCTAATCTCGTAGGCTTTGGAAATCTTCGAGGGTTAGTCTCATGATCTTCTCGTTGCTCCCATCTTCTAGATTGCATCTTGGCTTGGTTTTCGTTCTCGCGGTACGATTTTTTTTATTTTCTATGCTACGAATCCCATTAGTGGTATCAGAGCCGTGTCTATGCATAGATTGGTTGCACGAGTAGAACACAATGGTTTTGTGGGCGTTGATGCTTTTGTTGTCTTTAGTTCGGGTTCTTTGTATCTTGCGGCATGGTGGGATGAAGCGGCGCGGGCTAACTTTACATGACCGCGTTCATGAGATTTGCTCCACGCTCGACATGCAACTTGTATTACATAAGTGGCTTTGCGGGTGTCTGTCTCTCTCACCATAGTGAAGATTCAATCTACTCTTTCTATTGACAACACTAGTATCACCGTTGTGGTTCATGTTCGTAGGTAGATTGGATCTTACTCGAAAACCCTAAACCACGTAAAATATGCAAACCAAATTAGATGCATCTAACTTGTTTTTGTAGGGTTTGGTGATGTGATATGGCCATAATGTGATGATGAATATGTATGAGATGATCATTATTGTATTGTGAAAACCGGCAGGAGCCTTATGGTTGTCTTTAAATTTCAAGTTGAAGTATTAGTTGTAATAGTTGCTACTTGGGAGAACAACCATGAAGACGGCGCCATGGACCTTGACGCTTCGCCGACGATGATGGAGATCATGCCCTTTGATGATGGAGATCATGTCCGTGCTTTGGAGATGAAGATCAAAGGCGCAAAGACAAAAGGGCCATATCATATCACATATAAATTGCATGTGATGTTAATCCTTTTATGCATCTTGTATTGCTTAGATCGTGACGGTAGCATTATAAGATGATACCTCTCACTAAAATATCAAGATAATAAAGTGTTCATCCTTAGTATGCACCGTTGCTAAGACTTGTCGTTTTGAAGCATCTCGTGATGATAGGATGTGATAGATTCTACATGTGCATACAACGGGTGCAAACCAGTTTTGCACACGCGGATACTAAGGTTGCCCTGACGAGCCTAGCATGTACAGACATGGTCTAGGAACACGGGATACCGAAAGGTAGAGCATGATTCATATGATTGATATGATGAACACTTTGAGTGTTCGCCTTTGAAGCTACATCTTTTCTCGTGATGATCGGATTTGGTGTAGTGGATTTGGTTCGTGTGATCACTAAGACAATGCGAGGGATATTGTTTTGAGTGGGACTTCACCTAGTTTATTTAAGAATTAAAATTTGAACTCAATTTATCATAAACTTATTCTAAACTCTTAGCAAATATGTTGTAGATCATGGCATCCCCATCAATCAATTTTAACCAGTTCCTAGAGAAAGAAAAGCTTAAAAGCAATGGTAGCAACTTCACCGACTGGTTCCGTCATGTGAGGATTTTCCTCAATGGTGGAAACCTGCAATTTGTGCTCGAAGCACCGCTAGGTCCCCCTCCACTCCCTATGGTATCTAAGGACATAAAGAATGTTTATGAGACTCGGGTGATTCGATACTCTCAAGTTCAGTGTGCCATCCTGTGCAGCCTAGAGGCGGAGCTCCAAAAGCGTTTTGAGCACCATGACCCATATGAGATGATCCGTGAGCTAAAAGCTATCTTTGAAACTCATGTGGTCGTCAAAATTATGAGGCCTCGAAACACTTCTTTGGCTATATGATGGAAGAGGACAGCTCCGTTAGTGAGCACATGCTCGCTATGTCCGGGCACATGAAGAAGCTCAGTGACTTGGGGATAGTGATTCCTAACCAGCTGGGTATTCATCGTGTCCTCCAATCACTGCCACCAAGTTACAAGAACTTCGTGATGAACTACAACATGCAGAACATGAACAAGGAGTTACCTGAACTCTTCTCCATGCTAAAATCTGCTGAGATTGAGATACAGAAAGAACACCAAGTGTTGATGGTCAACAATACCACCAGTTTCAAGAAACAAGGCAAAACTAAGAAGGGTAACTTCAAGAAGGGCGACAAGAAATTTGTCGCGCCTCCTGTGAAGCCTAAGGCTGGCCCTAAACCTGATACTGAGTGCTATTACTACAAGGAGAAGGGGCACTGGAAGCGGAATTGCCCCAAGTACATGGCTAATCTGAAGAGCGGCCTTGTCAAGAAAAAGAAAGGTATATCTGATATACATGTTATAGATGTCTATCTTACTGGTTCTCGTACTAGTGCCTGGGTATTTGATACTGGTTCGGTTGCTCATATTTGTAACTCAAAACAGGAACTACGGAATAAACGAAGCCTAGCGAGGGACGAAGTGACGATGCGCGTTGGAAACGGATCCAAGGTCGATGTGATCGCCGTTGGCACGCTCCCTCTACATCTACCTTCAGGATTAGTTTTAAACCTCAATAATTGTTATTTGGTGCATGTGTTGAGCATGAACATTATATCTGGATCTTTTTAATGCAAGACGATTATTCATTTAAGTCTGAGAATAATGGTTGTTCTATTTTTATGAATAATATCTTTTATGGTCATGCGCCTGAGATGAATGGTTTATTCTTGTTAAATCTCGATAGTAGTGATACACATGTTCATAACATTGATGCTAAGCGAATTAAATTGAATGATAATTCTACTTATATGTGGCACTGTCGTCTTGGTCATATTGGAGTGAAGCGCATGAAGAAACTCCATTCCGATGGACTTCTTGAGTCACTTGACTTTGAGTCACTTGATAGATGTGAAGCATGTCTAATGGGAAAAATGACTAGGACTCCATTCTCTGGTACAATGGAGCGAGCTACAGACTTATTGGAGATCATACATACCGATGTGTGTGGACCAATGAGTGTAGCATCGCGCGGTGGTTATCGTTGTGTTCTAACCTTCACGGATGATCTAAGTAGATATGGGTATATCTACTTCATGAAACATAAGTCCGAAACTTTCGAGAAGTTTAAGGAATTCCAAAGTGAAGTAGAAAATCAACGTAACAAGAAGATTAAGTTTCTGCGGTCTGATCGTGGAGGCGAATATCTGAGTTATGAGTTTGGCATGCATTTAAAGAAATGCGGAATACTTTCACAGTTGACACCGCCGGGAACACCACAGCGCAATGGTGTGTCCGAACGTCGTAATCGAACTCTCTTATATATGGTTCGTTCTATGATGTCTCTTACTGATTTGCCGTTATGCATTAGAGACAACCGCATTCACTTTAAATAGGGCACCATCTAAATCCGTTGAAACGACACCGTATGAATTGAG
Source organism: Lolium perenne (assembly GCF_019359855.2). NCBI lineage: Eukaryota > Viridiplantae > Streptophyta > Magnoliopsida > Poales > Poaceae > Lolium > Lolium perenne. The sequence goes on along the minus strand of NC_067244.2, from coordinate 112,964,463 downwards.
GTTTGGGAAGGAACCTAAGCTGTCATTGCTTAAAGTTTGGGGTTGCGAAGGTTATGTAAAAAGGTTAAAACCTGACAAGCTAGAACCCAAAGCGGAGAAATGCGTCTTCATAGGATACCCTAAAGAAACTATTGGGTGTACTTTCTATCACAGATCCAAAGGCAAAATCTTTGTTGCTAAGAACGGATCTTTTCTTGAGAAGGAGTTTCTCACTAAAAAAGTGACTGGAAGAAAAGTAGAACTCGACGAGGTTATTGAACCTTCTCTTATAGATCAGAGTAGTGCAGTACTGGAAGAAATTCCTGTGCCGCCTACATCGATAGGAGATGAAGCAAATGATAATGATCATGAAACTTCGAACGAAGTGGCCACTGAACCTTGCAGGTCGGCGAGGGAGCGTACCACTCCTGATTGGTATGATCCATGTTGTAATATCCCAGGGTTAGAGGCTACAAAATGAGAGAACACCAAAGTGTGCATTGAATTCATGCATAGAAAATCCGGGGAATTTTCGCGCTTTCAAATAAACTTACCACAGTAACTGAAGTTTCACTTGACTTGCTGGAATTGAAGTAGATCATCAAGTCAAGCGCTATAAACTTCACTGTGATCTTTGCTAAAACCATGTTTTGGGTAGAGATGATTTGATCTATGGGCTAGATCAAATGGAATTAGTTTTACATCAAACAACACCTTAAGTAAGGGTCAACTACAACATCTCATAATCTCAACATGACATTCCTTACAACAACACATGAATAATTATTCAACTATAAATCAAAGAACACAACTAATTAAGAAACTATTCTTTATTTATCTTTTCCATGCCTTTAACTAAATAAGTAATTCCTAACCCGAGTCACATGGTACATCTTTTCAACTACAATGCTTGAACCCAAGCCAGGGACATTCATATTTATTCTTCATTAACACTTGACCATTCCAACCTTGTTTTCCAACTCATTCCATTAAACCTTAGAAAAAGGAGAGAATCATTCATATGCTTATGTTATCAATTGGGTAGAACCTAGTTTAATATTCAACCCTATCTATGTGAGGTAAACCATTAATAGTAATTAATGCATAAGGAGTACAAGTCAAGTACTAAACCCTACTTGATCTAGCTAATACTTGATAGTAAGTAAGAACCTATTCCTCTAGTAATTATATAGAGGCAAGTGTTGTAATCATTACACCTTGGTAAAGATCATAAACCCTAGAGGAAATCTACCTATTCAAAATAGCTCAACCTAAAGAGGTATACTCAAGTATATGGATCAATACTTGATCTTGGAGAAGAGAACCATGATTCATTAATAAACCACAAGGAGGCCCATACCTTGATCATTACAATTTGGGTGATGATCATAAACCCTAAGAATCTAAGTGAGTGTGTCGACAGAAGTATTAAAGAAGAGAGATTAGTAAGGAATAAGTGGATCATGTCTAATGCATGATCTTGCCTTATAAATTGAGATGATAAGTTAAACCTATATATGTGATCCATAGATCTCATTCTTCCCATGAAATAATAAGTAAGTCACTAGTAGTTAACCAAACCAATCCTCATGCCTTGTGTAGAGGAGTATTACTATTATACTTAAACCTTGCTTATCCAAACCCTTGAGACAATCATAGCATTGCCTTGATACAATAATTCTACCTAAGTGAGGAGGAGGAACCCTAGCCAATTAAACATAACCAAGCTTATGCTCATACCTAATCCTAGATGTGTATCACTTGAGTGATCACTACTAAAACCCTAGACCACCTTTGCATTTCAACCCAAGTATCATTTTGGATTATAAATAGAACCCTGCCATGCCTCATGCCTATTTTATACTTCAATTAGTGAAGCATCACCAAAGCTCTAAACCTTTCAAATAGAATTCACCCACATAAAATATTATGTCCTAACTTGTGTATCATGGATCACAAGTATAAACCAAGCCATATATACTTAAGGACTAAATGCCATTTGGTGAGTAGAGTAAACCAATGTAAAATTCTACTTTGACTTCCAAGTACCTTGTTTAGTTGACCAAACAGGAAAATGTATCATAGTTTGGACCATCACCTTAGCAAGTGAAGTAATCATGATGAGCTTGGGATTTATTTTAAGTAATCCAAGCTAGAAGTTTCTAAGCAAGATTAGTAATCATAGAGTTATTCAACCATATACTTAAACCCTTAGAACTAATTCTCCACATAAAATGATGAATCCAATCCATCCTCATTACCATTTATTCTAAACTTTAGTTATAATTAAAGTATATGGGAACAATCAACATTGTTAACAGAACTTAATGACATGTTTACCAAGCACTGGTTATAAATTTCAAATCATTCAAAATAGGTTTGGTTTCTAAATAAAAATAAATTGAGACAAACTCTTAAATCCATATCCATTTTAACATTTTAAATGCACCTCACAAGAACACCAAGTTAATCACATATTAAGTATTTGTTTAAACAACAAAACTATGCAGGGAGCCTCATTATCAAATTGTATTGATATTCAAATAATTTGGAACCTGCAAAACAAAACAGAAATCAATTTAAAGTCAAATAACAAATTCAAAACATAAATTTAAAAGAGAAAAGAGAGGGAAAAGCTTACCTGGCCGTGCAACCCAGCAGCAGCCCATGTCATTGGCCCAACAGAAGACCAGGAGCGGCCCAGCCCAAAGCCACATACCGTTTCGGTCGCTTTAAAATTCGTGCAAGGGAGAGACGTCGTCGTCGTCTACCTCTCCGAGCTCGACACCGCGGAAGCGCCAGTTGGCCACGACCTCGACGACGATAAGGATGACCCTGGACGTCGCAGGCCATCTCAGAACCGCGCCCAACTCTTCTCGCGTCCGAGCCTATCTAAAAACATTTTGATTCGTGCTCATTTGCAGTATCAATGTCACCGCCACATCTCGGCCGTCGCCGGCGGTGAACTTACCAATTTGACCTCGCCGAGATCTATAAATAGGCTGGGAGCTTCTCCAGGAAACCCTAGTACCTCGCCGCCCATCCATTTCTTCTCAGTCCTCCTCTATCTCTCATATTCTTCCACGTAATGTCGTCGGCGTCGATGACGAACTCGAAGGTACAAGCCATCCCGGAGCCCATGGCGTGGCTCAGTCGATGCGCCTGGCCACGTAGATCACCCTAGAGGAGCAGAGCATCAAGGGGAGCCAAGTCGAGGAGGAATTTCGGCGTTCCCTTTCCCTCGGGTTCGCCGGGAAATCACCAATCGTCGTCGTCTCCTTCAACAACCGCCGGAGGCGACCACACCATCGTTCTCAGGGTGAGATTGCGCATCTCCTGTACCCACTATTGCTTCCTAGAAACATCTGTAGCTCACGATTGAGGGTTCGCCGAAGAGCACCGCCGCGGGACATGATTTCCGACGAAGCTCCGATGACCTATAGCTTGTTCCACCACCACCATCGTATTCCTCGTCTTCTTCTCGTTCGATTGGTACCAACCACGCATCTCGGGGTGCCCTAAATCGGCGGCGCCACCGTGTACAGGCCGCCGACGTTTAGCCGCCGGTGATGCCAGCGTGGCAGGTGGGGACCCTTGGCTTTGTTGACTGGTCTTTGCCCGCGTGGCAATTGACCCAGTCAATGGACCCACTGGTCAGTCTGTGTGGGTAGAAATGAACCGGTGTGTTTAGTAATTCCCCTTATTTATAAATTCCAGAAAATCACTGAAACTTTGCAAAATTATATAAAATTCATTTCAACTCAGAAAAATATGAATAATATATCAAAATGTTCACAAAAATAAACTCTATTCAAATAAAATATAAAATAAAATTGTGTGTCAAAATAAAAATTCACTTATTTTTAAACTTTATTAATTATGTCTTTTCAATTGTTTTAAAACCAATTTGAATTCAATAATTAGTGAAGTTTAAAAATTAAATTTTAATTATTCAGTAACTAATTAAAATGTTAAGATTAATTTTCTTTATCATAATTACATCCACTTAAATATTAATGATAATTCATAAACCCTAATTTGCATATTACTATTTTCTATTTTCTTTAAATAGTAATAACTCAAGAAAATATTAAAAGCTAATATTATTTTGGTAGCCCAACAATTGTTTACTTAAACATATTTAGTTAACAAGTTAAGTACTTTAAACCTAATAACAATTATTAAACCCTGATTTCTAAATCAAATCTAAATAGGAGTTACCTTAATTATTAATTCTTGTGAAAGTTAATAAAATGCTAAAACCATTATTAATGTTATTTCAAAGTAATTAGTGACCACATCTCTATTGTCAATTATCATTTTAAGAGTTGTATCATAATTTAGAAACCCTAAATCTAACATAAACATGAATCTTGATCTCATTATTTCATGTGATCACCCTAAATTAGTGCAACCCTAAAACCCTAGGGGTTTAGCCCATGTGATCATATCCACTTCACCTTTACATGTATAACCTTAATAAACAACCAATAAGTACATACTCATGATCCACTAAAATAAAACTAGGTACAATTCACATGAGACCATCATTTCATGTCTTTATTTTTGGTTAACACCTATCTGATCCACTAGTGCCACCTAGATGCAAACCCTAACTTGTTAATTGGATTAGTACCATTGATTACCACTCCTATATACCACACCATTAGAATCAACCTAAAACATCAAACCCTAGTAGAACCATAATGATCAATCCTAATACCAACCTTGTGTAGCAATGCACATCACATGCTCCTATCTCACTAAACCCTATTTAGGAAATTATAAGCCACTTAGCTTAGGAACTCATTATTAACTACTTAGTAAAGCAAATGTGAAGCCATAGTAAACCTTAATACCTCACTCATAGCATTACCTTGACCATCATCCTTTGATATGATACCATAATCAACCATAGTAATAAACCTGCCAATACTTGTTGTATATAGAACCAATCCAACTTAAGAAACCAACTAGTCTCTATTAGAGAACTAAATGAATCCAATAGTAAACCCTAGAAGCCATAGCTCCTATTGTTCGAAATTCTTATAATAATTAACCCGTTCTTCCAAAGTTATTCTTTTGAAGTACAGATGTCAAGCCAACCATAGAAGCCATAGTTCTTATTCATACTTATCGTTTCTTAATTAACCTGTTCTTCAAAAGTTATTCTTTTGAAGTATAATACAAGTAATCATCAACCATGTCTTGTAGAACTTAAAATTGACAACTGCTTTTCACATATTGTTCAACTACAAGTCCTTTATATGTGTGCTTGTTATGATGTCTTATATCACTTGGTTATGATGCTAATATAACCAAACCCTAATAAGAACCTTGTTTGAGAGCCATTCTAAAAGTGCAACAAACCCTAAATAAATCTTTACAACTCATACATCCTAAATTATCAAGGTTAGGTTACGCTCGGGACGATTGCATCTCATACTATGCATTATAGCATCTTTGCCAGTTCTTTAAATATTGTCCTTACCGGACAATGATGGTATTTTAGAATTTGGAGTTCTCACGTATCGAAGCTTTTGCCTGCATAATCTTGCAGTCAAGAAAGGAAAGTTCATCGCTTGCTCATGTCATTTGATTATTTGTATCAAACTATATGCAAAGTACTATACTTATCACTCTTGCATTAAAAGACAAAGTATTATTTTACAATTATGAATATGACTATGTGGTGGGCAATGGAACCATGGTATGTGTTTATGGTGGAGGTTCCATTGCAAGGGTACTACTCATCTAGGACTAAGTACCAATGCCGTCCAGTGATTCTAGTGCCGTACATATCGCGTTGACCATAAGATCTATAATGGCTCTGGGGAAGTCAGCCGTATCTTTTCCCTCCTGCACGCCAACAGACTGGTAGAGCTGCGGGGTGCTGGAGGCACTGCCGTAGGTTGGGATGGCCTTTTAAATCTCCATCCGTGTGGATGACGGGCTCTACGGTCTATGATGGATTGTCCAAAGTACACCGTGAGTAAAGCCGTATGATCGGGAGATGTCTACTGGGGGTGTACGGTTGGACAAAAGGGTGGGTTTGCAGGGTCGCGGAGAAGGCGGTGTGGACTTGGATCTTACACCTGGCCTCACACCAAGGAAGTGTGGACGGGAAAGATATCGCCCGGTTGGCAACAAGGATAATAACGCACCTCTGCAGAGTGTATCAAATTGTGACTGTCACTCCCTGTTCCGGGAAGGGAACTGCGAACGCGGCAGGAAAGACTGACGGGCATAGTTTTCAGAATAAAATAAACCTTTTGAAGTTCTGGTCATAGTTCCATGAAGTTCTGGTCAACCTGTGAAGACTGACGGGCATAGTTTTCAGAATAAAATAAACCTTTTGAAGAAATGTTTATGAAAACTTGCATTCGCCTATGACTTTCTGGTCTATGGTTGTAGCTAGTGCATGATACACCTATTTCCTAATATGAACTTGCTGAGTACGCTCGTACTCATTCCCTCCCATTTGAACCCCCCCTTCTTAGATCAAGGCACCGAAGGAGAAACTACCGTGGAACTCGAAGACAAAGGAGTCAACTGCAACAAGATGAAGAATCCAGTCAAAGAAGTCAATGGAGTCAACTTCTGCATCAGCTATAATGAAAACCTAGACTAGTAATAAAAGGGAACCTTTCCCTAATCCTAGCACCTAAGTAGCTAGATTTCTATAGCAAGCCAAGTAGCTCTTAAACTTGAGTTAGCAATAAGATAGACTACGAGTCGTTCTTCTGGAGCTTTATTTGAAGTTTTACCTCACTGTAAAGTAGGAGGCTGTGTTGATCTTATGTAAACAGTTCGTGTGTACTTCTATAAACATACCTTGGACTCGCATATGTTTCTGTTGTACCACTCTGAGGGATGTAATATGAGTGGAACGGTGTTTCACTTGTGTTATGTCCACGACTTGTGTACTACACCATGCAGTGGTACGCTGGGTCACCACACATGTCTTAATGTCATGATTGTGGATAACAATGATGAAGATCCTGCGACGTATGAAGAAGCGATGATGAGCCCAGATTCCAACAAATGGCATGAAGCCATGAAATCCGAAATGGGATCCATGTATGATAACAAAGTATGTAGTCTGGTAGACTTACCTGATAGCCGCAAGGCTGTCGAGAATAAATGGATATTCAAGAGAAAACAGATGTTGATGGTAATATTACTGTCTATAAAGCTCGACTTGTCGCAAAGGGTTTCCGACAAATTCAAGGAATTGACTACGATGAGCCTTTCTCACCTGTAGCGAAGCTAAAGTCTGTGAGGATTTTGGTAGCAATAGCTGCATTTTTCGATTATGAGATTTGGCAGATGGATGTCAAAACAACATTCCTTAATTGTGACATTGAGGAAGAGTTGTATATGGTACAACCCAAAGGTTTTGTCGATCCTAAAAATGCTGACAAGGTATGCAAACTTCAGCGTTCCATTTATGGACTGAAGCAAGCATCCCGGAGTTGGAACCGACGCTTTGATAAGGTGATCAAAGACTTCGGGTTTATACAATGTCATGGAGAGGCCTGTATTTACAAGAAAGTGGGTGGGAGCTCAGTAGCGTTCCTGATATTATATGTAGATGACATATTATTGATTGGGAATGATATAGAACTATTAAGCAGTGTAAAAGGTTATTTGAATAAGTGTTTTTCAATGAAAGACCTTGGTGAAGCAGCGTACATTTTAGGCATCAAGATTTATAGAGATAGATCAAGACGCCTAATAGGGCTTTCACAGAGTACATACCTGGACAAGATTCTAAAGAAGTTTAGAATGGATGAAAGCAAGAAAGGGTTCTTGCCTATGTTGCCAGTTAAGGTCTTGAGTAAGACTCAAGGTCCAGCTACGGTAGAAGAAAGAGAAAGCATGAATCAGATCCCCTATGCCTCGGTAGTAGGCTCTATCATGTATGCTATGCTATGTACTAGACCGGATATCGCTCATGATGTTAGTTTGACCAGCAGATATCAAAGTGATTGATGTCTACTCACGCTTCTTTTCCTGTAGACAGTGTTGGGCCTCCAAGAGCAGAGGTTTGTAGAACAGCAGCAAGTTTTCCCTTAAGTGGATCACCCAAGGTTTATCGAACTCAGGGAGGAAGAGGTCAAAGATATCCCTCTCAAGCAACCCTACAATTACGATACAAGAAGTCTCTTGTGTCCCCAACACACCTAATACACTTGTCAGATGTATAGGTGCACTAGTTCGGCGAAGAGATAGTGAAATACAAGTGGTATGAATGTATATGAGCAGTAGTAATGGTGCCAGAAAATAGCTTGCTGGCGTGCAGTTGATGGTAGTAATATTGCAGGAAGTAGAGATGCAGTAAAACAGTAAACAAGCGGTGATTGCAGTATTTGGAAACAAGGCCTAGGGATCATACTTTCACTAGTGGACACTCTCAACATTGATCACATAATAAAACCACTCTACACTCTCTTGTTGGATGATGAACACCATTAATTGTGTAGGGCTACAAGAGCACCTCAAAGCCGGAGTTAACAAGCTCCACAACATTCGATGTTCATATTTAAATAACCTTAGAGTGCATGATAGACCAACGCAATTATACCAAGTACTAACATAGCATGCACACTGTCACCATCAAGCTATGAAAGGAGGAATAGATCACATCAATACCATCATAGTAATAGTTAACTTCATAATCTACAAGAGATCACAATCATAAACTACACCAAGTACTACATGATGCACACACTGTCACCATTACATCATGGAGGAGGAATAGAGTACTTTAATAACATCACTAGAGTAGCACATAGATTAATAGTGATACAAAACTCATATGAATCTCAATCATGTAAGGCAGCTCATGAGATCATTGTATTGAAGTACATGGGAGAGAGATTAACCACATAGCTACCGGTACAGCCCTTAGCCTCGAGGGAGAACTACTCCCTCCTCATGGGAGACAACAGCGGTGATGAAGATGGCGGTGGTGTCGATGGAGATGCCTTCCGGGGGCACTTCCCCGTCCCGGCGGCGTGCCGGAACAGAGACTTCTGTCCCCCAGATCTTGGCTTCACGATGGCGGCGGCTCTGGAAGGTTTCTCGTACCGTGGCTTATTCGTCCCAAGTTTTTAGGTCAGGGAGGCTTAAATAGGCGGAGAGTCGGAGTCGGAAGGGCTGCGGTGGCTCCACACAATAGGGGGTGCCCCCCCTTGGGCCGCGCCGGCCACACGTGTGGGCCCCCTGTGGCTCTCCTCTGTTCCCTCTCGGGTGTTCTGGAAGCTTCGTGGAATTATAAGATGCTGGGCGTTGATTTCGTCCAATTCCGAGAATATTTCCTTACTAGGATTTCTGAAACCAAAAACAGCAGAAAACATGAACTGGCACTTCGGCATCTTGTCAATAGGTTAGTTCCGGAAAATGCATCAAAACGATATAAAGTGTGAACAAAACATGTAGATATTGTCATAAAACAAGCATGGAACATAAGAAATTATCGATACGTTGGAGACGTATTAGCATCCCCAAGCTTAGTTCCTACTCGTCCTGAGTAGGTAAACGATAACAAAGATAATTTCTGAAGTGACATGCTACCAACATAATCATGATCATACTATTGTAAAGCATATGAGATGAATGAAGTGATTCAAAGCAATGATAAAGATAATGATTAAACAATTAAATCATATAGCAAAGACTTTTCATGAATAGTACTTTCAAGACAAGCATCAATAAGTCTTGCATAAGAGTTAACTCATAAAGCAATAGATTCTAAATAAAGGCATTGAAGCAACACAAAGGAAGATTAAGTTTCAGCGGTTGCTTTCAACTTGTAACATGCATATCTCATGAATAATTGTCAACATAAAGTAATATAACAAGTGCAATAAGTAAGCATGTAAGAATCAATGCACACTTGACACAAGTGTTTGCTTCTAAGATAGAAGGAAATAGGTAAACTGACTCACCATAAAAGTAGAAGAATGGCCCTTCGAAGAGGGAAGCATTGATTGCCATATTTGTGCTAGAGCTTTTATTTTGAAAACAAGAAACAATTTTGTCAACGGTAGTAATAAAGCATATGTATTATGTATAAGATATCCTACAAGTTGCAAGCCTCATGCATAGATTACCAATAGTGCCCGCACCTTGTCCTAATTAGCTCGGATTTACATGGATTATCATCGCAATACATATGTTTTAACCAAGTATCGCAAAGGGGTACCTCTATGCCGCCTGTACAAAGGTCTAAGGAGAAAGCTCGCATTGGATTTCTCGCTTTTGATTATTCTCAACTTAGACATCCATACCGGGACAACATAGACAATAGATAATGGACTCCTCTTTAATGCATAAGCATTCAACAACAAATAATATTCTCATAAGAGATTGAGGATTGTTGTCCAAAACTGAAACTTCCACCATGGATTATGGCTTTAGTTAGCGGCCCAATGTTCTTCTCTAACAATATGCATGCTCAAACCATTCAACTCATGATAAATCACCCTTACTTCAGACAAGACGAACATGCATAGCAACTCACATGATATTCAACAAAGTGTTGATGGCGTCCCCAGGAACATGGTTATCGCTCAACAAGCAACTTATTATGAAATAAGATACATAAGTACATATTCAATACCACAATAGTTTTTAAGCTATTTTTCCCATGAGCTATATATTGCAAAGACAAAGAATGGAATTTTAAAGGTAGCACTCAAGCAATTTACTTTGGAATGTCAGAAAATACCATGTAGTAGGTAGGTATGGTGGACACAAATGGCATAGTTTTTGGCTCAAGGATTTTGGATGCATGAGAAGTAATCCCTCTCAATACAAGGCTTTGGCTAGCAAGGTTATTTGAAGCAAACACAAGTATGAACCGGTACAGCAAAGCTCACATAAAAACATATTGCAAGCATTATAAGACTCTACACTGTCTTCCTTGTTGTTCAAACCCTTACTAGAAAATATCTAGACTCTAGAGAGACCAATCATGCAAACCAATTTTAGCAAGCTCTATGTATTTCTTCACTAATAGGTGCAAAGTATATGATGCAAGAGCTTAAACATGATCTATTTGAGCACAACAATTGCCAAGTATCAAGTTATTCAAGACATCATACCAATTACTACATGTAGCATTTTCTGTTTCCAACCATATAACAATTAACGAAGAAGTTTCAACCTTCGCCATGAACATTAAAAGTAAAGCTAAGAACACATGTGTTCATATGAACCAGCGGAGCGTGTCTCTCTCCCACACAAGCATTTATTTATTCAAACAAAACAAAAATAAAAACATACAGACGCTCCAAGTAAAGTACATAAGATGTGACCGAATAAAAATATAGTTTCAAGAGAAGAAACCTGATAAATTGTTGATGAAGAAGGGGATGCCTTGGGCATCCCCAAGCTTAGATGCTTGAGTCTTCTTGAAATATGCAGGGATGAACCACGGGGGCATCCCCAAGCTTAGACTTTTCACTCTTCTTAATCATATATCATCCTCCTCTCTTGACCCTTGAAAACTTCCTCCACACCAAACTCAAAACAAACTCATTAGAGGGTTAGTGCATAATCAAAAATTCACATGTTCAGAGGTGACACAATCATTTTTTACACTTCTGGACATTGCTCAAAGCTTCTGAAAGTTAATGTAACAAAGAAATCCATTCAACATAGCAAAAGAGGCAATGCGAAATAAAAGGCAGAATCTGTCAAAACAGAACAGTCCGCAAAGACGAATTTTTTAGAGGCACCAGACTTGCTCAGATGAAAATGCTCAAATTGAATGAAAGTTGCGTACATATCTGTGGATCACACACAAAAATTGGCAGATTTTTCTGAGTTACCTACAGAGAACCCTGCCCAAATTCGTGACAGACAGAAATCTGTTTCTGTGCAGTAATCCAAATCTAGTATCAACCTTGCTATCAAAGACTTTACTTGGCACAACAATGCAATAAAATAAAGATAAGGAGAGGTTGCTACAGTAGTAAAAACTTCCAAGACTCAAATATAAAATAAAAGTGCTGTAGTAAAATAAACACATGGGTTATCTCCCAAGAAGTGCTTTCTTTATAGCCATTAAGATGGGCTCAGTAATTTTAATGATGCATGATACGTCTCCGACGTATCGATAATTTCTTATGTTCCATGCCACATTATTGATGTTATCTACATGTTTTATGCACACTTTATGTCATATTCGTGCATTTTCTGGAACTAACCTATTAACAAGATGCCGAAGTGCCAGTTGCTGTTTTCTGCTGTTTTTGGTTTCAGAAATCCTAGTACGGAAATATTCTCGGAATTGGACAAAATCAAAGCCCAGGGGCCTATTTTCTCACGAAGCTTCCAGAAGTCCGAAGGAGAGACGAAGAGGGGCCACGGAGGGGCCACACCCTAGGGCGGCGCGGCCCCCCCCTTGGCCGCGCGGCCCTGTGGTGTGGGGCCCCCGTGCCGCCTCTTGACCTGCCCTTTCGCCTATAAAAAGTCTCCGTGACGAAACCCCGCATCGAGAACCACGATACGGAAAACCTTCCCGGAGACGCCGCCGCCGCCGATCCCATCTCGGGGATCCGGAGATCGCCTCCGGCACCTGCCGGAGAGGGGAATCATCTCCCGGAGGACTCTACGCCGCCATGGTCGCCTCCGGTGTGATGTGTGAGTAGTCTACCCCTGGACTATGGGTCCATAGCAGTAGCTAGATGGTTGTCTTCTCCCCATTGTGCTATCATTGTCGGATCTTGTGAGCTGCCTAACATGATCAAGATCATCTATCTGTAATTCTATATGTTGCGTTTGTTGGGATCCGATGAATAGAGAATACTTGTTATGTTGATTATCAAAGCTATGCTTATGTGTTGTTTATGATCTTGCATGCTCTCCGTTATTAGTAGATGCTCTGGCCAAGTTGATGCTAGTAACTCCAAGAGGGAGTATTTATGCTCGATAGTGGGTTCATGCCTCTGTGAATCTGGAGGAGTGACAAGAACCACTAAGGTTATGGATGTGCTGGTGCCACTAGGGATAAAACATTAGTGCTATGTTCAAGGATGTAGTCACTAGTTACATTACGCGCAATACTTAATGCAATTGTCTGTTGTTAGCAACTTAATACTGGAGGGGGTTCGGATGATAACCTGAAGGTGGACTTTTTAGGCATAGATGCAGTTGGATGACGGTCTATGTACTTTGTCGTAATGCCCAATTAAATCTCACTATACTCATCATGATATGTATGTGCATGGTCATGCTCTCTTTATTTGTCAATTGCCCAACTGTAATTTGTTCACCCAACATGCTGTTCGTCTTATGGGAGAGACACCTCTAGTGAACCTGTGGACCCCGGTCCAATTCTCTTTCTTGAAATACAATCTCTTGCCAATCTTTGTTCTACCGTTTTACGCAAACAATCATCTTCCACACAATACGGTTAATCCTTTGTTACAGCAAGCCGGTGAGATTGACAACCTCAGCATTTCGTTGGGGCAAAGTACTTTGGTTGTGTTGTGCAGGTTCCACGTTGGCGCCGGAATCTCTGGTGTTGCGCCGCACTACATCCCGCCGCCATCAACCTTCAACGTGCTTCTTGGCTCCTCCTGGTTCGATAAACCTTGGTTTCTTTCTGAGGGAAAACTTGCTGCTGTGCGCATCATACCTTCCTCTTGGGGTTGCCCAACGAACGTGTGAAATACACGCCATCAAGCATATTTTCTGGCGCCGTTGCCGGGGAGATCAAGACACGCTGCAAGGGGAGTCTCCACTTCTCAATCTCTTTACTTTGTTTTTGTCTTGCTTAGTTTTATTTACTACTTTGTTTGCTGCACTAAATCAAAATACAAAAAAATTAGTTGCTAGTTTTACTTTACTTGCTATCTTGTTTGCTATATCAAAAACACAAAAAAATTAGTTTACTTGCATTTACCTTATTATAATGTCTAGTCCCGTAGTTGTTACTCTATCACCTGAGGAATCAATCTTCACCTTTAAACAAGGAGGAGAAGAGAATTTTAAAGAAGCATGGTCTAGAATTTTTGATGCTTATAGTAAAACTGAACCTAAAATGACCTTAAGTTTGCTTCTTAGTAATTTCTATTTCGGGCTTATTCTTCGCTATAGATATGCCCTAGATGCTGTAGTGGGAGGAGATTTCCTTCATTGTGATGGGGATCAAGCTTTTAATGCTATAAGAAAATTGATTACATCATTTAGCTCCGATAATAATTTTGATCCATCTCATGCTAGTATGAATAGTAGATTGGACACTATTGAAACAAATATATCCTGTTTAAAAGAAGTGTATAATCGAATTCGCGAATATTATGATTATGTCCCAATAAGCTTTGAACCTTCAATGTGGGTGCCTACTGTTAAAATTACTATTGGTGGTGAAACTTTTCCTGCTCGTTGTGATATTATGTCCGAGTTTTGCCTCATGCCTGAAAAAATTTATAAATCATTGACACTTTGGGAACTTACTGAAGGGGGAGAAGAAATAACTCTTGCGGATAACTCTGTTGTAATTCCTATGGGTATAGCTGAAGGTGTTTTTACAACCTTTCTTGGAAGGACGGTATCCACTGATTATCTTGTTATTGAATGTGTAGGGACAGGACAAATCACACTTGGAAGATCCCTGATGAAACTCATGGGAGCAGTCATAGATCTTGGGAAAGGCACTCTAAATTTTACCTCTACACCCGGATGCGGTCATGTATTCCCTAGACCAAAGAGTAGGAATAAGAGTAAGAAAGGTAAGAGCAACACCCCTGGTAAGAATGCCGATGCACCACCCTTCGATAATACTTGATACACACTTTCTGCGCCTAGCTGAAAGGCGTTAAAGAAAAGCGCTTATGGGAGACAACCCATGTTTTTACCTACAGTACTTTGTTTTTATTTTGTGTCTTGGAAGTTGTTTACTACTGTAGCAACCTCTCCTTATCTTAGTTTTGAGTTTTGTTGTGCCAAGTTAAGCCGTTGATAGAAAAGTAAGTACTAGATTTGGATTACTGCACAGTTCCAGATTTCTTTGCTGTCACGAATCTGGGTCCACCTCCCTGTAGGTAACTCAGAAAATTAAGCCAATTTACGTGCATGATCCTCAGATATGTATGCAACTTTCATTCAATTTGAGCATTTTCATTTGAGCAAGTATGGTGCCATTTTAAAATTCGTCAATACGAACTGTTCTGTTTTGACAGATTCTGCCTTTTATTTCGCATTGCCTCTTTCGCTATGTTGGATGAATTTCTTTGATCCATTAATGTCCAGTAGCATTATGCAATGTCCAGAAGTGTTAAGAATGATTGTGTCACCTCTGAATATGTCAATTTATAATGTGCACTAACCCTCTAATGAGTTGTTTCGAGTTTGGTGTGGAGGAAGTTTTCAAGGATCAAGAGAGGAGTATGATGCAACATGATCAAGGAGAGTGAAAGCTCTAAGCTTGGGGATGCACCCGGTGGTTCACCCCTGCATATATCAAGAAGACTCAAGCGTCTAAGCTTGGGGATGCCTTGGGCATCCCCTTCTTCATCGACAACATTATCAGGTTCCTCCCCTGAAACTATATTTTTATTCCATCACATCTTATGTGCTTTTTCTTGGAGCGTCGGTTTGTTTTTGTTTTTTGTTTTGTTTGAATAAAATGGATCCTAGCATTCACTTTATGGGAGAGATACACGCTCCGCTGTAGCATATGGACAAGTATGTCCTTGGTTTCTACTCATAGTATTCATGGCGAAGTTTCTCCTTCGTTAAATTGTTATATGGTTGGAATTGGAAAATGATACATGTAGTAATTGCTATAAATGTCTTGGGTAATGTGATACTTGGCAATTGTTGTGCTCATGATTAAGCTCTTGCATCATATGCTTTGCACCCATTAATGAAGAAATACATAGAGCATGCTAAAATTTGGTTTGCATATTTGGTTTCTCTAAGGTCTAGATAATTTCTAGTATTGAGTTTGAACAACAAGGAAGATGGTGTAGAGTCTTATAATGTTTTCAATATGTCTTTTATGTGAGTTTTGCTGCACAGGTTCATCCTTGTGTTTGTTTCAAATAAGCCTTGCTAGCCTAAACCTTGTATCGAGAGGGAATACTTCTCATGCATCCAAAATACTTGAGCCAACCACTATGCCATTTGTGTCCACCATACCTACCTACTACATGGTATTTTCCGCCATTCCAAAGTAAATTGCTTGAGTGCTACCTTTAAAATTCCATCATTCACCTTTGCAATATATAGCTCATGGGACAAATAGCTTTAAACTATTGTGGTATTGAATATGTAATTATGCACTTTATCTCTTATTAAGTTGCTTGTTGTGCGATAACCATGTTTCTTGGGGACGCCATCAACTACTCTTTGTTGAATTTCATGTGAGTTGCTATGCATGTTCGTCTTGTCTGAAGTAAGAGAGATCTACCACCATAGGGTTAAGCATGCATATGTTAGAGAAGAACATTGGGCCGCTAACTAAAGCCATGTTCCATGGTGGAAGTTTCAGTTTTGGACAACAATCCTCAAATCTCAAATGAGAAAATTATTAATTGTTGTTATATGCTTATGCATAAAAGAGGAGTCCATTATCTGTTGTCTATGTTGTCCCGGTATGGATGTCTAAGTTGAAGAATAATCAATAGCGAGAAATCCAATGCGAGCTTTCTCCTTAGACCTTTGTACAGGTGGCATAGAGGTACCCCTTTGTGACACTTGGTAAAAACAATGCATTGTGATGATCCGGTAGTCCAAGCTAATTAGGACAAGGTGCGGGCACTATTAGTATACTATGCATGAGGCTTGCAACTTGTAAGATATAATTTACATGATACATATGCTTTATTACTACCGTTGACAAAATTGTTTCATGTTTTCAAAATCAAAGCTCTAGCACAAATATAGCAATCGATGCTTTTCCTCTATGGAGGACCATTCTTTTACTTTCAATGTTGAGTCAGTTCACCTATTTCTCTCCACCTCAAGAAGCAAACACTTGTGTGAACTATGCATTGATTCCTACATACTTGCTTATTGCACTTATTATATTACTCTATGTTGACAATATCCATGAGATATACATGTTACAAGTTGAAAGCAACCGCTGAAACTTAATCTTCTTTTGTGTTGCTTCAATACCTTTACTTTGAATTATTGCTTTATGAGTTAACTCTTATGCAAGACTTATTGATGCTTGTCTTGAAGTGCTATTCATGAAAAGTCTTTGCTTTATGATTCACTTGTTTACTCATGTCATATACATTGTTTTGATCGCTGCATTCACTACATATGCTTTACAAATAGTATGATCAAGATTATGATGGCATGTCACTCCGTAAATTATACGTGTTATCGTTTTACCTGCACGGGACGAGCAGAACTAAGCTTGGGGATGCTGATACGTCTCCGACGTATCGATAATTTCTTATGTTCCATGCCACATTATTGATGTTATCTACATGTATTA
This sequence comes from Lolium perenne, assembly GCF_019359855.2. Classification (NCBI taxonomy): domain Eukaryota; kingdom Viridiplantae; phylum Streptophyta; class Magnoliopsida; order Poales; family Poaceae; genus Lolium; species Lolium perenne. The sequence goes on along the minus strand of NC_067244.2, from coordinate 112,947,017 downwards.
TGCACACTTTATGTCATATTCGTGCATTTTTACGGAACTAACCTATTAACAAGATGCCGAAGTGCCGATTCTTTGTTTCTGCTGTTTTTGGTTTCAGAAATCCTAGTAAGGAAATATTCTCGGAATTGGACGAAATCAAAGCCCGGGGGCCTATTTTCTCACGAAGCTTCCGAAGTCCGAAGGAGAGACGAAGAGGGGCCACGGAGGGGCCACACCCTAGGCGGCGCGGCCCCCCTTGGCCGCGCGGCCCTGTGGTGTGGGGCCCCGTGCCGCCTCTTGACCTGCCCTTTCGCCTATAAAAAGTCTCCGTGTGACGAAAACCCCGGTCGAGAACCACGATACGGAAAACCTTCCGGAGACGCCGCCGCCGCCGATCCCATCTCGGGATCCAGAGATCGCCTCCGGCACCCTGCCGGAGAGGGGAATCATCTCCGGAGGACTCTACGCCGCCATGGTCGCCTCCGGTGTGATGTGTGAGTAGTCTACCCCTGGACTATGGGTCCATAGCGGTAGCTAGATGGTTGTCTTCTCCCCATTGTGCTATCATTGTCGGATCTTGTGAGCTGCCTAACATGATCAAGATCATCTATACGTAATTCTATATGTTGCGTTTGTTGGGATCCGATGAATAGAGAATACTTGTTATGTTGATTATCAAAGCTATGCTTATGTGTTGTTTATGATCTTGCATGCTCTCCGTTATTAGTAGATGCTCTGGCCAAGTTGATGCTAGTAACTCCAAGAGGGAGTATTTATGCTCGATAGTGGGTTCATGCCTCTGTGAATCTGGAGGAGTGACAAGAACCACTAAGGTTATGGATGTCTTTGTTGCCACTAGGGATAAAACATTAGTGCTATGTTCAAGGATGTAGTCACTAGTTACATTACGCGCAATACTTAATGCAATTGTCTGTTGTTAGCAACTTAATACCGGAGGGGGTTCGGATGATAACCTGAAGGTGGACTTTTTAGGCATAGATGCAGTTGGATGACGGTCTATGTACTTTGTCGTAATGCCCAATTAAATCTCACTATACTCATCATGATATGTATGTGCATGGTCATGCTCTCTTTATTTGTCAATTGCCCAACTGTAATTTGTTCACCCAACATGCTGTTCGTCTTATGGGAGAGACACCTCTAGTGAACTGTGGACCCCGGTCCAATTCTCTTTACTGAAATACAATCTCTTTACCAATACTGTTCTCTTGTTTTTCGCAAACAATCATCTTCCACACAATACGGTTAATCCTTTGTTACAGCAAGCCGGTGAGATTGACAACCTCACTGTTTCGTTGGGGCAAAGTACTTTGGTTGTGTTGTGCAGGTTCCACGTTGGCGCCGGAATCTCTGGTGTTGCGCCGCACTACATCCCGCCGCCATCAACCTTCAACGTGCTTCTTGGCTCCTCCTGGTTCGATAAACCTTGGTTTCTTTCTGAGGGAAAACTTGCTGCTGTGCGCATCATACCTTCCTCTTGGGGTTGCCCAACGAACGTGTGAAATACACGCCATCAATGCACTCCCAAGAAATAGTAGTTGAAGCAAAAGAGAGCATCAAGAAGCAAATATGAAACAAATTTAAGCCTAACCCACTTCCTATGAAAAGGAATCTTGTAAATAAACAAGTTATGTAGGCATAATGCAACAAGCATAGAAAGATAAACAAGTGTAACTTCAAGATTTTCAGCAAAAAGAGAGGTGTTTTAGTAACATGAAAATTTCTACAACCATATTTTCCTCTCTCATAAAGATTTTCAGTAGCATCATGAACAAACTCAACAATATAACTATCAAATGAAACATTCTTATCATGAGCTTCATGCATAAAATTATTACTCTCCACATAAGCATAATCAATTTTATTAGTTGTAGTGGGAGCAAATTCAACAAAGTAGCTATCATTATTATTCTCATCAAGTGTAGGAGGCATAGTATAATCATAACAAAAGTTACTCTCCATAGTAGGCGGTACCAAAAGACCACTATCATTATAATCATCATAAATAGGAGGCAAAGTATCATCAAAGAAAATTTTCTCCTCAATGCTTGGGGGACTAAAAATATCATGCTCATCAAAACCAGCTTCCCCAAGCTCAGAATTTTCCATATCATTAGCAACAATGGTGTTCAAAGCGTTCATACTAATATCATTGCTACTAGCATGCAAATAAGATTCCATAGGTTTTTTAATTTTCGCAGCAAACAATCCATGTCTTAACTCAGGAAATAGATTAAAAAGCTCATAGTTGCTCTCCATTATGCCTAACTAGTGAAATAAAAACAAGAAACAAAAAGATGCAATTGCAGGATCTAAAGGAAATAGCTTTGAGCACTTACAACGGCACCAGAAAATAACTTAGTTACCTGGGACCAGAGTGTGAGTGCCTTTTACCTTTCCTCTCCGGCAACGGCGCCAGAAAATAGCTTGATGTCTACTCACGCTTCTTTTCCTGTAGACAGTGTTGGGCCTCCAAGAGCAGAGGTTTGTAGAAAGCAGCAAGTTTTCCCTTAAGTGGATCACCCAAGGTTTATCGAACTCAGGGAGGAAGAGGTCAAAGATATCCCTCTCAAGCAACCCTGCAATTACGATACAAGAAGTCTCTTGTGTCCCCAACACAGCTAATACACTTGTCAGATGTATAGGTGCACTAGTTCGGCGAAGAGATAGTGAAATACAAGTGGTATGAATGTATATGAGCAGTAGTAACGGCGCCAGAAAATAGCTTGCTGGCGTGCAGTTGATGGTAGTAATATTGCAGGAAGTAGAGATGCAGTAAAACAGTAAACAAGCGGTGATTGCAGTATTTGGAAACAAGGCCTAGGGATCATACTTTCACTAGTGGACACTCTCAATATTGATCACATAATAAAACCACTCTACACTCTCTTGTTGGATGATGAACACCATTAATTGTGTAGGGCTACAAGAGCACCTCAATGCCGGAGTTAACAAGCTCCACAACATTCGATGTTCATATTTAAATAACCTTAGAGTGCATGATAGACCAACGCAATTATACCAAGTATTAACATAGCATGCACACTGTCACCATCAAGCTATGAAAGGAGGAATAGATCACATCAATACCATCGTAGTAATAGTTAACTTCATAATCTACAAGAGATCACAATCATAAACTACGCCAAGTACTACATGATGCACACACTGTCACCATTGCATCATGGAGGAGGAATAGAGTACTTTAATAACATCACTAGAGTAGCACATAGATTAATAGTGATACAAAACTCATATGAATCTCAATCATGTAAGGCAGCTCATGAGATCATTGTATTGAAGTACATGGGAGAGAGATTAAACACATAGCTACCGGTACAGCCCTTAGCCTCGAGGGAGAACTACTCCCTCCTCATGGGAGACAGCAGCGGTGATGAAGATGGCGGTGGTGTCGATGGAGATGCCTTCCGGGGGCACTTCCCCGTCCCGGCGGTGTGCCGGAACAGAGACTTCTGTCCCCCAGATCTTGGCTTCGCGATGGCGGCGGCTCTGGAAGGTTTCTCGTACCGTGGCTTATTCGTCCCAAGTTTTTAGGTCAGGGAGGCTTAAATAGGCGGAGAGTCGGAGTCGGAAGGGCTGCGGTGGCTCCACACAATAGGGGGGCGCGCCCCCGCGCCGGCCACACGTGTGGGCCCCTTGTGGCTCTCCTCTGGTCCCTCTCGGGTGTTCTGGAAGCTTCGTGGAATTATAAGATGCTGGACGTTGATTTCGTCCAATTCCGAGAATATTTCCTTACTAGGATTTCTGAAACCAAAAACAGCAGAAAACAGGAACTGGCACTTCGGCATCTTGTCAATAGGTTAGTTCCGGAAAATGCATCAAAACGATATAAAGTGTGAACAAAACATGTAGGTATTGTCATAAAACAAGCATGGAACATAAGAAATTATCGATACGTTGGAGACGTATCAGTGATCCAGGAATGGAAGACTGGACATCGGTCAAGAATATCTTGAAGTACTTGAAAAGGACTAAGGATATGTTTCTTTGTTATGGCGGTGACCAAGAGCTCGTTGTAACCAGTTACACCGATGCAAGTTGGAACACTGATCCTGATGATTCTAAGTCTCAGTCTGGGTACGTGTTTATATTGAATGGTGCTGTAGTAAGCTGGAGTAGCTCCAAGCAGTGCACGGTGGCGAAGTCTTCAACTGAATCAGAATACATAGCGGCTTCGGAGGCTTCATCGGAAGCGGTATGGATGAAGAGGTTCATTGTTGAGCTTGGTGTGGTTCCTAGTGCATTGGACCCACTAGTCATTTATTGTGACAACATGGGTGCCATCGCCAATGCACAAGAACCAAGGTCACACAAGAAGCTGAAGCATATCAAGCTGCGTTTTCATTCGATTCGCGAGTACATCGAAGATGGAGAAGTAAAGATTTACAAAGTACACACAGATCTGAATGTGGCAGATCCGTTGACTAAAGCTCTCCCTAGCGCAAAGCATGACCAACACCAGAATGCCATGGGTGTTAGGTACCTTACAATGTAATCTAGATTATTGACTCTAGTGCAAGTGGGAGACTGTTGGAGATATGCCCAAGAGGCAATAATAAAGTGGTTATTATATATCTTTATGTTTATGATAAATATTTGCATACCATGTTATAATTGTATTAACTGAAACATTGATACATGCGTGTTATGTGAAGAACAAGGAGTCCCTAGTAAGCCTCTTGTATAACTAGCTTGTTGATTAATACATGATCATAGTTTCATGATCATGAACATTAGATGTTATTAATAACAAGGTTATGTAATTAGATGAATGATATAATGGACACACCCAATTAAGCGTAGCATAGGATCACGTCATTAAGTTCAATTTGCTATTAGCTTTCAATACATAGTTACCTAGTCCTTTGACCATGAGATTGATGCGTGTGGTTGACACGTCCGTCCTAGGGGGGGGGCCGCGCCGCCCTAGGGTGTGGCCCCCTCGTGGCCCCACTTCGTCTCCTCTTCGGACTTCTGGAAGCTTCGTGGCAAAATAGGCCCCTGGGCGTTGATTTCGTCCAATTCCGAGAATATTTCGTTACTAGGATTTCTGAAACCAAAAACAGCAGAAAACAAAGAATCGGCACTTCGGCATCTTGTTAATAGGTTAGTTCCAGAAAATGCACGAATATGACATAAAGTGTGCATAAAACATGTAGATAACATCAATAATGTGGCATGGAACATAAGAAATTATCGATACGTCGGAGACGTATCAGCATCCCCAAGCTTAGTTCTGCTCGTCCCGAGCAGGTAAAACGATAACACAGATAATTTAAGAGTGACATGCCATCATAACCTTGATCATACTATTTGTAAAGCATATGTAGTGAATGCAGCGATCAAAACAATGTATATGACATGAGTAAACAAGTGAATCATAAAGCAAAGACTTTTCATGAATAGCACTTCAAGACAAGCATCAATAAGTCTTGCATAAGAGTTAACTCATAAAGCAATAATTCATAGTAAAAGCATTGAAGCAACACAAAGGAAGATTAAGTTTCAGCGGTTGCTTTCAACTTGTAACATGTATATCTCATGGATATTGTCAACATAGAGTAATATAATAAGTGCAATAAGCAAGTATGTAGGAATCAATGCACAGTTCACACAAGTGTTTGCTTCTTGAGGTGGAGAGAAATAGGTGAACTGACTCAACATTGAAAGTAAAATAATGGTCCTCCATAGAGGAAAAGCATCGATTGCTATATTTGTGCTAGAGCTTTGATTTTGAAAACATGAAACAATTTTGTCAACGGTAGTAATAAAGCATATGTATCATGTAAATTATATCTTACAAGTTGCAAGCCTCATGCATAGTATACTAATAGTGCCCGCACCTTGTCCTAATTAGCTTGGACTACCGGATCATCACAATGCACATGTTTTAACCAAGTGTCACAAAGGGGTACCTCTATGCCGCCTGTACAAAGGTCTAAGGAGAAAGCTCGCATTGGATTTCTCGCTATTGATTATTCTCAACTTAGACATCCATACCGGGACAACATAGACAACAGATAATGGACTCCTCTTTTATGCATAAGCATGTAGCAACAATTGATAATTTTCTCATTTGAGATTGAGGATATATGTCCAAAACTGAAACTTCCACCATGTATCATGGCTTTAGTTAGCGGCCCAATGTTCTTCTCTAACAATATGCATGCTTAACCATAAGGTGGTAGATCGCTCTTACTTCAGACAAGACGAACATGCATAGCAACTCACATGAAATTCAACAAAGAGTAGTTGATGGCGTCCCCAGTAAACATGGTTATCGCACAACAAGCAACTTAATAAGAGATAAAGTGCATAATTACATATTCAATACCACAATAGTTTTTAAGCTATTTGTCCCATGAGCTATATATTGCAAAGGTGAATGATGGAATTTTAAAGGTAGCACTCAAGCAATTTACTTTGGAATGGCGGAAAATACCATGTAGTAGGTAGGTATGGTGGACACAAATGGCATAGTGGTTGGCTCAAGTATTTTGGATGCATGAGAAGTATTCCCTCTCGATACAAGGTTTAGGCTAGCAAGGCTTATTTGAAACAAACACAAGGATGAACCGGTGCAGCAAAACTCACATAAAAGACATATTGAAAACATTATAAGACTCTACACCGTCTTCCTTGTTGTTCAAACTCAATACTAGAAATTATCTAGACCTTAGAGAAACCAAATATGCAAACCAAATTTTAGCATGCTCTATGTATTTCTTCATTAATGGGTGCAAAGCATATGATGCAAGAGCTTAAACATGAGCACAACAATTGCCAAGTATCACATTACCCAAGACATTAATAGCAATTACTACATGTATCATTTTCCAATTCCAACCATATAACAATTTAACGAAGGAGAAACTTCGCCATGAATACTATGAGTAGAAACTAAGGACATACTTGTCCATATGCTACAGCGGAGCGTGTCTCTCTCCCATAAAGTGAATGCTAGGATCCATTTTATTCAAACAAAATAAAAAACAAAAACAAACCGACGCTCCAAGAAAAGCACATAAGATGTGATGGAATAAAAATATAGTTTCAGGGGAGGAACCTGATAATGTTGTCGATGAAGAAGGGGATGCCTTGGGCATCCCCAAGCTTAGACGCTTGAGTCTTCTTGATATATGCAGGGGTGAACCACCAGGGCATCCCCAAGCTTAGAGCTTTCACTCTCCTTGATCATGTTGCATCATACTCCTCTCTTGATCCTTGAAAACTTCCTCCACACCAAACTTAGAACAACTCATTAGAGGGTTAGCGACAATAAAAATTAACATGTTCAGAGATGACACAATCATTCTTAACACTTCTGGACATTGCATAAAGCTACTGGATATTAATGGATCAAAGAAATTCATCCAACATAGCAAAAGAGGCAATGCGAAATAAAAGGCAGAATCTGTCAAAACAGAACAGTTCGTATTGATGAATTTTATCGAGGCACCATACTTGCTCAAATGAAAATGCTCAAATTTAATGAAAGTTGCGTACATATCTGAGGATCACTCACGTAAATTGGCATAATTTTCTGAGTTACCTACAGGGAAAACAGCCCAGATTCGTGACAGCAAAGAAATCTGTTTCTGCGCAGTAATCCAAATCTAGTATGAACTTTTCTATCAACGACTTTACTTGGCACAATAAAACACTAAACTAAGATAAGGAGAGGTTGCTACAGTATTAAACAACTTCCAAGACACAAAATAAAAACAAAGTACTGTAGGTAAAAACATGGGTTGTCTCCCATAAGCGCTTTTCTTTAACGTCTTTCAGCTAGGCGCAGAAAGTGTGTATCAAGTATTATCAAGAGATGGTGTATCGTTATCACAAGCTCCCCCATCCGTGGTGGTACTAAGGGCTTTATCAATTTTAGGCCTATAGTAATATTTCTTTGGTTTAGGCACTTTAGAGACATACATAAACTTTTGCTCCTTACCCACATAAGCTTTCTCCTTATATTTAAGAGAAGAAAATGTTGAACCCAAGGTTCCCATAGCTTTTTCAAGTTCGTCAATCCTATTAATTTAATCATCATGGACAACACAAGTTCCTAGGACACTAATTCTTTCATCAATTCCTCCTAAGGATTTATCAAGTTCATCAGTTTTATCAAGTAACATTTCCAATTTAGTTTCAACACTTGGAAAAATTTTCTCTATGGTTTCCAATTTTTTCATAACATCTTCAAGAGAGATTTCAGTTTTAACTTCATCAACAGGGGGTATTCCAAATAGACTCTCAATAATGCAGCTAGCTTCTAATGCAGGAGTACTTAAGAAGTTACCTCCTGCGAGACAATCAAGAACATACCTATTCCAGCTAGAGATACCAACATAAAAATTCCTAAGTAAAATAGTGGTGGAGTGTTTCTTAGTGCACCTATTATGGGCATTACTAATTCTATACCAAGCATCTCTTAAACATTCTCCCCCTCGTTGCTTAAACGTACGAACTTCAACTTCAGGATTACTCATCTTAGTAGTAGAAAATAAAGCAAACTAGATAAAGTAAATGCAAGTAACTAATTTTTTTGTGTTTTTGATATAGCAAACAAGATAGCAAATAAAGTAAAACTAGCAACTAATTTTTTTGTATTTTGATTTAGTGCAGCAAACAAAGTAGTAAATAAAACTAAGCAAGACGAAAACAAAGTAAAGAGATTGAGAAGTGGAGACTCCCCTTGCAGCGTGTCTTGATCTCCCCGGCAACGGCGCCAGAAATTTGCTTGATGCGTGTGGTTGACACGTCCGTTGGGAACCCCAAGAGGAAGGTGTGATGCGCACAACGACAAGTTTCCCTCAGTAAGAAACCAAGGTTTAATCGAACCAGTAGGAGTCAAGAAGCACGTTGAAGGTTGATGGCGGCGGGATGTAGTGCGGCGCAACACCAGAGATTCCGGCGCCAACGTGGAACCTGCACAACACAACCAAAGTACTTTGCCCCAACGAAACAGTGAGGTTGTAAATCTCACCGGCTTGCTGTAACAAAGGATTAACCGTATTGTGTGGAAGATGATTGTTTGCAGAAAACAGTAGAACAAGTATTGCAGTAGATTGTATTTCAGTATAGAGAATTGGACCGAGGTCCACAGTTCACTAGAGGTGTCTCTCCCATAAAACAAACAGCATGTTGGGTGAACAAATTACAGTTGGGCAATTGACAAATAAAGAGGGCATGACCATGCACATACATATTATGATGAGTATAGTGAGATTTAATTGGGCATTACGACAAAGTACATAGACCGCCATCCAACTGCATCTATGCCTAAAAAGTCCACCTTCAGGTTATCATCCGAACCCCCTCCAGTATTAAGTTGCAAAGCAACAGACAATTGCATTAAGTATGGTGCGTAATGTAATCAACAACTACATCCTTAGACATAGCATCAATGTTTTATCCCTAGTGGCAACAGCACAACACAACCTTAGAACTTTCATCACATTGTCCAGGTGTCAATGTAGGCATGAACCCACTATCGAGCATAAATACTCCCTCTTGGAGTTACAAGCATCTACTTGGCCAGAGCATCTACTAGTAACGGAGAGCATGCAAGATCATAAACAACACATAGATATAACTTTGATAATCAACATAACAAGTATTCTCTATTCATCGGATCCCAACAAACGCAACATATAGAATTACAGATAGATGATCTTGATCATGTTAGGCAGCTCACAAGATCCGACAATGATAGCACAATGGGGAGAAGACAACCATCTAGCTACTGCTATGGACCCATGGTCCAGGGGTAGACTACTCACACATCACTCCGGAGGCGACCATGGCGGCGTAGAGTCCTCCGGGAGATGATTCCCCTCTCCGGCAGGGTGCCGGAGGCGATCTCCTGGATCCCCCGAGATGGGATCGGCGGCGGCGGCGTCTCTAGAAGGTTTTCCGTATCGTGGCTCTCGGTACTGGGGGTTTCGCAACGGAGGCTTTAAGTAGGCGGAAGGGCAGGTCAGGAGGCGGCACGAGGGCCCCACACCACAGGGCCGCGCGGCCAAGGGGGGGGGGGCGCCGCCCTAGGGTGTGGCCCCCTCGTGGCCCCACTTCGTCTCCTCTTCGGACTTCTGGAAGCTTCGTGGCAAAATAGGCCCCTGGGCGTTGATTTCGTCCAATTCCGAGAATATTTCGTTACTAGGATTTCTGAAACCAAAAACAACAGAAAACAGCAACTGGCACTTCGGCATCTTGTTAATAGGTTAGTTCCAGAAAATGCACGAATATGACATAAAGTGTGCATAAAACATGTAGATAACATCAATAATGTGGCATGGAACATAAGAAATTATCGATACGTCGGAGACGTATCAGAGATCATGTAAATCAATTATACCGGAAGGGTACTTTGATTACACCAAACGCCACTGCGTAAATGGGTGGTTATAAAGGTGGGATTAGGTATTCGGAAAGTATGAGTTGAGGCATATGGATCAAGAGTGGGATATTGTCCATCCCGATGACGGATAGATATACTCTGGGCCCTCTGGGTGGAATGTCGTCTGATTAGCTTGCAAGCATATGAATGGTTCATAAGAGATGACATACCACGGTATGAGTAAAGAGTACTTGTCAGAGACGAGGTTGAACATGGTATGGAGATACCGATGATCAAACCTCGGACAAGTAAAATATCGCGTGACAAAGGGAATCGGTATCGTATGTAAATGGTTCAATCGATCACTAAGTTATCGTTGAATGTGTGGGAGCCATTATGGATCTCCAGATCCCACTATTGGTTATTGGTCGGAGAAGAGTCTCAACCATGTCTGCATAGTTCACGAACCGTAGGGTGACACACTTAAGGTTTGATGTCGTTTAAGTAGATATGGAATATGGAATGGAGTTCGAATGTTTGTTCGGAGTCTCGGATGGGATCTAGGACATCACGAGGAGGTCTGGAATGGTCCAGAGAATAAGATTCATATATAGGAAGTCATTTTCTAGGTTTGAAAATGATCCGGTATTTTTCTGGAAGGTTCTAGAATGTTCTAGAAGAGTCCAGAAGAAATCACCATGGAGAGGGACTCCACCCACCTTGGCCGGCCAGCCTAAGGGAGGAGGAGTCCCAGGTGGACTCCACCCCATGGTGGCCAGCCACCCCTCCAAGGAAAGGGAGGAGTCCCACCCCAAGTAGGATTCGTCCACTTGGCAGTTTTTGAATTGGGGTTTTATTCGAAGACTTGGGCCAACCCTTGGGGGTTCCACCTATATATAGATGAGGAGAGGGAGGGGCCGACCACACCTTGGTCGCACCACCCTTGCCCCCTTGAGGCCGGCGCCCATAGCCCCCTCTCCTCAAACCCTAGCCGCCCCTCCTCCTCCACCTCTCCCGCATAAGCTTTAGCGAAGCCCTGCCGGAGATCTCCACCACCACCGCCACCACGCCGTCGTGCTGTCGGGATTCCGAGGAGGATCTACTACTTCCGCTGCCTGCTGGAACGGGGAGAAGGACGTCGTCATCAACACCGAATGTGTGACCGAGTACGGAGGTGCTGCCCGACTGTGGCACCGTCAAGATCTTCTACGCATTTTTGAAAGCGGCAAGTGATCATCTTCTGCAACAACGAGATATAATCTCGTAGGCTTTGGAAATCTTCGAGAGGTAGTCTCATGATCTTCTCGTTGCTCCCATCTTCTAGATTGCATCTTGGCTTGGTTTTCGTTCTCGCGGTAGGAAATTTTTTGTTTTCTATGCTACGAATCCCATCACATAAAACTTCCATAGGAAACATCTCAGGTCTTTCTGAGTTTGCGAAGGTCCTTGAAAGTCAAGAATACGCAAAGCATGATTTTCATGTCTACACGGTTATGATGGAATACGGCATAATAAACTAAAAATAATATATATCCATTTTAGATGCATGAGGTAACCGTAGTCGTGGATAAAATTGCCATCCTTACTCCTTTTAAAGTTTTTTGTGTCTCTTCCCCCACTTGCAGCATGTGTGGCACGGCAAATGTCATGCTGGAAGAATTTTTGGGAATTTTCTTTTCTAAAGTAGGATGGGTGGGATGTTAATGATTTTTTTCTTCTAAAATTCAAATATTACACGAAAGGTTAGATCGGTGCAGCCTTCGGTGTGACCTTGCATCCTTGTGCGTCGTGGGATGGATGGTGTATAGGACCATATGCCATACAAATATGGGCTGCCCCATATATTGTCAACAAGCCTCGACCAGCATCCATAATGAGATATCGGCCTCACGTGAGTTCTCAATGAATTTGTTGCTTTGATCTGATCTTGATGGGTCTTACGATAACTTAGAGTTAAGTCTATGGGATAGGGTTATGAAGCCTTTGACATGAAAAGGTTAGTTTCGGGAAAAGTGGTCCCAAGGATGTAACCTTCAACCTAAATAGGTCGCACCATGGGACGTAATTCCCCAACTAATAGTCCTCGGACCTAAAGAGGTCATATTGCAGGAAGTGCTCCCAAATAGATAACTCTAAACTTGAAAAGGTTTCTCTGTGGACAATGTATTTTCCTAACTACAACTTTCGATCACAAGATGTCTCAGTGCGGGAAGATATTTCCCTGACTTCCGACCTGAAGAAGTCGAACCGCGGGAAAGATATTTCACCAACTGTTCTACTCTGATCATAGTATGACGCATCTCAACTGTATCATTCGTAGGGTGTGTGTGAACGCCAGGTCGTTTAAGGAAATCAGAAAGATTTGGTTCCAGATTGAAGAATCAAACGACCTTGGAGATCTTGGAGATCACACCGCGTAGGAATCTGCAACTGCCGACGTAATTATGGTTTTGGTGATAAGAATAAGATTCATTTCCACGATATCAACAGGTGAATTAGGCCGAGGTGGAACCCCAGGCCTTCGATAGCACACAACGGTGCCTAATTTCTCAGCCTTTGCGTCAAGGTCTTTGATGTTAATTTTTTCAAGCCATGCTTGGTTCCCAGTATTTTAGATCAAAACCAATGTTCTAATATTTATGGATCTGCTGAGCCCACACTAAATTTTAGGCGTAGGAGTGAAAGCCCGGTCCTAGACGGTAATCGAAACGGCTCATCTGTTGATCAGAGTCATGTGTGAGGAGGTGAGGAGATCGTGGACCATATATAAGTACGAGAATAACTCTACCTCTTTCTCTCGTCTTTTTTAATGTAAACTTTCTCTCATCTTCATGGAGACATTACATTATGTCCCATGCTTACTAATGTTGCATGCTCTACCACCGAAATTCTTGCATCCTGGGGTCCGCTTGGTTGCTCGCACGTTTCCACTGCATCTGTGAAACATAGCTCCGTAGAAGCTATAGGAGGTAATGTGACCTCACCGACAAGCTGTGCAACTAGATTGGTTGCCAACAAGGCCTTTTGAGCATCCTAGTAGAAGCCCATGCCCCGTTGTTTGGTTCTGCCCTTTTTCGGGCTTTTGGCATGCGTTTGGTTACGAGTCATTTTCCGCATACGGTTACCACGCCCGCTTCATGGTGACCTTACCAAAACGACCAGCACTACACCTAAGGTATTCAAAAAAAGTATCATTTCAGGCAGAGCAACATAAATATAGTTCTAGCAGTGGATTAGATTGTTACACCACGAGTCCACGGACAATTTCTCGTGATGCAACATAAGTTCATCAACCGAGGGGTTAGTACATACCTCCTCGTCACACCTAGATACCACAAAAAATATACATCATTGTCATCAGCACCAGAATGAGCACCACAACAAGAACCCATTACTTGGGGTCTTCAAAGGTAATATCTCCTCAGGAAGATATAAACCATGGCATCCTGCACTCAGGGCTCATCGCAAGGTACCTGGTGGCATGTGCCTTGTGCTCCATGAGGTGGCTAAGAGCACAGTGGATCACAGTGGGAGAGATTGGTAGCATATTTCACGATGGGCTAGTTGGTGAGATCACCGTCCTTCGGGTGATTCTGCAAACAAGAAGATAGTTAGTTCGTCTTGTCATACGTTATGATTGAGTGCATGACTGAAAAAATAGGCGCATTGATCGAACCTTGAAGTGGGAAAAGTAGGAAGCGTCGTCCATCATGATTGATGTGGTCTGTTCCATCCAGCGAACGCCCTCATGCCGTTTGACCATGCTCACATGAATCTAAAGGTCCACTCTAACCCCTTTCTTGATGAGAACACACACCATGTTTAGAACGAACGTGGACAAAGCTAGTGGCCATGTCATGATGTTCTTCTTCGTCAGCGGGCAACACTTGTGAGGCACCGGCCTGTAACGGAGCGGCATCGCCGCTTCCGCCTACAACACGGAGTTCACAAATAGATCTGGCGAGTTTTCCTTTCCTACAGCACAAATGAAAGTACGAGAGCACAAATTAACAAGCTCTTAGAATTTAGCATGCATCAAACACCTAACAGACAAACATATTTACGAGCTGTTAGAACATAGAACGCATCAAACACCTAAGAGGTAAGCATATTTACGAGCTGTTAGAACATATCATGCATCAAACACCATGCATCAAACACCTAACATGCAAGCATATTTATGAGCTATTACAACATAGCATGCATCAATCACCTCATAGGAAAGCATACTAACAAGGTCTTACAACATAGCACATATCAAACACCTTGCATGAAAGAACAATAACAATCACTTACAATAATCTTGCTTACTTGATGGCATGTATAAATACAAAGTTGGTACAAGGAGAGAACATACACGTTGTAGAAGCAATCCTCGTACCAACTACTACACTTCTATGTGGCCTACACAACAATGAAGATCACACTTAGCAACGAACACAGGCAGAAGACGTTGATCTGCCACTACCAGATGCTTCATGAAGAAACTACAAATCTTGCATGAACTAACAACCTCTAGATCTAACAAACTAGCCAGATCTAAGCAAACAAATCTAGGCAAACAGATCTAAGCTACGGTTCTATGTTACTCACGTGGATCTAACAGTCCGAGGAGGTAGAGGAAGTCGACATGCTAGCGAGGAAGAAGAAGATGACCTACCGTGGCGGGGTTACACCGGCCGGAGAAGACGCAGTCGCTTACCTACTTGTCAGCCGTGAGCAGCTGCCCTGGATGGAGAGCTCGAAAGGGGGAAATGATGGCAGGGGATTTTCCGGTGAGGCGCAGCGGTGTAAATAGGGGCGGAGTTTCAGCGGGAGGTGAGCGAATTTCTCCCGCGGGATTTTCCCCTACGCGTGCGAGCTCCCACCATCTCTCGCTCGCACAAGTTCGACGCAAATTTCCCCTCGCGAGTGCGAGAAGAGCTTGGCTCGCCAGGAACGCCCGAACCAAGCATGCCTCCTCATACAGGTTCTACTACGTGCTTTAAGAATCGTATGATGCAAAGCGGAAAAGCGTGAAGATCCAAACTGCTGATTCTTGCATGAGCTAAACCAGGAAACCACTTCGCGACCAACCAAATAAGCCCCTAGAAATAGGAGAACTACTGGCTTTCATTTTTTACAATGTCGCTTCAAGTCTAACTTTGACTAATAATCTAACTAAGAAAATTGAGTTAAAAGTATATCACTGGAACATCTTAGGAACGTGAGCTTGACTGCATACTTCTTTGAGGCATATACCTCTCTTCTAGTTGGTCTAGTTGGCCCTGCATATATAAACGGAGGGAGCAAATAGCGTTTGTGAAAATTCCGAGATCCAAAACATGCCAAGTAAAACAATAAAAACTAAAAACGTGTCAGAAAAAAGAGCCACATTCCATTTCGTTCATCAAAACTGACTGTTATCTCTAGATACATCATACAACACGTGCAGCAAAACTGAAGCTAACACGGACGGGGATGTCAAAAGCGTCCGTTGATCTTTCCCCCATCTACACATGCAGCAGCTTCCATATCGCCATCAAAATTTGTAAAGGCAAGCTTAGGCCTATCATTGCTAAGGAGCCGAGTGATTTCCGTCTGATATATCAGATCACGGCTGCTGAGGGCTTCCGAGTTCAAATTTAAACAGGGCTGCTACTCGGTTGGTGGTTGGACTGCAGAGTTCACATTCCCGGACTGTTTGGCTGCAAGAACCCTGTCCAAGGTCTCGTCCAGAACCTTGATTCCATTCGTCTCCATTTCTGCGACAACAGCAATAGCCGCATCGATCTCCTCCAGCTCAAGGCACAACAAGATTACCTCGTCATACAACGGGCTGAGTCCAGTGCAAAAGAAGGGAAGGTATGTCAGTCATACAGAGTACACCATGGCACACATACAAAAAAAATTCTCACAGTTGCAGTTCACTAGATTACGTGGGTGGCCATGAGTAAAATATGAAATCATGGTAGGAAACATAGTGATATCTTCCAAATGAAAATATGAAACTGAACAATGCAGTAGACAACACTTCTGCATTATCAGAAAAAAGTTGGTAATCCTTGTCAGAGGGATAAAGAACTAAAGTTCCAACATGAAGTGGGCAAGAACTCACAGATCTAACTTATTCAATGCAGCATTAGCAATCACCGTCATTGAATGGTTCACAAAAAATACAAGAGCAGAAATTTAACATTTACCTTCCAAACTTATGGCCCAGGCTATGTGTTGTTTGCAATATTGTTATAAAAGCAGAAGGGACTGGAGCTTTCATCGCTGCACGCAGTATAATTGCACAATCTCCTATAGTCGGAGTACCACCCAGCTCTATAACCTGAAATTCAACAAAAAAAAAGTCATATTCCACAGTTCTAAAATTTATAAAAAATTGTAGAAGCCCAAAACACGGACACAATACCATATCACTAATCAGGGTAACCTAGAAACCAAGAAAAAACATTATATTGGTAACTAGATCAATGTATTGAACTTGAAGATACTCCAGTAACACAAAGAATATGTTCATCGCGCCCCATAGTCTGCAGAACTGCAGTGCAGAGGCCCACAGCTTTGTGAGAGAAGATGGTTAACCAAAGAAAGCCATGGAGTCAACGGCACAACATCATGTCAGGGTAAACAACTCTAAAAATTCGGATAGAGAACCCAAAATACCTTATTCATTATCTTAATAGCTAACTCAACCTCCCATTCTTGTGACCATTTGCGTGGCATCTTATTCTTTAGTTCTCTCTCCCATGTCCATCCCCAGGCATCTGCAGTAGTATACATATCTGCTACATCAAACATTCTTGTCTCACGCATAACCTTGAAAGCTTCAATTGGATCTTCAGGAAACCAATCTTCATCATCATCAATCTACAGAGACGGGGGAAATGCTTCAGAAACTGTAACCAACACTGAAAAATAATTCTTACTGCTTATTTCCAACTTACATAATAGATGGACACAACTTGTATCTAACAAATGCTACAAATATGAACTTCCAGATTGGAGGAAACAGCGAATATAGTTTTGCTATAATCTATTGACTAAAGCCTACAAGTTCCCCGGGTATATCTTTCCAAACCTTATTTTAACTCTTGATAAGTTAAGATGAGAATACATATACAAAATATAAAATGCACTCTTATTTGTTGCAATGCTATGCCTCATTTGACGTTATTGAGAAGATTGAAAAGTTTCAGTTCAATAGGTAATAAAAAAATGTGCTGGAAGGTCCAGGGAAAGCCTTATTCCTATATTGAAAGCCCACAACATCGAAAGCTTATAAATTCAAAGAAAAGTTGCACATACTTCAAAACACGTGGAAACATGAGTTACCTCGGGTATTTTTTTCAACTTCCTCGTTGAACCTGAAGTCTTCTCTAGATCCTTCAATAACTGGCCTCCTATCATTTGAAGATGCTGATTTGGTCCTTTTGCTGGTTTGTCCTTAGTCTCATCGTCACCAGCTTGATTTCTTGTTCGCTCAATGACCTCCTCATCATCTATCTCATCTTCCTCTGCTTCTTTGGCGTCATCATCATCGTCATCATCGTCGTCCTCCTCATCTAACTCGTCATCTAAATCTAGCTCGTCTTCTTTGCTATCTTGTTCACAAAGATGGTTTCGAGTTTCTCCCAGGAAACGCCGTTTCCAGAACTCTGTATTTCCATCTTCTAGCTTGATCCGTGAGATCATTTCATCCAACTCCTCGTCGACCTATCAAGAGTGTGATATTAAAGGACTATATAGAAAAATTGACAAAATTTTCTGATAACAGTGTCAGCCTGTCACGTGGTAACGATAACAGCCACAACAATTACTCCCTCCGATCCAAATTAACTATCACAGATTTAGGCAAAATGTTGCCTAAATCTGCGACAACTAACTTGGATCAGAGGTAGTACCAAATATATTGTTCACATTCCATACCTCTTCGTCATCTTCCACGGGAGGAACCCAAAGTGGTATACCACGTGAACGATTGATTCTCCTGGCCTTTTGAACTCGTTGGTAAAGGACCTGTCTAGTTCCATCTGTAGGCAACCCTTGCGCCTCCAGTTCAATTTTCAACTCAGATACTACCATTTTGCTGGCTGCCTTGGGCTTAACAACATTCTTCTTTGGCCCTACAACTAATTTCTTTAATCTTTCAACTACTCTCCGTACATCATCTTCAGATACATCACCTAAAATAGCAGGACCTTCATTCCGCAATGTAATTAAGAGCCTGCGGTGATATAACTTCAATTCCTCAAAGCACCGCAGTTTAAAAGATGACTCTATTGGATTTGAATAGGCAAATCCAAATTCATCTGGATCCAAAGGAGTTTTCCCTCTGCGAGGCACCCAGCGTTTGCGCTCACCTGTAAGACCTCCTTCTTCAATATATCTGCATAACCAACACAGATGGAACACATACTGTAAGATTAAAATGAAAAAGAGTATACAACAAAACTTGCAGTTGCAGTTATAAAATCTCTGCAGAGTTGCAGCCACAAAGATTTCCAGTCCAACAGCAATACATGTTACTCCCTCCAGCCCAAATTAATTGACACGGCTTAAGAGTACACTTGTACTGGATTTAGTACATGGCTGCACCAATAAATTTGGGCCGGAGGGAGTATTAACATTTTGAACCTTTATTCGATCTTGTGTTCTCACCATATGGTACCCTACTCCATCGACACTCATGTTACTCATGCAGCGTAAACTTTAGTATCATTAGTAACATGAAAACACAATCTATGGGTACATTTAGTCTCGACATTCTGGCCCACGAAAGGACTAGAACGTTAAGTGATTTACTATTAAGTGCTTAATAGGTGTCAAAAACACACAAGCTACATGCAAATTTAAAGTCTCGCACTGATTTGTGAGGCCACAGTGGATGTTCTTTTGACCAACTCTGTAGGGCAGGTTGGCAACAAATGTATTAAAAGGTAACAAGCTATTTACTGAAGAGTATGAACAACAGGCCAGTGGATGTTCTTTTACCCAATTCTGTAGGGCAGGCTGGAGCCTAGATACATCCAAATTTAGACAAAATAATCTAAGACATCTTTCATGGGACGGAGGGGTATTAAAAGGTAAGAACCCAAACATCTTAAAGTCATGTTAAAAAAAAGTCTCAAAGTCATACCTGGCTACATAATCAATTTCGAAGCCAACATCAGCTTCTTCTTGTAATGGTTCTATCCAAGAGCTAACCAGTGTGCGGTATTTTCGGTTTAAAAACATTGCTCGGGGTGCAATAGTCTGGTTGTCAGCCGCCATTGCTTCTAATGCTTCAAGCAACTCATCAGCTCTTCCTGGTTATAAAAATAAGTTACCTGCTCAGGAAAGTACTAAAATGTTCACAATAATGCAAATGCTCCTAGAAGTATAGAAGACATAAAGTAGATATTTTTTAGCACAGTATGCATGTTGTGTCAAAGCAATAAAAAGAAGGGTACAAACTCACCATCAAGGCACAGTGACCGTAGATAGAGAGAAAGTGGATCACCGCAATTCCCTTCATTGTATAGAACTTTTGTTCCTCCAGGAATTCTCCGTAAAGCACGAAAATGTCTGATTGCTTCATTAACCATACAATACTTTGTAAAGCATTCCACTAACAACCTGAAAATTGTAGCTGGTCATCAAGTCACTGCTTTAGAAACATATAATACTAAAAAAAGATAATCGACAAACTAGAAACAAGAACATTACTACTGATATTCAGAAACCAAACATAGACACACTTTGCTTCCTTTGAGACACGTAAGCTCTTAAAATACTGGCTATTCTACAATAGAAGTTCTTACGAGTAAGTTCTTGCATTAGGCTGAATACGTTTGTAGTCTTCCACCATCATCCCGAGTAGTTCTGCCACATCCGGTGCCCTGCAGACGATAAAACACCATAAATAATGACAACAAAGAAAAGAGTAATACTTCATAGCAGTAAAAGTCATGAAAAGATCTCAAACATGTATCAGAATGTAACATGTTTTCACAAAAAAGATTGTAAGCATCATGATTATTCCAAGATTCATTGTCAAGAAAGAAAAGTGAAAGTGCATCTAGTACACCCTATTGGGTTTTGATGATTAATGACGAACGATTAAAGGACATTTAGTGGGCGTATACATGTGTTTAGTCCAAATGCATTGGCTTAGCCAGCAGTTGTTGATCCCTAAAAAGTTGATGTGGAAGGATGGTTTGAAGCTAGAAGATTATAGATAGTTTTCTAGTACTTTTGGTGGTTCCAAGAATCACATATTGAGTAGTACAAGACAAAGCCATACTATTAGGAGGGGTAAGATACCTACGCTGGTGGATGAATCTTGATGTTGCTCAGTTAGGACTCAGACGTTTTTCAGCATATATCCTTTGAAATCTCTTCAGGACATGGAATTTGTGTTTCTTGGTGATACCAGTATTGATACCGGATGTAGCGAGGTAGGCCTCTGTTACCAGGGTTGATACTTAGCTAGGCTAAGTTGCTTCATCATGGTAACGCTTCAATAGCAGTATCACCGATGTTAAAACTGGTGGTACCGAGAAATTCCACTGTTTTGTTGGGAGTTAGGGAACTCTGTCCTTCAGGGATGCCCTAGGTGTTGTGCATTCGAATACAGCGGTTTTGAGGCCGGTGCTTCCGGGAAACGGTCCTATTGTTATGTTATATGTGGTGTGGAATGTGAGTGCACGTTCCATGCATTCTGTAGGTGTGGAATGTGCACCCAAGATCCCCCGTGAGTGATTGGGCGAGTTCTTCGTGAACATAGCTCAAGGAGACGGTGAAGTCTAAGTGATTTTGGGACTACAGGCCTAAGCTTGTCCAACGAAGATGAAGCGCCAACGACTTGAACTTCAGAATAGATCCTGTGTATTCACATCTAGCTCTTCACTTGCATGCTTTACTTTGTTCTTGCTTTTTGCTAGACCTTGCAAGTTCGCTTGTTGCTTCAGTATTAGTAGATATAATTTGTTAAAATGTGATAATCTTCTATTCACCCTCCACTAGTCGATGGACCTTGATCTTTTAAAAGCATGGAAGATTAAACGGAAAACTAGGTGAAAGATTCGCAAAAACAGAAGAACCAAAAGCTGCAAAAACATTTTCGTGAAGAATATGGATGAGACTTGCACATATTTCCATTCAAAAGAGGAGAGTAGAAAAGCTAATACAGCTTCTTAAGAAAGGCCTAGATACAGTGCCTGCTGCCTAAAGCAAATACTGAATGACCTATCTTTTCGATGTTTGCACAAGTTTAAGAAATGCTAATACAGTCGATATGGCATGCTTCTTTTCGATGCTTGGACAAGTTTAAGAAATAGTAGGTAGCGATGATACATGTGCCATGAGCAAGCATCATGAGATACAGTTACAGTTTTTAGAGCATTCCTTGCATGTGCCATGGAGCTATAACTATCCAATATCCATTTGTTTCTTTTACCTTGAGTCATCTTTTCAAATTACAGGTTTCATACAAAAACACATGATTGTGTTGACAACCTGACTGGTTTACATAGGAAAATAGAACAAAGCAGCATATATGGCAGAAACATACGTGGAAATATATATTAGGCATACCTGTCATGGGATGTAGCTCTAGTAAATGCCTGTATAACCCAATTATAAGACTCGGTATCAGGTTTCATGTAATCTACAATGAGAAGGGAAAATCAGTATGAAATTTAATTAAGTTCCAACAAAAGGGAGGAATCAGCATCTAGTTTACATGAGAACGTCATGATTGCATGCATGGCAAGTTAGCCAGATTTTTTTCCCCTTGTACAAGAAGGGTAGTACTTGTATGTACCATTACAGTTTGCACAGAATCGTAGGATGCTTACCAGTACCACACCCACGTACATACAAGTGATTCTGTGCGAACTGTACATGAAGCAATATTTTGACATCTTATGTGTAATGCAAAACCAAGAAAAGCATCCTACGATATCGAGGCACACCAACTAAAAATGAAAAACAAAAACATAGCAGAAAGTTGTTGAAAATAACAGGCATACCTTCACCTCCATATTCCATGTTTTCATAAGTTGTAAAGGCTATTTCAGGAATTCCACACGTAGCCTGAACAAAATGAACTTCTTAAAAAAAAAACTGATTATATTTGTGAAAAAATGTAAAGATGGCATAAACACATGCAACAAACCATCTTTCTAAAGCAGACGATATATTGTCTGAGGAGTTCTTAGTCTAACGCTAGTTCAACTTGAAACAGCTGATGTTAGCAAGTTAAGACTAACCAAACCAGTGTTGCACATACTCAAATATGCAAATGACTGTCCAAACAAATTAAGAATTTTACATATGTTACTACCATTATACCACCATGTGATGTGTTAAGAGAAAGATCCATGCCAAACAAATCCAGGTAGAATCAACTAATATGTAAATAGTAAACAAATTCAGTACTAAATATACATGGATACTGAACAGCTGATACGTCAGTGTCTGCAAGTTAGATACACAGCCCTAGAACACTATTGGTGTAAGTAAAACTCACACTGTGGTGACGATGAGAATGGTCTAAGCATTAGTACTTAACTCATATTTCATGAACCACATTACTGGGCTACATAAGCTGCTTGATGTTCTGCAATTCTGGGAGTGCAAAATCCATTTTTTTTTCATAAATTTATCAGTATAGATTTATCTTCCCTTGGTCAAATTAATGATGGAAAATAATCCCTGGCATCTATACATTCTGCTAGTAGGTCAACTGAACAACTAAAAGGAAATAAGGGGGGAAGGAAATAGCAAATAAATGGTGTAAATCAAGGTCTCACCTGCACACTTAGAAGACAGTTAAAATGGAATGTGGTCGCCATTCTTCCAGCAGCTTCCATTTGGTAGGCAACTGTTAAAGCATTGGAATGATCTCCAGCTTTACAATCTTCTTCAATCAGAAGATCGTAGAGATCATCAGTTCCTTGTAAACCACCTTTTGCTCCTTTCAGAAATATCTTATTGGCGTCCTCCAGATAATGGTTCCTGACTAGCTCCTCTGCTCACAGAAGAAGACTAGAATAACCATCCAATGAACAGACTGAACATGCAACACAAGTCAAACTACATACCTACAAGAACTAGCCAAGCCTTGCGAATATCATACTTGTATCTCTCCATAGCAGCAAGAATCTCCATGGCCCTTGTAGAAAGGCCCTTCTTGGCGAAGACACGGACCAAAGCAATAAATGTTTCGTGTAAAGGACGCACACCGGAACTTAGCTCCCTTCTAAGAGCTTGCATCTGCATTAGAAAAGGAACGCTATATTTTTAAAGTTTAATCGGCGCGCACATTTCATCAAACACCGCATGCTGACTTCCCTAGTCCCTCGCCGTGCAGTATATCCCAGCCGAAATATAAGAAGCAGAGCCACTTACAGCGCCGTCCGCGTCGCCAGCGAGGGCGTGTGCTGCAACGAGCCCGTGGAAGGAACGGGGCCCGGGCGACAGGCCAGCGGCGACCATGTCGTAGATGGTGTCGGCAACGCCGAGGGCATCGGCGGCACGAGCGCGCTCCGCGAGCTGCTCCAGGAAGGCAAGGCGCAGGCCCTTCTCCACCGCCCCCGCGGCAGCCGAGCGGTCGCCGCCGCTCCCCTCGGACAGCCGGCGCCGCCGCGTGCGGCGCCGCTCGGCGACGGCGGGAGTGCGCGTGCCGGATGTGGAGGCGCGGGGGAAGCGGGCCGCGGTTGTGAGGGGGAAGGCGGAGGAGGAGGCGGGCGTGGAGGCGGAGGTGGAGGTGGAGGGGGTGGCCATGGTGGCCGGGGTTTAGTGGAGAGGACGGAGTGGAGTGAGGGTTTTGGATAAGATAGACGGTTTTTCAAGTTTTGGAGGGACAAGGGGCCAGTTGCCATGGGCAGCCTGTCCGACCGCCCTTGCCTGCCATGGGAAGCCTGCCTCGCCCGGGCCGACCTCGATTTTAAAACAAATAACTAATACTATAAAAAAAATTACAATATCAAATGCACATGATAAGAAAATAAATTTCATGATGATTCTAACAATAGTTGTCTGAGATTATAAATGTTAATACTTTGTCCTATATAGTTGACTAGCGAAATGCACGTGAGATGCTACTTAGCAGTAACATTATGAAATATATATTTATTCCAACAATTTGATATATAAGAAAATAATGGTACATCGTAGTATTTTTTGCACGGAGCAACCAAGTTTTAACTACTATTCGCCATCGTTGTGTTATCTCCTATACCCTAGTCAAATGGGTTGCTTTCTTATTTCCTTATGAACTTACCATGTGTGTCGATCTATTCCTCTATCCCGAGAGGGAACTATTATACTCGCTCGTTTTAAAACTTTGGTAACCCTATCGAGGTTTCATTTTTTTGTATTTTCCCTTTTGTTCTTTTCCGATGAAAAAGAGATATCGCTGGACTATTTTTTTTTTCACTCCAAAAGGGGGCACCTAAAGCACCACATTGTATATAGCTAAGTCTGATTGTATACATATCTTATTGTCGACCTTGTAAATGGCTTAAATTAAGATGATCTCCTCCAATACCAAACTTATCTAGGTATTAAAGTCACTAATGAAAGATTTGTCTTATTTTAAAATGGATGCAGTCAAGGCATGCAGTCCGTTCGTTTGTGAAGCCATCATTTTTCTCCTCCTGATTCTTCCCTACGCTTAAGATTCAAATCAGAACGAATATTTTCCACATTTCCATCCCCTTAGAGCATCCCAGCCGTGTCCCTGACGAGGTCCCCAGGACGCATTTTTTGCATCCGGATGGACGAAAACGGCCCAGTCGCGCCCCCGGTTCCTCGTTATCGTCCGGATTTGGGCCTAAATCCGTCCGGAGAGCCCAGGCCATCCCCGCCCCCCGGGGAGCGCTCAGGCACTCCGGACGAAACGAAAGCGCGCGAAACGTCGAGGAAACTTCCCGCGCGTCTGGTGGCCCCAACTTATCGGCGAGAGACACCCATCGTCGTCCTCATCGCATCGTCTTCCGCGCGCTGCAAAAGTCTGCCGCCGGTAACTATTCGCCGACGCGTAGCTTCCACACGGCGAGTTAATGCCGTCGCCTCGGTAGCACGCGTAGCTACCTCTACTTATCGCCGATCAACCGCGTCTGCCCCGCATTCACCTCCTCGCACACCTTCCCCAAATCTTCCCCGATCTCGCACGAACCCGCGGCGACGAAAGCAATGGCGAACGACGGCGCGGCCAACAATGGTTTCGGCCGCCGCTCTCTCCACCAATGGGAGGGGCGGCTCCTCCACATGGCGGGCTACCCGGTGCCGCCGGACTTCCGCGCGCCGGGAGGATGGAGGTGTTGGAGATATGCCCAAGAGACAATAATAAAAGTGGTTATTATATATCTTTATGTTTATGATAAATGTTTATATATCATGCTATAATTGTATTAACCGAAACATTGATACATGTGTGTTATGTAAACAACAATGAGTCCCTAGTAAGCCTCTTAACTAGCTTGTTGATTAATAGATGATTAGTTTCATAATCATGAACATTGGATGTTATTAATAACAAGGTTATATCATTATATGAATGATGTAATGGACACACCCAATTAAGCGTAGCATAAGATCACGTCATTAAGTTATTTGCTATAAGCTTTCAATACATAGTTACCTAGTCCTTTCGACCATGAGATCATGTAAATCACTTATACCGGAAAGGTACTTTGATTACATCAAACGCCACTGCGTAAATGGGTGGTTATAAAGGTGGGATTAAGTATCCGGAAAGTATGAGTTGAGGCATATGGATCAACAGTGGGATTTGTCCATCCCGATGATGGATAGATATACTCTGGGCCCTCTCGGTGGAATGTCGTCTAAATAGC
Organism: Lolium perenne; assembly: GCF_019359855.2. Taxonomy (NCBI): domain Eukaryota; kingdom Viridiplantae; phylum Streptophyta; class Magnoliopsida; order Poales; family Poaceae; genus Lolium; species Lolium perenne. The sequence continues at coordinate 112,920,824 of NC_067244.2, read as the reverse complement.
TTGCAAGCATATGAATAAGTTCATAAGAGACCACATACCACGGTACGAGTAAAGAGTACTTGTCAGGAGACGAGGTTGAACAAGGTATAGAGAGATACCGATGATCAAACCTCGGACAAGTAAAATATCGCGTGACAAAGGGAATTGGTATCGTATGTGAATGGTTCATTCGATCACTAAGTCATCGTTGAATATGTGGGAGCCATTATGGATCTCCAGATCCCGCTATTGGTTATTGGTCGGAGAGAGTTCTCAACCATGTCTACATAGTTCGCGAACCGTAGGGTGACACACTTAAGGTTTGATGTCGTAATAGTAGAACTTGAATATGGAATGGAGTTCGAAGTATTGTTCGAAGTCTCGGATGGGATCCCGGACATCACGAGGAGTTCCGGAATGGTCCGGAGAATAAGATTCATATATAGGAAGTCATTTTATAAGTTTGAAAATGATCCGGTGATTTTATGGAAGGTTCTAGAAGGTTCTAGAAAAGTCCGGAAGAAATCACTTTGGAAGGCGGAGTCCCGAAGGGACTCCACCACCCATGGCCGACCAACCCTAGAGGGGGAAGTCCAAGGTGGACTCCACCAAGGGGGCCGGCCACCCCCCCTCATGGAAGGGTGGGAGTCCCACTTGAGGTGGGAATCCCACCATGGGTAGGTTTCCCTACACATGGAAGGTTTTGGGTTGGGATCTTATTCGAAGACTTATAGTCCAACACTTGGGGGTTCCACCTATATAATGAGGGGCCAAGGGGAGGGGGCCGGCCACCACAACACCACCACCTTGGCCGCACCCCAAGGAGGCCGGCCACCCCCTCTCCCCAAACCCTAGCCGCCCCACTCCTCCCCCTCTCCCGCAACGCTTAGCGAAGCTCCGCCGGAGATCTCCATCGCCACCGCCACCATGCCGTCGTGCTGCCGGATTCAAGGAGGAGCTACTACTTCCGCTGCCCGCTGGAACGGGGAGAAGGACGTCGTCTTCATCAACACGAACGTGTGACCGAGTACGGAGGTGCTGCCCGATTGTGGCACCGTCAAGATCTTCTACGCGCTTTTGAAAGCGGCAAGTGATCGTCTACCGCAGCAACAAGAGCCTCATCTTGTAGGATTTGGAAATCTTCAAGGGTGAGTCTCGTTCACCCCCTCGTTGCTCCTGTCTTCTAGATTGCATCTTGGCTTGGATTGCGTTCTCGCGGTAGGAAAATTTCTGTTTTCTATGCAACGAATCCCTACAGTGGTATCAGAGCCGTGTCTATGCATAGATGGTTGCACGAGTAGAACACAATGGTTTTGTGGGCGTTGATGCTTATGTTGTCTTTAGTTTGAGTACTTTGCATCTTTGTGGCATAGTGGGATGAAGCGGCTCGGGCTAACTTTACATGACCGCGTTCATGAGATTTGCTCCACGCTCGACATGCAACTTGTATTGCATAAGTGGCTTTGCGGGTGTCTGTCTCTCCTACTATAGTGAAGATTCAATTTACTCTTCTATTGACAACACTAGTATCACCGTTGTGGTTCATGTTCGTAGGTAGATAAGATCTCACTCGAAAACCCTAAACCATGTAAAATATGCAAACCAAATTAGAGACGTCTAACTTGTTTTTGCAGGGTTTGGTGATGTGATATGGCCATAATGTGATGATGAATATGTATGAGATGATCATTATTGTATTGTGGCAACCGGCAGGAGCCTTATGGTTGTCTTTAAATTTCGTGTTGAGTAGTATTTCAAAGAAGTTGTAATAGTTGCTACATGGGAGAACAATCATGAAGACGGCGCTATTGACCTTGATGCTACGCCGACGATGATGGAGATCATGCCCGTTGATGATGGAGATCATGTCCGTGCTTTGGAGATGAAGATCAAAGGCGCAAAGACAAAAGGGCCATATCATATCACATATGAACTGCATGTGATGTTAATCCTTTTATGCATCTTATTTTGCTTAGATCGCGACGGTAGCATTATAAGATGATCCCTCTCACTAAAATATCAAGATAATAAATTGTTCATCCTTAGTAGCACCGTTGCCAAGACTTGTCATTTCGAAGCATCTCGTGATGATCGGGTGTGATAGAATCAACAAGTGCATACAACGGGTGCAAGCCAGTTTTGCACATGCGGATACTAAGGTGGCCTTGACGAGCCTAGCATGTACAGACATGGTCTCGGAACACGTGATACCGAAAGGTAGAGCATGAATCATATGATTGATATGATGAACACTTTGGTGTTCGCCATTGAAGTTACATCTTGTCTCGTGATGATCGGACTTGGTGTGGTGGATTTGGTTCGTGTGATCACTAAGACAATTCGAGGGATATTGTTTTGAGTGGGAGTTCACCTAGTTTTTAATTATGTTGAATTAAAATTTGAACTCAATTTATCATAAACTTAGTCTAAACTATTGCAAATACATGTTGTAGATATGGCGTCCCCAATAAATTTTAACCAGTTCCTAGAGAAAGAAAAGCTTAAGAGCAACGGTAGCAACTTCACCACCTGGTTCCGTCATGTGAGGATTTTCCTCGCTGGTGGAAACCTGCAATATGTGCTTGATGCACCGCTAGGTGACCCTCCTGCAGAAACTGAAACCGATGAAGTAAAGAATGTTTACGCTACTTGGAAAACTCGGTACTCTCAAGTTCAGTGTGCCATCCTATGCAGTCTGGAAGCCGATCTTCAAAAACGTTTTGAGCACCACGATCCTCATGAGTTGGTCAATGAGCTGAAAGCTATCTTTGAAACTCATGCGGCCGTGGAATGCTATGAAGCATCGAAACACTTCTTTAGCTGCATGATGGAAGAAGGCAGCTCCGTTAGTGAGCACATGCTCGCCATGACCGGGCATGCGAAGAAACTCAGTGACTTGGGAATAGTGATTCCTAACAGACTGAGGATTAATCGTGTCCTTCAATCACTGCCACCTAGTTACAAGAACTTTGTGATGAACTACAATATGCAGAACATGAACAAAGAGTTACCTGAACTCTTCGCCATGCTAAAGTCTGCTGAGATTGAGATCAAGAAAGAGCACCAAGTGTTGATGGTCAACAAGACCACCAGTTTCAAGAAACAGGACAAGTCTAAGGGAAAATTCAAGAAGGGTGGCAAGAAAGCTGCCACGCCTCCTATGAAACCTAAGAACGGCCCTAAGCCTGATGCTGAGTGCTATTACTGCAAGGAGAAGGGACATTGGAAGCGTAATTGCTCCAAGTATCTGGCTGATCTGAAGAGCGGCCTTGTCAAGAAGAAGAAAGAAGGTATATCTGATATACATGTTATAGATGTTTATCTTACTGGTTCTCGTACTAGTACATGGGTATTTGATACTGGTTCGGTTGCTCATATTTGTAACTCGAAACAGGAACTAAAGAATAAACGAAGACTATTGAAGGATGAAGTGACGATGCGCGTTGGAAACGGATCCAAAGTCGATGTGATCGCTGTCGGCACACTTCCTCTACATCTACCTTCGGGATTAGTTTTAAACCTCAATAATTGTTATTTTGTACCCGCGTTGAGCATGAACATTATATCTGGATCTTGTTTAATGCAAGACGGTTATTCATTCAAGTCTGAGAATAATGGTTGTTCTATTTTTATGAATAATATCTTTTATGGTCGAGCACCTGAAAAGAATGGTTTATTTCTGTTAGATCTCGATAGTAGTGATACACATATTCATAACATTGATGCTAAGCGAATTAGATTGAATGATAATTCTACTTATATGTGGCACTGTCGTCTTGGTCATATTGGAGTGAAACGCATGAAGAAACTCCATACCGATGGATTACTTGAATCACTTGACTTTGAGTCACTTGATAAATGCGAAGCATGTCTAATGGGAAAAATGACTAAGACTCCATTCTCTGGTATTATGGAGCGAGCTACTGACTTATTGGAAATCATACATACCGATGTGTGCGGACCAATGAGTGTAGCATCGCGCGGTGGTTATCGTTATGTTCTAACCTTCACAGATGATCTGAGTAGATATGGTTATATCTATTTCATGAAACATAAATCCGAAACTTTCGAGAAGTTTAAGGAATTCCAAAGTGAAGTAGAAAATCAACGTAACAAGAAGATTAAATTTCTACGATCTGATCGCGGAGGTGAATATCTGAGTTATGAGTTTGGCATGCATTTAAAGAAATGCGGAATACTTTCACAATTGACACCGCCGGGAACACCACAACGAAACGGTGTGTCCGAACGTCGTAATCGAACTCTGTTAGATATGGTTCGTTCTATGATGTCTCTTACTGATTTTCCGTTATCATTTTGGAGTTATGCATTAGAGACAGCCGCATTTACTTTAAATAGAGCACCATCAAAATCCGTTGAAACGACACCGTATGAATTATGGTTTAATAAGAAACCTAAGCTGTCGTTCCTTAAAGTTTGGGGTTGCGAAGCCTATGTCAACCGGACAAGCTAGAACCCAAAGCGGAGAAATGCGTCTTCATAGGATACCCTAAGGAAACTATAGGGTACACTTTCTATCACAGATCCGAAGGCAAAATCTTTGTTGCTAAAAATGGATCCTTTCTTGAGAAAGAATTTCTCACTAAAGAAGTGACTGGAAGAAAAGTAGAACTCGATGAGATTGATGAATCTTCACTCGTTGATCAGAGTAGCGCAGTACCGGAAGTTGTTCCCGTGCCGTCTGCACAGACAACAGAGGAAGCTAATGATAATGATCATGAAACTTCGAACGAGGAAGCTACTGAACCTCGCAGATCGACAAGGGAACGTGCCACTCCTGATTGGTATGATCCTTGTCTAAATGTCATGATTGTGGACAACAATGATGAAGACCCTGCGACGTATGAAGGAGCGATGATGAGCCCAGATTCCAACAAATGGCAAGAAGCCATGAAATCCGAAATAGGATCCATGTATGATAACAAAGTGTGGACTTTGGTAGACTTACCTGATAGCCGCAAGGCTGTCGAGAATAAATGGATCTTCAAGAGAAAAACAGATGCTGATGGTAATATTACTGTCTATAAAGCTCGACTTGTCGCAAAGGGTTTCCGACAAATTTAAGGTGTTGACTATGATGAGACTTTCTCACCTGTAGCGAAGCTAAAATCTGTAAGGATTTTGTTAGCAATAGCTGCATTTTTCGATTATGAGATTTGACAGATGGATGTCAAAACGGCGTTCCTTAATGGAGACATTGAGAAAGAGTTGTATATGGTACAACCCAAAGGTTTTCTCGATCCTAAAAATGCTGACAAAGTATGCAAACTTCAGCGTTCAATTTATGGACTGAAGCAAGCATCGAGAAGTTGGAACCGACGCTTTGATAAGGTGATCAAAGACTTCGGGTTTATACAGTGTCATGGAGAGGCCTGTATTTACAAGAAAGTGAGTGGGAGCTCTGCAGCGTTCCTGATATTATATGTAGATGACATATTATTGATTGGGAATGATATAGAACTATTAAGCAGTGTAAAAGGTTATTTGAATAATAGTTTTTCAATGAAAGACCTTGGTGAAGCATCGTATATATTGGGCATCAAGATTTATAGAGATGGATCAAGACGTCTAATAGGGCTATCACAAAGTACATACCTGGACAAGATTCTAAAGAAGTTTAGAATGGACGAAAGTAAGAAAGGATTCTTACCTATGTTACCAGGCAAGGTCTTGAGTAAGACTCAAGGTCCGGCTACGGCAGAAGAAAGAAAAAGGATGAGTCAGATCCTCTATGCCTCGGCAGTAGGCTCTATCATGTATGTCATGCCATGTACTAGACCGGATATAGCACATGCTGTTAGTTTGACTAGCAGATATCAAAGTGATCCAGGGATGGAACACTGGACAGCGGTCAAGAATATCCTGAAGTACTTGAAAAGAACTAAGGATATGTTTCTTTGTTATGGAGGTGACCAAGAGCTCGTTGTAACCAGTTACACCGATGCAAGTTGGAACACTGATCCTGATGACTCTAAGTCACAGTCTGGGTACGTGTTTATATTGAATGGTGCTGCAGTAAGCTGGGCAAGCTCGAAGCAGTGCACGGTGGCGAAGTCTTCAACAGAATCGGAGTACATAGCGACTTCAGAGGCTTCATCAGAAGCGGTATGGTTGAAGAGGTTCATTGTAGAGCTCGGTGTGGTTCCTAGTGCATTGGACCCACTAGTCATCTACTGTGACAACATGGGTGCCATCGCCAATGCACAAGAACCAAGGTCACACAAGAGGCTGAAGCATATCAAGCTGCGTTATCACTCGATTCGCGAGTACATCGAAGATGGAGAAGTAAAGATTTGCAAAGTACACACTGATCTGAATGTAGCAGATCCGTTGACTAAAGCTCTCCCTAGGGCAAAGCATGACCAACACCAGAATGCCATGGGTGTTAGGTACCTTACAATGTAATCTAGATTATTGACTCTAGTGCAAGTGGGAGACTTTTGGAGATATGCCCAAGAGGCAATAATAAAAGTGGTTATTATATATCTTTATGTTTATGATAAATGTTTATATACCATGCTATAATTGTATTAACCGAAACATTGATATATGTGTATTATGTAAACAACAATGAGTCCCTAGTAAGCCTCTTAACTAGCTTGTTGATTAATAGATGATTAGTTTCATAATCATGAACATTGGATGTTATTAATAACAAAGTTATATCATTATATGAATGATGTAATGGACACACCCAATTAAGCGTAGCATAAGATCACGTCATTAAGTTATTTGCTATAAGCTTTCGATACATAGTTACCTAGTCCTTTCGACCATGAGATCATGTAAATCACTTATACCGGAAAGGTACTTTGATTACATCAAACGCCACTGCGTAAATGGGTGGTTATAAAGGTGGGATTAAGTATCCGGAAAGTATGAGTTGAGGCATATGGATCAACAGTGGGATTTGTCCATCCCGATGACGGATAGATATACTCTGGGCCCTCTCGGTGGAATGTCGTCTAAATAGCTTGCAAGCATATGAATAAGTTCATAAGAGACCACATACCACGGTACGAGTAAAGAGTACTTGTCAGGAGACGAGGTTGAACAAGGTATAGAGAGATACCGATGATCAAACCTCGGACAAGTAAAATATCGCGTGACAAAGGGAATTGGTATCGTATGTGAATGGTTCATTCGATCACTAAGTCATCGTTGAATATGTGGGAGCCATTATGGATCTCCAGATCCCGCTATTGGTTATTGGTCGGAGAGAGTTCTCAACCATGTCTACATAGTTCGCGAACCGTAGGGTGACACACTTAAGGTTTGATGTCGTAATAGTAGAACTTGAATATGGAATGGAGTTCGAAGTATTGTTCGAAGTCTCGGATGGGATCCCGGACATCACAAGGAGTTCCGGAATGGTCCGGAGAATAAGATTCATATATAGGAAGTCATTTTATAAGTTTGAAAATGATCCGGTGATTTTATGGAAGGTTCTAGAAGGTTCTAGAAAAGTCCGGAAGAAATCACTTTGGAAGGCGGAGTCCCGAAGGGACTCCACCACCCATGGCCGGCCAACCCTAGAGGGGGGAGTCCAAGGTGGACTCCACCAAGGGGGCCGGCCACCCTCCCTCATGGAAGGGTGGGAGTCCCACTTGAGGTGGGAGTCCCACTTGAGGTGGGAATCCCACCTTGGATAGGTTTCCCTACACATGGAAGGTTTTGGGTTGGGGTCTTATTCGAAGACTTGTAGTCCAACACTTGGGGGTTCCACCTATATAATGAGGGGCCAAGGGGAGGGGGCCGGCCACCACAACACCACCACCTTGGCCGCACCCCAAGGAGGCCGGCCACCCCCTCTCCCCAAACCCTAGCCGCCCCACTCCTCCCCCTCTCCCGCAACGCTTAGCGAAGCTCCTGACAAGGTATCAACTTGTCAATGCCTATGGATTGTAGGCTAGGGTTTAGTTGGAAGTAGAGGGTAAGTAGATTTCGAAGGTTTCAGCCGAAAAGTACTCGACGATTATGAAAACTAGGGTTTGTTGACAATGATTCGATCCTTTCTTCGTCCCTCGACTCCCCCTTTATATAGGAGGTGGAGCCGAGGGATTCGTATAGTACAAATTACAGAGTCCGGGACGGTTTCTAACTCCTCCCGCCAGATTACAGATAACACTTCCTATTACAACTCTTGACTTTCCTTGATATATCTTGGGCTCCCGAATCTTCTTATTCTTCGGGTAGTGGGCCTTCAGTAAACCCCGGGTACTATCTTCGGCAGGCCCATTTGGGATGCCTATGTCAGCTCCGCCGGAGATCTCCATCGCCACCGCCACCACGCCGTCGTGCTGCCGGATTCAAGGAGGAGCTACTACTTCCGCTGCCCGCTGGAACGGGGAGAAGGACGTCGTCTTCATCAACACCGAACGTGTGACCGAGTACGGAGGTGCTGCCCGATTGTGGCACCGTCAAGATCTTCTACGCGCTTTTGAAAGCGGCAAGTGATCGTCTACCGCAGCAACAAGAGCCTCATCTTGTAGGCTTTGGAAATCTTCAAGGGTGAGTCTCGTTCATCCCCTCGTTGCTCCCGTCTTCTAGATTGCATCTTGGCTTGGATTGCGTTCTCGCGGTAGGAAATTTTTTGTTTTCTATGCAACGAATCCCTACAGGAGGCTGAGCGCAGGCGGCGCGCCGATCCCGCCGCCGCCAACGGGTGGGGGCGCACTCGAAGCGGCGATCGACGAGGTGCTCGTCACTCTCAGTGACGAGCAGCGCGCGGATCCACGCTTCTTCCCCGACAACTACGAAGCGTGGACCGCGTTCTTCCGGCGCAGGTACGAACGCGAACTCGCCGCATACGACGGCCCTCCTCCTCCTACGGCAAGGAACAACGCCGCCGGCCGCCGCCGATGGTGGAGCGCTCCTGGCCGCACCCTCGAGAATGTGCTCGCGCACATCGAGGACGGGAACTCCCCCGTCCTGGGGATGCCGCCGCCGGTGGCAGCTACCGTGTCGCGCCGGCACGGTAGTTCCTGGATGCCGAGGAGGATGGCGCCATCCTCCTCCTCGTCTGGCTCGAGGTCGGCGTCCAGGTCCGGCGGGTCGACGCCGGCCACCGTCAAGAAGGAGTGGGCGTCTCCTTCGACCGTCAAGAAGGAATCGGCGTCGCCACCGCCGACCAGAGGGCGCAGCAGCGGCGCCCTCGTCATCCGCGACCAGCCTTCCTCTCCGCAGCGCGGGTGGAAGAGGAAGTCGTCGAAGAAGGAGGCCGCCGCGGCCGCCATCAAAAACGCCGCCAACAAGCTCGCCGAGGAGGAGGCGAAGCGCGCGGAGGACGCCGCCGTGGCGGAGGCGATCGCCGTGGCGGAGGCGATCGCCGTGGCGGAGCTCGGGGAGAGCAGTGACGACGACATTTACCAGTCGACGCCGCCACGCGCCGGCGACCCTGGCCAGGGTTCGAGCCGCTGGTACGAGGCGGCGCCGTCCCAGGACGCCGCAAGCTCGAGCGACGACGACGACGGCGCGGACTACACGGCCTTCTACCGCCATTTCGGCATGTAGGAGGCCGCTTTTAGTTTAAGTTAATGTTTCCCTGTCGCCGAATTCAAATATATGCACGAATTCGGCCTATATATGTACGAACTCGTCTATATAAGTTAAATATCACTAAATTTCGCTTATGTTTGCATGAGTTTCGCCTACTTCTGTTCGAATTCGTCGTATTTTGTCAAAAACTTTACATCCGTCCTGGGTTCGCCGCTGAGAAAAATGGGCTCCCCAGACCAAATTTTCCTCCAATCCGAACGAAACTTTCGCCGAATTTGAATGTGGGAAGCGACAACGAGTGGAGATGGTCTTAGTGAATAGCCGCCGGTGGTCGGGCCATGGCGAACATACGGGTGTGCTGCTCTGGATGAACGTCACAGCTTTCATGGCCAGTGCTAGGTACCTAGTTTCTGTAGCCGTTGATTGATTTCTGATCCTTTGCTGTTACATATACACCTTTGTGTTACTTGTCTAAATATATTCTGATTGAAAGAAATTAATCCGTCGTCTCAGTCGTATCTGATTACAAACCCTCCTAAGCTGAAACTGTGGTGTAAATTAATTGTACCTGATTTATTAGTACGGATTCGACTCAAACTCGTTCAGCCACGACCCATGAGCAAGCACGTCTCGGACTCTCGGATACATACTTTATTTGGACTGAAATTCCTTCAACCCATGGCCATTTTCCTTGGTAGCGTGGACAGTTGCCATGTTTCCGGATGGATTGAACTAAATCACTGGTTTATTTACCATCTTTTGTTTCTTAGGACGTACCATCACCAACTATCATGTCCTATTGCAATTTAATAGTAGAGATTAAGCATTTTTTATTTTAACTAAAAACTATAGGCATCATATTTTATAAAGAAGGGTGTGTTGGAAATGGGTTTAACGATTTTCAATCCAGACTACTCCCATTCCACTACTTTCATAACGAAAATACATTGTTCAACATCATTGTATAGAAGAAAAATAGAAAAAGACGGGAAAGAAAAAGTGTTTGCGCACCAATAGGAAACCCGTTGACAGATGCTCATCATCGAAGCATCTACTACAGGACATAAACCTATTACGGAGTAGCACTAATCCTAAAAACTACAAGTTCAAGGTTTTACTTACTGAAACATTGAAAAGAACCAAGACAACCAACTGATATAAAACTGCATCAACACAGATAACCTCATAAGGTCCTTCAGTCATCAGAAAACAATTGTTAAGAGAGAAAAATCTCAGGGTTTAAAAATTTCGGTCCAGGCCAGACTGTACTTGATCTTTTTAAGTTGAGCTTTTGAAAATCCGGCCCAAACAACCGATGTTGTCAGAATTTTGCGAATGCAACAAGCCCCAAGTAATCCTCTGTTTTTCATGTTCCAAGTCCAGGGACACAACACTCAAGTTTATATTATCCTAAATTACCACATACATATATCAGCAGAAATAAAACAGCAGCACATGTAGCATTCACTACATCACAGTAGGTTTACATACACCATACCATTCCTAGAGTAGTTCAGGGTATTTTACAGATCACATACTAGACAGTAGATAAAACTACCAAGAAGAGGACGTAGTATCACCACACGCTAGCTGCAACCACTACCATACATACTTAGCTCTCATACCTAATCTTAACAAAGTACTTACATTCTCTCTTAAAAAACTAAGTACCTCCACAAATGTCCATAGTTCATTGCTGCCAATCGAAGTCTTCTTCTGCAACATTCCTTGAGATGGAAGATCAAGGCATGATTTCCACCACAAGAAGGGATCATATGCCACAGACGCACTGGTATGCTACCATAGAAGTGAACACTCACCAAACAGGGAACAGAGGACCTGTACATCCTTTCTTTTCAGCATCAGGGATGCTGTTGTAGCGGTATAGGTGGTTGGATAGCTCCCAGCTCCAGTCATCCTTCCTCGACACTTTCATCGGTGGCCATTGGTTGATCCTCACATAATGATCCCTGATTTTTCCATCTCCAACAAAGCTTGTCATGATCGTGTACTCGCACTCATGGCCACCCCAAACAGCGTCATGAGGTTCTGCACTGTGGTAACCATCTTGATGGAAGTATCGTCGCATTGGTGGACCGGTATGCTTCCATGACGGATCAAGGTTCCTCCAGTATTCTGGTGCTGCCTGCAATAGTAAGAGATACAAGTCATGAATAGATCAAGCAATATGAAGAACAACGTCACTTTTCTCCATAATCAAGCAACCATACTCCACATGTTTCTTTTGTATAATGCACCATTAATTCTTAATAAATACAATAGCCAGTATCCTCTTCGAGATGCTAAATGATTTCAGTATACAAAAACAACAATCTAGCAATATGCATACACGAGCAAACAATCTAGTGATATGCATACAACAACAATCTAGTAATATATATTCAAAATTAAATACTTGGAGTACGATACATGCACAACAGTGAAAACTTGAATCTACGAACAAGACATATTATGGATTTTAAACTACATATAACTGCATCCATCAGATCTCCGCACAACCCATAGTGCCAGAGAGCCAAAAACACACGAACCTCTTTCTTGTATCTCACATACTTAACTTTAATTACCAGCATGAAGATATATGTATCAATCTTCCTCAGTGCTTTTTGAAGATAAGACATCTGAAGAAGCTAGAGGGACGCTGGAAGTTCTCATGATCTCATGCATCCATCTCAGTGTGGTTGACTACAACCAGTTAAACTCAAACTAGCAGGTCAGTTGTGCGGTAGGCAGTAGCAGCCACTAGCATTAAGATTCATAATACTGTATGACCTCATAGCTCAAAACATATAAAATGATGAAAATTAGCAAAAACTTACTATAGTGAAACAATATTCCCATGCATGATCACAGAGATCCTCTTTTGTGATCCGATTCTGCACAAGAAAATAAGTCAAAATAATATATGCTTTCATCAGGACAATGAAGAATTGATATACTCATTTTCACTCGGTGTTGATGATAAAACCAAAGTGATAACCAGAAGGAACATCTCAATGTTCAAAAGTGGCAGTTCACTTCTGTGCACAACATGTGGAGCAAAAGAAACAGAACTTTCATGCATTTGGTATTATATGTAGAGGAGAAACAAAAATAAATTAACAGAAGATTGTGATGGCCATTATTATTTTCAGAGCACTTGGTGGCTTGTGCTCTGGTGCTGATTCGAGCCCACTCAGGTTCGAATCCCCTCCGTAGCGGTAATTTCGCTAGGAGGGGCGGACTAAACGGGTTATCATCCATAGCGGTAATTCGCTAGGAGAGTCTCATCCTACCTAACAGCGTATAGCCAAGGGAGGGATCATTCCGCCGTTGGTCAACGTCTTTTTGATGGCCATTATTATCTTTGGGAGTGGTCATGGTAATAGTACTGCTAGCATCATCACAATTTGTTATACTTATCATTTATGAGCCATTGCATTCTTTAACTAAAAACAGAAAGAGTTGGTGTGTGCGCTTTGCTTTGGGCGATATGAAATGTTCGCAATGATTTTATCTTTAATCAAAAGAGTTTTCCATCATTTTTGCAGGTTATCCCTCTGGTTACGCATTGGATCCATATGTGGTCCTTTCTCCAGCCTTCCATGGACCGCCCGGACATGGATTCTGGGTGCAACCGTTTGGCGACGGTAGCACGGGATTTTTACAGCCGGTGCGGTTGGCGTTCTGAGCGGCGTCTCACATAGATATGTTCTCCAGTAGTTTTCTGAGTATTTTTAGGTGGCTTATCCACGTGGAGACCTTGAGTGATCCTTGAGTTGTAATAAGGTTGTAATAATGCTACTCGTTTGAGACGTTCGCAATAAAACGCCGCATGCATCAATTGATGCAGAGGCAGGGGAGTTTCCCTATTTCGAAAAAAAAAAACTAAAAACAGAAAAACTTCTGGCACTCACCCGTTTGCCATCCATGATGGCCATTGAATAGGTAGACAACTTTGATGCAGTACGGATCATTGTCAGACGAGGAATATGTGCCTTTCCTGCCATCAGTTCAGCACACTGCAAAAGAAATATCAGAATTGCCTTATACATAGAAGAGTACCACATCCATCTTCAATGAAGTCTCCTAGTCAAATTTTTAAAATCCTATTCCTCTGTATTAAAAAGGACATAACATTAAGTCCTGTTTCCCAAGTCTTAGTGTTGGGGACTCTGTCACTTACTGATTCAAAGAGGTTAGGACGGAGTCTAGTCAATTCCCATTAGGGAGTGGGTTTTCCTCGACAACTCTCTGTCTCTGTTTTTGGTAGTTCAGTTTAGCATAGCTTAGCTCATTCGTTTCTTTGTTTCCTCTATATGCACGTTGTCTTATTTTCTGTTCTTTTTAGTTGTACTTTGCGCCGTGTCGGCGTTCCCCTTCTAATGAAATGCAACACACGCTTTTCTGCGTGTACGAGAGAGAAAAAAATTCATATGTGTCCCGAGGATGAGCCCAGATCTTAGGGTCCGTAAAGAAGTAAAGTTCTCGTTTACTTCAATCAAGAAAGGTTGTCATAAAAAAAGATTACATTAGACCTTACTCAATTAGTCATCGTTGGAAAAAGTAGAGGGATTTCCTCGATGTGAACATGCAGCACCTGGCCTAGCATTGATCTGAGGGGCCTTATTTTCATTGGCATGAGTGGAAAAAAAAATCAGGTTAAGATGAAACACCAAACTGCAACATATAATTTTTCAATATTACAAAAAAATCAGAATAACAGATATAACTATTTTTTGGAGCGAATAACAGATATAACTGAGGCTAAATTGAACAGCATTTTGAGAAAAAAATAAATACAGTGGAGGTAATATTTTTGGAAGTTTTGGAAGTTTGCTCCATTCCAAAATATAAACCTTTTTAGGAAGGTAAACTAGCATTCTAAAAAGGTATATTTTGAAACGGAGGTAATATTTTTAAGAGTAAATTCCACTTTTTACTCTGTAGTTGTGCATTTGTGACACATATTACCTCATTTAGTGGAACTTCTACCTAAATATCCCATTTAGGAGACTTGAAACATGATTTTAGACCAAATTTATCATTTACCTTATTGTTAGATAGAATATGTATGATACATCGTTGTGGAGCGATAAAATATGTAAATATAGAAGTGCCTCATGGACAATTTATGCCCAAACTTATTTAATCCATATGTTCCCTTCATCACTAACGTTTTGATACTTTTGGTCCCCGATCATCACCTAACACCTTGCCCAATGGACACACACCAAAAAATAAGTGTACAAAGCCTTAAAAATGGGTAATCTATACAAATTTTCACTCAACGGGTAATTAGTGTCACAAATACAAAACTACAGGGTAAAAAGTGGAATTCACTCTATTTTTAAATTAAAGGTAACACAAGCTTATCCTTTGCAAAACATTGTTGGATTTTGCAGCATGTTAACGTCACGTCTTCCAAACTGTGAATGCCACATGAAGTTTGGCGCATTCGGAGTTGTGTCTTATCGAATCAACTACCCCGTTGTCGGGGTCATCCACAGGAAATAAATCCATATAGCGATGTCGGTACGAGAGACCTTTTTATTTCTTCTTTCCTGGACATCGGAATAGTCAAAAGCGTGAAACCAAACTAAGGGGGTGTTTGTTGTGGCTTTTTTTGGCTTTTGGCTTTGGCAAAAGCCACCAAAAGCACCTAAATAGGTGCTTTTTTTGGCTTTTGGCTTCCAAAATCCAAAAGCCAAAAAAAAGCACCTATTTAGGTGCTTTTGGTGGCTTTTGCCAAAGCCAAAAGAAAGCCACAACAAACACCCCCTAAAGAGGGCCTTGCAAGGAATTCGTGGAACAGGTGCAGCTCACATCGCAGACGCCAAATGAAGAATCACGGGTGCCACATGACTGAAGCCCGAGTGAGGACAAACTGGAGAATGACCGAGAGATGCATGAAGCGAGATGCCGGCCGGAATGGGCGTACCTTGGGTGCCCAGAGGCGGTTGTCGGCGGCGAGCCCGTACCAGGTGAGGGAGACCGCCGTGCATCGTGCCACGCTGCGCGCGTCCAGGAGCTCCATCACCAGCCCCATCACCTCCTCCCCCAGCGCCTCGACGGGGTCGCCGCCCCGCCGCCACCTCTTCTGCCTCTCCCTCTCCTCCGCCTCCGCCTCGGCGCGGGCCAGCTTCCTGTCCGCCATTTCCGCGTCCCTCGCTGCCATCGGGGAAGTGAGTGAGCTGGTGGAGGCCGCCAGGGCGATGTGGTGATCTACTCAGCTCCGTGGGGCCGTGGCGTGGCGTTTGCTATTTTCGGCAGGTCGTAGTTGGGACTTGGGAGCCGTCCGCGTGCCGGCTTTATTAGCGACGGACGGCCGGATAAGGGCGCGGTTTGCAGTGGGTCGTGACGAGCCCCAGTTCACGCTCAGCTCGGGACTATGTGGCGGCTAGCGTGTCGTGTCGAGTGGGCCACGAGGGAGATTTGCATGCTGCGCCGTTGTCGATCTGTGGAGATGTGCGGTGGATCTTTCCTTCCGGGAAACCTTAACTCGCAAGTCACGATGCCTCTTCCGCTGCACAGCTTAGCTCCAAGGTCAGGATGGCTCCTCTCTTCAGGACATGCATGTCGCAAGCATCAAGACACATGTCACAATGGCAGGTCGATCGAGATATGTTCCCATGTTGCCTTGGACCAATCTCATCCATGAAGTCGGGGAATAACGAGATATCCATCATCTCTAGACCAACATTCTCGCTTTAGAGTATCTATCTTGCTTTGATCCCCAACACCGCCGTGGATAACAAAGGGCGCCATCGGCGCATCGAGAAACTAATCTCGCCATATCTAAAGAACATCGAAAATACTAATATGTTGTTCTCAAGGAACAAGCGAAGAATATTACAGGCCGTGTTGGGAGTGGAGCAACACAACACAACAAGAACTACATGGCCGAGCAGCACTGACCAACGTCAACAAAAAGCAAGAAGAAGCCCTTACCCCTATTGCATACACTCAGTTGTGTCGAATGCGCATCACTACCAGAATATACGGAATGAGAGCCACCTCAAGAGGGCGACCAAAGTGATGAGATCACTAGCACAAAACTGACCTTTAGAGATGGTTTTCCGCCATGAGTCGGTAGCTGTTAGCCAATCCCTCTCTAAGCGATAGTTGATAATAATACATTTTTTGCAGATGGTTTTCCAGATCAGCTCGAAAGAAATTGTGGTATGAGCGTACTCAATATTCTCAACTTAAATAAAAAGGTGACTGATGTACTAGCTACGACCATTGAGCCGAAAATCGCGGATCAATGCATGTTTTAAAAATATTTCTTCAAAAGTTTTATTTTATTTTGAAAAATATGTCCATCAGTCTTCACATGTTGACTCGAATTTTATGGAGTTTGCCTTTCCTTCCATATTCGTAGTTTCTTCACATAACAGGGGGTGCAAGGCCACAATTCAATACAATCTACAGATATGCGTTAACTTTTACAATAAGAGTTTTTTATCTTTGTTACCATTCGGGTGTACTTTTCCATGAACACTTTCTTGGTGCGATGCCCAATATAAGGTCCAAGCTAATAACTCCTTTCTACGCGACCGTACATATCCACCCTTTTGTTTCACTCACATATCTTCGGTAGACTTCTCCCATAACATACATCTTTACCCACAATATTCTATGGACAATCCATTATAGACAGTAGGGCATCCTTCATCCAACAAGGATGGGGAGATTAAGTCCATCCTAGACTACTGTGAAGCCACCGAATCAAGGCCTAGCCCTACCAAGTCCGTTGGTATGCGAAAGGAAGAAGATCCAGCTGACTTCTCAGTCCCATTAAAGATCTTATGGTTAACGCGTAATATACGGCACCAGAATCACTAGACGATATTGGTTATTAGTCTGAGATAACATATACCACCTGCAATGGAACCTCCACCATCATCACAAACCATGGTTCCATTTCCCACCATAAGATCATGTTATAAATTATAAACCTAGCGGTTTGTTTTTCTGTACAAAAATGAGAAGTATAATACTTTGCAATTATTTGATATGAAATAATCAAGGGTTAAGTGCACCTTTGGTTCCTCAAGTCTTGGAAAAGTCTAATTTTGGTCCTTTAAATCTATCTAAATCTACCCTTAAACTCTTAATTGAGTCTAATTTTGGACCCTGACAGCGGTTTAATGATGGTTGATAGTTTTTCGACTCTCTTTTTTGCACCATGGATATAGTTGGTTGATTTTAATCTACGTGGGATTATTTGTTCTCAGTCAACAAAATCCTCTTGCCCTAACACACATGTGAGCGGTGCGCCGCCCTCCGACTTTCTTGTTTGGTGTAGCCATCCTCGCCACTTCAGCCACCTCCGCCTTTCCTCCCGACGCCAAGGCCCTCGCATGTCCGTCGCTTATGCCTTTCCCACCTGGCTTATCTGCACTCCTAGTGTTAGGTCGCGCCCCTAGGTGTTGGGGAGGGTTACTGATACGTCTCTGACGTATCGATAATTTCTTATGTTCCATGCCACATTATTGATGATATCTACATGTTTTATGCATACTTTATATCATATTTATGCATTTTCCGGCACTAACCTATTAACGAGATGCCGAAGAGCCAGTTGCTGTTTTCTGCTGTTTTTGGTTTCAGAAATCCTAGTAAGGAAATATTCTCGGAATTAGACGAAATCAACGCCCAGGGGCCTGATAACCCACAAGTATAGGGGATCGCGATAGTCTTCGAGGGTAGTATAACCCAAATTTATTGATTCGACACAAGGGGAGGTAAAGAATACTTATAAGCCTTAACAACTGAGTTGTCAATTCAGCTGCACCTGGAAAAGCACTAGCAACAGGGGTGATGTGAAAGTAGCAGTAATATGAGAGCAGTAGTAATGAATAACACAAGCGATAATAGCAATATGAGAGCAATGGCACGAGAAGATAGTTGATACTACTTCCAATGACATGTAGAACAAGTATATTATGATGAGAGATGGACCGGGGTTCCCAGCGATCTACACTAGTGGTAACTCTCCAATAAGTGACAAGTGTTGGGTGAACAAATTACAGTTGGGCAATTGATAGGAATCAAAGCATTAAGAAAGAATATCAAGATTATTAATTATGTAGGCATGTTTTCCGTATATAGTCGTACGTGCTCGCAATGAGAAACTTGCACAACATCTTTTGTCCTACCAGCCGGTGGCAATGCCTCAAGGGAAACTACTGGATATTAAGGTACTCCTTTTAATAGAGTACCGGAGCAAAGCATTAACACACCGTGAAAACATGTGATCCTCACATCACTACCATCCCCTCCGGTTGTCCCGATTTCTGTCACTTCGGGGCCATTGGTTCCGGACAGTGACATGTGCATACAACTTGTAGATACAATCTAAGCAACAAGTATAGAGCTTAAATCTAAGATCATGCCACTCGGGCCCTAGTGACAAGCATTAAGAATAACAAGATTGCAGCAACAATAACTTCACAAACTTTATAGATAGACTAATCATAATGTATCATCCATCGGATCCCAACAAACACAACACCGATTACATCAGATGAATCTCAATCATGTAAGGCAGCTCATGAGACCATTGTATTGAAGTACATGGGGAGAGTATACCGACATAGCTATCGCTAGAACCCGTAGTCCATGGGGGAACTACTCACGGAGCATGATGGAGGCGGTGGCGTTGATGGAGATGGCTTCCGGGGCACTTCCCCGTTCCGGCGAGGTGCCTAACAGAGTTCCGTCCCCGAATTGGAGTTTCGCGATGGCGGCGGCGCCCGGAGTCTTTCTCGGAGTTTCGTCAATTGGTACAGCGTTTTTAGGACGAAAGGGATTTTCTAGGCGACGAGGCGGCGCAGGGGGCACTGGGGCTCCACACCATAGGGTGGCTCGGGCCCAGGCCAGGACGCGCCGCCCTAGGGTCTGGTGGCCCTCTGGCCCATCTCCGACTCTTCTTAGGTGTTCTGGAGCCTTACGGGAAAAATAGGAGGTTTGGCGTTGATTTCGTCCAATTCCGAGAATATTGCCCGAACAGCCTTTCGGAACCAAAACAGCAGAAAACAGGAACTGGCACTGTGGCATCTTGTTAATAGGTTAGTTCCGGAAAACGCATGAAATCATCATAAAGTGCAAGCAAAACATGTAAGTATTGTCATAAAACAAGCATAGAACAACAGAAATTATGGATACGTCGGGGACGTATCAGCATCCCCAAGCTTAGTTCCTGCTCGTCCCGAGCAGGTAAACGATAAAAAGAATAATTTCTGTAGTGACATGCTACTTACATAACCTTGATCATACTATTACAAAGCATATGAAATGAACGAAGTGACTCAAAGCAATGATCTATAGTTGCTAACAAGTAGATAACATATAGCAAAACTTTTCATAAAGAGTACTTTCAAGACAAGCATCAAAAGATTGCACAAGAGTTAACTCATAAAGCAATAGATTCAAAGTAAAGGCATCGAAGCAACACAAAGGAAGATATAAGTTTCAGCGGTTGCTTTCAACTTTCAACATGCATATCTCATGGATAATTGTCAACACAAAGTAATATGATGAATGCAAATATGCAAGTATGTAAGAATCAATGCACAGTTAACACAAGTGTTTGCTTCTAAGGTGGGAGGAAATGGGTAAACTGACTCAACATAAAGTAAAAGAATGGTCCTTCAAAGAGGAAAGCATCGATTGCTATATTTGTGCTAGAGCTTTGGTTTTGAAAACATATAGAGAGCATAAAAGTAGAGTTTTGAGAGGTGTTTGTTGTTGTCAACGAATGGTAGTGGGTACACTAACTACCTCGCCAACCGGACTTTTAAGAGCGGCTCCCATTTTATTTTATTTTTGGGTGGCACTCCTTCCAACCTTTCTTTCACAAACCATGGCTAACCGAATCCTCGGGTGCCTGCCAACAATCTCATACCATGAAGGAGTGCCTTTTTATTTTAGTTTTATTATGATGACACTCCTCCCATCCTTTGCTTACACAAGCCATGGCTAACCGAATCCTTCGGGTGCCGTCCAACAATCACAAACCATGGAGGAGTGTCTATTTAGTTTAATTAATTTGGGACTGGGAATCCCATTGCCAGCTCTTTTTGCAAAATTATTGGATAAGCGGATGTGCCACTAGTCCATATGAGAGTCCATCAAAAGTAAATGACAAGGTTGAAAGCTAAACACCACATACTTCCTCATGAGCTATAAAACATTGACACAAATCAGAGGTGGTAAATTTTGAATTGTTTAAAGGTAGCACTCAAGCAATTTACTTTGGAATGGCAGGAAATACCACATAGTAGGTAGGTATGGTGGACACAATTGGCATAGTGGTTGGCTCAAGGATTTTGGATGCATGAGAAGTTTTCCCTCTCGATACAAGGCTTAGGCTAGCAAGGTTGTTTGAAGCAAACACAAGTATGAACCGGTACAGCAAAACTTACATAAGAACATATCGCAAGCATTATAATACTCTACACTGTCTTCCTTGTTGCTCAAACACTTTTACCAGAAAATATCTAGACCTTAAGAGAGATCAATTATGCAAACCAATTTTAACAAGCTTTACGGTAGTTCTCCACTAATAGGTTTAAACTACATGCAAAAACTTATGATCTACTTGAGAGCTCAAAACAATTGCCAAGTATCAAATTATCCAAGACATATGAGGCATTTTCTTTTCCCAACCAAATAAAGATAAATATTGTAGCTTCCAACTTTTATTCATTGAACATTAAAAGTAAAACGAAGAACAAGTGTTCATATGAAAAAGCGGAGCGTGTCTCTCTCCCAATCAAGGATTGCTAGGATCCGATCTTATTCAAACACAAACAAAACGAAAAATAAACACACAGACGCTCCAAGTAAAGCACATATGATGTGACCGAATAAAAATATAGTTTCAGGGGAGGAACCTGATAAGTTGATGAAGAAGGGGGTGCCTTGGGCATCCCCAAGCTTAGACGCTTGAGTCTTCTTGAAATATGCAGGGATGAACCACGGGGGCATCCCCAAGCTTAGACTTTTCACTCTTCTTGATCATATATCATCCTCCTCTCTTGACCCTTGAAAACTTCCTTCACAACAAACTTCTCATAAACTTCATTAGAGGGGTTAGTACTCAAAAAATTTGAATCCACCTTGGTCCTGTAGTGGAAAATTGCAAGAACTCAATAAAACATTAGCTATAGCTCTCTACGTCTAGAAAACCTCGCTTAAAGTCCACAAGAGACAATGCAAAAAACAGAGACAGAATCTGCCAAAACAGAACAGCCAGTAAAGACGAATTTTAATAAAATACTTCCATTGCTCAAATCAGAAAACTCAAAACTAATGAAAGTTGCGTACATATCTGAGGAACACGCACGTAAATTGGCATAATTTTCTGAGTTTCCTACAGAGAATTGGACCAAGATTCGTTACAGATAGAAATCTGTTTCTGCGCAGAAATCCAAATCTAGTATCAACCTTCGATTAGAGGCTTCACTTGGCACAACAAAACACAAAACTAAGATAAGGAGAGGTTGCTACAGTAGTAAACAACTTCCAAGACACAAATATAAAACAAAGTACTGTAGCAAAATAACACATGGGTTATCTCCCAAGAAGTTGCTTTCTTTATAGCCATTAAGATGGGCTCAATGTTTTAATGATGCACTCGCAAGAAATAGTATTTGAAGCAAAAGAGAGCATCAAGAGGCAAATTCAAAACACATTTAAGCCTAACATGCTTCCTATGCAAAGGAATCTTGTACACAAATAAATTCATGAAGAACAAAGTGACAAGCATAAGAAGATAGAACAAGTGTAACTTCAACAATTTCAGCACATAGAGAGGTGTTTTAGTACCATGAAAATTTCTACAACCATATTTTCCTCTCTCATAATAATTTTCAGTAGCTTCATGAACAAACTCAACAATATAACTATCACATGCAGCATACTTTTCATGATCCACAAACATATAATTTTTATCAAGCTCAAAAATAGTGGATTTAAAACTTTCAAACTTACTTTTATTAATAATATAACAAGGTAGTTGATCAATCTCAAGAGATATGGGACTCATAGAATAAGTCAAGAACTCTCCAATCCCATTTTCATTAGTAGTACAATTAATATTCTCAAGTAACATAGGACCATCATCTAGAGCTTTATCATAAACATTTGCTAAACAAAATTCTTTAGTACCATGCATTTCGACATCAGGCACAAACAAAGCATTATCATAAGATTTATCAAAATAGCATGGATTATCATAAATAACAGTAGTATAATTATTCTCACAAGTATTACTCATAGGTACTATTTCAAGAGAATCCACAGGAACATAACATTCAACCTCTTTCGGTAAGCATGGAGGACAATCAAATAGTGTAAGAGATGAAGAGTTACTCTCATTAGAAGGTTGGCATGGGTAGCTAATCCATTCTTCCCCCTTTTGTTCGTCGCTCTCCTCTTCTTTTTCATCCAATGAGCTTTCAAGTTCATCAATTTCCTCCTCTTTTTCATCCAATGAGCTTTGAGGTTCATCAGTTTCTTCTTCCACCGGTTCCTGCAAATTGTGAGTGCATTCTTGTGCATTAATGTGTCTCTCTTTATAATCAAGGATATAAGGATTCCTACTGTAGCATTCTATGCAAGAATTAAGGATAGTAGAGACATAATCTTTAAGGTCCTTACAAATAGCACAAGTTTCATAATTCTCAACCATGAAGGATTCTATCTCGGAGGCTCCCATAAATAAGACAAATTGTTCTACCTCTTCGAACCCATAATGAATATAGCAATTCCGATTATAGCTCTTAATAAAATATTCCTCACTAAAGCCACATTGAAATTTAAGATGTTTATCCTGTTGAGAGCAACAGTTTATATCATGGCGTCTAAGCAAGATTCTAGCAATTGTATTTAATTTTTCTATCATAGCACTCATGATTCTACCAGTTCTTGATTCTCTATAACAATTATAACATTCCATAAGCTCCAAGTAGGTTGTAGGTTCTCCCATAATAGCAGTTTTTAATTTTTCGGTTTTTCAAATTTTTATGGATTTTTGGGTATATGAGGAAAATAAAACAAAACTGAAATAAACTAGACAAAAGTAAACTAAGCAAAGTAATACTAGATAGAAATAAACTAAGCACAAGTAAACTAGGAAAAAGTAAACTAAGCAAAACAAAATAAAATAAAACAGAGAGAGAAGTAGAGTGTACTCCCCAGGTGAACTTATGAGTAGAGCTATGCCTCCCCGGCAACGGCGCCAGAAAACAGTCTTGATAACCCACAAGTATAGGGGATCGCGATAGTCTTCGAGGGTAGTATAACCCAAATTTATTGATTCGACACAAGGAGGTAAAGAATACTTATAAGCCTTAACAACTGAGTTGTCAATTCAATTGCACCCGGAAAAGCACTAGCAACAGGGGTGATGTGAAAGTAGCAAGAATATGAGAGCGTAGTAACAAGAATAACACAGCAGCAGTAATAGCAATATGAGAGCAATGGCACGAGAAGATAGTTGATACTACTTCCAATGACATGTAGAACAAGTATATTATGATGAGAGATGGACCGGGGTTCCCAGCGATCTACACTAGTGGTAACTCTCCAATAAGTGACAAGTGTTGGGTGAACAAATTACAGTTGGGCATTTGATAGGAATCAAAGCATTAAGAAAGAATATCAAGATTATTAATTATGTAGGCATGTTTTCCGTATATAGTCGTACGTGCTCGCAATGAGAAACTTGCACAACATCTTTTGTCCTACCAGCCGGTGGCAGCCGGGCCTCAAGGGAAACTACTGGATATTAAGGTACTCCTTTTAATAGAGTACCGGAGCAAAGCATTAACACACCGTGAAAACATGTGATCCTCACATCACTATCATCCCCTCCGGTTGTCCCGATTTCTGTCACTTCGGGGCCATTGGTTCCGGACAGTGACATGTGCATACAACTTGTAGATACAATCTAAGCAACAAGTATAGAGCTTAAATCTAAGATCATGCCACTCGGGCCCTAGTGACAAGCATTAAGAATAACAAGATTGCAGCAACAATAACTTCACAAACTTTATAGATAGACTAATCATAATGTATCATCCATCGGATCCCAACAAACACAACACCGATTACATCAGATGAATCTCAATCATGTAAGGCAGCTCATGAGACCATTGTATTGAAGTACATGGGGGAGAGTATACCGACATAGCTACTGCTAGAACCCGTAGTCCATGGGGGAACTACTCACGGAGCATGATGGAGGCGGTGGCGTTGATGGAGATGGCTTCCGGGGGCACTTCCCCGTTCCGGCAGGGTGCCGGAACAGAGTTCTGTCCCCCGAATTGGAGTTTCGCGATGGCGGCGGCGCCCCTGGAGTCTTTCTGGAGTTTCGTCAATTGGTACTGCGTTTTTAGGTCGAAAGGGATTTTATAGGCGAAGAGGCGGCGCAGGGGGGCACCTGGGGGCTCCACACCATAGGGTGGCGCGGGCCCAGGCCAGGCCGCGCCGCCCTATGGTCTGGTGGCCCTCTGGCCCCTCTCCGACTCTTCTTCGGTGTTCTGGAGCCTTCCGGGAAAAATAGGAGGTTTGGCGTTGATTTCGTCCAATTCCGAGAATATTGCCCGAACAGCCTTTCTGGAACCAAAAACAGCAGAAAACAGGAACTGGCACTGTGGCATCTTGTTAATAGGTTAGTTCCGGAAAACGCATGAAATCATCATAAAGTGCAAGCAAAACATGTAAGTATTGTCATAAAACAAGCATGGAACAACAGAAATTATGGATACGTCGGGGACGTATCAGGGCCTATTTTCACACGAAGCTTTCAGAAGACCGAAGATGATACGAAGTGGGGCCACGAGCTGGCGACACAGTAGGGCGGCGCGGCCCAGCCCTTGGCCGCGCCGGCCTAGCGTGTGGGGCCCCCGTGTGGCCCCCTGACCTGCTCCTCCGCCTACTTAAAGCCTTCGTCGCGAAACCCCCAGTACCGAGAGCCACGATACGGAAAACCTTCCAGAGACGCCGCCGCCGCCAATCCCATCTCGGGGGATTCAGGAGATCGCCTCCGGCACCCTGCCGGAGAGGGGAATCATCTCCCGGAGGACTCTACACCGCCATGGTCGCCTCCGGAGTGATGAGTGAGTAGTTCACCCCTGGACTATGGGTCCATAGCAGTAGCTAGATGGTTGTCTTCTCCTCATAATGCTTCATTGTCGGGTCTTGTGAGCTGCCTAACATGATCAAGATCATCTATCTGTAATGCTATATGTTGTGTTTGTTGGGATCCGATGGATAGAGAATACTATGTTATGTTGATTATCAATCTATCTATGTGTTGTTTATGATCTTGCATGCTCTCCATTACTAGTAGAGGCTTTGGCCAAGTTGATGCTTGTAACTCCAAGAGGGAGTATTTATACTCGATAGTGGGTTCATGTCTCTATTGAATCTGGGGAGTGACAGAAACCCCTAAGGTTGTGGATGTGCTATTTCCACTAGGGATAAAACATTGATGCTATGTCCGAGGATGTAGTTATTGATTACATTGCGCACCATACTTAATGCAATTGTCTGTTGTTTTCAACTTAATACTGGAAGGGGTTCGGATGACAACCTGAAGGTGGACTTTTTAGACATAGATGCATGCTGGATAGCGGTCTATGTACTTTGTCGTAATGCCCAATTAAATCTCACAATACTCATCATATCATGTATGTGCATTGTCATGCCCTCTCTATTTGTCAATTGCCCAACTGTAATTTGTTCACCCAACATGCTATTTATTTTATGGGAGAGACACCTCTAGTGAACTGTGAACCCCGGTCCATTCTTTTACATCGAATACAATCTACTGCAATACTCGTTCTACCGTTTTCTGCAAACAATCATCATCCACACTATACATCTAATCCTTTGTTACAGCAAGCCGGTGAGATTGACAACCTCACTGTTTCGTTGAGGCAAAGTACTTTGGTTGTGTTGTGCAGGTTCCACGTTGGCGCCGGAATCCCTGGTGTTGCGCCACACTATATCTCGCCGCCATCAACCTTCAACGTGCTTCTTGACTCCTACTGGTTCGATAAACCTTGGTTTCTAACTGAGGGAAACTTACTGCTGTACGCATCACACCTTCCACTTGGGGTTCCCAACGGTCGCATGCTGTACGCGTGTCAAGCTAAATTTCTGGCACCGTTGCCGGGGAGATCAAGACACGCTGCAAGGGGAGTCTCCACATCCCAATCTCTTTACTTTGTTTTTGTCTTGCTTTATTTTATTTACTATTTTGTTTGCTGCATTATATCAAAATACAAAAAAATTAGTTGATAGCTTTACTTTATTTACTGTCTTGTTTGCATTCTCCATATTAAAAATACAAAAAAATTAGTTACTTGCATTTGCTTTACTTATTTCATCATGTTTCCTCTTAATTTTACTGTAAAAGATATACCGGTAGGACAAGGGTCTATAATTGGAAGAGATAATATAGAAGAATTTTTCACCCATGTTAGTATGCATGAAGATCTTAAAGATATACCCCTTGCAAAAGCTGTCCCTACTTATGAAGATGCCTCTGTTTGTTTGGTACGCATGATGGAAGCTAGATTTATTAGTCTCAACCCCATGATACAACACATGTTTCTTACACTTTCTGATATGGAGAGGGGAGAGAAGAGAGATTTTGTTCTAAAGGTCTTAGTGCGAGAATTTGCGGATATAGCTAAAGAAGCTAGAAAAGTTTTTAGTAAGCATGATAGGCTTGGCATGATCACCGATTTTAAAAGAACACTTGAAAAGATGGATATGGATAGAATCAAGTACACTAATAATGTTAATGATGGTGGGGAGATTAAAGCGCGAATACCCTGTAAGCTCCTAGCAATGCATGATGCACTAGAAAATAACTATGCTTGGCTTGTTCCTGAAAATTTGTTTGATGAGAGTAGCAAGCCCAAGACTAATGAAAAGGGAGCCGCTGAAACTTATGTATCCAAAATACTATGCATGATTGAGAAATCTACACACCCCGCTGTAGATGCTCCATCTTTCGATAATACTTGATATACACTTTCTGCGCCTAGCTGAAAGGCGTTAAAGAAAAGCGCTTATGGGAGACAACCCATGTTTTTACTACAGTACTTTTATTTTATATTTGAGTCTTGGAAGTTGTTACTACTGTAGCAACCTCTCCTTATCTTAGTTTTGTGCATTGTTGTGCCAAGTAAAGTCGTTGATAGTAAGGTTCATACTAGATTTGGATTACTGCGCAGAAACAGATTTCTTTGCTGTCACGAATCTGGGCCTAATTCTCTCTAGGTAACTCAGAAAATTATGCCAATTTACGTGAGTGATCCTCAGATATTTAGGCAACTTTCATTCAATTTGAGCATTTTCATTTGAGCAAGTCTGGTGCCTCTTAGAAATTCGTCTTTACGAACTGTTCTGTTTTGACAGATTCTGCCTTTTATTTCGCATTGCCTGTTTTACTATGCTTGATGGATTTTTCGATTCCATTGACTTTCAGTAGCTTTGTGCAATGTCCAGAAGTGTTAAGAATGATTGTGTCACCTCTGAACATGTAAATTTTAATTGTGCACTAACCCTCTAATGAGTTGTTTTGAGTTTGGTGTGGAGGAAGTTTTCAAGGATCAAGAGAGGGAGATGATACAATATGATCAAGGAGAGTGAAAGCTCTAAGCTTGGGGATGCCCCGGTGATTCACCCCTGCATATATCAAGAAGACTCAAGCGTCTAAGCTTGGGGATGCCCAAGGCATCCCCTTCTTCATCGACAACATTATCAGGTTCCTCTAGTGAAACTATATTTTTATTCCATCACATCTTATGCACTTTGCTTGGAGCGTCGGTTTGTTTTTGTTTTTGTTTTGTTTGAATAAAATGGATCCTAGCATTCCTTGTGTGGGAGAGAGACACGCTCCGCTATTGCATATGGACAAATATGTCCTTAGGCTTTACTCATAATATTCATGGCGAAGGTTGAATCTTCTTCGTTAAATTGTTATATGGTTGGAAACGGAAAATGTTACATGTAGTAATTGCTAAAATGTCTTGGATAATGTGATACTTGGCAATTGTTGTGCTCATGTTTAAGCTCTTGCATCATATACTTTGCACCTATTAATGAAGAAATACATAGAGCTTGCTAAATTTGGTTTGCATAATTGGTCTCTCTAAGGTCTAGATAATTTTTAGTATTGAATTTGAACAACAAGGAAGACGGTGTAGAGTCTTATAATGTTTACAATATGTCTTTTATGTGAGTTTTGCTGCACCGGTTCATCCTTGTGTTTGTTTCAAATAACCTTGCTAGCCTAAACCTTGTATCGAGAGGGAATACTTCTCATGCATCCAAAATCCTTGAGCCAACCACTATGCCATTTGTGTCCACCATACCTACCTACTACATGGTATTTCTCCGCCATTCCAAAGTAAATTGCTTGAGTGCTACCTTTAAAATTTCCATTCTCTACCTTTGCAATATATAGCTCATGGGACAAATAGCCTAAAAACTATTGTGGTATTGAATATGTACTTATGCACTTTATCTCTTATTAAGTTGCTTGTTGTGCGATAACTATGTTCCTGGGGACGCCATCAACTACTCTTTGTTGAATATCATGTGAGTTGCTATGCATGTCCGTCTTGTCTGAAATAAGGGAGATTTACCGCTAGAATGGTTAGAGCATGCATAATGTTAGAGAAGAACATTGGGCCGCTAACTAAAGCCATGATCCATGGTGGAAGTTTCAGTTTTGGACAAATATCCTCAATCTCATATGAGAAAATAATTGTTGAATGCTTATGCATAAAAGAGGAGTCCATTATCTGTTGTCTATGTTGTCCCGGTATGGATGTCTAAGTTGAGAATAATCAATAGCGAGAAATCCGATGCGAGCTTTCTCCTTAGACCTTTGTACAGGCGGCATAGAGGTACCCCTTTGTGACACTTGGTTAAAACATATGCATTGCGATGATAATCCAGGTAATCCGAGCTAATTAGGACAAGGTGCGGGCACTATTAGTATACTATGCATGAGGCTTGCAACTTGTAGGATATAATTTACATAACACATATGCTTTATTACTACCGTTGACAAAATTGTTTCTTGTTTTCAAAATCAAAGCTCTAGCACAAATATAGCAATCGATGCTTCCCTCTGCGAAGGGCCATTCTTTTACTTTTATGTTGAGTCAGTTCACCTATTTCTCTCCATCTCAAGAAGCAAACACTTGTGTGAACTGTGCATTGATTCCTACATACTTGCATATTGCACTTGTTATATTACTTTACATTGACAATATCCATGAGATATACATGTTATAAGTTGAAAGCAACCGCTGAAACTTAATCTTCCTTTATGTTGCTTCAATACCTTTACTTTGAATTATTGCTTTATGAGTTAACTCTTATGCAAGACTTATTGATGCTTGTCTTGAAGTACTATTCATGAAAAGTCTTTGTTATATGATTCATTTGTTTACTCATGTCATTTACATTGTTTGGATCGCTGCATTCATTACATATGCTTACAATAGTATGATCAAGGTTATGATGACATGTCACTCCAGAAATTATCTTTGTTATCGTTTACCTGCTCGGGACGAGCAGAAACTAAGCTTGGGGATGCTGATACGTCTCCGACGTATCGATAATTTCTTATGTTCCATGCCACATTATTGATGATATCTACATGTTTTATGCATACTTTATGTCATATTTATGCATTTTCTGGCACTAACCTATTAACGAGATGCCGAAGAGCCAGTTGTTGTTTTCTGCTGTTTTTGGTTTCAGAAATCCTAGTAAGGAAATATTCTCGGAATTGGACGAAATCAACGCCTAGGGGCCTATTTTCACACGAAGCTTCCAGAAGACCGAAGATGATACGAAGTGGGGCCATGAGCTAGCGACACAGTAGGGCGGCGCGGCCCAGCCGTTGGCCGCGCCGGCCTAGCGTGTGGGGCCCCCGTGTGGCCCCCTGACCTGCTCCTCCGCCTACTTAAAGCCTTCGTCGCGAAACCCCCAGTACCGAGAGCCACGGTACGAAAAACCTTCCAGAGACGCCGCCGCCGCCAATCCCATCTCGGGGGATTCAGGAGATCGCCTCCGGCACCCTGCCGGAGAGGAGAATCATCTCCCGGAGGACTCTACACCGCCATGGTCGCCTCCGGAGTGATGAGTGAGTAGTTCACCCCTGGACTATGGGTCCATAGCAGTAGCTAGATGGTTGTCTTCTCCTCATTATGCTTCATTGTCGTGTCTTGTGAGCTGCCTAACATGATCAAGATCATCTATCTGTAATGCTATATGTTGTGTTTGTTGGGATCTGATGGATAGAGAATACTATGTTATGTTGATTATCAATCTATCTATGTGTTGTTTATGATCTTGCATGCTCTCCGTTAATAGTAGAGGCTTTGGCCAAGTTGATGCTTGTAACTCCAAGAGGGAGTATTTATGCTCGATAGTGGGTTCATGTCTCTATTGAATCTGGGGGAGTGACAGAAACCCCTAAGGTTGTGGATGTGCTGTTGCCACTAGGGATAAAACATTGATGCTATGTTCGAAGATGTAGTTATTGATTACATTACGCACCATACTTAATGCAATTGTCTGTTGTTTTCAACTTAATACTGGAAGGGGTTCGGACGATAACCTGAAGGTGGACTTTTTAGGCATAGATGCATGCTGGATAGCGGTCTATGTACTTTGTCGTAATGCCCAATTAAATCTCACAATACTCATCATATCATGTATGTGCATTGTCATGCCCTCTCTATTTGTCAATTGCCCAACTGTAATTTGTTCACCCAACATGCTATTTATTTTATGGGAGAGGCACCTCTAGTGAACTGTGGACCCCGGTCCATTCTTTTACATCGAATACAATCTACTGCAATACTCGTTCTACTGTTTTCTGCAAACAATCATCATCCACACTATACATCTAATCCTTTGTTACAGCAAGCCGGTGAGATTGACAACCTCACTGTTTCGTTGGGGCAAAGTACTTTGGTTGTGTTGTGCAGGTTCCACGTTGGCGCCGGAATCCCTGGTGTTGCGCCGCACTACATCTCGCCGCCATCAACCTTCAACGTGCTTCTTGACTCCTACTGGTTCGATAAACCTTGGTTTCTAACTGAGGGAAACTTACTGCTGTACGCATCACACCTTCCACTTGGGGTTCCCAACGGTCGCGTGCTATACGCGTGTCAGTTACTACACCAAACGGATAATGATCGCGATCTCGCCCGCGAATGTTCGTAATTATAATTTCATAAGTGATCTCGAGGTGAGATGGTCCTACGTGGACTAAACCTGTCCAAATCTGTCCATGGTGGCAAAAAAGAGTAAAAAACCAGTCAACCATCGTTAAGCCGCTTTCATGGACGAAAATTAGACTTAATTAAGATTTTGAGGGCAGGTTTAGACCAAGATAGAGTTGAGAAACCAAAGTTAGACTTTTGCAAGACATGAGGATCAAAAATGCACTGAACCCAATAATCAAAGGCATGAGCAAGCGTTGAACTTGCCAGATACTGTGACATAATGCAGTTCAATGCTTCGGATTGACCCACGACCTTGGGTTCCGAAAGTCGAATCGTTGTCTAGTAAGACAATGTTTAAAAATTAAAATGATGGCATTATGCATATGAATGGCACGCAATTGTCTTCTTTATGTGTTTTACCCAAGGAAAAAAATTGCGCGCTATGACAAGACATTGTCGGCCTTAAAATACGCTATTACAATGCTATAACATGCCATTAGCAAGGCATTGTACATTAATTAATTTAGCGTGTGCTCTCTAGATATGCTATAGCACGCTATTAGCTCTGAAATAACATGCTATTTTTTCTATGGTTTTACCCCCTTTTTGTATTTAAATAATGATTTTTAAAATATTAAATTCATTTAATAAGGCTTATTTAGTTTAAATGAATCATTTAGTATTTTCGTTTGAATTTTGATTCAAATAATAATAACTTTTTAATATATTAAAAAGTTCTTAGTTTTATTTGAAATAGAAAATCTCGTTTTGAAAAAGATGATTTATTTCAAATAATTGAAATAACCAAATGATTTTTTATAAAAAATCACTATCTTCTCTTTGTTTGTAATTTTATTGTATTAGAATAATTATCTAGTTTTTAAGTATTGTCCCTGATTTATTTGAGTGGAAAATGATTTTATGGACATTTCCTATATTTCTTTCCTTTAAAAAAATATGGGTGAGGGCCCCACCGGTCAGACCCAACCACTCGGGTTAGGTCGGGCCGAATGGTTTGGGTTGGCCGACCAACCAAGTCGCCCTCTCATTTCCCCCCACGCTCACTCTCTTCTCTCTCACGTGTGATGGCGTAGGGGACTGCGTCGCCTCCGTGTGCTCCGGCCAGCTCCGGCCATCTCCATTGCCCCCATGGGTCAAAATCGATGCCCCTCTCGACGCTCTTTGATTATGTCCATATTGATCTGCTTTTCCCTTCCGTCCTCGACATCACGCGCCCCCTTCAAAACCTAGGGTTTCGGGTGATGTTGTTCTTGGCTTCAACATGGGTCTGCCATGGTCGTTGAGATGTTGCGGTGACCTCATGGTGCTTCTAGGATTATCCTCCGTCCTAGTGTCACCAGCGTAATGTCGGCGCCATCCCCGGTTCATTGCAATGGTCATGACCGTGTGAGCATTGCCTCACCATGCCTGGATGCTGCCCCTAGGCGCTGGTAAACCCCTCTCCTCTCCCAAGTCTCCCTCTCTGCTTTGATCTCTCTCTGGTTCAATCTTCTAAACTAGTTGCAACTAGGTTTAGGGTTTTCATTTAAGTTTCTTTGATCTGTTGAATCACTGGTCATATACTCTGTTTATTCCTACTGTTTGGATTTGTGGTCGTTGATGCTTGTCTGTGACTTTCCATGTGTTCATGGATCTGATGTACTGTCTCCACCTATTGATCCTATTATGTCATGGATAATCCACTACTTTGTGCTAGCATTGCTTGACTTAATGGTTACTATTGACTTTGTTTACTATTAAAAATAATTGGACCAATTGTTGTAAATATATTAAACTTTTACTTCCTGGTTCTAGCCTAGGGTTGTTGTTGTAGTTAGCTCATGTTTAAGTATGTGTTAGTGTTAAAATTTATCCTTTATTATTTGCAAATGTATGATCACTATGTTACTGCTTCGTTGATTTGTCAGACAAATTTTAGACATTTTCTACCTTTTTTACTTAATTATTTATTAAGAAAGGGAAGTAGAGAATGTTTGAAATATCTCTAGCTAATATATGGATAATAACTTGGATGCTTTACTTTTCAGCACTATCAAATGGTTTGATCCATTTGGTTGGTATAGGCTTTGGAATTCTATGCATTACATAAAGAGAGGATTATAGTGGCTTTAAATTGATTGAGTAAGCTAGGTTATAGTGGGTGATCCTCTTGATTGCCACTGTGGTCTTCTCATGTCCTCTAAATGTGTAGAAATTTTGATGGGTTAAATATAAATGTCTTTGGCTATAAACCACAAGCTGATTGTTTTTGAAAATAGATTGAACTAGGCGGCTTTAGTCGATATAAGATTATGTGGTGCTATTCTGTTATGCTCATGCTTATAGAAATATCTCTTTTTGTTGCCTATCCAAGTATATATTGAGCTAACATAGTTGGTGCTCTTTTAATTCTATTCCACTTTTATTGTTAGTTTGTATTTGGTTTTACTTCCAAATGATGTCAAATTCAATCAAACAACTTTTGTTTGACAACCATCTTATTTGAATGATTTTCTATTTGTGGAGATAGATTAGAGTGAACTATCCTATGAGTTGGGTATACCTCACTCCAGCTCCCAGATGGTATATGCTTGCGCTTGATCTTGATCAACTTCTGGTCTTGAGGATCTTCTCCTCCTTGGCTTGAGCCTGCTCCTCCTAGGTCCATCTATGTGATCATGGTTCTGGTGCTCGCTTGGAAATTTGGCTGTTGCTATACTTTGTGGATGATCTGTACTAGCCTTGATGCTTTGGTGGTCTAGAACAGTGACATGTTCTTGTGTTATTGTTGTGTTGTGTATCCTTGGTCGATGGTTGTGGTTGCTTGTGTAGCTGATCATTGCTAGAATGTTTTTGTACTGCCTCAGAGCTAGCCCTTGGTCGACAACACATGCATCATCATCATCATCATCATCATCATCATCATCATCATCATCATCATCATCATCATCATCTTCTTCTTCTTCTTCTTCTTCTTCTTCTTCTTCTTCTTCTTCTTCTTCTTCTTCTTCTTCTTCTTCTTCTTCTTCTTCTTCTTCTTCTTCTTCTTCTTCT
Source organism: Lolium perenne (assembly GCF_019359855.2). Lineage (NCBI taxonomy): Eukaryota > Viridiplantae > Streptophyta > Magnoliopsida > Poales > Poaceae > Lolium > Lolium perenne. The sequence goes on along the minus strand of NC_067244.2, from coordinate 112,885,989 downwards.
TCTTCTTCTTCTTCTTCTTCTTCTTCTGCTGCTGCTGCTGCTGCTTATTCTTCTTCTTCTTCTGCTTCTTCTCCTCCTCCTCCTCCGTACAACCATTCATTGTTGCCACGCTGCTGCATTCACGTGGCAGGCAACCGTTATATATGTTTTGAAAGTGGTTTTTGTTGTTTATGTGTGCTCGTACTTTGCATGTTCGTGCCCGGATGTTCTCCTCCTCCTCCTCCGTACAACCGTTCATTGTTGCCACGCTGCTGCATTCGCGTGGCAGGCAAGCGTTATATATGTTTTGAAAGTGGTTTTTGTTGTTTATGTGTGCTCGTACTTTGCATGTTCGTGCCCGGATTGGGTTGTTGATGTGTATGGCTGCTCTGGCAGCCGTGGTGTTTTCTTCCATCATGCTTCATTTGTTGGGATTTTTATGCATGTCGTTCCATGTTCGTGCTGGAGGTTTATTTTGGTGCTTCTGATGTTGGTGGCGCAAATGATCGGCCATTTTATTGGTCGCTGCGCCTCACACAAATCTGATTTTCATCATTTTCCTGGTTTCTTCGGGATGCACGCGTCTCTAGGTTTTGTCCATGCTAATGTTGCTTTGTCCGGTTTGTTTTCTATCCTATGTTTTCTACGTTTGGTTACCTCCGCTCTACTATTCCGATGCTTTTTCCTGCTTGTTTTTCTTGGCATTGTTCTATGGTTTGCTTATGGTTCACCGGTCGTTTCCTTCCCCCATCATTTGTTTTTTATGTTTGATCCGCGTGTTGGCTTCTATGTCAGCCGTTGCGGCTCATGGTTTTCACGATTCCTTGTTGGATGATCCATGTTCCCTAGGCAGTATCCAACATGCATGTGATAGCTTGATAGTTGTAGCACAATTTTCATAAGTATTAAGTTGTCAAATCCCACTAGAAGTCAAAAGTACAATTAAATATTGTATGTAACAAGAGTGTCAATTCTAATGACCTATACCAAATTGAAACTACACTTTGGTTGAAGACGTTTTACAACTGAAAGTAAATATGCAACAAAGTGAAGAACAAAAAATGCTAAAAATAAAATGGAGCTTTTTGTTGTGATCAAATAGTGATTCAAAACGCATGCATGGGTGACCAACGGGATGTTGCATGGAGAAGATCATTCATATAATAATATTTGCCCTAACATAAAGTAGTGGCAACTTAGTTCTAGACCTATTGTATGTAGGTATGTGTACCATATATAGTTGTATGTGCTACAAGAGAACTTGCATAACATATTTTGTCGTACCATCCCATTTCACTGTGGCCTCATTAGGAACTAAGTGTAATTAAGGATGGCCCTTTCAAGACATCTTGAGAAAATCATTAACACTCGATGAACACATGAACTCCTTAAATTAAACACGACTCTTGTTGTTCCCAAGCTGTACCTCCAAGGGGTTCGCATGTTTCACATAATAACAGGTAATACGACATGATGATATGCACCAAACCAATATATATGACTATTCATAATTACATAAAAGATATCACCCAAGTCCCTTACACCACACGCCTACAATGGTAATACTCACACATGGCCATTTAGGCCGAAGGCTTGATGATGATGTTGATGGAGATGATTAGCCCCAAAGAGGAGGCGGGGTTGACCACGACGCTCATGGCGGCTGCAGGATGGCACTGGCGGTTATCAACGCGAACATGTATTCTTGCATATAATCCTTAAGGTGTTCATCACTGTGAGATTTTAGAAAGTAATGCAAACACAAATACTTATGTTAGTATTCTACATATTTAGATGATGAAAAGTACTATAATCACATATAATGGCATCCATTAACATTTTTCACTTCCTTGTGATAACCATTGACTTTGTGATCGTGTAGACGTAGTAGGGCACTTCGGGTCTGTAGTCACGTACTAGGACTTTGAGAAATTTGACCCTTGCTTTTGTCAGTGGCACGTCATTGCCCCAATTTCAAAAGGTGTTGTCCCAACTTCGTAGGGACCTACATGAAATACATACACTTTCTCATGATCGTCATATGTAACCCCCCCCCCCCCCCCCTAAAAAAACTTAACCCATGATTGTCAGAATGACATCATGGAGATCCTCGAACTCGAGAGTCTCATCATCACTACTGATGATGTAGGGTTCTTCCATTGGGAATCTATCATAAAAAATTAGTTACATTTCATTTATGTATTACTATACATATGGGAAAATGAGTCGATCTGCTAACCTGAGGAAAAAGAGCCAGCGGACATGACGAGTGTTGAAGCCGGTGGCAATGTGGGTGGGCCGGTGAGGTGTCGATGTAGGAGCCGACAAGGCTCGATGTGGAGAGGGGCTCTATCTGGATGGAACGATGGCGGCCCAAGAGTAAATGAAAATGGTAAATAAGTGCATGTGTCTACTCTCCTAGCTCACAGCCGGTCAACTAGAGCAAACAGTCCCACTGTCAGCAATTTGCCGGTCCTACAAGCAATAATTGGTCTCACCATGAGCAAACTGATAGTCCCACCTGTAATAGTCGTTCCATCGTCAACAATTTGTTGATCCACCTATGGTCCCACCTGTAGGCGATTTCCGGACTTCCGGTCCCACTGTGTGTTGTCAGTGTTATGAATGTTAAAGGGGCTTGACTCGATGAAAAACCCCATATGGGAACTCGTAAGGCTGGGCAGATCGAAGTGGATAAAGTGAGAATTGTGTGGGTACTTGTAAGTGTTGACTCGATGAGAAACTCTACACGGAAGGAATTTGAACATGGTTTGGAGCTCTTAAAAAAGGTGTCATCTGACAAGTGGAAAATGGTGAAAAAATAAGTATTTGGAGAGATAATTGGATAAGGAGAGATGGTGCTTTGAAGATCACAGGGAGAAATAAAACCAATAGACTAAATAAAGTAAAATATTTGTTTGGAAGTGGTAATAGTGGATGGAATCGCCAACTTGTTCATTCCATCTTCTTACCTCATGATGCTGAAAACACTCTAAAGATGAGAGCAACAGTACAAAACTGGATGATACTCTAGCATGGCATTATGAGAAGAATGGTTTATTCACGGTCAAAAGGGCATACAAGCTGGCTTCAAATATTAACAGAGAAACACCTGCAGCAGCAAGCACTGAACCCGATGGAAGACGAGGCATTTGGAAAAATGTTAGGAAGGAAAATTTACCGAATAACGTAGGAATTTTCAGTTGGAGGTTGGCAAGGGACAACTTGGCTACACAGAAGAATAAATGGCGTAGAAACCTGGAAGTTAAGAGTAAAATTTGTGGTAACGGTGTAGAAAACAGTTTCCATGCTCTAGTGGAATGTACAATAGCAAAGGCCGTTGAGATGCATAATGAGGGATTTATGAGAACTTCCTAAAGAAAAATGCTTCAGAAGAATATGGGAGGATTGGCTATTGATCCTGCTCAATAATTCTGATAAAAAGTTACATCAGGCAATCCTGCTCACCCTTTGGAGATCATGGCACTTAAGAAATGCGTGTTGTTATGGAAAGGAAGAAGCCACCATTGAACACTCTGCCACAACTTATGTTAACAATCTTCATACTAAGGATGGAAAAAACGCAAAGCGAGGTGTCTGTCTAGTGCGGTTGGCATTCGCCTAGTGCCTAGGCAAATGCTTAAACGTCGTAAGTGCATCCTAGGCGGCACTGATACCATAAAGTGTATATATATGTTATTATATTGAAAACATATTAATTTAAAACATGTAAATGAGTAAACTACTTGACTACCATCGTAATACGAGCCATCTGACTCTGCCAATGAAATATGACATGATTTCTTATTGGAGATGGCAATTCGCTAGTTGCTCTGCCTATAATTCCGCCTAGGCCCTGGGCGATGTGTCTGCCGATCGCCTAGTGCATAACCGTTGCCTTTTTCAACCGTGCTTAACACTAACCCAATTGCTTTGGTGGATTATGATGGTGCAGATGGTAAGGGCAGGAAACATATGATTATTCTGCAAATTGATAAAAAGATAGAGAACAGAACAATGACAAGTGAAAGTTCAAAATGGGAACCCCACCACTGGGATGGTTAAAAGCACATGTTGATGGTTCTTACATTCCTAAAAGTGGTACTGCTACAACAAGAGTTGTTATCAGAAATCATACTGGAAAAAATATTATCGCAGCTGGTAATATCTTACAAAGCCGTAGCAGTGCTGAGGAAGCTGAAGCAGTGGCCCTTTTCCATGGAGCAGGAGTAGCAAGACAATGGTCTGGGAGCCTCATTATTTTTGAATCTGATTGCCTCCCTGCCGTGCATGCTGGAAACCGGGAAATGCAAAACTTATCTCACTTAAGAAATACATATGCTGCTTTTATTAATTCTGCTAGTTTTCTTTCAAAATGGAAGTATGTGTTTGTTAAGAGAGCAAATAATAATGCTGCTCATGAGTGTGCTTCGTATGTGCGACTTTTAGCCTTAGAGCAACTCTAACAGAGCCCGTAAATCCCGCGCCGGAACCGAACTTTTCCGGCGGATTTACGGGTTCGGGCCGAAACTGGCGCAGATCAGCGCCCGAAAAAGTGGGCCGGCCCGAATACGGAGTTCAGGGGCCCGAACATTTCATCGCACGGCCCCGATTAAAAGGGATCGCGCGGAGGGGAGTTCGGTTTGCAAACCCTACTCCCCTCCGCCGTCTCCTCTCCCTCCGCTGCCGCCCGGTCCCCGCTCCGACGAGCGATTCCGGCCGCTCCGAGGCCGCGCCGCCGCCACCGCCTACTCCCCTCCGTCCGGAATGACGCGTGCTAGACGCGTGGGTAGGGGAGGTGGCCGATCCGGCGCCGGAAGGAGCACTCGGCGTCCGCCGGGTGCACGGGCGTCGCTGGAGCTCGGCAGGCGTAGGCGCTCCATCGGCGCATGGAGGAGGGCCGGCCGGAAGTGGCCGGAGATGATGGCGTACCTCGCTGCGCGCGCGGAGGAGGCGGCGGAAGGACAAGCCGAGGCGCCCCCCGCTGCCGCGGAGTGCAGCCCTCCTCTGCCGGCGCTGCCCCCGCACGGCGACGACGACGACGACGCCGCCGGGATGCCTCAAGCGTGCGGGAGCACCTCCGAGGCGGCGGTCGTCGAAGTGGCGGCGGTCGTCCTCGCCTAGGAAGACCGGCGAGCAAAAACCCTCCGCCGGCTTCGTTTAGCTCCCCGGTGACATTATAGTCACTCCGGGGACTAATTCTAGTTGAATTTAGGTGCCTAGATCGTAATGTACGTGCAATATGCATGTATTTTGCCTAGTATTGTACAAATTATGAACGAATTTAGCTTCATTCGATGAAATCGAGTGCGATCGCAAATTTTGGTTTCCCGCGACGTTTGATTTCATCGAGTTCGGTTCACCTTTTCGGTTTCTGTTCTGCGCCATCGCTAAATCCGCAACCAAAGTGTTTTTCGGGAGACTGAACTCGCTTTTTTCAGTTCCGATAAATAGGGGCTCTGTTAGAGTTTCTCTTAGGTGTCTGGTGGTATTTAGAATAGTTTGTTCCGAGATATTGTTGCTAAGGCTGCGGCTTTGGATTGTAACCGAACATCTTATTTTTTTGAACGAAGTTTGTTAGCACTTAATTTTTTTTTGTTTTGAGACGAGGGTAAAACTGAGTAGTGCAAGTGATAGTGGAAAAAAAATCTTTCAGATTCGGGGCTGAACCATTCGGCCACACCAGCCTTGCCTCCTTGAATGGTGTTGACGGACGCGCCACCAGGGCCTTGCTAGACTTCTCCGGTGAGAAAAACAGTGAAAAATAGTCTTGTGATCTCCAAAGCCCCTAGCACCTCTCTCGAGTCTTCGAGCACTTGGTCATTGCCTACGCCCGCACTCTGTTCTGATGCACATGTACAATGGCAGGCTACGGCGGCGCTATGCCAGTGACACGACAACGACGGCTTCGATCTCCTTGGACGATCGATCGACGACAACGAGCTGCGTCCCAGCCGCCATGGCCGTTGCCCCCTAGCTCGCCCCAAACACGTGAGCAAGGGCTGCCTTCGTGCAGGGACGATATGGGCAGCGCATGCATGGGCGGGCAGATATCCTGTACCTGTCGCCCAGACCCAAGCCCCGGCTTCTCCGTCGATCCAATCGGCCGCATAGGTGACAATTCACACCCTACGACCCTACAAAGCTATGTACTACTCTCTACATGGTTTCATTAAAAACTGAGAAGGAAAGAGGCACACATAATCATATCTTTTTCTGCAACCGACAAATTCCTCTGGTCGGATTAAATCGACGCGGAGGGGAGCCAAAACTAGCTTACCGTTTGAGTATAGTCGCTTTGATTAAATAGGTTCGGAGGTAGTACCTCTGTTTCGGTTTAATCGATGCTGGACACCACGTGCATGTTCGTGTCGCTACACTCCGCGTCCACTGTATCCGAACGGGAGAGTAGTACCTAGAGGCCTAGAGCGGAAACTCTACCTAGCCCGAACTTTCAGAAAATAATAAAAACTTTAATTTTATCTTTCAAAAATCGAATATATATCTAATTTTGTATAGACGTCCGGTATCGGTATTGGACGAGCGCACATGTACGGTCCTGATGGACCTTACCACACAACCCACAACATGCTCACGCAATACATGCCAGCTAGCAACACTACATTATTTTAAGGGCAGTGCTAGCTGTCGGTTGCCTGATCACGGGTTCAAAAATCGGTTGCGGTTCTCGTTCGACCAAGATCGTATGTTCAGCAATCAGTCTCTCTCCCCTCACGTGTTCTAGTTGCTTTCCTGCCGCTGAGCCGTGTCAGACACGTCGCTTGCTCGCTGCTACGCTGCATCACGTGCGTCGCTTTTCCGCTCAGCATTGCAGGGTGAAAGTAGCGTACTATATTTGTTCATCTGAGTAGAGCCCACCACGCGGGTGTTTACAACAAATTTTTGGTGTAAACAACAATATATTAAACAATAATATAAATAAAAACAACAATTTGAGCACTAATTATTTATGCGTCAAAAATATATTAACAACAAATTACCAATATGTTTACACGAAATGAACAACAATTTGGATGTTTACATTAATATTTAGCAACGATTTTAACATGAAAACAACAATTCTAATACTAAATAATTCTCATGCCAAGAATATCTTTACAACAAATCACTAACGTATTTACAATAATTATTAACAACAAAAAATACAAATAGTTTTGATGTTTACAATAAACTGCCATCAAAGATTTTAGCAAAACATTCCCATGCAAAGAAGATCTTTACAAAAAATCACTAACATATTTACAATAATAATTAATAACAAAAATACATATAATTCACAAATAGCCATAAATGTTTTTAACAAAATAATCTCCCATGCCAAACTTATCTTTACAACAAATCAACAACATATTTACAACAATAATTAACAACAAAACCATCAATTCTTATGGGTGTTTACAACAATAGTCAACAATATTAACAATTCCAGTGCTAAAAATCTTCACTACAAATCAGATAGTGATTTACAACAATATTCCAATAAATCTAGGAGATTAAACATAATATCCAATAGATTTAAATAAATTTTAGCAACCAATTTAACAAAAAATCAAACCATTTCAATAAAAAAGTAACTATAAATCCAGCATATCACACCATCGGTGCCACCTTTGGAGCATTGGATTCTCCGACGCCGGTGACAAGCAACTTCAAGCACCGGGCATCCCTCTCGAGGCATTGGTTGTTGGGATTCGTAGCATAGAAAACAAAAAATTTCCTACCACGAGAACGCAATCCAAGCCAAGATGCAATCTAGAAGATGGGAGCAACGAGGGGATGAACGAGACTAACCCTTGAAGATTTCCAAAGCCTACAAGAGGAGGCTCTCGTTGCTGCGGTAGACGATCACTTGCCGCTTTCAAAAGCGCGTAGAAGATCTTGACGGTGCCATAATCGGGCAGCACCTCCGTACTCGGTCACACGTTCGGTGTTGATGACGACGTCCTTCTACCCGCTCCAGCGGGCAGCGGAAGTAGTAGATCCTCCTCGGAATCCCGGCAGCACAACGGCGTGGTGGCGGTGTTGATGGAGATCTCCGGCGGAGCTTCGGTAAGCGTATGCGGGAGATATGGTGGAGGAGGGGCGCTAGGGTTTGGGAGAGGGGGTCTAGGGCGCCGGCCACTTGGGGCTGCGGCCTAGGAGGGCTTGGTGTAGCCGGTGACGAGGGATCATCTCGGCAATGCCTACGTATTGTAGACTTGGGTTTCGGGAGAGAGCGACGATGGAGATTCCGGGAGCGAGATTAGGCACACGACGTACCCAGCTTCGGGTCCCCTCGGTGGAGGATCCCTACGTGCTGCTAGCAATCCAGTATATGATCATAGATGTGTTTACAGGGTGCCGCCGTAGGCGGAGTTATGTTGTCTCTCTGCTGTCTCTGTGTTGTTCCTCTATTTCGGGTGCCCTGGCTAGCTTTATATATGCAACCAGCCTAGGGTTTTACAAGAGTCCTAGTCGACTACTTCTTCGGGTTGCCTTGTTGGGCCTTCTCCATATTGGGTCTTCTCCATATTGGGCCGAGCCAGGTATACTAATAATGGGTATCCGAAGGGTATGCCCATGTCAGTATCCCCCGAGTTTATAGGGAAGTCGAAGACTTGCGTAGAAACTCCAAGCATAACCATCTCCGGAGTCGAAGAAAATACAAGGCGAGGTCCATGTCGTAGATCATGTGTAGCGTAGATGATGTCGATGATTCTTGAAATTATCGGGTGCGCGGCAGCGCTCCCGATGGGAGTAGCCCCCGAGTCTATGTGCAAGTGCTTGTACTTGGGCATAGACTCAAGTTGTACTACTTGATAAAGAACTTAACTATATTTCTGGAGGATTTGATGAAATCCATGTGCTCCCGATGGGAGTAGGCTCCACTCGAGTCGTAGAATCGAGTTGAGTCTACAAACCTTGATTGTCATAGATGTTGTTGAAAGAACATCTCTCACATTATGTTTTGTGTGTTTGATGTCAATATATGTGATACACTAATGTTTGTTTAAGTGGTACAGGGATTACATAGTTATTTATTCATGTGTGTTGGATTTGATCGTCTGTAAAAAGAAATCAGAAAAAGTTGGCCAGGCTGGATAATCCGGGCCGGATATTGTTGAAATATCCGGCCCCCTGTTTTTGGCTAAGTCTTCGAGGAAAAGCAGCGCAGTATGGGGACCGGACATTTGCCCGGATATTGTCCCGGTATTGTACCAGGGCCGGAATATCCGGGCCGGATATTTTGGAAATATCCGGCCCCCCCGATTTTGGCTAAGGACTGGAAGAAAAGCTTCTCTGGCATAGGGCCGGACATTTGGCCGGATAATGTCACTGTTTTGTTCCGTGGGCCGGATTATCCGGGGGGGGGGGGGGCGGATTATCCGGGCCTTACTTAGGCCGGAATATCCGGCCCCCCGGAAGCTGCAACGGCTCAATTTTGTGGGGAGGTATAAATACCCCCCTTCTTCTACCTTGGTTGCTTGCTCAATCATTACACAAGAAATCTGCCAAGCCACCTCCATTAGAGCCACCTCAAGAAACTCAAGATTTGCAAGATCTCCTTCCTCCCCCAACCAAAGCTCTTGATCTTTGGAGATTCGAAGGAGAAGACACCGATCTACATCCTCACCGAAGCGTTCTTCATTTCCCCCTCTCTTGTTTGAGGGATCTCATGCTAGTGTTCCTATTTGGTTCCCTAGTTGATTTGTGTTGATGTATTGTTGTTGATTGTTGTGTTGTAACAGATTTGGGAGCCTCCAATTTGGTTGTGGATGTGTGCCCCAAGAACCTTGTAAAGGCCCGGTTTCCGCCTCGAGGAAATCCCTTAGTGGAAGTGGGCTAGGCCTTCGTGGCGTTGCTCACCGGAGATCTGAGTGAAGCCTTCGTGGCTGTTGGTTTGGCTTTCGTAGCAACCACACTCCTCCAAACGTAGACGTACCTTCTTGCAAAGGAAGGGAACTACGGGAATCATCTCCGTGTCATCGCGTGCTCCACTCTCGGTTACCTCTATCCTATTCTATCTCTATATTGCTTAGATTTATCTTGCTTAGTTGTTAGCCTTGTCATATAGGTAAATTCACTTAGTTGCATATCTAGAGAATTTACCTTTTTGTGTCAAGCCTAAATTGAAAAAGAACTAAAAATTGGTTAGCACCTATTCACCCCCCCCTCTAGGTGCGGCATACGATCCTTTCAATTGGTATCAGAGCCTCGGCTCTTATTTCGGGCTTAACCGCCTAAGAGTATGCCGGACGAGGAGTCCTCGGAAGGGGCCGCCAAGATGGTCTCCGTGGAAGACTTCAATTCGTTGAAGTCCTCCGTGGAAGCCCAAATGGAAAGCATGAAAAAGATGATGGCCGAGCTTTTGGCTCCGGCCCTTCCCAAGGCTCCCAATGTAGAGGTAAAAGACACGGGTGCGTTAGATGAGGGAGAGGCTTTGGACTTACCCTCATCTACCAAACCCGTGGAAGGTGATAACTTAAACACTATCAAATCTCCCATTGCATCTCCTATGGGAACTAATGGGAGTGAGAGCTACAATCGAGTACCTCCACCTTTCCAATCACCCGATATACCGGTTCCCCATCCCCATTTGAACATTCGGGGCGACCCACCTAAGTTTTCTATTGATAATTTCGATACTTGGCAATTTGAGTTCCGCTCTCATGTTTGTAGTGCCTCCAATGAATTATGGAGAATCATCTTGGAGGGCTTCAAGCCATACAACCCCGACAAGTTGACTAGAAGAGAAGCGGTTGATAGTCAACTCAACAACACCGCCTTGCACATGATTCAAACTAGTGTGGGGACAAAGGAATTGCATCGTGTCCGGAACTACACCACCGCCAAAGAAGCTTGGGATGGTTTGACCGCTAGTTGCATTGGAAGTGAGAGCACAAGGAGGAACAAGTATAATGCTCTCAAGAATAAAGCCGAAGGGTTCATGAGGCTACCGGATGAAGATCATGAAGACATGTATGGAAGACTTCTCACCGTTGCCGATGCCTTCCGGCTTATTGGTGCCACCCACATCAATGACTCTTGGATCAAGGAGAAGTACATTGAATGCATGATGCCATTTGTACCCATTGATGTCAAGACTCTTGTGGGAAGGGAATGCTATTCCTCTCTCACCTCTCAACAAGTCGTGCACGAGATGCAAGCTCTCAAGGTGCTTGAGGAAACCTCTCATGATTCTCGCAATCGTGCTCTTGGGATGGCAAAAGGTTCCAACCTTGCCTTGGTGGTCAACTCCGTTGAAGAAGTGATTCCTCAAGAATCTTATAGGGCATCTTGGAGTATGACCTATCCGGAAGATTTGCAATGCCACTACCATGATCACATGGCCTTCCATGCAAAATCCTTTTGGGTTGATCCCTCCAAGGCCAAGGAAGACAACATCAAGAGGAACAACAAAAGTGGGTTCACTAGCTTTGGTCCAAAGACAAGATCATGCTACAATTGTGATGACAAGCGCCACTTCATTGCCGAATGCCCCTATGAGAATAGAGAGCTTCATAATGGGAGGCTCATTCCCAAGGACAAGAGAAAAGACTCAAAGGGCAAATATTCAAAGCCCCTCAACAAGAAGTTCTACAACAACAAGACCAAGAAGGGCAAGAGGCCCTCAAGAGTTGTGCTAGTAACAAGGGAAGAATATTCATCCGATGAAGTTGAAAGTTCTAGTGGTGATGAAGATGAAGAAAGCTCAAAGGAATTGGCCGCCATCGTCACCACCAACATACCCTCTTCATCTCTCTTTGAATCTCCCAATGAGAACCCTCATATCAAGAATGCACATTGCTTCATGGCAAGGTCCTCCTTGGACACACCTATTGTGCTATCAACTCAAGAAGAGTATACCTCCGGAGATGATGATGTTGATGATGAAGAAGATGCAACCTCTAATGGATTGGTCGCTCTTGCCTCCCTCTCCACTAACTCTTCATCACCAAGTGAATCCCCCAATGAGGTCATTCATGTGGAGAAAGAAAGTTGCCTTATGGCTAAATCTTCCGAGGTATCATCTCCTAACCCCTCTATGCCTAACATTGCTAATGATCTAGGGGTTGACCCCGCTAGTCTAAAAGTGAAACAAGAGATGCTAGAGTTTGATGAGTTCATTAGTAACCTACAAGGTAACACTAAGAAGCATGTTTCAAGCCTCATGGTTCGTATAGCTCAACAAAGTGATATGCTTGAGAAAAAGGGTCAAATAGAGAGAGAAGACTCCCTTGAAATCCATGCCCTTAAAAATGCTCTTGAGGAAAGTCAAGAAACTATAGCTTCTCTTGAGGAGAGGCTAGAAACTCTTGAAGAGCCTCAAGATAAAATTAACAAGCTCACTAAAGCTAGAGATCTTGCTAGAGCTAAGACTAAAGTGCTTATAAAGGAAAAGGCCAAATTTGGTGTTGATCATGAGAAACTTGTGAAGGATCTAGATGAACTAGACAAGGCTCACAAAGCCTTGAAGAGTGAATACTCTCTCCTCTCCGAGTCTTATGAGCAACTTCAAATTAGGCTTGCTTCATATGACATACCTAGTACCTCTACTCCTTCATGTGATCATGCAAATATAAATGAGGAAAATGCTAAGTTGAAAGATGAACTTGCTAGGACCTCCTCTCCCCAAAGTAAACTTTCCTTGGATGATCTTTTGAGTAAGCAAAGGACAAACAATGGGAAGGAGGGACTTGGTTTTAATAACAAGGCAAAAAAGGCAAACAAGAAAAAGACCAAGCCCGCACATGAGAAAGCTAATGGTGAACCCCGAAAGGGCAACACCATTAATGATGATGGTGCGGGAATAGATAACCCTCACTATGTTCTCTTTAAAGATTATTATGGTGATGTTTATGCTAAATATGTTGGTCCATATGATGGTTATGTTGCTTGGTCTATTTGGGTTCCAAAGACCCTTGTTGCTAACAAAAGAGGACCCATTGAAAAATGGGTACCTAAATCCAAGAATTGATCTCATGTAGGACTATGCCGCCGGAGGTTCAAAATGGGTACTTGATAGTGGATGTACAAGTCATATGACCGGCGGCAAGAACCTCGTCAAGGAGTTGAGGCCTAACATAAATGATATCACCGTCTCCTTTGGCGATAATTCTACATCCGAGGCATTGGGTTTTGGCAAGGTTGTGGTTGCACACAACATTACTCTTGTGGATGTCATGCTTGTCAAAACCCTTGGTTACAATTTGCTTTCCGTTTCCGCCCTTGGCAAGATGGGTTTCACCGTCTTTATTGATAATGATATTGTGGTCCTCTTGTGGATCAAGACTCTAAAAGTCGCATTCGTTGGGTATCGCGAACACAACTTGTATGTGGTGGACTTTTCGGGGACCACCACGTCAAGTGCGATGTGCCTATTCGGAAAGGCGGACGTGGGTTGGTTGTGGCATCGCCGCCTAGCCCATGTCAACATGAGAACTTTGCAAAGTCTTCACAAGGGGAACCATATTGTGGGACTAATGGAAAATGTGTCTTTTGCCAAAGATCGTGTTTGTAGGGCTTGTGTTGAAGGCAAAATGCATGACTCTCCGCATCAATGCAAGACCATCATCTCTTCCAAGAGGATCTTGGAGCTCCTTCATGTGGATCTCTTTGGTCCCGTTACTCATGCAAGTCTTGGTGCGAAGAAACATTGCTTGGTGATTGTCGATGACTACTCAAGATACACTTGGGTCTACTTTCTCAAGACGAAAGATGAGACTCAACAAATATTCATTGACTTTGCTACCGAGGTGCAATGCCAACACAACCTCCTCATTATGGCAATAAGAAGTGACAACGGCTCCGAGTTCAAGAACTACACACTCAATGATTTTCTTAGTGATGAGGGGATTCGTCATCAATATTCCGCTGCTTACACCCCTCAACAAAATGGTGTTGCGGAGAGGAAGAACCGGACTCTTATGGATATGGCAAGGTCTATGATGGCGGAGTATAAATCCCGCTATAACTTTTGGGCCGAAGCCATCTCCACCGCTTGTCACTCCTCCAACCGGCTCTATCTCCGCAAGGGCTTGAACAAGACTCCATATGAAATACTCACCGGGAACAAGCCTAATATCTCATACTTCAAGGTGTTCGGGTGTAAGTGTTTCTACAAAATCAAAGGGGTTCGTTTGTCTAAATTTGCTCCTAAAGCTTTGGAGGGTATATTTGTTGGTTACGGTGCCGAATCTCACACTTATAGAATCTTTGATGTATCCTCCGGGATTATCATTGAATCTTGTAGTGTGAAGTTCGAAGAAAATGATGGCTCCCAAGTGGGGCAAGTTGATGTTTGTGCAGGTGATGAAATACCTCAAGATGCCATAGTAAGAATGGGTGTGGGATTTTTCCGCCCCATTGAGGGACACGGTGTGGCATCTCGGGAAGGACTATGCTCTACCACGGTGGAGCCCTCATCTTCTCAACATCAACAAACCCCATCAAGTGAAGCAAATGATGCACCAACCCAAGAACAAGAACAACACCCTCTCTCTAGTGTGCAAGATCAAGGACAAGATCAAGGACAAGATCAAGGACAAGATCAAGGTCATGATCAACCAAGAATTCATGATGGTTCCGACTAGTATCCATTTGATATTTGCTCCGCACCAAATGATGTCCAAGATCAAGCACATGATGTTGAGCACTCACAAGAGATTGTAGTTGCTCAAGTTGAAGGTCAAGACGGGGACCCAAAAGATCAAGTTGATCAAGTGATACCTCCAAGGCCAAGAAGAACCAAGGAGGAGATCGAGGCCCGTCGTCTAGCAAGAAGAGAAAGGAACCTTGAGCTTCGTGATCACACTCATGATAAGGTTCTTGGTGATATAAGGGCAAAGATTTCCACAAGAAGGCAATTGGCTAATTTTAGCAACCATCATGCTTATATCTCCTTAATGGAACCCAAGAAAGTATTTGAAGCCCTTGAAGATTCGGATTGGTTGGAAGCTATGCACGAAGAACTCAACAACTTCAAGCGCAACAAAGTGTGGACTTTAGTAGAGAAGCCAAAGGGGTGCCGCAATGTTATTGGCACTAAATGGATATTCAAGAACAAGCAAGATGAGTTTGGGAATGTTGTGAGGAACAAGGCAAGATTGGTGGCTCAAGGGTTATCTCAAGTTGAGGGAATTGACTTTGGAGAAACCTATGCTCCCGTGGCTCGTCTTGAGTCCATCCGTATCCTTCTTGCTTATGCATCGCATCATAACTTTAAGTTACAACAAATGGATGTGAAAAGTGCATTTCTTAATGGTCCTATTCATGAAGAGGTTTATGTTAAGCAACCCCCGGGGTTCGAGGATCTCAACTTCCCTAACCATGTCTACAAGCTCGATAAAGCTCTTTATGGTCTCAAACAAGCTCCTAGAGCTTGGTATGAGCACCTTAAGGAATTATTGGTAGACCGTGGGTTTGATGTTGGGCTAATCGATCCCACTCTTTTTACTAAGAAGGTCAATGGGGAGCTTTTCGTTTGCCAATTATACGTTGATGATATTATCTTTGGCTCTACTAACAAAGCTTTCAATGATGAATTCTCAAAGCTTATGACCGATAGGTTTGAGATGTCTATGATGGGAGAGATGAAGTTCTTCCTTGGTTTTGAGATCAAGCAATTGAGAGGAGGAACCTTCATCAACCAAGCAAAATATCTCCAAGACATGCTCAAGAGGTTCAAGATGACCGAGATGAAAGGTGTTGCTACTCCTATGGTTACCAAATGTCATCTTGCACTTGATCCCAATGGTAAAGAGGTGGATCAAAAGGTATATCGCTCCATGATTGGATCCTTGCTTTACCTTTGTGCATCTAGACCGGACATAGTGTTGAGTGTTGGTGTGTGTGCAAGGTTTCAAGCTTCTCCTAAGGAGAGCCACATGATAGCTCTCAAGAGAATCTTTCGATATTTGGTTGATACCCCAAGATATGGTATTTGGTACCCCAAAGGCTCAAGTTTTATTCTCAATGGGTACACCGATGCGGATTGGGCGGGAGACAAGGATGATAGGAAATCAACCTCCGGGGCTTGCCAATTTCTTGGTAGGTCCTTGGTGTGTTGGTCATCTAAGAAGCAAAATTGTATATCTCTCTCCACCGCCGAAGCCGAATATGTTGCCGCCGCAAGTGGATGCACTCAATTGTTATGGATGAGGCAAACTTTAAAGGAATACGGTGTCATTTGTGACAAAGTGCCTCTATTATGTGACAATGAAAGTGCTATCAAGATTGCCTATAATCCGGTGCAACATTCAAGAACGAAGCATATTGAGATCCGGAATCATTTCATTAGGGATCATGTTGCCCGTGGTGATATTGAGCTCATCTATGTTCCTACCAAAGATCAACTTGCCGATATATTCACGAAGCCTCTTGATGAAGCAAGGTTCACTTATTTGAGGAATGAGCTAAATATCATCGATTCAAGGAGTATAGCTTGACCATCTTGCAAACACACCTTCGTCTCAAAACTTTATTTGGTTTAGATGTGGGCATGGAAATAGGGGGAGTGCGGTTTAAATAATTGAGCTATCCCTCCCCCCATAATGCCAACATTAAAGATTTCATTCTCGTTATATCATATGTTGATATGTGAGCTTAAATGATGAGTAGTGGCTTGGACCCAAGATATATCTTCGCGGTGCCATGCCACAACACTCATATATGGTGGCCTAGGCCACCACACTCTTCTTCGTGAAGAGTTGGAGTTGTTTGGATTTTCATTGGATTTTATTGACATCTCCATGTTCTTATGGGAAATCACTCTAGTTTGGCCTTATTTGCTCATATCTTGCAAACTTGAGTGACCATGTACCATTAACAGTTTGTATCTTCTAAAACCTAAGCCTACTCTCTCCTATAAGCCATTTCCATCTTGCTCATTTGTCATGTTTGGTAAAAACTTGGAGTTTGAGGTGTTTTCGGTCGGATGATCTTGGTTGCTCCATCTTATTGGTAAATTTGCACCTTATATGTGACGTGATACATTATTGTATCACATATGGGTCATGCAAATAACCAACGAAAGATGGGCCGGATTCCCGGTGATTCTGGAATTTTCCAGAACCCCAGATAATCCGGCCCCAGGAGAAACCGGAAAATCCGGCCCGGCCGGATTATCCGCCCTAAGCTAGGGGCGGATTATCCGGCCTGGGCAGATCTTGAAAGGGTTGAGGTCGAGGCCGCGCGGGGGCAAACGGTTCACACCACCCCCACGCGCCTCTCTCTCCTCTTTCTCCTCTCAAGATCGCCGGACCTCCTCCTCCTCGCCGGAGACGCTCCGTTCGCCCCCTCTCGGAGTTCTTGGGTGGATCGGGTGCATCTCCTCCCTAGCTACCTTCTCCTCCAAGCGGTTTCCACAATGGATGTGGGTATGATTCACAATCTCTAACCCTAGATGTTGTGTTTTATATGTGCTATTTTCTTGGTGGAATTGGTGTCTAGTTGTTCCAAATCACGTGTAGTGTACTCCTCTTGCATGCTATGAGGCCGATCTAGTCTTAGACAAGCTTTTGATTGGAAAACTGCAACTTTCGCAGGGCCGGATTATCCGGCCCCCGCGCTGGCCGGATTATCCGGCCTGGCCGGATTATCCGCCCCCTGGGGACCCCGGATTATCCGGCCTGGAGCTTCATCGCCGCTGCAGTTTTTGCTTCAATCTATCATGTCTAGATTTGTACCGACTTATAGCATGTTTCTCGAGTATATTACTGTATCTTACATGACTTATGAGCATTACCTTCTCTTTGCTACCCGCCTTTGCTTCTCACAGGTGGTGCTTCTCGGGGTGGTTGGAGACGCTCAAGGCATGATCGATCTAGTGACGAGTTTGCACCCAATGCACCTCGCAAGTCCGTCACTTCAAGGCGGAAGAACAAGGAAGTGAGGGAGAACTACAAGGCCATGGACCCAGTCTCTTATTCCGCTATCCGCATGAAGAACTGGTATGAAGATGTTCCAAGGGATGAAGAGATAGAGGACAGGAGATTCTGGTGCATGGAGCAGGAGTTCATCTACAAGGATGTCTATGAGCCCATGAAGAATCTGAGACCCATGCAAGCTATCGATGTGGACATTCTGGCGGTCAACAATCACTTTGAAGATGCAATCTGGGTAGCTGGAAGGCTGGGCTTGCATGATATCATGAAGATTCAATGTGACTATAGCCCAGATTTGGTGAAGCAATTCTTTGCCACTTTGGCAATCAAGAAAGATGAGGAACGCACTATGGAATGGATGACTGGCTCCACTTACTGCAGTGCCACTCTGCGCCGATTTGCTGGTATTCTTGGAGTTCCTGTTGATGAGGGTCGTCGCCTTCATGGACCACAACAGACAGATAAGAATGCTCTTGTGCATCTCTATACCTCAGCGGGAAAAGTTGGTTTTACCAAGGGGCTGCTTCCCATATACAGTCAGTTGCTCCGGTTCTTTCGGGCAACCATTTGCCCAAGTGGTGGTAACAATGATGCTCTTAGGGGAGCCCTTGTGGACCTTATGCACCTCAGCTATAAGTGTGCTCGTGAGACTAATGAGGACCGGGACTACTCTCTTGATATCATGGACTTTATCTTCCATGAGATCCATGATGCCATGGTCTCCCGGACCACCATACCCTATGCACCCTACATTCAGCTTCTCATCAACAACTCTGTGGCTGTGAGTGGTGAAGACTTGAGTGGGTATCCTCTTGTGAAGCACCATGTCAAGAAGGCCTACAAGCTTAAGCCAGTCTCTTCAGCTGTACCTGCACCTGACACTTTCATGGGTGCTGCTCGTTCTAGTGGTTTTGCTCCTGCTCGTCATCCTGATGTCCCGGCTATGAGGAAGCAAGTGACCCGGCTTAGTTGGTTTCAGCGTCACATCCTTTGCATGAACATTGAGATCCATAAGGAGAACTATGCAGCTAGCCGAGAGCGTTCTGAGATTAAGCATACTCAGGCGGTTATTCTACACAAGCTCAGTGGTGATCAAGGTCCCCCGCCTCAGCCTCCAGCTCACCAGGGTTACAGTGGATGGCACTCTGCACAGGTTCCTTGGAGTGATCTTGATGATTGCCTTCAAAGGTCCAACACCTCTCGTCGTTCTCCGGATGCACCTGACACTGATGAAGAAGAATAAGAAGAAGAAGAGGCGCAAGAGTCCGATGATGATTATGCCTCCGAGTGATTCCCATGGGACGTTGATGACCCACAAGTATAGGGGATCGCAACAGTCTTCGAGGGAAGTAAAACCCAATTTATTGATTCGACACAAGGGGAGACAAAGAACACTTGGAAGCCTTAACAGCGGAGTTGTCAATTCAGCTGCACCTGGAAACAGACTTGCTCGCAAGAGTTTATCAGTAGTAACAGTTTTATAGCAGTAGCAGTAGTGAAATAACAGCAGCAAAGTAACACAGACAGCAGTAGTGATTATAGTAAACAGTAGGATTAAAATACTGTAGGCACGGGGACGGATGAACGGGCGTTGCATGGATGAGAGAAACTCATGTAACAATCATAGCAGGGCATTTGCAGATAATAATAAAACGGTGTCCAAGTACAAAGCAATCAATAGGCATGTGTTCCATATATAGTCGTGCGTGCTCGCAATGAGAAACTTGCACAACATCTTTTGTCCTACCAGCCGGTGGCAGCCGGGCCTCAAGGGAAACTACTGGATATTAAGGTACTCCTTTTAATAGAGTACCGGAGCAAAGCATTAACACTCCGTGAACACATGTGATCCTCACATCGCTACCATTCCCTCCGGTTGTCCCGATTTCTGTCACTTCGGGGCCATCGGTTTCGGACAGCGACATGTGTATACAACTTGCAGGTAAGATCAATAAACAATGATTATCATGATGAAACAATAACATGTTCAGATCTGAGATCATGGCACTCGGGCCCTAGTGACAAGCATTAAGCATAACAAGTTGCAACAATATCATCAAAGTACCAATTACGGACACTAGGCACTATGCCCTAACAATCTTATGCTATTACATGACCAATCTCATCCAATCCCTACCATCCCCTTCGGCCTACAGCGGGGGAATTACTCACACATGGATGGGGGAAACATGGCTGGTTGATGTAGAGGCGTTGGCGGTGATGGCGGCGATGATCTCCTCCAATTCCCCGTCCCGGCGGAGTGCCAGAACGGAGACTTCTGGCTCCCGCGACGGAGTTTCGCGATGTGGCGGCGTTCTGGAGGGTTTCTGGCGACTTCGACTTCTCTCAGTGCGTTTTTAGGTCGAGGCCGATAAATAGTCCGAAGGAGGGCATCGGAGGCCGGCCGAGGGGGCCACACCACATGGCCGCGCGGGCCCCCCCTGGGCCGCGCCGCCCTATGGTGTGGGGCCCTCGGGCCTCCACCTGGTTTGTCCTTCTGGCTCCGTCAGTTCTCTGGGAAAATAGGGCCTTCTGCATAAATTCCGAGGATTTTCCCGAAAGTTGGATTTCTGCACAAAAACGAGACACCAGAACAGTTCTGCTGAAAACAGCGTTAGTCCGTGTTAGTTGTATCCAAAATACACAAATTAGAGGCAAAACAATAGCAAAAGTGTTCGGGAAAGTAGATACGTTTTGGACGTATCAACTCCCCCCAAGCTTAGCTTATTGCTTGTCCTCAAGCAATTCAGTTAACAACTGAGCGATAAAAGAACTTTCACGAACGCATTTGCTCATATGATGTATATATTCTCATGCTATGACTAATACTTAAGCAGTTCATAATGAGATACATGCAAATAAGATCATCTAACTGCTATGTCAATCATGGAGAGGTACAAACAATTAATAATAAGCATCATGAATCATGTATATAAGCAGGATTGCAATGTTCATAAGAGAGCATGATAAAGTGGTATCTCGCTTGCCTGTATTTGATTGGCAAAACATAAATGCCCGGGCACCTCTGGAGTTCATAGAAAGACTAGAAGTAGTGATTGTCAAAGATAAAAGCATCAAAGTTATACCACAATCAATCATATTTTGAGACAAGCATATTATACTAAGAATGACAGTTGTGCTCTCAAGATAGTGCTCAAAGAAATAATGGAGACACAACATAAAAGTAAAAGATTGACCCTTCGCAGAGGGAAGCAGGGATTAACATGCGCTAGAGCTTTTCATTTTTGAAATCAGGAGTAGAATCATTTTGAGAGGTGTTTGTTGTTGTCAACGAATGGTAATGGGTACACCAACTACCTCGCCAACCGGACTCACAAGAGCGGCTCCCATGAATTATTGCATATTTATGTGGCACTCCTTCCAACCTTTCTTACACAAACCATGGCTAACCGAATCCTCGGGTGCCTGCCAACAATCTCATACCATGAAGGAGTGCCCCTTTTTTATTTTAATTTATTATGATGATGACACTCCCCCCAACCTTTGCTTACACAAGCCATGGCTAACCGAATCCTTCGGGTGCCGTCCAACAATCACAAACCATGGAGGAGTGTCTATTTAAGTTAATTAATTCGGAATTTGGGAATCCCATTGCCAGCTCTTTTTGCAAAATTATTGGATAAGCGGATGTGCCACTAGTCCATATGAGAGTCCGTCAGAAGCAAATGACAAGGTTGAAAGCTAAACACCACATACTTCCTCATGAGCTATGAAACATAAACACAAATTGAGAAGCATTTTGAAGGTTTTAAAGGTAGCGCATGAGAATTTACTTGGAATGGTTTGAAATGCCATGCATAGGTATTTATGGTGGACACTTTGGAACAACTTGGTTTTCAGGTGTTTGGAAGCACGAGCAGCGTTCCCGCTCAGTACAAGTGAAGGCTAGCAATAGACTAGGGAGCGACAAATCAAGAGAGCAGTAACTGTCATAATCATGCTTGCGGCAAAATAAATTAACAGAGGCATAAAAGTGATACAAGAACTCTGAAGCAATACAGATCATCGAGGCTTAATTGACTTTTTGTTCAGTCATATGCATGCGTGAGCATGTGCCAAGTCGATATAAATGAATTATTCAGAGGAGGATACCACAATGCCATACTTACTTATGAATAAAACAATGCAAGCAAACATCCATGACATGCTACTCATATTAATAGATTGGAGCTAAACATGAGAGATCATAAACTACTAGACTTTCTCAAATAACATATACCCCACATGAACCAACTAAGCATGCTCACATGGATGAGTATATGTACAAAAATGAAAACAAATAGAGTTCATACCAGCCTCTCACCACAATCAGATTGTCGTAGATCGTCATTATTGCCTTTTCACTTGTGTAGCTTGGATAATATGAAATGAAAACCACGCTCCAGCCACCGAAGACCATTGAACTCAAGATGAACTTTACAAAACCAAAGAAGAACAGCAAATATTTTTGGTGTTTTTGAATTTAAGAACAAGAACAAGAGGAAACAAACAAACAAAGCAAAATCTTTTTGGGTTTTCTTATAGCAAACTAGCAATAGCAAATAAAGCGAAACAAATGCAAGAAACCAAAGCAAACAAATGGTGAAGAGAAACAACAGAAATATTTTTGGTCTTTTTGTGTTTTGGGAAAGAAACAAAGCAAAAACAAGAAATAGCAAACTAAAAGGAACACAGAAAAGCGAGATGGCAGAAATCTGCCAAATCCTGACAGAAGTACAGAAATCGATTTTTACAAAAATCTTACGTTGCTCAGCTCGAAAAGTGTTCAACTAATGAAAGTTAGATAACAACCTGGGGAACCTGCACAAAAATTGGCAGCTCAAAATAACGTTCTGGCTGTGTGCACGAATTTTTCTAGTAACAGTCCAGAATCTGTTTTCAGGCAGCTCTTCCCCAAATATCATCTCCCTCTCATTAGAAAACCACTCAAAGAGACTAAACAAGTATGTACAAGTATCCAGCAATCATAATATGCAAAGAATGAGTGATGCCGGTATACCTCCCCCCAAGCTTAGGCTTTTGGCCTAAGTGGAGTTAAATCCCATCGAGACCATGAGGTAGTATCTCCGTAGTACGACGAAGATGGATCATATTCCGGGTATGTGCTAGAAGAAGCACCCGGATACGTGACGGTGTAGTCGTGGGAGGCCTCGGCGTCCTCGGAGTCATGCTGCTGGTGGAAGTCTTGTATCTTCATATGTTCATCCACCTCCTCCTTAGTGCACGACCATGATTGCCTGTCAATACTGAACAAACCTGGTTGGGGAAGAGGGATTTCCTTCTCATCCCCGTCAGCAAACAACATTCTATAGACCATATTATTTAAAGTAGAATCAGTGGTAACAAAATGATGACTCTTCATAGCAGCAATATCGAGTCTCCTAGGGGCCAATGGCACATCATTAGGATCAAGAGGAAGCCTTAGATATGTTAAAACGCGCAGTGCAATAGTTCCTCCAAAAATAGGCCCTCTATTAGATAGGCGGCGAGCAATAAGAGAACCAAGGTGATAAGATGTCCGACCAGTAAGTGCAATATTCAAGAAAGCAAGATGGTAACTAGAAATATTGCTAGTGTTCTCCCTACCAAGAATGCTAGTAGCAATGTAATATGCAAAATACTTAATGGCGGGGAGTTGAATGTTCCTTATCTTGCCACGCTGAATGGTGCGACAATCATCATCGGTAATCCCTCGATAGAGCTCCAACAAGTCCCGGGGGTTGTCATCAATCCTACTTGCTGTACCTACAGGGGCAATATCCAATGCACGACAAAAATCTTCCAATCCCATAGTAACAGGATTACCATAGATCTTGAATGCAACTGTCGGCTCATATTGCTTGTTGTGGAACTTGAAGCTCTCGACG
Organism: Lolium perenne; assembly: GCF_019359855.2. Taxonomy (NCBI): domain Eukaryota; kingdom Viridiplantae; phylum Streptophyta; class Magnoliopsida; order Poales; family Poaceae; genus Lolium; species Lolium perenne. Next base: position 112,862,237 of record NC_067244.2, on the reverse strand, counting down.
AAGATTTTGGTGAGCATGTAGTATTGCTCTCTTTCATCTCCCATATAGGTAGCTAAGCCCGCCCTGTTGACAAGGGTGAAGAAATCCTCCAATATCCCTGCATTCCTCAGAAAATCATAGCATGGAAAAGACGAAGCATTAGGAGCCCCGTTGTCCTCTTCGGGCGCGAAGCTAGGCGCGATGATATCCTCGTTGTACGATCGCCTAAGCCGGGTGGCGGCCCTAGAAGGCCTCCCGGTGCTGGTTGTTCCTTTCTTGAACAACTCTCCAAAGTTAAACTTCTTCATCTCTTCTCTGAAATTTTCAACAAGTGATATAAAATTTGATTTGGTGACATATAATTGAGGGAAACTACCATAGGAACTTGCTAGAGTACTAATCATGCATCAAAACTAGTTTATACAACTTAGAACAAGCATGCAAGCTCACTAAACATGTTACCTACAGCAGAAAAATATTCAAGATATACTCAACCAAACAAAATTCTACTTGGATAGGCGGAGGAGTCACATACCAAGGAGCAAATGTGCCAAATTTCAGCAAGAAATCTGGGCTGAGCAAAGAGATCGAGAAATCTGGAGTTCTTGAGCAAAAACGCGAGTGAGAGGAACCTGGTGCGAGTTTTTTCGGGAGAGAGAAGATGCTGGGAGAAAGAGATGAAGTAGTGGGGCAAGGAGGGGCCCACACCACAGGGTGGCGCGCCCACCTCCTTGGCCGCGCCGACCTGTGGTGTGGCACCCTGTGGTGCCCCACAGGTCATCCTCTGGTGCTCCCAGGTGCCTCGTCGAAAAATAGGACCAACGGTATAATTTTTGTGAATTTTTGAAAACTTTGAAAAATGCACATTTCTGGGTAATTAGTTTATTATTACTGGCCAGGAAATTTTTTGAAATCTCCAATTAACTAAGGAACTTTGCAAATTAAAAGTGCTACAGCAACTAGAGCAAGTGGAGGAAGAAAGAGATGTTGTTTACCTCCTCTATGCATATAAAAAGTATTTATTAACAAGGTTGATCAAGTCTTGCCACCAAATAAATTTTACATAGCATAAGAAGAAATAAACCTCAAATCAATCATGTTACCTTGAATTGTATTGATATGGATCCAATCACGAGAGTTTGATATTCTTCTTTAGGCTCATATATAGGACAATCAATAGTTCCCACTTTGATAGTTCTCACATTAGAAATAGTATTAACTCCACACGCTTTCTCAATCCTCTTGGGAAAATAAATGGTATGCTCCCTATCATCAATATTGAAAGTAACCTTTCCTTTATTGCAATCAATAACAGCCCCTGCGGTGTTAAGAAAAGGTCTCCCAAGAATAATAGACATATTATCATCTTCAGGCATTTCCAACACAACAAAATCGGTTAATATCAAGCAGTTAGTAGTAACTTGAACAGGAACATCCTCACATATACCAACAGGAATAGCAGTAGATTTATTAGCCATTTGCAAAGATATATCAGTAGGTATCAACTTATCTAAGTAAAGTCTCTTATAAAGAGAAAAAGGCATAACACTAACACCGGCTCCCAAGTCACATAGAGCAGTTTTAACATAATTATTCTTAATAGAACAAGGAATAGTAGGTACACCTGGGTCGCCCAACTTCTTCGGAACTTTGCCATTGAAAGAGTAATTAGCAAACATAGTGGAAATTTCCTCATTGGGGATTTTCCTTTTGTTAGTAACAATATCTTTCATATACTTTGAATAAGGAGGCAATTTAATAGCATCAGTCAAAGGGATTTGCAAGAATAAAGGTTTCATCCAATCGCAAAATTTATTATAGTGTTCTTCTTCCTTTGATTTTAGTTTTTTAGCAGGAAAAGGCATCTGCTTTTGAACCCAAGGTTCTCTTTCATTACCATGTTTCTCAGCAATAAAATCTTCTTTAGTGTACTTTTTATTTTTAGCATGCTTTTCAGGTTCTTCTTCAACCTCTTCTTTATCAGGAGTATCATTCTTATCATTATCTTTATCATGTTCATTACCACTTTCAGTTTCAGCATCAGAAATAGAAATACTATTAGGATCATTAGCAGGTTCAGAGGATTCTACAACATTTTTATGCTTCTTCTTCTTTTTCTTCTTAGAATGAGCACTAGGTTCAATGTGTTGAGAATCTTGTTCAATTCTTTTGGGATGCCCTTCAGGATATAGAGGATCCTGGGTAGAGACACCACCTCTAGTTGTTACTTCATAAGCATGTTTCTCTTTAGAATTATTCCCCAACAAGTCATTTTGCACTTTGGTGAGTTGATCAATTTGAGTTTGAATCATATGAAAATGTTTAACAAGCATCTTAACATCATTGGAGGTTCTCTCTAAAATATCATGCAATTCACTAATAGCTCGAGAATTTTCCATTAAATGATTCTCTACTCTCATATTAAAATTTTCTTGTTTAACAATATAATTATCGAACTCATCTAAGCATTGTGCAGGAGGTTTCGAATACGGAATATCTTCCCTAGTAAAGCGTTGAAGGGAGTTTACCTCAATCATGGATGAAGGGGGAATTATCTCACATATATCTTCTATGGGAGGAAGATTCTTCACATCTTCAGATTTAATACCTTTCTCCTTGAGAGACTTCTTGGCTTCCCTCATATCGTCATCATTTAATTTAATCATACCCCTCTTCTTTAATATTGGCGTTGGAGTTGGTTCAGGCGTAGTCCAATCATCATGATTCCGGCCTATTTTAGCCAATAATTCTTCAGCGTCATCCGGAGTTCTTTTCCTGAAAACACAACCAGCACAACTATCCAGGTATGCCCTAGACTCAATGGTTAGTCCACTATAAAATATATCAAGTAAATCATGCTTTTCCAAATCATGATCAGGCCGAGCTCTAATAAGAGAGCAAAATCTCGCCCAAGCCTCAGGCAATTTCTCTCCATCTTTCTGGTTAAAATTATAAATTCTCTGCAAAGCAATATGTTGAGCACTAGCAGGAAAGTATTTACGGAAGAAAACATCAAGCAATTCTTTTGGACTTTTAATAGAATTAGGTGGCAAACTATTATACCAAGTTTTAGCGTCATCCTTTAATGAGAATGGAAAGATTTTAGCAACAAAGTAAGTACGCATCTTGACATCATCAGAAAACAAGCTACTTAGAGTAGATAACTCAATCATGTGTTCAACAGCACTTTCTTTTTCAGTACCACAAAAGGGTGTTTTCTCAACAATGGATATATGAGATAGATCAAGAGAAAAATCATAATCTTTATCCTTAATGTTTATAGGAGATGTGGCAAACTTAGGATCAGGAGACAGTTTATATCTAACAGCATGTTCTGCAAGCAACTTTTTAATTTTTCTTGCATCAGTAGTAGCATTGCATTTTTCAATAAAATCATCATTATGCTCCACATAATCTTCATCAGGATCATCACTAAAATAATCAAGTTCAGGTGAATTAACAGGTGTAGTAGCATTAGGAGTTTCAGTATTTTCAATTTGTCTAGACCTAGCAATTGTAGCATCTAGAAAAGATCCCAATGAACCACTATCATCAAGCACAGCAGAAATATTATCAATATTATGAGAGTTTTCAGATTCAGCAGAAGTACCCGCATGTGAAGCATGCGGCGGTGAAACAAGTTTATCAATCACAGATGGTGAATCAAGTGTAGCGGAGGTACTCAGAATTGTACCTTTTCTTGTAGTGGATGGTAATATAGCGATCTTAGAATCGCGAGGTTTACCCATGATGGAGAATTTGCAGCGAACAATATTAATCCAAGTGAACTTCCAAATAAAGCTATGCTCCCCGGCAACGGCGCCAGAAAATAGTCTTGATGACCCACAAGTATAGGTGATCGCAACAGTCTTCGAGGGAAGTAAAACCCAATTTATTGATTCGACAAAAGGGGAGACAAAGAACACTTGGAAGCCTTAACAGCGGAGTTGTCAATTCAGCTGCACCTGGAAACAGACTTGCTCGCAAGAGTTTATCAGTAGTAACAGTTTTATAGCAGTAGCAGTAGTGAAATAACAGCAGCAGAGTAACACAGACAGCAGTAGTGATTATAGTAAACAGCAGGATTAAAATACTATAGGCACGGGGACGGATGAACGGGCGTTGCATGGATGAGAGAAACTCATGTAACAATCATAGCAGGGCATTTGCAGATAATAATAAAACGGTGTCCAAGTACAAAGCAATCAATAGGCATGTGTTCCATATATAGTCGTGCGTGCTCGCAATGAGAAACTTGCACAACATCTTTTGTCCTACCAGCCGGTGGCAGCCGGGCCTCAAGGGAAACTACTGGATATTAAGGTACTCCTTTTAATAGAGTACCGGAGCAAAGCATTAACACTCCGTGAACACATGTGATCCTCACATCGCTACCATTCCCTCCGGTTGTCCCGATTTCTGTCACTTCGGGGCCATCGGTTCCAGACAGCGACATGTGTATACAACTTGCAGGTAAGATCAATAAACAATGATTATCATGATGAAACAATAACATGTTCAGATCTGAGATCATGGCACTCGGGCCCTAGTGACAAGCATTAAGCATAACAAGTTGCAACAATATCATCAAAGTACCAATTACGGACACTAGGCACTATGCCCTAACAATCTTATGCTATTACATGACCAATCTCATCCAATCCCTACCATCCCCTTCGGCCTACAGCGGGGGAATTACTCACACATGGATGGGGGAAACATGGCTGGTTGATGTAGAGGCGTTGGCGGTGATGGCGGCGATGATCTCCTCCAATTCCCCGTCCCGGCGGAGTGCCAGAACGGAGACTTCTGGCTCCCGCGACGGAGTTTCGCGATGTGGCGGCGTTCTGGAGGGTTTCTGGCGACTTCGACTTCTCTCAGTGCGTTTTTAGGTCAAGGCCGATAAATAGTCCGAAGGAGGGCGTCGGAGGCCGGCCGAGGGGGCCACACCACATGGCCGCGCGGGCCCCCCCTGGGCCGCGCCGCCCTATGGTGTGGGGCCCTCGGGCCTCCACCTGGTTTGTCCTTCTGGCTCCGTCAGTTCTCTGGGAAAATAGGACCTTCTGCATAAATTCCAAGGATTTTCCCGAAAGTTGGATTTCTGCACAAAAACGAGACACCAGAACAGTTCTGCTGAAAACAGCGTTAGTCCGTGTTAGTTGTATCCAAAATACACAAATTAGAGGCAAAACAATAGCAAAAGTGTTCGGGAAAGTAGATACGTTTTGGACGTATCAGACGTGTAGCATCGCGCTTGTCCCCTTTTTGGCGTCTCGATGCCAAAGGGGGAGAAGTGTTCTATTAGGATTCTCGGGGATTTGCATGGTTTGGGCACAAGCATATGCGTTTATCATTCTTATATTGCTTGTGTTCCCTCTTATTTGAACTATTTGGTTTGTTTGTGTGCCGTTCAAAACTATGTGCTATGTGGTGTGAGACATTGTTATGGTTTTCGGATTTCTATTTGTTGAGATCAAGGATATTACATTATGTGTGATGCTATATCTCCGCCTTATATATCTACACATGGGTATGATTTCTTGCATCCTATCTCAACTTCATATGTGTCAATGTCTATTGTTAGAGCTCATGTTGGATATCTCTTGTGTTGAGGCACCATACTCCTATGTGTTGTGTATTTGTATTCAAATGCAAATTACTTATATGCACACATGTAGGGGGAGTGCCTCTATGTTTTGCCATCATGCTTGTCTCTATAGTGATTCCCTTGCAAATCCGTATATTGTCATCAAACACCAAAAAGGGGGAGATTGAAAGAACATCTCTCACATTATGTTTTGTGTGTTTGATGTCAATATATGTGATACACTAATGTTTGTTTAAGTGGTACAGGGATTACATAGTTATTTATTCATGTGTGTTGGATTTGATCGTCTGTCAAAAGAAATCAGAAAAAGTTGGCCAGGCCGGATAATCCGGGCCGGATATTGTTGAAATATCCGGCCCCCTGTTTTTGGCTAAGTCTTCGAGGAAAAGCAGCGCAGTATGGGGACCGGACATTTGCCCGGATATTGTCCCGGTATTGTACCAGGGCCGGAATATCCGGGCCGGATATTTTGGAAATATCCGGCCCCCCCGATTTTGGCTAAGGACTGGAAGAAAAGCTTCTCTGGCATAGGGCCGGACATTTGGCCGGATAATGTCACTGTTTTGTTCCGTGGGCCGGATTATCCGGGGGGGGGGGGCGGATTATCCGGGCCTTACTTAGGCCGGAATATCCGGGCCCCCGGAAGCTGCAACAGCTCAATTTTGTGGGGAGGTATAAATACCCCCTTTCTTCTACCTTGGTTGCTTGCTCAATCATTACACAAGAAATCTGCCAAGCCACCTCCATTAGAGCCACCTCAAGAAACTCAAGATTTGCAAGATCTCCTTCCTCCCCCAACCAAAGCTCTTGATCTTTGGAGATTCGAAGGAGAAGACACCGATCTACATCCTCACCGAAGCGTTCTTCATTTCCCCCTCTCTTGTTTGAGGGATCTCATGCTAGTGTTCCTATTTGGTTCCCTAGTTGATTTGTGTTGATGTATTGTTGTTGATTGTTGTGTTGTAACAGATTTGGGAGCCTCCAATTTGGTTGTGGATGTGTGCCCCAAGAACCTTGTAAAGGCCCGGTTTCCGCCTCGAGGAAATCCCTTAGTGGAAGTGGGCTAGGCCTTCGTGGCGTTGCTCACCGGAGATCTGAGTGAAGCCTTCGTGGCTGTTGGTTTGGCTTTCGTAGCAACCACACTCCTCCAAACGTAGACGTACCTTCTTGCAAAGGAAGGGAACTACGGGAATCATCTCCGTGTCATCGCGTGCTCCACTCTCGGTTACCTCTATCCTATTCTATCTCTATATTGCTTAGATTTATCTTGCTTAGTTGTTAGCCTTGTCATATAGGTAAATTCACTTAGTTGCATATCTAGAGAATTTACCTTTTTGTGTCAAGCCTAAATTGAAAAAGAACTAAAAATTGGTTAGCACCTATTCACCCCCCTCTCTAGGTGCGGCATACGATCCTTTCAGTTGTCGAAGTTATTTTTCTATCGGGTGCGCGACCAGCGCTCCCGATGGGAGTAGCCCCCGAGGCTACAGCCAAGTGTTTGCACTTGGGTGTAGGCTCAACTTGCTTGTAATTGACTCCACAATTTTTTCTCTTTCTTATCGGGAGGGCGAACAATACTCTCGATAAGAGTAGCCCCCGAGCCTATGAGCAGGTGCTTGCACCTAGGCATATGCTCAAGTTGTACTACTCGATAAACAACTTGGTGCAGTCCCTCTTTTTATCGACTCCAGGCCATTGCTATTCTTATTTGACATCCATATCTATATTGTACATGGATAATGGTAATTGGGGCTAGTTCATCTGACGGATCAGGTACTAGTTAACTGCTCTAGTGGCAATCCGCAAAAACCTACTTCAAGATCACGTCCCTGGACATGATCTCGGGATACTGGTGTAAACTTCGACAGGTGCCGCTTAAGGTCTTACCATTCTGTCGAGTCCCAGTCATATTTTATCGGGTACCTAACGCGTCCGTTAGGATTTTTCTTCGTATCTGTTGATACGGATAAAAGTAGCAGAGCGCAGTCTTTGGCGATGCCACGCCACACAGAACGGATCTGGGGTCTTACCTTCGTAGAGTTTTGCGGCATTCAGAGATTGTTCGCGACTTTGGCGCTCTGAGAATATTTTGTCAAGTGCCTTGTTCGGCTGATGCAATGACCCATTTTGCGGGCTTTTCTATTTTTCTCTCGGGCTTGATGAGACAGCCGAATATATTGGTTCTTCTATATTGTCGGGTACATCACCGATGCTCTTGCTCGGAACAATATGACGAGTCAATGGACCCGAAGATTTGTCCATCCTCTTTTTTTTTTTGGGGGGTTCCTCCTTGATGAAAATTTCGTCGAGTTCCTCCTTCAGGAAAATTTCTTCGGGTCCTCCTTGAGGAAAATTCTTCGGGTCCTCCCTGAGGATAATTCTTCGGGTCCTCCTTGAGGATCATTCTTCGGGTCCTCCTTGATGATAATTCTTCGGGTCCTCCTTGAGGATAATTCTTTGGGTCCTCCTTGTAAACATATTTATCGGGTTCTCTCTTATATACTTTGAAATTTGCTTTCTCCTGCACAAACAAACAAACTTTTTCTATCTTTTCCTTGACTTTCTTTTTCGCATGCGGTGTCAGATGCTCAGATTCGATGATATGTAAAGTGAATATATGCCGCGCAGCCCCCAAGTGTCGGGTGCGGCGAAAGTAAACGATAATCAACTTTGTACAAAATAAAAGAACACTTAGCTTTTTGGACACGACGAAGTCGATGCATGATGAAGTCTTCGAGTGTAGATAAGAAATCTAGCCAAAGTAGAAACCACCAAAATACAAAAGTAGATGCCGCCAAATTGTTGATGAAGAAATAGCCGAGCCCCCAAGCGCTGCTGGGGTGATATCATGATTGTTGCTTAGACGCTGTATCACAGCTGTTACTCGGGGCGAAATCGTTGTCGAGCCCCCGAGTATTATCCGTGTCGCCGAAAGAAGGCCATTAAGGATGAAATACTGAAGATGAATCCGAGATGAAGTACTTGAGATAAATCCATATTTAAAGATTACACCATCAAATATGAATCATATATTGAAGATGAATCCGCCGATATCATAGAGGATGAATCCATTGACCCGAAGAATCCAGTAATAACCATAGACGATGAATCCATTGATATTATAGAGGATGAATCCATTGACCCGGAAAAAATAGTTCCAATAATAACCATAGAAGATGAATCCATTGACCCGGAAACGCATCGGGTAATATTGTATAAGTGAACCAATTATCAACCAAAGAAAACCAATCCAGTAATCCGAAGAAAATAAATCCACTGAGCCGAAGAAGATAAAGCCACTAAGTCGAAGAAAATAATTCCACTGAGCCAAAGAAAATAATTCCACTGAACCGGAGAAGATAATTCCATTGAGCCGGAGAAGATAATTCCACTAAGCCGAAGAAAAGAAATTCACCAAGTAACCGAATATATTTGTGATAACGAAGTAATGGCGCAGCCCCAAATGTCGGGTAAATTAGCTGTAATGATGCAATATTGCAGCCCCCGAGTATTCGGGTGTGGCGAAAGAAATAAATAATTGAATCTTGGAGGAAGAGGAAAACTTAGCTTTTTATTGGACGCAAATCGTGCCTTGTTCGCAATCTGTAGTTACGCGGCGCCTAGCCGGAAGTAGTAGATGTGGCCGACATAGTCGATGAAGGGGACACAACCGATGAAAAGGAAATATGTCGCATTTTAGCCGAAAAGTTGTTGACCCGGCGGAACGCAGTCGATGAAGTGGATACGCGACGGGTGAGCCCCCGAGCATGCCGATGTAGAGGACGTAGTCGATGAAAGAGGATGCAGCCGATGTGGTGAAATCGTGATGTTGAGTCCACCACGGGCGAGCCCCCGAGCGTGGCAATTGCACGATGTCGAGTACACGGCGATGGACGCATGATGGCCAAAACAGGGTCGACACAGAAGTAGTCGAAGTTTTTTCCCGATCTGCAGTTATATTACGGCGCAAAAACTACACGCAAATAATAGCACGAGCCAAAAAATATTTTCCGAAATAATTTTTGCGTAATTGAAAATATAGCACCTGGTTATTTTTGTTGGCTCTTTTGTCGTCAACTTATGGAAGATAGAAGCCTCCAATTTCATCTTCGTTTGATTTCCGTGATAATACCGAAATAAAGAAAGCCTGATAATTTTGGATGATTTCCGTGTATGTTTCCAAATCTTTTTTGTCGTCAACTCGTGGGAGATAGAAGCCTCCAATTTCATCTTGTATTGGAGTCCATCGCTGTACTGCCAAAGTCGTCGAGCTGCTATGTGACCGTGTGCGGCCATGACGAAAATAATTTGGCTGAACTGATTCTTTCTTTGGTGCCGCAGATCGCCCTATCCTCGATCCATGTGCCTCTGTACAGAATAACTTTCATCATGCAATTCTTCCTGTAGACTGGATCGCACGCTCCTTTTCTTGGGACATGAGGTACACCAAAAGCAATTAGCTCTGTGTCAACACCCGGATTTTTAAGTCCGAATGCCTATTATGTCATACATAGCAATCCCAGGAATATTGTTGTTGCGAGGCATAATAGTTAAGTATCACAGTCATCATTCATTACAAACCATAAGTCTTACAAATTTGGAATCACATGATCCATATTACACGAATAGTTGATCTATTGATCAACGAACACACACAAGTTCATAGTTCAACATAGCGGAAGCGTAAGATACAAGGACTCTCTAGTCCACAGGCCAACGCTTGACGTCGGAAGGCGCTTAGTTGTCGTAGGCGTCCTGCTGGTCATCTCCTTGGTCATCTTCATACTCTGGCCATTTGAATAGCCAGGGACAAAGCCGTGAGTACGTTGAGTACTCGCAAACTAATACTAATGTAAGTGCTAGACATTCTAGTATGGTTTGCTAAGCTCTAGTTTATTTGCATAAAGCTAGTTTTAGTTCACAAAGTTGAGAAAAGCTTATTCAAGTGCTAACTAACTCAAGTGGGAACATTAGTGTCATTCCCACCATTCAAGTGGTGATTTCAATTCAATTCACCACAAGTCATTTCACCATCATCTTTCAACATCGTTTTCAAAGATATGACATCGGAAACTGTATGGCCTTTCCAACCGTCCGTAACCGTGGACGCGGCTATTCGAATAGGTTTACACTCTGCAGAGGTTGCACACTTGTGCCACAACATTTGATTTCATCCGTCGGGATTTCCCCGAATCATCGTAACACAGTACGCGGATCATCAACCATAACCTTTCACTTACAAATCCTAGTATGAGCACCTCTCCCCATGAGCTTGGCCTCCCAGTGAAGACCAACTGTCAACCTGGGAACTGCATAGGGCTTGGGCCGGACATTCACCTCATTTCGCATCATATCATATCATTTCTTTTGTGGTAGAGGCAGCTTTCGGCATAACCCCGATGACGCTTGTTTAGAGGGAACCCATACTAAGACGCATAAACTTCCAGTTAAGCCCTACCCATAATCAGGTATTGTGGGGGTACTCAATAATTGGAAAGGTATCGCATTCAAACCAACACCATTGTTTTATCAAAAATCACCATCTTCTCTTGTTCACATCCACCTTCATAAATCATTCAATGGAATGCATCTTCACTCCAAGGTTTCAAAACCATTTCAAATTCACATTGTTCCCATCTAGAGTAGTCAAGTTTTATTTTATTAGCACTAGCTCTAAATCATGAGGGGTGCTATCTTGCTTTGCTTGGAGAGACTAACTCACTACTCTAGAAATCAACTTGTACTTTGACCAAAGTTAACTATAAAAGTAACTCATTTAGAAAACAAGTAAAAACTTGGGATGGGTTCATATAAGAAAAGATAAGAAACATGGTGCCTTGCCCCAAGGGGCTTTGCACTTTGCAAGAATATTAGCTTGCCTTGGTAGTTCTCAAACTGTTCCTCCTCCTCCTCTTGGTAGCAACCTTCTTCTTCGGCGTACTCTCCGGTGCTACCGTCTAAATTTGAATACGAGTATAATTACTCACTAATTCAATGGCTATTCCATACATCACATATAACACACCAACTACTCTATGCACACAATTAAATTAACTAGGGTGCATGGGTTGTGGGTTTTAAATAGAATTCACTTCTTTGTATTTCATATGTAAATGATAGTTTCCATAGGATTCTTGAGAAATAATTTCCTCTCATTGAAATCTTTTTAAGATTTAATTTCTCAAACAATCATGTATGAACTCATATTGACCTAAGTCAAATGTTCATCATCATCATTGGTGAAAAGGATTTAAATGAGGTAGATCACCTCATACTATTTAAATAACACTACATTCGACTTAAATCTCAAGTAATTCATATAAGAGAGTTTGGGACCAGGGGTCCAAACATCCCATGAATCCATGTGAGACAAGTTTAAATGAAGTGTAATACTCCACATAATTTACCTTAATAGTTTTGGACAATATCAACTAGTTAAACTAGCCACATCATCCATTAATTAAACTAGGGCATGATCATGCAAAGTGACCACACCATTTTATTGCATAAACAATTAGTGTAAGTCAAATGTGAGCTATTAGAGTTGGAATTAACTTAATATCTATTTTGGTTGATTTTTAAGAATTATTCAAATAGGGAAAAGTCCCTGTCTTGTTATTTTTATCACATTTATTCTACAAAGAATCTGACCATGGGGCCAGTGGCATGTTGTAGGGAATTTCAGTAGCTTTCCAACAACATAAAATTCACTAAATTTGGTTTAGCCAATTTGAAACTATTCAATTTCAAAGTTTGGGCAGTATTGAAATTCATTTGGAAATAATTAAACTAGATTTGAATTAAACAGGCCGGCGGGAAAAGCTAACGGGCCAAAAGATTTAAAAATGGCTCAAGGCCAGCCCAGCCACGGTCCAGTGCCGCGCGGGCTGCTTGACAAAGGGTCCCGCATGTCAGCGGCTCATCTAACCCGAATCGGTAAGTTTCAATGTGGGGCGTAGGATTAGAAATAGATCGGAGGGCCGTGGTTCATCGTCGTCTCCGACGAGAACCCGACGGTGCAGCGGCGGCAGTAGGGGGTGGGAGAGCTTACGGCGGCTCCAGCGAGGGATGGCAGTGTGCGCGAGGTAGATGTGGACGACGGCGAAGCAGCTGGTAGCAGTGGCGGAGCTCGAGGTGGCCTGGATCAATGGCGATTGCTCCAGGGCTTCCGCGGCTCCGATCTTGCAATTGGCCTTGCTCCGGCGACGATCGAGGTGGCTAACGGTGTGAGGCGAAGTGGTGAAGGGTGGGGAGTGAGGTGGTGTGCTCAGTTGCTTCCAGGGAACGCTCTATTTATAGGATTGAGCAAGGGTTGCGGGGCAGGGTGGTGGTCGACATGGGCGCGGCTGCTCCGGCGAGCTATCGAGCTAGGCGAGGGCGCAGGTGTGTTCGTGGCGTTGCCACGGTCCTCTGGGTGGCGACAGCTTGGTCGGGGAGGGCCTGGCGGTGTCGCGTTTCTTCCATGTCCGTCGCGTCCGCGGCGGACCAGGGTTGGCTTCTCCGGCGACGGCGGGTGCGGGTCGTGGTCGAGAGCGTGTCCAACGGCGTCGCGGTGTCGAGTGCGTGCTCAAGGCGCTCGCAGGGGGTCCAGGGCGTGCTCGAGGGGGTGGCGCGGCGTGTGGCCAGTGGGTGCCCGTGGCGCGCTCTCGTGCGACGTCCACGGCATGCTGGCCGATCCTGGGCGCGCGATCTCCGGTGAGGCTAGGGCCTCTATGGCGACATGGCCGGTGCTAGGTGGTGTAGGAGTGCGCGGTGGCGACGTTTGGCAAGGTGGCCAAGGCAGAGGGAGAAGGGAGAGAGGGGAGGCTCGGCATGGTGGCACCATGGCCGGCATGGTGTGTGCATGCATGCTATGCATGCACCACTAGGGTTTCTATGCTGCCTTGTGAGTGAGAGGGGACCAGGGGACCAAATGGGGTAGGTTAGGGTAGATTTGTTGGAGTAGATCACTATTTGCTATAGTGTGTAAATAGTGTTCAATTTTGGAATTTACAAAATTGTCCAAACTTGAAATAATTCAAAAGGTGAATGTGTTTGAAAAGTGAGTGTTGATATACGTTGTTTTTGACCAGAGGTGATTTGAGGTGGTGGTGGATTTGTTAGAATTCAAAAATTGGCCAAAATGGCTAAGTGAGGATTGTTCCATATGTTAAAAAGTGGAGACTTTGGATGAGCATTGCTCATGATCAAAGATGAAGTTGGCATGGTGATCTTCATCAAAGTTGTTCACCTTGATGTTGACTTTGAAATGGTGCAAAGAGTTAGCAAGAGTTGGTTTGGAAAAAATGAATGGCAAGGGCTCAAAGTGGTGATCAGACTATAAATTTCAGTTTTGACCATTATCATATGTGAGTGGGATTTGTGTTTGAAATCCATTTGAATTGTGAATCTTTGATTCCAAAAGTTGTAATAAGTGTTTAACAACATTATTCAACTAATGGTGAAGACCAAATGGGTCTAGGGTCAAAATTTATAAAAATGCCATAGGGCATATGTGAGGGTTTTTAGGGTTTTGCAATTTATGGATTTTCTTCCTTTTTGATTTATTTGATTGGTGATCCTCATATGATCACACTAGGGTTTTAGAGCATATCAAATACAAGTAAAAGCAATCATCATGGCATATCACTCAAATGCACAAGTCCTATGCATGGTACTATATGCAAATAAAAAAGTTTTTGTTGGTTTGAAATTTTGCTTTCTGGAATTCTCTAACTTTCTTTTTATTGAAATTTGGGGTGTTACAAACCCTTCCCCCTTACAAAAGATCTCGTCCCGAGATCGAAAGGAAAGTTAGGTACTAAAGAGATCTGGGTACTCCTTCTTCATGAAGTCTTCGCGTTCCCAAGTGGCTTCATCCTCGGTATGATTGCTCCATTGGATCTTCAGAAACTTGATGCTTCGGGTGCGGGTGGTTCGGTAAGCTTCTTCCAAGATGCGAATCGGCACTTCACGGTAAGTCAGATCCTTGTTGATATCCATCGATCTGTGATCGATGTTCTTGAACACGTCGGTCTTCTCCGGGACTTCCAGGCACTTCCGGAGAAGTGAGATGTGAAACACGTCGTGCACAGCCGACATTTCTTCAGGCAACTCCAGTTGATAAGATACTTCACCTCGGCGACTGAGGACTTGGAAAGGTCCGACATAGCGGGGTGCAAGTTTTCCTTTCAGTTGGAACCTTTGCATTCCTTTCAAGGGGGATACTTTGAGATAGACGAAGTCTCCGATCTCAAAGGTCATCTCCCGACGTCTCTTGTCGGCGTAGCTCTTCTGTTTGGATTGCGCCGTTTTGAGGTACTCGCGGATCTTATGGACTTTCTCTTCGGCTTCACGAAGAACATCAGGGCCGAAAACTTGGCTCTCTCCGACTTCTGACCAGTTCAGGGGGGTACGGCACTTCCTTCCGTACAAGGCTTCAAAGGGGGCCATCTGTAGGCTGGCTTGGTAGCTATTGTTGTAGGAGAATTCTGCGTAAGGTAGGCAGTCTTCCCACTTGGATCCATATTCCAGTACGCATGCTCTAAGCATGTCTTCCAGTATCTGGTTTACTCTCTCAGTCTGTCCATCGGTCTGAGGGTGATAGGCGGTGCTGAAATTTAGGCGAGTGCCTAGTCCTTCATGCACTTTCTGCCAGAACCTTGAGGTGAACTGTGATCCTCTATCTGACACTATCGATTTGGGGGTTCCGTGCAGAGCGACTATTCTGGAGATGTAAAGTTCAGCTAACTTTGGGCCTTGATAGGTGGTTTTGACGGCGATGAAATGGGCGACTTTGGTCAATCTATCGACCACTACCCATATTGAATCATTGCCTTTGCTGGATTTGGGCAGTCCGGTGATAAAGTCCATTCCTACGGAGTCCCATTTCCATTCCGGAATCTGGAGGGGTTGTAACAGTCCGGCGGGTCGCTGATGTTCTGCCTTGACTCTCTGACAGATGTCACACTTAGCGATATAGCTACCGATCTCTCTCTTCATTCCATGCCACCAAAATTGTTCTTTTAGGTCCTGGTACATCTTGGTACCTCCGGGGTGGATTGAATAAAGGGTGTCATGGGCTTCTTGCAGGATGACTTGTTTCAAGTCAGAGTCCGATGGTACGCAGAGACGTTCTTTGTACCAAAGCACTCCGGCTTCGTCTACGGTGAATCCGGGGGCTTTTCCTGCGGCTATCTGTTTCTTGATTCCGTCAATGCTAGCGTTGTCTTTCTGGGCTTCCTTGATCTGACCAACCAAGGTGGGTTGCAGTGCTATGCTGGCTAGGAATCCTTCACTAACAAGTTCAAGTCTGAACTGTTCAAACTCTTGATGCAAGCTGGGCTGTTCAGTTGCGAGCATGGAGTTCAACTGACACGGCAGTCGACTCAAAGCATCCGCTACCACATTGGCCTTGCCGGGGTGGTAGTGAATCTCCATGTCGTAATCCTTGATCAATTCGATCCATCGGCGTTGTCTCATGTTTAGCTCCTTCTGGGTGAATATGTATTTGAGGCTTTTGTGGTCGGAGTAGATCTCGCATCGATTACCCATGAGGTAATGACGCCAAACTTTCAGGGCTAAGACCACGGCTGCAAGCTCGAGGTCGTGGGTTGGGTAGTTCTGTTCATGTTGCTTGAGTTGTCTGGAAAGGTAGGATACAACCTTGCCTTCTTGCATAAGCACGCATCCAAGTCCAGTCTTGGAGGCGTCGCAATATACGTCAAAGGGCTTTGCGATATCTGGCATGATCAGGATTGGGGCTGTTGTCAACCTACTCTTGAGCTGTTGAAAGCTCTCTTCGCATTTGTCGGTCCACTCAAACTTTCTGTCCTTTTTCAGCAGTTGGGTCATTGGTCGAGCGATGCTCGAAAAACCTTCTACAAATCTGCGGTAGTATCCGGCTAATCCAAGAAAAGCGCGGACCTCGGTTTGTGTGGTTGGGGCTTGCCATTCCATAACAGTTTTGATTTTGGCGGGATCAACGGCAATTCCTCCTGCGGACAAGATGTGTCCCAGGAATCCAACTTCTTCCAGCCAAAACTCACACTTGCTAAACTTAGCATACAACTTGTGCTGTCTAAGGGTTTCTAGGACAATCTCCAAATGCTGTTCATGTTCCTCTTCGGACTTGGAGTAGACGAGGATGTCGTCGATGAAAACAACGACAAACTTGTCCAAAAAGTTCATGAAGATCTTGTTCATGAGATTCATGAAATAAGCGGGGGCATTGGTCAGTCCAAATGACATGACGTTGTACTCATACAACCCATATCTGGTGGTAAAGGCAGTTTTTGGAATGTCGGTGGCTCGGATCTTCAGTTGGTGGTATCCAGTTCTAAGATCAATCTTGGAGAAAACTCTGGATCCGGTGAGTTGGTCAAACAAGTCTTCGATCTTGGGTAGGGGGTATTTGTTTTTGATGGTGACATCGTTAAGCTTACGATAGTCCGTGCATAAACGATTTGCACCATCTTTCTTGTCGACAAACAAGACGGGGGATCTCCAGGGGGATGCACTTGGTCTAATCAAATCTTTGGCTAACATGTCATCTATTTGCTTCTTCAGTTCCACAAGCTCCGTTGCGTTCATGCTGTAGGCTCCCTGGGCTATGGGTCCAGTTCCGGGGATTAACTCGATGATAAACTCGATATCCCGATCCGGGGGCATACCGGGTAGATCATCCGGAAACACATCAGGGTAGCGACAAACGACCCTGATTTGATCCAGAGTTGGCTTGGATACACTTTGGTTGCAGGTGAATTTTCTGGGTAGTTTTTCAGAGACGTGCTCAACTACGATACCGGTGCTGCTAGTCATGGTTATGGCTTTCTTGGCGCAGTCTATCAATCCATTGTGCTTGGACATCCAGTCCATTCCTAGGACAACTTCCAAACCTTTGGTTCCAAGTATGATGAGATTGGCATAGAAATCTACATCATGGATTTTGATTGGCACATTTTTGCAAAATTTTCTGGCTTTGGTGGTTGATCCGGGGATTTGAACTATCATAACATGCTTCAAGCTGAGGGGTTGAATTTTACTTGTTGATGCAAAGTCTTCCGTGACAAAAGAATGAGATGCTCCGGAATCAAACAACACTCTGGCAGGGATGTGGTTGACAGAAAACATACCCAGTACAACATCTGGTGCTTCCTGGGCTTCTTCCGCGTTCATGTGGTAGAGGCGGCCGTTGCGGTTGTTGGGGTTGTTGGGGGCGAACTTCTTGCCGGTGGAGACACGGCGTTGCTGCTGAGCAGGTGCAGCGGTGTTGCCGGCGAGCTTGGCAAGACGCTTGGGACACTCGTTGGAGTAGTGCCCCACTACACCACACTCATAACAAGTGATAGTGGTCTTGTCCTGCTTGTTCGCAATGGGGACGGCATTGCTTCCGGTTCTGGGAGTGGTGTTGGTGTTGGTGGTGTTGTTGTTAGGGGCTCGGGGTGGAGCGCGGTTGTAGTTGTTGTTGTTGTAGTTGTTGTTGTAGCCTCCTGGCTTGGAGTTTCCTCCACTCCGGTTCTGATAACCGGGGCGAGAGTTCTGCATCTGTGGCTTGTTGTTTCTCGGAGTGAAACCTCCGCTTGAGCTAGGGCGAAACTTTTGGGGGTGGCTTGATCCACTCTGATTTGCCATGCGGCGCTTGCGGTTCTCATTGGCTTGGTTCAACTTGCCCTCCATCTGGATGGCGGAGTCAACAAGAGCTTCGAGGTCGGCGAAGGGGATGTTGACGAGGACAGTCTGCATCTCATCATGCAGTCCGTTCAGGAATCTCTCCTTCCTCTTTTCAACGGTGTCGGTCTCGTCAGGGGCATATCTCGACAAAGTGAGAAACTTGTCGCGGTATTCAACCACCGTCATGCGACCTTGTTTCAGCTCACGGAATTCATCCCTCATCTTCTTGATAAGACCCGGGGGTACATGGTACTTGCTGAACTTGAGTTTGAAATCCTCCCAAGTCATGAATTGACCTCCGTTCATGGTACGGGTGCTTGTCCACCAAGCGCGGGCTGGTCCAGCGAGATAGTGAGTGGCGAACAGGACCTTCTCGTTGGCTTCCACTCCGGCTACCTCCAGATTGTTCTCCATAGTCTGGAGCCAATCGTCGGCGTCGAGGGGCTCCTCGGTCTTGCTAAACACCGGAGGGTTGGTGTTTTGGAAGTTCTTGAGCTTAGATCCGGGGTGGTCATGATTTCCATGGCCTTGGTTGGCGATGTTCTGCAAGGCGATGAGGTTGGCTTGGCGTTCGGCTCTTTCGGTTTCCCGGTCTGCAAGCATGGTCTGCAGAAGTTGCAGCATCGCGTCGTTGGTGCGATTCGGAGGGGCCATCTGAAGATGTAGAAGATTATGAGATAAGAGGGAACATTCTAGGGTTCATTTTGGTTAAGTTTGAAAAACATTCGAAAACTTGTAATCTTTTCATGACAAACATAACATTCATTCATGTAACACATAGTGCAAACTACACACATACTCCAATGGTTTTAAGAACCATTCTCATGCTACGATACAAGGGATGGGATACAACTCACACCTACTATAAGTGAACTCGTGCAACTACTCCTCATCATCGACATCGATCGGGACGTAGTCGTCGGGTCCTGCCTCCAGGAACTCGTAGTCCTCCTCCTCGGTGTTCTTGTCCTCCTCGAAGTCGTTGTCGTCACTCAGAAAGGCGTTTCCTCCCTGAATGTCGATGCCTCCATCGTCATCCTCCAGCTGGCGAATCTGATCCTCCTGGGCCTTGACAGTGGCCTCAAGTGACGCGATCCGGGCGCGAAGGCGACGAATCGTAGCGTCCTTCTTGGCACGCTGCTGGCGAAGGCTCTTGCGATCGTTGTTGAGTAGCTTGATCGCCTCACCCTGCTCGGTGATGTGAGCATGGGTCTGGTTCGCGTAAGCGCGAGAGGCGTCGAGGTCCCTCTGAGTCTGGTAGAGCATGAAGTCCAGGTGCTTAGCATGGTGCCTCAACTCCGGGTGCGGCTGCAGCTCCATGGGCACTCCCGCGGCATCACGCCTCACAAGGTGGGCGTAGCGAGAGGCGAGGATGCTCACCACGTTCTGTCCACAGAGGCGCGCAAGTGCCTCCTGAAGACCACGTGCGAGTCCGTCGAGCCAGTTGCTCTCGCGGAAAGAGAAGAGGATCCTCTCCGAAGTGGGAGGCTCCATCTTGCCCCTCAAGTCGGCAGTGATCACCCACTGCAACTCTCCTCCGGGCGTGTCGTCCAGCTGAACCCCGTGAAACTCAGGGTGTGGGCGCCCAAGGAAGTCAGAGAGGGCGTTGAGGTCGTGCTCGAAGATCAAGCTTCCTCCGTTCCCAAGCTGGTAAAACTTGGTGTTGATGGGTTCATTCAGCGCCATCTGAAAGAGAATTGGATGAGTAAGTTAGAGAGTGCAAAGTGTGGCAAAGTTTTAAGTTGATTCAAATAAGATAGAACAAGATTCATCAAATTTTGGCAAAGTCTCAAAGACAAGAGTGTAGTAAATTTTCACAAATAATTTCTTCCATTTGATTTCAAAGTTAAATTTTTCAGAACGCCCATTCTAACTACGGTCTTCTAAGGTCAAACAATGGCTCTGATACCAACTTGTCAACACCCGGATTTTTAAGTCCGAATGCCTATTATGTCATACATCGCAATCCCAGGAATATTGTTGTTGCGAGGCATAATAGTTAAGTATCACAGTCATCATTCATTACAAACCATAAGTCTTACAAATTTGGAATCACATGATCCATATTACACGAATAGTTGATCTATTGATCAACGAACACACACAAGTTCATAGTTCAACATAGCGGAAGCGTAAGATACAAGGACTCTCTAGTCCACAGGCCAACGCTTGACGTCGGAAGGCGCTTAGTTGTCGTAGGCGTCCTGCTGGTCATCTCCTTGGTCATCTTCATACTCTGGCCATTTGAATAGCCAGGGACAAAGCCGTGAGTACGTTGAGTACTCGCAAACTAATACTAATGCAAGTGCTAGACATTCTAGTATGGTTTGCTAAGCTCTAGTTTATTTGCATAAAGCTAGTTTTAGTTCACAAAGTTGAGAAAAGCTTATTCAAGTGCTAACTAACTCAAGTGGGAACATTAGTGTCATTCCCACCATTCAAGTGGTGATTTCAATTCAATTCACCACAAGTCATTTCACCATCATCTTTCAACATCGTTTTCAAAGATATGACATCGGAAACTGTATGGCCTTTCCAACCGTCCGTAACCATGGACGCGGCTATTCGAATAGGTTTACACTCTGCAGAGGTTGCACACTTGTTCCACAATATTTGATTTCATCCGTCGGGATTTCCCCGAATCATCGTAACACAGTACGCGGATCATCAACCATAACCTTTCACTTACAAATCCTAGTATGAGCACCTCTCCCCATGAGCTTGGCCTCCCAGTGAAGACCAACTGTCAACCTGGGAACTGCACAGGGCTTGGGCCGAATATTCACCTCATTTCGCATCATATCATATCATTTCTTTTGTGGTAGAGGCAGCTTTCGGCATAACCCCGATGACGCTTGTTTAGAGGGAACCCATACTAAGACGCATAAACTTCCAGTTAAGCCCTACCCATAATCAGGTATTGTGGGGGTACTCAATAATTGGAAAGGTATCGCATTCAAACCAACACCATTGTTTTATCAAAAATCACCATCTTCTCTTGTTCACATCCACCTTCATAAATCATTCAATGGAATGCATCTTCACTCCAAGGTTTCAAAACCATTTCAAATTCACATTGTTCCCATCTAGAGTAGTCAAGTTTTATTTTATTAGCACTAGCTCTAAATCATGAGGGGTGCTATCTTGCTTTGCTTGGAGAGACTAACTCACTACTCTAGAAATCAACTTGTACTTTGACCAAAGTTAACTATAAAAGTAACTCATTTAGAAAATAAGTAAAAACTTGTAAAGTAAAAACTTGGGATGGGTTCATATAAGAAAAGATAAGAAACATGGTGCCTTGCCCCAAGGGGCTTTGCACTTTGCAAGAATATTAGCTTGCCTTGGTAGTTCTCAAACTGTTCCTCCTCCTCCTCTTGGTAGCAACCTTCTTCTTCGGCGTACTCTCCGGTGCTACCGTCTAAATTTGAATACGAGTATAATTACTCACTAATTCAATGGCTATTCCATACATCACATATAACACACCAACTACTCTATGCACACAATTAAATTAACTAGGGTGCATGGGTTGTGGGTTTTAAATAGAATTCACTTCTTTGTATTTCATATGTAAATGATAGTTTCCATAGGATTCTTGAGAAATAATTTCCTCTCATTGAAATCTTTTTAAGATTTAATTTCTCAAACAATCATGTATGAACTCATATTGACCTAAGTCAAATGTTCATCATCATCATTGGTGAAAAGGATTTAAATGAGGTAGATCACCTCATACTATTTAAATAACACTACATTCGACTTAAATCTCAAGTAATTCATATAAGAGAGTTTGGGACCAGGGGTCCAAACATCCCATGAATCCATGTGAGACAAGTTTAAATGAAGTGTAATACTCCACATAATTTACCTTAATAGTTTTGGACAATATCAACTAGTTAAACTAGCCACATCATCCATTAATTAAACTAGGGCATGATCATGCAAAGTGACCACACCATTTTATTGCATAAACAATTAGTGTAAGTCAAATGTGAGCTATTAGAGTTGGAATTAACTTAATATCTATTTTGATTGATTTTTAAGAATTATTCGAATAGGGAAAAGTCCCTGTCTTGTTATTTTTATCCCATTTATTCTACAAAGAATCTGACCATGGGGCCAGTGGCATGTTGTAGGGAATTTCAGTAGCTTTCCAACAACATAAAATTCACTAAATTTGGTTTAGCCAATTTGAAACTATTCAATTTCAAAATTTGGGCAGTATTGAAATTCATTTGGAAATAATTAAACTAGATTTGAATTAAACAGGCCGGCGGGAAAAGCTAACGGGCCAAAAGATTTAAAAACGGCCCAAGGCCAGCCCAGCCACGGTCCAGTGCCGCGCGGGCTGCCTGACAAAGGGTCCCGCATGTCAGCGGCTCATCTAACCCGAATCGGTAAGTTTCAATGTGGGGCGTAGGATTAGAAATAGATCGGAGGGCCGTGGTTCATCGTTGTCTCCGACGAGAACCCGACGGTGCGGCGGCGGCAGTAGGGGGTGGGAGAGCTTACGGCGGTTCCAGCGAGGGATGGCAGTGTGCGCGAGGTAGATGTGGACGACGGCGAAGCAGCTGGTAGCAGTGGCGGAGCTCGAGGTGGCCTGGATCAATGGCGATTGCTCCAGGGCTTCCGCGGCTCCGATCTTGCAATTGGCCTTGCTCCGGCGACGATCGAGGTGGCTAACGGTGCGAGGCGAAGTGGTGAAGGGTGGGGAGTGAGGTGGTGTGCTCAGTTGCTTCCAGGGAACGCTCTATTTATAGGATTGAGCAAGGGTTGCGGGGCAGGGTGGTGGTCGACATGGGCGCGGCTGCTCCGGCGAGCTATCGAGCTAGGCGAGGGCGCAGGTGTGTTCGTGGCGTTGCCACGGTCCTCTGGGTGGCGACAGCTTGGTCTGGGAGGGCCTGGCGGTGTCGCGTTTCTTCCATGTCCGTCGCGTCCGCGGCGGACCAGGGTTGGCTTCTCCGGCGACGGCGGGTGCGGGTCGTGGTCGAGAGCGTGTCCAACGGCGTCGCGGTGTCGAGTGCGTGCTCAAGGCGCTCGCAGGGGGTCCAAGGCGTGCTCGAGGGGGTGGCGCGGCGCTTGGCTAGTGGGTGCCCGTGGCGCGCTCTCGTGCGACGTCCACGGCATGCTGGCCGATCCTGGGCGCGCGATCTCCGGCGAGGCTAGGGCCTCTATGGCGACATGGCCGGTGCTAGGTGGTGTAGGAGTGCGCGGTTGTGACGTTTGGCAAGGTGGCCAAGGCAGAGGGAGAAGGGAGAGAGGGGAGGCTCGGCATGGTGGCACCATGGCCGGCATGGTGTGTGCATGCATGCTATGCATGCACCACTAGGGTTTCTATGCTGCCTTGTGAGTGAGAGGGGACCAGGGGACCAAATGGGGTAGGTTAGGGTAGATTTGTTGGAGTAGATCACTATTTGCTATAGTGTGTAAATAGTGTTCAATTTTGGAATTTACAAAATTGTCCAAACTTGAAATAATTCAAAAGGTGAATGTGTTTGAAAAGTGAGTGTTGATATACGTTGTTTTTGACCAGAGGTGATTTGAGGTGGTGGTGGATTTGTTAGAATTCAAAAATTGGCCAAAATGGCTAAGTGAGGATTGTTCCATATGTTAAAAAGTGGAGACTTTGGATGAGCATTGCTCATGATCAAAGATGAAGTTGGCATGGTGATCTTCATCAAAGTTGTTCACCTTGATGTTGACTTTGAAATGGTGCAAAGAGTTAGCAAGAGTTGGTTTGGGAAAAATGAATGGCAAGGGCTCAAAGTGGTGATCAGACTATAAATTTCAGTTTTGACCATTATCATATGTGAGTGGGATTTGTGTTTGAAATCCATTTGAATTGTGAATCTTTGATTCCAAAAGTTGTAATAAGTGTTTAACAACATTATTCAACTAATGGTGAAGACCAAATGGGTCTAGGGTCAAAATTTATAAAAATGCCATAGGGCATATGTGAGGGTTTTTAGGGTTTTGCAATTTATGGATTTTCTTCCTTTTTGATTTATTTGATTGGTGATCCTCATATGATCACACTAGGGTTTTAGAGCATATCAAATACAAGTAAAAGCAATCATCATGGCATATCACTCAAATGCACAAGTCCTATGCATGGTACTATATGCAAATAAAAAAGTTTTTGTTGGTTTGAAATTTTGCTTTCTGGAATTCTCTAACTTTCTTTTTATTGAAATTTGGGGTGTTACACTCTGCTCCCTGCTCGTGGCCTGATACAAAACAACTTGGTTTCCACCGGCCGTATCGAGAATTATTCTCCTCGTGAAGCTGATTTTCACGTCCGCGCTTTTGTGCCGGCTACTTTTCCGACGCGATGATTGATCCGTGCTCAGGTGCGCGGAAAAAAATCCGACCGGCCGCCGAACGGATTAGTTGATGATGAACTCAATGATTTTCTACCAGATGCAATCTAGACGCTTGTCGATGATGATCGATCCCGCCCGGATCACACAATCCAGTCGCCGCAGTTCCTACAGACGGCGCCAATTGACGAGGGATCATCTCGGCAATACCTACGTATTGTAGACTTGGGTTTCGGGAGAGAGCGACGATGGAGATTCCGGGAGCGAGATTAGGCACACGACGTACCCAGCTTCGGGTCCCCTCGGTGGAGGATCCCTACGTGCTGCTAGAAATCCAGTATATGATCATAGATGTGTTTACAGGGTGCCGCCGTAGGCGGAGTTATGTTGTCTCTCTGCTGTCTCTGTGTTGTTCCTCTATTTCGGGTGCCCTGGCTAGCTTTATATATGCAACCAGCCTAGGGTTTTACAAGAGTCCTACTCGACTACTTCTTCGGGTTGCCTTGTTGGGCCTTCTCCATATTGGGTCTTCTCCATATTGGGCCGAGCCAGGTATACTAATAATGGGCACCCGAAGGGTATGCCCATGTCAGCCGGCCCCTCCCCTATGCCCCTCATTATAGAGGTGGAAGCCCCAAGAGTTGTATCCCAAGTCTTCGAATAAGACTCCAACACCAAAACCTACCTTTGGTGGGAAACCTACTCAGGATGGGAGTCCCACTCTAGGTGAGATTCCCACCTTTCCTTGAGGGAGGACGGCCGGCCACCTCAGGTGGAGCCCACCTGGGACTCCTCCCTTAGGGTTTGGCCGGCCAAGCTTGTGGAGTCCCCACCTTCCATAGTGCCTTTCTTCCGGACTTTTCTAGAACCTTCTAGAACCTGCCATAAATGCACCGGATCATTTCCAAACTTGGAATATGACTTCCTATATATGAATCTTATTCTCCGGACCATTCCGGAACTCCTCGTGATGTCCTGGATCCCATCCGAGACTCCGAACAAAACTTCGAACTCCATTCCATATTCCATATCTACTTAAACGATATCAAACCTTAAGTGTGTCACCCTACGGTTCGCGAACTATGTAGACATGGTTGAGACTTCTCTCCGACCAATAACCAATAGCGGGATCTGGAGATCCATAATGGCTCCCACATATTCAACGATGACTTTAGTGATCGACTGAACCATTTACATACGATACCGATTCCCTTTGTCACGCGATATTTTACTTGTCCGAGGTTTGATCATTGGTATCTCTATACCTCGTTCAACCTTGTCTCATGACAAGTACTCTTTACTCGTACCGTGGTATGTGGTCTCTTATGAACCATTCATATGCTTGCAAGCTATTAGACGACATTCCACCGAGAGGGCCCAGAGTATATCTATCCGTCATCGGGATGGACAAATCCCACTGTTGATCCACATGCCTCAACTCATACTTTCCGGATACTTAATCCCATCTTTATAACCACCCATTTACGCAGTGGCGTTTGATGTAATCAAAGTACCTTTCCGGTATAAGTGATTTACATGATCTCATGGTCGAAAGGACTAGGTAACTATGTATCGAAAGCTTATAGCAAATAACTTAATGACGTGATCTTATGCTACGCTTAATTGGGTGTGTCCATTACATCATTCATATAATGACATAACCTTGTTATTAATAACATCCAATGTTCATGATCACGAAACCATGATCATCTATTAATCAACAAGCTAGTTATACAAGAGGCTTACTAGGGACTCTTTGTTGTTCACATAACACACATGTATCAATGTTTCGGTTAATACAATTATAGCATGGTATGTAAACATTATCATAAACACAAAGATATATTATAATAACCATTTTATTATTGCCTCTTGGGCATATCTCCAAGAGTCTCCCACTTGCACTAGAGTCAATAATCTAGTTTACATTTGTAAAGATATAACACCTTGGCCTTCCGGTGCTTTATCATGTTTTGCTCACAGGAGAGGTTTTAGTCAACGGATCTGACACGCTCAGAAACGTATGTATTTTGTAATTCATTTGCGTCTCAACGCATCACTCATTTCCAAATGAGTCGGCATTAAATATGTTTGGTCTTCTGGTGGAACCTTAACTCCGCGGTCTGAAATATGTCACTAATATTGTCACACACAATATAGCTTCAAAGTTCTGACTCTGTCGGAACTACACCAAGTTCTCATAGAACCTCTTGACTTAACATCCTTTGTCATTGTCAAAACAATGACATACTCTGCCTTCTTTTGTAGAATCCGTCACAATATTTAGAACTCTTCTAAATCTAGCATAGACAACTTCTAGCTCATTGTGCTACCTTTTAAACAACACTTAGTCTAATTTGAGATTGAAATTTTATTTTCATATGTGACAAAACAAATATCGGTGCAACACCTTACAACGATTTGTTTGTCATTTCTCCATACAAAACTATATATATATATCCTTGGTTCTTCTTAAGTACTCAAGAATATTCTTACTGTTTTTCAATGATCATCACATGAATCATTCTGGTACATGCTCATAACATTTTTAAGAGCACAGGACATCTGATTATGTACATATTATTTGTGATCTATAATCACTCATGTGTTTTTACTCATTGAGTGTAAGATACACTCAAGTCTTGTTAAAACTTCACATGATAAGAACATTTTCTTAATATTTCTATATTGAACTACTTAAATATCCATTTTATGTACTTTGACTTAAACTTATAATGTATTTCAATCTATCTTCATAGATCTTGACACTAAATTTGTTTCAGTCCATATCCTTTCATTGAAACTAATTCTCAATGAAACCTTTTTAATCAAGTATATAATTACATCATTTATAACCAACTATATGTCATATACATAAGTATTATAAATATGTCTCAGCGCTCCCACTTAATTTCTTGCAAATGCAAGCATCTTCATCATTTCTGATGAAATCAAAAATTCTTTGACTATTTCATCCGGTGAAGATTCCAACTCCGCGATACTCACTTCATCCAATTAAAGTTTGTATACCTATCTAGTATTCCACGGACCAGCAAAACTCTTGGTTGTATCTTGTATACACCTTTAATACACACTTCTGATAAGTAATGTATTTTGCCATCCTACTAGCATATCTCATAAAAGAAATATGTAGTGATTACTAGAATAATCCACATAGACTATAAGCATTGCTACGGAAGATCTAATCTTATCGTAGTCAACTCTTTGAACTTTGTCATAAACAATTTTTCTACAAGTCAAGCTTCATCAATTTTATAGATCCATTTACTTTCAAAAAGTATTCATCTATCTTGGATTTCATGGTGCATGGCCATTTTAACGGAGTCAGGGCCCATCATAACTTCTTTGCATGTAGTTGGTTTATCATTGTTCAAAATCAATCCTTTTTCCACAAATCATTTATTTGATTACAAAGTAAACCATACCTACAAGATTCAATAGGTACTTCGATCTCCATGGTTAAAACACTTTGTAGTCATGGGAGCCATGATCGTCGTGGCCGCTACCGGAACCAATTCCGATGCTGCGCTACTCTGATCATTTTGCTCAGGTTCATAAAGCTTATCAAATTCTATTGTCCTCCCACTTAAATACTTCGCTGGAAACAATTTCTTGGAAATAAATAAGAAACATTGACAAACACTTTTGTCTTTGTATCCATAGTGGAAAGAATTCTTAATCAATACTTTGGGATAACCAACAAAGACATTCATCCGATTTTGGTTGTAAACTCTTAGACCAAAATTTAAAGAAAGGACTATAAGGGTTTATACCCATGCCACAACTCGTATGGTGTCATTTCAACGGATCATGATGATGCTCTATTCAGTGTAAAAACGGTAGTCACTAAAGCATAATCCACAAAAATATAATGGCATTCAATATTTTATCTCATCATTGATCCAACAAGGTTTGGATACATCTCCTAGATACTCCATCATCATTATGATACTCCAAGAAATGTGAGTTGTAGAACAATTTCATAACTCTCTTAGATGTTCGCTAAAACTCGTAATTCAAATATTTCCACCATGATCCAATCATAGATATTTGACTTTTCTATTACGATGATTTCCACTTCATGCTAAAATTTATTTGAATCCATTCAAATGTTTCAAACTTCTTCCTTATCGAATATATCCACACATATATACTCAATTCATTGTTGGAAGTTTTCATGAAGTAGAAGAATCTCCCGCACACAACTATGCCTAGTGAACCACATACATCATCATATATGTTTCCACTAAGTTAGTTGCCCATTCAACTCTTGGCCTATGAACGGTATTTTAGTAATTCTCTTTAGAAAAGATTTGCAAGCGCCAAACGATTCAAAAATCAAATGACTCCAAAAATCCATTTACATGGAGTTCCTTCATGCGTTCCTTTCTAACATGACCTAAATGGCGGTTCCACAAATAAGTGGAATTCAAATCATTTGCCTTATGGTATTTTAGCGTCGGTGTTATGTATGTGTGTTTTCACCATTAAGATTTATAATAACTTATCCATCGTACATGGAGTAATGTCATAACTTGAACAACTCTTTGTTTTCATTTGACCAGAGCAAAATAACAATTATTAAGTTCTTTATTATAAATTCTAAGGGCTAGGTAGAATGCCAACGACAAATATAATAACACTTTATTATATTCCAGACATGCATTATTACCATATTCCTTATCAGTCACTTAGGCCATCGTATTCTTGTATTGCGTTGTATTGTGTGACATCTCATACCAACCAATCTGGTACAAATACCCAAGAATTTCATTATGTGACCAAACAAGGAATATATTCATAACATGTATATTATATATATACACATGAGCTAGACTTTCTAATCTTTTCTTTCTTTCTGCCAAAATATCTATTTGTAGTTTCTCTTTTAGCTTTCCTCATTCTCAGAAAACACTTCACCTTCAATAACTTCTAGGTTTGTTGGTCAAATACCAATAACCTTGAGGTTCTTACTTTGAAGTTGATCATCATATGACAAGTGTTCCGGATTTCACTATTAGTAACCTTTTAATATGATGAACAATTTCACTCATAATTTTATCCATCATATCATGACGACTTTTCGAGACCATGTCTGTACATGCTAGGCTCGTAAAGTTTAACCTTAGTATTCGTATGTGCAAATCTGGCTTGCACCCGTAGTATGCACACGTAGAATCTATAACACCCGATCATCACGAGATGCTTCGAAACGACGAGTCTTAGCAATGGTGCATACTAAGGACGATCACTTCATGGATATGCGAATATCGTTAGTGCCCAACTTAGTTGGAGGATTGGGACGTCTTGCGTCTTCAACCTTCATACATTCCCATAAAACTTATGAGTTTATGTAGTCTCGCCAAATTATATTCTATCACCTTGCAACAAGGTCTTAGATATCACATATATCTTATACCTCGCTTATTTCTGAAAACAAAACTTTCAGCTCCTTACTTTTCAAACAGATTTGAACTTCAAGTTTCACGGAGACAAGATGACTTTAGGTACTAATTGAAACCATAGTTCTTTGAATCAACAATGTGAGGTTTACTAAAAGTTTGCAATAGGACTTAATCATTTCTTGATTAATTAACAATACGGTACCAGTCCGTAAAGTTTATTGTCAGATTTTAACAGTATTTCTATCTCAATAACAAGACTAGCGCTTGGTAGAAAACGGATGCCAATACTACAAAATTAATTCAAAATACTACTCAGACTATGTTTATGATAATTAGTTCATGTTTTAATCTAATTACTAATGAACTCCCACTTAATACAACATCCCTCATAGTTGTTAAGTGGTACACGATCCACATCCACTACACCAAAACCGATCATCACATGAGATGATGTAGCTTCAATGGTGAACATCAACATGTTGATCATATCATCCATATGACTCGTGTTCAACCTTTCGGTTTCCGTTGTCCCGAGGCCATGTCTGTACATGCTAGGCTCGTCAAGCAAACCCAAGTATTCCGCGTGTGCAACATGTCTTACACCCGTTGTTTGTGAACGTTGAGTCTATCACATCCGATCATCACGAGATGCTTCAAAATGACGAACTATATCAACGGTGCATACGAGGGGAGAACACTTTATTATCTTGATATTAATGTGAGGGATCATCTTATAATGCTACCGTCGCGTTCTAAGCAAAATAAGATGCATAAAGGATTAACATCACATGCAATTCATATGTGATATGATATGGCCCTTTAGTCTTTGCGCCTTCGATCTTCATCTCCAAAGCACGGACATGATCTCCATCATCAACGGGCATGATCTCCATCATCGTCGACGTAGCGTCAAGGTCCATGGCGCCGTCTTCATGGTTGTTCACCTCATGTAGCAACTATTACAACTACTTTGAAATACTACTCAACATGAAATTTAAAGATAACCATAAGGCTCCTGCCGGTTGCCTCAATACAATAATGATCATCTCATACATATTCATCATCACATTATGGCCATATCACATCACCAAACCCTGCAAAAACAAGTTAGACGTCTCTAATTTGGTTTGCATATTTTACGTGGTTTAGGGTTTTCGAGAGAGATCTAATCTACCTACGAACATGAACCACAACGGTGATACTAGTGTTGTCAATAGAAGAGTAAATTGAATCTTCACTATAGTAGGAGAGACAGACACCCGCAAAGCCTCTTATGCAATACAATTTGCATGTCGAACGAGGAGCAAGTCTCATGAACACGGTCATGTAAAGTTAGCCCGAGCCGCTTCATCCCACTATGCCACAAAGATGCAAAGTACTCAAACTAAATACAACATAAGCATCAACGCCCACAAACCATTGTGTTCTACTTGTGCAACCATCTATGCATAGACACGGCTCTGATACCACTGTTGGGATTCGTAGCATAGAAAACAAAAAATTTCCTACCGCGAGAACGCAATCCAAGCCAAGATGCAATCTAGAAGATGGGAGCAACGAGGGGATGAACGAGACTAACCCTTGAAGATTTACAAAGCCTACAAGGGGAGGCTCTCGTTGCTGCGGTAGACGATCACTTGCCGCTTTCAAAAGCGCGTAGAAGATCTTGACGATGCCATAATCGGGCAGCACCTCCGTACTCGGTCACACGTTTGGTGTTGATGACGACGTCCTTCTCCCCGTTCCAGCGGGCAGCGGAAGTAGTAGATCCTCCTCGGAATCCCGGCAGCACGACGGCGTGGTGGCGGTGTTGATGGAGATCTCCGGCGGAGCTTCGCTAAGCGTATGCGGGAGATATGGTGGAGGAGGGGCGCTAGGGTTTGGGAGAGGGGGTCTAGGGCGCCGGCCACTTGGGGCTGCGGCCTAGGAGGGCTTGGTGTAGCCGGCCCCTCCCCTATGCCCCTCATTATATAGGTGGAAGCCCCAAGAGTTGTATCCCAAGTCTTCGAATGAGACCCCAACACCAAAACCTACCTTTGGTGGGAAACCTACTCAGGATGGGAGTCCCACTCTAGGTGGGATTCCCACCTTTCCTTGAGGGAGGGTGGCCGGCCACCTCAGGTGGAGCCCACCTGGGACTCCCCCCTTAGGGTTTGGCCGGCCAAGCTTGTGGAGTCCCTCCGGGACTCCACCTTCCATAGTGCCTTTCTTCCGGATTTTCCTAGAACCTTCTAGAACCTGCCATAAATGCACCGGATCATTTCCAAACTTGGAATATGACTTCCTATATATGAATCTTATTCTCCGGACCATTCCGGAACTCCTCGTGATGTCCTGGATCCCATCCGAGACTCCGAACAAAACTTCGAACTCCATTCCATATTCCATATTTACTTAAACGACATCAAACCCTAAGTGTGTCACCCTACGGTTCGCGAACTATGTAGACTGATACGTCTCCGACGTATCGATAATTTCTTGTGTTCCATGCCATATTATTGATGATATCTACATGTTTTACGCACACTTTATGTCATATTCGTGCATTTTCTGGAACTAACCTATTAACAAGATGCCGAAGTGCCAGTTGCTGTTTTCTGCTGTTTTTGGTTTCAGAAATCCTAGTAACGAAATATTCTCGGAATTGGACGAAATCAACGCCCAGGGTCCTATTTTGCCACGAAGCTTCTAGAAGACCGAAGAGGATACGAAGTGGGGCCACGAGGCGGCCACACCATAGGGCGGCGCGGCCTGGCCCTTGGCCGCGCCGACCTGTAGTGTGGGGCCCTCGTGTGGCCCCCTGACCTGCCCTTCCGCCTACTTAAAGCCTCCGTCGCGAAACCCCCAGTACCGAGAGCCACGATACGGAAAACCTTCCAGAGACGCCACCGCCGCCAATCCCATCTCGAGGGATTCAGGAGATCGCCTCCGGCACCCTGCCGGAGAGGGGAATCATCTCCCGGAGGACTCTACGCCGCCATGGTCGCCTCCAGAGTGATGTGTGAGTAGTCTACCCCTGGACTATGGGTCCATAGCAGTAGCTAGATGGTTGTCTTCTCCCCATTGTGCTTAATTGTCGGGTCTTGTGAGCTGCCTAACATGATCAAGATCATCTATCTGTAATTCTATATGTTGCGTTTGTTGGGATCCGATGAATAGAGAATACTTGTTATGTTGATTATCAAAGTTATGTCTATGTGTTGTTTATGATCTTGCATGCTCTCCGTTATTAGTAGATGCTCTGGCCAAGTTGATGCTAGTAACTCCAAGAGGGAGTATTTATGCTCGATAGTGGGTTCATGTCTCCGTGAATCTGGAGGGGTGACAAGAACCTCTAAGGTTATGGATGTGCTGTTGCCACTAGGGATAAAACATTGGTGCTATGTTTGAGGATGTAGTCACTGATTACATTACGCGCAATACTTAATGCAATTGTCTGTTGTTAGCAACTTAATACTGGAGGGGGTTCGGATGATAACCTGAAGGTGGACTTTTTAGGCATAGATGCATGCTGGATAGCGGTCTATGTACTTTGTCGTAATGCCCAATTAAATCTCACAATACTCATCATAATATGTATGTGCATGGTCATGCCCTCTTTATTTGTCAATTGCCCAACTGTAATTTGTTCACCCAACATGCTGTTTATCTTATGGGAGAGACACCTCTAGTGAACTGTGGACCCCGGTCCAATTCTCTATACTGAAATACAATCTACTGCAATACTGTTCTACTGATTTTTGCAAACAATCATCTTCCACACTATACATCTAATCCTTTGTTACAGCAAGCCGGTGAGATTGACAACCTCGCTGTTTCGTTGGGGCAAAGTACTTTGGTTGTGTTGTGCAGGTTCCACGTTGGCGCCGGAATCCCTGGTGTTGCGCCGCACTACATCTCGCCGCCATCAACCTTCAACATGCTTCTTAGCTCCTACTGGTTCGATAAACCTTGGTTTCATACTGAGGGAAAACTTGCCGCTGTACGCATCACACCTTCCTCTTGGGGTTCCCAACGGACGTGTGTTGTACACGCCATCAAGCAATTTTTCTGGCGCCGTTGCCGGGGAGATCAAGACACGCTGCAAGGGGAGTCTCCACTTCCCAATCTCTTTACTTTGTTTTTGTCTTGCTTTATTTTATTTACTACTTTGTTTGCTGCACTAAATCAAAATACAAAAAAATTAGTTGCTAGTTTTACTTTATTTGCTATCTTGTTTGCTATATCAAAAACACAAAAAAATTAGTTACTTGCATTTGCTTTATCTAGTTTGCTTTATTTACTGTTGCTAAAATGGCCACCCCTGAAAATACTAAGTTGTGTGACTTCACAACCACAAATAATAATAATTTCTTATGCACACCTATTGCTCCACCTGCTACTACAGCAGAATTCTTCGAAATTAAACCTGCTTTACTGAATCTTGTTATGCGAGAGCAATTTTCTGGTGTTAGTTCTGATGATGCTGCTGCCCATCTTAATAATTTTGTTGAACTATGTGAAATGCAAAAATATAAAGATGTAGATGGTGACATTATAAAATTAAAATTGTTCCCTTTCTCATTAAGAGGAAGAGCTAAAGATTGGTTGCTATCTCTGCCTAAGAATAGTATTGATTCATGGACTAAATGCAAGGATGCTTTTATTGGTAGATATTATCCCCCTGCTAAAATTATATCTTTGAGGAGTAGCATAATGAATTTTAAACAATTAGATACTGAGCATGTTGCACAAGCATGGGAAAGAATGAAATCTTTGGTTAAAAATTTCCCAACCCATGGACTGACTACTTGGATGATCATCCAAACCTTCTATGCAGGACTAAATTTTTCTTCGCGGAATTTATTGGATTCAGCTGCTGGAGGTACCTTTATGTCCATCACTCTTGGTGAAGCAACAAAGCTTCTTGATAATATGATGATCAACTACTCTGAATGGCACACGGAAAGAGCTCCACAAGGTAAGAAGGTAAATTCTGTCGAAGAAACCTCTTCCTTGAGTGATAAGATTGATGCTATTATGTCTATGCTTGTGAATGATAGGACTAATATTGATCCTAATAATGTTCCATTAGCTTCATTGGTTGCCCAAGAAGAACATGTTGATGTAAACTTCATTAAAAATAATAATTTCAACAACAATGCTTATCGGAACAACTCTAGTAATAACTATAGGCCATATCCTTATAATAATGGTAACGGTTATGCTAATTCTTATGGGAATTCTTACAATAATAATAGGAATACACCCCCTGGACTTGAAGCCATGCTTAAAGAATTTATTAGTACACGAACTGCTTTTAACAAATCTGTTGAAGAAAAGCTTGGGAAAATTGATATACTTGCTTCTAAAGTCGATAGTCTTGCTGCTGATGTTGATCTTTTGAAATCGAAAGTTATGCCTAGTAGGGATATTGAAAATAAAATTGTTACTACAGCAAATGCCATCCAAGTTAGAATTAATGAGAATATAAGATTGATGGCTGAATTGCGTGCTAGGTGGGATAGAGAAGAAAATGAAAAACTAGCTAAAGAGAAAAATGTAGCTAAAGTTTGGACTATTACCACCACAAGTAATGTTGATTCTTCACATGTTGCTGCACCTCCTACTATTAATGGTAAAATAATTGGTGTTAGCAATGTTTCCACTTCTAATGCAAAGCGCGAGAAACTGCCCGAAACTGCTAAAACTGCTGAAACTGCCTGTGATAAAACTGCTGAATTTTTTTTCCAATATTGGGGATGATGATCCCATTGCTTTAGATTATAATGGTTTGAATTTTGATGATTGCCACATCTCTGAAGTTATAAAGTTCTTGCAAAAACTTGCTAAAAGTCCTAATGCTAGTGCTATAAATTTGGCTTTCACGCAACATATTACAATTGCTCTCATAAAAGCTAGAGAAGAGAAACTAGAGCGCGAAGCCTCTATTCCTAGAAAGCTAGAGGATGGTTGGGAGCCCATCATTAAGATGAAGGTTAATGATTTTGATTGTAATGCCTTATGTGATCTTGGTGCAAGTATTTCCGTTATGCCTAAGAAAATTTATAATATGCTTGACTTGCCACCGCTGAAAAATTGTTATTTGGATGTTAATCTTGCTGATCATTCTACAAAGAAACCTTTGGGGAAAGTTGATAATGTTCGCATTACCGTTAACAATAACCTTGTCCCCGTTGATTTTGTTGTCTTGGATATTGAATGCAATGCATCTTGTCCCATTATATTGGGAAGACCTTTTCTTGGAACTGTTGGTGCTATCATCGATATGAAGGAAGGTAATATAAAATATCAATTTCCTCTCAAGAAAGGTATGGAACACTTCCCTAGAAAGAGAATGAAGTTACCTTTTGATTCTATTATTAGAACAAATTATGATGTTGACACTTCGTCTCTTGATAATACTTGATACACACTTTCTGCGCCTAGCTGAAAGGCGTTAAAGAAAAGCGCTTATGGGAGACAACCCATGATTTTACTACAGTACTTTGTTTTTATTTTGTGTCTTGGAAGTTGTTTACTACTGTAGCAACCTCTCCTTATCTTAGTTTAGTGTTTTGTTGTGCCAAGTAAAGTCGTTGATAGTAAAGTTCATACTAGATTTGGATTACTGCGCAGAAACAGATTTCTTTTCTGTCACGAATCTGGGCTGTTTTCTCTGTAGGTAACTCAGAAAATTATGCCAATTTACGTGAGTGATCCTCAGATATGTACGCAACTTTCATTCAATTTGAGCATTTTCATTTGAGCAAGTCTGGTGCCTTGGTAAAATTCGTCAATACGAACTGTTCTGTTTTGACAGATTCTGCCTTTTATTTCGCATTGCCTCTTTTGCTATGTTGGATGAATTTCTTTGATCCATTAATATCCAGTAGCTTTATGAAATGTCCAGAAGTGTTAAGAATGATTGTGTCACCTCTGAACATGTTAATTTTTATTGTCCACTAATCCTCTAATGAGTTGTTCTAAGTTTGGTGTGGAGGAAGTTTTCAAGGATCAAGAGAGGAGTATGATGCAATATGATCAAGGAGAGTGAAAGCTCTAAGCTTGGGGATGCCCCGGTGGTTCACCCCTTCATATTCTAAGAAGACTCAAGCGTCTAAGCTTGGGGATGCCCAAGGCATCCCCTTCTTCATCGACAACATTATCAGGTTCCTCCCCTGAAACTATATTTTTATTCCATCACATCTTATGTGCTTTTCTTGGAGCGTCGGTTTGTTTTTGTTTTTTGTTTTGTTTGAATAAAATGGATCCTAGCATTCACTGTATGGGAGAGAGACACGCTCCGCTGTAGCATATGGACAAGTATGTCCTTAGGCTCTACTCATAGTATTCATGGCGAAGTTTCTTCTTCGTTAAATTGTTATATGGTTGGAATTGGAAAATGATACATGTAGTAATTGCTATAAATGTCTTGGGTAATGTGATACTTGGCAATTGTTGTGCTCATGTTTAAGCTCTTGCATCATATGCTTTGCACCCATTAATGAAGAAATACATAGAGCATGCTTAAATTTGGTTTGCATATTTGGTCTCTCTAAAGTCTAGATAATTTCTAGTATTGAGTTTGAACAACAAGGAAGACGGTGTAGAGTCTTATAATGTTTCAATATGTCTTTTATGTGAGTTTTGCTGCACCGGTTCATCCTTGTGTTTGTTTCAAATAACCTTGCTAGCCTAAACCTTGTATCGAGAGGGAATACTTCTCATGCATCCAAAATCCTTGAGCCAACCACTATACCATTTGTGTCCACCATACCTACCTACTACATGGTATTTCTCCGCCAATCCAAAGTAAATTGCTTGAGTGCTACCTTTAAAATTCCATCATTCACCTTTGCAATATATAGCTCATGGGACAAATAGCTTAAAAACTATTGTGGTATTGAATATGTACTTATGCACTTTATCTCTTATTAAGTTGCTTGTTGTGCGATAACCATGTTCACTGGGGACGCCATCAACTACTCTTTGTTGAATTTCATGTGAGTTGCTATGCATGTTCGTCTTGTCTGAAGTAAGAGCGATCTACCACCTTATGGTTAAGCATGCATATTGTTAGAGAAGAACATTGGGCCGCTAACTAAAGCCATGATCCATGGTGGAAGTTTCAGTTTTGGACAATATCCTCAATCTCATATGAGAAAAATAATTGTTGCTATATGCTTATGCATAAAAGAGGAGTCCATTATCTGTTGTCTATGTTGTCCCGGTATGGATGTCTAAGTTGAGAATAATCAATAGCGAGAAATCCAATGCGAGCTTTCTCCTTAGACCTTTGTACAGGCGGCATAGAGGTACCCCTTTGTGACACTTGGTTAAAACATGTGCATTGCGATGATCCGGTAGTCCAAGCTAATTAGGACAAGGTGCGGGCACTATTAGTATACTATGCATGAGGCTTGCAACTTGTAAGATATAATTTACATGATACATATGCTTTATTACTACCGTTGACAAAATTGTTTCATGTTTTCAAAATCAAAGCTCTAGCACAAATATAGCAATCGATGCTTTTCCTCTATGGAGGACCATTCTTTTACTTTCATTGTTGAGTCAGTTCACCTATTTCTCTCCACCTCAAGAAGCAAACACTTGTGTGAACTGTGCATTGATTCCTACATACTTGCATATTGCACTTATTATATTACTCTATGTTGACAATATCCATGAGATATACATGTTACAAGTTGAAAGCAACCGCTGAAACTTAATCTTCCTTTGTGTTGCTTCAATACCTTTACTTTGATTTATTGCTTTATGAGTTAACTCTTATGCAAGACTTATTGATGCTTGTCTTGAAGTACTATTCATGAAAAGTCTTTGCTATATGATTCACTTGTTTACTCATGTCATATACATTGTTTTGATCGCTGCATTCACTACATATGCTTTACAAATAGTATGATCAAGGTTATGATGGCATGTCACTACAGAAATTATCTTTGTTATCATTTTACCTGCTCGGGACGAGCAGAACTAAGCTTAGGGATGCTGATACGTCTCCGACGTATCGATAATTTCTTGTGTTCCATGCCACATTATTGATGATATCTACATGTTTTATGCACACTTTATGTCATATTCGTGCATTTTCTAGAACTAACCTATTAACAAGATGCCGAAGTGCCGATGTCTTTGTTTCTGTTGTTTTTGGTTTTAGAAATCCTAGTAACGAAATATTCTCGGAATTGGACGAAATCAACGCCCAGGGTCCTATTTTGCCACGAAGCTTCTAGAAGACCGAAGAGGATACGAAGTGGGGCCACGAGGCGGCCACACCATAGGGCGGCGCGGCCTGGCCCTTGGCCGCGCCGACCTGTAGTGTGGGGCCCTCGTGTGGCCCCCTGACCTGCCCTTCCGCCTACTTAAAGCCTCCGTCGCGAAACCCCCAGTACCGAGAGCCACGATACGGAAAACCTTCCAGAGACGCCGCCGCCCCCAATCCCATCTCGGGGGATTCAGGAGATCGCCTCCGGCACCCTGCTGGAGAGGGGAATCATCTCCCGGAGGACTCTACGCCGCCATGGTCGCCTCCGGAGTGATGTGTGAGTAGTCTACCCCTGGACTATGGGTCCATAGCAGTAGCTAGATGGTTGTCTTCTCCCCATTGTGCTTAATTGTCGGGTCTTGTGAGCTGCCTAACATGATCAAGATCATCTATCTGTAATTCTATATGTTGCGTTTGTTGGGATCCGATGAATAGAGAATACTTGTTATGTTGATTATCAAAGTTATGTCTATGTGTTGTTTATGATCTTGCATGCTCTCCGTTATTAGTAGATGCTCTGGCCAAGTTGATGCTAGTAACTCCAAGAGGGAGTATTTATGCTCGATAGTGGGTTCATGTCTCCGTGAATCTGGAGGGGTGACAAGAACCTCTAAGGTTATGGATGTGCTGTTGCCACTAGGGATAAAACATTGGTGCTATGTTTGAGGATGTAGTCACTGATTACATTACGCGCAATACTTAATGCAATTGTCTGTTGTTAGCAACTTAATACTGGAGGGGGTTCGGATGATAACCTGAAGGTGGACTTTTTAGGCATAGATGCATGCTGGATAGCGGTCTATGTACTTTGTCGTAATGCCCAATTAAATCTCACAATACTCATCATAATATGTATGTGCATGGTCATGCCCTCTTTATTTGTCAATTGCCCAACTGTAATTTGTTCACCCAACATGCTGTTTATCTTATGGGAGAGACACCTCTAGTGAACTGTGGACCCCGGTCCAATTCTCAATACTGAAATACAATCTACTGCAATACTGTTCTACTGATTTCTGCAAACAATCATCTTCCACACTATACATCTAATCCTTTGTTACAACAAGCCGGTGAGATTGACAACCTCGCTGTTTCGTTGGGGCAAAGTACTTTGGTTGTGTTGTGCAGGTTCCACGTTGGCGCCGGAATCCCTGGTGTTGCGCCGCACTACATCTCGCAGCCATCAACCTTCAACGTGCTTCTTGGCTCCTACTGGTTCGATAAACCTTGGTTTCATACTGAGGAAAAACTTGCCGCTGTACGCATCACACCTTCCTCTTGGGGTTCCCAACGGACGTGTGCTGTACACGCCATCATAGACATGGTTGAGACTTCTCTCCTACCAATAACCAGTAGCGGGATCTGGAGATCCATAATGGCTCCCACATATTCAACGATGACTTTAGTGATCGACTGAACCATTTACATACGATACCGATTCCCTTTGTCACGCAATATTTTACATGTCCGAGGTTTGATCATCGGTATCTCTATACCTCGTTCAACCTCGTCTCATGACAAGTACTCTTTACTCGTACCGTGGTATGTGGTCTCTTATGAACCATTCATATGCTTGCAAGCTATTAGACGACATTCCACCGAGAGGGCCCAGAGTATATCTATCCATCATCGGGATGGACAAATCCCACTGTTGATCCATATGCCTCAACTCATACTTTCCGGATACTTAATCCCATCTTTATAACCACCCATTTACGCAGTGGCGTTTGATGTAATCAAAGTACCTTTCCGGTATAAGTGATTTACATAATCTCATGGTCGAAAGGACTAGGTAACTATGTATCGAAAGCTTATAGCAAATAACTTAATGACGTGATCTTATGCTACGCTTAATTGGGTGTGTCCATTACATCATTCATATAATGACATAACCTTGTTATTAATAACATCCAATGTTCATGATCACGAAACCATGATCATCTATTAATCAACAAGCTAGTTATACAAGAGGCTTACTAGGGACTCTTTGTTGTTCACATAACACACATGTATCAATGTTTCGGTTAATACAATTATAGCATGGTATGTAAACATTATCATAAACACAAAGATATATTATCATAACCATTTTATTATTGCCTCTTGGGCATATCTCCAACAGTGGTGACACCACCGCCCCCTCCATGCTCCGTAGCAGGGCGGAAAGGGAGAAGCAAGGCCGACGGGGTGAAACAAGACCGACCTCCTCGGGGGAATAGCACGGCCCGCCTCGCAACATCCCCACCGGTGACGCCCCTCCTCCCTCGCAGCTTTCTTCTCCCCCGGTTAGATTATTTATCCAGATTCAAGGAACCTAGAGAGATTTAGGCAATAATTTTGCCCAAATCAAGGAAAATTAATTTAGATCTGAAAGAGTACTTCTCGTCCCCGAGTTGTAGCAAAATCGTCTTGCTTGACAGCTTCTCGGTGAAGCGAAGGATCTACTTCTTGCATTTGCATTTGTGGGTAAGTTCACTAACAATTTGACTTATATTTATTTTTTGTCTAACTTTTCTATGTTTATATATTCTCACATTGATGATATTTATATGCAATATTCTCTTGGTGGTCCAAAATTGCACTTCACTTGAGAAAAGTAGTTCACAGGGGCACCTCATTTAAGGAAATCAAATATAACTTATATTATATACCATGTTTTAAAAAAGGAATAAGGTAGGAGAAGTCTTGGCAATGATTTTCTTAAATAATACGAACCCAAATCTGTGTCGCTGGGTCTTGAACCTAGGTGGCCGGGCTCTACCTCATCTTTCCTAATAAATTAAGCTAGGCTTACTTTTTTTTGAGGAACACGGTACAAACGCAGGAGTCCACATACACGCGCATACACTCACCTATATGAACGCACACACACATATCATACCCTATGAGCACCTTCGGAAGACTGAGCTGGCGGGTTGGATCTTGAAATTGACGAAGTCACCACAGACGTCTCACTGTCGACGGGAACATCGCCTCCAACTGAATGAATATTCCACTTTTATGAGACAATAGATATCAAACCTGGGGTTTGAATTATGGTGGGCTGGGCTACAACCACTCTTCTAACAATCCAATCTCAGGTTTATTCTCCTAGGCTTACTTCTTTGATATCATAGAACTATCTGTTACTGGTAGAGCTAAGCACAAATCTGCTTGTATCATGGTTCTGCATGTAAAAACATATGCAATGTAAACAATCAACATACCGCTAGTGTAATGCAAAATGAGCTGAACACGGATGGCGAAACAACACCCGCCGTTTGCAATCGGCCAAAACGCAGACACTCGACTTTGAATTACCATTTGTAAATACCCTACACGGCTACACCCTATATTTTGCAAGCGGTTGCCGAAAATAAGTCACATGCCAAACGAGGCCCGTTCGCACAATGTGGAGGTTCAACGCCCACCTTTGCATCGTGCTAGTTGGATACACCGTGTTTGACATACCATTTTAACTACGTGTGAAAGCTTGATCTTTACTATTATACGGGCGATGCGATCGTAGTACGTCCTAAACTACCAAACCGGTTCGTCGCGAGATCGATGGAAAATAAACTTAGATGGAACCCACGCGGACGGGGGGGTGCTGTATGCCGACCTGGTCGGCACGGACCAGGCGCCGCACACCCCCCGGTGGATGGTTTGGGACGGCCCAACCTTGTTTCGTTTTTTTTTTTTTTTGCTTTTTCCTTTTCTTTTCTGCCTTTCTTTTACGTTTTTTTAAAGCTAAAATGTTTTTAAATTTGAAATTTTGAAATGTTGAAAACATTATTTTCGAAAATTTAATAATTTTTATGCATGAATAATTTTCAAATTTGAATATTTTTTAAACTTGAACAATTTTCAAATTTTAATAATTTTTATATTTT
This sequence comes from Lolium perenne, assembly GCF_019359855.2. Lineage (NCBI taxonomy): Eukaryota > Viridiplantae > Streptophyta > Magnoliopsida > Poales > Poaceae > Lolium > Lolium perenne. The sequence goes on along the minus strand of NC_067244.2, from coordinate 112,819,107 downwards.
TACCAATTTTCGAATTTCAAACATTTCATATTTTAACAATTTTCGGGTTTGAACAATAGTTTTTAAACTATATTTTTTAACCTGATTTTTTTTCAAAAATATATATTTTAAATTTTATTTCAAATTTTTAAATTTAAGATGAACATTTTTTATTTAAACAAATTTTAAATTAAACATTTTTTCGATATAAACAAATTTTAAAATAAACATTTTTTTAATTTGAATATATTTAAAAATATTTCTAATTTTCAAATCTGAAAAACAAAAGTAACAAAAAGAAACGAAAAAAAAGAAAAGAAACAGAAAACAGAAAAAACAAAACAGAAAAAAGTAGAAACAAAAAAAAAGGAGGAAGCCCACACATAAATGGGCCGACCCGTACCGCGGCGCGGGGTGTGCGGCGCGCGGTACGCGCCGACCTGATCGGTGTATAGGCTTTGTCCACGCGGACGTCGAGCTGCCTTAGATTAACCGCTGGCGGATCCGAGCATTATACTGTTTCGCGGGCCAGGGCCCAAGAGACATCATGAAAAACGTCCGACTACAATTCTGACTTGGCCTGGTGGCTAAAGTTTACACACATTAAATATTTGCATATGAGCGGGAAATAGGTTTCGCGCTAGTCAGACGCCTATGCATCTTTACGATCCCTCGCACAAACGAGTACAAAAGGCCAAATGAGTAAACGATGTACCATTGTTTTAGTTTTTTTTTCACGTACAAGGACTTGTCGGCATACTTGTGTTCAATTACATGGCGCTATTCCGATAAAAGAAATCTAATTCTTTTTTGCGTCAATTAATCTAGGCACAAAATTACTTTTTAGTTTATTTTATAAATACGTACTTGTGTTCAATTAATACTAACATGGTGGCATTCCGATCAAAAAAATCTAATTTTTTGTGCGTAAAAAGGAAAGGAGAAAGCAAGAAAATGTGGATTACTTTACAGTTTATTTGGAAGTACAACAAAGATATGTTTCTATTGATTATTTTCATCCAATAAAAAATATACTCGGCTTCGATCCAAATTAAGTGACTCCATCTTATCTAAATACATATGTATCTACTATCTAGACACATTCATTGAGAGCATCTCCAACGCTAAGCGAACGTTTGCTTCCGTTAGGCCGAAAAATGCGTCAAGTCCCTGATCCAGCGGGCGACGCAAAGTGACCGGACCACCCTAAAACTACAACGGGCGTAACTACTCGCCTTCGCGAAGCTTACCACGGCCGGGGTTACTCGCAGTCGTGTTGCCTACTACTGGCCGCCGGAGGGGCCGGCGCCATCGTCGAAGCGCGAGCGCTTCATGCACTCCGCGCATCGCCCACGCCGGCGATCGGACACCTCGTCCTGCCGCCTGCGGCGTTCGAGGGCCTCGGCCAGAGAGGAGTCCAACAGGACTCTCCTGGCCAGAGAGGAGGCCGCCTCCGCCGCCGCTGCTGCCTGGGCCGCCGCCTCCTCCTTTTGGCCTGCCTCCGCGTCTATTGCCCGCAACACCGCCATCTGGGCGTGGTAGTGGGCCCTGTCCCTAGCCACCTCCGCCATCGCTTTGTCCCTGGCGGCGATGGCGTCCGCTAGCTCCCGGTTCTCCTGCTCGACCCGCGCGGGAGAAGGGCCGCTCCGCTGGAGTGAATCTAGGTCGGAGCACATGTACCCTCGAGCCATGGCGACCGCATAGCTGTGGGCTTCCTCCTATGTTGCCCAAGCTTGACGGCACAGGGCGTCCCCAGCTAGGGTCTCGAAGGACGCGAGCAGAACCTGCTGGTCGCCAGCGCACTCGAAGCGGCTGGGTAAACATCGTCGTCGTCGGTGATGTTGTGGATGACGGCGTCCACAGGTGGGCCGCTGGAGGGGCCGCCATCGCCGCCCGCGCCTCCGCGAGCTCCGCCCTAGCCTCGGTGAGCTCAGCCCTGGCGTCGGCGAGCTCGACCCTGGCGTCGGTGATTTCTGCCATGTCCGCCGCGAGGCGCTCACGCCGTTGCACGCGCTCTGCCGCCTCCGCCTCCACCGCCTCCAGGTCCAGCTGCTCGGCCCGAAACGCGTCGACGACTAGCTGCTCGTCCTCTGGGTGGGCTTGGCGGCATATCTGAACAACCTGATCCCAGCTAAGGTTGTGCTCGGCCATGGATGGATGCTAGAGTTTAGCTTGAGGTGTGGGTGTCAACCCCGTCGGTGTCCACCATATATAGCCACGGCGGGGTGGGAAACGGCGTTGCCGCGCAGGTCGTTTCCCGCGTGCGCGAAAACACCAGCAAAACTTGTCAATGTGTTGGGCAAGCGCGGAAACGATCGTCGTCGCGCGGGAACCGGTAATCGCTGACGATAGGTCTCGACGGGACGTTAGACCGCCATTAACGACCTTGACGCTATCTCTGCTAAAAAAATGCATCCGCACCGCTGGGGATACCCCCGACGCAAACGGTCGCTCTGGGCCGCATGGCGTCTGCGGGCCGATGCAAACAGACACAACCGGATATTTTAGACGTCCGATATGCGATGGCCTGTTGGAGATTCCCTGACTAGATATATCTACATAAGATGGAGTCAACTAATTTTAATCGAAGGTAATACTTGTTTTTATAAAAATATTGCATCAACCGCGTTTGGTCTGCCCGTAGCAACGGATGGGTATTATACTATTATGTACTAGTACACCCAAAGAAAAATAGCTGACGCATGCCCAAACATCCAAACATCACAAATGCCATTCTCATCCAATCTTATAATAGCATAGACACGTGTATTGAGTATTTTTTTCATGTAAGAGTCAAGTATAACAAGGTGCAACAAATAAAAGTTGCACAATTCACCTTGTGCAATCGTTTTGGTGCATTTTACAAAATATAAATAGAAGAATATCTCACACCTAAGAACTCTATTAGGTGAATGGACGGGTGAGAGACACATGAAACCTCAAGTTGTCTACGTGAATATGCAAGAACCAATTAGTCAGAGTAGCCTAGAGGCTAAATTTAATCAACGTGGAATGCTTATCTACTTAAACAATTAAAAATCTTAATTCACAAATTAATAATGATCAAGTGAATGTTGAATGAAGCAATCAAACTCTAGTGCGATGCGTAAGATAAATGTATGGGGAGTGATGTTTTGGAACATGAGAGCATATGCCCCCTTTAGTTTAAAATGCATCTTACACACATTTTGAATTTCAAAAAAATTGACGTGCTACATACTTACAAAGTTGTTTCATAAAAAATCGATTTGTCATGTGATGTGTGTAAAAAAGACAAAACTTAGTGCTAAAAATAATGCTTTTTACAAGATAAAATTTCTCTTTTTTACGTAGTCCACAAAAAATGTTGGTTTTTCTTGAAACTTGACGAACACACATATATTATGAAGATGTACATGTAGAATTTTTTGTCAAATTTTTTTAACACTTTAAAATACGATTTTTGGTAGAGGGAGCATATGCACCCGGGAGCCGAATTGAATTTCTGAAATGTATGGCTTTGTTAGATTTTCTTTTTACCGGTCTCAAGGTGATTACTGAGAGATTGAATTATATGATAGATAGTCAAACTATCAAGAGGGTATTTCTGTTGGGTAACTTGATCACATCGTCTTAGGCAAATCAACCCTTGCATTCTTTGTATTCCCATATTCTTGTTGCTTCTTGATGGTTGTCTGTCTGAGATTCTTGAGCTTGTTGCTAGATTTTCAACAAGTTTAAGTTCATCGAAAACGGAAATCATATGAATCTTCTGCTGCGGTTGCGTTTTCGAGTTAGGACATTTTTACCGATTGTTAGTTTGGAAAGGTTTTCCTACTAAAATTGTGTAAAAATTGTTAGATGTACATATTTATATATTATAGTTTCACCATATGTTAGGGGGCTTCCTGCATATTTGCACCTGTACATGTACTATATATTGTGGACTTTGGCCCCCTGGTAATAAATACAGTCTATTACCCTAACATGGTATCAGAGTGAAATTTGGTCCTCTAGGTCCATTTGCCGCCGCACCCGGCCGCCGCTCCACAGCCGCTGTTGCCGCTCGTCCTTCGGTCGCCGCCTCTCGGCCGACGCTCATCCCACCCAGCCGCCGCCTCTCCCGCCCGCCCTCCGGCTGCCGCCCCTCCGGCCAGCTCTCACCGCCAGCTCGCCCCGGCCGCCCGCCAGCTCGCCTGTGCCGCCCTTGTCTGCCCGCATCGCCCCCGTCTGCGTGCTTCTCTCTGTTTTGATTGGGAGTTGACCCGATCTAGATCCCGTCTGAAAAAGAGGCTATGTCTTCCTCGTCGGGCTATCTAGCGATTCCTCGCTGCCCCGTGATTTTTGATGGCGCGAATCATCCTGATTTTGCTGCCTTTATGCTTGTCCACATGCGCGGTCTTCGTCTGTGTGGTGTGCTTTCTGGCGAGGTCCTCTGTCCGCCGCTCCCTACTGCTCCAACGACGCCTATTCCACCGATGCCCGTTGCCCTTTCCCCCGATGCTACTCAGGAGGGCAAGGATGCACCAAGAGTGCTGATGATACTGCTCTGGCTGAGTATGACCGGAAGGTCCAGGAGTATTTTGCCGCTGTTCCGACGTACCGGCTGGATCTGACTAACTACACTCAGTGGATAGATGAGGATAGTCGTGCTGCTGCTGTTCTCACTTCCAGTGTTCTGCCTCAATATGCTGCTGAGTTCATGGGTCTTCCCACTGTTGATGCTCAGTGGGATTTTCTGCGTCAGCGATATCAGCCGTCTGGGATGCTCTTTACCTGTCAGTGGTTCGCCATGAGCATGCTCTTTAGCAGGGTGATTCCACTATTGATGAGTTCTATACTCAGAGTGCTGCTATATGGCGTCAGATTGATTCTCTTCGTACAGCTGTGTGTGCCACCTGTCCCTGCTGTCTGACTGTGCGTGCGGATCTGGAGTTTCAGCGCGTATTTGAGTTCTTGTCGTGGCTCCGCAAGGAGTTTGAGCCTCGTCGTGCCCAGCTGCTTGCTCGTGGTCGTGTTCCGCTCTCTGAGGTACTGTCTGAGCTTCGTGCTGAGGAGACTCGTCTTCAAGGTGCTGGTCTTCTTGAGGTTCCCTCTGTACTTGCTGCTCGTGGTCCTCCTGTGCCGTCTGCTTCATTGCGGTCTCCAGTACCGCCGATACTCTCTACTCCTCCGGATCAGGGCCAGAGTCAGCCTCAGCAACCTCGTGGTATGACAGCACCTCCTCGTCCTCCCTGCTCTTATTGTGGCAAGCCTGGCCACGATGTCTTTAGCAGCTGGAGTAGGGATCCCAGTTTACGTCAGCAGTACCATGCTCGTAAGCAGGCTGGTTCTTCAGGATCTTCTGCAGTTGCACTCTCTGACCAGGACATTATCCGTGGACTTCGTGGTCTGCTTGCTGCTTCAAGCTCTTCCTCGTCGGGTACTGCTGGCTCTGTGCCTAGCTCTTCTGGTACCGTGCGATCACCATCTTCTACACAGTCAAGTACGTCATTCCCGTGGTATCTGGATTCTGGAGCTTCTTTTCATATGACTTCTGCGTCTTCTATTCTTTCTGCTCTTCGCTCTCTTATTTCTCTTGTCCGTGTTATCACGACTGATGGTACCTCTCTTCATGTTTCCAGTCGAGGCACCCTCTCTACTCCCTCTTTCTCTGTTCCTGACGTTTCTCATGTTCCTATGTTCCTAGTCTTAAGATGAATCTTTTTTCTGCTAGTCAGCTTACTGATTCTGGTTGTCGCGTCATTCTTGACGCTGATTCTTGTGCTGTTCAGGACCGCCGTACACAGGCCCTGGTTGGAGCCGACCCTCGTATATATTTGTATATTGTAGTTTCCCCATATGTTAGAGGGCTTCCTGCATATTTGCACCTGTACCTGTACTATATATTGTGGCCTTTGGCCCCCTGGTAATACATACAGTCTATTACCCTAACAAAAATATCCTGTGACGATTCCAACAAAATTAGTTTCATCTTAATCGAAGCTCGGAAACTTTGTGAAACTGTAGTTCTTTCGAGAAAACAACCGTTTGAGGGTTTCTGGTGAAATCGACGCAGAAATCGGTGGTGCTGGTTTTTCTGCCAGAATTGTTTGGTGCTCGTCGGATTGCTCCAGTATGTGCTGAATGGCATATCATAGAGCGATGTTGGCGAAACCGAAACGGTTCCGGTTCGTTGCTTTGAACCTGGCACGCCGGTCTCGGACCATCCCATCCTTGTGCGCTGCAAAAACGGGCGAGGGTTTTGGTTCGCTGGTTTGCTCGCGGGACCGTTCCAGTGGGAGGACCAGCGCCGCCGAACTTGTCGCCCGGTTTGGGTCACGAGAATTCCCCCTAACGGCTAGTTTACTCCCTTGGACTATAAATAGCCCTCCTCCTTGAGGAGATAAGTTCAACCATTACACTTGCTCTCTCTCTCTCTCTCTCATAGTTCATTGTTAAACCTCAAAAGTTTCTTCATCTTCCTTCCCTCCTATGATTCTTGCATCCGCTTGAAGGATTTAAAAGAAGATCCAGATCTACAATCTCCACCAGTAAATTCCTCCTCTAAGTGAGGGGTAGTTTTGTGATCTAGATCTTGGAGTTATTTGTTGATTTCCTCCATTGTTCTTCCTCTCTAATTTTTCCCTAGCACTTATTTCTTTGGTGAGATTTGAATGTGAAGATTTTGAACATATTTGGTATTCTTGCTTTGCATCCTTGTATAGTGTTGAGATCTCCATTTCGATTAGTTTGAGTGAGAGACTGTGAGGTTGTTACTCTTGGAAAGTGATCTCCTAGTTGGCTTGGCAGTTAGTGCTCCGGTGACCTCTTCGTGGAAGATTGTGAAGAGACACGAGCTTCTCCTTCGTGTAGCTTTGGTTATGGAGCTTGCCATCTCCGGAGTGGAGGAAAATCTAGCCATAAGGGAAAGACCTTTGTCCTTCATGAAATTGGCTTGGAGAAGGAGTGAGCCTTCGTGGTGTTCAGGAGACCTTCATGGTATCCCACATCTCTACAATGTACCTCACTCCGTGTGAGGGAACACGGAAATACATCTTCGTCTCCGCGTGCCTCGGTTATCTCTATACCCGAGTTTACTTTCTTTGTGATAGAAATCGTGCTTGAAGCACTCATATCTTGCTATAACTTGTGTTATATATATTTTTTGTGACTATATTGCTTAGCTTGTGCCGTTGACTTGTTGTTGGTGCACTTAGTTAAGCTTAGCTTATTTTTGTTTTGTGCTTGTAAAATAAACGTTAGTTCAATTCAAAATTCTTACAAACCAAATCCGTAGCAGTTTAAAAATGTCCATTCACCCGCCCTCTCTCTAGGCGACATCTCATCCTTTCAACCTCCTCTCTCCGAAAGTTGAGTGATAGCTGCGAGCAGGTCCTCTCTAACGGTGCCCCAACAACACTAGAAAAAGAGGCCAATGAAATCGTCGGATCACGGAGCCTTCTCCGAGGGAAAGCCGAGGACCAATGACGAGGGAGCTCCTCGGCAATGCCCACCATGAGGGGCTTAGGGTTGACGGAATCCTGCAGGCTAGCAGGAGACATCAGATACCAAACAAATGGGGGAGAGAGATTTACCCTGGTTCAGGACCCTCGATGAGGTAAAACCCTTACTTCCTGCTTGTCTGATCTTGATTTATCGAGTATAACAGATTACAATGGGGTAGCCAATAGACTACTATGGTCGAATCCCCGGGAGGCAAGGATTCTAGGGTTTATGCTCTAAGTTGCGGTGGTTCTGCATATTGTTGTTCTGTTGTTAGGCAAGCCCTCTCCTGGTCTTTATATAACTGCTAGGTCCCGAGAGTCATGTCCGAACTCGACTAGGTTACATTTAGATCTAATCTAATTTTTCCTTTATCCACGCCTTCTTGTCTTGTTTATCAAGAATTCGTCTCCTGGTAGGTCTCCTTCGTTGCAACCGACGTACGGGTCCACCTTGGTCTTGGACAATCTTCATGGGCCCCTAGTTAGACCAAGGGAGGTAGATTAATGTCGGGTACCCGAAGGGTAATGCCCACATCAACCAATTTCTTTAATTCCTCCATCTCAAAAGGGGCCTCAAGGGCGGATAGGTCCCTTGCTTGGTATCAAGCTCTTCTCAACTGAAGGAGGCCATGTGAGGTCCAGCCATGCCGAGACATCTCTGAAAATGAGCCCATAACTCCTTTTGTTTTTCTTAATGGGTGAACACAAGCCCCGTCAAAATGTGCAAGTTGACGATGTATTTCTTCCTTGAGCCCATAACTCCTCTTATTTCTCTTAAGGGGTAACCACAAGCGCCATCAAAGTGCTCAAGTTGACGATGTATTTCTTCCTTGTCCTTCCGTTTAGTGCAAGTAGAAGTTTCTCAAATTTGCATCTCCAAGGCGAATGTTTGAGAGCCGCGGGCGCGAGGCTGCCTGATTCTTATTTTGATGATGGAGGCCATCCCTGAATCCAGCCTAAGAGTGACTAAATAGGCTCCTTTCCTGACCCGTAAGAGGCCATTCTTATGGCTGAGGATGAACGGCTTCTTAATCTAGGATGGTTGGCCTCGTTTAGATTCTCAAGTCATACTAGGTTGTTGACCCATCGTCAAGTTCCCCATGAGTAGCAGTGTTGGTGCGGTGGAGGTTTGTTAGTTTGGACAAGTTCGGCGCCACTCCCAAGATAAGGCTCCTTCAACTTGGATCAAACTGGTTACGTGCAGTTCTGCCTGACGACCCAGTGTTGTCTTGTTTTGTTTTTCTCTTTACTTTTGCAGCCTCGATAGGTATAAGTTTGTTATAACTTGTGGTCGGTTGATGACTTTGTTACTTCAAAGCCGGCCTTATTTTGAACTTTCCGCCTAACACTCCCTTAACCTAGGTCGTGCACTTAACTTCAAGGCCTGATTTTGTAGTGCACTGAAGTTGAGTTGGAGTCTACTAAACACTTCCTTAACCTATGTTTGCACAATGGCACTAAACAAACACTTTGGTATCGTTGCCATTGGCGCAAGGAGGAATCTTTATCTACGTTTCATTGGCCCGATGCTCCCTGACAGTTTACTGGAATACTTCCGACAGTATATTTCTTAAAGATGTCCGGCTTCACTTTGTAATTCGGCAACTCCTGTGTTAGTTTGACTTGATCTATTTTCTAAACATCCATGTGGATCGGATGCATGCCAGACTTTTTTAGAGTAACATGACGAGTTAAGGTCGTAAGGAAGTTGACAAGAAGCTTCAGGGAAAGAACCTCGTCAGTTGATTTAGACGACTCGAGGAGCAACAGGGGGTTAATCAATACTTATCACTCTAGCCAGTTGATCTAGATCGCGCCATCAACTGATCTTGTCGGTAATTGATGGCTGGGCGTCTCAGGGATGCGTCTCATTGGATCCTCGTGATTAATTGCAAGCTAATTGGATCCTCCTTGTGAGCTTAGCATTATCCTCTGAATCTTAGCATGCTGTCAGTAACTCAGTATCAGATGGCTGGATGCAGCGGTTGACTTCTTACTTTCTTTTTTGTATCCACGTTCTTATCATAAGCGCTTGGGTGAGCCACCGAGGAGTGAACAGAGAGCACTGAAGAGCTAGAACTAGCATCTGGCTTGCTGCTTGTCGAGCGAAAACTCTCCTTTTTATGCTGTCGCGCGCCCCGAGCGTCCCCACCATGAGGCGACACCACGCGGCCGACCTGCCGCCGTCGGTGGGCGGCGACATACTGAAGGCGACTAATGACAAGTTAGGGAAGTTCGACAAGGGCGGTGGCCGCTGCTCCCGCCTCTGCTCCCTCCTCATCCTCGCCGCCACCGTCTCGATGCTAGCGCGCCACTGCTACGACTTCGGCGTCGCAGGCAGTAGCGCTACCGGCACCGTCGCGCGCGTCGAGCACGGCCTTTCGTCCTCGCGGCACCGCACCCGCAAGATAAACCCGATCGCCCGCGGCAAATCGCCGTTCTCCGATCCTTTCATCTCGCCGCCGCGTGACGCCGGCCACACGAACAGTGGCAAGGCATTGCCCGATCCTTTGCCCGCGTCGGTGCCGGTCGATACTGGCTCGTCCGTCACCGGGCCTGACGGTGGAGGCGAGCAGCACGGAGAGCACGCCTTCGCCCGCGCGCTCGCGGCGGCAAACGACAGAGGAGACCTGTGCGGCGACCGGTACATCTACGTGCAGGAGCTGCCTCCCCGCTTCAACACCGACTTGCTCCGGGACTGCGGGACGCTCTCCCCGTGGGCGGACAAGTGCAAGCACACGGCCAACGGCGGCTTCGGCCCGCAGCTCAGTGGCAGCCAGGGCGGTGTGCTCCAGGAAACCGGATGGTACGACTCCGACGAGCACATGCTCGACGTCATCTTCCACGACCGGATCAAGCGGTACGAGTGCCTCACCAACGACTCCTCCCTCGCGGCCGCCATCTTCGTCCCGTTCTACGCCGGCCTCGACGTGGCACGACACCTCTGGGGGCACAACGCCTCGTCGCTGGACGCGTTGGCGCTCGACATGGTGCGCCTGGTGACCGCGCGCCCCGAATGGCGCGCCATGGGCGGCCGCGACCACTTCTTCGTCGCCGGCCGCACCACGTGGGACTTCCGGCGGCTGGGCAACGGCTCCACCGGGTGGGGGAGCAGCCTCCTCCGTCTGCCGGCCGTCCGGAACATGACGGCACTAGTCCTGGAGGCCAGCCCGTGGAACCTGAACGACGCCGCCATCCCGTACCCGACATCCTTCCACCCGGCGACCGACGAGGGCATCTTCTTCTGGCAGGACCGGGTGCGCGGTCTGAAACGCCAGTGGCTCTTCTCCTTCGCAGGCGCGGCGCGCCCCGAGGACGCCAGGTCCATTGCAAGCCACCTCGTGGAGCAGTGCGTGGCGTCCGCTGCGTGCTCGTTGATGGAGTGCAGGAAGGGGCCGAGCAACAGGTGCAACTCCCCGGCGGGAGTCATGAAGCTCTTCCAGAGCTCGACGTTCTGCCTACAGCCGCAAGGCGACACGTACACACGCAGATCGGTGTTCGAGGCCCTGCTCGCCGGCTGCATCCCGGTCTTCTTCCACCCCGGCACAGCGTTCGTGCAGTACACCTGGCACCTGCCCAAGAACCAAGCCGAGTACTCTGTCTACATTTCGGAGGAAGACGTCCGCCGCAACGTGAGCGTGGAGGAGAGGCTGCGGAGGATACGGCCGGAAGACGTCGAGAGAATGAGGGGAGCAGTCGTGGGCCTCATCCCGGCGATGATCTACAGCGACACGTCGTCCAAGCTTGAGTCGACTGTGAATGACGCGTTCGACGTGGCCGTGGAAGCCGTCACTAGGAAGGTGACGAAGATCAGGAAACGCATCGTGGAGGGCCTACCGGAGGATGAGAAGTTAGAGATGTATAGTTGGAAGTATCCATTGTTGGGAGAAGGGCAGAAGGTTCAAGACTCCCATGAATGGGACCCATTGTTTGCCTCCAATTAGATCGTACTCTTGTTGCATTGTGTGTATTCTGCAGGCAATTTAGTGAGTAATTGTTGATCTCCTTTCAAGCTTTATGTAGCACGGGTCGAAACCACAAGTGTTGCCGGAGCTACGCATACTTTCTTTTGAAAGGATTTGGCTATTTATCAGTTAATTTAGAATTAATTTTTCGTTGTTAATGAGACGATGTCATCAAATATAAGTTGCAACATAAGTTGTAACTCATAACTAACATGAATCCCAAAGCAAAACTAATGACATGGAGTATTTTTTTTAGTTGTATCTCAACTTGCAACTAAAAAAAAATCACAGTTGCAACTAAAAGAAACTCAGTTGCAATCTACTTTGCAATTCATATGAATGAATCAGGATACAACCAAATAGTGTAAAGTGAGCACAAACGTATTTCTCAGCTAGATAACAACTAGCAAATCTCAGGTGTGACTATTTCTCAGTCGACTAAGCAATAACTTTGTTTTCAGTCAGATGAGTTCATCAAATCTTAGTTGTAACATGAGTTGTCATAACTAACATGAATCACAAAGAAAATCTAATGGTCTGGAGTATTTTTCTTGGTTGTATCTACAGTTGCAACTGAAAAAAACTCAGTTGCAACCTAACTTGCAACTCATATACATGAATCACAACGCAATCAAGCTGTGAAGGATTTGAGTGAGCACGAATTTGGTTCTCCGCTAACTAGCAAACCCTTTTTGAAAAAAAGAGTATTACAAGTTTTAAAATATTATTAAAAAATCTACATGAGTAATGAAGTGTTCTATCAATGTGCAACATATAAACTCCTGATACCTTATATTCTTCTGGGGTGAACAAGTGTAAAATCGGACATCTAAAGTGTGAATAGTGCAAAATTTTAAACCCCGAAAATCTGCAAGATTTATTAATTTTGCACCACCAAAATTATATAGTAGTATTTAAAGTTGATTTTTTGTACGTTGATAGAAGACATCATTATATACATCCAATATTTCTTTTGGAATTTTGGAACCTCAAAGTGCTTTTTTGAATTGAAAACGAATTCTTAGCTCTGGCTTAGAAAAGCTAACTTCATGATTTTATGATATTTGGATAAAGTAGTCTTCTTGTCTACTATCAAACCTCGAAATGTGTGGAGACCTTTAAGTCATTTGAGTATGAGAATAGCATGGTGTCATTCAAGCTCTAGTTTTACATCCGATGTTGTAATCCTTGTTTTCTTGAAAATCCCTCATTTGTTTTAACGACTCCTGCTTCATGAAGAAAGATGACTCTGACTGTTAAGATTCTATCTTGCTAGGGGACGAGCAAGTGTCTAGCTTGAGGAAGTTGATGAGTGCATTTTTAGCATGTTTTTACATCGTTGTTTTATCAAGTTATCATTGAGTAGTAGTAGTAGGATTTTTGTATTTCATCGCGCTACCGTGCTCTTTTATGCTTGTCTACACAACATCTTGAAATAATAAGAAGATGGTGAAATATCAATGAAAACTGTCATTTTCTGACATTTTGACGTGATAGAAATTATTTTTGCACTTCGGTACGGGCAAGGCCCGCCCGTACCACCCTCCAGAAGCACCGCCTCGTCAAATACTTTCACCTCTCACAGATGGATCAGAGATCAGAGACACACAGCTCCACGAAATAGAGAAACACCGCCCCAGATCAGATCTCAAGAAGGAACTTTGGAGAAGACAAGATCTGGGCTGCTACGTGGATCTTTGGAGGATAAGGCATCATCCCCTTCATCATGAGCAACCGCTGCACCATCACCGTCATCATCCTGTAATCATAGTTGTAATCTTGATTGCTATTGTGGATTTGTATTCAAATTCGTTCCATTCCTTTAATCCCCTCCATAATATTATGATGATGTTCTTGATTGTCTCCATGTGTGAGTAGTCCTATTAGTTCTTGGGGAGATGGAGAAACCCTAGCATGAATATGAGGTGAATCTAAGATGATATATGGTTTTAAGTATTAATGTGTGTTAGTTCTCTCACTTGATATTAAGTGTTGTGCACCATGTAATATTTGCATTATGGTCTCGAGAGGGAACTACCCTTTGAAGTGTGGTAGAGTGAACAATGGGAAGTGACATTACCGTTTCAGCGCTTTGACACATGAACAAGGGGGATCAGAGGGATCCACAAATCTCATATAGATAACCACGGGGGAAATCCCTAAATAGCAATACTAAATATGTGGCTTGCAGAAGACTAGCTGCTCTGGTTATTTAGAGATGTGATGACCGATTGCTTTCTGGGCGCATCTTATTACAGAGCTCTCCCACACACAATATGGTTAAAATCATACTTTATCTTGATTAACATGAATCCTAGTGCTAGAGGTGGATCCAATAATTTCTGAGAACACTTTGTCGTATTAAGTTTCAACCCATTTCTTACAACATTTTTACTGCTTTATTTACTTTATATTCAACCATGTGCAACACTCCCTTTAAACATTTTGAGATTAGAAAACAATTTATAAGTAATCTTTAGTAGAAAATAGCAAGGGGCATTAAGGCCCTAACCAGTAGCTCCTCGAGGATCGATACTCTTATTTCAAAACTATCTAAAATTGATCTGTCTTCTTCCAGTTATCAAAAAACTCAGTTGCAAATCCACTTCCAGCTGTAGAAATTAACCCAAATTGCAACTGAAAAAGTCAGTTGCAACCTTGCTTAGTTGTAACTCCACTTGCAACTGTAGAAATCTCGGGTGCAATCACAGTTTTAACAGAAAAGTCCAATTGCAACCCCATTTGCAATTGTAAAAATCTCGATTACAACCCAGCTTGCAACTGAAAGAACTCAGTTGAAACCTCACTTGCAACTGGAAGAATCTCAGTTACAACCTAACTTACAAACGAAAGAACTCAATTGAAACTGTAAAAATATCACCCAAATTTTAACTAAAAATATTATTTGCAACCCAAATTACAATTTACAAACTCACTTGCAACTCGACTTGCAATTGGAAAAATCTACTCACTTATAAGCGACAAATATCGGTTGCAAGATGCATGCAACTGAAAAAATATTTATATGTTAGAGAGAAAAAGGGCATTGAAAATTCCCTATAAAGGCTCGCAAAAGTTATCAAGAAAAAAAATAATTTTTTTATTTATAACTTTAATAAAAATACTAGACAATAAAACAAAAAGGTCAAGTAAAAAAAAAGCCAACATGGGGAAGAATGATTTCTATACGTGGCTAGCCATCTTATGTAATTGGTTAAGAAATGAAATGATATAGAAACAAAAAAAAAAAAAATTTATGAGCAAACTTTTATGCTAAATTGCGGTCATAATAATTGGATTCATGGTAGTTGATGTTATAGTTGTGGTTTCTAGGCTAAGAGGTCATGCCTTCGTACACCTCTCCAGCGTGTTTTTATTTGGCCGGTCGAACACGAATCTTGATACCGAAAGTGATCCAATGGATCAAGAGTTAACTGAGCACAAAGCTAGAACAAGCAAATCTCTATATTTTTTTTTTCAGTTCTAACTCACTTGTAATTTTGAAAAACTCAGTTAAAATCTCATATTTATCTAAAATCTCAGTTACAACCTCACTTGCAACTGGATAAAAATATTTGTTACAATCGACCTTGCAATAGGTAAAAATTCAGTGCATCCCGTTTGCAACTGGAAAATCTCAGGTGCAACCGAACTTGCAACTAGAAAAGACTCAGTTGCAACCCAAATTACAACTGAAAAACTCAGTTGCAACCCCACTTGTAACTGCAGACATAGACATCTCAGTTGTAGCCTTACTTGCAACTGGAAAAATCTCAGTCGCAACCCAAATTGCAACTTAAAAACCCAGTTGCAAGCTGACTTGCAAATGGAAAAATATTCCAATCTCAATTGCAACTGAAAAATCATAGTTGCAACCTACAACTATAAATATCAGTTGCAACCTCACTTACAGCTGTTATATCTCAGTTGCAAGCCCACTTGAAACTAAAAAATCACAGTTACAACCCCATATGCAACTAAATTTTTTAGTTTCAACTACAAATTCTTAGTTCTAACCCCACTTGTCATTGGAAAGTCTCATTTGCACCCACTTGCAACTAAATAATTATAGTTGCAACCATACTTGCAACTAGAAAACCTCAGTTGCAAGTTGCAGCTTGAATATCTTAATTGCATCCCCACTTGCAACTAATTTTTTTCATTTGCACCCGCATTTGCAATTTTAACTTGAAACTGGACAAAAACTTGATTACAACGCAGTTGCAAATTGTAACCCTCGCGCTATGACAAATAACGACAAGATCCAATGGTTATGAAGTCGACCAAGCTCTAGCTTAATCTTGATCACCCGAGAATTAGTAAAACCAATAAATTATACAAATTGTACAAATTAGAAGGCAATACATTATTATTGAGAAAACTCTTTTTATGTACAATGACTTTAGTAAACAAAAATAATGTATTTATAACTTTATTAAAATAATAAACAACAAAAAAGTCAAGGTAAACAAAATCCAACATGAAAAAAAGCTATACTATTGTGCTATGTAGCAATACGTTATCCGTATTTTTTTAAGAAAAATGAAAAGAAACAAAAAAAAAGTCAATGAAATGGATAACGTGTACTTAGTGAAATGTGGTATGATAACAATTGAGGCACAAGTGGTTCGGAGGCCCTAGTTGTAAGGGGCCTGCTGATAATCCTCCGGAGGCTCAAAACCTCCCAGCCTCCGGCTTCTCTTGTTTTAGCCAAAACCATGACTTTGCTTCGTCGCAACAAAAAATTCCCCGCTTTTGCTTCATTGAAGCAAAAACTGTTCGTCTGGAAATAGAAAAAAATAAGACCAGGTGACACAGTGTCATCCAAGACCAAAATCATGACTTTGCTTCATCGCAGCAAAAAATCCCCCGCTTTTGCTTCATTGAAGCAAAAAACGGTTCGACTAAAATAGAAGGAGAGTTGCGACTCGTTCACACTTTGCTTCATCGCAGCAATAAACCTTCTGCTTTTGCTTCATTGAAGCAAAAAATTATTCGACTGAAAATAAAAAAGACTCGCCGGAGACTCTCGAAGCAACATACTTCACCGGAGACATCGCCGAAGATTTCGTAGCAAAAACTTTGTCCTATTGATGCTAAACCGACCTCGCTAGAGACATGGCCGGAGACATTTAGACATTGAAGCAACAATTTTATACTAAAGTAGAAAAAACACATAACATTTGTAGAAAAAAAGTTATACTACAGTAGCATCCTCCACTACTCGCCAGAGACATTACCGGAGACCTCGCCGGAGACATTGTAGCGCAACATTTATACTAAAGTAGCAAAACCATAGAACATTTGTAGCAAATGATTTATACTATTGTAACATCGTCAACTACTTGTTGGCGCAACGCCGACGACATCCTAGCCCCGGCTAGCATCAACATTACTCGCTTCTTGCGCCATCGTTGAGGGTTTGCAGCACAATCGTTGAGCCTTTGGAGAAATGCTGGTGACAGATTGCAGCTCCGTACCACGTTTGTAGCACAGTTCGTATGCGTGTGCATGGGAGAAAGAGGAGGCACGGCCGAGAGCGGCCGTCGAGCAGCGCGGCAGCTACATGACAGCATGGGACTTAAGGGCTCGAGGCGGAACCGCAGTGTGGGTCGGTAGTGTGGTTGGTAGCACCGCCGGTGACTGTTTGCAGCTCCACCGTCGACCACAGGCAGCAATGCGGCCCACCGCGTATCTGTCGTGGGATAAATTCCTCGTGCGACCCGCAATGAGATGCCCTTCAAGCTCCTAAGCCAGATCTGCGCATGGCGCGAGTAGCAGGGTGCCGGCCAAAGAATGCTCTTGGTACAGGGCGGCGCGGCGGAGGACGACGGGTGCGATGCAGGGGCAGGGGTAGGCGCGGCGGAGGTCGACGGCGGCGCTGCAGGGGCATGGAGGCGTGGTGGAGGACGGCTGCGGCGCTGCAGGGGCAAGGGAGGCGCGGCGGAGGATGGCAGCGGCGCTGCAGGGCACATGGAGGCGCAGCGGAGGACGGCGGCGGCGCTGCAGGGGCACGGGGAGGCGCGGTGGAGGACGGAGGCGGCTCCCCGATCGACGCGTGGTGGTAACTCTCATGGCCTCATGGGAACGGAGGCGCGCGGTGGTCTTCTCGATCCCATGGAAATGTTGACTTAACAGATGAGAAATAGAGTGGGCCCCATGATGGTATGCGTGTCGCGTTGTGGCACGGAGGATGAAGCCCATCCGACGGCACAGCGCCCGTAGGTTGCGGGAGCGCGTGCCTCCGCCTGATATGCAGCATTTTCCTAGTTGTAATTACTTCCGTCTCTATTCAAGAGGTGGCACGCTCAATTCTCCCCTTGGAGTAATTTTTGCATCCCTCTTTCAGTCTTTTTCTATTACTCCGTATCTTGTTGGGCCTGCCAAAAGTTCGCAGAAAACGATCAGACGGAACACGACTTAACTGAGCACTAAGCAATCTCTTTTGTAAGAGTAAAATACATGGTAGGTACTTGAACTTGTCGGCGGGGATCAAATTGGTCACCGTACATCCAAAATACCAAACTACGATCATTAAATACGCGTTCTGCGCTCATGTACGGTCACTAGGTTTAGGAGGTAGCAGTATTTGTTGACGTGTGATACGTCTCAAACGTATCTATAATTTCTTATGTTCCATGCTACTTTTATGATGATACTCACATGTTTTATACACACTCTATGTCATTATTATGCATTTTCCGGCACTAACCTATTGACAAGATGCCGAAGAGCCAGTTGCTGTTTTCTGCTGTTTTTGGTTTCAGAAATCCTACAAAGGAAATATTCTCGGGATTGGACTAAATCAACGCCCAGGGTCTTATTTTTCCACGAAGCTTCCAGAAGACCGAAGGAGTTACGAAGTGGGGCCACGAGGCGCCGCCACGCTAGGGCCGCGCGGCTAGGGAGGGGCCCGCGCCGCCCTAGTGTGTGGGCCCCTCGTGACGCCTCCGACTCTGCCCTTCCGCCTACTTAAAGCCTTCGTCGCGAAAACCCCAGTACCGAGAGCCACGATACGGAAAACCTTCCAGAGACGCCGCCGCCGCCAACCCCATCTCGGGGGATTCAGGAGATCGCCTCCGGCACCCTGCCGGAGAGGGGAATCATCTCCCGGAGGACTCTTCATCGCCATGATCGCCTCCGGATTGATGTGTGAGTAGTTCACCCCTGGACTATGGGTCCATAGCAGTAGCTAGATGGTTGTCTTCTCCTCATTTTGCCATCATGTTAGATCTTGTGAGCTGCCTATCATGATCAAGATCATCTATTTGTAATGCTACATGTTGTGTTTGTTGGGATCCGATGAATATGGAATACTATGTCAAGTTGATTATCAATCTATCATATATGTGTTGTTTATGATCTTGCATGCTCTCCGTTGCTTGTAGAGGCTTTGGCCAAGTTGATACTTGTAACTCCAAGATGGAGTATTTATGCTCGATAGTGGGTTCATGCCTCCATTTAATCTGGGACAGTGACAGCAAGTTCTAAGGTTGTGGATGTGTTGTTGCCACTAGGGATAAAACATCAATGCTTTGTCTAGGGATATTTGTGTTGATTACATTACGCACCATACTTAATGCAATTGTCTGTTGTTTGCAATTTAATACTGGAAGGGGTGCGGATGCTAACCTGAAGGTGGACTTTTTAGGCATAGATGCATGCTGGATAGCGGTCTATGTACTTTGTCGTAATGCCCAATTGAATTTCACACTACTCATCATGATATGTATGTGCATTGTTATGCCCTCTTTCTTTGTCAATTGCCCAACTGTAATTTGTTCACCCAACATGCTATTTCTTATTGGAGAGACACCACTAGTGAACTGTGGACCCCAGTCCATTCTTTTACATCTGAATACAATCTACTGCAAACATTGTTCTTTACTGTTCTTCGCAAACAAACATCATCTTCCACACTATACATCTAATCCTTTGTTTACAGCAAGCCGGTGAGATTGACAACCTCACTGTTAAGTTGGGGCAAAGTACTTTGATTGTGTTGTGCAGGTTCCACGTTGGCGCCGGAATCCCTGGTGTTGCGCCGCACTACACTCCGTCACCAACAACCTTCACGTGCTCCTTGACTCCTACTGGTTCGATAACCATGGTTTCTTACTGAGGGAAAACTTGCTGTTGTACGCATCACACCTTCCTCTTGGGGTTCCCAACGGACGTGTGCTTTACGCGTATCAAGCTCTTTTTTTCTGGCGCCGTTGCCGGGGAGATCAAGACACGCTGCAAGGGGAGTCTCTCACATCCAATCTCTTTACTTTGTTTTTGTCTTGTTTTACTTTATTTTATTTACTGCTTTGTTTGTTCTTGAAAGATCGAGATGTCGCCTAGAGGGGGGGGGGGGGGTGAATAGGCAATTACAAACTCTTGCGGATTTGTCTTGTAAGAATGCGGAATTAAACTAACGTTTAGTTTACAAGCACAAACCCTAAATATGCTAAGCTCAACTAAGTATAACAATGGCAACTAGAGCTAAGCAAGATAGGCACAAGATATATGTAGCACAAGGCTAAGCAAGATAGGCATAAGATATATGTAGCACAAGTGATAGCAAGATATATATATATATATACTTCAAGCACGATGGCTATCACAAGGAAAGAGAGCTCGGGTATAGAGATAACCGAGGCACGCGGAGACGAGGATGTATTCCCGTGTTCCCTTGCTTTGCAACAAGGTACGTCACGTTTGGAGGAGTGGAGGTCCCACGAAGGATTCCCCGCGCCACGAAGGCTCACCCTATTCTCCGAACCACACCCACGAAGGATAATGGCCCTTTCCTTATGGTTAGCTTTTCCTCCGCTCCGGAGATGGCAAGCTCCACAACCACTTCACAAGCTCCACGAAGGAGAAGCCCGGGCCTCTTCACAATCTTCTTGAAGAGATCACCGGAGCATCAATCACCAAGCCATCTAGGAGGTCACCCTCCAAGAGTAACAAGCTCACGGTCTCTCACTCGAACAAATCGTGGTGGAGAGCTCAACACTATGCAATGATGCAAAGCAAGAACACCGGTGGTGTTCAAATCCTTCACACTCAAATCCCACCAAAGCAACAAATGCTAGGATGAGATTGGAGAGGAAGAACAAGGGGGAAAGTCAACCAAAGACTCCAAGATCTAGATCCCAAGAGATTCCCTCACTTAGAGAAGAAACGGTTTGGTGGAAGTGTAGATCTAGATCTCCTCTCTCAAATCCTCAAATATGAGCAAGATTGATTGGAGGAATCAAGGGAGAGAGAGAGTTCTTCAAATAGCAACAATGGAGGTGAGAGAGAGTGAAGAACTTATTGTCTAAAGGTGGAAGAAGACCTATTTATAGTCCAAGAAGAGAAATAACCGTTGGGGGAAAAACCAAGAGAAAACGCATTAAAAAGGAAGAAAAACGGGCAGAAACGGAGCCCCGGCCGGCCAGCCCGGGCTGACGGACCAGCACCGGACAGGCCGGTCTCGAGGCCGGCCCAGCCGGAGCAGTGACCGGAGGCGGGCGCATGGGCCGCGTGGAGGCGCCAGGCCCAGGCGGGGCGAGCTGGCCGCGTGGACCGCGCGTGGGCGGCGCGTAAGGCTAGGGGCGCTCGGTCCGAGCGAGGCCGGTCGGGCCGGGAGGTGGCCGGGCGGCCCGGTAGCAGCCGGCGCTGGGCGGAGTGGGGCGGCGGCCCGGTTATGGTCCGGTCGGACCGGAGGGCTGGCTGGGCTGCCCGGCTGTTGGGCCGGTGGCCGCCCGGTCGACCGGGTGGGCCGGCATGCGGTCCGGCAGGCCGGGCGGCAACCGGCCGCCTCCCCCCTTTTTTCTTTTTCCTTTTCTTTTTCTCTTTACCTTTTCTTTAATAACTATTGCTCCCGAACTCCGATTAACATGAAACCAATTTTGTTGGAAAGATAACGACGAATACTATCCAATAGAAAGTGCAAACTCAAGAACCTGTAGGAGGGGATTTTATCATGAATATAAAAGGGTAGAACCTTATATCATGAATACCCGGTAAAATCACCCAACCTCGAAAACGCAATAGAAGATGCATGCGAACTCCGTTTTCGATGAACTTGGGCTTGTTGTAAAGCTAGCAACAAGCTCAAGAACCTCACATAGAGAAACACCAAGAAACAATAAGGATATGCAAAGTATGCAAAGGATTGAGCTCCCTAAGACGATGTGATCAAGTTACCCAACCGAAAGCCCCTCTTAATAGTGCGGCTATCTATCCTATAATCCGGTCTCCCAACATCCACCTTGAGACCGGTAAAAGGAAAACCTAGCAAGGTCATACCTTTGCCTTGCGCATCCCGCTTGATCTTGATGATAACTCTTCAAGCTTCACTCAAGCCGAATGCCACACTTGACCAATGTTGCTTCGTGAAGACTCACAAATGCTCCCCCATACACTATGATGGGAAAGCCCCATTGATGCACATCTTCACATGTCCATTATCACCAAATGGACGACAAGTTTCAAGCATGTGATCCACTCAAGATACTCATCTTGAACTTGTCCAACTCAACCTTGTATCTTCTCATACGATGTTCTTGATCCAATACACGAGGTATACATTTATCTTCATGGCATCCATACTTGAATCCAACACATGGAGAACAAGTAGTACCTATGGAATATTCCTTCATATAAACTCAATGAAAACATTAGTCCATAGGGGTTGTCATTAATTACCGAAACCACACATAGGGGCAATGTACCCTTACAATCTCCCCCATTTTGGTAATTGATGACAACCACAATAAGAGGGTTTATATAATGAATATTAGTGACAAGTACGCAACTTATCCGAGAATAAGTTGTATACAAGAGGTTGTATTTGATATGGTCAAGTAACACAAAGCTACTAGTCCATATCAAAACCGGCTCTACTCACACAACTACAACAAATGCAAGAGATGTGAGTAGAACCAATATATATAGAGAAAACTCCCCCACAATGTATGCACGTGTGATGAACATGAATTCATTGCATATATTGTCAAGATTAACCTTTGGGATAGTTTCCACTATATATATACAACCATGCAAGACATATAAATATGGAATGCATGAGAGGCAAAACACTTAAGCACAAACCAAACTTAAGTATAAAACCATTCCCTTAAACCCTCTAAACTTCTCCCCCATTGGCATCGATTGTCAAAATGGGTGAAAAATTTAGAAGGCCAATATAATGTGAGTTCCTCCCCAAAGTGTGCACTTCTCATAATTTGAGTGAAATCAAGTGCACATATCCAATGATGAATACTTGAAGGAAGTCAAACTATATTGAGGATCAAAGATTGCATAAAGATAACATGGTGAAGTGAGCTTCAACAAATAAAGCAAGCAATCAAAGATCCAATTGGACAAACAAAGATATCATGATAAGAGAAATATAGTGCTCTAAAAATAAGAAAGCTCCCCAAGGTTAGGTGCACAATTTATCATGTTTGCATTTGAATACAATATGCACAAACATGGAATCCTCACTCCCTATATATCATTTAGAACACAACTAGGATAAAGAGAGTATGCTTATCAAGAACAACTTTAATCCAACAATTACGAGATATGAGTGCATGAAGAGAATAAATAAACCAATCACTCATAAGTTT
Organism: Lolium perenne; assembly: GCF_019359855.2. Taxonomy (NCBI): domain Eukaryota; kingdom Viridiplantae; phylum Streptophyta; class Magnoliopsida; order Poales; family Poaceae; genus Lolium; species Lolium perenne. The sequence goes on along the minus strand of NC_067244.2, from coordinate 112,796,091 downwards.
TCTTTACCAACCCACTAAAAACAAAAGGGGTAAAAGATGGTCGGCAAAGATCAAGAATATCAAGGTGATGGATTAACACTCTTATGTATATAAGTTTCTAAAGTGGACAAAGTGATCCATAAAGAAACATGCACACACAAGAGGTTAACAAAATAGATAAAAACAAGATATCCAATATGAAGTCATAAAATATACCAAAGGATGTTTGCTTAAGAAGCATATATAGCCTATGGCTCCAATTTTCACTTATGGTATATATGAATGAACTTCAACTAAGTTAAACCTCAAAAACATTACAACTAACAATAAAGGAAGTAGGGCTAGTTGGAGTGTTTTGAGAAAGGCAACAAGTATCACAAATACGGATTTATTTCACAAATTCATCAATATTGCACACAAGAGCTCTTTGAGGAATTGATACGCAATAAATTGCTAGAGGGCATATTTGTGATAGGTGAATCATAAAATATGATATATATATATAACCTATCATATGCATCTTCTCAAATTACTCAAATGTTCAATAAGAAGTTTTACTTTAAATGGGTTTTTCAAGAACCGCAATATTTTCGAAATAAATAATTTCATGCCAAGATACAACCTACAAGAGGTTGGATGCTATATGAGAGTGCATGAATAAGATACTTGTTACCGAGATGGCAATGGCTTGATGTAGTAGATAAGAGTTCATCGATCATCCTAGCTTGACTCCAATCCTCATATGGTGACAACACCTTCCTTATAGATGAGACAAGCCTCCATTGCATCTCCAATGTACCTAAAACATCATTCAAGTACATCTTGGTCCCCAAACTTATTGGGTCCAACATGGTTAGACTAACCACAATATATAGGACACACTCCATATAAACATGTGCATATTTAGATGAAGTTTGAATTTCATGCACATCTTAGCCATTTAGGATTTGATGGAGTATATCCTACATAATGGATCAAAAGAAGGCAAGCATACTACAAGTATAAACAAATTACATATAAGCATGCACCAAAACCTTTAACAATCCAAGAAGGATATACTTTGGACAAAACACCAAAAGAATTAGATAAGGCATAGAGGTGCCACAAAACAAATTTGTTGTCCAAGTTATATCTAAGAAGCAAATCACAAAAGATTTGTTCAACAAAGTTCAACAAGTGAACTAAGAAGAAACCATTGAGCATAGAGGATGAAATAAAGCAAACATGCTCAAAGATTTATCTCATTCAAGCTAATAAAATATGCAAGAAGGAATGAGATAGCAAACTCCCAAAAGAGCAAGGTTCGAACAAATAAACCAAACCCTCACTTTTCACAATGGCACAATGTACCGTAAGGAAAAAGGTATGTATTCCAAAATAAACACTTGATATGAATCAAGAGGATTTATCAAAAGATTTTTCAAAGGGACAAGGAAGACATATGGGAACAATAAAGATTTCTTGGAAATAAAATAAGGAAGTAAGAAGCAATCCAAGGTGAAGATGATCCATGAATTCAACCACATACAAGGTTATCAATTGTCAAAGACAATGAGTATATTGGAAATAATTTCCGGTGGTGAAATTATAATGATAGTAAGGATCAACTTCACAATAAAAGGCATAGGATAAGTATATCGAATTAAGCACTATGCACGGATTAAGATTCTTGATAGCTTCAACTAGTCAAACAATCACGCACGGCAATGATTAGAATAACTTGAAGCAAACGGTGTCCCAAATAAGATATAGAGATATGTATTTGAGGAAAAACCGTACCAAGAATTTCTTAATCAAACAAGAGTCCATAAGATGAGCCAATAAAAGCTTTTTAATAGAAGTGGAGCTTGTTTGAGCAAACATGCCACCTAGGAACAAGAATAATTAAGAGCATCAACTCTAAGTGGCATAACCTCATATGTTCACATTTTCTAGGCTTGTGATATGTACAAAACATATTACTCCCCCATAATGTGATAAAACATTTCTTCTAAATAAGAGGCAACTAAAATTCAACTAGAGATGATTAATGGATATTTAGAATTTGAATTTCTCATGAGTATGGAACACCACATAGTGACTAGATAATCTTGCAATATCAATACTAAGTGGTGGTACCCATGTACACACATTTTAAAGAAAGAGAGATGCACAAAGCATATCACTCCCCCAAAATGGGATGTTCCATTAATCACTTCAAGAGAGCCAAATAAGATATCATCAAGATGCATTAGGCTCAAGGCAATACACAAGTATATGGTGAGTCAAACAAACATACTTGAATACACAAATAAGCAAGTAAGACACAACACATACATACACATATTTGGTACAAAACCAAACATGCAAAGGGGCAAGTAACTTACAATAAATATGATGAGTTGAAGTATAAGTTACCGCAAAGAGGAACATTGGATATAAGATATAGATGATAATCCATATGACTTGGCTTGGTCAAAATATAATATATGAAGATCCCTTAATTCTTCATGAAGTAGCCAAGTCTCCAATGACCTCCTCATGTACCTATTGATCAAGTTTGAGATTGTTGGTCCCCAACCAAGTTGGGTCCTAGGAGGTTAGTCACAATAGGCTTGGCAACCCAAATGGTTCTTTTCTTGAAACCACTTTGAGTTCCAACAAACTTGGCAAACACATTGCCATCCTTATCCTTCCCTAGAGAATAATCATTATCAACAATTATAGGGTTAGATAAGGTACCACCTAAGCAAGAAGAAGCAAAGTGCCCCTTCTCACGGCATAAGTAGCAAGTGTTCCCCTTTCTCTTCTTTATTGATTTCTTCTCTTGGGGAACAATATCTTGATTCTTCTTGGGAAGTGGCCTATCTTCAACTTGAGGTCGAGCATGAGCTTGACCTTTACCTTGTGGCCGTTTCCCTTGTTGTTTCTCACTCAAGTGCTTCTTCTTCTTCTTCAATGGGCATGATCTAACATGATGCCCTTCAACCTTGCACTTGAAACAAACCAACTTGGCCGAATCCTTGACTTTGTCTTGGCCCTTCTTCTTGTTGCTCTTGCTCTTGGACTTATTCTTGTTATTGGAGTTGAATCCAAGTCCACTCTTGTCATTGGGGGATTGTTGCACACTTAGCATCTTGTCAAGTGCGGATTTCCCTTCATGACGCTTTTCCAAGTCTTTCTTCAAAGAAAGGACTTGGGCCTCGAGCTCTTTTATTTCCTCTACATGGTTAGTAGAAATACAAGTACTAGAGGAAGTAGAAGCTTCATTGTTAGAGCAACAAGGCAAAGTGAGTAATCCAACACAAGGTGTATCACTAGTTTGACTAGATAGATTACAAGGACTAGCACATGAAGATATAGCATTTGTAGTAGAGATTGTGCTAATGTCCATATGAGGCTCACAAGATGTTACCTTAGTGATACTAGCCTCATGAGCTAACTTTAGCCCATCATAGGAAATTAGAAGTTCATCATGAGAGCTTGAGAGCTTTTTATGACTTTCTTCCAATTCCCTATAATTGCTAGTTAGCAACTCAAGTTGAGCCCTTAGCTCAACATTCTCCTTTAAGGTCGATGCTTCACAAGAATTAGAGTTAGTAGCACAAGCATCAACAATAGTTTTCTCATTTTCATGCATATAGGATTCAACTTTTTGTGTAAGCATGAAATTAGCATGTTTCTCATCTTTTAGCTCATGCTTGAGGAGAGTGAATCTCATTTCCTCATTTTCAACATGGGATTCCAACTTCACTATGGTTTCCTTATATTTATTCAAGATATCCATAGAGTATTCGAGATTAGCACGAGCTTCTTTATTACCATGAAGAGAAGCATATATCATTGCCATATTATGCACCAAGGTATTATATTCTTCATCATTATCATCATCATCACTCTCATCATTAGAGGAAGTGTTAGGAGTCAAAGTAGGGATACCTTTGATCCATTTGCCATAAGGCACATGTGCATATCGGAGAATGAAGATGAAGATATTCTTGAATCCTCATTTGAAATCATGTCTTGATCCATAGAGTGTTCGGTTTCCTCTACAATGTTAGTCAACAAGCAACTAGAGGAAATAGAAACATTTTGATTATGGGAGCAAGACAAGGCAAGCATATCCTCATGAGATCTATGTAAGCAATTTACACATGATATGCAAGGACTATCAACACAAGCATGTAGATTATTTTCAATGCAAGATGTGTTTAAGTCCAAAGAGGAAACATTGCAATGAGATAGAGATGAAGAGTCATCACTATTGAGCACAATATCAACATTGCAATTTCCCTCACCACTCACCATATCATTACCTTGTGTCTTGCAACACGTTGGTGAAGTGGAAGAAGATGATATATCATCACGACCGGAGGTGGAAGCAACTTGGAGCTCTTCATGATGTGAAGGGGAAGAGAGCTCCTCGGAGTCACCACCGACCAATTTAGAAGTGGATCCACCAAACATTTCCTTAAGCTTGATCCACATCTCATGAGACGATTTTCTCTTTATATATATCAAGAACCTACGAAAATCGGGTCTCAAGGAGAATAAAAGCTCATTAGATACTTGAGCTTCAAGATGTAAGTTTTTCTCATCCTCTAAAGATAGATTTTGAGAATCCATCGGAGGAGAAAAACCAACATCTAGAAATTGCTCTATATGTGGACACAAGGTCCGAAGATTACAAAGCAAGCAATTTCGCCACAAAAGATAATTTGTGCCATTAAATACAATTGTGTCATTGTGCACTATACTAGCCGACATCTTTACTCTCAAGGCGGTGAAGCCTTAAACAAGGAGAGACCTTGCTCTGATACCAATTGAAAGATCGAGATGTCGCCTAGAGGGGGGGGGGTGAATAGGCAATTACAAACTCTTGCGGATTTGTCTTGTAAGAATGCGGAATTAAACTAACGTTTAGTTTACAAGCACAAACCCTAAATATGCTAAGCTCAACTAAGTATAACAATGGCAACTAGAGCTAAGCAAGATAGGCACAAGATATATGTAGCACAAGGCTAAGCAAGATAGGCATAAGATATATGTAGCACAAGTGATAGCAAGATATATATATATATATACTTCAAGCACGATGGCTATCACAAGGAAAGAGAGCTCGGGTATAGAGATAACCGAGGCACGCGGAGACGAGGATGTATTCCCGTGTTCCCTTGCTTTGCAACAAGGTACGTCACGTTTGGAGGAGTGGAGGTCCCACGAAGGATTCCCGCGCCACGAAGGCTCACCCTATTCTCCGAACCACACCCACGAAGGATAATGGCCCTTTCCTTATGGTTAGCTTTTCCTCCGCTCCGGAGATGGCAAGCTCCACAACCACTTCACAAGCTCCACGAAGGAGAAGCCCGGGCCTCTTCACAATCTTCTTGAAGAGATCACCGGAGCATCAATCACCAAGCCATCTAGGAGGTCACCCTCCAAGAGTAACAAGCTCACGGTCTCTCACTCGAACAAATCGTGGTGGAGAGCTCAACACTATGCAATGATGCAAAGCAAGAACACCGGTGGTGTTCAAATCCTTCACACTCAAATCCCACCAAAGCAACAAATGCTAGGATGAGATTGGAGAGGAAGAACAAGGGGGAAAGTCAACCAAAGACTCCAAGATCTAGATCCCAAGAGATTCCCTCACTTAGAGAAGAAACGGTTTGGTGGAAGTGTAGATCTAGATCTCCTCTCTCAAATCCTCAAATATGAGCAAGATTGATTGGAGGAATCAAGGGAGAGAGAGAGTTCTTCAAATAGCAACAATGGAGGTGAGAGAGAGTGAAGAACTTATTGTCTAAAGGTGGAAGAAGACCTATTTATAGTCCAAGAAGAGAAATAACCGTTGGGGGAAAAACCAAGAGAAAAACGCATTAAAAAGGAAGAAAAACGGGCGAAACGGAGCCCCGGCCCGGCGGCCCGGATCGGACCAAAGACCGGACAGGCCTGCAGGCCGGCCTCCGGCGGAGCAAGGACCGGGCGGGCGCATGGGCCGCGTGGAGGCGCCAGGCCCAGGCGGGGCGAGCTGGCCGCGTGGACCGCGCGTGGGCGGCGCGTAAGGCTAGGGGCGCTCGGTCCGGAGCAGGCCCCGGTCGGGCCGGGGAGGTGGCAGGCGGCCCGGTAGCAGCCGGCGCACAGGCCGGAGTGGGGCGGCGGCCCGGTTACGGTCCGGTCGGACCGGAGGGCTGGCTGGGCTGCCCGGCTGTTGGGCCGGTGGCCGCCCGGTCGACCGGGTGGGCCGGCATGCGGTCCGGCAGGCCGGGCGGCAACCGGCCGCCTCCCCCCTTTTTTCTTTTTCCTTTTCTTTTTCTCTTTTACCTTTTCTTTAATAACTATTGCTCCCGAACTCCGATTAACATGAAACCAATTTTGTTGGAAAGATAACGACGAATACTATCCAATAGAAAGTGCAAACTCAAGAACCTGTAGGAGGGGATTTTATCATGAATATAAAAGGGTAGAACCTTATATCATGAATACCCGGTAAAATCACCCAACCTCGAAAACGCAATAGAAGATGCATGCGAACTCCGTTTTCGATGAACTTGGGCTTGTTGTAAAGCTAGCAACAAGCTCAAGAACCTCACATAGAGAAACACCAAGAAACAATAAGGATATGCAAAGTATGCAAAGGATTGAGCTCCCTAAGACGATGTGATCAAGTTACCCAACCGAAAGCCCCTCTTAATAGTGCGGCTATCTATCCTATAATCCGGTCTCCCAACATCCACCTTGAGACCGGTAAAAGGAAAACCTAGCAAGGTCATACCTTTGCCTTGCGCATCCCGCTTGATCTTGATGATAACTCTTCAAGCTTCACTCAAGCCGGAATGCCACACTTGACCAATGTTGCTTCGTGAAGACTCACAAATGCTCCCCCATACACTATGATGGGAAAGCCCCATTGATGCACATCTTCACATGTCCATTATCACCAAATGGACGACAAGTTTCAAGCATGTGATCCACTCAAGATACTCATCTTGAACTTGTCCAACTCAACCTTGTATCTTCTCATACGATGTTCTTGATCCAATACACGAGGTATACATTTATCTTCATGGCATCCATACTTGAATCCAACACATGGAGAACAAGTAGTACCTATGGAATATTCCTTCATATAAACTCAATGAAAACATTAGTCCATAGGGGTTGTCATTAATTACCGAAACCACACATAGGGGCAATGTACCCTTACAGTTCTCCACATCAAAAATACAAAAAATTAGTTACTTACTTTACTTTATTTACTGTCTTGTTTGCGTTCTCTATATTAAAAACACAAAAAAATTAGTTACTTGCATTTACTTTATTTAGTTTGCTTTATTTACTATTGCTAAAATAGGTACTCCTGAGAATACTAAGTTGTGTGACTTCACTAGCACAAATAATAATGATTTCTTATGCACACCTATTGCTCCACCTGATACTATAGCAGAATTTTTTGAAATTAAACCTGCTTTACTAAATCTTGTTATGAGAGAGCAATTTTCTGGTGTTAGTTCTGATGATGCTGCTGCCCATCTTAATAATTTGGTTGAACTTTGTGAAATGCAAAAGTATAAAGATGTAGATGGTGACATTATAAAATTAAAATTGTTTCCTTTCTCCTTAAGAGGAAGAGCTAAAGATTGGTTGCTATCTTTGCCTAAGAATAGTATTGATTCATGGACTATATGTAAAGATGCTTTCATTGGTAGATATTATCCTCCTGCTAAAATTATATCTTTGAGAAGTAGCATAATGAATTTTAAGCAATTGGATAATGAGCATGTTGCTCAAGCATGGGAAAGAATGAAATCTTTGGTTAAAAATTGCCGTACCCATGGACTGACTACTTGGATGATCATCCAAACCTTTTATGCAGGATTGAATTTTTCTTCGCGGAACCTATTGGATTCAGCTGCTGGAGGTACTTTTATGTCCATCACTCTAGGCACCGCAACAAAGCTTCTTGATAATATGATGACCAACTACTCTGAATGGCACACGGAAAGATCTCCACAAGGTAAGAAGGTAAATTTCTGTTGAAGAAACCTCCTCCTTGAGTGATAAGATTGATGCTATTATGTCTATGCATGTGAATGGTAGATCTAATGTTGATCCTAATAATGTTCCGTTAGCTTCATTGGTTGCTCAAGAAGAGCATGTTGATGTGAACTTCATTAAAAATAATAATTTCAACAACAATGCTTATAGAAATAATTCTGGTAATAACTATAGGCCATATCCTTCTAATAATGGTAACGGTTATGGTAATTCTTATGGTAATTCTTACAACAATAATAGGAGTGTACCCTCTGGTCTTGAAGCCATGCTTAAAGAATTTATTAGTACACAAACTGCTTTTAACAAATCTGTTGAAGAAAAGCTTGGTAAAATTGATATTCTTGCTTCTAAAGTTGATAGTCTTGTTGCTGATGTTGATCTTTTAAAATTGAAAGTTATGCCTAATGAAAATAAAGATATTAAGTCATTTGCTACAGCAAACGCCATCCAAGTTCGAATTAATGAAAATATTAGATTGATGGCTGAATTACATGCTAGGTGGGAAAGAGAAGAAAATGCTAAAGAGAATAATGTAGCTAAAGTTTGGACTATTACCACCACTAGTAATGATAATGCTTCACATGTTGCTACACCTCCTACTATCAATGGTAAAATAATTAGTGTTGGCAATGTTTCTACTCCTAATGCAAAGCGTGCAAAACTGCCTGAAACTGCTAAAAGCTATTTGGCGCTTGTGATAAAACTGCTGAAATTTTTCAAAATATTGGGGACAATGATCCCATTGCTGTAGATCATAATGGTTTAGATTTTGATGATTGTCACATCTCTGAAGTTATAAAGTTCTTACAAAAACTTGCTAGAAGTCCCAATGCTAGTGCTATAAATTTGGCCTTTACAAAACATATTACAAATGCTCTCATTAAAGCTACAGAAGAGAAACTAAAACTTGAAACTTCTATTTCTAGTAAGTTAGAAGATGGTTGGGAGCCCATCATTAAGATGAAGGTCAATGATTTTAATTGTAATGCTTTATGTGATCTTGGTGCAAGTATTTCTGTTATGCCTAAGAAAATCTATGATATGCTTGACTTGCCACCATTGAAAAATTGTTATTTGGATGTTAATCTTGCGGATAATGCTACAAAGAAACCTTTGGGGAGGATTGATAATGTTCGTATTATAGTTAACAATAACCTTGTCCCCGTTGATTTTGTTGTCTTGGATATTGAATGCAATGCACCTTGTCCCATTATTTTGGGAAGACCTTTTCTTCGAACCGTTGGTGCTATTATTGATATGAAGGAAGGCAATATTAAATATCAATTTCCTCTCAAGAAAGGTATGGAACACTTCCCTAGAAAGAGAATGAAGTTACCTTTTGATTCTATTATTAGAACAAATTATGATGTTGATGCTTCATCTCTTGATGTTACTTGATTCACACTTTCTGCGCCTAGCTGAAAGGCGTTAAAAAAAGCGCTTATGGAGACAACCCATGATTTTACTTCTGCACTTTTGTTTTATATTTGAGTCTTGGAAGTTGTTACTACTGTATCAACCTCTCCTTATATTTGTTTTATTGCATTGTTGTGCCAAGTAAAGTCTTTGATAGTAAAGATAATACTAGATTTGGATTACTGCACAAAAACAGATTTCTTGCTGTCACGAACTTGAGTAGTATTCTCTGTAGGTAACTCAGAAAAATCTGTCAATTTACGTGCGTGATCCTCAGATACGTACGCAACTTTCATTCAATTTGTGAATTTTCATCTGAGCAAGTTAAGTGCCCCAGAAAAATTCGTCTTTACGGACTATTCTGTTTTGACAGATTCTGCCTTTTATTTCGCATTGCCTGTTTTGCTATGTTTGATGGATTTCTTTATTCCATTAACTTTCAGTAGCTTTGTGCAATGTCCAGAAGTATTAAGAATGATTATGTCACCTCTGAATATGTGAATTTTTTATTATGCACTAACCCTCTAATGAGTTTGTTTTGAGTTTGGTGTGGAGGAAGTTTTCAAGGGTCAAGAGAGGAGGATGATACAATATGATCAAGGAGAGTGAAAACTCTAAGCTTGGGGATGCCCCGTGGTTCATCCCTGCATATTTCAAGAAGACTCAAGCATCTAAGCTTGGGGATGCTCAAGGCATCCCCTTCTTCATCGACAACTTATCAGGTCACCTCTAGTGAAACTATATTTTTATTCCGTCACATCTTATGTGCTTTACTTGGAGCGTCTGTATGTTTTTATTTTTGTTTGTGTTTGAATAAAATCAGATCCTAGCATTCTTTGTGTGGGAGAGAGACACGCTCTGCTGTTGCATATGAACACATGTGTTCTTAGCTTTACTCTTAATGTTCATGGCAAAAGTTGAAACTGCTTCGTTCATTGTTATATGGTTGGTTCAGAAAATGTTGCATGTGGTAGTGGTATAATGAAATACTTGTAGATCATTGAGCTTTGATAATCTGATTTTTTGCAAACGTTTTGAGGTATTTAGATGGTAAGGCTTGTTGTTTAAGTAAGTTAAAATCGGTAGTGGATTGTTGTCTTTAAGCTTGTGCCGTACTACAAACTCTACTTAAATGGTTGAAGGTGTAGTTGGACTTGATAGCTTTCCATGTCTAAGAGTTCATCGTAATAACTAAGTTGTGCTGAAGGTCAAGGGAGCTAGCGGGGTACTTGTGCCGCCGTGAATGGCCCTCCTTGGAGTAAATTTTAATCATGCTCTTAATGTTGAACCTGCTAGATGTTTGCAATAAGCTTGTGAGTTCTTTTTGACTAATGTTAAGCTACGGTTTTTGGCACTTCCACCATCCAAATTTGCTAGCCTCTTCGGTACTGTGCATTGCCTTTTGCTCACATTGAGAATTGTCCATACTTCGCCAGTACATCCAAACCCGTGGGAGGACTTTCTCTTGTTCTCCTACACATAAGCCCATACATCTTCCTCAAAACATCCACTATACTGATACGCGTACAGCACGCGTCCGTTGGGAACCCCAAGAGGAAGGTGTGATGCGTACAGCGGCAAGTTTTCCCTCAGTATGAAACCAAGATTTATCAAACCAGTAGGAGCCAAGAAGCACGTTGAAGGTTGATGGCGGCGAGATGTAGTGCGGCGAAACACCAGGGATTCCGGCGCCAACGTGGAACCTGCACAACTCAAACCAAGTACTTTGCCCCAACGAAACAACGAGGTTGTCAATCTCACCGGCTTGCTGTAACAAAGGATTAGATGTATAGTGTGGATGATGATTGTTTGCAGAAAACAGTAGAACAAGTATTGCAGTAGGTTGTATTTCAGTAAAGAGAATTGGACCGGGATCCACAGTTCACTAGAGGTGTCTCTCCCATAAGATAAACAGCATGTTGGGTGAACAAATTACAGTTGGGCAATTGACAAATAAAGAGGGCATGACCATGCACATACATATTATGATGAGTATTGTGAGATTTAATTGGGCATTACGACAAAGTACATAGACTGCTATCCAGCATGCATCTATGCCTAAAAATTCCACCTTCAGGTTATCATCCGAACCCCCTCCAGTATTAAGTTGCTAACAACAGACAATTGCATTAAGTATTGCGCGTAATGTAATCAATAACTACATCCTCGGACATAGCATCAATGTTTTATCCCTAGTGGCAACAGCACATCCATAACCTTAGAGATTTCTGTCACTTCCCCAGATTCACGGAGACATGAACCCACTATCGAGCATAAATACCCCCTCTTGGAGTTACTAGCAAAAACTTGGCCAGAGCCTCTACTAATAACGGAGAGCATGCAAGATCATAAACAACACATAGACATGAATTGATAATCAACATAACATAGTATTCTCTATTCATCGGATCCCAACAAACACAACATATAGAATTACAGATAGATGATCTTGATCATGTTCGGCAGCTCACAAGACCCGACAATTAAGCACAATGAGGAGAAGACAACCATCTAGCTACTGCTATGGACCCATAGTCCAGGGGTAGACTACTCACACATCACTCCGGAGGCGACCATGGCGGCGTAGAGTCCTCCGGGAGATGATTCCCCTCTCCGGCAGGGTGCCGGAGGCGATCTCCTGAATCCCCCGAGATGGGATTGGCGGCGGCGGCGTCTCTGGAAGGTTTTCCGTATCGTGGCTCTCGGTCTCGAGATTTTAGGTCGAGGACCTTTATATAGGTGAAGAGGCGGAGTCGGAGGGGCGACGAGGCGGTGAGGGGGTATGGCGGCGCGGCCAGGGCTTGGGCCGCGCCAGCCACCCTCCTGGGGCCCCTGTGGCCCACCTCTGGTCCTTCCCGGGTGTTCTGGAAGCTTCGTGTAAAAATAGGATGCTGGGCGTTGATTTCGTCCGATTCCGAGAATATTTCCTTACTAGGATTTCTGAAACCAAAAACAGCAGAAAACAGGAACTGGCCCTTCGGCATCTCGTCAATAGGTTAGTTCCGGAAAACGCATAAATATGATGTAAAGTATGCATAAAACATGTAGATATCATCAATAATGTGGCATGGAACATAAGAAATTATCGATACGTCGGAGACGTATCAGCATCCCCAAGCTTAGTTTCTGCTCGTCCCGAGCAGGTAAACGATAACAAAGATAATTTCTGGAGTGACATGTCATCATAACCTTGACCATACTATTGTAAAGCATATGAGCTGAGATCAAATCATTCAAAGCAAGTATCTATATTGATATAAGAGATGATAATGCAAGAGTTAAACATGCTAGAAGTTTTCATGAACTATTGCTTTAAAGACATGCAACCGTACAAAGTTCATTAAGGATGTGTTAAGTATTCAGCATAGAAGTTCTATCCTTCATTCCAAGCATCAAGTAAATTTTCACAACATAAGAAGGATTCAGTCAAGTAAACATAAACATGAACGTCATGAATCAACTGTTTCGAAGTCTACTCAACCGGTGAGCGCAAGCATTTGGTATTAGCACCAGGATGTTATGGCATAAAGAACGTTAATGGGGGTTTGGAAGGCCGAATGGAAGAAAGGCTTGCAAAGCTGTAAATGACCATTAGACAAGAGGAAGCCTTATGATCGAAGCTATGCAAGGAGTAGTGATTGCCATGCAACGGATGCACATAGAGCTATATGTGTATGAAAGCTCTCCAATGGAACTAGTGGGGGTGCATCCAACTTGGTTGCTCACGAAGACCTAGAGCACTTTTGAGGAGGCTCATCATTGGAATATACAACCCAAGTTCTATAGTGTAAATTCCCCACGTAGTTATACTAGTAAAACATGAAAACTCTCTCATATGAATATAGGTGCTAAACATGAGCACAAATGATGACTATGAATAATGCGGGTGCTAAAACATGAGCACAAGTGTGGATAAAAGATAGTAATGCTGCCCCCTTTTCTTTATTCTTTTTTCCTTCTTTTTTTCTTTTTTCTTTCTTTTCATTTTTTTTCTTTTTCCTTTTTTTTTTCTTTTGATGGCCTCCACGGCTCTTTTCATTTTTAGGGGCAACATCCTAATATGACAACACACTTTTTGGTACAAATAACTCATAATGAATGAAACATGATGTATGAAACTGTATGCCTCTGCCAGTGTAGCAGGATGTGCAATGATCTAGCGTAACATGGGTAAACCACACATCAGCTGTATATGATCATGCAAAGCAATATATAAATAATAAATGACAACATGACATGTAATGTAAAAATGGATGTTGCATGGCAATATATCTCGGAACAGCTATGGAAATGCTGTGGTAGGTAGGTATGGTGGCTGTTTTGAGGAGATGTATGGGCTTATGTGTAGGAGAACAAGAGAAAGTTCTCCCACGGGTTTGGATGTACCGGCGAAGTATGCACAATTCTCAATGTGAGCAAAAGGCAATGCACAGTACCGAAGAGGCTAGCAAATTTGGATGGTGGAAGTGCCAAAAACCGTAGCTTAACATTAGTCAAAAAGAACTCACAAGCTTATTGCAAACAACTAGCAGGTTCATCATTAAGAGCATGATTAAAATTTACTCCAAGGAGGGCCGTTCACGGTGGCACAAGTACCCCGCTAGCTCCCTCGACCTTCAGCACAACTTAGTTATTACGATGAACTCTCAGACATGGAAAGCTATCAAGTCCAACTACGCCTTCAACTATTTAAATAGAGTTTGTAGTACGGCACAAGTTTAAAGACAACAATCCACTACTAATTTTAACTTATTTATCCAGCAAGCCTTACCATCTAAATATCTCAAAACATTTGCAAAGAATCAAGTTATCAAAGCTCAATGTTCTACAAGTATTTTATTTATACACTACCACATGCAACATTTCCCGTTTCCAACCATACAACAATTTAACAAAGCAGTTTCAACCTTCGCCATGAAAATTAAAAGCTAAGAACACATGTGTTCATATGAACCAGCGGAGCGTGTCTCTCTCCCACACAAGCATTTATTCAAACAAAAACAAAAACAAGAAACATATAGACGCTCCAAGTAAAGTACATAAGATGTGACCGAATAAAAATATAGTTTCAAGAGAAGGAACCTGATAATTTGTCGATGAAGAAGGGGATGCCATGGGCATCCCCAAGCTTAGATGCTTGAGTCTTCTTGAAATATGCAGGGATGAACCACCGGGGCATCCCCAAGCTTAGAGCTTTCACTCTTCTTGATCACATTGTATCATCCTCCTCTCTTGACCCTTGAAAACTTCCTCCACACCAAACTCGAAACAAACTCATTAGAGGGTTAGTGCATAATCAAAAACTCACATGTTAAGAGATGACACAATCATTCTTAACACTTCTGGACATTGCACAAAGCTACTGGAAGTTAATGGAATCGAAATATCCATCGAACATATCAGAACAGGCAATGCGAAATAAAAGGCAGAATCTGTCAAAACAGAACAGTTCGTAAATACGAATTTTATTGAGGCACCAGACTTGCTCAAATTGAATGAAAGTTGCGTACGTATCTGAGGATCACTCACGTAAATTGGCATAATTTTCTGAGTTACCTACAGAGAATTTTGCCCAGATTCGTGACAGCAAAGAAATCTGTTTCTGCGCAGTAATCCAAATCTAGCATGAACCTTACTATCAACGACTTTACTTGGCACAACAAAACACAAAACTAAGATAAGGAGAGGTTGCTACAGTAGTAAACAACTTCCAAGACACAAATATAAAACAAAGTACTGTAACAAAATAACACATGGGTTATCTCCCAAGAAGTTCTTTCTTTATAGCCATTAAGATGGGCTCAGCAGTTTTAATGATGCACTCGCAAGAAATAGTATTTGAAGCAAAAAGAGAGCATCAAGAAGCAAATTCAAAACACATTTAAGTCTAACATGCTTCCATGCATAGGAATCTTGTAAATAAACAAGTTCATGAAGAGCAAAGTGACAAGCATAGGAAGATAGAACAAGTGTAGCTTCAAAAATTTCAGCACATAGAGAGGTGTTTTAGTAACATGAAAATTTCTACAACCATATTTTCCTCTCTCATAATAACTTTCAGTAGCAACATGAGCAAATTCAACAATATAACTATCACATAAAACATTCTTATCATGAGTCTCATGCATACAATTATTACTCTCCATATAAGCATAATCAATTTTATTAGTTGTAGTGGGAGCAAATTCAACAAAGTAGCTATCATTATTATTCTCATCAAGTGTAGGAGGCATAGTATAATCATAATAAAATTTACTCTCCATAGTAGGTGGCACCAAAAGACCACTATCATTATAATCATCATAAATAGGAGGTAAAGTATCATCAAAGTAAATTTTCTCCTCAATGCTTGGGGGACTAAAAAGATCATGCTCATCAAAACCAGCTTCCCCAAGCTTAGAATTTTCCATAGCATTAGCAACAATAGTGTTCAAAGCATTCATATTAATAACATTCCCATTAGCATGCATATAAAGTTCCATAGGTTTTTTAATTCTCTCTTCAAACACATCATGTCCTAATTCAAGATAAAGTTCATAAAGATCTCTCATATTTTTGTTGTTTTCCATTATGCCTAACTAGTGTTAAACAAGAAACAAAAAGATGCAATTGCAGGATCTAAAGGAAATAGCTTCGAGCACACACACAATGGCGCCAGAAAAGTACTGTTACCTGGAACCGGAGTATGAGTGCCTTTTACCTTTCCTCCCCGGCAACGGCGCCAGAAAAAGAGCTTGATACGCGTACAGCACGCGTCCGTTGGGAACCCCAAGAGGAAGGTGTGATGCGTACAGCGGCAAGTTTTCCCTCAGTATGAAACCAAGGTTTATCGAACCAGTAGGAGCCAAGAAGCACATTGAAGGTTGATGGCGGCGAGATGTAGTGCGGCGCAACACCAGGGATTCCGGCGCCAACGTGGAACCTGCACAACACAAACCAAGTACTTTGCCCCAACGAAACAGCGAGGTTGTCAATCTCACCGGCTTGCTGTAACAAAGGATTAGATGTATAGTGTGGATGATGATTGTTTGCAGAAAACAGTAGAACAAATATTGCAGTAGATTATATTTCAGTAAAGAGAATTGGACCGAGATCCACAGTTCACTAGAGGTGTCTCTCCCATAAGATAAACAACATGTTGGGTGAACAAATTACAGTTGGGCAACTGACAAATAAAGAGGGCATGACCATGCACATACATATTATGATGAGTATTGTGAGATTTAATTGGGCATTACGACAAAGTACATAGACCGCTATCCAGCATGCATCTATGCCTAAAAAGTCCACCTTCAGGTTATCATCCGAACCCCCTCCAGTATTAAGTTGCTAACAACAGACAATTGCATTAAGTATTGCGCGTAATGTAATCAATAACTACATCCTCGGACATAGCATCAATGTTTTATCCCTAGTGGCAACAGCACATCTATAACCTTAGAGATTTCTGTCACTTCCCCAGATTCACGGAGACATGAACCCACTATCGAGCATAAATACCCCCTCTTGGAGTTACTAGCAAAAACTTGGCCAGAGCCTCTACTAATAACGGAGAGCATGCAAGATCATAAACAACACATAGACATGAATTGATAATCAACATAACATAGTATTCTCTATTCATCGGATCCCAACAAACACAACATATAGAATTACAGATAGATGATCTTGATCATGTTCGGCAGCTCACAAGACCCGACAATTAAGCACGATGAGGAGAAGACAACCATCTAGCTACTGCTATGGACCCATAGTCCAGGGGTAGACTACTCACACATCACTCCGGAGGCGACCATGGCGGCGTAGAGTCCTCCGGGAGATGATTCCCCTCTCCGGCAGGGTGCCGGAGGCGATCTCCTGAATCCCCCGAGATGGGATTGGCGGCGACGGCGTCTCTGGAAGGTTTTCCGTATTGTGGCTCTCGGTCTCGAGGTTTTAGGTCGAGGACCTTTATATAGGCGAAGAGGCGGAGTCGGAGGGGCGACGAGGCGGTGAGGGGGTACGGCGGCGCGGCCAGGGCTTGGGCCGCGCCAGCCACCCTCCTGGGGCCCCTGTGGCCCACCTCTGGTCCTTCCCGGGTGTTCTTGAAGCTTCGTGTAAAAATAGGATGCTGGGCGTTGATTTCGTCCAATTCCGAGAATATTTCCTTACTAGGATTTCTGAAACCAAAAACAGCAGAAAACAGGAACTGGCCCTTCGGCATCTCGTCAATAGGTTAGTTCCGGAAAACGCATAAATATGATGTAAAGTATGCATAAAACATGTAGATATCATCAATAATGTGGCATGGAACATAAGAAATTATCGATACGTCGGAGACGTATCATATACCTACCTACCACAGCATTTCCATAGCTGTTCCGAGATATATTGCCATGCAACTTCCATTTTACATTACATGACTTGTTGTCATTTATTATTTATATATTGCTTTGCATGATTCTATACAGCTGATGTGTGGTTTACCCATGTTACGCTAGATCATTGCACATCCTGCTACACTGGCAGAGGCATACAGTTTTATACATCATGTTTTATTCATTATGAGTTATTTGTACCAAAAAGTGTGTTGTCATATTAGGATGTTGCCCCTAAAAGCGAAAAGAGCCATGGAGGCCATCAAAAAGAGAAATAAAAAAAGGGGGAAAGACGAAAGAAAGAAAAAGGGGGCAACATTACTATCTTTTATCCACACTTGTGCTCATGTTTTAGCACCTGCAGTATTCATAGTCATCATTTGTGCTCGCGATTAGCACCTACACTCCATATGAGAGAGTTTTCATGTTTTACTAGTATAACTATGTGGGGAATTTACACTATAGAACTTGGGTTGTATTTTCCAATGATGAGCTTCCTCAAAAGTGCTCTAGGTCTTCGTGAGCAACCAAGTTGGATGCACCCCCACTAGTTCCATTGGAGAGCTTTCATACACATATAGCTCTATGTGCATCCATTGCATGGCAATCACTACTCCTCGCATAGCTTCGATTATAAGACTTCCTTTTGTCTAATGATCACTTATAGCTTTGTGAGACTTTCTTTCATTGACCTTCCAAACCCCCATTAACATTCTTTTTGCCATAACATCCTGGTGCCAATACCAAATGCTTGCGCTCACCGGTTGAGTAGGCTTCGAAACAGTTGATTCATGACGTTCATGTTTATTTTTACTTGACTGAATACTTCTATGTTGTGAAAATTTACTTGATGCTTGGAATGAAGGATAGAACTTCTATGCTGGATACTTAAAACATCTCTAATGAAGTTTGTACGGTTTCATGTCTTTAAAGCAACAGTTCATGAATTTTTTTAGCTTGTTTAACTCTTGCATTATCAGCTCTTATATCAGCTATAGACAGTTGCTTTGAATAATTTGATCTCAGCTCATATGCTTTACACTAGTATTGATCAAGATTGTGATAGCATGTCACTTCAGAAATTATCTTTTTTATCGTTTACCTACTCGAGTGCGAGTAGGAACTAAGCTTGGGGATGCTTGATACGTCTCAAACATATCTATAATTTCTTAATTTCCATGCTACTTTTATGATGTGTAATATCCCAGGTATTGGGGTTACAAAAATAGAGGAAACAGATGTGTGCATTGCATTCATGCATAGAAAATCTGGGGAATTTTCGCGCTTTAAAGTAAAACGGTCACAGTAACTGAAGTTTCACTTGACCTTGGTGGAATTGAAGTAGCTCATCAAGTCAAGCGCTATAAACCTCAATGTGACCCTGCTAAAACCTTGTTTTGGGTAGAGATAATTTGATCTAAGGGGTTAGATCAAATGGAATTAAAATCAACACAAGAACTTATTAATCAAGGATCAACTACTTGATCTTATTAAAGATCACAACATGATATTGCTTTCCATAACATATGAACATACATCTATTTGGAAATCAAGTAACAACAAATAATGGACAAACCATTCTTCACTTATCTTTTCCATATCTTAAACAAATCCCTGATCCTACCATGAACCTCATGGTATTCATTTTACTTCATTCTTGGAAACATGACAAGGAGATCAACCCTAGGAATATGTATTCTTCTCTATTCCAAATGGTTAAGCATCAAACCTAGAGAGGTGAGAGTTCTATTATAAATATTAGAGAAGCATTAACAAACTTTGAGTTAAACCTAGGATATTATTCCAGACCATCCCTAGAGAGAGAATCCAATTATGTTAAACATAGATGTTGATGATCACATCATTCTCTATGGAGCCTAAACTTATGTTAGTATTGAAGTCTTTCCAAATGAGAGAAACCATAGATACCAATTTTTATCTTTACATACTTAAGAATCAAGAACAACCTTGAGCTAAAGTATTAGCTTGCAAACCATTTCCCTTGGAGTGGTGAGATAACCTAATATCACATGGAATAATAACATATCCATGAATTGATAAAGCAAGGAGGAGATTAATTCAACCAAGATAGCCAAGTGGAGTTTTAGACTTGATATTTATTGAGATATGGTGAATACACCATAAACACTAGAATAAACCATACCTTTGTAAGAGAGCTCAAGCTAAGGTGTTACACTCAAGAAAGTTAAGCCAACAATTGAATGTGAGCGAGAGAACTATCCATATAAACCCAGATGATCATATCATCATTGCTAAAGTAGAACCCTAACAGAATATCTCAGGCATTCTCCTGGGATATAAGCTATTGAGACAACCATAGCCATGTCCACCCAAGAAACTATAAGAGAGATATTATACCCTAGTTGATCAAGACAACACTTGATCTTAGAAGTGAGAACCCTAAATCTGGAAAGATAACTTAGAAAGCCAAACCTTGATCATTATAAATTGGGTAATGATCATAAAACCTAAGAATTTGAGGTAGAGATATTAAGAACAAGTTGATCATGCCTAATCCATGATCATGCTCTTGAGGTATGTGAGGATAAGTT
Organism: Lolium perenne; assembly: GCF_019359855.2. Classification (NCBI taxonomy): domain Eukaryota; kingdom Viridiplantae; phylum Streptophyta; class Magnoliopsida; order Poales; family Poaceae; genus Lolium; species Lolium perenne. The sequence goes on along the minus strand of NC_067244.2, from coordinate 112,775,729 downwards.
AAATCCTCATAGGATAAGTATATATTACTCACCACATGAAATCATAGAGAGGTAACTAGTAAGCAACCCTAGGCTTATATCCCAACCTTTACTTATGAACCAATTGGTGATCATAAGTAGAATCCTACCATATCTATATTGCATAAATGAAAGAACCTAAGAAAACCTTAGAGCCAAACTCTATACTTTATATGGTGGGAACCATTCATCAGTGTAACCAAAGTTAACTATAAAAAGAACCATAGCCACCCTAATTACTTTAATGATAAATTGAGGATAGCAATAGAAGTTAATTGGGAGGAAGAGCAATCCTAGCCAAGGTAAGATGGAGTTGAACCCCACATAGAACCTATCTCCATGTCTCAAATTAACTTGTGAATTACTTGGTGATTACAAGTAAAACCCTAATCTATATTCCAACATTAGCTATGCATCACTTGGGTGATCACCACTATAAACCTAATTCACAATTGAGTTCCAAACCATTTGCCAGTAAGTAAATATAATTAGAACCCTAGAATTTCTCACTAGCTAAACTATATGATTAAACCCATGGTGGTGATCAACTACCTATCTTAATAACCAAGACCAAACCATGATGAGAGTAGTACCTACTCTAGGTATTCTAAGGTGTTACTAAACCACAATATTAATACTAAACTTGGGAGGAGTTCAAGCAGAGTTTCCAATTCATTAGCACATAGTTCTGCACATAAAATAATAGTCAAGTGACAACACTATCAAATAGGAGGTCAAATCCTTAGAGATATTTAGCACATAAAATCATGCCACTACATCACATTCTTATTTGAAATCCATAAATCAGTATTACCTTGAGATTATTTCTTACAAGATGAAACCAAATAAAACTCTATATACCATGAAGTAAGAAAATTATCACTGGAAAACAATTTGAATATTTACAAAGATAATATTCAAATCCATGTCCATATGGGTAATTAAATTCAAGTTCATATATTAATAACTAAACCAATGATATAATACCCATATTAACATTCTAATACACCCCTAAAGTATCTGCAGCAATTTGTACTAATCTTTGTATGATTCAAGTAAGCCAGACCTGCAAGATACAAAGGAATTCAAATTTGAATTCAAAACAGAATTCAAAACAGAATTTAAAAACAGAAAATAAGAAGAAAAGAAAACAGAGAAAAAAATAAAGAGGGGCTTACCTGCAGCAGCAGCCCAGCTGCCGAGCCCAGCACCACAAACACCAGCAGCCCATCACCAGCCCAGCAGTAGCCCACCAGGCCAACCCAACCCAGATCAAATACCTTTTCACCTTGCTTTAAAAATCGTGCGAAGACGTGGTCTTCGTCTTCCTCGCATGGACGCCACGGGACGCCGTGATCGACTTCGCCGGCCACGTCCCCGTCGCCGATAAGCACCAGCTGGATGCCATCCTCGCTCCAGAACCCTAGCGCATAGCCGTGGAATCCGCAGCTAGAAGAACCATCAAGATTCGGGCATCGCCAATCCCAAACCGCACCTCCACCACATCCTGGCCGCCCGTCGCCGTCGACTCGTCGTCGTTCCAGACTACCTCGAGGCCTATAAAACCACTAGGAAGATCGCCGTGCTACCCTTGTTGATCTCCACCATTCCATTCTTCCCCAAATCCTCTCCATCTCTTGTACTGTCCACTTACCGGCCGTCGGAGTCGGAGAGGAAGCCGACGGCTGGAGCCGCCCCGGCATCCGTAAGGAGGTCCAGGAGATGCGCCTCAACGCGTAGAGCAGGTGTGCGGAAGCACGCATCCAGGGGAGCTAGGAATCGGCCTAATTTCAACGATTTCTTCCTCAGCACCTCGCCGGAATCGGCGAATTTCTCGCCGTCTCCGCCCACGATCCTCATCTCCGACCACCTCAACAGCACCAGGGTATGAATACGCACCCGTAGCCCCATAATTTTGTTGGCGTCCGAAACCCACCGGCGAGCTACGGCTGGCAACACGAAGAGCCGGGAACAACCTAGGGCTGCGGCTGGCCCTGGTCCCTCCGAGCGACGGCCCGCAAAGCTCCTGGTACGCACGTCCCGATGCTGGTGCAAGGGCGTGCCACCTGATCTATACCTGATCAGGAAGGTGATGGATTTGCTTCGCTAAGTTTCCTGCATGGCATACACATAAACATTAAATACGAGCCTCGATCGGCTCTCAGGTTGTCCCGTGAATCGGCTCAAGGAGCCGATCCACCCATGACTCGTATAGGGTTTACGATTGCATGGTGGTCCTGCTTGATCAATATGAAGCTAAAACGACCTACGACGATTTAGGGTTTTCACCACATAATCGGAACATCCTACTCGTGATTGAGCCTGGCAGCCACGCACGGTGATAATAAACCGACCCTAGACAAGGCCTAAAAACCAACGTTAAGTTGATCCCCGGAACATCTTGTCTAGGGTTAGCAAACTACACCCTACGCGCTACTGGATCATTCAACCCGTTTGTAAGGCCTAACTATGTAGATATTAAACTAATCCTTGAGGAATCAAGGAGCAATCATAACGGATCGGATCTACTAAACAATGATCAAGCAAGGTGCCGCCCTTACACCTAAGAAAGGTGTAAGGACGGCTAGACGTCTAAGGGTTGCATGGACGGAAGCATGTAGCACGGTAGAACAATGCTAACCCTAACACATCTATGATAACTACGTTGCTCGCCATCAAAAAGGCTTCAGTACGAGCAACGCATGAACAACGAATAAACGTATACTGCCTAGATCGCAAGGCAGCACGATGCTTACCCGGAAGAAACCCTCGAAACAAGGGGTCGGCGATGCGCCAAGATTGGTTTGTGATGAACGTGATTGTTGTCTTTCTCAATAACCCTAGATACATATTTATAGTCCGTGGACTTTCTAACGTGGGAATAATCCCAACCGTGCACGAGCCAAACTCTAACTAACCGACACATATCCTACTATATTTACAGATACAAGGGCAAACTGCCCAAACTTCGTGTACAAGGCCGGTTCACGTATTTCTTCCATGTATATTCTTCAAGCCCAATCTTGATCGCGGCCCACCTCTGACTCGGTCAAATTCTGGTGATAACACATGCCCCCCTGGTTTTGGAATTGATAATTCCAAAATCACTTTGCCTTTTCTTCGTCGGGTCATGTCGTGGCAGGGCAAGACCGTCACAGTATCCTTCATCATGATGCCCCGCCTTCTCAACTTCTCCGCGTGATTTGACCGTTGTTTTCTTTTTTTTCTTTTTTGGGCACCACCTCCTCGGAAACTGCTGTGGCATTGAATCTCCACTATATCCCCTTTATTTAACCGCTCTGAACAGTTCGCCACTTCATCTCCTTGCTCTGTTCTGGCCATCAGCACCCAAAAAACCCCAATCCAGAGCCATGTCTTCCTCCTCTTCCTCCTCCGCCTCATCGGATCTCTCCTACCAGTCCTACTCCTCCTCTTCCTCCTCCTCCCGCGAGCCGACGCCAGAATGGGACCCGGTGGTGGCTCAGATGGCGGCGCACGACGAGCGCGCCCCCGAAGAGTGGGACCAGGAGGACCACGCCTCCTCCATCTGGTCCGAGGACGACAAGTCCTTGACCAGCGGAGACGAAGAGCTCCAGTTCCTCGCCGATGGGGAACTGGAGTCGGAGAGCGAGGATGACTCGTTCTCCTGGGACGGTTACACCTTCTCCGAGGAAGAGGAGGAGGAAGACGACGACACCGACTCCCTCGAGGATTACCCGCCGGCGAAGCGGTTCCGCGTCGGGTCAGATGATGATGATGACGACGATGACTTCGATGATGAAGATGATGAGGCCCCCCTGGGGGCCGCTGGAGCAGTGACGAAGAGCCCGCCGGCAGCAGCGCTGACGGGAGCTCCGATGACGACGAGGGCAGCAACGGCCCATAGACTAGGACCTAGTAGCATAGGCCTAGCAGTAGTAGTAGATCGGCCAATAGGCCTTTCTTTTGTTCTTCCTTCCTTGAGTAATCGGCTCTTTCTTTATAAGAAATCCTTTATTAATGAAGAAATATTCCCCAAATAATCTTGCTTCTTTGTCGATTTTACCGATTGTCAAACGAAGTTGATGCACAAAGAGCCGATGGCAGGGCATCGGCTTATGCCATAACATGCTTTAAGGCCATAACAGTTGCTTATTCACACGGTCAACAGACCCAATTTTTGTCCACACCGTCTCCCGATCTCAAACGCGCAGATTCAGCAAATCCAATGGGAGAATTATCTCAGACGCCATGGGCTCTAGCTTGGAACTGATCTGTTAACCTGCTCAATCGAGCTTGTTCTATCTAGAGTCGATGTCCATGCATCGGCTGTACTGATATCTATATTTCTCAAGTCGATGTCTGCGCATCGGCTATGATTTGTATATAAATTTTTTTTTACTGGCCGATTTTTCTATCGGCCCCTCACATCTCACTGCCCATGTATCGCACATGTTCCTCTGATTATGTGCCCCCCGAGCCGAATCTGTCAGGTTACTGCAGATATCGGCTCTGCAGTTATCCAAAGAACTAAACCTGAACATCGGCTCTGCAGACATGACTAATGCCGATTTCTTTGAGCTCACAAGCCGATGTAAACCCATACCCTAGCTTTCCATCACCTGTTAGATCGACACTGAACACAGGGAAAACGTGTGGCAAGGATAAAATGGGCCAATTGCTGGAATCGGCCCCCAACTTGATTGTATTGCTCACAAGAGGTTTACATCTTGTTCGTGCTTCACTATGACTACGTGACATGCTTGAGACAAGGTCATTACTTTTTATTTTTTGGGGCCGATCACAAGGATCGGCCTTCCCATGTACGTTCATAGACTTTGCTCTTGTCACACGGTCAGGCCAGTGGATAAGACCAGCCTCACCCCGTTTTTTGACACGTCGATGTACTCGCAGTCATCCAAAGTGATGCCTGAGAGTGGCTCTTGGCCTTCCGTCTCCCAAACGTTCATGCCAGCCGTTGAAACCTCGGCTGTATCGTCTGCATGGACGACTTCTACTTCATCTCCATCCCACTGGATTAGGCATTGGTGCATCGTAGATGGAATGCAACAGCTGGCGTGGATCCAATCTCTCCCTAGCAGGACAGCGTAAGTGCTCTTGCTATCAACGATGAAGAATGTCGTAGGGATGGTTTTCCTCCCTACGGTCAGATCCACGTTCAGAACACCTTGTGCTTCTGATGCTTGGCCGTTGAAATCGCTCAATGTAACGTTGGTCTTGATCAGATCCGAGCTAGAGCGTCCCAACCGACGTAGCATGGAGTATGGCATGATGTTGACTGCCGCTCCGGTGTCCACCAGCATCCTACTGACAGGCTGCCCATTGATATAACCTCCTAAGTACAGGGCCTTCAGGTGTCTGTAACTTCTTTCACGTGGCTTCTCAAAGATAACCGGCCGTGGGCCGCAGTCAAGTTGTGCCACAGGCGCTTCGTCTAATCCTGGAGCACAAAACTCCGCTGGAAGGATGAACACCATGTTTGTACTAGCCGATGTCTCATCATCGGCTTTCCTTTGCTTGGGGCGCCACTCCATCTTTTGTGGTCGACCCTCTTCGTCCAGGGTTCGTTGAATTTTCGCGGCCAGATCGGGCCGCGCCTTCCTTAGCGTGTGCAGGTATAACCTTTCGGCTTCCTCCAAGCCACGCAGTCGCTGAACCCTACGCTTTTGGGAACGGCTGAGTCCATCAGGGCACCACCTTGACCGGTGGTACTTGTCCTCTTCTTCTTCGTAGTCATCTTCTAACTCCTCGAGGTCTTCTCCCCGAGAGGACTCAGTTTGCTTGTTCCTAGATGGGAGAGGCCCTAGACGTTTGAACACTGACACGTCTGTTGCACCCTTCTTCTTCTGTCTACATTCTGGGCAGTTGCCGATTGTAGGCAATCGGCTCATTCCTGAATCCCAGCAATGTTTGAAGAAAGGACAGTCCCAGTGCTTGTCCACGTCTTCTTGTTCTCTTGACCTTTCCTTGGTACGGCGCTCGTATCTCTCCTCATCGCGATCATGCCGACGATGTCTCCTGGCGTCCCTGTTAGCTAGACGATCCCTTTCATCGTCGCTGTTGTACCGCCGACGCTGGTCGTACTGACTTACATATTTGTTGAGGAGATGATCAGAGAGAGGTCGTTGATACCACACATTCTTTACTTCTCCCTCAGTGATGTAGCGTTTGCCGTCGTGCCAGAGCCGATCGCGTGGAACGGCTTCCTCTTTGTCCTTGCTACGAGAGCGGCTGCCCTCGCCTTTGTCTTTACCAGAGTGGTGCCCAGGCTCGACCATGTTAATGCTTAACGAGAAACCTGGCTGGCACCCCTCGGGGTAAGCGTAGTCCACCGTGTTAACGGCGGGGAAGGGGTGTGTGTCGACTTTCATGGCGTACTGGTTGAAAATTAGACGTCCTTGTTCTATCGCCATTTGGATCTGCTGACGCCACACCCTGCAGTCGTTGGTGGTATGGGAGAACGTGTTATGCCATTTGCAGTATGGCTTTCCGTTCAGCTCCTGTACCGTGGGGATTTTGAGGCCTTCGGGTAACTTCAGCTGCTTCTCCTTAAGTAAGAGGTCAAAAATTTGCTCAGCTTTAGTTACGTCAAAGTCAAACCCTCTTGGAGGACCTTGGGGCTTCACCCACTTGCAGGACACGGGGCTTGCCCCCCGAGTCCATTCAGCCACTGCTACCTCTTGATCTCCTGCAGACCCTTCATCTTCCTCTGTCTCAACCAGGACTACTGCACGCTTGAATTTGTCTTGGTACAGCTCTGGGTGGCGCTGTTCATACAAAGACAGTTTCTGAACCATGTGCGCCAGTGAAGGGTAGTCTGCTTGGGAAGCCATGTCCTTGATCGGTGATGCGAGACCCACCACCGCCAACTCAACCGCTTCTTTTTCAGTCAAACGAGCCGAATAGCATCGGTTCCTAACGGCCCTGAAGCGCTGGATGTATTCTGACACTGTTTCTCCGCGCTTCTGACGTACTTGTGCTAGATCGGCAATGCCAGCCTCGGAAGCTTCTGAGTGATACTGCATGTGGAACTGTTCTTCCAACTGCTTCCAAGTCCGGATCGAGTCTGGTGGCAGTGATGTGTACCACCCAAAAGCCGATCCTGTGAGGGACTGTGCAAAGAACCTCACGCGTAGTGCATCTGCAGCTGAGATCGTGCCCAGCTGCGCCAAATATCGGCTTACATGCTCGATAGAGCTGGAGCCATCTGACCCGCTAAACTTGGAGAATTCAGGGAGCCGATATTTGGGTGGTAGTGGGATCAAATCGTAGTCGTTGGGGTACGGCTTGGAATAGCCGATTGCCCTCCTTTTCGGCACCATGCCGAACTGGTCTCTCAAGATCGTGCTGATCTGATCCGCAGTGCTAGCTGCAGGAGTGGAGCTCTGAAGATTCGCTGGCGTGGCATACTTAGCTAGCCACGCTTGCTTCTCAAGATCTGAGCTAGCTGCAGGAGTTGAGCTCTGGACGTTCGTCGGAGTGGCGTACTTAGCTAGCCACGTCTGCTTCTCAAGATCTGATCCAGAAGCTCCTCCTGCTGTTACGGAAGTCCCTGCTGTTGCAGCCTGGTTCGTGAGTGCCCAGTTACTGCTGTCTGGCACGTATGTGCACGTGTATCCGTGAGGGATTTCCTTAGGCGCCTCTGATGCGTGTAGTTGACACGTCCGTTGGGAACCCCAAGAGGAAGGTGTGATGCGCACAGCGGAAAGTTTCCCTCAGTAAGAAACCAAGGTTTAATCAAACCAGTAGGAGTCAAGAAGCACGTTGAAGGTTGATGGCGGTGGGATGTAGTGCGGCGCAACACCAGAGATTCCGGCGCCAACGTGGAACCTGCACAACACAACCAAAGTACATTGCCCCAACGAAACAGCGAGGTTGTCAATCTCATCGGCTTGCTGTAACAAAGGATTAGATGTATAGTGTGGATGATGATTGTTTGCAGAAAACAGTAGAACAGTATTGCAGTAGATTGTATTTCAGTATAGAGAATTGGACCGGGGTCCACAGTTCACTAGAGGTGTCTCTCCCATAAGATAAACAGCATGTTGGGTGAACAAATTACAGTTGGGCAATTGACAAATAAAGAGGGCATGACCATGCACATACATATTATGATGAGTATAGTGAGATTTAATTGGGCATTACGACAAAGTACATAGACCGCTATCCAGCATGCATCTATGCCTAAAAAGTCCACCTTCAGGTTATCATCCGACCCCCCTCCAGTATTAAGTTGCTAACAACAGACAATTGCATTAAGTATTGCGCGTAATGTAATCAGTAACTACATCCTCGAACATAGCACCAATGTTTTATCCCTAGTGGCAACAACACATCCATAATCTTAGAGATTTCTGTCACTTCCCCAGATTCACGGAGACATGAACCCACTATCGAGCATAAATACCCCCTCTTGGAGTTACAAGCATCTACTTGGCCAGAGCATCTAATAGTAACGGAGAGCATGCAAGATCATAAACAACACATAGACATAACTTTGATAATCAACATAACAAGTATTCTCTATTCATCGGATCCCAACAAACGCAACATATAGAATTACAGATAGATGATCTTGATCATGTTCGGCCGCTCACTAGACCCGACAATTAAGCACAATGGGGAGAAGACAACCATCTAGCTACTGCTATGGACCCATAGTCCAGGGGTAGACTACTCACACATCACTCCGGAGGCGACCATGGCGGTGAAGAGTCCTCCGGGAGATGATTCCCCTCTCCGGCAGGGTGCCGGAGGCGATCTCCTGAATCCCCCGAGATGGGATTGGCGGCGGCGGCGTCTCTGGAAGGTTTTCCGTATCGTGGCTATCGGTACTGGGGGTTTCACGACAGAGGCTTTAAGTAGGCGGAAGGGCAGGTCAGGGGGCCACACGAGGGCCCCACACCACAGGTCGGCGCGGCCAAGGGCCAGGCCGCGCCGCCCTAGGGTGTGGCCGCCTCGTGGCCCCACTTCGTCTCCTCTTCGGTCTTCTGGAAGCTTCGTGGCAAAATAGGACCCTGGGCGTTGATTTTGTCCAATTCCGAGAATATTTCGTTACTAGGATTTCTGAAACCAAAAACAGCAGAAAACAGCAACTGGCACTTCGGCATCTTGTTAATAGGTTAGTTCTAGAAAATGCACGAATATGACATAAAGTGTGCATAAAACATGTAGATATCATCAATAATGTGGCATGGAACACAAGAAATTATCGATACGTCGGAGACGTATCAGCATCCCCAAGCTTAGTTCTGCTCGTCCCGAGCAGGTAAAACGATAACAAAGATAATTTCTGGAGTGACATGCCATCATAACCTTGATCATACTATTTGTAAAGCATATGTAGTGAATGCAGCAATCAAAACAATGTATATGACATGAGTAAACAAGTGAATCATATAGCAAAGACTTTTCATGAATAGTACTTCAAGACAAGCATCAATAAGTCTTGCATAAGAGTTAACTCATAAAGCAATAATTCATAGTAAAAGCATTGAAGCAACACAAAGGAAGATTAAGTTTCAGCGGTTGCTTTCAACTTGTAACATGTATATCTCATGGATATTGTCAACATAGAGTAATATAATAAGTGCAATATGCAAATATGTAGGAATCAATGCACAGTTCACACAAGTGTTTGCTTCTTGAGGTGGAGAGAAATAGGTGAATTGACTCAACAAAAAAGTAAAAAAGAATGGTCCTCCATAGAGGAAAAGCATCGATTGCTATATTTGTGCTAGAGCTTTGATTTTGAAAACAAGAAACAATTTTGTCAACGGTAGTAATAAAGCATATGAGTTATGTAAATTATATCTTACAAGTTGCAAGCCTCATGCATAGTATACTAATAGTGCCCGCACCTTGTCCTAATTAGCTTGGACTACCGGATCATCGCAATACACATGTTTTAACCAAGTGTCACAAAGGGGTACCTCTATGCCGCCTGTACAAAGGTCTAAGGAGAAAGCTCGCATTGGATTTCTCGCTATTGATTATTCTCAACTTAGACATCCATACCGGGACAACATAGACAACAGATAATGGACTCCTCTTTTATGCATAAGCATGTAACAACAATTAATTTTCTCATATGAGATTGAGGATATTTGTCCAAAACTGAAACTTCCACCATGAATCATGGCTTTAGTTAGCGGCCCAATGTTCTTCTCTAACAATATGCATGCTTAACCATAAGGTGGTAGATCGCTCTTACTTCAGACAAGACGAACATGCATAGCAACTCACATGAAATTCAACAAAGAATAGTTGATGGCGTCCCCAGAAACATGGTTATCGCACAACAAGCAACTTAATAAGAGATAAAGTGCATAAGTACATATTCAATACCACAATAGTTTTTAAGCTATTTGTCCCATGAGCTATATATTGTAAAGGTGGAGAATGGAAATTTAAAGGTAGCACTCAAGCAATTTACTTTGGAATGGCGGAGAAATACCATGTAGTAGGGAGATATGGTGGACACAAATGGCATAGTGGTTGGCTCAAGTATTTTGGATGCATGAGAAGTAATCCCTCTCGATACAAGGTTTAGGCTAGCAAGGTTATTTGAAACAAACACAAGGATGAACGGCGCAGCAAAACTCACATAAAAGACATATTGTAAACATTATAAGACTCTACACCGTCTTCCTTGTTGTTCAAACTCAATACTAGAAATTATCTAGACTTTAGAGAGACCAAATATGCAAACCAAATTTAAGCATGCTCTATGTATTTCTTCATTAATGGGTGCAAAATATATGATGAAAGAGCTTAAACATGAGCACAACAATTGCCAAGTATCACATTATCCAAGACATTATAGCAATTTACTACATGTATCATTTTCCAATTCCAACCATTTAACAATTTAACGAAGAAGATACTTCGCCATGAATACTATGAGTAAAGCCTAGGGACATACTTGTCCATATGCTACAGCGGAGCGTGTCTCTCTCCCACAAAGTGAATGCTAGGATCCATTTTATTCAAACAAAACAAAAACAAAAACAAACCGACGCTCCAAGAAAAGCACATAAGATGTGATGGAATAAAAATATAGTTTCAGGGGAGGAACCTGATAATGTTGTCGATGAAGAAGGGGATGATTTGGGCATCCCTAAGCTTAGACGCTTGAGTCTTCTTGATATATACAGGGGTGAACCACCGGGGCATCCCCAAGCTTAGAGCTTTCACTCTCCTTGATCATATTGCATCATACTCCTCTCTTGATCCTTGAAAACTTCCTCCACACCAAACTTAGAACAACTCATTAGAGGGTTAGTGGACAATAAAAATTAACATGTTCAGAGGTGACACAATCATTCTTAACACTTCTGGACATTGCATAAAGCTACTGAAAGTCAATGGAATCGAAATATCCATCGAACATAACAAAAATGGCAATGCGAAATAAAAGGCAGAATCTGTCAAAACAGAACAGTTCGTATTGACGAATTTTATCGAGGCACCAGACTTGCTCAAATGAAAATTCTCGAATTTAATTAAAGTTGCGTACATATCTGAGGATTACTCACGTAAATTAGCATAATTTTCTGAGTTACCTACAGAGAAAACAGCCCAGATTCGTGACAGCAAAGAAATCTGTTTCTGCGCAGTAATCCAAATCTAGTATGAACTTTACTATCAACGACTTTACTTGGCACAACAAAACACTAAACTAAGATAAGGAGAGGTTGCTACAGTAGTAAACAACTTCCAAGACATAAAATAAAAACAAAGTACTGTAGTAAAAACACATGGGTTGTCTCCCATAAGCGCTTTTCTTTAACGCCTTTCAGCTAGGCGCAGAAAGTGTGTATCAAGTATTATCAAGAGACGAAGTGTCAACATCATAATTTGTTCTAATAATAGAATCAAAAGGTAACTTCATTATCTTTCTAGGGAAGTGTTCCATACCTTTCTTGAGAGGAAATTTATATTTAATATTACCTTCCTTCATATCAATGATAGCACCAACGGTTCGAAGAAAAGGTCTTCCCAATATGATGGGACAAGATGCATTGCATTCAATATCCAAGACAACAAAATCAACGGGGACAAGGTTATTGTTAACGGTAATGCGAACATTATCAACTTTCCCCAAAGGTTTCTTTGTAGAATGATCAGCAAGATTAACATCCAAATAACAATTTTTCAATGGTGGCAAGTCAAGCATATCATAGACTTTCTTAGGCATAACAGAAATACTTGCACCAAGATCACATAAAGCATTACAATCAAAATCTTTAACCTTCATCTTAATGATGGGCTCCCAACCATCCTCTAGCTTTCTAGGAATAGAGGCTTCGCGCTCTAGTTTCTCTTCTCTAGCTTTTATGAGAGCATTTGTAATATGTTGCGTGAAAGCCAAATTTATAGCACTAGCGTTAGGACTTTTAGCAAGTTTTTGCAAGAACTTTATAACTTCAGAGATGTGGCAATCATCAAAATTCAAACCATTATAATCTAAAGCAATGGGATCATCATCCCCAATGTTGGAAAAAATTTCAGCAGTTTTATCACATGCAGTTTCAAGATTTTAGCAGTTTGAGGCGGTTTCGCGCTTTGCATTAGAAGTGGAAACATTGCTAACACCAATTCTTTTATTAGTATTAGTAGGAGGTGCAGCAACATGTGTAGCATTAGCATTACTTGTGGTGGTAATAGTCCAAACTTTAGCTACATTTTTCTCTTTAGCTAGTTTTTCATTTTCTTCTCTATCCCACCTAGCACGCAATTCAGCCATTAATCTTATATTCTCATTAATTCTAACTTGGATGGCATTTGCTGTAGTAACAATTTTATTTTCAATATCCCTATTAGGCATAACTTTTGATTTCAAAAGATCAACATCAATGACAAGACTATCGACTTTAGAAGCAAGTATATCAATTTTCCCAAGCTTTTCTTCAACAGATTTGTTAAAAGCAGTTTGTGTACTAATAAATTCTTTAAGCATGGTTTCAAGTCCAGGGGGTGTGTTCCTATTATTGTTGTAAGAATTCCCATAAGAATTAGCATAACCGTTACCATTATTATAAGGATATGGCCTATAGTTATTACTAGAATTGTTCCGATAAGCATTGTTGTTGAAATTATTATTTTTAATGAAGTTTACATCAACATGTTCTTCTTGTGCAACCAATGAAGCTAACGGAACATTATTAGGATCAACATTAGTCCTACCATTCACAAGCATAGACATAATAGCATCAATCTTATCACTCAAGGAAGAGGTTTCTTCGACAGAATTTACCTTCTTACCTTGTGGAGCTCTTTCCGTGTGCCATTCAGAGTAATTAATCATCATATTATCAAGAAGCTTTGTAGCCGCCCCCAAAGTGATGGACATAAAGGTACCTCCAGCAGCTGAATCCAATAAATTCCGCGAAGAAAAATTTAGTCCTGCATAGAAGGTTTGGATGATTATCCAAGTAGTCAGTCCATGGGTTGGGCAATTTTTAACCAGAGATTTCATTCTTTCCCATGCTTGTGCAACATGCTCAGTATCTAATTGTTTAAAATTCATTATGCTACTCCTCAAAGATATAATTTTAGCAGGGGGATAATATCTACCAATAAAAGCATCCTTGCATTTAGTCCAGGAATCAATACTATTCTTAGGCAGAGATAGCAACCAATCTTTAGCTCTTCCTCTTAATGTGAAAGGGAACAATTTTAATTTTATAATGTCACCATCTACATCTTTATATTTTTGCATTTCACATAGTTCAACAAAATTATTAAGATGGGCAGCAGCATCATCAGAACTAACACCAGAAAATTGCTCTCGCATAACAAGATTCAGTAAAGCAGGTTTAATTTCAAAGAATTCTGCTGTAGTAGCAGGTGGAGCAATAGGTGTGCATAAGAAATCATTATTATTTGTGGTTGTGAAGTCACACAACTTAGTATTTTCAGGAGTGGCCATTTTAGCAGTAGTAAATAAAGCACACTAGATAAAGTAAATGCAAGTAACTAATTTTTTTGTGTTTTTGATATAGCAAACGAGATAGCAAATAAAGTAAAACTAGCAACTAATTTTTTTGTATTTTGATTTAGTGCAGCAAACAAAGTAGTAAATAAAACTAAGCAAGACAAAAACAAAGTAAAGAGATTGGGAAGTGGAGACTCCCCTTGCAGCGTGTCTTGATCTCCCCGGCAACGGCGCCAGAAATTTGCTTGATGCGTGTAGTTGACACGTCCGTTGGGAACCCCAAGAGGAAGGTGTGATGCGCACAGCGGCAAGTTTCCCTCAGTAAGAAACCAAGGTTTAATCGAACCAGTAGGAGTCAAAAAGCACGTTGAAGGTTGATGGCGGCGGGATGTAGTGCGGCGCAACACCAGAGATTCCGGCGCCAACGTGGAACCTGCACAACACAACCAAAGTACTTTGCCCCAACGAAACAGCGAGGTTGTCAATCTCACCGGCTTGCTGTAACAAAGGATTAGATGTATAGTGTGGATGATGATTGTTTGCAGAAAACAGTAGAACAATATTGCAGTAGATTGTATTTCAGTATAGAGAATTGGACCGGGGTCCACAGTTCACTAGAGGTGTCTCTCCCATAAGATAAACAGCATGTTGGGTGAGATTTAATTGGGCATTACGACAAAGTACATAGACCGCTATCCAGCATGCATCTATGCCTAAAAAGTCCACCTTCAGGTTATCATCCGAACCCCCTCCAGTATTAAGTTGCTAACAACAGACAATTGCATTAAGTATTGCGCGTAATGTAATCAGTAACTACATCCTCGAACATAGCACCAATGTTTTATCCCTAGTGGCAACAGCACATCCATAATCTTAGAGATTTCTGTCACTTCCCCAGATTCACGGAGACATGAACCCACTATCGAGCATAAATACCCCCTCTTGGAGTTACAAGCATCTACTTGGCCAGAGCATCTACTAGTAACGGAGAGCATGCAAGATCATAAACAACACATAGACATAACTTTGATAATCAACATAACAAGTATTCTCTATTCATCGGATCCCAACAAACGCAACATATAGAATTACAGATAGATGATCTTGATCATGTTCGGCCGCTCACAAGACCCGACAATTAAGCACAATGGGGAGAAGACAACCATCTAGCTACTGCTATGGACCCATAGTCCAGGGGTAGACTACTCACACATCACTCCGGAGGCGACCATGGCGGTGAAGAGTCCTCCGGGAGATGATTCCCCTCTCCGGCAGGGTGCCGAAGGCGATCTCCTGAATCCCCCGAGATGGGATTGGCGGCGGCGGCGTCTCTGGAAGGTTTTCCGTATCGTGGCTCTCGGTACTGGGGGTTTCGCGGCGGAGGCTTTAAGTAGGCGGAAGGGCAGGTCAGGGGGCCACACGAGGGCCCCACACCACAGGTCGGCGCGGCCAAGGGCCAGGCCGCGCCGCCCTAGGGTGTGGCCGCCTCGTGGCCCCACTTCGTCTCCTCTTCGGTCTTCTGGAAGCTTCGTGGCAATTTAGGACCCTGGGCGTTGATTTCGTCCAATTCCGAGAATATTTCGTTACTAGGATTTCTGAAACCAAAAACAGCAGAAACAGCGGCACTTCGGCATCTTGTTAATAGGTTAGTTCCAGAAAATGCACGAATATGACATAAAGTGTGCATAAAACATGTAGATATCATCAATAATGTGGCATGGAACACAAGAAATTATCGATACGTCGGAGACGTATCAGCCTCATACAAGAACTGGTAGTCGCTAGGATCGCCACCGATCTTGTAGACAACGAATGCCGGTGTACTCGGCACCTCTGGCGCTGCCAGCGCGAACGGCAGCGGTGGTCGGCTCTGGAGTGGTAGCTCTCCTTGGTGAGTCCCTAGAGCAGGCCCTGACGGAGAGTACTGATGCCTCAAGATTTCATGGAGCACCCGAAGAGCGGCCCGCTCCAAAGTGTTCACCAGGCTCTCAGAATGGCGGTGTAGCGAATGAGCTACCATGAAATTGATCTCCTGACGCAAGGACCTGGTGCGTTCTTCTGAAGGGGTGGACAGGTCCACTCCATCGAGCGCGCCTTCAGGTGTGAACCCTCTCCACCTGATGCCGTGCGAGCGGGTCCTGTGGAAAGAGCCGATGAGGTCGGCTTCGAGGATAGCTTTGACGTCGTCATACTTCTTCTTGAGCTCCTCGGGCAGATCCTCGTATGTTACTGGAGTACCTTCCGCCATCTCAGATGTAGATGGCGTTGCAGTTGATGTCGAAGACTGTCCCACCGGGCGTGCCAGAATGTGTTGGCATCCGAAACCCACCGGCGAGCTACGGCTGGCAACACGAAGAGCCGGGAACAACCTAGGGCTGCGGCTGGCCCTGGTCCCTCCGAGCGACGGCCCGCAAAGCTCCTGGTACGCATGTCCCGATGCTGGTGCAAGGGCGTGCCACCTGATCTATACCTGATCAGGAAGGTGATGGATTTGCTTCGCTAAGTTTCCTGCATGGCATACACGTAAACATTAAATACGAGCCTCGATCGGCTCTCAGGTTGTCCCGTGAATCGGCTCAAGGAGCCGATCCACCCATGACTCGTATAGGGTTTACGATTGCATGGTGGTCCTGCTTGATCAATATGAAGCTAAAACGACCTACGACGATTTAGGGTTTTCACCACATAATCGGAACATCCTACTCGTGATTGAGCCTGGCAGCCACGCACGGTGATAATAAACCGACCCTAGACAAGGCCTAAAAACCAACGTTAAGTTGATCCCCGGAACATCTTGTCTAGGGTTAGCAAACTACACCCTACGCGCTACTGGATCATTCAACCCGTTTGTAAGGCCTAACTATGTAGATATTAAACTAATCCTTGAGGAATCAAGGAGCAATCATAACGGATCGGATCTACTAAACAATGATCAAGCAAGGTGCCGCCCTTACACCTAAGAAAGGTGTAAGGACGGCTAGACGTCTAAGGGTTGCATGGACGGAAGCATGTAGCACGGTAGAACAATGCTAACCCTAACACATCTATGATAACTACGTTGCTCGCCATCAAAAAGGCTTCAGTACGAGCAACGCATGAACAACGAATAAACGTATACTGCCTAGATCGCAAGATGCGATCTAGGCAGCACGATGCTTACCCGGAAGAAACCCTCGAAACAAGGGGTCGGCGATGCGCCAAGATTGGTTTGTGATGAACGTGATTGTTGGCTTTCTCAATAACCCTAGATACATATTTATAGTCCGTGGACTTTCTAACGTGTGAATAATCCGAACCGTGCACGAGCCAAACTCTAACTAACCGACACGTATCCTACTATATTTACAGATACAAGGGCAAACTGCCCAAACTTTGTGTACAAGGCCGGTTCACGTATTTCTTCCATGTATATTCTTCAAGCCCAGTATTGATCGCGGCCCACCTCTGACTCGGTCAAATTCTGGTGATAACAAATTTGCAGCAAATAGCCAACCATAGCTTCAATTCGACCCTGGGCCGGAGCTGCGCCGCCGCGGACATGATCACCGGCGATGCTCCGGCGAGCCATTCGAGCAACCAACCACACCATTCGACTCAGCGTGTCGAGGGGGTTCGAGTAGTGGTAGTCGCGCATCCTGGGGCGCCATAAATCGGCGGCACCGCCGCACGAGGACTCGCCGGCGTTTAACCGCCGGTAGAGTCAAACACACTGGTCAAACTTGACCAGTCTCCGCTCGCGTGGCGATGCACGTGGCCGACCCCACTGGTCGATTGTCAGCACTCAGTGCCGCCACGGTACAAACCGTTTTGTTATTTAAATTTAATTCCAGAAAATTACTACAACTTCAAATAAATCTAGAAAATTCATAATAGCTCAGAAAAATAAATATAAGATATCAAAATTCTTATAAAGATAAACTCTATCCAATAAAAATATAAAATGAAATTTTTATTTTTAATAAAAATTCAATTATTTAATACTTGTTATTTAAGCCTTTAATTTTAATTCTAAATTCAATAAAAATTCAATAATTAGGAAAATTACCCAATTTAAATAAAAACCAGTAAATAAATAGAGAAAACATTAAAACTAATTTTTTATTTGTTATTTTGTTAAATCATTATTAGAGAGATTTAAACCCTAATTAATAATTACCTAATTATTAATTGTTTAAAAATAATAAAATGGCAAATTCAATATTATTTTTATTTGCAAAGCTATTAATAACTTCATCCATAATGAAGCTATTAATCCAAGAACTAATTGACAATTAGGAAAACCTAAGTTCCATATTGAATTGAGAACACAAACCCATAATTTTATGTGGGATACTAAAACCCTAATACCATTAGGAACCCTAAGTTCCATTATTACATGTGAACCCTAAATTGCCTCTAAACCTAAACCTAGGTTAGAACATGTGATCATGGTATCTTCTTTCAAAGCATAGAACCCTAATAGCAACTAAATACTTGTCTTGGCCACATAAAATGTAGAAGACCTATCACTAATATATGGGTATCCCATGTGTTCATCTTCATCAGACCTAAATAATCAAGTAGGGTTAATCAAGTGAAAACCCTAGACCCTATTACCAAAGCCATCATCATTATTTATCCCTATTTAGCATCACACCATTATGATGAACCCTAATAGCAACCATACCTACTATTTTACATTACATAACCCTGTTCCACTAAACCCTACTTGTATGAGATGCTTATGAACCATCCTATTTAGGAACCAACCATTCTCTACTTAGAGATCCAATAGCTAATACAAGACAACCTCAACCTTAATTTTTATACTTCTTATTATTTAAGAAGTATGTTCTTCAAAAGTTATTCTTTTGAAGTAAATAGGAAGTAGTGATCAACCTTGCCTAACAGGACCTATAAACCCTAGCTATCCATTACCACTAATATATACCACCTTGATAGCAAGCTTGTATGAATAATTGCTTAGGATGCCTAGGCTTAACTTAACCTTACAAGCCCTTGGTGTGGATGAATCCAACTAGGTTGTGATCCATCTAATACATACTCCAGAAACTAGATGAAACCATAATAAACCATAGAACTCCACAACTCTAATTATCATACTTGTTCTTTATTAAAGATCATTGATGACCCACAAGTATAGGGGATCGCAACAGTCTTCGAGGGAAGTAAAACCCAATTTATTGATTCGACACAAGGGGAGACAAAGAATACTTGAAAGCCTTAACAGCGGAGTTGTCAATTCATTGCACACAGAAACAGACTTGCTCGCAAGAGTTTATCATTAGTAACAGTTTTATAGCAGTAGTAGTAGTGAAATAACAGCAGCAGAGTAACAAAGACAGCAGTAGTGATTTTAGTAAACAGCAGGATTAAAATACTGTAGGCACGGGGACGGATGAACGGGCGTTGCATGGATGAGAGAAACTCATGTAACAATCATAGCAGGGCATTTGCAGATAATAATAAAACGGTGTCCAAGTACAAAGCAATCAATAGGCATGTGTTCCAATTATAGTCGTACGTGCTCGCAATGAGAAACTTGCACAACATCTTTTGTCCTACCAGCCGGTGGCAGCCGGGCCTCAAGGGAAACTACTGGATATTAAGGTACTCCTTTTAATAGAGTACCGGAGCAAAGCATTAACACTCCGTGAACACATGTGATCCTCACATCGCTACCATTCCCTCCGGTTGTCCCGATTTCTGTCACTTCGGGGCCATCGGTTCCGGACAGCGACATGTGTATACAACTTGCAGGTAAGATCAATAAACAATGAATATCATGATGAAACAATAACATGTTCAGATCTGAGATCATGGCACTCGGGCCCTAGTGACAAGCATTAAGCATAACAAGTTGCAACAATATCATCAAAGTACCAATTACGGACACTAGGCACTATGCCCTAACAATCTTATGCTATTACATGACCAATCTCATCCAATCCCTACCATCCCCTTCGGCCTACAGCGGGGGAATTACTCACACATGGATGGGGGAAACATGGCTGGTTGATGTAGAGGCGTTGGCGGTGATGATGGCGATGATCTCCTCCAATTCCCCGTCCCGGCGGAGTGCCAAAACGGAGACTTCTGGCTCCCGAGACGGAGTTTCGCGATGTGGCGGCGTTCTGGAGGGTTTCTGACGACTTCGACTTCTCTCTCTGCGTTTTTAGGTCGAGGCCGATAAGTAGTCCGAAGGAGGGCGTCGGAGGCCGGCCGAGGGCCACACCATAGGGCCGCGCGGGCCCCCTAGGCCGCGCCGCCTTATGGTGTGGGGCCCTCGGGCCTCCACCTTACTTGACCTTCGGCTCCGTCGATTCTGCAGGAAAATAGGGCCTTCGCATAAATTCCGAGGATTTTCCCGAAAGTTGGATTTCTGCACAAAAACGAGACACCAGAACGATTCTGCTGAAAACGGCGTTAGTCCGTGTTAGTTGTATCCAAAATAGACAAATTAGAGGCAAAACAATAGCAAAAGTGTTCGGGAAAGTAGATACGTTTTGGACGTATCAACTCCCCCAAGCTTAGCTTATTGCTTGTCCTCAAGCAATTCGATTAACAAGCTGAGCGATAAAAGAACTTTCACGAACACATTTGCTCATATGATGTATATATTCTCATGCTATGGCTAATACTTAAGTAGTTCATAGTGAGATACATGCAAATAAGATCATCTAACAGCTATGTCAATCATGAAGAGGTACCAACAATTAATAATAAGCATCATGAATCATGTATGTAAGCAGGATTGCAATGTTCATAAGAGAGTATGATAAAGTGGTATCTCGCTTGCCCGTATTTGATCGGCAAAACATAAATGCCCAGGCACCTCTGGAGTTCATAGAAAGACTAGAAGTAGTGATTGTCAAAGATAAAAGCATCAAAGTTATACCACAATCAATCATATTTTGAGACAAGCATATTATACTAAGAATGACAGTTGTGCTCTCAAGATAGTGCTCAAAGAAAGAATGGAGACACAACATAGAAGTAAAAGATTGACCCTTCGCAGAGGGAAGCAGGGATTAACATGCGCTAGAGCTTTTCATTTTTGAAATCAGGAGTAAAATTATTTTGAGAGGTGTTTGTTGTTGTCAACGAATGGTAATGGGTACACCAACTACCTTGCCAACCGGACTTTCAAGAGCGGCTCCCATGAATTATTTGCATATTTATGTGGCACTCCTTCCAACCTTTCTTACACAAACCATGGCTAACCGAATCCTCGGGTGCACCAACAATCTCATACCATGAAGGAGTGCCTTTTTATTTTAGTTTTATTATGATGATGACACTCCCCCCAACCTTTGCTTACACAAGCCATGGCTAACCGAATCCTTCGGGTGCCGTCCAACAATCACAAACCATGGAGGAGTGTCTATTTAGGTTAATTAATTTGGGACTGGGAATCCCGTTACCAGCTCTTTTTGCAAAATTATTGGATAAGCGGATGTGCCACTAGTCCATATGAGAGTCCGTCAAAAGTAAATGACAAGGTTGAAAGCTAAACGCCACATACTTCCTCATGAGCTATGAAACATAAACACAAATTGGGAAGCATTTTGAAGGTTTTAAAGGTAGCGCATGAGAATTTACTTGGAATGGTTTGAAATGCCATGCATAGGTATTTATGGTGGACACTTTGGAACAACTTGGTTTTCAGGTGTTTGGAAGCACGAGCAGCGTTCCCGCTCAGTACAAGTGAAGGCTAGCAATAGACTAGGGAGCGACAAATCAAGAGAGCGATGCTTGTCATAATCATGCTTGCGGCAAAATAAATTAACGGAGGCATAAAAGTGATACAAGAACTCTGAAGCAATATAGATCATCGAGGCTTAATTGACTTTTTGTTCAGTCATATGCATGCGTGAGCATGTGCCAAGTCGATATAAATAAATTATTCAGAGGAGGATACCACAATGCCATACCTACTTATGAATAAAACAATGCAAGCAAACATCCATGACATGCTACTCATATTAATAAATTGGAGCTAAACATGAGAGATCATGAACTACTAGACTTTCTTAAATGACATATACCTCACATGAACCAACTAAGCATGCTCACATGGATGAGTATATGTACAAAAATGAAAACAAATAGAGTTCATACCAGCCTCTCACCACAATCAGATTGTCGTAGATCATCATTATTGCCTTTTCACTTGTGTAGCTTGGATAATATGAAATGAAAACCATGCTCCAGCCACCGAAGACCATTGAACTCATAAAGAACTTTACAAAACCAAAGAAGAACAGCAAATATTTTTGATTTTTTCGAATTTGAGAACAAGAACAAAAGGAAACAAACAAACAAAGCAAAATCTTTTTGGGTTTTCTTATAGCAAACTGGCAATAGCAAATAAAGCGAAACAAATGCAAGAAACCAAGATAAACAAATGGTGAAGAGAAACAACAGAAATATTTTTGGTCTTTTTGTGTTTTGGGAAAGAAACAAAGCAAGAACAAAAAAATGA
The DNA here is from genome assembly GCF_019359855.2 of Lolium perenne. Lineage (NCBI taxonomy): Eukaryota > Viridiplantae > Streptophyta > Magnoliopsida > Poales > Poaceae > Lolium > Lolium perenne. The sequence goes on along the minus strand of NC_067244.2, from coordinate 112,753,287 downwards.
AAACTAAAAGAAACACAGAAAAGCGAGATGGCAGAAATCTGCCAAAACCTGACAGCAGTACAGAAATCGATTTTTACAAAAATCTTACGTTGCTCAGCTCGAAAAGTGTTCAACTAATGAAAGTTAGATAACAACCTGGGGAACGTGCAAAAAAATTGGCAGCTCAAAATAACGTTCTGGCTGTGCGCACGAATTTTTCTAGTAACAGTCCAGAATCTGTTTTCAGGCAGCACTTCCCCAAATATCATCTTCCTCTCATTAGAAAACCACTCAACGAGACTAAACAAGTATGTGCAAGTATCCAGCAACCATAATATGCAAAGAATGAGTGATGCCAGTATACCTCCCCCCAAGCTTAGGCTTTTGGCCTAAGTGGAGTTCAATCCCATCGAGACCATGAGGTAGTATCTCCGTAGTACGACGAAGATGGATCATATTCCGGGCATGTGCTAGAAGAAGCACCCGGATACGTGACGGTGTAGTCGTGGGAGGCCTCGGCGTCCTCGGAGTCATGATGCTGGTGGAAGTCTTGTATCTTCATATGTTCATCCACCTCCTCCTTAGTGCACGACCATGATTGCCTGTCAATACTGAACAAACCTGGTTGGGGAAGAGGGATTTCCTTCTCATCCCCGTCAGCAAACAACATTCTATAGACCATATTATCTAAAGTAGAATCAGCGGTAACAAAATGATGACTCTTCATAGCAGCAATATTGAGTCTCCTAGGGGTCAATGGCACATCATTAGGATCAAGAGGAAGTCTTAAATATGTTAAAACGCGCAATGCAATAGTTCCTCCAAAAATAGGCCCCCTATTAGACAGGCGGCGAGCAATAAGAGAACCAAGGTGATAAGATGTCCGACCAGTAAGTGCAATATTCAAGAAAGCAAGATGGTAACTAGAAATATTGCTAGTGTTCTCCCTACCAAGAATGCTAGTAGCAATGTAATATGCAAAATACTTAATGGCGGGGAGTTGAATGTTCCTTATCTTGCCACGCTGAATGGTGCGACAATCATCATCGGTAATCCCTCGATAGAGCTCCAACAAGTCCCGGGGGTTGTCATCAATCCTACTTGCTGTACCTACAGGGGCAATATCCAATGCACGACAAAAATCTTCCAATTCCATAGTAACAGGATTACCATAGATCTTGAATGCAACTATCGGCTCGTATTGCGTGTTGTTGAACCTGAAGCTCTCAACGAAAATTTTGGTGAGCATATAGTATTGCTCTCTTTCGTCTTCCACGTAGGTGGTTAAGCCCGCCCTATTGACAAGGGTGAAGAAATCATCCAATATCCCTGCATTTCTCAGAAAATCATAGCATGGAAAAGATGAAGCATTAGGAGCCCCGTTGTCCTCTTCGGGCGCGAAGCTAGGCGCGATGATATCCTCATTGTACGATCGCCTAAGCCGGGTGGCGGCCCTAGAAGGCCTCCCGGTGCTGGTTGTTCCTTTCTTGAACAACTCTCCAAAGTTGAACTTCTTCATCTCTTCTCTGAAATTTTCAACAAGTGATATGAAATTTGATTTGGTGACATATAATCAAGGGGAACTACTATAGGAACTTGCTAGAGTACTAATCATGCATCAAAACTAGTTTATACAACTTAGAACAAGCATGCAAGCTCACTAAACATGTTACCTACAGCAGCAAAATATTCAAGATATACTCAACCAAACAAAATTCTATTTGGATAATCGGAGGAGTCACATACCGAAGAGCAAATGTTCCAAATCTCAGACAGAAATCTGGGCTGAGCAAAGAGATCGAAAAATCCTGAGCTCTTGAGCAAAAACGCGAGTGAGAGAAAGCTGGTTCGAGTTTTTTCGGGAGAGAGAAGATGCTGGGAGAAAGAGATGAGATAGTGGGGCAAGGAGGGGCCCACACCACAGGTGGGGCGCCCCCTTCCTTGGCCGCGCCGGCCTGTGGTGTGGCACCCTGTGGTGCCCCACAGGTCATCCTCTGGTGCTCCCAGGTGCCTCGTCGAAAAATAGGACCAACGGTATAATTTTTGTGAATTTTTGAAAACTTTGAAAAATGCACATTTCTGGGTATTAAGTTTATTATTACTGGCCAGGAAAAATTTTGAAATCTCCAATTAACTAAGGAACTTTGCAAATTAAAAGTGCTACAGCAACTAGAGCAAGTGGAGGAGGAAAGAGATGTTGTTTACCTCCTCTATGCATATAAAAAGTATTTGTTAACAAGGTTGATCAAGTCTTGCCACCAAATAAATTTTACATAGCATAAGAAGAAATAAACCTCAAATCAATCATGTTACCTTGAATTGTATTGATATGGATCCAATCATGAGAGTTTGATATTCTTCTTTAGGCTCATATATAGGACAATCAATAGTTCCCACTTTGATAGTTCTCACATTAGAAATAGTATTAACTCCACACGCTTTCTCAATCCTCTTGGGAAAATAAACGGTATGCTCCCTATCATCAACATTGAAAGTAACCTTTCCTTTATTGCAATCAATAACAGCCCCTGCGGTGTTAAGAAAAGGTCTCCCAAGAATAATAGACATATTATCATCTTCAGGCATTTCCAACACAACAAAATCAGTTAATATCAAACAGTTATTAGTAACTTGAACAGGAACATCCTCACATATACCAACAGGAATAGCAGTAGATTTATCAGCCATTTGCAAAGATATATCAGTAGGTATCAACTTATCTAAGTAAAGTCTCTTATAAAGAGAAAAAGGCATAACACTAACACCGGCTCCCAAGTCACATAGAGCAGTTTTTACATAATTATTCTTAATAGAACAAGGAATAGTAGGTATACCTGGATCGCCCAACTTCTTTGGAACTTTGCCATTGAAAGAGTAATTAGCAAGCATAGTGGAAATTTCCTCATTGGGGATTTTCCTTTTGTTAGTAACAATATCTTTCATATACTTTGAATAAGGAGGCAATTTAATAGCATCAGTCAAAGGGATTTGCAAGAATAAAGGTTTCATCCAATCACAAAATTTATTATAATGTTCTTCTTCCTTTGATTTTAGTTTCTTAGCAGGAAAAGGCATTTGCTTTTGAACCCAAGGTTCTCTTTCATTACCATGTTTCTCAGCAATAAAATCTTCTTTAGTGTACTTTTTATTTTTAGCATGCTTTTCAGGTTCTTCTTCAACCTCTTCTTTATCAGAAGCATCCTTTTTATCATTATCTTTATCATGTTCATTACCACTTTCAGTTTCAGCATCAGAAATAGAAATACTATTAGGATCATTAGCAGGTTCAGAGGATTCTACAACATTTTTATGTTTCTTCTTCTTTTTCTTCTTAGAAGGAGCACTAGGTTCAATGCGTTGAGAATCTTGTTCAATTCTTTTGGGATGCCCTTCAGGATATAGAGGATCCTGGGTAGAGACACCACCTCTAGTTGTTACTTCATAAGCATGTTTCTCTTTAGAATTATTCCCCAACAAGTCATTTTGCACTTTAGTGAGTTGATCAATTTGAGTTTGAACCATATGAAAATGTTTAACAAGCATCTTAACATCATTGGAGGTTCTCTCTACAATATCATGCAATTCACTAATAGCTCGAGAATTTTCCATTAAATGATTCTCTACTCTCATATTAAAATTTTCTTGCTTAACAATATAATTATCAAACTCATCTAAGCATTGTGCAGGAGGTTTCGAAAACGGAATATCTTCCCTAGTAAAGCGTTGAAGGGAGTTTACCTCAATCATGGATGAAGGGGGAATTATCTCACATATATCTTCTATGGGAGGAAGATTCTTCACATCTTCAGATTTAATACCTTTCTCCTTGAGAGACTTCTTGGCTTCCCTCATATCTTCATCATTCAATTTAATTAAACCCCTCTTCTTTAATATTGGCGTTGGAGTTGGTTCAGGCGTAGTCCAATCATCATGATTCCGACCTATTTTAGCCAATAATTCTTGACGTCGTCTGAGTTCTTTTCTGAAAACACAACCAGCACAACTATCCAGGTATGCCCTAGACTCAATGGTTAGTCCACTATAAAATATATCAAGTAAATCATGCTTTTCCAAATCATGATCAGGCCGAGCTCTAATAAGAGAACAAAATCTCGCCCAAGCCTCAGGCAATTTCTCTCCATCTTCCTGGTCAAAATTATAAATTCTCTGCAAAGCAATATGTTGAGCACTAGCAGGAAAGTATTTACGGAAGAAAACATCAAGCAATTCTTTTGGACTTTTAATAGAATCAGGTGGCAAACTATTATACCAAGTTTTAGCGTCATCCTTTAATGAGAATGGAAAGATTTTAGCAACAAAGTAAGTACGCATCTTGACATCATCAGAAAACAAGCTACTTAGAGTAGATAACTCAATCATGTGTTCAACAACACTTTCCTTTTCAGTACCACAAAAGGGTGTTTTCTCAACAATAGCTATATGAGATAAATCAAGAGAAAAATCATAATCTTTATCCTTAATGTTTATAGGAGATGTGGCAAATTTAGGATCAGGAGACAGTTTATATCTAACAGCATGTTCTGCAAGCAACTTTTTAATTTTTCTTGCATCAGTAGTAGCATTGCATTTTTCAATAAAATCATCATTAAGCTCCACATAATCTTCATCAGGATCATCACTAAAATAATCAAGTTCAGGTGAATTAACAGGTGTAGTAGCATTTTCATTAGGAGTTTCAGTATTTTCAATTTGTCTAGACCTAGCAATTGTAGCATCTAGAAAAGATCCCAATGAACCACTATCATCAAGCACAGCAGAAATATTATCAATATTATGAGAGTTTTCAGATTCAGCAGAAGTACCCGCATGTGGAGCATGTGGCGGTGAAACAAGTTTATCAATCACAGATGGTGAATCAAGTGTAGCAGAGGTACTCAGAATTGTACCTTTTCTTGTAGTGGATGGTAATATGGCGACCTTAGTATCGCGAGGTTTACCCATGATGGAGAATTTGCAGCGAACAATATCAATCCAAGTGAACTTCCAAATAAAGCTATGCTCCCCGGCAACGGCGCCAGAAAATAGTCTTGATGACCCACAAGTATAGGGGATCGCAACAGTCTTCGAGGGAAGTAAAACCCAATTTATTGATTCGACACAAGGGGAGACAAAGAATACTTGAAAGCCTTAACAGCGGAGTTGTCAATTCAGCTGCACCTGGAAACAGACTTGCTCGCAAGAGTTTATCAGTAGTAACAGTTTTACAGCAGTAGTAGTAGTGAAATAACAGCAGCAGAGTAACAAAGACAGCAGTAGTGATTTTAGTAAACAGCAGGATTAAAATACTGTAGGCACGGGGACGGATGAACGGGCGTTGCATGGATGAGAGAAACTCATGTAACAATCATAGCAGGGCATTTGCAGATAATAATAAAACGGTGTCCAAGTACAAAGCAATCAATAGGCATGTGTTCCAATTATAGTCGTACGTGCTCGCAATGAGAAACTTGCACAACATCTTTTGTCCTACCAGCCGGTGGTAGCCGGGCCTCAAGGGAAACTACTGGATATTAAGGTACTCCTTTTAATAGAGTACCGGAGCAAAGCATTAACACTCCGTGAACACATGTGATCCTCACATCGCTACCATTCCCTCCGGTTGTCCCGATTTCTGTCACTTCGGGGCCATCGGTTCCGGACAGCGACATGTGTATACAACTTGCAGGTAAGATCAATAAACAATGAATATCATGATGAAACAATAACATGTTCAGATCTGAGATCATGGCACTCGGGCCCTAGTGACAAGCATTAAGCATAACAAGTTGCAACAATATCATCAAAGTACCAATTACGGACACTAGGCACTATGCCCTAACAATCTTATGCTATTACATGACCAATCTCATCCAATCCCTACCATCCCCTTCGGCCTACAGCGGGGGAATTACTCACACATGGATGGGGGAAACATGGCTGGTTGATGTAGAGGCGTTGGCGGTGATGATGGCGATGATCTCCTCCAATTCCCCGTCCCGGCGGAGTGCCAGAACGGAGACTTCTGGCTCCCGAGACGGAGTTTCGCGATGTGGCGGCGTTCTGGAGGGTTTCTGGCGACTTCGACTTCTCTCCGTGCGTTTTTAGGTCGAGGCCGATAAATAGTCCGAAGGAGGGCGTCGGAGGCCGGCCGAGGGGGCCACACCATAGGGCCGCGCGGGCCCCCCTAGGCCGCGCCGCCTTATGGTGTGGGGCCCTCGGGCCTCCACCTTACTTGACCTTCTGGCTCCGTCAGTATTCTGGGAAAATAGGGCCTTCTGCATAAATTCCGAGGATTTTCCCGAAAGTTGGATTTCTGCACAAAAACGAGACACCAGAACAGTTCTGCTGAAAACAGCGTTAGTCCGTGTTAGTTGTATCCAAAATACACAAATTAGAGGCAAAACAATAGCAAAAGTGTTCGGGAAAGTAGATACGTTTTGGACGTATCAATCATGTTCTTCAAAAGTTATTCTTTTGAAGTATATGATAATTAATCATTAACCATGCCATATAGTGCTAAAACCAACCACTATTCATTACATGTTAGGATTATACCAAATGTTATTGTTGTGTGCTATTAGTGTTATTATTATGATTTATTACATCACCTGTTTATGATAACAAGCAACCAATCCTTAATAAGAACCTTGTTTGTGAATCACTCTAAAAGTGCAACACACCCTGAACCAATCATTACAACTCACTGATCCTAAATCATCGGGGTTAGGTCACGCTTAGAGCGATTTCATCTCATACTTATGCATTATTGCATCCTTGCCAATATTTTAAACATCGTCCTTACCGGACGATGATGCTATTTCAGAATTTGGAGTTATTACGTATCGAAGACCTTGTCTGCATAATCTTGCAGCCAAGAAAGGCAAGTTCATCGCTCGCTCATGTCATTTGAGTATTTTTACCAAATTACTTGCAAAGTACTATATCTATCACTATTGCATGAAAAACAAAACCACTATTTTCATAACTATGAATATGACTATGTGGTGGGCAATGGAACCATGGATTGTGTTGATATGGTGGAGGTTCCATTGCAAGGGTTTATATCCATCTAGGATTAAACAACAAATGTCGTCCAGTGATTCTTGTGCCGTAATACCCGTGTTAACCATAAGATCCGGAGTGGGACGGAGTAGTCAAAAGTGTTTCCACCTCTCGTTCATCAACGGATGCGCATTACCGGGTGCACTTGATCTCGAGAGACAAGATGCAGGGGTGGGAACCCGTAGAAGTCCCAACGGTAATGTGGTCTATGATGGGTTGCAACTGCCGGCGTAGGAATGTATGGTAGAGCCCTGCATTGTCGTCGTGGTCGGGGTCCACCCTGAAATATATGGGAATAATGGGACCGGCGTGGACCCAGGATCGGAGATTGCAGCAACGGGTGGGAGTTCGAGGTAGCGGAAGAACATGATTGGCTAGACCTTATACCGGGCCTCACACCATAGGAAGTGTGGACGAGCTCGCGGCTCGGTTGGCACCAAGGTTAAAATCTCTTATGGGTAAAGCAACACACCTCTGCAGAGTGTAATGAATCGTGACCTGGCACTCCCTGTTCCGGGATATGGAACTGCGAACGCGGCCGGAAAGGAGCTCCATGAAGTTCTAGTAAACCGGTGAAGGCTGACGGACATAGTTCTTCTGAATAAAAGCAACCTTTTGAAGAAATGATTATGAAAACCTGCATTGGTATTAGACTTTCTGGTCTAATGCTGTAGCTAGTGCATTAAACACCTCTTTCCTATAATGAACTTGTTGAGTACGCTCGTACTCATCCCACTCTTAAATCCCCTGCTTAGATATGGAGGCATCGAAGGAGGATCTACAGTGCAACCCGAAGGCCGAGAAGTCAACAACTACTTCAAGAGACAGGACCATGTCAGAGGAGTCAGATACCACATCCAATAAGGGAAAAACCTAGTTTAGCCATAGAAGGGAACTAGCTTCCTAAACCTAGCTCCTACTTAGCTAGAATCTACTCATAACCTCTATAGATAGTTAAATACTCTACAAATAGAGTTCGTGATAACATTAGACTACGAGTCGTTCTTCTGGAGTTTATTTGCAGTTTTACCTCATTGTAAAGTAGGAGGATGTGATGATCTTATGTAACAGAGTCAATGTTGTAATTCTATAGACATGCCTTGGACCCGCATATGTTTCTGTTGTACCACTCTGAGCGATATAATACTAGTGGAACGGTGTTTCATTCGTGTTATATCAGACTTGCATACTACACCATGCAGTGGTATGCCGGGTCACCACATGATGATACTCACATGTTTTATACACACTTTATGTCATTATTATGCATTTTCCGGCACTAACCTATTGACAAGATGCCGAAGAGCCAGTTGCTGTTTTCTGCTGTTTTTGGTTTCAGAAATCCTACAAAGGAAATATTCTCGGAATTGGACTAAATCAACGCCCAGAGTCTTATTTTTCCACGAAGCTTCCAAAAGACAGAAGGAGTTACGAAGTGGGGCCACGAGGCGCCGCCACGCTAGGGCCGCGCGGCAAGGGAGGGGCCCGCACCGCCCTAGTGTGTGGGCCCCTCGTGACGCCTCCGACTCTGCCCTTCCGCCTACTTAAAGCCTTCGTCGCGAAAACCCCAGTACCGAGAGCCACGATACGGAAAACCTTCCAGAGACGCCGCCGCCGCCAATCCCATCTCGGGGGATTCAGGAGATCACCTCCGGCACCCTGCCGGAGAGGGGAATCATCTCCCGGAGGACTCTTCATCGCCATGATCGCCTCCGGATTGATGTGTGAGTAGTTCACCCCTGGACTATGGGTCCATAGCAGTAGCTAGATGGTTGTCTTCTCCTCATTGTGCCATCATGTTAGATCTTGTGAGCTGCCTATCATGATCAAGATCATCTATTTGTAATGCTACATGTTGTGTTTGTTGGGATCCGATGAATATGGAATACTATGTCAAGTTGATTATCAATCTATCATATATATGTTGTTTATGATCTTGCATGCTCTCCGTTTCTAGTAGAGGCTCTGGCCAAGTTGATACTTGTAACTCCAAGAGGGAGTATTTATGCTCGATAGTGGGTTCATGCCTCCATTTAATGCAGGACATGTGAGAAAGTTCTAAGGTTGTGGATGTGCTGTTGCCACTAGGGATAAAACATCAATGCTTTGTCTAAGGATATTTGTGTTGATTACATTACGCACCATACTAAATGCAATTGTGTGTTGTTTGCAACTTAATACTGGAAGGGGTGCGGATGCTAACCTGAATGTGGACTTTTTAGGCATAGATGCATGCTGGATAGCGGTCTATGTACTTTGTCATAACGCCCAATTGAATTTCACACTACTCATCATGATATGTATGTGCATTGTTATGCCCTCTTTATTTGTCAATTGCCCAACTGTAATTTGTTCACCCAACATGCTATTTCTTATTGGAGAGACACCACTAGTGAACTGTGGACCCCGGTCCATTCTTTTACATCTGAATACAATCTACTGCAAACATTGTTCTTTACTGTTCTTTGATATGTCTCAAACATATCTATAATTTCTGATGTTCCATGCTTGTTTTATGACAATACCTACATATTTTGTTCACACTTTATGATGATTTTATGTGTTTTCCGGAACTAACCTATTGACGAGATGCCGAAGTGCCAGTTGCTGTTTTCTACTGTTTTTGGTTTCAGAAATCCTACAAAGGAAATATTCTCGGAATCGGACGAAATCAACGCCCAACATCTTATATTTCCCGGAAGCTTCCAGAAAGTCAAAGGGGGACCAGAGGGGAGCCCTGGGGGCCCCACACGTGTGGGCGGCGCGGCCCAGGGGGGCGCGCCCCCCTACTGTGTGGCTGCCCCGCAGCCCCTCCGACTCCGCCTCTTCGCCTATTTAGGCCTCCCTGACCTAAAACATCGACACCGATTGACGAAACCCGAGAAAACCTTCCAGAGCCGCCGCCATCGCGAAACTCCAATTCGGGGGACAGAAGTCTCTGTTCCGGCACCCTGCCGGGACGGGGAATTGCCCCGGAAGCCGTCTCCACCGCCATCTTCACCGCCATCGCTGCCTCCATGATGAGGAGGGAGTAGTTCACCCCCGGGGCTGAGGGCTCTGCTGTAGCTATGTGGTTCATCTCTCTCTTTGTGATCTAGTTGAATATCATCTATGTGCTACTCTAGTGATGTTATTAAAGTAGTCTATTCCTCCTCCGTGATGTAATGTTGACAGTGTGTGCATCATGAAGTACTTGGTATATGCTATGATTGTGATCTCTTGTAGATTATGAAGTTAACCATTACTATGATGGTATTGATGTGAGTTATTCCTCCTTTCATAGTGTGATGGTAACAGTGTGCATGCTATGTTAGTACTTGGTATAATTGTGTTGATCTATCATGCACTCTAAGGCTATTTAAATATGAATATCGAACGTTGTGGAGCTTGTTAACTCCGGCATTGAGGTGCTCTCGTAGCCCTACACAATTAGTGGTGTTCATCATCCAACAAGAGAGTGTAGAGTGGTTTTATTATGTGATCAATGTTGAGAGTGTCCACTAGTGAAAGTAGGATCCCTAGGCCTTGTTTCCAAACATCGAATCTCCGTTTGTTTACTGTTCCGTTGCATGTTTACTTGCTGCCATATTTTATTCAGATTGCTATTGCCACTCATATTCATCCATATCATTTGCATCTCACTATCTCTTCGCCGAACTAGTGCACCTATACATCTGACAAGTGTATTAGGTGTGTTGGGGACACAAGAGACTTCTTGCATTGTGATCGCAGGGTTGCTTGAGAGGGATATCTTTGACCTCTTCCTCCCTGAGTTCGATAAACCTTGGGTGATCCACTTAAGGGAAAACTTGCTGCTGTTCTACAAACCTCTGCTCTTGGAGGCCCAACACTGTCTACAGGAAAAGAAGCGTGCGTAGACATCAAGCTATTTTCTGGCGCCGTTGCCGGGGAACGAAAAGCTTCCACACAGGGATTTCCTCCCTCCTCAACCACGCGCCAGTCCTGGACAACATCAAGTATTTTCTGGCGCCGTTGCCGGGGAGGAAAGGTAAAAGGTACTCACACGCTGGTCCCAGGTAACTAAGTTATTTTCTGGTACCGTTGTAAGTGCTCGAAGCTATTTCCTTTAGATCTTGCAATTGCATCTTTTTGTTTCTTGTTTTACACTAGTAAGGCATAATGGAAAATAACTGTGAGCTTTTTAATTTATTTCCTAAGTTAAGACATGAATTGTGTGATGCGAAAATTAAAAAACCTATGGAGCCTTATTTGCATGCTAGTAGCAATGTTATTAGTATGAACGCAATCACTGCTAATGCTATGGAGAAGTCTAAGCTTGGGGAAGCTAGGTTTTATGATCTTTTTAGCTTCCCATCTTTAGGGGATAAAATTTGCTCTGATAATACTTTATCTCCCATATGCGATAACTCTAATGATGCTTGTGATATTTTAAATCCACCAACTGCAAGTACTGCTTTCGAGATACCCATGAAAATTATTGAACGTGTTATTGATAACCGCTATGAAGGGGATGGAACTGTCCATCCTGGAGATCATTTACTGTTTTTGCATGAATTATGCGGGTTATTCAAGTGTGCAGGTATCTCTATGGATGAAGTGAGGAAGAAACTATTCTCTATTTCGCTGTCTGGTAAAGCGGCGCATTGGTATAAATTGCTGAAGAATAGTCATTCTCTTGGTTGGGAGGAAATTGTATCTCTCTTTTATTCTAAATTTTATCCTCCTCATGAAGTGCATATTGATAGGAATTACATTTATAACTTTTATCCTCGTGATGGAGAGAGTATTTCTCAAGCATGGGGGAGATTGAAGTCACTAATGCTCGTCCCATTCATGAGCTCCCCCGTAATGTTATTATTAACAATTTTTATGCGAGGCTTTCAGGACATCACAAGGACTATCTAGATGCCTGTTCGGAGGGATCTTTCACAAGCAAGGAGGTTGAAGCTAGGTGGGATCTTCTTGATCGTATTAAGGAGAATGCTGAAGATTGGGAGAACAACAAAGGTAAAGAGTCAGGTATAAATTATGATTATGAATGCATGGAAGCTTTTATGGATACTGGTAAATTCCGAAATATGAGTGCTACCTATGGTATTGACTCTCAAGTTGCTGCAAATCTTTATAAAGCCTTTGCTTCTCATTTTGAATTGCCTAAGAAGAATTTCGATAAGTATCATGAACCTTTTAAAGAGGCTTGCATGAAGAATGAAATTGTTGTTAATGATTGCAATAAGCATGCTCAAACTCCTAAGAATGCTATTTCCTATAAGCATGTTAATTTTTGTGGAATGCATAGACCTTGTGGAATTAATCAAATCAAAGATGAATATTGTATCCATCATATTAATGAAAAAACTAGAAAGTGGTTTAGGGCTCTAGATGATCTTGGTAAAAAAGTTTGTGCCCTCTATCCTTTTATTTGTGAACTTTGCCATGGAGTGGGTCATTTTAATTTTCAATGCTCCTCCAATGATAATTTGAACCCCATGAGTGCTGCAAATTTGTATTGTGATGATGAAATTACTCCTAATCAGCATGATGAACTTACTTTATTTTTGTGGTGTGAAGAGTTATCAAGAAAAATCTCTTTGTTACATATGAGTGATCTTGATATTGATGATGTCCTGCATGGGTGTTTTTCTTATTGCATTGATAATTGCCATACAAATACTTACATAAAAAATATTTTAGAAGATGACACTTTGCCAAAATATGATAGGACCGCTGTGTGTTTTGAACTTATTAATGAAAAGGAGGAATCCTCCCAAGTTTCTTCTATTGTTTCTAGAAATAAATCAGGTTATGTGGAAAAGCCTCCCTTCAAGCCTCTTCCTCCTAAAGAAGGGAACGGGGAGAAGGAAGAGAAGAAGAAAAAGAAGAAGGGAACGAAGAAGAAGCGAACAAAGAAGGAGAAGAAGAAGGGAAATAAAGAGAAAGAGGTAACAGCATATCCCCGCGTGAATGAGATAACGATAGGTAATCGTAAGTATGTTGCTCCTAATGACTATTATGATAATGAATCTGAATACAATGATCTTCCTATGCCCTTTACATACATTAGTGATCATGATTTGAAAGAGCACACTACTTTTGATATTGCAAATCTCTGGGAAACTAATTCTGAAAATGATGATGTTAATAATTGCCATAGTATCAGTACTATCCATGCTTCCTCCCATAATGATATAGAAAGCTCTAAGCTTGGGGATGAGGTGTTTGAAAATCCTTTTGCTTCTGATCATTATATGTTTGATACATCTCCTTCTAGTAACAATGATGGTATGGTCACATATGAACATACTGTGAAAGATAACTATTCTATTTCTTATGATGACACTGTGCCTCCGACCTTTAATGATTATTATAAAGAATGCTATGATATAGGTTATAACTATCCTTATGAAACTTGTCATAGTTATGATTGGATTGCCAAAAAAAATTCCCTTAATATGCAACTTGTTTACCATGTTCAAATTCTTGATAATAATCCTGCTCCAATTACTATTAATGAGAAGAATTCTTCTTGTGCCAAAATTAATGATACTTTTATGCATATGAACCATGATAAGAATGTTTTAAGTGATGGGTATATTGTGGATTTCATCAATGATGCTACTGAAAGTTATTATGAGAGAGGGAAACATGGTTATATGCATCTTAATAATATTATGTTTCCCCTCTTTATGTTGAGAATCTTGAAGTTACTCGTGTTTTATCCTCTTACGCTTGTCACTTTGTTCTTCATGAATTCATTTGTGTACAAGATTCCTTTGCATAGGAAGTGGGTTAGACTTAAATGTGTTTTGAATTTGCTTCTTGATGCTCTCTTTTGCTTCAACTCTTATTTCTTGGGAGTGCATCATTAAAATTACTGAGCCCATCTTAATGGCTATAAAGAAATAACTTCTTGGGAGATAACCCACGTGTTTGTTTTACTACAGTAATTTTGTTTTATATTTGTGTCTTGGAAGTTGTTACTACTGTAGCAACCTCTCCTTATCTTTACTTTATTGCATTGTTGTGCCAAGTAAAGTCTTTGATAGTAAGGTTGATACTAGATTTGGATTACTGCGCAGAAACAGATTTCTGTCTGTCACGAATTTGGGCAGGGTTCTCTGTAGGTAACTCAGAAAAATCTGCCAATTTACGTGCGTGATCCTCAGATATGTACGCAACTTTCATTCAATTTGAGCATTTTCATTTGAGCAAGTCTGGTACCTCTAAGAAATTCGTCTTTATGGACCATTCTGTTTTGACAGATTCTGCCTTTTATTTCGCATTGCCTCTTTTGCTGTGTTGGATGGATTTCTTTATTCCGTTAAATTCCAGTAGCTTTGTGCAATGTCCAGAAGTGTTAAGAATGATTGTGTCACCTCTGAACATGTGAATTTTTGATTATGCACTAACCCTCTAATGAGTTTGTTTTGAGTTTGGTGTGGAGGAAGTTTTCAAGGGTCAAGAGAAGAGGATGATACAATATGATCAAGAAGAGCGAAATCTCTAAGCTTGGGGATGCCCCGGTGGTTCATCCCTTCATATTTCAAGAAGACTCAAGCATCTAAGCTTGGGGATGCCCAAGGCCTCCCCTTCTTCATCGACAAATTATCAGGTTCCTTCTCTTGAAACTATATTTTTATTCGGTCACATCTTATGTACTTTACTTGGAGCGTATTGTAGGATAATGTTGCATAAATACAAAAAATTTCCTACCGCGAACACGCAATCCAAGCCAAGATGCAATCTAGAAGACGGTAGCAACGAGGGGATTATCGAGTCTCACCCTTGAAGAGATTCCAAAGCCTACAAGATGAGGCTCTTGTTGCTGCGGTAGACGTTCAGTTGCCGCTTGCAAAAGCGCGTAGAAGATCTTGATCACGGCGCCAGGAACGGGCAGCACCTCCGTACTCGGTCACACGTTCGGTTGTTGATGAAGACGACGTCCACCTCCCCGTTCCAGCGGGCAGCGGAAGTAGTAGCTCCTCTTGAATCCGATAGCACGACGGCGTGGTGTCGGTAGCGGTGGAGAACTCCGGCGGAGCTTCGCTAAGCGTGCGGGAGCGTTGGAGGAGAAGGGGGCGGCTAGGGTTTGGGAGGGGGTGGCCGGCCACTAAGGGGGTGCGGCCAGGCTGTGGTCTTGGGGTGGCCGGCCCCCTCCCCTTGGCCCCTCATTATATAGGTGGAAGCCCCAAGTGTTGGACTACAAGTCTCCGAATAAGACCCGAACCCAAAACCTTCCATGTGATAGGGAAACCTATCCAAGGTGGGAATCCCACTTGGGGTGGGATTCCCCCCTTCCATGTGGGGGGGTGGCCGGCCCCCATAGGGGGAGTCCACTTGGGACTCCTCCCCCTCTAGGGTTGGCCGGCCATGGAGGTGGAGTCCCTCCGGGACTCCGCCTTCCTTGGTGGTTTCTTCCGGACTTTTCTAGAACCTTCCATAGAACCTTCCGGATCATTTTAAATCTCATAAAATGACTTCCTATATATGAATCTTATTCTCCGGACCATTCCGGAACTCCTCGTGATGTCCGGGATCTCATCCGGGACTCCGAACAAATATTAGAACTCCATTCCATATTCAAGTTCTACCATTTCAGCATCCAACTTTAAGTGTGTCACCCTACGGTTCGCGAACTATGCGGACATGGTTGAGTACTCACTCCGACCAATAACCAATAGCGGGATCTGGAGATCCATAATGGCTCCCACATATTCAACGATGACTTTAGTGATCGAATGAACCATTCACATACGATACCAATTCCCTTTGTCACGCGATATTTTACTTGTCCGAGGTTTGATCATCGGTATCACTCTATACCTTGTTCAACCTCGTCTCCTGACAAGTACTCTTTACTCGTACCATGGTATGTGGTCTCTTATGATCTCATTCATATGCTTGCAAGACATTAGACGACATTCCACCGAGAGGGCCCAGAGTATATCTATCCGTCATCGGGATGGACAAATCCCACTGTTGATCCATATGCCTCAACTCATACTTTCCGGATACTTAATCCCACCTTTATAACCACCCATTTACGCAGTGGCGTTTGGTGTAATCAAAGTACCTTTCCGGTATAAGTGATTTACATGATCTCATGGTCATAAGGACTAGGTAACTATGTATCGAAAGCTTATAGCAAATAACTTAATGACGTGATCTTATGCTACGCTTAATTGGGTGTGTCCATTACATCATTCATATAATGACATAACCTTGTTATTAATAACATCCAATGTTCATGATTATGAAACTAATCATCCATTAATCAACAAGCTAGTTAAGAGGCATACTAGGGACTCTTTGTTGTTTACATATCACACATGTACTAATGTTTCGGTTAATACAATTATAGCATGGTATATAAACATTTATCATAAACATAAAGATATATAATAATAACCACTTTATTATTGCCTCTAGGGCATATCTCCTTCAGTCTCCCACTTGCACTAGAGTCAATAATCTAGATTACATTGTAATATACCTAACACCCATGGCATTCTGGTGTTGGTCATGCTTTGCCCTAGGGAGAGCTTTAGTCAACGGATCTGCTACATTCAGATCAGTGTGTACTTTGCAAATCTTTACTTCTCCATCTTCTATGTACTCGCGAATCGAGTGGTAACGCAGCTTGATATGCTTCAGCCTCTTGTGTGACCTTGGTTCTTGTGCATTGGCGATGGCACCCATGTTATCATAGTAGATGATTAATGGGTCCAATGCACTAGGAACCACACCGAGCTCTACAATGAACCTCTTCATCCATACCGCTTCTGATGAAGCCTCTGAAGCCGCTATGTACTCGATTACGTTGAAGACTTCGCCACCGTGCCTTTGCTTTGAGCTTGCCCAGCTTACTGCAGCACCATTCAATATAAACACGTACCCATCGTGACTTAGAGTCATCAGGATCAGTGTTCCAACTTGCATCGGTGTAACCGTTTACAACGAGCTCTTGGTCACCTCCATAACAAAGAAACATATCCTTAGTTCTTTTCAAGTACTTCAGGATATTCTTGACCACTGTTCAGTGTTCCATTCCTGGATCACTTTGATATCTGCTAGTCAAACTAACAGCATGTGCTATATCCGGTCTAGTACATAGCATGGCATACATGATAGATCCTACTGCCAAGGCATAGGGGATATTACTCATCCTTTCTCTTTCTTCTGCCGTAGCCGGTCCTTGAGTCTTACTCAAGACCTTGCCTGGTAACATAGGTAAGAATCTTTTCTTACTTTCGTCCATTCTAAACTTCTTTAGAATCTTGTCCAAGTATGTACTCTGTGATAGCCCTATTAGGCGTCTTGATCTATCTCTATAAATCTTGATGCCTAATATATACGATGCTTCACCAAGGTCTTTCATTGAAAAACTATTATTCAAAGAACCTTTTACACTGCTTAATAGTTCTATATCATTCCCAATCAATAATATGTCATCTACATATAATATCAGAATGCTACAGAGCTCCCACTCACTTTCTTGTAAATACAGGCCTCTCCATGACACTGTATAAACCCGAAGTCTTTGATCACCTTATCAAAGCGTCGGTTCCAACTTCTTGATGCTTGCTTCAGTCCATAGATTGAACGCTGAAGTTTGCATACTTTGTCAGCATTTTTAGGATCGACAAAACCTTTGGGTTGTACCATATACAACTCTTCCTCAATGTCTCCATTAAGGAACGCCGTTTTGACATCCATCTGCCAAATCTCATAATCGAAAAATGCAGCTATTGCTAACAAAATCCTCACAGATTTTAGCTTCGCTACAGGTGAGAAAGTCTCATCGTAGTGAACTCCTTGAATTTGTCGGAAACCCTTTGCGACAAGCCGAGCTTTATAGACAGTAATATTACCATCAACATCTATTTTTCTCTTGAAGATCCATTTATTCTCGACAGCCTTTCGGCTATCAGGTAAGTCTACCAAAGTCCATACTTTGTTATCATACATGGATCCCATTTCGGATTTCATGGCTTCTTGCCATTTGTTGGAATCTGGGTTCATCATCGCTTCTTCATACGTCGCAGGTTCCTCATCATTGTTATCCACAATCATGACATTTAGACA
This sequence comes from Lolium perenne, assembly GCF_019359855.2. Lineage (NCBI taxonomy): Eukaryota > Viridiplantae > Streptophyta > Magnoliopsida > Poales > Poaceae > Lolium > Lolium perenne. The sequence goes on along the minus strand of NC_067244.2, from coordinate 112,735,179 downwards.
AGGATCATACCAATCAGGAGTGGCACGTTCCCTTGTCGATCTGCGAGGTTCAGTAGTTTCCTCGTTCGAAGTTTCATGATCATTATCATTAGCTTCCTCTGTTGCCGGTGTAGGTGGTACAGGTACAACTTCCGGTACTGCGCTACTCTGATCAACGAGTATAGATTCATCAATCTCATCGAGTTCTACTTTTCTTCCAGTCACTTCTTTAGTGAGAAATTCTTTCTCAAGAAAGGTTCCGTTCTTAGCAACAAAGATTTTGCCTTCGGATTTGTGATAGAAAGTGTACCCTATAGTTTCCTTAGGGTATCCTATGAAGACGCATTTCTCCGGTTTGGGTTCTAGCTTGTCCGGTTGTAACTTCTTTACATAGGCTTCGCAACCCCAAACTTTTAGGAACGAAAGCTTAGGTTTCTTATTAAACCATAATTCATACGGTGTCGTTTCTACGGATTTTGATGGTGCTCTATTTAAAGTGAATGCGGCTGTCTCTAATGCATAACTCCAAAATGATAACGGCAAATCAGTAAGAGACATCATAGAACGAACCATATCTAAGAGAGTTCGATTACGACGTTCGGACACACCGTTTCGTTGTGGTGTTCCTGGCGGTGTCAATTGTGAAAGTATTCCGCATTTCTTTAAATGTATGCCAAACTCATAACTCAGATATTCACCTCCACGATCAGATCGTAGAAATTTAATCTTCTTGTTACGTTGATTTTCTACTTCACTTTGAAATTACTTAAACTTCTCGAAAGTTTCGGATTTATGTTTCATGAAATAGATATACCCATATCTACTCAGATCATCTGTGAAGGTTAGAACATAACGATAACCACCGCGCGATGCTACACTCATTGGTCCGCACACATCGGTATGTATGATTTCCAATAAGTCAGTAGCTCGCTCCATCATACCAGAAAATGGAGTCTTAGTCATTTTTCCCATTAGACATGCTTCGCATCTATCAAGTGACTCAAAGTCAAGTGATTCAAGTAATCCATCAGTATGGAGTTTCTTCATGCGTTTCACTCCAATATGACCAAGGCAAGTGCCACATATAAGTAGAATTATCATTCAATTTAATTCGCTTAGCATCAATGTTATGTATATGCGTATCACTACTATCGAGATCTAACAGAAATAAGCCATTCTTTTCAGGTGCTCGACCATAAAAGATATTATTCATAAAAATAGAACAACCATTATTCTCAGACTTGAATGAATAACCGTCTTGCATTAAACAAGATCCAGATATAATGTTCATGCTCAACGCGGGTACAAAATAACAATTATTTAGGCTTAAAACTAATCCCGAAGGTAGATGTAGAGGAAGTGTGCCGACAGCGATCACATCGACTTTGGATCCGTTTCCAACGCATCGTCACTTCATCTTTCGGTAGTCTTCGTTTATTCTTTAGTTCCTGTTTCGAGTTACAAATATGAGCAACCGAACCAGTATCAAATACCAGTACTAGAACGAGAACCGATGAGATAAACATCTATAACATGTATATCAGATATACCTTCTTTCTTTTTCTTGACAAGGCCGCTCTTCAGATCAGCCAGATACTTGGAGAAATTACGCTTCCAGTGTCCCTTCTCCTTGCAGTAATAGCACTCAGCATCAGGCTTAGGGCCGTTCTTAGGTTTCACAGGAGGCGTGGCAGCTTTCTTGCCACCCTTCTTGAATTTTCCCTTAGACTAGCCCTGTTTCTTGAAACTGGTGGTCTTGTTGACCATCAACACTTGGTGCTCTTTCTTGATCTCAATCTCAGCAGCTTTTAGCATGCCAAAGAGTTCAGGTAACTCCTTGTTCATGTTCTGCATATTGTAGTTCATCACAAAGTTCTTGTAACTTGGTGGCAGTGATTGAAGGACACGATTAATCCCCAGTCTGTTAGGAATCACTATTCCCAAGTCACTGAGTTTCTTCGCATGCCCGGTCATGGCGAGCATGTGCTCACTAACGGAGCTGCCTTCTTCCATCATACAGCTGAAGAAATGTTTCGATGCTTCATAGCATTCCACGGCCGCATGAGTCTCAAAAATAGCTTTCAGCTCTTTCATTAACTCATGAGGATCGTGGTGCTCAAAACGTTTTTGAAGATCGGATTCCAGACTGCACAGGATGGCACAATGAACTTGAGAGTACTGAGTTTTCCGAGTCTCGTAAACAGCTTTTACTTCATCGGTTTCTGTTTCTGCAGGAGGGTCACCTAGCGGTGCATCAAGCACATATTGCAGATTTCCGCCAGAGAGGAAGATCCTCACATGACGGAACCAGTCGTTGAAGTTGCTACCGTTGCTCTTAAGTTTTTCTTTCTCTAGGAACTGGTTAAAATTGATTGGGAACACCATCTCTACAACATATATTTGCAAAAGTTTAGACTAAGTTTATGAAAAATTGAGTTCAAATTTTAATTCAACATAATTAAAAATCTAGGTGAACTTCCACTCAAAACAATATCCCTCGCATTGTCTTAGTGATCACACGAACCAAATCCACCGCACCTAAGTCCGATCATCACGAGACAAGGTGTGATTTCAATGGCGAACACTCAAAGTGTTCATCATATCAACCATATGATTCATGCTCTACCTTTCGGTATCACGTGTTCCGAGACCATGTCTGTACATGCTAGGCTCGTCAAGGCCACCTTAGTATCCGCATGTGCAAAACTGTCTTGCACCCGTTGTATGCACTTGTTGATTCTATCACACCCGATCATCACGAGATGCTTCGAAACGACAAGTCTTGGCAACGGTGCTACTAAGGATGAACACTTTATTATCTTGAGATTTTAGTAAGGGATCATCTTATAATGCTACCGTCGCGATCTAAGCAAAATAAGATGCATAAAAGGATTAACATCACATGCAGTTCATATGTGATATGATATGGCCCTTTTGTCTTTGCGCCTTTGATCTTCATCTCCAAAGCACGGACATGATCTCCATCATCTTCGGGCATGATCTCCATCATCGTCGGCGTAGCGTCAAGGTCAATGGCGCCGTCTTCATGATTGTCTTCCATGTAGCAACTATTACAACTACTTTGAAATACTACTCAACATGAAATTTAAAGACAACCATAAGGCTCCTGCCGGTTGCCACAATACAATAATGATCATCTCATACATATTCATCACCACATTATGGCCATATCACATCACCAAACCCTGCAAAAACAAGTTAGACGTCTCTAATTTGGTTTGCCTATTTTACGTGGTTTAGGGTTTTCGAGAGAGATCTAATCTACCTACGAACATGAACCACAACGTTGATACTAATGTTGTCAATAGAAGAGTAAATTGAATCTTCACTATAGTAGGAGAGACAGACACCCGCAAAGCCTCTTATGCAATACAGGTTGCATGTCGAACGAGGAACAAGTCTCATGAACGCGGTCATGTAAAGTTAGTCCGAGCCGCTTCATCCCACTATGCCACAAAGATTCAAAGTACTCAAACTAAAGATAACAAGAGCATCAACGCCCACAAAACCATTGTGTTCTACTCGTGCAACCATCTATGCATAGACACGGCTCTGATACCACTGTAGGATAACGTTGCATAGAAAACAAAAAATTTCCTACCGCGAACACGCAATCCAAGCCCTTGAAGAGATTCCAAAGCCTACAAGATGAGGCTCTTGTTGCTGCGGTAGACGTTCACTTGCCGCTTGCAAAAGCGCGTAGAAGATCTTGATCACGGCGCCACGAACGGGCAGCACCTCCGTACTCGGTCACACGTTCGGTTGTTGATGAAGAGGACGTCCACCTCCCCGTTCCAGCGGGCAGCGGAAGTAGTAGCTCCTCTTGAATCCGACAGCACGATGGCGTGGTGTCGGTAGCGGTGGAGAACTCCGGCGGAGCTTCGCTAAGCGTGCGGGAGCGTTGGAGGAGAAGGGGGCGGCTAGGGTTTGGGAGGGGGTGGCCGGCCACTAAGGGGGTGCGGCCAGGCTATGGTCTTGGGGTGTGTAACATCCCAAATTTCAATAAAAGAAAGTTAGAAGAATTCCAGAGAGCAAAATTTCAAACCAACAAAAACTTTTTAAATTGCATATAGTGCCATGCATAGGACTTGTGCATTTGATTGATATGCCATGATGATTGTTATTAGGTGTATATGATAAACCCTAAAACCCTAATGTGATCATGGGAAGATCACAAACCAAATAAATTAAAAAGAGGAAGAAAATCAAATAAAAGCAAAACCCTAAAAACCCTCACATATGCCCTATGGTATTTTTATAAATTTTGACCCTAGACCAATTTGGTCTTCATCATTAGTTGAATAATGTTACTAAACACTTATTACAACTTTTGGAATCAAAGAATCACAATTCAAATGAATTTCAAATGCTAAACTTGCTCACATATGATAATGGTCAAAACTGCCAATTCTAGTCTGATCACTACTTTGAGCCATTGCAATTCAATTTTCTCAAACCAAACCTTGCTAACTCTTTGCACCACATCCAAGTCAACATCAAGGTGAACACTTTTTGTAAAGATCACCATGCCAAATTCTTTCTTGATCATGAGCTATGCTCAACCAAAGTTGCAACTTTTTAACATATGCAACAATCTTACACTTAGCCAATTTTGCAAAAACTTGAATTCAACAATTCCACCACCACCTCTCATAATCTCTGGTCATTTAGAACTCAACCAAACACACATATTTCAAATTGGGCAACCATTTGAATTAAATCAAAATTTGGACAAAATTCACAATTTCCAAATATGGCACTATTTGACACTATTTGAAATAGTGATCTACCTAGCTCTAATCTACCCCAACCTTTTCTAAATGGTCCCCTGGTTCCCTCTCTCACTAACACCAGCATAGGAACCCTAGGAGGAGAGGCATAGCAAGCCATGGCATGGCCATGCCGGCCCCATGCCACATGTCGAGCCACCCCTCTCCTCTTCCTTCTCCAGCCACGGCCACCGTGTCCCAGAGCTCCACCTTGCTACCCTAGCACCGCCTAGCATCGCCACGGTCGAGGAGAAGCACTGCACTGGCCAGACCAGCTCGCGCCCATGGCGGCCAGTATGCCGCTCATGTCGCGCGTGGCGCGCCACAGACGCGCCCTGGACACGCGCCGTCCCACGCCCTCGCGCACACCCTGGACCACCTAGCGACAGGTTGAGCACCGCCGTGACACCTCAGCAGCGCCAGACACGCTCGGAATCCAGACCCGTGACCGCCGGCGCCGGAGACGACGACCTGCTTCCGTGAACGCCGCGGTAGTACTGGAAGCAATGCGACCAACCTAGCCACCGCCCGACCCCGCTGTCGCCGCCAAACGACTCGCCAGGAACCGCAGAACAGCGCCGCGCCCTCGCCTAGCTCGATAGCTCGCCGGAGACGCCGCGCGCTTGTCGACCACCTCACTGCCTCGCAGCACCCTTGCGCGCCTATAAAAGGAGACCTCCCCTCGTCGATCTGAGCACACCACCGCACTCGCCACACCTCACTGCTTCTCAACCACCACACCACTCGCTCGATTCTCGCCGGAGCAAGGCCAATCGGAAGCTCACCGCCGCGGAAGCTCTGCAGCAATCGCCGGCGATCCCGACCACCTCAGGCGACGCCACTGCTACCAGGAGACTCGCCGTCGTCCACAACTTCACCGAGCATACTGCCAACCCTCGCTGGAGCCGCCGTAAGCTCTCCGACCCCCTACCCTCGCCGCCAGGCCCTCGGCATCTCGCCGGAGAAGACGATGGCTCTGAGCCGTCGATCTGCCATATAATCCAACGCTCCCCTTTTAAACATACCGATTCGGGTTTAATAGCCGCTGACATGCGGGACCCCCCTGTCAGGCAGCCCAAGCGGGCACAGACGCGTGGTGGGCTGGCCTTGGGCCGTTTTAAACCCTTTCGGCCCACCTAGCTTTCCCGCCGGCCCTTTTAATTCAAATTCCAATTAATCAATTCCAAATGAATTTCAATACTGCCCAAACTTTGAAAATCCATAGATTCAAATTGTCTTAACCAAATTCAATGAATTTTATATTGTTGGAAAGCTAATGAAAATATCTACAAAATGCCACTTGTCCCATGACCAGATTAGTTGTAGAATTAATTTGATAAAAAGAAGAAGGCAGGGACTTTGCCCTATTCAAATAATTATTAAAAATCAACCAAAATAGATATTAAGTTAATTCCAACTCTAATAGCTCACATTTGACTTACACTAATTGATTATGCAATAAAATGGTGTGGTCACTTTGCATGATCATGCCCTAGTTTAATTAATGGACAATATGGCTAGTTTATGTAGTTGATATTGTCCAAAACTATTAAGTAATTCATATGAAGTCTTATACTTCATTTAAACTTTGTCTCAAATGAATTCATGTGATGTTTGGACCCCTGGCCAAACTCACTTATATGAATCACTTGGAGATTTAAATCATATGTAGCACTATTAAATAGTATGAGGTGGTCTACCTCATTTAAATCATTTTCTCAAATGATAATGATGAATGTTTGACTTAGGTCAATATAAGTTCATATATGATTGTTTGAGAAATTAAATCTTAAGAAGATATCAATGAGAGGAAATTATTTCTCAAGAACCTTATGGAAACTATCATTTACATATTAATTAAAAAGAAGTGAATTCTCCTCAAGCAACACAACCCATGCACCCTAATTAGATTATTTGTGTGCATAGAATAGTTTGTGTGTTTATATGTGATACATGGAATAGCCATTGAATTAGTGAGTAATTATACTCGTATTCAAATTTAGACGCTAGCACCGGAGAGTACACCGAAGAAGAAGGTTGCTACCAAGCGGAGGAGGAGGAGCATTTTGAGAACTACCAAGGCAAGCTAATATTCTTGCAAAGTGCAAAGCCCCTTGGGGCAAGGCACCATGAATCTTACCTTTTCTTACATAAGCCTATCCCAAGTTTATACATTACAAGTTTTTACTTGTTTTCCCAATAAGTTGCTTTTATAGTTAACTTTGGTCAAAGTAAAGAGGTTTACTAGAGTAGTAAAGTTAGCTTTCATCAAGCAAAGCAAGATAGCACCCCTCATGATTTAGAGCTAGTGCTAATGAATAAAATTTGACTACTCTAGATGGGAACAATGTGAATTGAAATGAATTTGAAACCTTGGAATGATGAAGCATTCCATTGAATGATTTTTGAAGGTGAATATGACCAAGAGAAGATAGTGATTTTTGATAAACATGATGTTGGTTTGAATGCGATACCTTTCCAATTATGAAGTACCCCCACAATACCTGATTATGGGTAGGGCTTAACTGGAAGTTTATGCATCTTAGTATGGGTTCCCTCTGAACACACGTCATAGGGGTTATGCTTGAGGCTGCCTCCGTTGTTGAGAAATGATGTGAAATTGAGGTGAATTGTACGGCCAAGCCCTGTGCAGTTCCCAGGTTGACAGTTGGTCTTCACTGGGAGGCATAGCTCATGGGGAGTGGTGCTCATTCTAGGTTTTGTTAGTTAAAGGTTATGGTTGATGATCCGCGTACTGTGTTACGATGATTCGGGGTAATCCCGACGGATGAAATCAAATGTTGTGGCACAAGTGTGCAACCTCTGCAGAGTGTCAATCTATTCGAATAGCCGCGTCCACGGTTACGGACGGTTGGAAAGGCCATACAGCTTCCGATGTCATATCTTTGAAAATGATGTTGAAAGAAGATGGTGAAATGACTTGTGGTGAATTGAATTGAAATCACCACTGGAATGGTGGGAATGACACTAATGTTCCCACTTAAGTTAGTTAGCATTTGAATGAGCTTTTCTCGAAAACTTGTGAACTAAAACTAGCTTTATGCAAATAAACTAGAGCTTAGCAAACCTTACTAGAGTGTCTAGCACTTACACTAGTATTAGTTTGCGAGTACTTAAAGTACTCACGGCTTTGTCCTTGGCTATTCAAATGGCCAGAGTATGAAGATGAACAAGGAGATGACCAGCAGGACGCCTACGACAACTAGGAGTCTTCCGACGTCAAGCGTTGGCCTGTGGACTAGAGAGTCCTTGTATCTTACGCTTCCGCTATGAACTTGTGTTTGTTCGTTGATCAATAGATCAACTATTCGTGTAATATGGATGATGTGATTCCACTTGTAAGACTTTATGGTTTGTAATGAATGATGACTGTGATACTTAGCTATTATGCCTCGCAACAACAATATTCCTGGGATTGCGATGTATGACATAATAGGCATTCGGACTTAAAAATCCGGGTGTTGACAAGTTGGTATCAGAGCCATTGTTTGACCTTAGAAGACCTTAGTTAGAATGGGCGTTCTGAAAAACTTAACTTTGAAAATCAAATGAAGAAATATTTGTGAAAATTTACTTACACTCTTGTCTTTGAGACTTTGCCAAAAATTTGATGAATCATGTTCTATCTTATTTGAATCTACTTAAAATTTTGCCACACTTTGCACTCTCTAACTTACTCATCCACTTCTCTTTCAGATGGAGCCGAATGAACCCATCAACACCAAGTTTTACCAGCTTGGGAACGGAGGGAGCTTGATCTTCGAGCACGACCTCAATGCCGTCTCTGACTTCCTTGGGCGCCCACACCCCGAGTTCCACGGGGTTCAGTTGGACGACACGCCCGGAGGAGAGTTGCAGCGGGTGATCACTGCCGACTTGAGGGGCAAGATGGAGCCTCCCACCTCGGAGAGGATCCTCTTCTCCTTCCGCGAGAGCAACTGGCTCGACAGACTCGCACGTGGCCTTCAGGAGGCACTTGCGCGCCTCTGTGGACAGAACGTGGTGCGCATCCTCGCTTCATGCTATGCACATCTCGTGAGGCGTGATGCCATGGGAGTGGCCATGGAGCTGCAGCCGCACCCGGAGTTGAGGCACCATGCTGAGCACCTGGACTTCATGCACTATCACACTCAGAAGGACCTCGACGCCACTCGCGCTTACGCGAACCAGACCCATGCTCACATCATCGAGCAGGGTGAGGCGATCAAGCTACTCAACAACGACCGCAAGAGCCTTCGCGAGCAGCGTGCCAAGAAGGATGCTACGATTGTGCGCCTTCGCACCAAGATCGTGTCACTCGAGGCCACTGTCAAGGCCCAGGAGGATCAGATTCGTGAGCTGGAGGATGACGACGGAGGCATCGACCTTCAGGGAGGAGGAGCCTTCCTGAGCGACGACGATGACTTTGAGGAGGATGAGTTCACCGAGGAGGAGGACTACGAGTTCCTGGAGGCAGGACCTGACGACTACGTCCCAATCGACGTCGAGGATGAGGAGTAGTTGCACTAGTTTCACTTATGTAGGTGTGAGTTGTATCCCGTCCCTTGTATCGTAGCATGAGAATGGTTCTTAAAACCATTGGAGTATGTGTGTGTTAGTTTGTACTATGTGTTGAATGAATGAATGAATGTTATGTTTGTCATGAAAAGATTACAAGTTTTCAAATGTTTTCAAACATAACCAAAATGAACCATAGAATGTTTCCCTCTTATCTCATGATCTTCTATATCTTCAGATGGCCCCTCCCAATCGCACCAACGACGCGATGATGCAACTGCTGCAAACCCTGCTTGCCGACAGGGAGACAGAAAGAGCCGAACGCCAAGCCAACCTCAACGCCTTGCAGAACATCGCCAACCAAGGCCATGGAAATCATGACCACCCTGGATCCAAGCTCAAGAACTTCCAGAACACCAATCCCCCAGTGTTTAGCAAGACCGAGGAACCCCTCGATGCCGACGACTGGCTCCAGACTATGGAGAACAACTTGGAAGTAGCCGGAGTGGAAGCCAACGAGAAGGTCTTGTTTGCAACCCACTATCTCGCTGGACCAGCCCGCGCTTGGTGGACAAGCACCCGTGCCATGAACGGAGGTCAGTTCATGACTTGGGAGGATTTCAAACTCAAGTTCAGCAAGTACCATGTACCCCCGGGTCTTATCAAAAAGATGAGGGATGAGTTCCGTGAACTTAAACAAGGTCGCATGACGGTGGTAGAATACCGCGACAAGTTTCTCACACTGTCGAGGTATGCTCCTGATGAGACCGACACCGTTGACAAGAGGAAGGAGAGATTCCTGAACGGACTGCATGATGAGATGCAGACTGTCCTCGTCAACATCCCCTTCGCCGACCTCGAAGCCCTTGTTGACTCCGCCATCCAGATGGAGGGCAAGTTGAACCAAGCCAATGAGAACCGCAAGCGCCGCATGGAGAATCAAAGTGGGTCTAGCCATACCTAGAAGTTTCGCCCCAGCTCAAGTGGAGGTTTCACTCCGAGGAACAACAAGCCACCGATGCAGAACTCGCGCCCCGGTTATCAGAACCGGAGTGGAGGAAACTCCAAGCCAGGAGGCTACAACAACAACAACTACAACAACAACAACAACTACAACCGCGCTCCGCCCAGAGCCCCCAACAACAACAACAACAACAACAACAACAACACCAACACCAACACCGCTCCCAGAACCGGAAGCAACGCCGTCCCCGTTGCGAACAAGCAGGACAAGACCACCATCACTTGCTATGAGTGTGGTGTAGTGGGGCACTACTCCAACGAGTGTCCCAAGCGTCTCGCCAAGCTCGCCGGCAACACCGCTGCACCTGCTCAGCAGCAATGCCGTGTCTCCACCGGCAAGAAGTTCGCCCCCAACAACCCCAATAACCGCAACGGCCGCCTCTACCACATGAGCGCCGAAGAAGCCCAGGAAGCACCAGATGTTGTACTGGGTATGTTTTCTGTCAACCACATCCCTGCCAGAGTGTTGTTTGATTCCGGAGCATCTCATTCTTTTGTCACCGAAGACTTTGCATCAACAAGTAAAATTCAACCCCTCAGTTTGAAGCATGTTATGATAGTTCAAATCCCCGGATCAACCACCAAAGCCAGAAAATTTTGCAAAAATGTACCAATCAAAATCCATGATGTAGATTTCTATGCCAATCTAATCATTCTGGGAACCAAAGGTTTGGAAGTCGTACTAGGAATGGACTGGATGTCCAAGCACAATGGATTGATAGACTGTGCCAAGAAAGCCATAACCATGACTAGCAGCACCGGTATCGTAGTAGAGCACGTCTCTGAGAAACTACCCAGAAAATTCACCTGCAACCAAAGTGTATCCAAGCCAACTCTGGATCAAATCAGGGTCGTTTGTCGCTACCATGATGTGTTTCCGGATGATCTACCCGGTATGCCCCCGGATCGGGATATCGAGTTCATCATCGAGTTAATCCCCGGAACTGGACCCATAGCCCAGAGAGCCTACAACATGAACGCAACAGAGCTTGTGGAGCTGAAGAAACAAATAGATGATATGTTGGCCAAGGGTCTGATTAGACCAAGTGCATCCCCCTGGAGATCACCAGTTTTGTTTGTGGACAAAAAGGATGGTGCAAATCGTTTATGTACGGATTATCGTAAGCTTAACGATGTCACCATCAAAAACAAATACCCTTTACCCAAGATAGAAGACTTGTTTGATCAACTCACCGGAGCCAGAGTTTTCTCCAAGATAGATCTTAGAACTGGATATCATCAGCTGAAAATCCGAGCCACCGACATCCGAAAAACTGCCTTCACCACTAGATATGGGTTGTATGAGTACAACGTCATGTCATTTGGACTGACCAACGCCCCTGCTTATTTCATGAATCTCATGAATAAGATCTTCATGAACTTTTTGGACAAGTTTGTCGTTGTCTTCATCGATGACATCCTTGTGTACTCCAAGTCCAAAGAGGAACATGAACAGCATTTGGAGACTGTCGTAGAAACCCTTAGGCATCACAAGTTGTATGCCAAGTTCAGCAAGTGTGAGTTTTGGCTGGAAGAAGTTGGATTCCTGGGACACATCTTGTCTGTAGGAGGAATTGCCGTAGATCCCGCCAAAATCAAAACTGTTATGGAATGGCAAGCCCCAACCACCCAAACCGAGGTCCGCGCTTTTCTTGGATTAGCCGGATATTACCGCAGATTTGTAGAAGGCTTTTCGAGCATCGCTCGACCAATGACCCAACTGTTGAAGAAGGACAGAAAGTTCGAGTGGACCGACAAATGTGAAGAGAGCTTTCAACAGCTCAAGAGCAGACCGACAATAGCCCCAATCCTGATCATGCCAGATATCGCAAAGCCCTTTGACGTATATTGCGACGCCTCCAAGACTGGTCTTGGATGTGTGCTTATGCAAGAAGGCAGGTTGTATCCTACCTTTCAAGACAGCTAAAGCAGCATGAACAGAACTACCCAACCCATGACCTCGAGCTTGCAGCCGTGGTCTTAGCCTTGAAAGTTTGGCGTCATTACCTCATGGGTAATCGATGCGAGATCTACTCCGACCACAAGAGCCTGAAATATATCTTCACCCAGAAGGAGTTAAACATGAGACAACGCCGATGGATCGAATTGATCAAGGATTACGACATGGAGATTCACTACCACCCCGGCAAGGCCAATGTGGTAGCGGTTGCTTTGAGTCGACTGCCGTGCTAGTTGAACTCCATGCTCGCAACTGAACAGCCCAGCTTGCATCAAGAGTTTGAACAGTTCAGACTTGAACTTGTTAGTGAAGGATTCCTAGCCAGCATCGAACTGCAACCCACCTTGGTTAGCCAAATCAAGGAAGCCCAGAAGGACAACGCTAGCATCGACGGAATCAAGAAACAGATAGCCGCAGGAAAAGCCCCTGGATTCACCGTAGACGAAGCTGGAGTTCTTTGGTACAAAGAACGTCTCTGCGTACCATCGGACTCAGACTTGAAACAAGTCATCCTGCAAGAAGCCCATGACACCCTTTATTCAATCCACCCCGGAGGTACCAAGATGTACCAAGACCTGAAGGAACAATTCTGGTGGCACGGAATGAAGAGAGAAATCGGCAGCTACATCGCCAAGTGTGACATCTGTCAAAGAGTCAAGGCAGAACATCAACGACCCGCCGGACTATTACAACCCCTCCAGATTCCAGAATGGAAATGAGACTCCGTAGGAATGGACTTTATCACCGGACTGCCCAAATCCAGCAAAGGCAATGATTCAATATGGGTAGTTGTCGATAGATTGACCAAAGTCGCCCATTTCATCGCCGTCAAGACCACTTACCAAGGCCCAAAGTTAGCTCAACTGTACATCTCCAGAATAGTCGCCCTGCACGGAACCCCGAAATCGATAGTGTCAGATAGAGGATCACAGTTCACCTCAAGATTCTGGCAGAAAGTGCATGAAGGACTAGGCACCCGTCTGAATTTCAGCACCGCCTATCACCCTCAGACCGACGGACAGACTGAGAGAGTCAACCAGATACTGGAGGACATGCTGAGAGCATGCGTACTGGAATATGGATCCAAGTGGGAAGACTGCCTACCGTACGCAGAATTCTCTTACAACAACAGCTACCAAGCTAGTCTACAGATGGCCCCCTTTGAAGCCTTGTACGGAAGGAAGTGCCGTACCCCCCTGAACTGGTCGGAAGTCGGAGAAAGCCAAGTTTTTGGCCCAGATGTTCTTCGTGAAGCCGAAGAGAAAGTCCACAAGATTCGCGAGTACCTCAAGACTGCGCAATCAAGACAGAAGAGCTACGCCGACAAGAGACGTCGGGAGATGACCTTCGAGATCGGAGACTTCGTCTATCTCAAGGTATCCCCCTTGAAAGGAATGCAAAGGTTTCAACTGAAAGGAAAGCTCGCACCCCGATATGTCGGACCCTTCAAAGTCCTCAGCCGCTGAGGTGAAGTATCTTATCAACTGGAGCTACCTGAAGAAATGTCGGCTGTGCACGACGTGTTTCATATCTCACTCCTCCGGAAGTGCCTTGAAGTCCCCGAGAAGACCGAAGTGTTCAAGAACATCGATCACCGATCGGTGGATATCAACTAGGACTTGACATACCGCGAAGTGCCGATTCGCATCCTGGAAGAAGCTTACCGAACCACCCGCACCCGAAGCATCAAGTTTCTGAAGATACAATGGAGCAATCACACCGAGGATGAAGCCACATGGGAACGCGAAGACTTCATGAAGAAGGAGTACCCAGATCTCTTTAGTACCTAACTTTCTTTTCGATCTCGGGACGAGATCTTTTGTAAGGGGGAAGGGTTTGTAACATCCCAAATTTCAATAAAAGAAAGTTAGAAGAATTCCAGAGAGCAAAATTTCAAACCAACAAAAACTTTTTAAATTGCATATAGTGCCATGCATAGGACTTGTGCATTTGATTGATATGCCATGATGATTGTTATTAGGTGTATATGATAAACCCTAAAACCCTAATGTGATCATGGGAAGATCACAAACCAAATAAATTAAAAAGAGGAAGAAAATCAAATAAAAGCAAAACCCTAAAAACCCTCACATATGCCCTATGGCATTTTTATAAATTTTGACCCTAGACCAATTTGGTCTTCATCATTAGTTGAATAATGTTACTAAACACTTATTACAACTTTTGGAATCAAAGAATCACAATTCAAATGAATTTCAAATGCAAAACTTGCTCACATATGATAATGGTCAAAACTGCCAATTCTAGTCTGATCACTACTTTGAGCCATTGCAATTCAATTTTCTCAAACCAAACCTTGCTAACTCTTTGCACCACATCCAAGTCAACATCAAGGTGAACACTTTTTGTAAAGATCACCATGCCAAATTCTTTCTTGATCATGAGCTATGCTCAACCAAAGTTGCAACTTTTTAACATATGCAACAATCTTACACTTAGCCAATTTTGCAAAAACTTGAATTCAACAATTCCACCACCACCTCTCATCATCTCTGGTCATTTAGAACTCAACCAAACACACATATTTCAAATTGGGCAACCATTTGAATTAAATCAAAATTTGGACAAAATTCACAATTTCCAAATATGGCACTATTTGACACTATTTGAAATAGTGATCTACCTAGCTCTAATCTACCCCAACCTATTCTAAATGGTCCCCTGGTTCCCTCTATCACTAACACCAGCATAGGAACCCTAGGAGGAGAGGCATAGCAAGCCATGGCATGGCCATGCCGGCCCCATGCCACATGTCGAGCCACCCCTCTCCTCTTCCTTCTCCAGCCACGGCCACCATGTCCCAGAGCTCCACCTTGCTACCCTAGCACCGCCTAGCATCGCCACGGTCGAGGAGAAGCACTGCACTGGCCAGACCAGCTCGCGCCCATGGCGGCCAGTATGCCGCTCATGTCGCGCGTGGCGCGCCACGGACGCGCCCTGGACACGCGCCGTCCCACGCCCTCGCGCACACCCTGGACCACCTAGCGACAGGTTGAGCACCGCCGTGACACCTCAGCCGCGCCAGACATGCTCGGAACCCAGACCCGTGACCGCCGGCGCCGGAGACGATGACATGCTTCCGTGAACGCCGCGGCAGTACTGGAAGCAATGCGACCAACCTAGCCACCGCCCGACCCCGCTGTCGCCGCCAAACGACTCGCCAGGAACGGCAGAACAGCGCCGCACCCTCGCCTAGCTCGATAGCTCGCCGGAGACGCCGCGCGCTTGTCGACCACCTCACTGCCTCGCAGCACCCTTGCGCGCCTATAAAAGGAGACCTCCCCTCGTCGATCTGAGCACACCACCGCACTCGCCACACCTCACTGCTTCTCAACCACCACACCACTCGCTCGATTCTCGCCGGAGCAAGGCCAATCGGAAGCTCACCGCCGCGGAAGCTCTGCAGCAATCGCCGGCGATCCCGACCACCTCAGGCGACGCCACTGCTACCAGGAGACTCGCCGTCGTCCACAACTTCACCGAGCATACTGCCAACCCTCGCTGGAGCCGCCGTAAGCTCTCTGACCCCCTACCCTCGCCGCCAGGCCCTCGGCATCTCGCCGGAGAAGACGATGGCTCTGAGCCGTCGATCTGCCATCTAATCCAACGCTCCCCTTTTAAACATACCGATTCGGGTTTAATAGCCGCTGACATGCGGGACCCCCCTGTCAGGCAGCCCACACGGGCACAGACGCGTGGTGGGCTGGCCTTGGGCCGTTTTAAACCCTTTCGGCCCACCTAGCTTTCCCGCCGGCCCTTTTAATTCAAATTCCAATTAATCAATTCCAAATGAATTTCAATACTGCCCAAACTTTGAAAATCCATAGATTCAAATTGGCTTAACCAAATTCAATTAATTTTATATTGTTGGAAAGCTAATGAAAATATCTACAAAATGCCACTGGTCCCATGACCAGATTAGTTGTAGAATTAATTTGATAAAAAGAAGAAGGCAGGGACTTTGCCCTATTCAAATAATTATTAAAAATCAACCAAAATCGATATTAAGTTAATTCCAACTCTAATAGCTCACATTTGACTTACACTAATTGATTATGCAATAAAATGGTGTGGTCACTTTGCATGATCATGCCCTAGTTTAATTAATGGACAATATGGCTAGTTTATGTAGTTGATATTGTCCAAAACTATTAAGTAATTCATATGAAGTCTTATACTTCATTTAAACTTTGTCTCAAATGAATTCATGTGATGTTTGGACCCCTGGCCAAACTCACTTATATGAATCACTTGGAGATTTAAATCATATGTAGCACTATTAAATAGTATGAGGTGGTCTACCTCATTTAAATCATGTTCTCAAATGATAATGATGAATGTTTGGCTTAGGTCAATATAAGTTCATATATGATTGTTTGAGAAATTAAATCTTAAGAAGATATCAATGAGAGGAAATTATTTCTCAAGAACCTTATGGAAACTATCATTTACATATTAATTAAAAAGAAGTGAATTCTCCTCAAGCAACACAACCCATGCACCCTAATTAGATTATTTGTGTGCATAGAATAGTTTGTGTGTTTATATGTGATACATGGAATAGCCATTGAATTAGTGAGTAATTATACTCGTATTCAAATTTAGACGCTAGCACCGGAGAGTACACCGAAGAAGAAGGTTGCTACCAAGCGGAGGAGGAGGAGCATTTTGAGAACTACCAAGGAAAGCTAATATTCTTGCAAAGTGCAAAGCCCCTTGGGGCAAGGCACCATGAATCTTACCTTTTCTTACATAAGCCTATTGACAAGGGATTAACTTGTCAATGCCTATGGATTGTAGGCTAGGGTTTAGTTAGAAGTAGAGGGTAAGTAGATCTCGAAGGTTTCAGCCGAAAAGTACTCGACGACTATGAAAACTAGGGTTTGCAGACAATGATTCGATTGATTCTTCGTCCCTCGACCCCCCCTTTATATAGGAGGTGGAGTCGAAGGATTCGTGTTGTACAAGTTTACAGAATTCGGGACGGTTTCTAACTCATCCCGCCAGATTACAAGTAACACTTCCTATTACAACTCTATTTCTTCCTTAAACGCATCTTGGGCTCCCGAATCTTCTTATTCTTCGGGTAGTGGGCCTTCAATAAACCCCGGGTACTATATTCGGCAGGCCCATTTGGGATGCCTATGTCAGTAGCCCCCGAGATTTTGCTTGAATTGTAAAGTCAAGGAAAATCTCCACTGTTTATTTTTACCCGAAAGCCTTAACTTTCTATATTTCTTCTCATAAAATTCTATATTGTACAGGGATATTGGTAATTGGGGCTAGTTCATCTGACGGATCAGGTACTAGTTAACTGCTCTAGTGGCAATCCGCAAAAACCTACTTCAAAATCACGTCCCTGGACATGATCTCGGGATACTGGTGTAAACTTCGACAGGTGCCGCTTAAGGTCTTACCATTCTGTCGAGTCCCAGTCAAATTTATCGGGTACCTAACGCGTCCGTTAGGATTTTTCTTCGTATCTGTTGATACGGATAAAAGTAATGTGAGCGCAGTCTTTGGCGATGCCACGCCCGAGAATGGATTACGGGGTCTTACCTTCGCAAATTTGCGGCATTCAGAAATTGATCGCAACTTTGGCGTCCTGAGAATATATTGTCGAGTGCTTTTCGGCTGTTGGAATGGCACATTTTATTGAGTCAAATATGACTTATATTGTTCTCCCGATGGGAGTATATGTAGAGTTAATTATAACTCGAAATATACTCTCTTGCTCTTCTATTTTTCCTTTGTTAATTTCATCGGGCACGCGAACAGCGTTCCCGATGGGAGTAGCTTGAGGCTACAGCCAAGAACTTGTGCTTGGTTGTAGGCTCAACATTTTATTCCACCTTGTCGCTATTTTGTCATTATTTCGCAATATGAACTCTTTCCTCTTCTTCTTCTTCTCTCTCTTTATTTTTATATTTCTCGGGTGCGCGAACAGCGCTCCCGATGGGAGTAGCCCCCGAGGCTACAGCCAAGAACTTGTGCTTGGTTGTAGGCTCAACATTTTCTATATTGTCATACTCGAAATTTTACTTTTTGTCGGAGTAGCCCCCGAGCATTTGGGCAAAAACTTGTATTTGATCAAAGGCTCCCGAAGTATTGAATATTTCATCCTGTCGCCAATCTCTGAATACTTCCTTGTCGACATTCTTCACTTAATCAAATTTACTTCATCCTTGACAAGTAGTCGTGAATTTTCTGTCCTGTGGGTCCATTGCTTTCACCACGTTGACACGTCGTGCAAGTGGGGGACACACGTCCTCCGCTTTTTCTGGCGCACGTACGGTAACGCCTATCTCAGTAAAAATACTTTTTTTGCCCTTGTATCTAGAAGATCTATTCTCACCCCACGATTTTTTCATCCAACGGTGCACTGCTTCACCCGATTCTTATATAAACCCTTCTTCAACCTCCGTTCATCCCCTTGCTTGCGCCGCTCGTTTGTTCCTCTTCGCAAAACTTCTCCTGCGCCCAAATCTCTCCGAGCTTCCGCATTCACGAACATTGCTTTGCCCATTGCCGTTGATGCCACCGCGCACGCGACTCACTCGCCACAGCACTCCCGAATCCAAGATGGCCACCGAAGATCTTGAGTGGGAAAGATCCAAAATCTCCAACCAGGACATCAACACGCTGAAAAGGCTTGGCCTCATGAAGAAGGAGGACGCCATCCGCTTCCCCAGCGAAGAAAGCTACCCCAACCCTCCAATGGAGTATCGGGTTAGTTTTGTTGATCATCTCATCCGTGGCCTCTCTACCCCAATTCATGATTTTCTCCGCGGTCTTCTCTTTGTTTATGGGATTCAGCTGCACCAACTGACTCCCAATTCCATCCTCCACATTTCTATTTTTATCACCCTTTGCGAATGCTTCCTCGGAGTCCCTCCTAATTGGGCTCTGTGGAAGCGTATTTTCTGCCTCCGCCGCAATGGCTCTCACAACGTCACCTATAACATAGGTGGCGTTGTTATCTGTGTCCGCACTGATGTCGATTACTTCGACGTCAAGTTTCCTGACTCTGTCCAAGGATGGCGCAAGAGATGGCTCTACATTCACGAAGAAAGCGCCAGTGCAGCGGAGCACAACATAGTTCCTTTTGACGGAAGTGCCAGGATTCAGCGTCGCCGTTCCTGGGATGCCGAAGCTTCTGAAGAAGAGAAAAAGGCGACAGAGGCGCTCATGGCTCGTATCCATCATCTTCAAAACACTCGAGGCAAAGAGCTATCTGGTGTTCAAATTACTGCCTACTTCCTTAGGATTAGAGTGCAGCCTCTTCAGGCTCGCAAAAATCCCCTTTGGACGTATTCTGGTGAAAATGACGCCAACAGAGTTTCCAGTGATCTTTACGTAAAGGACACGGAAAAATTGGTTCGAAGAATTTCTCGATTAGGCAAGAAGGATCCTATTCCCTCCTCCTGTCGAGTGGAACCATACAGTGCTTCCAATCCTCTTCCCGAGGTATTTTGTCTTCTCGAATTTCTATCTTGTTCTGAACTGTTCCTTGTATCTTATTGCAGTGGTATCTCACTTATTCTCTTTTGTCACTATTTCCTTGTAGAATCATCCTACTATGGCTTCCCTTCCTCCTCTTCCTGAGGATGGAGAGGTCGAAGAAAGAGCCGTTGTCGATGATGACAACCAGGAGACCCCCTCTTTTGTTAATGAACCCGCAGATTCTCGAAAATCTGCGGGATCTACTGAGAAGGATGCTGCCTCTGAAGGTACAACATCAGCACAATCTCCTCCTCCTGCTGTTTCTCCGAAGAGCAAAAGGAAAAGGAGCAATGCCGAAGATTCCGGGACCTCGAAACCCGAAGAAACTGCTCCTTTACCTCGAAAAGCAGCTTATGATCCATACATCGAGAGTATCATCAGCTCGTAGGTTCCTTGCTCTTTTCCTTTTCTATTTGAAGAATTTTATTTTGCCTTGCTTTTTATGCTGCCACTATTTTGTCACAGTGATGATGAAGAAACACCAACTTTAGATGTGGCTGCTCGAACGAGCACGTCACATACTTTAGTTATTTCAGAAAAACCAGTTGAAGGGGAGGAATCGTCGCCTCCTCAACAAAATGTTGATACATCTACTCCTCCTTCGAGCCCCCGTGCCCCTTCACCAAAAAGGGCACGGGTTGAAAAGATTGTTGATCCTGCCCCTCAGTTGGGCAGTTCGTCGACTCTGCTCTTAGATGATGTAAGTTTGTCGGCATCTATATTTTCCTTATTTTGTTTTTTCACACCTTTTCTCTTTTTCATGCCGACGTTTCTTTTGATGTACTTACCTTTGAACAGCCAATGATCAAAGAGCTTCTTCGGATCGGGTCCCAATTTGTTGGGTACCGTGAATATGCCGCCAGAGCCGAAGGTAACGACTTTTATACTTGCTATTTTTCTTTGACTTTCTATTCCTGTTGCTTGTCGCTATTTTTTGATCTTTCTTTTCTTTCTTTTTCATATCTCGACAGAAAAACTTTCAGAGGCCAACGAACGTGTCGACGCACTTGCTCAAAAACTCGAGCAAAGTGAGGCGGCTCGCAAGAAAGCTGAACTTGGTGCTAGCAAAGGCAAGGCCGAGGTTGATGAAGCCAAGGTGAAAGCTGCTAGTGTCGAGGAGCTGCGAGAGAAGGCTCAAAGATGCCGAATCTGCCTTAGATGAGCAGAAAACTGCACAAGCTGTGCGTGAACAAGAGATCATCAAGCGTACGAAGTCGCAAAGTCGACGTACGCTGAGTAATATCATCAACCCCTTCTATTGTACTTCCTGTTTCTTGGTTTTTGACTAATGGTTTGTCTCGTGTGGCAGCCCAAACAAACCAAGATTTTGATCTGGAGAATCCCGTCAATGACCCTCTCCTTGATGCACTTTCTCTTCTGGAGTTCCATGGGCGCGAAATTCGTGAAGGCGTGGCCAATGCCAGTGCAAGTTTGTCGGCGTTGTTCCCCTACTTCTTCCCGAAGAAAGAGGAACCTTCGACTTTCCTTGCCCTTGCCAAGCTTTTCAATTCGTCGGAAGACCTGGGATTGAAGATGCGTCGGGAGAATATGAAGGTTCTTTGTCGAAATCTTTGTTGCCCTGGTTGCGACAGCCAACGGACGCTTGATTGGATGAAGGTTGGCGACACCAGCCAGATAGAGCATTCGAGATGGAGGTCGCTAATCAAGGCAGCCAAGCCCAACACTAAGAAGATCTTGGCGTATCTGGGGATCAAGCCAGCTTCGACTCCTAGCTCCTCGAGGCCGGAGGTCTAGTTGCATGCCTCCTTGTTTCTTTTTCTGTTTCTTTTGCTTTTGTTGCCAAAGTAGTTGTTTTGGCGACACTCATTTCTTTAGCTCTCTTTGTAGTGCCCTTGTAATGATTCCAAGAAATTAATGAAAAACTCTATCTGTCATTTGATGTTGTCTTGTCTAAATTTCAGTTGATATTTGATAACTATACTCCAACTTCCGCTCCTTCCAATGTATCGCCTTCTTCTCGTGCGAGGAGAGCTTTTGCTGATCGCACTGTCGACGATACCTTGTCGCAAGAACTGGATGAACTTCGGCAGCAACTTCGGTATGCGAAGAAGCAAACACTTGTGATGATGGAGCAATCTCGTAAGTCATCTGAAGCCGAAAAATTGCTCTTCAACAAGCTCACGACGCCGTGGCTGCTACCGAAAGTGCTGCTTCCGAGGCTGAAAAGGCAACTACTCGAGAAAATTTCATGCTCGAATTAATGAATGAAGCCGGTCTGAGATATGTCGGGTATGCCTGTTTCGTCCGTGATATTCTTTATCTTCATGCTATTGTTTCTTAGAGGTTTCCACTTCTTTGTTTTGATAGGTGCCTTTGTTGATGCTGCTGCCGAGGAAGAGAGGGTAAATGCTAGGACAACCCTCCTTGTTAATCTTTCCCTGGACCATGGTTCGTTGTTTTGGGCTACCCCAGAGAGGACCCGCCAAATTGTCAGATTTCAAGATCGCGCCTCTCAAACTCGCGATTTCCTTGACTTCTGTACCAAGACCTTGTCCATGGTTTACAACTCCATGTTTCCTCGGAACGTCCAACCAAAAACTCTTCCTGAATTGATGGAAAGGTTCAAGGATGCTCGCAGTATCCATGATTTTGTCAAAGCTCAACTAGTAGCTGGCGCCAGATTTGCTCTTATCATGCTCCAAATCTGCCACTCGAAGCTTGACCTTACCCAGGTTGTCGAGAAAGTTCACCAAAAAGTAAAACGTCGGAGAGTTGGTGTTGACAGGATTAACACGAAGGTTACGCCTATAGCCGAAGAAATGATTGAAGACCTACTTCGGATGGATGCCGACTTTTTTGCCGATGGCCATTATGCCGATTTTCTTGGTGCTGCTCCTGAGGAAAACAGGGTTACTCTTGATGGCATATTGAATCAAGACTAGTTAGTTTCTTCTTGTAGATATTTTTTCTTTGTAATCCATGACTATATTGTAAAGCAATCATTATATTTCTCTGTTTGTTTAGCCCCCGAGTGTTTCGGTGACTCTTTACTATATTTGTATACTTGCGAGGTTTTGAACCAAGGCATTTATATATTTAAGGCGAATATGAGCCCCCAAGCTTTTTATTGAGTACTATTTTGTATTTTTGTTGACTCACGAGGTATTTGAATACCACGGCAAGTTTTTTCTTTTTGTCGATGAACTATATTGAAATTCGTCGGAGCGAAGACTTTGGTCATGTCGATAAAGAAGAAAAGTTATATTGTCACTATCTTTATTATATTGCAGCACCGCGAGCCCGCCTCATTAAAAACCTTCTCCGGCCCCACTCGGTGCCCCGAAAAAGGAAAAGAGTGCGTCTGAAAACTCGCGGGCGTTTCAGTACATTGAAGCTTTACAAAGACTATATTTTGACTCTAGGCGTAAAAACGCCTAAGTTGCGCCACGTTCCAGGGGTTTGGCTCCTCCACCCCTGTCTTCTTGTCCTTTATTCTGTATGCTCCTCCTCCAATTACTTCCGTGACAATGTAAGGGCCAAGCCATGGTGACTCGAGTTTTTCATGACTTTTTTGCGTGAGCCGAAGAACTAGGTCTCCCACCTGAAAAGATCTTGGCCGCAAACGTCGACTGTGGTAATTCTTCAAGTCCTGTTGATATTTGGTTACCCGAGATAATACTTCATCTCGAGCTTCATCAAGTGCGTCGACGTCGTCTTCTAGCACTCTTCTCGACGTTTCTTCATCATATTCAGCGACACGTGGAGAGTTGTGCTCTATCTCGATTGGTAGTACTGCCTCTGCTCCATGAACCAGGAAAAACGGAGTTTCCTGCGTTGCTGTGTTTGGTGTTGTTCGGATGCTCCACAACACGCTTGGTAGTTCTTCTGGCCAGGTATGTCGAGCTTTTTCCAGTGGTCCTAACAAGCGTTTCTTGATACCATTGCAGATGATGCCATTGGCTTTCTCGACTTGCCCATTGGTTTGAGGATGTGCAACTGACGCAAAGTTCAGCTTAATACCCACCTCTTCGCAATAATCTTTGAATTCATGGGATGTGAAGTTGCTGCCGTTGTCTGTGACGATGCTGTGGGGCACTCCAAATCTGAAGACGAGGCCTTTTACGAATTTTACTGCGGATGCTCCATCTGGTGAATTTATCGGCTTCGCTTCTATCCACTTTGTAAACTTATCGACAGCTACTAGCATGTACTCCTTTCCTCCTGGCCAGGATTTGTGTAACTTACCCACCATATCAAGTCCCCATTGAGCAAAGGGCCAAGACAATGGTATTGGTGCTAGCTCTGCTGCTGGAGAGTGAGGTTTTGCGGCGAACCTTTGACATGCGTCGCAAGTTCTTACTATGTCCTTGGCGTCCTCGATTGCTGTCAACCAGTAGAATCCTGCCCGAAAAACCTTGGCTGCGATAGCTCGACTACTTGCGTGGTGGCCACATATTCCTTCGTGTACATCCTTCAGGATTATTCTTCCTTCTTCGGGTGTAACGCACCTCTGCAAAACGCCTGAAATACTTCGCTTATACAATTCTCCCTTGACCACCGTAAAAGCTTTGGAGCGTCGAATTACTCGCCTTGCTTCAACTGGATCATCGGGTATTTCTTTCCTCATGATGTATGATATGTACGGCTGCATCCACGGTATCTGTATCACCATGACCAAGTCCTGATCCTCTTCTTCGTCCTCTTGCTTTTCCTTGGCAGCCCCCGAGGGTTTCTTCTCCTTCTTTTTTGACTTTGTTGGCTTAGTGGATCTCTCTGTTATCTCTTCCCAGAATACACCTGGCGGGACTGGAAGGCACTGTGACCCGATGTTTGCAAGAACGTCGGCTTCGTCGTTGCTCAACCTGCTAATATGATTTACTTCGCATCCATCGAATAACTTCTCAAGCTCGTTGTACACCTCCTTGTATGCCATCATGCTATCATTGATTGCATCACATTGGTTCATAACTTGCTGAGCCACCAACTGTGAGTCGCCAAAGATTTTTAATCGAGTTGCTCCACAGGCTTTTGCCATCTTCATCCCGTGTATGAGGGCCTCATATTCTGCTTCATTGTTAGATGCGTTAAGGAACGTCATCCGGAGGATGTACTTCAATTTGTCGCCTTCAGGTGATATGAGTACTACTCCTGCGCCAGCTCCTTCTAGTCTCTTGGACCCATCAAAGTTCATGGTCCAAGTTCTCGATAAATCTGGAGGTCCTGTATTTTGCAACTCCATCCATTCTGCGATGAAGTCCGGCGGTATTTGCGACTTTATTGCTTTTCTTTTTCATACGTGATGTCCCGAGGGGAAAGTTCTATTCCCCAAAGGGAGACACGACCCGTAACTTCCGGGTTATTCAAGTATATTTGACAAGGGAGCTTCATTGACCACTATGATCGGGTGTGCCGAAAAATAGTGGCGCAATTTTCGTGCTGTCGTGAACACTCCATATGCTAGCTTTTGGTACTGAGGGTACCTTTGTTTTGAAGGTGACAAGACTTCGCTCACGAAGTATACTGGCCGCTGCACTCCATGGATTTTCCCTTCTTCCTCTCTTTCGACAACTAATACTGTGCTAACCACTTGGGGCGTGGCTGCAATATACAGTAGGAGAGGTTCCTTTTCCTTTGGAGCCACCAGGATTGGTGGTGTCGAGATTTTTCGCTTCAGATCCTCGAAAGCTCTGTCGGCCTCTTCGTTCCACTGGAATTTATCTCCTTGTTTTATCAGCGCATAAAATGGTAACGCTTTTTCTCCTAACCTGGCGACGAACCTGCTCAAAGCTGCGACTCGCCCAGTTAGCTGCTGTATTTCTTTCAACTTTTTTGGCTTTCTCATTGTTACTATGGCTTGTATTTTATCGGGATTTGCTTCAATCCCTCTTGCCGAAACTAGAAACCCCAGAAGTTCTCCTATTTGGAACGCCAAAAGAACACTTCGTCGGGTTCAGTTTGAGGCAGAATTTGTCGAGGTTGTCAAAAGTTTCTTTGAGATCCTCGATCAATGTTGTCCCCTTTTTTGATGTTATGACGACATCATCGATGTATACTTGCACGTTTTTCCCGATCTGTGTTGCTAAACACTTCTGCATCATCCTCTGATATGTTGCTCCCGCATTTTTTAGACCAAAGGGCATTGTTTTGTAGCAAAACACGCCGTAAGGTGTAATAAACGCTGTCTTGGCTTCATCATCTTCTTTTAATCTGATCTGGTTATAACCAGAGTATGCATCCAAGAAGGAAAGACGTTCGCAACCTGCCGTGGAGTCGATAATTTGATCGATCCTTGGGAGGGGAAAGTGATCCTTAGGACAATGTTTATTGAGACACGTAAAGTCGACGCACATGCGAAGGACTGTCGTGTTTTTCTTCGGCACCATCACTGGGTTAGCTACCCATGTGGCTTCTGTAGATATTTCTCTGATAAAACCAGCTTCTTCGAGTCGATTTATTTCTGAAAGCATGGCTTTGCGGTTTGGTTCCGAAAAACGCCGCAAAGGTTGTCTGATTGGTTTATTTGTTGGATCCAAATTTAGGTGGTGCTCGGCAAGTTCCACAGGTACTCCTGGCATGTCAGCTGGACACCATGCAAAGATTTTCCAGTTCTCACGGAGGAACTTGACGAGCGCGCTTTCCTATGCGATATCCATATCGTTTGCGATAGATGTCGTCTTTTTGGATCTGTCGGGTGAATCTGCACCTCCTTAGAATTTTTCTCTGTGTTGAAAGTTGATTCTTTATTTGGCCTTCAGCGTACGCGGCAAGACGTCGTAATCAGTCATGCTTTTTGACGCCAAGTACTCGGCTTGCATCCCGAAAGTTTACGCCAACTTTGTGAAAATCCTTGTCGCACTTATCGGCTAAGGCAAAGCTTCCCTTGACCGTGATTGGTCCTCTTGGTCCGGGCAACCTCCACAACAGGTATGTATAGTGTGGTACTGCCATAAATCTAGCATATGCTGGTCGTCCCAACGAGAGCGTGGTATTGTGATGGAAAATCCACGACTTCAAATTCGAGCTTCTCGATTCTATAATTTTCTCGGGTCCCAAATTGAACATCGAGATTGATTTTTCCCAATGGATAACTTGGTTTCTCTGGTGTGATGCCGTGGAATCTTGTGTCTGTTGGTTTCAAGTTTGCTAAGGATATGTTCATCTTCCTCAATGTATCTGCATACATGAGGTTCAAGCTGCTGCCGCCGTCTATGAACACTCGAGAGACATCAAATCCTGCGATAGCTTCTTTGGCGAGAATAAGTCTTGACTGCCCTGGTCGAGGAACTTGCTGCGGATGATCTGCTATTGTGAAGCCGATATCTTGTCCTGACCAATTAAGGTACTCAACTGTTGGTGGAGGCATTTTCTCTGCCATAAACACCTGTCGTGAGATTACTTTTTGAGCTCTATTGGACGGCCTTCCCTTCTGAATCATCAACACTGCTCCGTTGGAGTTAGGATCAACATAGGGTGGTGGTGCAGGTGCTGCCGCTATTCTTAGCTGGTGTCGATTGTCCTCTGTAATCGCGGGAGGTGGCGGGAGATGAACCTCGCTCCTAGGCTCCCGAGGGTTTCTCTGTGCTGCTCGAGCGTGAGCATTTTCTGCGTATCTGAACATTGCTGAAAATTTCGACGATCTTCTGCAGGTGCCCTGACTGCCTTTTCCCGTTGCTGTCGAGGAAGAAATGCATCTGGCACGGTCCGTTCAGCATTTCCTCGGGGGACACGAAAGGTCTTGGAAACCTCGGCCCACTATTTTGCCTGTTGCGTGAATCATTCCTATTATCACCTCGCTGTTCACTGCTTCTCTGGTAATCATCTCTGTTGCCTCCTGTATTTGTCCGAAAACCTGCCGAAATTTGTTACGGGGCGTCGTAGTTCGAGTACGTCCGAGGAAATCTTCGCCTCGGTTGATAGTTTCGACCACGGTCCTCCTCTGGCGACTGTGTCGTTTGTTGTGGACAGCGTCTTCTCCATCTGCCCATTTATTTGCTATCTCCATTAACGCGGATCTTGTCCTTGGATTGGTCCTTCCCAAATCCTCGACAAAGTCTCCACGCTTTGACTCTGCGACAAACGCATCTATTGCTCTCTCGTCAGATATGTTTTCTGCCGAGTTTTTGATGATATTCCATCTCTGGATGTACTTTCTCATTGGCTCATCTGGCTTTTGTCGACACGCTCTCAACTCCTCTAACGATGCGGGTTTTTTGCACGTGGATCTGAAGTTCTTGACGAACACGTCCTCGAAACTTTCCCAGCTGTCGATGGATCCTGGAGCGAGTTTCTTTATCCATGATCGTGCGGCACCACTCAGGTGCACCTGGATGCTTTGCATGGCTGTTGCCCTAGTTCCTCTGTCGGCTTCACCGTCTCCGGATAGTCGACTAGCCAATCCTACGGATCTTGAAGGCCGTCGAATTTCTTGAAATTATCGGGTAACTTGAATCCCGAGGGGACTCGCGTTTTCGGACTCTCCTCGTGAAGCATGGTAAGCCGCACATATCTTCGTCGTTGAGTTCTGGGGATTGCCGATGATCCCTTCTGTTTTGCCGCGCTCTGTCGACTCTTGCTTGTGCTGCTGTGTCTCTTGCTCCACTTGGCCCTTCGAGTCTTTGCGCTGTTGCTGCTGCGGGTCGCGGACTATTTTGCCTTGCCACTCCTTCGGGAGGCGGTGATATAAACGCTGTCCCCATAGCTCCAACTCCTGCTACCGCGAGCTTGTACTGTGTTTCCCTTGGGTCACCCGGAGGTGGTTTAGATGCAAGGATAAAAGCATGTGTCGCCATATACCCAGCCTCTGGTGTCTTAGGGATGATGTTTCCTCTTGTATCTATCGACATAAAGGACATGTCGAGGTTTTGAACCAAGTGCTCTCTTTCCGCTTCGGGTATGTGTTGCAGTCTTGACCTTGCTCTGTTCCGCGCCTCCCGATGGCTATCACCCGTAGTTCTAGATTGTCGACTTAGATCTGCCCTTCTCCTCTTTGGATGCGAAGCTGCCTCCTTTCTCTGTTCAACTCAGCTGTCTGTTTTTCCAATTCCCTGGCAGCTCGTGCGAGCCTATATTGATATGCTTGCAATTCTTCTGGTGTGGCTGTGGTAGCCATTGGTTCTGTGCCGTTCATAGCTCTCGCAGCTCTGTCCCACGCTGCTTGTGAAAGTTGAACTCTATCTCGCGGCTCTGGCCCGACGTATTTGTTGCCCAAGCCTTGTCGCAGATTGGAGGGATCGACGTATGGATTTCCCAAACTGTCGAAAGCCTCAGATGTCTCCTCTTGACCTTCAATGGCGTAAATCTGATGATACCTTGTACTCAGATCTATGTTGGGTTTGGTGACATCATCGTTGAGATTGATGAAGACCTTGCCCACTGTGAGAGATTTGTCGATGAAGTCATGACTGTCGACATCGCTTGAGCCATCGCTTATATACGAGTCCGCAGATGACTCAAACGATATGTCGTTGAAGATCTTGGCGAGTTTCTCTCTTGCTCTGATACTGACGTAGCGTGTCGCCGAGGTTTCTTCTTCTCCTGACTCGTTTGACGATGCATAGCTTGAAAAATCGGAATCGGCCACTGATGATTCCGACGAAATCGGAATCTCGACACGATACGATCCTTCCTTCTCGACGCGAAAGTGGAACCTTCCGAACGTCATCTCCATGGGCTCCGCCAGATACGCATATGCATCCAAACGGGAGGGTGGGTGAGGAACAAAATCGACAAGACCAGTAGCGATCTGTTTACCTCGATCCATTGTGTTGCTTGCGGTTGACGATGTCGAAGATCTTGAGCGTGCCATCGAGATCAGCTCCTTACGCCTCTAATTCCCACAGACGGCGCCAATTGACAAGGGATTAACTTGTCAATGCCTATGGATTGTAGGCTAGGGTTTAGTTAGAAGTAGAGGGTAAGTAGATCTCGAAGGTTTCAGCCGAAAAGTACTCGACGACTATGAAAACTAGGGTTTGCAGACAATGATTCGATTGATTCTTCGTCCCTCGACCCCCCCTTTATATAGGAGGTGGAGTCGAAGGATTCGTGTTGTACAAGTTTACAGAATTCGGGACGGTTTCTAACTCATCCCGCCAGATTACAAGTAACACTTCCTATTACAACTCTATTTCTTCCTTAAACGCATCTTGGGCTCCCGAATCTTCTTATTCTTCGGGTAGTGGGCCTTCAATAAACCCCGGGTACTATATTCGGCAGGCCCATTTGGGATGCCTATGTCACCTATCCCAAGTTTATACATTACAAGTTTTTACTTGTTTTCCCAATAAGTTGCTTTTATAGTTAACTTTGGTCAAAGTAAAGAGGTTTACTAGAGTAGTAAAGTTAGCTTTCATCAAGCAAAGCAAGATAGCACCCCTCATGATTTAGAGCTAGTGCTAATGAATAAAATTTGACTACTCTAGATGGGAACAATGTGAATTGAAATGAATTTGAAACCTTGGAATGATGAAGCATTCCATTGAATGATTTTTGAAGGTGAATATGACCAAGAGAAGATAGTGATTTTTGATAAACATGATGTTGGTTTGAATGCGATACCTTTCCAATTATGAAGTACCCCCACAATACCTGATTATGGGTAGGGCTTAACTAGAAGTTTATGCATCTTAGTATGGGTTCCCTCTGAACACACGTCATAGGGGTTATGCTTGAGGCTGCCTCCGTTGTTGAGAAATGATGTGAAATTGAGGTGAATTGTACGGCCAAGCCCTGTGCAGTTCCCAGGTTGACAGTTGGTCTTCACTGGGAGGCCAAGCTCATGGGGAGAGGTGCTCATACTAGGATTTGTAAGTGAAAGGTTATGGTTGATGATCCGCGTACTGTGTTACGATGATTCGGGGTAATCCCGACGGATGAAATCAAATGTTGTGGCACAAGTGTGCAACCTCTGCAGAGTGTCAATCTATTTGAATAGCCGCGTCCACGGTTACGGACGGTTGGAAAGGCCATACAGCTTCCGATGTCATATCTTTGAAAATGATGTTGAAAGAAGATGGTGAAATGACTTGTGGTGAATTGAATTGAAATCACCACTGGAATGGTGGGAATGACACTAATGTTCCCACTTGAGTTAGTTAGCATTTGAATGAGCTTTTCTCGAAAACTTGTGAACTAAAACTAGCTTTATGCAAATAAACTAGAGCTTAGCAAACCTTACTAGAGTGTCTAGCACTTATACTAGTATTAGTTTGCGAGTACTTAAAGTACTCACGGCTTTGTCCCTGGCTATTCAAATGGCCAGAGTATGAAGATGAACAAGGAGATGACCAGCAGGACGCCTACGACAACTAGGAGTCTTCCGACGTCAAGCGTTGGCCTGTGGACTAGAGAGTCCTTGTATCTTACGCTTCCGCTATGAACTTGTGTTTGTTCGTTGATCAATAGATCAACTATTCGTGTAATATGGATGATGTGATTCCACTTGTAAGACTTTATGGTTTGTAATGAATGATGACTGTGATACTTAGCTATTATGCCTCGCAACAACAATATTCCTAGGATTGCGATGTATGACATAATAGGCATTCGGACTTAAAAATCCGGGTGTTGACAGGGTGGCCGGCCCCCTCCCCTTGGCCCCTCATTATATAGGTGGAAGCCCCAAGTGTTGGACTACAAGTCTCCGAATAAGACCCGAACCCAAAACCTTCCATGTGATAGGGAAACCTACCCAAGGTGGGAATCCCACTTGGGGTGGGATTCCCCCCTTCCATGTGGGGGGGTGGCCGGCCCCCATAGGGGGAGTCCACTTGGGACTCCTCCCCCTCTAGGGTTGGCCGGCCATGGAGGTGGAGTCCCTCCGGGACTCCGCCTTCCTTGGTGGTTTCTTCCGGACTTTTCTAGAACCTTCTAGAACCTTCCATAGAACCTTCCGGATCATTTTAAATCTCATAAAATGACTTCCTATATATGAATCTTATTCTCCGGACCATTCCGGAACTCCTCGTGATGTCCGGGATCTCATCCGGGACTCCGAACAAATATTCAAACTCCATTCCATATTCAAGTTCTACCATTTCAACATCCAACTTTAAGTGTGTCACCCTACGGTTCGCGAACTATGCGGACATGGTTGAGTACTCACTCCGACCAATAACCAATAGAGGGATCTGGAGATCCATAATGGCTCCCACATATTCAACGATGACTTTATTGATCGAATGAACCATTCACATACGATACCAATTCCCTTTGTCACGCGATATTTTACTTGTCCGAGGTTTGATCATCGGTATCACTCTATACCTTGTTCAACCTCGTCTCCTGACAAGTACTCTTTACTCGTACCGTGGTATGTGGTCTCTTATGAACTCATTCATATGCTTGCAAGACATTAGACGACATTCCACCGAGAGAGCCCAGAGTATATCTATCCGTCATCGGGATGGACAAATCCCACTGTTGATCCATATGCCTCAACTCATACTTTCCGGATACTTAATCCCACCTTTATAACCACCCATTTACGCAGTGGCGTTTGGTGTAATCAAAGTACCTTTCCGGTATAAGTGATTTACATGATCTCATGGTCATAAGGACTAGGTAACTATGTATCGAAAGCTTATAGCAAATAACTTAATGACGTGATCTTATGCTACGCTTAATTGGGTGTGTCCATTACATCATTCATATAATGACATAACCTTGTTATTAATAACATCCAATGTTCATGATTATGAAACTAATCATCCATTAATCAACAAGCTAGTTAAGAGGCATACTAGGGACTCTTTGTTGTTTACATATCACACATGTACTAATGTTTCGGTTAATACAATTATAGCATGGTATATAAAAATTTATCATAAACATAAAGATATATAATAATAACCACTTTATTATTGCCTCTAGGGCATATCTCCTTCACGTATGTGTGCTTTTATTTTCGTTTTTGTTATTTTCATTCTCTGAATAAATGCTTGTGTGGGAGAGAGACACGCTCCGCTGGTTCATATGAACACATGTGTTCTTAGCTTTTAATGTTCATGGCGAAGTTTGAAACTGCTTCGTTAATTGTTATATGGTTGGAAACGGGAAATGCTACATATTGTAATTGGTATGATGTCTTGAATAACTTGATACTTGGCAATTGTTGTGCTCATGTTTAAGCTCTTGCATCATATACTTTGCACCTATTAATGAAGAAATACATAGAGCTTGCTAAAATTTGGTTTGCATGATTGGTCTATCTAAGGTCTAGATATTTTCTAGTAAGGGTCGAACAACAAGGAAGACGGTGTAGAGTCTTATAATGCTTGCAATATGTCTTTTATGTGAGTTTTGCTGTACCGATTCATACTTGTGTTTGTTTTAAACAACCTTGCTAGCCTAAACCTTGTATCGAGATGGAAT
Source organism: Lolium perenne (assembly GCF_019359855.2). NCBI lineage: Eukaryota > Viridiplantae > Streptophyta > Magnoliopsida > Poales > Poaceae > Lolium > Lolium perenne. Next base: position 112,702,053 of record NC_067244.2, on the reverse strand, counting down.
ACTTCTCATGCATCCAAAATCCTTGAGCCAAACACTATGCCATTTGTGTCCACCATACCTACCAACTACATGGTATTTCTCCGCCATTCCAAAGTAAATTGCTTGAGTGCTATCTTTATCTTTGCAATATATAGCTCATGGGACAAATAGCCTAAAAACTATTGTGGTATTGAATATGTACTTATGTATCTTATTTCTTATAAGTTGCTTGTTGAGCGATAACCATGTTCCTGGGGACGCCATCAACACTTTGTTGAATATCATGTGAGTTGCTATGCATGTTCGTCTTGTCTGAAGTAAGGACAATTTACCATGAGTTGAATGGTTTGAGCAAGCATATTGTTAGAGAAGAACATTGGGCCGCTAACTACAGCCATGATCCATGGTGGAAGTTTCAGTTTTGGACAACAATCCTCAATCTCTTATGATAATATTATTTGTTGCTGAATGCTTATGCATTAAAGAGGAGTCCATTATCTGTTGTCTATGTTGTCCCGGTATGGATGTCTAAGTTGATAATAATCAAAAGCGAGAAATCCAATGCGAGCTTTCTCCTTAGACCTTTGTACAGGCGGCATAGAGGTACCCCTTTGTGATACTTGGTTAAAACATATGTATTGCAATGATAATCCAGGTAATCCGAGCTAATTAGGACAAGGTGCGGGCACTATTGGTAATCTATGCATGAGGCTTGCAACTTGTAGGATATAATTTACATAATACATATGCTTTATTACTACCGTTGACAAAATTGTTTCTTGTTTTCAAAATAAAAGCTCTAGCACAAATATAGCAATCAATGCTTCCCTCTACGAAGGGCCTTTCTTCTACTTTCATGTTGAGTCAGTTTACTTATTTCCTTCTGTCCTAGAAGCAAACACTTGTGTTAACTGTGCATTGATTCCTACATACTTGCATATTGCACTTATTATATTACTTTGTATTGAGAACTATCCATGAGATATATATGTTACAAGTTGAAAGCAACCGCTGAAACTTAATCTTCCTTTGTGTTGCTTCAATGCCTTTACTATGAATCCATTGCTTCATGAGTTAACTCTTATGCAAGACTTATTGATGCTTGTCTTGAAAGTACTATTCATGAGAAGTCTTTGCTATATGATTCAGTTGTTTAATCATTGTCTTTATCATTGCTTTGAATCACTTCATTCATCTCATATGCTTTACAATAGTATGATCAAGATTATGTTGGTAGCATGTCACTTCAGAAATTATCTTTTATCGTTTACCTACTCGAGGACGAGTAGGAACTAAGCTTGGGGATGCTGATACGTCTCCAACGTATCTATAATTTATGATGTTCCATGCTTGTTTTATGACAATACCTACATGTTTTGTTCACACTTTATGATGATTTTATGCGTTTTCCGGAACTAACCTATTGACGAGATGCCGAAGTGCCAGTTGCTGTTTTCTGCTGTTTTTGGTTTCAGAAATCCTACAAAGGAAATATTCTCGGAATCGGACGAAATCAACGCCCAACATCTTATATTTCCCGGAAGCTTCCAGAAAGTCAAAGGGGGACCAGAGGGGAGCCCTGGGGGCCCCACACGTGTGGGCGGCGCGGCCCAGGGGGGGCGCACCCCCTACTGTGTGGCTGCCCCGCAGCCCCTCCGACTCCGCCTCTTCGCCTATTTAGGCCTCCCTGACCTAAAACATCGACACCGATTGACGAAACCCGAGAAAATCTTCCAGAGCCGCCGCCATCACGAAACTCCAATTCGGGGGACAGAAGTCTCTGTTCCGGCACCCTGCCGGGACGGGGAATTGCCCCCGGAAGCCGTCTCCACCGCCATCTTCACCGCCATCGCTGCCTCCATGATGAGGAGGGAGTAGTTCACCCCCGGGGCTGAGGGCTCTGCTGTAGCTATGTGGTTCATCTCTCTCTTTGTGATCTAGTTGAATATCATCTATGTGCTACTCTAGTGATGTTATTAAAGTAGTCTATTCCTCCTCCGTGATGTAATGTTGACAGTGTGTGCATCATGAAGTACTTGGTATATGCTATGATTGTGATCTCTTGTAGATTATGAAGTTAACTATTACTATGATGGTATTGATGTGAGTTATTCCTCCTTTCATAGTGTGATGGTAACAGTGTGCATGCTATGTTAGTACTTGGTATAATTGTGTTGATCTATCATGCACTCTAAGGTTATTTAAATATGAATATCGAACGTTGTGGAGCTTGTTAACTCCGGCATTGAGGTGCTCTCGTAGCCCTACACAATTAGTGGTGTTTATCATCCAACAAGAGAGTGTAGAGTGGTTTTATTATGTGATCAATGTTGAGAGTGTCCACTAGTGAAAGTAGGATCCCTAGGCCTTGTTTCCAAACATCGAATCTCTGTTTGTTTACTGTTCCGTTGCATGTTTACTTGCTGCCATATTTTATTCAGATTGCTATTGCCACTCATATTCATCCATATCATTTGCATCTCACTATCTCTTCGCCGAACTAGTGCACCTATACATCTGACAAGTGTATTAGGTGTGTTGGGGACACAAGAGACTTCTTGCATTGTGATCGCAGGGTTGCTTGAGAGGGATATCTTTGACCTCTTCCTCCCTGAGTTCGATAAACCTTGGGTGATCCACTTAAGGGAAAACTTGCTGCTGTTCTACAAACCTCTGCTCTTGGAGGCCCAACACTGTCTACAGGAAAAGAAGCGTGCGTAGACATCATTCTTCGCAAACAAACATCATCTTCCACACTATACATCTAATCCTTTGTTTACAGCAAGCCGGTGAGATTGACAACCTCACTGTTACGTTGGGGCAAAGTACTTTGATTGTGTTGTGCAGGTTCCACGTTGTCTCCGGAATCCCTGGTGTTGCGCTGCACTACACTCCGTCACCAACAACCTTCACGTGCTCCTTGACTCCTACTGGTTCGATAACCTTGGTTTCTTACTGAGGGAAAACTTGCTGCTGTACGCATCACACCTTCCTCTTGGGGTTCCCAACGGACGTGTGCTTTACGCGTATCAACGTGTCATGCGATGGACCCACTTGTCGGGACAAGTGTGTAGTTCAGGCCGGGTGATTTTTTGCAAAATAACACCTAAACTTTGATAACGATGCAAAGCATTCTACCGTCCTCTTCCTCTCCTCAATTCCCAAATCGGGCGAGGCGCCCTCCGCCCCCACCACCCGAAGGCGTCCCCCATTACGGCCTCGTAGGAGGGCGCCCCCACAACGCGGCTGAACCACATGACCAGCTCGATGGAGGCGTCCGTGAGGAAGGCGGTGAGCACGATCATGACCAGTCCCAGCACGAGGCCCAGCACCTTCATGGTCGCCGGTAGCGACATGATTCCGGCGCCGATGATGGTGGTGGAGAGGTTGAACACCATCCCGGGGAAGGAGGCACCTTTGTACTCGTGGAAGGTCGCGGCCTTGGTGCGGTCGTCGGACGGAGCGGCGAGCTGCTTCGTCGGGAGCAGCGGCACGTTACTGCTCTCTGGGAAGCGCTCCTTCACGGGCCCCGCCGTCGTCATCTCCGCAGAGCGGAGCTGCCGATTCGTAAGCTCTAGTGGGGAGCAAAGAAAAAAGTGTGGCGGCGTAGATGGAGACGAAATCACTGCTTCCTCTAGTATTCCATGAAGAAGGGGAATGTTTCTGGAGACGGAGCTCGAAGAACAGCCACACAAATTTCACAGGCACGACGCAGCGAGATGCAGAGCGTACAGATATCCGAGCTGAACCTGGCGCACCCCCATCGCCAAGCCACCGGCGTCTAAATGGAGAGGATGAAGAGCGGCGTGCCGTTCCGGATCTGTAGGTTGTTCGACCCTCCCCGCAAACAGCGCCGGTGTGGGAAGGTAGGGTCGTGCCCGCCTGAGTCCTAGTCCACGCTCGGCAGGCCACCGACGTGGGGATCTTTTTTCTTCGGAACCTACTGTTTCTATGGACGCTGTTCTCGATGCTATACCCCGCAAGGTGTCTGATGATATGAATGCTGAGTTAACTAAAGATTACACCAATGAGGAGATCAAAACAGCGTTTTTCCAAATGGGGCCAACTAAGGCACCGGGACCAGATGGTTTCCCGGCTTTATTTTATCAGACCCATTGGGAGTTTTTACAGAATGCAATTTGTCAAGCAGTTAGAAGTTTCCTTGATGGAAGCCCTTTACCAGATGGCTTTTGTGATTCTGTAATTGTACTGATACCGAAGACTACAAATCCTGAGGAATTGAAGAATTTTCGGCCCATTAGTCTCTGTAATGTTCTATACAAAATTGCTTCAAAGGTTTTGGCCAACCGTCTAAAGCTTATTCTGCCTTTGGTTGTGTCTGAGTTCCAGAGTGCATTTGTTCCGGGAAGATCGATCACGGACAACGCCCTAATTGCATATGAGTGCTTACATACAATCAGACACCAACATGCTAAAAGGCCGTATTTTGCGCTGAAGGTTGATATGATGAAAGCATATGAACGTGTCGAATGGAACTATCTTTCTGGTTGCCTTCAGAAGCTTGGCTTTGATCAGGGTTGGATTGAGACTGTGATGAGATGTGTAACAATGGTTAGGTATGTTGTTCGTGTTAACGGCGACTTAACTGATCCAGTGGTTCCAACTAGAGGGATCAGGCAGGGGGACCCGATTAGTCCCTATCTCTTTCTCCTTTGCACGGAAGGTTTATCCTGTCTTCTGCAGAAAAGGGAGGCCCAAGGCGACCTACAAGGTTTATGCAACGGCGGACTTGGACCTCCTATTTCCCATTTACTTTTTGCGGACGACAGTATTTTCTTTGCCCGGAGTGATGGAAGAAGTGTAGATAACCTGCAGCAGATACTGAAGATGTATTGTGAGGGCTTAGGTCAGAAGATTAACCTTGACAAATCCTCTGTCTTTTTTGGTGCTAGTTGCCCTATTGCTGTCAAAAATAGAGTGATGCAGAAATTGAATGTCCACTCTGAAGCACTGCATGAGACCTATCTTGGGATGCCTACAGATGTTGGCAGATCACCAGTTAGTACTTTCAAATTTCTTATTACTCATATGTGGCAGCGGGTGAATGGATGCTCTGATCGCCCTCTCTCTCGAGCGGGTTCTGAAACCTTTCTGAAGTCCATTATTCAGGCAATTCCAACTTATGTTATGAGCTGTTTTCAATTACCAGTCTCCACGTGTGACTCGATGCGTCGCTTGATTGCTAATCAATGGTGGGGAATAGAGGATGGTAAGAAGAAACTACACTGGAGATCTTGGGAGTGGCTCTCGACACCGAAATCTTTGGGCGGCTTGGGTTTCAGAGATTTGGAGATTTTCAATCAAGCAATGCTCGGGCGTCAATGTTGGCGGCTACTGACGGATCCCACTTCTCTTTGTGCCCGAGTCTTAAAGGGCCGATATTACCCTCATAATGATTTTTGGGATGCTCCTAAACCTCGCTCTTCATCGTACACTTGTAGGAGTATTCAGTTTGGCATGACCTTGTTGAAGGAGGGAGTTCAGTGGGGTATTGGCAATGGTAACAAGACGAAAATTTTAGTTGACAAATGGATTCCAGGAGTTTCCCCTTGCACGCTACGTCCCCTGGTTCCTCTGTTGCCTAACCAGATGGTGGACACTCTGATGCTGGATGATACAAGGGAATGGGATGGGAATCTTGTCCGCACAATCTTTGATGACGAGACGGCTCGAAAGATACTGCAAGTCCCCATTAGCCGTTTCGGTGGGGAGGATTTTGCTTCCTGGCCCTGGACTCGGTATGGTCACTACTCTGTGCGGTCAGCGTATCACCTTGCCAGATCGGCGAAGGTTGCTCTTGATCGCAGTAAAAGGGGCCAGGGTTCATCATTGATAGTAGAAGATAATTCCAAGATTTGGAAGAAGCTTTGGGCGGCTAAAGCACCGGGGAAAATGAAAATAACGCTTTGGAGATTTGCTCATGACTGCTTGCCGTGTAGACATCAACTTCAGAAGCGTCATGTTCCTGCCCAGCCGTCCTGTATATACTGCAATAAGTATGAGACTGTTGAGCATGCTTTGTTGTTCTGCCCATATGCCAATGAGGTCTGGAAGGAGATTAAATATGTTCATATGATTCACCTGAATCGGAGAGCCTTCATCTCGTCTCGGGTATGGACTCTGGACTTAATTGACAAGTGTTCTGATCTTGAAGCTACTATTCTTATGGTCTCTATGTGGCACATTTGGGATGCTAGAAACAAACTTAGTGAGGGAGATGGGATGCTGCACCCGGCGTCTTTGGCAGCAAGAATTAATGCCTACATTGATCAGATATGTTAACATCTATACAAGCCTAAACCTTCTTACAGACGTGAACCTTCTGTGACTCAAAAATGGGTTCCGCCGCCGATGGGTTCGGTGCTTGTTAATGTTGATGCTGCTGTATTTGCTTCGTCGAGATGCTGGTCTATTCATTACCGCATGTGGTGACAGCCAGCAGGAAGTGACCAATCCTGAGTTGGCGGAACCTCTTGCCCTCCGTCGGGCCGTTTCTTTTGCCGCTGATGAAGGATTCTCCAAGGTGATTTTTTGCATCCGATTGTCTCTCTGTGATCAATCGCATTGCTGAGCCGTTGGTGGATCGATCAAGCTGTGGCCCTGTGATTGAAGATTTGAAGTTGGCAGCAGCCTCCTTCGAGAGGTGTTCGTTCATTCATGTATCTCGTTCTCTGAATACGGCTGCACATTTTTTAGCTAGAAAGTGTGAGTTTTCTGTAGATGCCGTGTGGCGTGGGGTTCCTCCGGATTGCATCCGTGAGGCCATTTGTAATGACAGTATGATTATGTGATCAATAAAGCTCACGGTTTCCTCAAAAAGAAAAAACGGAGATGAATCCAGAACAGCACCGGCACTACGACGCCACTGGCGAGTCAGCCTGTAAGTGGGCATGTCCGGGGGTGCCCACTAACTGATCACCTATGTCCGCCAGACTTTCTCGGGACGCCGCTTGCTGCGCATTTAATTCGTTCAGACGTAGCGGCGTTCGTTGTGCCCACCTACACCCGCTAATGCTACTCACGATTGTTTACCGTAAGTATTTCCAAATACGGCGGTCTCAGACATACATCACACGGTGGCGTGGCTGAGGGGCGGCCGGCGCCCGCGGCGGCGTGGCGAAGAGCGACGCGGCCGGCGCCCGTGCCCGCGTAGCCCGGCACCCGCGAGGCGTGGCGAGGGCAGCCGGCGGCGGCGTGGAGTAGCGACGCGGCCGGCCCGTGCCCGCGCAGCCTGGCGCCCGCGGCAGCGTGGTGCGGCACGGCCGACGCCCGTGCTCGCGGCAGCCGGTGCTCGCAGCCGACGCCCGCGCCGCCGGCGTGGCGAGGCTCGGCCCGTACTGCTCCCCATGGATCTGGCCGGGATTCTTCTGCTCGAGGGGCGGGGTTAGCTTGGTCGTGGCCGGAGAAGGGTAGCCGAGGGGGGACGTCCGGTTGAGTGGAGGGAGGGAGGAGCCTGGATGCGGAGGAGGTGAGTAGAGGAAGCGAATCTTCCATGGTGCCCGTCGGAAGGGGTGAGCAGAGGGAGAAGCCTCGAAGACTAGTCGAAGCGGCATGACGGCGGTAGCGGACGCGTCGTCGGTGTCCATCAGTATTTTTTCGCTGGCCGTGGGTTTTAACTTAAAGGAATAATGTGAGTTGGGCTGGCGGCACCGTGGACGGCCCGCCACCACTTACAGGCCTAAGTGGCGAGAGAAATCCCACCACGGAGGTCCATGTGCATGGCATCGTCACTGCGTTCGTGTCGGCCAGGTCCCTCTGGTCGTCCTTTCCGGTCACGACGACTGGCGACGCGTGGCCGAGCACGATTGCCGCGGACGGCGTGTCATTCTTCGGGAGCGGACCGCGGGCAGGAGGGCTGAGCGCCAGAGTTGCAGGGGGCGGCCAAGGATGTGGGCAGCGCGCCGGACGAGAAGGGCAGGCACACGCGAGGTGTGCGTGAGAAAGATCGGGACAACGCGCTAGCAATGGAAAAGAAAGCATGGACGCGAGCTGCGGCGACGGGCGTGCACGCGAAGTTGAGGCGCTGTCGCGCTGGTCGCTTCGCAGGGCGGCGCTGGCACAGACAGAAGGGATGGGCATAGCGGTCGAGAAAACAAGGTTGGTTTCTTCAGGAGGGGTCTTTTGCAAACATCATTGCAAAGCTAGAATCCACTTAGCTCTGACAAGTGGGATCCACTACTGCCACGTCCACAAATACAATGGCCTACCAGAACTGGTGACCGTCTATGAGCAGGCAACACATATTCAGTGACCGTAATTTTGTATTTTAGGTGTACAATGACCAATCTGATTCCGGCCAATAAGTTCAAGTACAACCATGTATTTTACTCTTTTTTTAAACTATATGCTCGTTAGTTGTATACGTCACATTTTCTCCCAGGGAATAACTAGAAAAAATCAGCCATGCAAGGAATGTTGGATTGTCGACGTGCGGGCCAACTTTTTTGCATGTCTAAAGACGGTCACGGTGTCGAACTAATCAACACTGACGTCCTACTTATTCAGTCCTATAGGCCTCCACTTGGAGGCGTTACGTACGTCGACCAAGTAACAGACGGCTGTGAGAGTGAGACACCAATACTCATTTTTTTGAACTTGAGACACCAATACTCATAGATAGTGATCGAAGCGATTCAGCTAGAAGGCGATCGATGGAGAAGTCCGGCGCCGTTCGCAGGGCACGGTTCCTGCTCCTTGTGGCCGCAGCGTTCTGGGTCTGCATACTCTACTTCCGCCTGTCCGTGATCATCACGGGCGTGGCCATCGCGCCGACGGAGCGCGCGGCGTCGTTTGCACCGGCGTACGAGCGCGATCGATGCCGGGGACGGTACGTGTATATGCATGATCTCCCGCCGCGGTTCAACGCCGACATGCTCGGTGGCTGCAGCCAAACGAACGGCCGCTGGCCCGACATGTGCGAGCAAGTGAGCAACGCCGGCCTCGGGAAGCCGCTCCAGGAGCCAGAGGATGAAGGCAACGGGGACGACGGCGCGCTCACGGGCTCCCGTGGCTGGTACGCCACGCACCAGTTCGCGCTGGACGCCATCTTCCACGGCCGCATGCGGCGGTACGAGTGCCTCACCAACGACTCCTCCGCGGCGGCGGCCGTGTTCGTCCCGTTCTACGCAGGCTTCGACTTCGCGCGGCACCACTGGGGCTACGACAACGCGACGCGGGATGCCGCGTCACACGACCTGGCGAGCTGGCTCGTGGGCCGGCCGGAGTGGCGCCGGGCGGGCGGCCGCGACCACTTCCTCGTGGCGGGGCGCACGGCGTGGGACTTCCGCCGCGACACCTGCCTCAGCCCGAACTGGGGCACAAACCTCCTTCTCCTCGCCGCAGCCAGGAACATCACCGTGCTCGTCGTCGAGTCGTCCGCTCCAGGCCTCGGCAACGACATGGCTGTGCCTTACCCCACCTACTTCCACCCACGGACAGACGCCGACGTCCTGGACTGGCAGCGCAGGATCAAGAACTCTGATCGCCCGTGGTTCATGTCCTTCGTCGGCGCGCCGCGGCCAGGGGACCCGCGATCCATCCGGCCACAGGTCATCGCCCAGTGCGGCGCATCGTCCACGTGCCGGCAGCTGGGCTGCGCCAACGGTGCCAGCCAGTGCCACGCCCCGGGGGACATCATGCGGCTGTTCCAGAGCTCCACCTTCTGCCTACAGCCGCCGGGGGACTCCTACACGCGGCGGTCAGCGTTCGACGCGATGGTGGCCGGGTGCGTGCCGGTGTTCTTCCATCCGGCGTCGGCGTACCTACAGTACACATGGCACCTGCCTGAAGACCACACCCGCTACTCGGTGTTCATACCGGAGGACGGCGTGCGGGCGGGGAACGTGGGCATCGAGGAGACGCTCAGGAGGATACCGCCGGCGGCAGTGCGTAGGATGCGGGAGGAGTTGGTCAGGCTCGTGCCGAGGCTGGTGTACGCTGACCCGAGGTACAGACTCGAGACAGTGAAGGACGCGTTCGATGTTGCCGTGGAAGGTGTCATTGAGAAGGTGGTGGAGAGTCGAACCGGCTCAGCAGCCGAGAGCTGGCTAGAGAAGATTTGGTCAATGTAACGGGGGCTGGTATTGCGATCAAAGTAAATTTTTAAGTGAATGGAGTAGTTTAGTTCTTCAACTTCCAAAACGAACAGTTAACATCATAAACTTGGCAGGCAAGAGAAAACACGGTCCGAAATACATCCCACATCCTGGTAATTTCTACTCCAGAAATGCTACATTCTTCCGGATGAACCATACGGACACATCGTGGGGAGCAGGGATTGGAAGAAACACGTCAGTCCGTAGAAGAAATCCCGTAGGAATCTGTCAGTAAGTGTAGCATTTCTGTTTCTACTCCCTCCGGTCTCTTGACGGAGTACTAAATTTGAGTCAATTAAAAAAAGACCGAAGAGTATCTCCGTCTCCATCTCCATCATCTCTATCTTCATTTTCATTACCTAAAGCATCTCTAGCGAAACTATTAAAAAGTGTTCAATCCTTAAAATAATCAACTTTTATAGTTTTATTTGGAAAATGAATCCGAATATGATGCGGGCTAAGCCCGAGGGTGTGCCAATCTTCACGGTTTGACCCGGGTGAGTGTGATTGCGGAGGGGGATTCGCGGAGAAGTGGATGAACGCGAAGAACACGATACAAACACACGCACACAACACAATCGGTTTGTTCTCGTTGACCCGAACCACCAACTCGATAGAAGTTGCAAGGAAAAGACCTTTCGGTAGAAGTCCCGCAAAAAGATCGACGAATCGAAAAGACCAAAATCAATAGAAGTGCAAGCAAAAGACCCAAAGGTAGAAGTGCAAGCAAAAGATCAAGATTGGTAGAAGTCACCAAAGAGATACAATAGGATTCGATAAGGAGCCCGGGTGCTACAATAGAAATTAATCTAAGGTGGGGGTTTCCCAAATCCACTAAGGGATAATAGAGGCATAAGCCAATTCATCTAAACATCATCTCTCCCTCATGAAGGTAGGGGTAGGTTCCTATTTATAGGTAAGGGGGCGAAGGGGTAAGTTACAAGCCAAGTGGGGCTGAGATCTGGCTGAGGTTCGATGGGGCGGAAGTTCCGGCTCCTGGGGCGGAAGTTCCGGTCGGGCGGAAGTTCCGGCCGCAGCTCTTCAGCATGAGCATCTTCAGTCTTGGATGGAATCTGGGCGGAAGTTCCGGCTGTGTCGGGCGGAAGTTCCGGCCTGGAGCGTCCAGCTCCTCTTTCTCCTTCTCTTCCATGCTTCCGTGACATCGGCCTTGCGTCCTCGGGTCTCCATTGCATCCTCTCTTCTCCCCGTACTTGTCGTCGAGTTCCTATCATTAAGATATGACGGGATATGAAGTAGTATATCATCCCAAATAGGTGATTCGAGGCACGCGTAAAGGAGAAGATTCACCTTAGCGTGCCGTCTTGGCGGTAAAGCACATGATGCGGTGAAGACCGAAGGTCGCCCCGTATCATCTCCCCCCACTTGAAAAAGAGTCGTCCTCGACGATAGCTCTTCATGAACTTGTATAGGAGGTAGATGACAACCACGCTTGAATGTCGCTTCGCTTGTCAAGAGCCCTATGAATAGCACAAGAAAAGCCAAACAACACTCAAAGCATAGCCAATGTTCCACGGGTTTAGCAAGAGAGCGCAAGTAGAAGGAGGTCACCTTTGCATAATGTCGGTGTGCTCTCATCGATAGATCTTGGGTCGTCGAAGTATGTGGGCGGAACCACTCATTGACGCTCATCCACAAGTCACATGTACCTTCATACAACAAAGACCAAGCAAAGTATATGTGTGTGTGATAGAGGAGCATATCATCAACGACATGTTCATTCATGTTCACAACACCGTTAGCACAACACAAGTTTATCAAGAATAATGCATGTGCAAGGTCAATGTGTAAGAACTCCATACGAACATCTTCCAAATGTGGAAACACAAAAACTCCAAATTGTGAGATGACTATGATGTCCATCTCATGTATAAACTCATGTGCATTATTGCACTCACGGCATCGGAAAGAGAAATTGTTCAACATCCTTGAAGCAATAAGAGGAGAATTTGGTAAAAAAACACACACGGAAAAGTGTCCAAAATATCATCAACATGTGTGCACACAAACCATTGGAAAGAGAAATTGGCCTCATATTTGGTGCAACACACAACATATCATCCAAAAAGTTCATCAAAGAAACATTTGCACAACCGTGCGTCCCAACAAACCAAAGGAAAGAGAAATTGCTCAACTTGTTTGAGGCAAAGCATGGGAAAGGTATTAGAGCCGGGTTCGATCTTGTACTCACTTGAATTATGCTCTCTAAAGCTCTCTTTGTCAACTCGTGCTCAATCGAGGTTGACATTGGCATTTTTGTACCTACACACACAATAGGCAAAGCAAAGAACGTGTGTGCATGGTATATGAACACATCATCCATCATGATGGTCTATTTCTTTTGCACATCACCATTAGCGTTAAGCAAAGCATCATAGTAGATATGGTGAATATGCGGAGAAAACATGGGAACATGCTCAACATGGATATATGCAAAGTCTCCAAAATTTGAGAGAGCTATGGGGGCAATATCATTTACAAGCATATTAACATTATGGCAAACCAAGCGTTGGAAAGAGCAAGTGTTCAACATTTTGGTTGCATTAATGGGAGAGTATTGCAAGCATTTTTCACAAAACATGTTCAACATTGTATCATGGTTGTCGACAAACCTAGGGAAAGAGAAATTGTTCATCAAGGTTGTCACAACACAAGAATTAGCATCATCATTTTCATTGCAAGCAATACATGGGAAAGAGCAATTGTTCGACATATTGCAAGCAATAGGATAGAAATCGAAACACTCATAGCATGGCATGGACATATTATCATAAGCAACTACTTCCACATGATCAACAATGGTGGTATCACAAGTATCACAAGGGAAAGTGAAAGAAGCATATGACATGGCAATAGGATCATCCAACTCATGCAAGCACTCACAAATCATCATGTCCACTAGTGGGATCATGGCATCATCAACACCTATGTTGGTACCTTTGTAGTCCGACTCCTTTGAAGTAGGTGTTGTGGAAGAGGTAGGCTCCATGTGGCTCCATTTTCATCTTCAATTAAGCATGGTGTGATAGCATCATCTTCATGCACCATGTATATTTTCTCCATGATCGGGAACTCGTCATCCATGGGACCTAATGAGACACAAGGAAACACACTAGAGGTAGAGGGTAAGTTGTTAGAATTCAAAATGGCCTCACATGACCTATCAACTACCACTCTCATCTCACGTGGTGTATCACTCATGCTCTCGAAGTGTATGCACTCAAGCTCACATATAGTGGATGCACCCATCTCACATATAGTGGAGTCGCTCATGTCACATATAGTGGAGTTGACGTGGGCATTACCCTTCGGGTAACCAGTATTGCCCTATCCGGTATTGACAAATTGGAGGCCCATGAAGATACCTGAAGGCGAGATGGGCCACTAGGTCGGCGCACCAGAAGATTCCTTGACGGGCAAGACGAGGAAGCGAACAAACAAGGGAAGATTGGATCTAAACTACTGTAAACCTAGTCGTATACGGTTAGATCTCTTGAGACCTGGCCTCCTATATAAAGGCCAGGAGAGGGGCTGCCGAAGGACACGAACAATCTTAGCAATCTTAGCCAGGAAAAGCTTAGAGCTAGGTAACCTTAGCAACAGCAATCTCGCCTAGATCTCAGCCGAACTATTCGGCACCCCATTGTAACCCATTATTCTCATAATCAAAGAACAGACAGGCAGGACGTAAGGGTTTTACCTCATCGAGGGCCCCGAACCTGGGTAAATTGCTCTCCCCGCTTGTCTGTGAACCGATGTCTCGTGTCAGCCTACAGGATTCCGTCAACCCTAAGCCCCTATCAGAGGGCATTGGCGAGGAGTACCCTCGACAATTGGCGCCGTCTGTGGGAAATCTGTCGGCACAAGGTAGGTCATCGGCAGCACCAGTTACGTCCGCGGCGTTCTTACTCGAGTCACCGACGCCAGCAAAGTCAAGAGACCCGATCCGCTGCGGATCCTTCGAATTTGTGCCGCACCACGAAGAGCTTCATCCGAACTCTATGGCATCGTCTCGCAACACGGAAGCTGTTTTCGGTGGCGTCCACTTCGTCGTCGACTCCGGAGGTTTTCTTCGCCTCCCCGGGGCCGGCGCGTCCCACTCAAAGGTCGTGCCTCAGGAGGGTGTCCCTTTGGCAGCAACCTTAAAGGCTTCGCCCAGAAGCATACGAGAGAGCAACCGGGAAAATCTCGACGCCGCAGCTGGACAAAGAAAGAGACGAAGGAGTTCGCACCGTGAAGAGGAAGGCAGAACAGTAGTCCACTCTCGATGCTATGACATGTCATCAATCAGAGGACGCACCCATTCCCCACACCTCTCAGCTACAGAGCAACTTGAAGCGCCATGTTATCTCCACTCTTATTTCGATCCTAAGGATGGTCGGGAGAAGTCCAGCCATCTGTTAAGGAACTGCCGACACTTCCTAGAGATTCGGCAGTTCTGCGACGATCTTAGAGCTGAAGCCACATCAAGAGTTCGCATAATGGAAGAGAAAGCAAGGTCCTATAGTCATCAGCCAGAGCCATATGTACCAGAACCATACGAGCCAATGGAAAAAGACGAATATGAACCAGTCGAGGCATTCCCAGCACTGCGTGGACAGATCAACATGATCCACAAAACCAGCTTTTCGAAAAAAGAAATCAAAAAGTTCTCCCGAGAAGTAAAATACGCGGAAGTTGCCATGGTTGATACGCCGGATTTTATCGATTGGTCAGATCAGAGCATCACCTTCAGCAGGGCGGACCACCCGAAGGCCGTCCCAAGGCCCGGTCACGCGGCCCTTGTCCTGGAAGCACAGATTGGAGGATACAATATGGGCAAAGTATTTATGGACGGTGGAAGCGGCTTGAACCTGTTATTCGCCAGCACAATGAGGGCAATGGGTTTAACAGTCGACATGCTAAAAGAATCCGACACAGGGTTCCACGGCATTATACCGACTCGACCCGCCTACTCGCTGGGTAAAACATCATTGGACGTAGTCTTCGGCACGCCCAGTAATTTCAGGAAAGAAAGGATTGAGTTCGAGGTAGTCGACTGGGAATCCCAGTACCACGCCATCCTCGGCAGACCTGCGTTTGCCAAATTCATGGTCGTGCCTCATTATGCATACCTGAAACTAAAGATGCCAGGTAACAACGGGACCCCAATAACCGTTCACGGCAGCTTCGCTCGGTCAGACAACTGCGACAGGGAATTTCAGAAGATCGCCTCGAAGTTTGGAGCCAAGGAAGAACTCAACGCGATCGACGCCATTACAGATCACACACAGCCACCAGCCGACAATCGAAACGTAAGATCCGATGAGTTCGATACCGCGAAGGAAACCAAGAAACTGCAGGTGCACCCTACTGATCCGAAGAAAATGGTCAACACCTCGGCTGACCTAGATGTCGCATAGGAAAGCGCGCTCATCGAGTTCCTCCGTGAGCGCTGGGAGGTATTTGCATGGGAGCCATCCGACATGCCAGGTATCCCCAGGGAACTCGCTGAGCACGCCCTAAATGTTGACCCGACGGCCAAGCCGATCTGACGATCGATGCGGCGATTCTCTGAACCCAAAAGAAGAGCAATCAGTGAAGAAGTTAATCGGCTCCGCAAGGCGGGATTCATCCGAGAGCTTAAGGAATCTGAATGGGTGGCTAATCCAGTCATGGTGCCGAAGAAGGACACAACCGCCCTTCGCATCGATTACACTAGCCTCAACAAGCATTGCCCGAAAGATCATTTTCCACTGCCTCGGATAGATCAGATAGTCGACTCTACAGCTGGGTGCGATCGTCTCTCTTTCCTCGATGCGTACTCCGGGTACAACCAGATCAAACTGAAGAAGGAGGACCAGGAGCTAACCGCATTCATCACCCCACACGGCGTTTTCTGTTACAACGTCATGACCTTCGGGTTAAAAAATGCAGGAGCTACCTATCAACGCTGCATGCAAGCCTGCCTCGCGGAGCAGATTGGAAGGAACATTGAAGTCTACATCGACGATATCGTGGTGAAAACAAAGCACGCAGCCACGCTCATCGATGACTTGCGGGAGACCTTTGACAATCTGGACAGATACAGAATTAAGTTGAATCCGAAAAAGTGTTTCTTCGGGGTGCCCGGAGGACAAGTACTCGGGTACTTCATATCAGCCAGAGGAATCGAGGCTAATCCCTTGAAGATCAAAGCTATTCTCGACATGGAGCCGTCAAAGAATCTGCACCAAGTGCAGCAGTTGGCAGGCCGGTTAGCAGCGCTTAGCAGGTTCATCGCGAAGCTAGGGGAGAAAGCTTTACCCTTCTACAATTTGATGAAAAAGTCAGAAAAGTTCGAGTGGACAAAGGAAGCACAAGACTCCTTCGACAACTTGAAGAAAATCCTATCAACCTCCCCGGTGCTCGTAACTCCGCGCGAAAAGGAGACATTGCTGATGTACATAGCCGCCACAGCTCAAGTCTTCAGTAGCGTTTTGGTTGTCGAACGAGAAGAAGCAGGGAGAGTTCATGGTGTGCAGAGGCCCGTTTACTACCTCAGTGAAGTACTTACCCCCACAAGACAGAGGTATCCTCATCACCAGAAGTTGGCATATGCAGTATGGAGGTCGGCTCGCAAGCTGATGCACTACTTCACGGAGCACCCGATCAAAGTTGTGAGCAAAGCACCCCTGAAAAGCATAATGACCAATCCGGAAGCCACAGGTCGAGTGTCTCAATGGGCTATCGAGTTAGCACCACGCGACATAACTTACGTCAACCGAACGGCGGTAAAATCCCAAATCCTCCCAGATTTTGTGGCAGATTGGATCCAATCACAGACACCAGCGACACCCGATATGTCAGGGTCATGGGTAATGTACTTTGATGGGTCAAAACAGAGTACAGGAGCAGGGGCAGGAGTAGTGCTGATATCACCACAGGGAGATAAAATGAAGTATATACTACGTATGAATTTCTCCCTGCCGACAAACAACGAAGCAGAATACGAAGCACTGTTGCACGGAATGAAAATGGCGAAGGCGTGTGGCGCTACGCGCCTAGAGATCTACGGAGATTCGAACTTGGTGGTCCAACAGTCCATGAACCTGTGCGATGCAGTCAGTGATAACATGGTTGCTTATCGGCAGCTGTATCAGAACATGGAGGCTAAATTCGAAGGATGCGAGCTCAAGCACATCGGCAGAGCCAGTAACGAGGAAGCCGACACTCTGGCAAACATCGGGTCCACGTGCTCCCCTATTCCAGATGGAGTTTTTTACGAAGTGATCGCTCAAAGATCAATCAAAGAAAAGCCGTCTGCAAAACCATCGGTTGAAGAGTTGGAGAAAAGCTCATTACAAAAACCTTCGACTGAAGAATCTCCAAGTCTCCCTGTCGAACAAGTTCTCCTCCTCGAGCCACTATGGACCAAACCATTCCTAGCCTACCTGTCAAGGCAAGAGCTGCCGGAGGACCCCGTGGAAGCTAAACGAATCGTCAGACGGTCAAAGGCTTTTACGTTGATAAATGGCGAGCTTTACAAGCGTAGCATCTCGGGGATCTTCCAAAGGTGCATCGCCATTGACGATGGAAAAGCATTGTTACGCGAGATACATGAAGGAACCTGTGGGCATCATGCAGGAAGCAGAGCCCTTGTGGCGAAAGCCTTTAGGGCAGGATTTTACTGGCCAACGGCAGCATCGGATGCCAGGGATCTAGTCATGAAGTGCGATGCGTGCCAACGTTTCTCGTCGAAACCACACGCTCCAGCAACGGATTTAATGACAATACCTTTGGCATGGCCGTTCGCTCAATGGGGACTCGACCAAGTTGGACCACTGCCAAGATCGTCACCCGGAGGACACACGTACTTACTGGTTGCAGTCGACAAATTCACTAAGTGGATAGAGGCAGTACCAGTGCGAAACCAAAAGGCTGAAACGGCGGTCCAATTCTTTAAAGGAATAACCTGTCGATTCGGTATGCCCCACAGCATCGTCACAGACAATGGCTCCAACTTTGATTCTGAGGAGTTCAGGAAATTTTGCGATGATGGAGGAATCAAATTGAAATTCGCATCGATCTCTCACCCCCGGACCAACGGCCAGGTGGAAAGGATCAATGGTTTAATAGGGGATGGTTTAAAGAAATGCCTTAAAGGCGCGGCGGAGCCTGGAGTTGAAGAATTACCATCTGTGTTATGGAGTTTGCGTACCACCCCCAACAGGTCGACTCAATACACTCCATTCTTCTTAGTGTACGGAGCCGAAGCAGTCCTGCCAGCCGACGTCCGGTTTGAAGCGCCTCGAGTAACAGCGTACACAGAGTCCTCCTCCAATATCGCGCTACAGGATGCTGTCGACCTCCTTGATGAAGCACGAGATATTGCCTTGGCAAGAACAACGGTCTACCAACAAGCACTGAGAAATTATCACAGTCGACGAATACGCGGTCGAAATTTCAGTGTTGGAGATATGGTACTTCGGCTGAAGCAAAAAAGACCCTTGAAGCTGGAATCCCCATGGGAAGGACCATACATCATCACCGAAGTGATACCAGGAGGAGCCTATCGGCTCAAAAATCCAGCCTCAGGAAAAGATGTCGAGAATCCATGGAACATCGCGCACTTGCGACGATTTTATACATAGGATACGATTGTTTTTCAACGACCTACAAGGTTACTTTGCATTATGAATAAAGATCTAATCAGATTTCTGTTATCCTTTTTTGCTTCAGGCTTTGACACCCAAACGTAAACATTCGGAACCGTCTCCATCGGCTCTAACTCCCATCGGGAGCGTTGGCCCAGGAAAAACGTGTTTACACGATAACATTAATTAAATACTCTCAACGAGAGCTAAGATTAATGACACACAAGAACAACCAATCCAAGCCTCGAAAAATACGCGAGTGCTGTAGTCGATGGTTACATTAAGATAAGGCTCAAACAGGTGCACCGTGTGACGAAGCCGAACTTTCGCATAAATTACATATCGACTTCGCAATCACATTGCATAAAATACAACGAAGTCGTCGAGTAAGCAGGTTGAACTGATCACTCAGCCGCACTCGACAATAAAATATCAATCAAATCAAAGCGTGCAGCGTACGCAGCAAACAGTCTTATGTGAAATACAAGGCTATTACATTCATAATCGGGATCCCCGGTCCCAGTGGGCCTTCAGTTCCTTCTCGAGACATGATTCCATCCGAGAAACAACGGTGTGAGCAGGACCTCTAGCAACATCATAGTACTGGCCTAAATCCCTTTCAGTGTTAGCCACGGCTCTTAAATCTAAAGATGGATGGCATGCCAATATGGAAGCAAAAGCAAGCTCAGCACCAGCTAGAAGTTCTTTCCGCACTAGCAGCCGAATCCTTTCTGGAGACTTGAATCGGGTGAACAAGCCAGACAAAGTTTCGGGTGCCTGATCCAGAGGAAATAAGGTGTGCCAAACCATCGTGAGAAGGGCATAGTATTTGTCAAAATAGTAATGTGCCTTCATCACCCGGTACTTGAACTTCGCCATGATGACGGCCTTCGGACGATGCTGCCATAAACCATGTGTTGGGTGCGCAACATCGGTCATCGCCTCAACCTCTTCATGAATCTTCCTGTCCTCTTCAGCTGCATCCGAAGCCACGACTGGAAAAGGAACGAATGTTAGAACATTCAAGCTATACCTGGAATCAAAAGGCAGGCTAATACTCACAGTTCAAACTTTCGGTAGCAACATGAAGACCATCAAGAGCGTATTGTTCAATGGCAGTCGCTATTTCTCCCTTCTTCTTCACCAAGGCAGCCATCGCACGAAGGGAAGTAATGTCCTTATTTAGACTAGACACCTGGTCACGTAACTGACGAACAAGGCCTGATTCATCGTTACCCGAAGAATTCGGAAAAAGCTCGGCACGGGAAGAAGATGAAGGAATCTGCAGCACGTCCTCACTTCAGACCAAGCATTAATATAAAAACTCCCATCGGGAGCGTTGAGTGCACATCATACAGGCAAAAGGATGTTTGGCAACAGAGCCGAATTTAAAAGTATCGCGAAAATATTATGTACAACAGATCAAATAACAGTTCAAGGATTAGCCGACGTTGAACCAGGGACTGACTCAGGAGCAGGTTCGGCTTGTGCTTCATCCACCAACTTCAGAAGCCGGTTGGCGCAAGTTATTGCCGATCTCTTGAAAGGCTCAAGGTTGACTAGATGATTTTCATCATCAACAGTCAGCGCCTTAGAGAAATCTTCCAATTCCGACCCTATCCCGTGGCCCATAAGCAATTGGAAAGTAAGAACCGCACCAATCAAGCGGCTGCGACGTTTCAGTACCTCTACAGGTTCGGAGGGATCAACAAGGAAAGCTTCTGCCATCTCGTCGAGAGTCTTGTCCAGCTTCGCCTTAGGGAAGATCATCGAGTATAACTTCGACAGCGCTCCCTTGGACTTCTGCGATGTCGAGGATCTGGACATTTGACTCAGCAGCAAGAGACAAGGCGTCGGCCGTAGAGTCCTCCCGAAGCTGATGGCGTCGGCTGACAGTTAAATTGGCGGCCTCTGAAAAAGAGAGTATTAGTAATCAGTGGAGAAAGCATCAAGAAAGGGGCAGAGCATCGTAAGGATTTTTACCCAATAAATCCTTGATAGATTCACGGAGGACACCCTCCTTCTCATCAATCGCAGCCGCCGCTGCACGCCTGGCATCTTGGTCATCCTTCATTTGACGCTTCAGCCGATTTACTTCTTCCTTCAACAAGGCATTCTCACTTCTGGCATCGGCAGCAAGCCTGTTGGCTTCGACCACCTGATCAGCCGAAGATTTAACGGCCTTCCGAAGTTGGGAGTTTTCGGCCTCGAGGCGAGTAAATTGTTCCGCAAAGTCCGCTACAGCATCGACTGTAGCATAAATTGGCTGCAGCCAGGAAAAAGTCAAGAGGAGTCGGGTGATGGGAATTCAGCAAAGCTTGACAAATTAAAGTACTTACGTGATCGCGGCCGGCCGGCGGGGTGGGAGCATCATCGGAAGGAATAACTCTCGACACTGGAACCTTCTCTACACCCGTTCGGGATGGAGGTGTCGACTTGGCAGGAGAAGGGTTTGATTCTTTAGCCGATGCTGCTCTCTCAGAAGCTAGTTTAGCCCTCTTTGCGAGAGGAACATCGTCGTCATCATCGGCAGAGCTGTTTAAGTACAGCGTGCAGTTAGCATACAAGGTGACAAGAAATGAAAGTAACAAGAGTATAAATGCTCACAAGTCCAGGTCATCTTCGTCCACGAAGAAACTGGTTGAACCCTTCTTAGCAGGAGGAGGCGAAGCAGCTTCGTCGGCATCATTATCTCCTCCTTTAGGACTTGATTCAGCCGAAGAGATAAGATCATCATGTACCTGCTTGCGACGTCTGCTCTTGAGAAAGGCGTCATCTTCAGCAGTTTCCTCCTCTTGAACATCGCTGTCCTCAAGGGCGTGCTGGGTATCCTTGGTTCCTTCAGAATCATCATCGTCATCCTCTAACACCGCTCCGCTCTCGGGTGAGGGAGGATAACATTGGGCGACAGCGGGAACCTGCAGAAAGATAGCAAAACGTGTAAGGCATAAACAAAAAGAAGGAGTAATGACAATAAACGAAGGACGAAAAGGTTACCTCGGACGGAGGATGCTTGGAATCATAAGGAGGGCGCGTCGATGTCAAGACGATGGTGTCCTTGGTGCTGAGGCATGTTAGGCGACGAACTTCGTTCAGGAGCTCACCTGCCGAAATGTCGGCAGAGTTGACCCTTGATTTATCATTTTTACCAGCGAAAAGCCACAGCTGGTGAGGGCGAGACATCAGCGGCTGCACTCGATGTTGCAGGAACACTGAAACTACTTCAGTACCACGCATCGTCATGCCTCCTGAATTCTTCAGAATGACAATTTGCTTGAATAGCTCATCGGCTGTCGCCTTTTCTTCGGGAGAAAGGGCGTTGTTCCAAGACTTCTTCTTGTGATCCACCAAGACATCGTCAAAGAAGGGGAGATTTGAACGCCGCCCAGGAACGACAGGGTCCCGAAGGTAGAACCATTTGTTGCGCCAGCCCTGGACGGATTCCTTCATCGGATAGTCGAAGTAATCGACCTCCTTCCTGACAACAAAGCCGACACCGCCGACAACGGGGGGGCCGTTGCTATCATTGTGGCGCTTCACATAAAAGATCTTCCTCCAAAGGCCCCAGTGGGGCTCAATGCCGAGGAAAGCTTCACAAACGGTGACAAAAATGGAAAGGTGGAGGATGGAATTTGGGGTCAGCTGCCAGAGCTGAATCCCATAGAAGAAAAGAAGGGAGCGAAGGAACTCGTGCGCCGGAAGAGAAAGGCCACGGAACAGAAAAGCGACGAACATGACGGTGAAGCCCTTTGGGGGACTCGGGCGAGAAACCTGACCTGGGAGACGAACGTCATCCTCAGATGCCGAGATGAAGCCGAGGGCGCGAAGTTTGTTAATGTCGCGATTGGTAATGGCAGAGGTGCTCCAGTCACGGCTAACTTTAGCTGCCTCCGATGTGCTGCCACTCTTCTTCTTGCCCATGGCGAACGAAGCTTCTGATGAAGAGGCAGAAGAACAGGAGGCTTGAGGAAGAAGATGAGCAGTGAACGGGGTAAAAGGTAAAAAGAAAGGAGGCTCCCTATTTATCCTGTAAGAATTTGAGCCCAGACGTGGCCATAACTCCACAAAGCATCGTGGAGAGAGAAGCAGATCTGACTATACACGTGGCGCTAGAAGAAGGAGTGGAACCGGCGGCCCATTGTTCCCACGTCGCGCGAAAAATGAGGAGACGCCTCGATCGCCGCGCGTGCATTAGTTAAGACCTAAAAACTGCCTGCGCAGGACTAGGGTGGGCCCGTCAGGTCAAGTCCTATCAGTTGGCCCACAGTGGTTACACGTCAAGTCAAATCCCGTCAATCGGCCCACAACTATGACGTCATGAAAAAAAAAACTAGAGGCATTCGAAGGAAACATAAAAAGTTATCGGATGAAGAATTTGAGTCCACGCGTGGATTGCAAGCATCCGAACCTGGACTCGGGGGCTACTCCCATCGGGAGCGCTGACGCGCACCCGATAAAAAGGAAGACTCGACAGAATAAGCAGTCGAAGGAAAAAGGACTGAGTCTGTTCTCGGTTACAAGCGGTTACACCTAGACACTCCCATCGGGAGCGCATGATGTGCATCCAATAAAAGTTTTTTGCACTCCAGGATCATGCCCGGGGACTTGATTCTGTGTAGAGTAACGTTGTTTTGCCATCGGCAGTTAACCAACAAAAGTTGGGCACGTTGCTCATTATCCTTTGCGTGAAGAAAATATATCGGATGACCTATGAAGACTTGCGAAAAACTCGGCAGAGGAAAGCATTCGAGTAGTACAACTTGAGTCTACGCACGGACTGCAAGCATCCGTACCTAGACTCGGGGGCTACTCCCATCGGGAGCGCTGACGCGCACCCGATAAAAAGAAGATGGAGCAAAATCAAGATGAACAAGAACAGTGAAGAAGAAGAATATCATAAGAGGACATGCATTAGTCTCTACCCGAATTATCTTCGGCTAGACACTCGGGGGCTACTCACGTGGGCATTACCCTTCGGGTAACCAGTATTGCCCTATCTGGTATTGACAAATTGGAGGCCCATGAAGATACCTGAAGGCGAGATGGGCCACTAGGTCGGCGCACCAGAAGATTCCTTGACGGGCAAGACGAGGAAGCGAACAAACAAGGGAAGATTGGATCTAAACTACTGTAAACCTAGTCGTATACGGTTAGATCCCTTGAGACCTGGCCTCCTATATCAAGGCCAGGAGAGGGGCTGCCGAAGGACACGAACAATCTTAGCAATCTTAGCCAAGAAAAGCTTAGAGCTAGGTAACCTTAGCAACAGCAATCTCGCCTAGATCTCAGCCGAACTATTCGGCACCCCATTGTAACCCATTATTCTCATAATCAAAGAACTGACAGGCAGGACGTAAGGGTTTTACCTCATCGAGGGTGATGCGTGTGGTTGGCACGTCCGTTGGGAACCCCAAGAGGAAGGTGTGATGCGCACAGCGGCAAGTTTCCCTCAGTAAGAAACCAAGGTTTAATCGGACCAGTAGGAGTCAAGAAGCACGTTGAAGGTTGATGGCGGCGAGATGTAGTGCGGCGCAACACCAGGGATTCCGGCGCCAACGTGGAACCTGCACAACACAACCAAAGTACTTTGCCCCAACGAAACAGTGAGGTTGTCAATCTCACCGGCTTGCTGTAACAAAGAGTTAACCGTATTGTGTGGAAGATGATTGTTTGCAGAAAATAGTAGAACAAGTATTGCAGTAGATTGTATTTCAGTAAAGAGAATTGGACCGGGGTGCACAGTTCACTAGAGGTGTCTCTCCCATAAGACAAATAGCATGTTGGGTGAACAAATTACAGTTGGGCAATTGACAAATAAAGAGAGCATGACCATGCACATACATATCATGATGAGTATAGTGAGATTTAATTGGGCATTACGACAAAGTACATAGACCGCCATCCAACTGCATCTATGCCTAAAAAGTCCACCTTCAGGTTATCATCCAAACCCCCTCCAGTATTAAGTTGCAAAGCAACAGACAATTGCATTAAGTATGGTGCGTAATGTAATCAACAACTACATCCTTAGACATAGCATCAATGTTTTATCCCTAGTGGCAACAGCACAACACAACCTTAGAACTTTCTTTCACTATCCCAGGTGTCAATGCAGGCATGAACCCACTATCGAGCATAAGTACTCCCTCTTGGAGTTACAAGCATCTACTTGGCCAGAGCATCTACTAGTAACGGAAAGCATGCAAGATCATAAACAACACGTAGATATAACTTTGATAATCAACATAACAAGTATTCTCTATTCATCGGATCCCAACAAACGCAACATATAGAATTACAGATAGATGATCTTGATCATGTTAGGCAGCTCACAAGATCCGACAATGATAGCACAATGGGGAGAAGACAACCATCTAGCTACTGCTATGGACCCATAGTCCAGGGGTAGACTACTCACACATCACACCGGAGGCGACCATGGCGGCGTAGAGTCCTCCGGGAGATGATTCCCCTCTCCGGCGAGGGTGCGGAGGCGATCTCTCTGGATCCCCGAGATGGGATCGGCGTTGGCGGCGTCTCTGGAAGGTTGTCCGTATCGTGGCTCTCGGTACGGGGGGTTTCGTCACGGAGGCTTTAAGTAGGCGGAAGGGCAAGTCAGGAGGGGGCACAGGGGCCCCAGACCACAGGCCGGCGCGGCCAGGGGGTGGGCCGCGCCGCCCTAGGGTTTGGGCACCCTGTGGCCCCACTTCGTTTCGTCTTCGGACTTCTGGAAGCTTCGTGGAAAAATAGGCCCCTGGGCGTTGATTTCGTCCAATTCCGAGAATATTTCCTTACTAGGATTTCTGAAACCAAAAACAGCAGAAACAAAGAATCGGCACTTCGGCATCTTGTTAATAGGTTAGTTCCAGAAAATGCACGAATATGACATAAAGTGTGCATAAAACATGTAGATAACATCAATAATGTGGCATGGAACATAAGAAATTATCGATACGTCGGAGACGTATCAGCATCCCCAAGCTTAGTTCTGCTCGTCCCGAGCAGGTAAAACGATAACACAGATAATTTCTGGAGTGACATGCCATCATAACCTTGATCATACTATTTGTAAAGCATATGTAGTGAATGCAGCGATCAAAACAATGTATATGACATGAGTAAACAAGTGAATCATAAAGCAAAGACTTTTCATGAATAGCACTTCAAGACAAGCATCAATAAGTCTTGCATAAGAGTTAACTCATAAAGCAATAATTCAAAGTAAAGGTATTGAAGCAACACGAAAGAAGATTAAGTTTCAGCGGTTGCTTTCAACTTGTAACATGTATATCTCATGGATATTGTCAACATAGAGTAATATAATAAGTGCAATAAGCAAATATGTAGGAATCAATGCACAGTTCACACAAGTGTTTGCTTCTTGAGGTGGAGAGAAATAGGTGAACTGACTCAACATTGAAAGTAAAAGAATGGTCCTCCATAGAGGAAAAGCATCGATTGCTATATTTGTGCTAGAGCTTTGATTTTGAAAACATGAAACAATTTTGTCAACGGTAGTAATAAAGCATATGCATCATGTAAATTATATCTTATAAGTTGCAAGCCTCATGCATAGTGTACTAATAGTGCCCGCACCTTGTCCTAATTAGCTTGGACTACCGGATCATCACAATGCACATGTTTTTACCAAGTGTCACAAAGGGGTACCCCTATGCCGCCTGTACAAAGGTCTAAGGAGAAAGCTCGCATTGGATTTCTCGCTATTGATTATTCTTCAACTTAGACATCCATACCGGGACAACATAGACAACAGATAATGGACTCCTCTTTTATGCATAAGCATGTAACAACAATTAATAATTTTCTCATTTGAGATTGAGGATATATGTCCAAAACTGAAACTTCCACCATGGATCATGGCTTTAGTTAGCGGCCCAATGTTCTTCTCTAACATTATGCATGCTTAACCATAGGGTGGTAGATCTCTCTTACTTCAGACAAGACGGACATGCATAGCAACTCACATGAAATTCAACAATGAATAGTTGATGGCGTCCCCAGTGAACATGGTTATCGCACAACAAGCAACTTAATAAGAGATAAAGTGCATAATTACATATTCAATACCACAATAGTTTTTAAGCTATTTGTCCCATGAGCTATATATTGCAAAGGTGAATGATGGAATTTTAAAGGTAGCACTCAAGCAATTTACTTTGGAATGGCGGAAAATACCATGTAGTAGGTAGGTATGGTGGACACAAATGGCATAGTGGTTGGCTCAAGTATTTTGGATGCATGAGAAGTATTCCCTCTCGATACAAGGTTTAGGCTAGCAAGGCTTATTTGAAACAAACACAAGGATGAACCGGTGCAGCAAAACTCACATAAAAGACATATTGAAAACATTATAAGACTCTACACCGTCTTCCTTGTTGTTCAAACTCAATACTAGAAATTATCTAGACCTTAGAGAAACCAAATATGCAAACCAAATTTTAGCATGCTCTATGTATTTCTTCATTAATGGGTGCAAAGCATATGATGCAAGAGCTTAATCATGAGCACAACAATTGCCAAGTATCACATTACCCAAGACATTAATAGCAATTACTACATGTATCATTTTCCAATTCCAACCATATAACAATTTAACGAAGGAGAAACTTCGCCATGAATACTATGAGTAGAAACCAAGGACATACTTGTCCATATGCTACAGCGGAGCGTGTCTCTCTCCCATAAAGTGAATGCTAGGATCCATTTTATTCAAACCAAACAAAAAACAAAAACAAACCGACGCTCCAAGAAAAAGCACATAAGATGTGATGGAATAAAAATATAGTTTCAGGGGAGGAACCTGATAATGTTGTCGATGAAGAAGGGGATGCCTTGGGCATCCCCAAGCTTAGACGCTTGAGTCTTCTTAATATATGCAGGGGTGCACCACCGGGGCATCCCCAAGCTTAGAGCTTTCACTCTCCTTGATCATGTTGCATCATACTCCTCTCTTGATCCTTGAAAACTTCCTCCACACCAAACTCGAAACAACTCATTAGAGGGTTAGTGCACAATATAAATTGACATATTCAGAGGTGACACAATCATTCTTAACACTTCTGGACATTGCATAATGCTACTGGACATTAGTGGATCAAAGAAATTCATCCAACCTAGCAAAAGAGGCAATGCGAAATAAAAGGCAGAATCTGTCAAAACAGAACAGTTCGTATTGACGAATTTTAAAATGGCACCAGACTTGCTCAAATGAAAATGCTCAAATTGAATGAAAGTTGCGTACATATCTGAGGATCATGCACGTAAATTGGCTTAATTTTCTGAGCTACCTACAGGGAGGTGGACCCAGATTCGTGACAGCAAAGAAATCTGGAACTGCGCAGTAATCCAAATCTAGTACTTACTTTTCTATCAACGGCTTAACTTGGCACAACAAAACACAAAACTAAGATAAGGAGAGGTTGCTACAGTAGTAAACAACTTCCAAGACACAAAATAAAAACAAAGTACTGTAGGTAAAAACATGGGTTGTCTCCCATAAGCGCTTTTCTTTAACGCCTTTCAGCTAGGCGCAGAAAGTGTGTATCAAGTATTATCAAGAGATGAAGTGTCAACATCATAATTTGTTCTCATAATAGAATCAAAAGGTACCTTCATTCTATTTCTAGGGAAGTGTTCCATACCTTTCTTAAGAGGAAATTGATATTTTATATTACCTTCCTTCATATCAATAATGGCACCAACAGTTCGAAGAAAAGGTCTTCCCAATATAATGGGACAAGATGCATTACATTCAATATCCAAGACAACAAAGTCAACGGGAACAAGGTTATTGTTAACGGTAATGTGAACATTATCAACTTTCCCCAAAGGTTTCTTTGTAGAATGATCAGCAAGATTAACATCCAAATAACAATTTTTCAACGGTGGCAAGTCAAGCATATTATAAATTTTCTTAGGCATAACAGAAATACTTGCACCAAGATCACATAAAGCATTACAATCAAAATCTTTAACCTTCATCTTAATGATGGGCTCCCAACCATCCTCTAGCTTTTTAGGAATAGAGGCTTTACGCTCTAGTTTCTCTTCTCTAGCTTTAATGAGAGCATTTGTAATATGATGTGTAAAGGCCAAATTTATAGCACTAGCATTAGGACTTTTAGCAAGTTTTTGCAAGAACTTTATAACTTCAGAGATGTGGCAATCATCAAAATTCAAACCATTATAATCTAAAGCAATGGGATCATCATCCCCAATGTTGGAAAAAATTTCAGCAGCTTTATCACAGGCAGTTTCAGCAGTTTTAGCAGTTTCAGGCAGTTTTTCGCGCTTTGTATTAGAAGTGGAAACATTGCTAACACCAATTCTTTTATTAGTATTAGTAGGAGGTGCAGCAACATGTGTAGCATTAGCATTACTAGTGGTGGTAATAGTCCAAACTTTAGCTACATTCTTCTTTTTAGCTAGTTTTTCATTTTCTTCTCTATCCCACCTAGCACGCAGTTCAGCCATTAATCTTATATTCTCATTAATTCTAACTTGAATGGCATTTGCTATAGTAGTAATTTTATTATGATGATTCTCATTAGGCAAAACTTTTGATTTCAAAAGATCAACATCAGCAGCACGACTATCGACTTTAGAAGCAAGTATATCAATTTTCCCAAGCTTTTCTTCAACAGATTTGTTAAAAGCAGTTTGTGTACTAATAAATTCTTTAAGCATGGCTTCAAGTCCAGGGGGTGAACTCCTATTATTGTTGTAAGAATTCCCATAAGAATTACCATAGCCGTTGCCATTATTATAAGGATATGGCCTATAGTTGTTACTAGAATTGTTCCGGTAAGCATTGTTGTTGAAATTATTATTTTTAATGAAGTTTACATCAACATGTTCTTCTTGTGCAACCAATGAAGCTAATGGAACATTATTAGGATCAATATTAGTCCTATCATTCACAAGCATAGACATAATAGCATCAATCTTATCATTCAAGGAAGTGGTTTCTTCGACAGAATTTACCTTCTTACCTTGTGGAGCTCTTTCCGTGTGCCATTCAGAGTAGTTGATCATCATATTATCAAGAAGCTTTGTTGCTTCACCAAGAGTGATGGACATAAAGGTACCTCCAGCAGCTGAATCCAATAAATTCTGTGAAGAAAAATTTAGTCCTGCATAGAAGGTTTGGATGATCATCCAAGTAGTCAGTCCATGGGTTGGGCAATTTTTAACCAGAGATTTCATTCTTTCCCAAGCTTGAGCAACATGTTCAGTATCTAATTGTTTAAAATTCATTATGCTACTCCTCAAAGATATAATTTTAGCAGGGGGATAATATCTACCAATAAAAGCATCCTTGCATTTAGTCCATGAATCAATACTATTCTTAGGCAGAGATAGCAACCAATCTTTAGCTCTTCCTCTTAATGAGAAAGGGAACAATTTTAGTTTAATAATATCACCATCTACATCTTTATATTTTTGCATTTCACATAGTTCAACAAAATTATTAAGATGGGCAGCAGCATCATCAGAACTAACACCAGAAAATTGCTCTCGCATAACAAGATTCAGTAAAGCAGGTTTAATTTCAAAGAATTCCGCTGTAGTAGCAGGTGGAGCAATAGGTGTGCATAAGAAATCATTATTATTTGTGGTTGTGAAGTCACACAACTTAGTATTTTCAGGGTTGGCCATTTTAGCAACAGTAAATAAAACAAACTAGATAAAGTAAATGCAAGTAAACTAATTTTTTTGTGTTTTTGATATAGCAAACAAGATAGCAAATAAAGTAAAACTAGCAACTAATTTTTTTGTATTTTGATTTAGTGCAGCAAACAAAGTAGTAAATAAAAATAAGCAAGACAAAAACAAAGTAAAGAGATTGAGAAGTGGAGACTCCCCTTGCAGCGTGTCTTGATCTCCCCGGCAACGGCGCCAGAAATTTGCTTGATGCGTGTGGTTGGCACGTCCGTTGGGAACCCCAAGAGGAAGGTGTGATGCGCACAGCGGCAAGTTTCCCTCAGTAAGAAACCAAGGTTTAATCGGACCAGTAGGAGTCAAGAAGCACGTTGAAGGTTGATGGCGGCGAGATGTAGTGCGGCGCAACACCGTGGATTCCGGCGCCAACGTGGAACCTGCACAACACAACCAAAGTACTTTGCCCCAACGAAACAGTGAGGTTGTCAATCTCACCGGCTTGCTGTAACAAAGAGTTAACCGTATTGTGTGGAAGATGATTGTTTGCAGAAAATAGTAGAACAAGTATTGCAGTAGATTGTATTTCAGTAAAGAGAATTGGACCGGGGTCCACAGTTCACTAGAGGTGTCTCTCCCATAAGACAAACAGCATGTTGGGTGAACAAATTACAGTTGGGCAATTGACAAATAAAGAGAGCATGACCATGCACATACATATCATGATGAGTATAGTGAGATTTAATTGGGCATTACGACAAAGTACATAGACCGCCATCCAACTGCATCTATGCCTAAAAAGTCCACCTTCAGGTTATCATCCGAACCCCCTCCAGTATTAAGTTGCAAAGCAACAGACAATTGCATTAAGTATGGTGCGTAATGTAATCAACAACTACATCCTTAGACATAGCATCAATGTTTTATCCCTAGTGGCAACAGCACAACACAACCTTAGAACTTTCTGTCACTGTCCCAGGTGTCAATGCAGGCATGAACCCACTATCGAGCATAAGTACTCCCTCTTGGAGTTACAAGCATCTACTTGGCCAGAGCATCTACTAGTAACGGAAAGCATGCAAGATCATAAACAACACGTAGATATAACTTTGATAATCAACATAACAAGTATTCTCTATTCATCGGATCCCAACAAACGCAACATATAGAATTACAGATAGATGATCTTGATCATGTTAGGCAGCTCACAAGATCCGACAATGATAGCACAATGGGGAGAAGACAACCATCTAGCTACTGCTATGGACCCATAGTCCAGGGGTAGACTACTCACACATCACACCGGAGGCGACCATGGCGGCGTAGAGTCCTCCGGGAGATGATTCCCCTCTCCGGCAGGGTGCCGGAGGCGATCTCCTGGATCCCCCGAGATGGGATCGGCGTTGGCGGCGTCTCTGGAAGGTTTTCCGTATCGTGGCTCTCGGTACTGGGGTTTCGTCACGGAGGCTTTAAGTAGGCGGAAGGGCAAGTCAGGAGGGGGCACAGGGGCCCCAGACCACAGGCCGGCGCGGCCAGGGGGTGGGCCGCGCCGCCCTAGGGTTTGGGCACCCTGTGGCCCCACTTCGTTTCGTCTTCGGACTTCTGGAAGCTTCGTGGAAAAATAGGCCCCTGGGCGTTGATTTCGTCCAATTCCGAGAATATTTCCTTACTAGGATTTCTGAAACCAAAAACAGCAGAAAACAGCAACTGGCACTTCGGCATCTTGTTAATAGGTTAGTTCCAGAAAATGCACGAATATGACATAAAGTGTGCATAAAACATGTAGATAACATCAATAATGTGGCATGGAACATAAGAAATTATCGATACGTCGGAGACGTATCAGAGGGCCCCGAACCTGGGTAAATTGCTCTCCCCGCTTGTCTGTGAACCGATGTCTCGTGTCAGCCTACAGGATTCCGTCAACCCTAAGCCCCTATCAGAGGACATTGGCGAGGAGTACCCTCGACAGGAGTTGCTCATCTCACATATAGTGGAGTCGCCCATCTTGTAGGATAACGTTGCATAGAAAACAAAAAATTTCCTACCGCGAACACGCAATCCAAGCCAAGATGCAATCTAGAAGACGGTAGCAACGAGAGGATTATCGAGTCTCAACCTTGAAGAGATTCCAAAGCCTACAAGATGAGGCTCTTGTTGCTGCGGTAGACGTTCACTTGCCGCTTGCAAAAGCGCGTAGAAGATCTTGATCACGGCGCCACGAACGGGCAGCACCTCCGTACTCGGTCACACGTTCGGTTGTTGATGAAGACGACGTCCACCTCCCGTTCCAGCGGGCAGCAGAAGTAGTAGCTCCTCTTGAATCTGACAGCACGACGGCGTGGTGTCGGTGGTGGTGGAGAAATCCGGCGGAGCTTCGCTAAGCGTGCGGGATGTGGTGGAGGAGAGAGGGCCGCTAGGGTTTGGGAGAGGGGGGCGCCGGCCACTAGGGGTGCGGCCACCTTGGTGGTTGTTGGGGTGACCGGCCCCCTCCCCTTGGCCCTCATTATATAGGTGGAAGCCCCAAGTGTTGGACTACAAGTCTCCGAATAAGACCCGAACCCAAAACCTTCCATGTGATAGGGAAACCTACCCAAGGTGGGAATCCCACTTGGGGTGGGATTCCCCCCTTCCATGTGGGGGGGTGGCCGGCCCCCTTTGGGGGAGTCCACTTGGGACTCCTCCCCCTCTAGGGTTGGCCGGCCATGGAGGTGGAGTCCCTTTGGGACTCCGCCTTCCATAGTGGTTTCTTCCGGACTTTTCTAGAACCTTCTAGAACCTTCCATAGAACCTTTCGGGTCATTTTAAATCTCATAAAATGACTTCCTATATATGAATCTTATTCTCCGGACCATTCCGGAGCTCCTCGTGATGTCCGGGATCTCATCTGGGACTCTGAACAAATATTCAAACTCCATTCCATATTCAAGTTCTACCATTTCAACATCCAACTTTAAGTGTGTCACCCTACGGTTCGCGAACTATGCGGACATGGTTGAGTACTCACTCCGACCAATAACCAATAGCGGGATCTGGAGATCCATAATGGCTCCCACATATTCAACGATGACTTTAGTGATCGAATGAACCATTCACATACGATACCAATTCCCTTTGTCACGCGATATTTTACTTGTCCGAGGTTTGATCATCGGTATCACTCTATACCTTGTTCAACCTCGTCTCCTGACAAGTACTCTTTACTCGTACCGTGGTATGTGGTCTCTTATGAACTCATTCATATGCTTGCAAGACATTAGACGACATTCCACCGAGAGGGCCCAGAGTATATCTATCCGTCATCGGGATGGACAAATCCCACTGTTGATCCATATGCCTCAACTCATACTTTCCGGATACTTAATCCCACCTTTATAACCACCCATTTACGCAGTGGCGTTTGATGTAATCAAAGTACCTTTCCGGTATAAGTAATTTATATGATCTCATGGTCATAAGGACTAGGTAACTATGTATCGAAAGCTTATAGCAAATAACTTAATGACGTGATCTTATGCTACGCTTAATTGGGTGTGTCCATTATATCATTCATACAATGATATAACCTTGTTATTAATAACATCCAATGTTCATGATTATGGAACTAATCATCCATTAATCAACAAGCTAGATAAGAGGCATACTAGGGACTCTTTGTTGTTTACATATCACACATGTATCAACGTTTCGGTTAATACAATTATAGCATGGTATATAAACATTTATCATAAACATAAAGATATATAATAACCACTTTTATTATTGCCTCTTGGGCATATCTCCTTCAGTCTCCCACTTGCACTAGAGTCAATAATCTAGATTACATTGTAAGGTACCTAACACCCATGGCATTCTGGTGTTGGTCATGCTTTGCCCTAGGGAGAGCTTTAGTCAACGGATCTGCTACATTCAGATCAGTGTGTACTTTGCAAATCTTTACTTATCCATCTTCGATGTACTCGCGAATCGAGTGGTAACGCAGCTTGATATGCTTCAGCCTCTTGTGTGACCTTGGTTCTTGTGCATTGGCGATGGCACCCATGTTGTCACAGTAAATGACTAGTGGGTCCAATGCACTAGGAACCACACCGAGCTCTACAATGAACCTCTTCATCCATACCGCTTCTGATGAAGCCTCTGAAGCCGCTATGTACTCTGATTCTGTTGAAGACTTCCCCACTGTGCACTGCTTCGAGCTTGCCCAGCTTACTGTAGCACCATTCAATATAAACACGTACCCAGACTGTGACTTAGAGTCATCAGGATCAGTGTTCCAACTTGCATCGGTCTAACCACTTACAACGAGTTCTTGGTCACCTCCATAACAAAGAAACATATCCTTAGTTCTTTTCAAGTACTTCAGGATATTCTTGACCGCTGTCCAGTGTTCCATTCCTGGATCACTTTGATATCTGCTAGTCAAACTAACAACATGTGCTATACCCGGTCTAGTACATAGCATGGCATACATGATAGATCCTACTGCCGAGGCATAGGGGATATTACTCATCCTTTCTCTTTCTTCTTCCGTAGCCGGTCCTTGAGTCTTACTCAAGACCTTGCCTGGTAACATAGGTAAGAATCCTTTCTTACTTTCGTCCATTCTAAACTTCTTTAGAATCTTGTCCAGGTATGTACTCTGTGATAGCCCTATTAGGCGTCTTGATCTATCTCTATAAATCTTGATGCCTAATATATACGATGCTTCACCAAGGTCTTTCATTGAAAAACTATTATTCAAATAACCTTTTACACTGCTTAATAGTTCTATATCATTCCCGATCAATAATATGTCATCTACATATAATATCAGGAATGCTACAGAGCTCCCACTCACTTTCTTGTAAATACAGGCCTCTCCATGACACTGTATAAACCCGAAGTCTTTGATCACCTTATCAAAGCGTCGGTTCCAACTTCTTGATGCTTGCTTCAGTCCATAGATTGAACGCTGAAGTTTGCATACTTTGTCAGCATTTTTAGGATCGACAAAACCTTTGGGTTGTACCATATACAACTCTTCCTCAATGTCTCCATTAAGGAACGCCGTTTTGACATCTATCTGCAAATCTCATAAACGAAAAATGCAGCTATTGCTAACAAAATCCTCACAGATTTTAGCTTCGCTACAGGTGAGAAAGTCTCATCGTAGTCAACTCCTTGAATTTGTCGGAAACCCTTTGCGACAAGTTGAGCTTTATAGACAGTAACATTACCATCAGCATTTGTTTTTCTCTTGAAGATCCATTTATTCTCAACAGCCTTGCGGCTATCAGGTAAGTCTACCAAAGTCCATACTTTGTTATCATACATGGATCCCATTTCGGATTTCATGGCTTCTTGCCATTTGTTGGAATCTGGGCTCATCATCGCTTCTTCATACGTCGCAGGGTCTTCATCATTGTTATCCACAATCATGACATTTAGACAAGGATCATACCAATCAGGAGTGGTACGTTCCCTTGTCGATCTGCGAGGTTCAGTAGTTTCCTCGTTCGAAGTTTCATGATCATTATCATTAGCTTCCTCTGTTGCCGGTGTAGGCGGCACAGGAACAGTTTCCGGTCCTGCGCTACTCTGATCAACGAGTATAGATTCATCAATCTCATCGAGTTCTACTTTTCTTCCAGTCACTTCTTTAGTGAGAAATTCTTTCTCAAGAAAGGTTCCGTTCTTAGCAACAAAGATTTTGCCTTCGGATCTGTGATAGAAAGTGTACCCTATAGTTTCCTTAGGGTATCCTATGAAGACGCATTTCTCCGCTTTGGGTTCTAGCTTGTCCGGTTGTAACTTCTTTACATAGGCTTCGCAACCCCAAACTTTAAGGAACGACAGCTTAGGTTTCTTATTAAACCATAATTCATACGGTGTCGTTTCTACGGATTTTGATGGTGCTCTATTTAAAGTGAATGCGGCTGTCTCTAATGCATAACTCCAAAATGATAACGGCAAAACAGTAAGAGACATCATAGAACGAACCATATCTAAGAGAGTTCGATTACGACGTTCGGACACACCGTTTCGTTGTGGTGTTCCCGGCGGTGTCAATTGTGAAAGTATTCCGCATTTCTTTAAATGTATGCCAAACTCATAACTCAGATATTCACCTCCACGATCAGATCGTAGAAATTTAATCTTCTTGTTACGTTGATTTTCTACTTCACTTTGGAATTCCTTAAACTTCTCGAAAGTTTCGGATTTATGTTTCATGAAATAGATATACCCATATCTACTCAGATCATCTGTGAAGGTTAGAACATAACGATAACCACCGCGCGATGCTACGCTCATTGGTCCGCACACATCTGTATGTATGATTTCCAATAAGTCAGTAGCTCGCTCCATCATACCAGAAAATGGAGTCTTAGTCATTTTTCCCATTAGACATGCTTCGCATCTATCAAGTGACTCAAAGTCAAGTGATTCAAGTAATCCATCGGTATGGAGTTTTTTCATGCATTTCACTCCAATATGACCAAGACGACAGTGCCACATATAAGTAGAATTATCATTCAATTTAATTCGCTTAGCATCAATGTTATGTATATGCGTATCACTACTATCGAGATCTAACAGAAATAAGCCATTCTTTTCAGGTGCTCGACCATAAAAGATATTATTAATAAAAATAGAACAACCATTATTCTCAGACTTGAATGAATAACCGTATTGCATTAAACAAGATCCAGATATAATGTTCATGCTCAACGCGGGTACAAAATAACAATTATTTAGGCTTAAAACTAATCCCGAAGGTAGATGTAGAGGAAGTGTGCCGACATCGATCACATCGACTTTGGATCCAT
This sequence comes from Lolium perenne, assembly GCF_019359855.2. Lineage (NCBI taxonomy): Eukaryota > Viridiplantae > Streptophyta > Magnoliopsida > Poales > Poaceae > Lolium > Lolium perenne. The sequence goes on along the minus strand of NC_067244.2, from coordinate 112,664,841 downwards.
TTCCAACGCGCATCGTCACTTCATCTTTCAGTAGTCTTCGTTTATTCTTTAGTTCCTGTTTCGAGTTACAAATATGAGCAACCGAACCAGTATCAAATACCCAGGTACTAGAACGAGAACCAGTGAGATAAACATCTATAACATGTATATCAGATATACCTTCTTTCTTTTTCTTGACAAGGCCGCTCTTCAGATCAGCCAGATACTTGGAGCAATTACGCTTCCAGTGTCTCTTCTCCTTGCAGTAATAGCACTCAGCATCAGGCTTAGGGCCGTTCTTAGGTTTCATAGGAGGCGTGGCAGCTTTCTTGCCACCCTTCTTGAATTTTCCCTTAGACTTGCCCTGTTTCTTGAAACTGGTGGTCTTGTTGACCATCAACACTTGGTGCTTTTTCTTGATCTCAATCTCAGCAGCTTTTAGCATGCCAAAGAGTTCATGTAACTCCTTGTTCATGTTCTGCATATTGTAGTTCATCACAAAGTTCTTGTAACTTGGTGGCAGTGATTGAAGGACACGATTAATCCCCAGTCTGTTAGGAATCACTATTCCCAAGTCACTGAGTTTCTTCGCATGCCCGGTCATGGCGAGCATGTGCTCACTAACGGAGATGCCTTCTTCCATCATACAGCTGAAGAAATGTTTCGATGCTTCATAGCATTCCACGGCCGCATGAGTCTCGAATATAGCTTTCAGCTCATTCATCAACTCATGAGGATCATGGTGCTCAAAACGTTTTTGAAGATCGGATTCCAGACTGCACAGGATGGCACACTGAACTTGAGAGTACCGAGTTTTCTGAGTCGCGTAAACAGCTTTTACTTCATCGGTTTCAGTTTCTGCAGGAGGGTCACCTAGCGGTGCATCAAGCACAAATTGCAGATTTCCGCCAGAGAGGAAGATCCTCACATGACGGAACCAGTCGGTGAAGTTGCTACCGTTGCTCTTAAGCTTTTCTTTCTCTAGGAACTGGTTAAAATTGATTGGGGACGCCATCTCTACAACATATATTTGCAAAAGTTTAGACTAAGTTTATGACAAATTGAGTTCAAATTTTAATTCAACATAATTAAAAATCTAGGTGAACTCCCACTCAAAACAATATCCCTCGCATTGTCTTAGTGATCACACGAACCAAATCCACCGCACCTAAGTCCGATCATCACGAGACAAGGTGTGATTTCAATGGCGAACACTCAAAGTGTTCATCATATCAACCATATGATTCATGCTCTACCTTTCGGTATCACGTGTTCCGAGACCATGTCTGTACATGCTAGGCTCGTCAAGGCCACCCTAGTATCCGCATATGCAAAACTGTCTTGCACCCGTTGTATGCACTTGTTGATTCTATCACACCCGATCATCACGAGATGCTTCGAAACGACAAGTCTTGGCAACGGTGCTACTAAGGATGAACACTTTATTATCTTGAGATTTTAGTGAGGGATCATCTTATAATGCTACCGTCGCGATCTAAGCAAAATAAGATGCATAAAAGGATTAACATCACATGCAGTTCATATGTGATATGATATGGCCCTTTTGTCTTTGCGCCTTTGATCTTCATCTCCAAAGCACGGACATGATCTCCATCATCTTCGGGCATGATCTCCATCATCTTCGGGCATGATCTCCATCATCGTCGGCGTAGCGTCAAGGTCAATGGTGCCGTCTTCATGATTGTCCTCCATGTAGCAACTATTACAACTACTTTGAAATACTACTCAGCATGAAATTTAAAGACAACCATAAGGCTCCTGCCGGTTGCCACAATACAATAATGATCATCTCATACATATTCATCATCACATTATGGCCATATCACATCACCAAACCCTGCAAAAACAAGTTAGACGTCTCTAATTTGGTTTGCATATTTTACGTGGTTTAGGGTTTTCGATAGAGATCTAATCTACCTACGAACATGAACCACAACGGTGATACTAATGTTTTCAATAGAAGAGTAAATTGAATCTTCACTATAGTAGGAGAGACAGACACCCGCAAAGCCTCTTATGCAATACAAGTTGCATGTCGAACGAGGAACAAGTCTCATGAACGCGGTCATGTAAAGTTAGTCCGAGCCGCTTCATACCACTATGCCACAAAGATGCAAAGTACTCAACTAAAGATAACAAGAGCATCAACGCCCACAAAACCATTGTGTTCTACTCGTGCAACCATCTATGCATAGACACGGCTCTGATACCACTGTAGGATAACGTTGCATAGAAAACAAAAATTTTCCTACCGCGAACACGCAATCCAAGCCAAGACGCAATCTAGAAGACGATAGCAATGAGGGGATTATCGAGTCTCACCCTTGAAGAGATTCCAAAGCCTACAAGATGAGGCTCTTGTTGCTGCGGTAGACGTTCACTTGCCGCTTGCAAAAGCGCGTAGAAGATCTTGATCACGGCGCCACGAATGGGCAGCACCTCCGTACTCGGTCACACGTTCGGTTGTTGATGAAGACGACGTCCACCTCCCGTTCCAGCGGGCAGCGGAAGTAGTAGCTCCTCTTGAATCCGACAGCACGACGGCGTGGTGTCGGTGGTGGTGGAGAAATCCGGTGGAGCTTCGCTAAGCGTGCGGGATGTGGTGGAGGAGAGAGGGCCGCTAGGGTTTGGGAGAGGGGGGCGCCGGCCACTAGGGGTGCGGCCACCTTGGTGGTTGTTGGGGTGACCGGCCCCCTCCCCTTGGCCCTCATTATATAGGTGGAAGCCCCAAGTGTTGGACTACAAGTCTCCGAATAAGACCCGAACCCAAAACCTTCCATGTGATAGGGAAACCTACCCAAGGTGGGAATCCCACGTGGGGTGGGATTCCCCCCTTCCATGTGGGGGGGTGGCCGGCCCCCTTTGGGGGAGTCCACTTGGGACTCCTCCCCCTCTAGGGTTGGCCGGCCATGGAGGTGGAGTCCCTTTGGGACTCCGCCTTCCATAGTGGTTTCTTCCGGACTTTTCTAGAACCTTCTAGAACCTTCCATAGAACCTTCCGGATCATTTTAAATCTCATAAAATGACTTCCTATATATGAATCTTATTCTCCGGACCATTCCGGAACTCCTCGTGATGTCCGGGATCTCATCTGGGACTCCGAACAAATATTCGAACTCCATTCCATATTCAAGTTCTACCATTTCAACATCCAACTTTAAGTGTGTCACCCTACGGTTCGCGAACTATGCGGACATGGTTGAGTACTCACTCCGACCAATAACCAATAGCGGGATCTGGAGATCCATAATGGCTCCCACATATTCAACGATGACTTTAGTGATCGAATGAACCATTCACATACGATACCAATTCCCTTTGTCACGCGATATTTTACTTGTCCGAGGTTTGATCATCGGTATCACTCTATACCTTGTTCAACCTCGTCTCCTGACAAGTACTCTTTACTCGTACCGTGGTATGTGGTCTCTTATGAACTCATTCATATGCTTGCAAGACATTAGACGACATTCCACCGAGAGGGCCCAGAGTATATCTATCCGTCATCGGGATGGACAAATCCCACTGTTGATCCATATGCCTCAACTCATACTTTCCGGATACTTAATCCCACCTTTATAACCACCCATTTACGCAGTGGCGTTTGATGTAATCAAAGTACCTTTCCGGTATAAGTAATTTATATGATCTCATGGTCATAAGGACTAGGTAACTATGTATCGAAAGCTTATAGCAAATAACTTAATGACGTGATCTTATGCTATGCTTAATTGGGTGTGTCCATTATATCATTCATACAATGATATAACCTTGTTATTAATAACATCCAATGTTCATGATTATGAAACTAATCATCCATTAATCAACAAGCTAGATAAGAGGCATACTAGGGACTCTTTGTTGTTTACATATCACACATGTATCAATGTTTCGATTAATACAATTATAGCATGGTATATAAACATTTATCATAAACATAAAGATATATAATAACCACTTTTATTATTGCCTCTTGGGCATATCTCCTTCACATCTCACATATAGTGGAGTCCCTCATCTCCATGGCAATGACGTCGTCGATGTCTGAGCAACCTAGCAAAGAGGAAGACAACACAAGAGGAGTAGAGGTTAATGTGTTAGAAATCAAAGCGTCCTCACTCAACTCATGTGGTGTGTCACTCTTGCTCTCAAGGTGTTTGAAGTAGGATTTGCACTCGGCTTTATCTTGGAGGGTCATGTTGGCTATTTGATCATCTAAGTTGGCAAAGTAGGCTCTCATCTCGGCTTGTTTTTGTGGTGTCATTTTGGGTGGCTCTCACTAGGAAGAGTGTATGTATGGTGGAAAGAGAACTACCAAAAGGTCAAAACTAGCAACAAAATCGAGAAAATGGTTCAAGTTAGAGAATAACCGATATGTACTCACACACACACTCAAAGCACACGCAAAAGGCTAAGAACTCTATATGGTGGTAGGTGAGGAAGTGGATAGCAAACGAAAAGAACCAAAGAAAATGTCTATTATCAAATGTGGATAAGATCCAAAGTCAAATGTCAAAAGTGGTGATCTATGTCAAGGAAACACGGAAACACACACAAGGAAGAACAATGGGGTTAGCGCGACCAAGGAAATGAGCAAGTAACAAAGATGGTCCTAACGAAGACTATTAGCTCGGTGTCGCGCCAACACAAGAGAGACCGTAGCTTGGTTGCATATGAGAGAAGCAACTAGATTTGCACAAATGTCACTCTTCTCTTCTCTCTCTTAGTGCTCACAAGCTTTGCACTCCTTTGTATCGGTGGACACACACTCTTTTTGTATTTCCTTTTTCTTTTTTCTCATTTTTTCACTTTTTTCGATGCTTAGAAGCTTTATTTTTCTCTATGTCACACTTTTTCTTCTTTTGTGTATCTTTCTCACCGAGCTTGTTTCGGAGCTTTGCTCAACACAACGCGCACACACACACCCTCTCACGGTCGTGACACTTGTGCAATGCTTCGCAACACTCGGAAAGCCACTCTCAATGGGATAGGTACACAAAGAAAGAAACGGGCTACAAGGGGTGGGGCAAGTTATACCTATTGATGTTAGGCTGTGTCAAGCACACGAACTTGCGATGATCGATGTGGTGTCGATGATGGTGTCGAAGTTGCGCCGAAATCCGGGGTGCCAAATGCGTCGTCGCGGTGTTGGTGTAGGCGCGGAAGCGGATTAGACAACCAATCCACTCCAAATCGGAAACCGAGCAAATTAAGTCAATGCCCGAAAAAGTTGGGTCAAAACGAGCGGTCAAAAGTTGGGCTCCACAAATCGTCAAAAATTAGACGTGGACTATGTGGAGTAGTTGGAGGATGTTGTTAAAGTTTGGAGTCAAACGGGCTCCGGAAAGTTGTCAAAATTTGGGGCAAAAAGAGGAGTCAAAACTGGACGAAGTTTGAGTAAAACTGCGCGCAGGGGCGGAACTTCCGGTTAAGTTCCGGTAATACGTGAAATCAGTCCAGGGGCTACTGTGAGCGAAATAGGCAATTTCGGAACTTGGCTGATGTTAGGCGGAAGTACCGGTCAGCCCGATGTACCGCTGTATTTGCCCGGAAGTACCGGTCTGTGCACAGAAATTTGGAATTTCGTTTGGGGCCTGCTGATAATCCTCCGGAGGCTCAAAACCTTCTAGCCTCCGGCTTCTCTGCATGACACGTGTCTTGTTTTAGCCAAAACCATGACTTTGCTTCGTCGCAACAAAAAATTCCCCGCTTTTGCTTCATTGAAGAAAAAAGGTTCGTCTGGAAATAGAAAAAAATAAGACCAGGTGACACAGTGTCATCCAAGACCAAAATCATGACTTTGCTTCATCGCAGCAAAAAATCCCCCGCTTTTGCTTCATTGAAGAAAAAAACGGTTCGACTAAAATAGAAATAGAGTTGCGACTCGTTCACACTTTGCTTCATCGCAGCAATAAACCTTCTGCTTTTCACTTTGCTTCATCGCAGCAATAAACCTTCTGCTTTTGCTTCATTGAAGCAAAAAATTATTCGACTGGAAATAAAAAAAGACTCGTCGGAGACTCTCGAAGCAACATACTTCACCGGAGACCTCACCGAAGATTTCGTAGCAAAAACTTTGTGCTATTGATGCTAAACCGACCTCGCTAGAGACATGGCCGGAGACATTTAGACATTGAAGCAACAATTTTATACTAAAGTAGAAAAAACACATAACATTTGTAGCAAAAAAGTTATACTACAGTAGCATCCTCCACTACTCGCCAGAGACATTGCCGGAGACCTCGCCGGAGACATTGTAGCGCAACATTTATACTAAAGTAGCAAAACCATAGAACATTTGTAGCAAATGATTTATACTATTGTAACATCGTCAACTACTCGTTGGCGCAACGCCGACGGCATCCTAGCCCCGGCTAGCATCAACATCACTCGCTTCTTGCGCCATCGTTGAGGGTTTGCAGCACAATCGTTGAGCCTTTGGAGAAATGATGGTGACAGATTGCAGCTCCGTACCACAATATTTGCATCTCCATCGATCCACAACATTTGCATCTCCTCCCGACATCGTTTGTAGCACAGTTCGTATGCGTGTGCATGGGAGAAAGAGGAGGCACGGCCGGGAGCGGTCGTCGAGCGGCGCGGCAGCTACGGGACAGCATGAGACTTAAGGGCTCGAGGCGGAACCGCAGTGTGGGTCAGTAGTGTGGTTGGTAGCACCGCCGGTGACTGTTTGCAGCTCCACCGTCGACCACAGGCAGCAATGCGGCCCACCGCGTATCTGCCTGTGGGATAAATTCCTCGTGCGACCCGCAATGAGATGCGCTTCACGCTCCTAAGCCAGATCTGCGCATGGCGCGAGTAGCAGGGTGCCGGCCAAAGCATGCTCTTGGTACAGGGCGGCGCGGCGGAGGACGACGAGTGCGCTGCAGGGGCAGGGGTAGGCGCGGCGGAGGTCGACGGCGGCGCTGCAGGGGCATGGAGGCGTGGCGGAGGACGGCTGCGGCGCTGCAGGGCAAGGGAGGCGCGGCGGAGGATGGCGGCGGCGCTGCAGGGCACATGGAGGCGCGGCGGAGGTCGACGGCGGCGCTGCAGGGGCATGGAGGCGTGGCGGAGGACGGCTGCGGCGCTGCAGGGCAAGGGAGGCGCGGCGGAGGATGGCGGCGGCGCTGCAGGGCACATGGAGGCGCGGCGGAGGACGGCGGCGGCGCTGCAGGGGCACGGGGAGGCGCGGTGGAGGACGGAGGCGGCTCCCCCGGCGACGCGTGGTGGTAACTCTCATGGCCTCATGGGAACGGAGGCGCGTGGTGGTCTTCTCGATCCCATGGAAATGTTGACTTAACAGATGAGAAATTGAGTGGGCACCATGATGGTATGTGTGTCGCGTTGTGGGACGGAGGATGAAGCCCATCCGACGGCACATTGCCCGGAGGTTGCGGGAGCGCGTGCCTCCGCCTGATATGCAGCATTTTCCATTTCGTTTTCACGCCGGGGAATCAAGGGGAAAAATTGAAGAAACGAGCGAAGCAATCCTTTGCGCTGATGGTGTTGACCAGGTGCACAGCTAGGGGAAACGGACCAGATGCTGTTTGTGCGCGTGGTGCAGGTTGGAGCAAGGGAGAGCGTGGGGCTTGGCAGCGCGGATTCTCTAACCTGCAACTAGCAAGTTAGAGGCTGCTTTGGGCACTCCCGATGCCGTCCGTTCAATATCACCTGGCTGCTGCTTTCTTCTGCTCTCTCAACGCACACTAGCCAGGCCAGCCCACATAAACTCATTCAGGAGTAAAACTAGGCCAGCTCGGAAGGGACACGAGAATAGATACAGTATCTGAAAATAAATCAGAAATGCACTTTTGAATCCATATGCATATGCTCCTGCCATCGAAAAAACAATTTATAATATTAAAAATATGCTGATCAAAAATTTCGTGCATACATATTAACATTCTACTAGTTGAATGCCCGTGCGTTGCCACGGATTTTTATTGTAAATATAAAATAAATAAAAGAATTCACTTTGCATAATTCGACAATTATAGAAAGCATTTTTTTTGCTTTTCCAGATAATAATAATCCAAAAGCTTTTAAATTTAAAGTAATATTTATTACGGAGTCCAATGGTCTTTCCAAATTTGAACGATATTTTACTTCGTTGATTTTATCTTGCATACGACTTTGAGTACCCCATGTTATTAACGTTTTAATTATTTCCATGCTTTAGATTGATTATTTGGTAATTTGCCATATTTATGGCACTAACAGATTTATTAATCTTTCTAACTACAAAAATCAATCGGTAATATAATTGTTTTTTAATAGTTCAGTTTATACCAAGACAATGTATGGATGCCAAAAATACAACTACACTTTCTTATCTAGTGGCCATGCTCCACAACTCGCTTTTCAACATGTTTCCCCTTTCGACTCGGAGAATTCATGAGCGTGCGTTTGATTTTTTGAATCATCTCCAAAGTCCTCAGTGTCCACCTGAGTTTTTGTAATAAAGAAAGGATCTTCCGTAATAGCTTTTTCCATTGGCTAAAATCAAGAAGTGCATTAGCTGCACCTAACGTTCAGCTTCTCAGATAATGCAGAACTCTTGGCAACAGAAAAATGTGCATCTCTTCTCATAGCACCCTCCCCTCTGTAATCACAAAGAACAGCACACACTGCACCTAACCAATGTGAAGGCATGGTCACTTCAAAGAAGCATACCAGATCATTGGATTGCTCTGAAGCACAACTGATAGACATGCTTCGTTAACTTAAATTAGGGCTGGACGAAACCAGATCGATCGGTTCATTTTGGACTAATTCAGTTCATCCCACTTGTCCCATTCGTGGGTCATATATAGGAGAGGCCGAGGGGTGGAGCTAATCTTTGCTCAAAGCATGAGCATCAACTTTTTTTGTAAGACAATACTATATCCTTAAATTTCCTTAAATTTCTCATTTGTATCAATGAGAGATAAATACATTAGAACTGATATGCATATTGTGTAGCAACTATCTACAAAGGGTCCAAAAAAGGGACTAACACATTTGCAACATGGTTCATTTTCGTAAATTTTACACTTCTCTGTGAACCCCAAACTGAACAATATTATAGATAGTCTTTGAACACATGTGCTACTATTCTCTCGCTTACCTGAATGCGGACAAAGTACACCTTAAGCAACAAATAAGATGTCAAGGAAATGCAACTCTAAACGAAGCTAGCTACAACCAAGCTTAACACCTAACAAGAAATGTCTCCAAATCCTCGAAATAGGCTTTCGCCCTGCTATATTAATATAGCAACGAACTGATACAAGATAGAGACCACCGCTGGGGCAAATAGCACAACAAAGCCCAAAAGAAAACACAAGAAGAAGAAAAAAGAAAGAAAGGATGACAAAGTCGGATCGACGAAAACGCTGATGATCCGCAACCGCCGCGCCCTCCGGAAGATTCCCACCACGAGCTTAGCCATTCGAAGCGTCGCATACCAAGGCAGCACCTTCAAGAAGGGATGCGACGATGACGACGCTGCTGCCCGGACAAGCCTAGGGTTTCCCCTGGTATGCGGAAGGGAAGTGGGAAGGGGAAACCCCGACGCCCCTCAAGAAGGAATGGTGGTGCCCGCGAGCGTCACCGCGTCGGTGTCGGCCGTCGACAAGGAATTCTCCCGTCCCCCAAAGTCCCACGGTCCCGGACACTCCGTCAAGCTCCGCCAACCTCGCCGCCCACCAACTCGCGCCACCACGGTCACGCAACCACCACCGCCGTCTCACCGTGACCCACTGACGAAGACCGACAAAACCGATCGGAAACACCCCGTGCCGAGGAGAGCCTGGACAGCAGCCACGCGGGAGGGCGCAACCTCCACCGCCAGCTGCGGTGACAGACCGGACGCAGCTACAGGAGCAAACCAGGCCCCTAAAAAGAACTGCAGTCTAACAAAGACATTTCGTCAGACCATTGCTGCAAACTGCAGTTATTTGTTAAAACAATCTCTGAAAGGCCATTACTGCACTAAAGATCTTTATTAATAATTCACTCCAGTAGAAAAGAAGTGATGCTATTTTGAACCAAATCGAACAAAGAGATAGTACAATATAATACAATAGCATACATTCTTTGATGTAGTTCATAGTACTACACATGTTGCTGTGATTAATCATCGCCCGGTGGCAGCAACTTCTACCTAGCTAAATTGGTGCCACCTTATATTACCGCCAAGATTAAGTGAAAAGATAGAATGATAGATGGTACACTGACGTCTTTGTTGATGATTGCAGTGATGCAGGATCGGGATCCATAAAATGATTATCAATTGGGGAGTGCACAATTTTGTTTGTGTGTGTGTGTCGAACCCAACTGCCAATTGCAAGTGGTTATATGCCCAGCTGTGTCTGTGCTGTAAGTTCAGAATAGAACAGAAGGAAAATCTGAAACTCTACTTCATCTTCTTCCTTCTCATGTTTTCCCCAGATCCTATGTATCTTGTCCCTCGCTCACATCACAGCATGGCCGGTGGCCACGGACTGTTGCACTCTCCTAGAACTGCATGTATGCAATTACAATCACTGGACTGAAGTTCAATTGTTGAATACTTGAATGTGAGGAGTAAACGTATTTTGCTTGTAGGTACTGCACCAAATAACGACTTTGCAACTGAATTTCTGAAAATTCTGCAGCAGTATTACGCGACCTTTCTTAAGTAAACATGACGCCAAAGTAATTAAACTCACCCTCATTGAGGCCACGATCTGGATGACGTTGCCTTCCTGAACCCGTTCCGTGTGAAGAAGTATGTCCTTCTCTCGATCTTTTTCCCCTCGCAGGCTTCCTCTGTGCCAACGCTAGGTATGCTGGCAACGTCGAGCTCCTCGGTTAAGAGCATTGGGCAGAGATCATGTAGACGTCGAGCTCCTCGGTTAAGAGGATTGGGCAGAGATCATGTAGGACGCCCCAAAGCAACAGGACACGGCCACAGAGGCGCCGCCGGCCCAAAGCGAGGTGGGGTAGGGCAACGCCGCCGGCCCGCTGCTGACAGAACGCGCCCGCCCGCGAAAGAACAGGATAGCAGCGCCGCCAGCTCAAAGCGAGCTGGGAGAGGGACGGCCGCCGGGAGTGACTTCGTGCATGTGTTTTGGCTAGCGAGGGCATGGCACTATGGCAGAGTGCGTCCAGGCTCAGCCCACAAAATATTTTGCAAGGCCCGCTTCAGGCAGACGAGAAGACCTACTTCGGGAAATTAGCAACGCACGGAACGGAAGACGCACGCGTACGTACGACGGATCCGAATTTAATAGTAAAGATGTGCACACTCAAGTTTTGCGGACAAGAAGAATCTTAAGTTCTAGCCACAAAAAACGCCCCCGCGTCGCTCCGTTTGGGCGGCACGGGGGGAACCCGAGCGCCTCCGGCCAGGTCTTCCTCCTAGGGTCCTCCTCCTCCGCTGATGCCGCTGGTCTCGCCGCGGTGGCGGTGGCCTCGGCCTCCGAATGCGGCTTGGGGGGAGCTCGCGGTGGACGCGAAGGGGTGCTCTCGCCGGCTGCGCCCAAGCGGGCGACTGCGCGGGTGAGAACAGCCTCGCCCAAGCAGGCGTCGAGGCGGAAGTGGTTGGCCTGCTCAAGCGGGCATCGGCACGGTGGTGGGACGAGATACGGCGGCTACATACGGAGCGATGGAGGTCAGCAGGTGCGGCTCTCTGGCGTGCGCTTTGCGCCTGGCCGCGCGGGCCAAATTGGTCCGGATCTGGGCAGCCCGGGTCGCGGCCTTTCCGTGGTGGCGCGATGCACTACTCCGTCTGCTTCTAGACATGGTGGGGCGGCGTTGTTTCCTTCCTAGCGGATGGCCAAGCGGCTCTTGCTCCAGATCCGGGGCCCTGGCGGCTGAGGCAATTTGCAGTTTGGGTCTCTATACCTTTTTCTTTTAATGCAATGAACACAACAACTCTCCTGCTGTTATTAAAAAAAAAGTTTTGCGGACAATCAACTTTTTTCTATCTTGTGCAGAAAGACAAAGAAAATGTCTCCTATTGAGTATTGTTAGGGCATCCCAACATGTCAACGCATATGAGACGCTCCTGAGTCGCAAATATGTGTGGAGATTGTGTCTCCACGGATGGTCCGGTCACTATGCGGCGGCCGCTGGATCTGGATAGAGGTGCATTTTTTGACCACGTGGTCGCAAACGGTCACTTCGCGCCCGTTTGAGTCGTTCCGTTGGAGATAGCCTTAGAGCATCTCCAACAGGCGCGCTAAAAGCCCCGCGCGGCAAAAAAACCGCCGGTTTGGCGCGCGCGGGCGCTCGCGCGCAGCTCCAGCGGACGCGGGAAAAAAGCGCGCGCGCTAAAAAGTTTGCCGCGCGTCCGCGTTTGCGCCATCCCGTGCGGGAAATCTGCCGCGTCCGCTGCCGCGCGCGCTATATAGACGACACGCGCGAAGCGTCGACTGACACTCCTCCCACGCGTCTTCCTCCCGTGCCTCTCTCTCTCCCCGCCGCTCTCCCTCCCGCGCTGCTCCACCTCCGGCTGTTCCCCGACGACGCGAAGATGCCGCCACGCCGCCGCCCATCCTCCGGCTACCACGGCGTCCGCGCGCGGCCGAGCGGCCGATTCGACGCGGAGATCCGCTCCGGCGAGGAGCGGATCCGTCTCGGCACATTCGACACGGCGCACGAGGCGGCGCGCGCCTACGACGCCGTCGCGTGGCGGCTCGGCCGCTCCCGGCGGTCGTTGAACTTCCACGACGTCTACACCCGCGAGCAGGCGGAGATGCTCGCGCCGCCGCCGCCCGTCATCACGCAGGAGCAGGCGCGCCGGCGACGGGAGTTGGAGCAGCGCCTCCTCATCGCGGAGCGCGACGAGGCGATGCGCGTCGAGTGGGCGCGGCGCTTCCCCGAAGACCTCGCCGCGACGGAGGCCTTCTACGCGCAGAAGGATGAGGAAAAGGCGGCGCTCAAGGCGAAGAAGAAGGCGAGCCGCGAGAAGCGCCGCGCCGAGTCCGCCGCGAGGAAGGCGGCGAGGGCCGAGAAGGCGGCGAGGAAGGCGGAGGAGAAGAAGAACGGCGCAGGGCCGTCGACGATCGTTCTGTCCTCCTCCTCCTCCTTCGAGTGGACGCCGACGCCGGTGTCGGAGGACTCCGAGCACCCACTCGTTGGACTTCGATTGGGACTCCGAGTAGTTAGATTTTCCCGCACCAACGCGCGCTGCAAAATGCAGCCTCCGGCGGGGAAAAAATCGGTAGCACGCGCGCCAGCGGTTTGCAGCGCGCCGAAAAGGCGGTATAGCGCGCCGCGATATAGCACGCCTGTTGGAGATGCTCTTAGAGAAGTTGATAGACTCGTTTAAAGTACCGTTAGCAAATCTGTGAAGCCAGTGAATGCATGATTAATATTTTCTATTGACACTTGATTTTCTCCACTAACAAGCATTATCCAAATTTCTAAATTTTTGACTTAACTCTCTCGGTTCTAAAATGTAAGGCTTAATATATTCATTTAATATTATATATGTAGATATTGTTTTCCTAAATATTTTATCAAAGTTAGTAAATTTGATTTTAAAGTTTTAACTAGCTTTTAGACGCCTTACATTTTAGAAGGCAGGGAGTACTTATTTGGTCGTGCCATCGAATCTTCAACACATCCAAATTACTTCTACAAGTCTAGATGAAAACAAGCAAAAAGAATGAAGGGTGTGTTTGGTTCCACGCCAGTGTCAACCCTACCGAAAAATTGGCTCGCCTGTGATCATGAGGTGCTGCTTGGTTGGGCTCCAAATATTTGGCGAGCCCTAGCCAGCCTCTGTCCGCCGGTACAATTTCACGCCAATTCCTGGCAAGTTGAGGGCGGCCAAATCCTGTGCCAAAATTTTGGTTGCCAAATGTTGGCAGGGCACGTGAGGGCACAATCCAAATAGCCCCGAAGTCTAACTTACTTGTGTAGTGCGTCGCCGGTGCATGATCAACATGATGACGTGCGTCGCTTGGCTAGTGTGTATTGAGAGGGCAGTAGAAAGCAGCAGCCAGGCGATATTAAACGGACGGCATCGGGTGTGCCCAAGGCAGCCTCTGACTTGCTGGTTGCATGTTAGAGAATCCGCGCCGGGGGCTTGGGCGTATGGGCCAGGGCGGAAGCTGCTGCGGGCGTGCGTGGCGCTGTTGCTGTTGCGTGGTCTGCGGCGGTTGCGCGCGTTGGGATGGGCGTGGCGGCAGCGATCGGGTCGAGCCCGCGCGTGGTCGTGCTAGGCGTTGGCGCGCGCGACAGCAAGGTTGGCCGGGGCGGTGGTTTGTCTTGGGCGATTTGGAGGCGGAGCGAGCGTGGGCGCGGCGCGTGGAGTGCGGGCGGCTCGTCCGCGGGGGCGGTTGCTGCCGCTGCGTTTGGGCGTGGTTGGGGCGAGCGCTGGCGGCGGCGGAAACGATGCGTGGGCGTGGGCGGCTTGCAGCGAGTTGGGCGTGGCAGTTCGGCCGGTGGAGGGTGGCGCGTGGGCCAGCGGGGATGGGGCCAACGAGCGAGCGACGGCTGCAGGCTTCGGCCTTGCGATGCGCGCGAGCGAGGAGGTGGTGGCGTGAGGCGATGTGCGCACGAGGCGGGCGAGCAAGGTGCGGCGGGGCGGCTGGGCAGAGGCGGCGCAGGTGGTTGGCGGTGGGGCAGGCCGAGTTGGCCTGGTGGCGCAGCGTAGAAGAAGATGGGGGAAATTTGGCCAAAACAGCCCGAGCGGAAGTTCCGGGTACACTCAGCAGTACTACTGGAAATACACGAATTTTCAGATCTGACATCCACGCGATGAACTGCACGAACAACACGAACAAGGGAGCGGAAAAATGGATGGAAACTGATGGATTTCGAGGGACAAATGATGGAATTGATCGGTGAAACTTTGGGAAACGTAGATCAACATCAAAGACAACAGATCTGTGGACCAAAAACACAAACAACGCAACAAATTCAGAGATTCAAATTCGAGCTATTTTTTGGGGAAATTTTGGGCGAAATTGGTGGAATCGGATGGTCAAATCCGTGGCAACCTTTGCTCTGATACCATATGATGCGGGCTAAGACCGAGGGTGTGCCCAATCTTCACGGTTTGATCCGGGTGAGTGTGATTGCGGAGGGGGATTCGCGGGGAAGTGGATGAACGCGAAGAACATGATACAAACACACGCACACAACACAATCGGTTTGGTCTCGTTGGCCCGAACCACCAACTCGATAGAAGTTGCAAGGAAAAGACCTTTCGGTAGAAGTCCCGCAAAAAGATCAACGAATCGAAATCCTATGAATCTAGAAGGGTGAAAAGACCAAAATCAATAGAAGTGCAAGCAAAAGACCTAAAGGTAGAAGTGCAAGCAAAAGATCAAGATTGGTAGAAGTCACCAAAGAGATACAATAGGATTCGATAAGGAGCCCGGGTGGTACAATAGAAATTAATCTAAGGTGGGGGTTTCCCAAATCCACTAAGGGATAATAGAGGCATAAGCCAATTCATCTAAACATCATCTCTCCCTCATGAAGGTGGGGGTAGGTTCCTATTTATAGGTAAGGGGGCGAAGGGGTAAGTTACAAGCCAAGTGGGGCTGAGATCTGGCTGAGGTTCGATGGGGCGGAAGTTCCGGCTCCTGGGGGCGGAAGTTCCGGTCGGACGGAAGTTCCGGCCATCATGGGCGGAAGTTCCGGCCGCAGCTCTTCAGTATGAGCATCTTCAGTCTTGGATGGAATCTGGGCGGAAGTTCCGGATGTGTCGGGCGGAAGTTCCGGCCTGGAGCGTCCAGCTCCTCTTTCTCCTTCTCTTTCATGCTTCCGTGACATCGGCCTTGCGTCCTCGGGTCTCCATGGCATCCTCTCTTCTCCCCGTACTTGTCGTCGAGTTCCTATCATTAAGATATGACGGGGTATGAAGTAGTATATCGTCCCAAATAGGTGATTCGAGGCACGCGTAAAGGAGAAGATTCACCTTAGCGTGCCATCTTGGCGGTGAAGCACATGATGCGGTGAAGACCGAAGGTCGCCCCGTATCATCTCCCCCCACTTGAAAAAGAGTCGTCCTCGACGATAGCTCTTCATGAACTTGTATAGGAGGTATATGACAACCACGCTTGAATGTCGCTTCGCTTGTCAAGAGCCCTATGAATAGCACAAGAAAAGCCAAACAACACTCAAAGCATAGCCAATGTTCCACGGGTTTAGCAAGAGAGCGCAAGTAGAAGGAGGTCACCTTTGCATAATGTCGGTGTGCTCTCATCGATAGATCTTGGGTCGTCGAAGTATGTGGGCGGAACCACTCATTGACGCTCACCCACAAGTCACATGTACCTTCATACAACAAAGACCAAGCAAAGTATATGTGTGTGTGATAGAGGAGCATATCATCAACGACATGTCCATTCATGTTCACAACACCGTTAGCACAACACAAATTTATCAAGAATAATGCATGTGCAAGGTCAATGTGTAAGAACTCCATACGAACATCTTCCAAATGTGGAAACACAAAAACTCCAAATTGTGAGACGACTATGATGTCCATCTCATGTATAAACTCATGTGCATTATTGCACTCAAGGCATCGGAAAGAGAAATTGTTCAACATCCTTGAAGCAATAAGAGGAGAATTTGGCAAAAACACATACGGAAAAGTGTCCAAAATATCATCAACATGTGTGCACACAAACCATTGGAAAGAGAAATTGGCCTCATATTTGGTGCAACACACAACATATCATCCAAAAAGTTCATCAAAGAAACATTTGCACAACCGTGCGTCCCAACAAACCAAAGGAAAGAGAAATTGCTCAACTTGTTTGAGGCAAAGCATGGGAAAGGTATTAGAGCCGGGTTCGATCTTGTACTCACTTGAATTATGCTCTCTAAAGCTCTCTTTGTCAACTCGTGCTCAATCGAGGTTGACATTGGCATTCTTGTACCTACACACACAATAGGCAAAGCAAAGAACGTGTGTGCATGGTATATGAACACATCATCCATCATGATGGTCCATTTCTTTTGCACATCACCATTAGCGTTAAGCAAAGCATCATAGTAGATATGGTGAATATGCGGAGCAAACATGGGAACATGCTCAACATGGATATATGCAAAGTCTCCAAAATTTGAGAGAGCTATGGGGGCAATATCATTTACAAGCATATTAACATTATGGCAAACCAAGCGTTGGAAAGAGCAAGTGTTCAACATTTTGGTTGCATTAATGGGAGAGTATTGCAAGCATTTTTCACAAAACATGTTCAACATTGTATCATGGTTGTCGACAAACCTAGGGAAAGAGAAATTGTTCATCAAGGTTGTCACAACACAAGAATTAGCATCATCATTTTCATTGCAAGCAATACATGGGAAAGAGCAATTGTTCGACATATTGCAAGCAATAGGATAGAAATCGAAACACTCATAGCATGGCATGGACATATTATCATAAGCAACTACTTCCACATGATCAACAATGGTGGTATCACAAGTATCACAAGGGAAAGTGAAACAAGCATATGACATGGCAATAGGATCATCCAACTCATGCAAGCACTCACAAATCATCATGTCCACTAGTGGGATCATGGCATCATCAACACCTATGTTGGTACCTTTGTAGTCCGACTCCTTTGAAGTAGGTGTTGTGGAAGAGGTAGGCTCCATGTGGCTCCATTTTCATCTTCAATTAAGCATGGTGTGATAGCATCATCTTCATGCACCATGTACATTTTCTCCATGATCGGGAACTCGTCATCCATGGGACCTAATGAGACACAAGGAAACACACTAGAGGTAGAGGGTAAGTTGTTAGAATTCGAAATGGCCTCACATGACCTATCAACTACCACTCTCATCTCACGTGGTGTATCACTCATGCTCTTGAAGTGTATGCACTCAAGCTCACATATAGTGGATGCACCCATCTCACATATAGTGGAGTCGCTCATGTCACATATAGTGGAGTCGCTCATCTCACATATAGTGGAGTCGCCCATCTCACATATAGTGGAGTCCCTCATCTCCATGGCAATGACATCGTCGATGTCCGAGCAACCTAGCAAAGAGGAAGACAACACAAGAGGAGTAGAGGTTAATGTGTTAGAAATCAAAGCGTCCTCACTCAACTCATGTGGTGTGTCACTCTTGCTCTCAAGGTGTTTGAAGTAGGATTTGCACTCGGCTTTATCTTGGAGGGTCATGTTGGCTATTTGATCATCTAAGTTGGCAAAGTAGGCTCTTATCTCGGCTTATTCTTGTGGTGTCATTTTGGGTGGCTCTCACTAGGAAGGGTGTATGTATGGTGGAAAGAGAACTACCAAAAGGTCAAAACTAGCAACAAAATCGAGAAAATGGTTCAAGTTAGAGAATAACCGATATGTACTCACACACACACTCAAAGCACACGCAAAAGGCTAAGAACTCTATATGGTGGTAGGTGAGGAAGTGGATTGCAAACGAAAAGAACCAAAGAAAATGTCTATTGTCAAATGTGGATAAGATCCAAAGTGAAATGTCAAAAGCGGTGATCTATGTCAAGGAAACATGGAAACACACACAAGGAAGAACAATGGGGTTAGCGCGACCAAGGAAGTGAGCAAGTAACAAAGATGGTCCTAACGAAGACTATTAGCTCGGTGTCGCGCCAACACAAGAGAGACCGTAGCTTGGTTGCATATGAGAGAAGCAACTAGATTTGCACAAATGCCACTCTTCTCTTCTCTCTTAGTGCTCACAAGCTTTGCACTCCTTTGTATTGGTGGACGCACACTCTTTTTGTATTTCCTTTTTCTTTTTCTCTTTTTTTCACTTTTTTTCGATGCTTAGAAGCTTTATTTTTCTCTATGTCACACTTTTTCTTCTTTTGTGTATTTTTCTCACCGAGCTTGTTTCGGAGCTTTGCTCAACACAACGCGCACACACACACCCTCTCACGGTCGTGACACTTGTGCAATGCTTCGCAACACTCGGAAAGCCACTCTCAATGGGATAGGTACACAAAGAAAGAAACGGAGCTACAAGGGGTGGGGCAAGTTATACCTATTGATGTTAGGCTGTGTCAAGCACACGAACTTGCGATGATCGAGGTGGTGTCGATGATGGTGTCGAAGTTGCGCCGGAATCCGGGGTGCCAAAGGTGTCGCCGCGGTGTTGGTGTAGGCGCGGAAGCGGATTAGACAACCAATGCACTCCAAATCGGAAACCGAGCAAATTAAGTCAATGCCCGAAAAAGTTGGGTCAAAACGAGCGGTCAAAAGTTGGGCTCCAAAAATCGTCAAAAATTAGACGTGGACTATGTGGAGTAGTTGGAGGATGTTGTTAAAGTTTGGAATCAAACGTGCTCCGGAAAGTTGTCAAAATTTGGGGCAAAAAGAGGATTCAAAACTGGACGAAGTTTGAGCAAAACTGCGCGCCGGGGCGGAACTTCCGGTTAAGTTCCGGCCGGGAATTTTTGTCAAAAGAGACCACCTGCTCCAATTCATTGGCAAAAAGGACCACATGTAACTGAAATTGGCTAAAAGGACCACCTGCTGAGTGGCGGCAGGGTCCCCAGCCGACACCTGGCGCTTGCCGCCAGGGGCTGTGGCGGCAGGGCCCCGCCGCCGCACCAGGTGGCGGCACGTTAGCCGCCCTTAGTCGCCGTCCGGCCGCCGTTTGTGCTGGCGGGCCATGCCGCCCCTGCGTCCGACGGCAGCACGACGTGGAGGATGCCTCCACTCCATCCGGCGGCAGGGCCCTTCCTGCATGCAGCACGTTGGCTAATCATGCAATACATGCACATCGTCTAGTACTACTGTGGGTGCTCTAATTGTTGTATCAGCACAGAATTCCTACGCATATAGGCCGCTTTCGGTGATCAATTTCCTGTATTGAGCGGGAATCTCCGACATCTTTACGTCTCGTCGTCGCTTCAAAATCAGTGCAGCAGGTTTTCGAAATCAGTGCACCAGGGTTGGTCGGCAGGCCGGATTCCCGCTCGAGGCCTGCCTCCAAAGTTGTCGCTGCTGCATGCCCGAATTTTTCTGGTTATTAATTAAAATAAGTTAAAAGATAATTTGGCTAATGATTTTATTTTTGGCAGATCTTTAGTATTCAAATAAGATGTTAATGTTTGCATGCAACGAAAATTAAGTAGTTAATAATATTGGAGTTGAAACCTGTTTTGTTTGTGCATACAACTAGTAGTACGCATCGATCAAGATAGATAAAATGTGTAGTAGCTAATCTAGCAGTTTATTACATGCAAGTTTTACATGCTTAGTTAATAAAATATGGTGCAACCAGAAGCTAGTAGTACTAGACGATGTGCATGTATTGCATGATTAGCCAACGTGCTGCATGCAGGGAGGGCCCTGCCGCCGGATGGAGTGGAGGCATCCTCCACGTCGTGCTGCCGTCGGACGCAGGGGCGGCATGGCCCGCCAGCACAAACGGCGGCCGGACGGCGACTTAGGGCGGCACGTGTCGGCTGGGGGCCCTGCCGCCACCCAGCAGGTGATCCTTTTTGCCAATTTCATTCACAGGTGGTCCTTTTTGTCAATGAATTGGGGCAGGTGGTCTCTTTTGACAAAAATTCGTTCGGCCGGTGGAGGGTGGCGCGTGGGCCAGCGGGGATGGGGCCAACGAGCGAGCGACGGCTGCAGGCTTCGGCCTTGCGATGCGCGCGAGAGAGGAGGTGGTGGCGTGAGGCGATGTGCGCACGAGGCGGGCGAGCAAGGTCCGGCGGGGCGGCTGGGCAGAGGCGGCGCAGGTGGTTGGCGGTGGGGCAGGCCGAGTTGGCCTGGTGGCGCAGCGAAGAAGAAGATGGGGGAAATTTGGCCAAAACAGCCCGAGCGGAAGTTCCGGGTACACTCAGCAGTACTACCGGAAATACACGAATTTTCAGATCTGAGATCCACGCGATGAACTGCACGAACAACACGAACAAGGGAGCGGAAAAATGGATGGAAACTGATGGATTTCGAGGGGCAAATGATGGAATTGACCGATCAACACCATGTTGGGGGTGACTCTCTCAGCCCCTATCTTCTACCTCTCACTCCTCTCAATCTCTCTTGTGTTTCGTCAAGAACACTCACGCACACAACCAAGGAAGCAGATAGGGCTTTGCCAAACAGACTTTCCTTGGTTTTCACCGTGACTACATTTTCTCTGTCTTCTTGTTAACGAAAGAGCACAATGGTTACAGAATATATAGGAGTCAATCTCTGACCACTACTTCCTAAACGCACGCCAACTAACACCACGATCCCATGCACTCCCCGGCCACTACACTTGACCCGGCCTAGACAAGCACGTGCAGATAGCTATCTAGGCTATCTAGCTAACAAACTCCACGTAACTACACCAGCGATTCACTCGGCAGGTTCTCATCTAGCTAGTTGTCCTCGGCACCTCCAGAACAGCTCCATGCCACACTCGGCATATGACCGGCACGCCGCGTCACACGGTCATCTCTGACACCTCACCATGCGCACCAGATGGAACGCCGCCGGCTTACGTGTCCCACGTAACAGCCTACCGATCTTCAACTAACTACATGTCGAGAAAATACAAAATATGCAAATCTCTAAACCGGATACGATGTCAAGATTAAAGCTAACACACCAAAGACAACAGATCTGTGGACCAAAATCACAAACAACGCAACAAATTCAGAGATCCAAATTCGAGCTATTTTTTGGGGAAATTTTTGGGCGAAATTGGTGGAATCGGATGGTCAAATCCGTGGCAACCTTTGCTCTGATACCATATGATGCGGGCTAAGCCCGAGGGTGTGCCCAATCTTCACGGTTTGACCCGGGTGAGTGTGATTGCGGAGGGGGATTCGCGGGGAAGTGGATGAACGCGAAGAACACGATACAAACACACGCACACAACACAATCGGTTTGTTCTCGTTGGCCCGAACCACCAACTCGATAGAAGTTGCAAGGAAAAGACCTTTCGGTAGAAGTCCCGCAAAAAGATCGACGAATCGAAATCCTATGAATCTAGAAGGGTGAAAAGACCAAAATCAATAGAAGTGCAAATAAAAGACTTAAAGGTAGAAGTGCAAGCAAAAGATCAAGATTGGTAGAAGTCACCAAAGAGATACAATAGGATTCGATAAGGAGCCCGGGTGGTACAATAGAAATTAATCTAAGGTGGGGGTTTCCCAAATCCACTAAGGGATAATAGAGGCATAAGCCAATTCATCTAAACATCATCTCTCCCTCATGAAGGTGGGGGTAGGTTCCTATTTATAGGTAAGGGGGCGAAGGAGTAAGTTACAAGCCAAGTGGGGCTGAGATCTGGCTGAGGTTCGATGGGGCGGAAGTTCCGGCTCCTGGGGGCGGAAGTTCCGGTCGGGCGGAAGTTCCGGCCATCAGGGGCGGAAGTTCCGGCCGCAGCTCTTCAGCATGAGCTGTCGGGCGGAAGTTCCGGCCTGGAGCGTCCAGCTCCTCTTTCTCCTTCTCTTCCATGCTTCCGTGACATCGGCCTTGCGTCCTCGGGTCTCCATGGCATCCTCTCTTCTCCCCGTACTTGTCGTCGAGTTCCTATCATTAAGATATGACGGGGTATGAAGTAGTATATCGTCCCAAATAGGTGATTCGAGGCACGCGTAAAGGAGAAAATTCACCTTAGTGTGCCGTCTTGGCGGTGAAGCACATGATGCGGTGAAGACCGAAGGTCGCCCCGTATCAGAATATATCCTCTAAAATCGTCCTATCCTCACCGAAAGTTTACGCCAGCGATCCCTGTATCTCCAGTTTAAAATGCAAAACTGGAAATGCCTGTAAACCGGTCAACGCTTGGCAGGGAGAAAAGTTTCAGTTGGTGTCGCATTAGACTGAGCGGAGTCCGCCTTCCACAGTTGGCCTCGGCAGAGTCTGGCGAAATTCCACCACACCACCCCCAATTCTAGCTGCTTTTCTATAAACAAGATCGTTTTGGCCTATTTTCGACAAATTTGGCCGGAAATTGTGATGAATTTGGAGGTGATCCCTGTCTTCTAGTCGGATGCGACCGTCTGTCGGAGTTTTTGCTCCATGGAAGCACCTCCAGGAGGCCTGGTCTGGGGATGTGAACCTCTAGGCAGTCGGGTCTAGGGAATAGCGTGGAGGAGGGAGACCGCGGCCTACATGCACAAGCGGCAAGGGACGTCGGGATACCATGGCAATGCCCATAAATTTTGGACTTTAGTTTTAGGGAAGAGTGTGGCTTTTAGGCGTGGCGGCATGTGAGCGTGGGCGGCTAGCGGGCAAGTGAGTGTGAGTGTGAAAGAAAAAGGGAGGTAAAAGCAAAAGCAAATAAAAAATAATGAGCCCTCTTCATACGAATAATATACTAAGATTGGCAGTTAGAATTTTGGTGTCTATTCTACCCGATTCAAATTCAAAATGTGTTTATTTAAGGTGCATTATATAGCGTTTTTAAGGGCCGCAGTTTACATGGTTTTTGCTACAAATGCTATTTCTAAAACAATAATTTGTTCGCTTTATTAATCAAAGGCCATTTTTTTTGGAATCATTACAGTGCATCTTGATTCCTCTCACAGTTGCATATACTCCTCTTGCCGACCCGGACATTTGGGACCTGGCAACGCGCGAGGTCGATATCCCACGCGTCCATAACTGCCGCGAGATTAGCAACTAATATATCTATACACGCTTTTACTCTCCTTTAGTAAGCCAGATACGCAGGTTTATACATCCCGGTGGGTATGCATGTGCCAGTGCTTTAATAGCAACGGTACGGTGAGGACCGTACCAAAGATGCTGCAGCCAGTCTCCCCGTACAAAAATGATTAATGAGGGAGCTGTATAGCTTAAAGAGGAAATGCCTGCCAACAAATTAAGTTGGATTACTTCCTTAACTACACGTAGTATTAGTAGTAAACACACATAGCTAAGAATTCTGCATCTAGATTTTTTCCATCAAGGAATTCTCAAATAATTATTTTATATCTCATATTTTGCTAGCAGTAATTTGGATTTATAAGATTAACCTTACCTTGTAAAATATTAAAGTCTTAAAAGACAAAATATTAATTATAAAAATGTCATTTCTACTGACTCAAATTAAACATTTTATACCAATGGCTCTCCCAATTATAACAATAACAAAGCATTATTTTTTAGTATATGGAAAGATTTGTTGGTAGCTATGACAATTAACAAATGGTGGAGATAGTCAAAATGATTAGTTTGAAACACAAATTCTTAAACACACTTTTTTTTATCAATGGTACAGATGGAAAAAAAAAATCCAAATCAAATATATTTTACTAGTGCTGCAAATAGTAAAAAAGTTAGTTTGGACTAATCTAAAATGAACATTTTTGTACTAATGTTGCAGCTGGTAAAAAATGTGATTTTGTACTAGTTCAAATCAAGTATTTTGTACTAATGGTTCCTGTTATAACAATAATTTGTCAGAGTAGTACAATGTCCTTTTATTTTACATAGGAGTTGCTGAATTGATTCTCAGCTTTGCACGCGAGGAAAAAAAAGTTGCTCGAAATATGAGGCCGGATTACTGAAAATGATTACTTGCAAGACAGCATCATTATTAGCACATTACACATGTAAACTAGGGGTTATGAATCTGACAGCATTTCTCTAATAGACTAATTATAACTTTGAATAGTTAAACTGAGACCAACTGAAAATGAAAGAACTCCAAAAAAATGTTGCTAATTTACAGATTGATGAATATGCGATGCTTTCTGACAATGGGATCCATTGATTTTTCAGAATTCACAAAGCAATTGCTAAGCTGTTGCTAGCTAATCATATGCACGCAGTAAGGCACAAATCCAAATATAAGATCATTACACGACGAACATCATGAGAAAGAAAAGGGATTGGAGAGGATGCAGACGGACATATCCTGACTGAGAGGAAAAACAGACTAAACAACTAAAAAAGTTGCAGACAATTTCAAATGTACCAGGTCGCCCGGCGTTCCCGCTGCCATTGGTCGTTGAGCCACTCCACGGCATTCACGTGGCCGCGCCCGCGTCCGCGGCCGGCGGTCCTCGAGCCAATCACCAAAACCGGTCGCTCGGTGTTCCCGCGCCCGCGCCTGGTGTTCCCGCTGCCGGCGGTCCTTGAGCCACTCCACGGCGTTTCCGCGGCCGACGCTGGCCAGGAGGCGCGCTGGAGCTCGAGGGCGCGCGTGCCAGTGAGTATCTGGACGCGGGGACTCACCGTTGACGGCCGCTGCGCGCCGCCGAATACCACCTTGACGGCCGCAGCGCCCCGCCGCTGGCCTCCGCCACCAGAGCTAGATCAGCCAACAATCCCTCCTCCGCCACCCGACATAGCCCACAGCGCCGCACTGCCGCTGCGGCATCACCGCGCGCTGGAGCACTCCGGCTGCTAGATCCTGAGGGTCAAGGTCGCCCTCTTCTCCGCCTGATCTCGGGTCGAGCAGGAGTTTCGCGTGGGGGCAGGCGCTGTCGGTCGGCCTGCTTGAGGACGGCAAGGAGGAAGAGGGGGCCAGGAGGCACGCTGGAGAGAGACGGCGAGCAGGTGGTGGTGTGGAGTGGGAACGGAGGGATGGGGAAAGTATGGCCTGGGGGAGGAGTTGCTCGGGAGTAGGAGAGGGAGAAGATAATGCGTGTTGTCAGACATGGTGGAAAACTAGAAATACACTTCATATACGTTACGAGAATACATATGTTGATACACACGTGGTGCTACATGATTGGGTGGTTTTCATCCTCGCGCGTTGCCAGGTTCCGTTCGCTATTTTCGCTCCTCTTGCCCCTTACAGTATATAATTTCCTCTACATCTCAGTTTTCTAATGCTCTCTAATGATGTTAAGCGTGTGCGGTGAACCTACTTCTCAAAGGAAATTTCAAACGGTTAAGCGTGTGCGATGAATTTGGCAAAATTTTCTCAAAACTTCATACACCAAATTGACAATTTACGACTGGAGAAAATCGGAACCGATTGTCGAAATTGATTCAAATCATTGACACATATTTTTTTTATATACAACTTATTTTAATTTGGAGTATGTTTGTGTTGATTTTAATAGGGGTTGTCTGGAGTAGTTGAAGGGAGAGTGAGCGGAAGTCTTTCAGGTATCAAGGTTGCATCCATCAAGCACCCTAGTGAAGACAAGGTACCTGCATGTTGGAAACGGCCGATATGAGTGTCCCTCTAGGGTTAGAACCGAGGGTGGTTTAATATTCGATTCGTGGAAGAACGCAGAGGAGTCCAACCAACTAGGCACCACCATGGCATCGTCGTTCAAACCGGTCACAAGCATCACGGCGTCACCGAACACCACCATGACGTCGCTGGTCACGCCGGTCACAAGCATCACCATGTCGCCACATCGCCGAACACCACCATGACACCGTCGGTCATGCCGGTCACAAGCATCACCATGTCATTGCTGACATCGTCGAACACCACCATGACACTGCCGGTCACACCAGTCACAAGCATCACCACGTCGCCGAACACAAAGACGAACATCATCTTGACACCACCATTCACGCTAGTCAAAGCACCACGTTGCCGACCACGAAACCTAACCTCATGTCGCCCTCCACGAATCCAAACGCCACACTTCCACCGACGACGAGGATGGCCACTACCATGGATTATCACAACTCACTTCTTACCTATCATCACCACGTCTCCGTCCATGAATGTAACATCCCAAAAATTTCAAAAGAAAACAAAATGAATTTCCCTAGTTCCAAATTTTGGAACCAACAAAAACTTTTATTAAATTAAGTTTGATGCTTAGTGATCTTGCTTAATTCTTGTGCTATTGCCATGATTGCTTGTTATTAGTATTTAAAGTGATCTTAAACCCTAAACCTCACCCCTCTTTTCACCATACTAGTTAAAATAAAATAAAAGGAAATTAAATAAGAAAAAACATATGTGCCTATGACTATTTATATAAATCCTTACCCTAAGCTTTTCTACTTTGATTAGAGGTTTGGAAAACCTTCACACACCTTACCTAGTACTCATCAAACCAAATTCAAGTTGTTTCCAAAGAAAATAAAAAGAAACTAAAAATGCCATAGAGGCATATGAGAGTAAAATAGCAAATTTGTGAATTTAAGAATCTTGACCCTAAGTCTTGTTGTGAATGGTGGGATCACTCCTATATACCATTTCAACACTCAACAACACCAATTGGGTCAAGCCAAGTCAAATTAAAACTCAAATGCAACATATGCATAGAGGCATATGTGACACATAGCCATAATACCCAAATCTTGACCTATGCACTTAAAACCTTGACCAAATGGTGTGAAACCATCTCTCAACCTAATATAACACTAAATTGACCCTAACCCAGGTCCAAGTGAAGCAAGATGAACAATTTACAAGTTTAATGAAATATGACACATCACCTCTTATGTGTTATGGCCATTTTTGCAAATCTTTGAACAAGACCATTTGAATTGGTTTCAATGGTTGGAAAATGTTTCTAAACTAATAAGAACCACTTTAGAGTCAACAAAAGTCAACTCAAATGGGGAGAAATCAAATAGGGAGAAAATCCCCAAAATTCACTCACATACACTTAGCCAAATTTGCAAATCTTCAACCAAGGCCACCATTGCTTGATCTATTGTTTGTAAAACTCTTATATATGAATAACAAACACAAATGCATCAAAGAAACCCAATTCCAATCAAAGAAATTTGCAAATGCAACTTACATGTGATAATGGTCATGTGACCCATTTATAAAATCTTACCCACTTTGCACCCCTGGCTTTGACTTTTCCCAAACTAACCTTGACCAACTCTTGCCATGTCATCCAAGACCTCATCAAGGTGAGCAACTTTTGTGTTGACCACTTTGACCAGATCATTGACCATAGACTAATAAAGTCAAGCCAAGTGGCAACTTTGAAACCAATTCTAGTTTCTCTCAAAATTTAGAAATTTTGCAAAACAACTTCAAACCTCAAACCAAGACCACCAATAAGTGTCAAACCTTACTTAGAACCCCTCCATGCAGAATTTTGGTCAAAAGTCATCACACAAGAGACCTTGTTAAATAATCAAAGATGATTCCATAGAGGTACAACCACTATTCCACCCACTCTCCATCACCTCACCTCTCTCTCCCTTGTGCTCATCCACACTACCTGGTGCCCAAAACCCTCTAGCATGACCTCACCAAGTGCATGGTCACCTCCCATCACCACCATGCCCAAAAATATTGTCCCATGTCACATACACTTTGAAAGTTATTAGTGGTGCAAGCTCTAGTCCCCTCTACACTGACTAACCTTGTCAACTAGCATGGCCTCATCTCACACACCAGTGCCAAGCCCTCAGAGACCAAAAAGAAAGCACAAACAATCCTAGAACATGCCATGCCGGCCGCCCTAGTCACCACCCTGCCACCTCTCTCTCCCCTCACCTCAGCTCTGCCCAACCATGTCCTGGAGGACTCTCACTTCACCCTGCATCTGATGGCGCACGCCCTGGCCCTGGAGAAGACCACACACGCCGGGCCGTGACGTGATCACCCAGGTCAGCCTCGCCAGCGCGCGCACGAGCAGGACCACGGGCGCGCCAGTACGCCTGCTCGACCCGTCGCCTCAGACCACCTCGCGACCACTCCTTGCACCCACTTGCTCGCCAGGATCCCAGCTCCCTTCTGGACATTGCCATTGGCTCGCTAGAGCCCTGTCACCGTCGCCGTGGACGACGACCGTCCGCCAGTACCGCGCCAGTGCATCTCATCGTCTGACCCGCTCAGTCCTTCCCTGTCCTCGCCATGACGCGCTTCAGCATCGCCACCACATCGCCTACAGGACGCCTCCATTCCTTGCCCCTTCACCGCCCTGGAACGGCGACGCCACCGTCAACCTCGCCCGCTCCCCGCAGTACCCCTGGCCGCTATAAAAGGAGGGCGCCCCTGCCTCAATATTCCACACCATCTCGCTCCCCTACCTCTCCTGAATCTCCTCGACCTCTTCCCCTCTCCGATTACACCCCACCTCGCCGGAATTTCACCGGAGACCGCCGCCGCAGTAGCTTGACGTAGGAGAAGCTCCCGGCCACCACAGCCGCTCCCTCGACCCTCCTTCGACTCGTCGTCGTCGACAACGCCGTTTGCCCGCCTCGCCGACCTCGCTGGACGTCGGTAAGCCGCCCATCGCCACCCCCTCGCCGCCGGTAGGGTTAGTTCCTCGCTGCTCCTGCTCGAGGACGAGGACGACTGACGGCCGCCCGATTCTCTTTTAATCCTACGGCCATCCTCGCTCCTTACCGGTTCGCCGTTTAAAACAGGCTGACAGTTGGGACCCACCTCGTCAGACGGCCCGCTGCGTGTGAAGCGTTAGCTGGGCCGGCCCAAACCTTTTTCCCTCTCCCTGGCCCAATACCGTTTCCCGCCAGCCCAACTCTTTGAATTCAAAATTCCAGATTAGATAAATATTGCAATCTCTTTGTCAACTTCAAATATCAATAGGGACCAATCTACTTGGCCAAATTTTACAAACTTTATATTTTTGGAAAGCTTAGAGTTTTCTCTATCAAATGCCACTGGATTCAAACCTAGATCTGTTGTAGAATTAAAGTAGCAAAATAAACAAGACATAGACTTTTCTGACTTAGAATAATTATTAAAAATCAACCCTTTTGAATTTTGAGGTGATTCCACCTCTTATAATTCACATTTCACAAACTCTAATTGTTTATGTAAAAATATGATATAGGTACTGTGTATGATCATGGGCTAGAAGCAAAATATTGGCTATGTAGTCAATAACTAGCCCCTTTAAACCTTTTCAAAAATAGTTTTTAAATTGTATGAGGTATAGCATCTCATTTAAATTTGTATTCCAAGTGATTCCATGTGAGGTGATGACCTTAGTCTTCATGACCCCATAGGATTCTTCTTGAGAATATTAAGTCCCCTTAATAGTAATTTTTTTCTTAGTTACAACTATGTGTTAAATCATATGAGAGGTATTCCTCTCATTTAAACCTTGTTCTCAAGTAATTCAACATGAGGTAGTAACCATGGTCTATATAATCTCATGTTGAGTTATTTGGTGACATTAAATCACTACCATGTTAGTATTAAATTGCATGAGGTATGGAACCTCATTTAAATCATTTTCTCAAATGATAAGTATGAAGAGGTTGACTTTTGTCAACCTAAGTCATATATTGTTCATGAGAGAAATTAAATCTTAATAAGATAATGAGAGGAAATTATTTCTCTAAGTAATTGAAAGTAACACCTAAGTTAGTATGAGAGGAAATTATTTTTCTTAAAATAAGAAAGGAACACATCCATCAAATTAATAGTAATGAGTGATGCTAGTTTAATTTGTGTAAATTATATGAGGTGTTTCACTTCATTTAAATCTTGTCCCAAGTACCTTCATATGAAGTTTGGACCCCTGGTCCAAAAACTCTCACATGAAATACTTGGAGATTTTAAATCATAATAGGCATCATTAAATTGTATGAGGTATTATATCTCATTTAAATTATTTTCTCAACAGATGATGATGAATGGTTGACTTAGGTCAACATGATTTCATGTATGATTGTTTGAGAAAGTTAAACCTTAAGAAGATTCAATGAGAGGAAATTGTTCCTCAAAAACTAAATGGAAACTATCATTTACAAATTATAATGAGAGGAAATTATTTTTCTTTAAAATAAAACAAAGTAAATCACCATGCTAATGAGATGTGATGCTAGCATATGCTTGTGTGAATCTTTGGTGTATTTGGTCTAGCATGCAAGTTTTGTGTGGTGATTGTATCCTCGTATTCATTTATAGACGCTAGTACCGAAGGAGACGACGAGAACATCTACGGAGAAGAAGGAGGAACATTTTGATCCATACACTAACCAAGGCAAGATAATACTCTTGCAAAGTGCAAAGCTCACCATGGGCAAGGCATTACCCATTTACTTTATGTTCATGATCCTATTTCCCAGTTTTACTTTACCAGCTTTACTTACTTTTGTTTTATCAAAGTACTTTTTGATTTATGATTCTTGGTTAGTATTGGATTAGTACAAGAGTATCAATGTTAGCCTAGAAGCAAAGCAAATTACTTAGCACCCCTCATACTTAGATGCTAGTGCTAAATTAAAATTGACTACTCTAGATGGGAACAGGTGAAATAAAATGACTTTGAAAACCTTGGAATGATGATTCATTCTATTGAAAGATTTTGAAGGTGAATATGACTGGTGAATGACATGGTGAACTTTACAAAAACTGATGGTTGGGTTCGGATGCGATACCATTCCAATTTACAAGTACCCCCACAATACCTGATTATGGGTAGGGCTTAACTAGAAGTTTATGTGTCTTAGTATGGGTTCCCTCTAAACAAGCGTCATCGGGGTTATGCCGAAAGCTGCCTCTACAACAAAAGAAATGATGAGAAATGACTTAAAACGAGGTGAATGTCCGGCCCAAGCCCTGTGCAGTTCCCAGGTTGACAGTTGGTCTTCACTGGGAGGCCAAGCTCATGGGGAGAGGTGCCTATACTAGGATATGTAAATGAAAGGTTATGGTTGATGATCCGCGCATCGAGTTACGATTATTCAGGGTTATTCCTGACGGATGTAATCAAATGTTGTGGCACAAGTGTGCAACCGCTGCAGAGTGTAGAACTATTCGAATAGCCGCGTCCACGGTTATGGACGGTTGGAAAGGCCATACTGTTCCGTCATCAGACCATTTTTCAAAACAGTGACATATGATTTGTGACTTGAACTTGAAAAGGGGAATGGTGAGTTTGACTTGAATTACAACAAATGTTGTGGGAATGACACTAATGTTCCCACTTGAGTTAGTTAGCACATGAAAGGTCTTGATTTCAAATACTGGTGAACTAAAATTGGCTTTATGCAAAAGAAACTAGAGCTTAGCACCCCCTTACCAGAAATGTTCGTACTTACATTAGTATTAGTTTGCGAGTACTTTAAAGTACTCACGGCTGTGTCCCTGGCTATTCAAATGGCCAGACTATGAAGAGGAGCAAAGATGAAGAGGATGGACAGCAGGACGTCTACGACAACTAGGACTACTCCTGACGTCAAGCGTTGGCCTGTGGACTATAGAGTCCCCTTCTATCTACGCTTCCGCTATGTATTTGTGATGTGTGTTGAAACAATAGTTCAACTATTATTGTAATATTGGATCATGTGATCTATTTGTAAGACGACTATGATATGTAATGAATGATGACTTATGATATTCAACTGTTATGTCTCGCAACAACAATATTCCTGGGATTGCGATGTATGGCATAACAGGCATCTGGACTTAAAAATCCGGGTGTTGACAAGTTGGTATCAGAGCCATTGTTTGACCTTAGGAGACCCTAGTTAGAATGGACGTCTGAAAAACTTAGTTTCAAAAACCAATGAAGTGAATATTTGTGAAACTTGTTCTTACTCTTATCCTTGAGATCTTTTGCAAAAATGAGAAATC
Source organism: Lolium perenne (assembly GCF_019359855.2). Classification (NCBI taxonomy): domain Eukaryota; kingdom Viridiplantae; phylum Streptophyta; class Magnoliopsida; order Poales; family Poaceae; genus Lolium; species Lolium perenne. The sequence continues at coordinate 112,632,455 of NC_067244.2, read as the reverse complement.
TATACTTTACTTTCTTTACAAGCCTACCTAAAATGTTGCACACTTGACTACTTCTTTAACTTACTTATCCTAATTGCTCACAGATGAAGTACCAATGGGAGTCCTATCAGCTTGGCCCCGGAGGCGACCTAAGGTTCGAAAAGGATTTGAAGCAACTAGTGGAATATCTAGGACACCCGTATCCTGAGTTCTTCGGAATACCCCTCAACAACCACTCCGGAGAACTACCTCGGTGGGACGTTTCTACTGATCTACGAAGGAAGCTTGGAGCCCCGGTATGGGAAACCATCTGGTTCTCTGTAACGGGAAACACTTGGGAGGAAGGACTAGTCAGAGCTATGCAAGAAGCAATTTTCCGTCTGTGTGGACAAAATGAGAACAAGATCAAGAACACTCGCTTCATCTACTACCCAAGACATGACTCCATGGGAAGATCGATGACCATGCCACCACACACGGAGATGAACCCCTATGTAGCACATCAGGACTTCAGGCTGTACAAAACCCGCAGGGATTTGGACAACGCCCTCGCCTCTCGCCAAGCACATGACCCGTAAAGACGAAGAATTCCCCCCCCCCCTGAAGAGTAGTTTCATTTAAAGCACTTTCGTAGGTGTGAGTTGTATCAGGATCCCCTTGTATCGTAGAGCGATGAATGGTTCTTCAAACCAACGGTGTGTTAGCTATGTAATGTGTGATGTTTGGTATGAATGAAAAAGTGTTGTTGGTTGTACCCCCTCAACACTACTCAAGTTTGGAACTTTTCAAATTTTATCTCAAACAAACCATAGAAATTCCCCCTTATCTTATGATCTACCTCATTGTTCAGATGGCCCCTCCTACCCGCAACAACCCCCGTGCCCAAGCCAACTGTCAACACCCGGATTTTTAAGTCCAGATGCCTATTATGCCATTCCTCGCAATCCCAGGAATATTGTTTTTGCGAGACATAATAGATTGATATCACAACACATCATTCATTACATACCATAATCGTCTTACAAATAAAGGATCACATGATCCAGTCTCATTACAATAATAGAAGTTCTATTTATTCATTACATAACACATAGCGGAAGCGAAAGTAGCGTAGTAGTAGTCCATCTATTCCACAGGCAACTGTTGACGTCAGGAGTGATCCTAGTTGTCGTAGACGTCCTGCTGTCCTTCTTCCGGGTTCTGGTACTCGTCTTCATAGTCTGGCCATTTGAATAGCCAGGGACACAGCCATGAGTACTTTAAAGTACTCGCAAACTAATACTATGGTAAAATACTATCAACTATAGTAAGGGGGTTCTAAGCTCTAGTTTCATTTGCATAAAGCCAGTTTTATTTCGTAAACCCCTTATTAATCAAAAACCTTTACTTGCTCAACTAACACAAGTGGGAACATTAGTGTCATTCCCACAACTCAGTTGTGATTCAAAGTCAAAGTCACCTTTCAATTCAAAATCACAAGTCACCCTTCATATTTTTAGAAAAGTTCTGATGACGGAATAGTATGGCCTTTCCAACTGTCCATGACCGAGGACGCGGCTATTCGAATAGGTTTAACTCTGCAGAGGTTGTACACTTGTGCCACAACAATTGCAATAGTTAAATCGGGGAGTAATCGGCCCTGATTTATCGTACGCAGACGCGAACTACCAATCCTAACCTTTCATTTACATACTCTAGTATAGGCACCTCTCCCCATGAGCTTGGCCTCCCGGTGAAAACCGCAGTCAACCCGGGAACTGCACAGGGCTTGGGCCGGACATTCACCTCATTTCACGTCATATCGTATCGTTGTGTTTGTTGTAGAGGCAGCCCTCGGCCTAACCCCGATGACGCTTGTTCAGAGGGAACCCATACTAAAGCACATAAATTTCTAGTTAAGCCCTTACCCATATTGGGTATTGTGGGGGTACTTGTAAAATTGGAATGGTATCGCATCCGAACCCAACCATCAGTGTTTTTGATAAAATTCACCAAGTCATTCACCAGTCATATTCACCTTCAAAATCTCTCAATAGAATGACTCACCATTCCAAAGTTTTCAAAGTCATTTCAATTCACAAGTTCCCAACTAGAGTAGTCACTTTCAATATTGAGCACTAGCATCTAGTTATGAGGGGTACTAAGTATCGGGGAGCTTGCTAGGCTAAGTGTGATGCTCTTGTACTACTCTATAGTTCAACCAAGTGAATCATAAATCAAAAAGTAACTTTGATAAATAAAAGCAAGTAAAGCTTGTAAAGTAGAAAACTTGGGATAGGTTCATAAAGTAAAATGTAATGGTGCCTTGCTCTTGTAGAGCTTTGCACAAGGGAGCCTTGCAAGAGGGTTAGCTTGCAAGAAATAATAGCTTGCATTAGTCTAGCTTGCATTGGTAATAGCTTGCCTTGATTGGTGAGGTGATCAAAGTGTTCTTGCTCTTCCTCTTGGTAGAAGACCTCTTCCTCTTGATAGTCTTCGGTACTAGCGTCTATAAACGAATACGAGGATACAATCACCAAACAACACTTAAGTACTCTTAATTAGCCTTGTTGGCTCACACAAAGGATCTAGCATCACTACTTAACATTTATCCAACAATTATTCTAGGGTTTCCTTATTTAACAATTTGGAAAATAATTTCCTCTCATTGAAAGTTGAAATTTGGGTTTCTCTTTGGTTTGGAGAAATAATTTCCTCTCATTGAATCTTCTTAAGATTTAATTTCTCTTATGAATAATATATGACCTAGGTTGACCCAAGTCAACCTCTTCATCCTTATCATTTGAGAAAGATGATTTAAATGAGGTTCCATACCTCATGCAATTCTAATACTAGCATGGTAGTGATTTAATGCCACCAAATAATTCAACATGAGATTATTAGACCATGGTCACTACCTCATGTTGAATTAATTGAGAACAAGATTTAAATGGGAGGAATACCTCTCATATGATTTAACACATAGTTGTAACTAATTTAATACAAACTACTATTGAGGGGATTTAATATTCTCAAACAACCAGGGATGATCCCATGTTGACCAAGGTCAACACTTCACACTGAGTATTTGAGAATAGGGATTTAATTGAGATTCATCATCTCATGTGATTTAAATAACTAGTGCAATTTAAAAACTATGTTGGTTTAAATTCTACAAGTGAGCAAGTATGAGCCTAAGCATTTAAAGGTCAACACATTACTTCATATCACTTGTGAGAATGAATTAAAGGAGGTGCTACACCTCATTGGTTTAAAAAAATCTAAAATTTGGATATAGTTTAAATGGGCTAGTATTGACTACATAGCCAATATTTTGATTCTAGCCCATGATCATGTACAGAACATATATCATATTTTTACATAGTAAATTAGGGTTTGTTAAAAGTGAATTATTGCAATTGGATTCACTTCAAAATTCAAATTGGTTGATTTTTAAGATTTATTTGAATACTGAAAAGTCTCTGTTTTGTCATTTTTGCTATTCAAAATCTACACCACATATGAGTTTGAATCCAGTGGGGTTGGTTAGAGAAATTTATAAGCTTTCCAGAACATTTTGATTTGCTAAATTTGGATTTGTAGAATTTGAACTATTCAGATTTGAAGTGGGCAGCAGTATTGGATTTGAAACAAAAAGAATTAAATTGAATTTGAATTTCTGGGCCACGCGGGAAAACGAAACGGCCCAAACAGACTAAACAGACTGGGCCGGCCCAGCTAGCGCTGACCACGCCGCGGGCCGCCTGACATGGGGTCCCACGCGTCAGTGGGTTACTTCACCGAATCGGTATCCACTTACCTAAGCCGTGCGATCAGACGCTGATCCGACGGTCGACCGTCGTCGTTGCCGACGGGGGAGGAGACTTGCTACGCCGGCGAGGTAGGGGGTCGGAGGGCGCTGTAGGTCGCCGGCGGTCGAGGGAGAGGGGTGAGGCGATGTTGTCGACGACGAGACGTCGACTGGTAGCAGTTTCGAGGCTCGGGGCAGCGTGAATTGGTGATGGCGATCTACGGGCTCCGGCGACTCCGAGCTCGCAATTCGAGCTACTCCGGCGAGGTGGAGTGGAATTGGATGGGGGAGAAGGTTCAGTGAAGAGAGGAGAGCAACTTGTGTGAAGAGAGGAAGAGCTGAGAGGCGCTATTTATAGCGGGCGGTGGTGGCCGTGGTGTGCTGTGGAGGTGCGCTCATGGCGATGGCTGTCCAAGGCGCGAAGAGGCAATCTAGGGGGCGCGTAGCGTTGCAGTCATCCGAGGGGTGCTAGTGAGCTTGACGGCACGGTTAAAGGGGGTCTGAGGCGAGCTGGCGATGATGGCGTCCGTGCAGGACCGTGGCGGCAGGGAGTTGATCATGGCGAGGGCTAGGGTGCACGCGCGCAGCGTTCTAGCATGTCTAGGGTGTAGCTGGGGTGGGGGGGATCATGGGTGCCAGGTGCGCGAGGGCGCGGAGGTCGAGCGGGTCCCGGCGGGGGCGTGGCCTGGCGCGTCCCGGGGGGGGGCGGGGCGCGGTCACCGCGTGTCTGGCACGCCGTGGCGAGGTGCTGGGCGCGTGCGTGTTGGCTTCTAGCGTGCGTCTCTTTGCTTAGGGGTAGTACGAGCGTGTTTAGGGTGATGCAGGGAAGGCAGTGGACATGGTGTAGGGGAGAGTAGGGGCTCAGGTTGCTCGAGTGCCATGGTGGCCGGCATGGTACTCGGTGTGAAACTTTCTTTCAATTTCTCCACTTAAAATGGTGGTGCAAGGACATGGCAATGATGCAGGGGTTGCAGAGGGGTGTGATGATCACAATTCAAAAGGGGTTTAGCTCAAAATCCAGAGGATAATAGCATGTCTCTTATTTGACAAAAGATGCCTGCAAGGTGTTCGACTAAATGGCCGCAAGAAACTTCTTTTCAAAATTTGAAATTCTTTTTGGTGCACTTCATTTATATAAATAGAGAAAGGGTTTTGTGGTGGTGGTGGTCATTTTGGTGAAGTTTTGTGAGATTTCAAAATGGGGTTGATCTTCACATTAATTCAAAGTCTCCACTTGGCACCTTCTTGCTGGTCAACCTGGTCAACATTTGCAGAGATGGTCAACATGAAAGTTGTTGACCTTGACTTGGTTTTGGATGACATGGTCATAGTTGACCAAGTTTGGTTTAGGAAAGAATTAAACCAGAGGGCTAAAGAGGGGATCATGTTAAAATTTACCCAAATGACCATCATCACATGTGAGATGGTTTTGAGTTTTCCTTTGATTTGATTCTTGTTTCTTTGATGCAAAAGTGTTTGTTTTTGTTATATAAGAGTTTTAGAAACCATAGGTCAAGCAATGGTGGCCTCAAATGAGGATTTGCAATTTTGGCCTAAGTGTATGTGAGTGAAATTGGGGAATTTCTCACTATGTGATTTCTCTCCATTTAATTTGACTTTGGTTGACCCTAATGTGATTCTTATTGGTTTAGAAACATTTTCAAACCATTGAATCCATTTCAAGAGGTCTTGGTCAAAGATTTGCAAAAATGGCCATAACACATAAGAGGTGAGGTGTCACTTTTTATTATTTTTGTAAAGTGTTGATCTTGCTTCACTTGGACATGGGTTAAGGTCAATTTAGGGTTATATGAAGTTTAGAAAAGGTTGCACACCATTTGGTCAAGGTTTTAAGTCATAGGGCAAAAATTGGGTATTATGGCTATGTGCCACATATGCCTCTATGCATATGTTGCATTTCATTTTAAATTTGACTTGGCTTGATCCATTTGGTGTTGTTGAGTGTTGAAATGGTATATGGAAGTGATCCAACCATTCACAACAAGTCCTAGGGTCAATCTTCTCAAATTCATAAATTTGCATTTTACTCTCATATGCCTCTATGGCATTTTTAGTTTCTTTTTATTTTCTTTGGAAACCACTTGGATTAGGTTTGATTAGCCTTGGATAAGGTGTGTGAAGGTTTTCCAAACCCCTAAACAAAGTGGAAAGTTCTAGGGTAAAGATTTATAAAGGTAGCCATAGGCACATATGCCTTTTTCTTATTTAATTTCCTTTTATTCTATTTTAACTAGGGTGGTGAAAAGAGGGATGAGGTTTAGGGTTTAGTGTGGTTCACAATGGTTCACCACCATTTAGCATAATTAAAAAGGTAGGGTTCAAGATTTATCTATTAGAGCTATATGCCCCCATATGTCTTCTATTTTATTTTGGTTTCTCAAAAAAAATAGATCCAAATGATTTTTGGAGAAGATTAGGGTTTAAGGTTTTTCTTATTTGATTTCTTTCTCTTTTATTTTTATTTGGTTGGTGATCTTCACTTGATCACTTTAGGGTTTTAGGGTTTAGCACAAAAGCATATTAACACTCATCATGGCAAAACACAAGATTTAAACAAGATCTATATGTATCAATCTTATTTTAATAAAAGTTTTTGTTGGTTCCAAAATTTGGAACTAGGGAACTTCATTTGTTTTGTTTTGAAATTCTTGGGATGTTACAAACCCTTCCCCCTTAAACAAATCTCGTCCCGAGATTTTAAGAAAAGTTAGGTTCCTAAGAGAGATTGAGCATTTTATTAACAGGAAGACATACTTGGCATGGTCTGGGGTGCTTCCTGAGCTTCGGTGGTAGTCATGTGGTAGAGACGGCCGTTGTTGTTGTTCTGGTTCCTTCTTCCGGCAAAGCGGCGCTGTTGCTGAGCAGGTGCTGCGGTATTGGCGGCAATCCTGGCAAGCTTTTTGGGGCACTCATTGGAGAAGTGACCCACAACTCCACATTCGTAGCAGTTGACGGTGGACTTGTCTTTGGGAATGACGGGGGTAGCATTGCTTCCAGTCCTTGGGGCAGTATTGGGGTTGTTGTTGTTTCCATTGTTGTTGCTGTTGTTGGGGTGGTTGTTGTTGTTGTTGTTGCCTCCGGGCTTCGGGGGTCCTCCGTTGTTGTTGTGGTTGTTGGGGCGATAATTCTGGGCAGGGGGCTTGTTGTATCTTGGGGTGAATCCTCCAGAGGAGTTGTTGCGGTACTTCTGGGTATGGTGGGGTCCATTCTGGTTCATCATTCTGCGCTTGCGGTTCTCATTGGCTTGATGTAGCTTTCCTTCCATCTGTATGGCTGAATCTACGAGGGCTTCTAAGTCAGCGAACGGAATGTTCACTAACACAGTCTGCATCTCGTCGTGTAGTCCGTTCAGAAATCTTTCCTTTCTCTTCTCATTGGTGTCGGTCTCATCCGGGGCGTACCTTGACAGAGTGAGAAACCTGTCGCGGTATTCCACCACGGACATCCTTCCTTGCTTGAGTTCACGGAACTCGTCTCTCATCTTCTTGATCAGTCCTTGGGGCACGTGGTACTTGCTGAACTTCAGCTTGAAGTCTTCCCAGGTCATCATCTGTCCCGCATTCATTGCACGGGCACTTGTCCACCAGGCTCTGGCAGGTCCTGACAGATAGTGGGTGGCAAACAGTACTTTTTCTGCGTCTTCCACTCCCGCAACTTCGAGGTTGTTCTCCATGGTCCTGGAGCCGCCATCGCATCAAGGGGCTCTTCAGTCTTGTTGAACATCGGAGGGTTGGTGTGCTGAAAGTTCTTCAGCTTCGATCCAGGGTGATCGTGGTTTCCATGGCCTTGATTGTTCTGAGCTAGTTGTTGCAGTGCAGCAATGTTGGCTTGGCGTTCAGCTCTCTCGACTTCTCGGTCTGCTATCATTGTCTGCAGTAGTTGCATCATGGCATCCTGGGTGGCGTTGCGGGTTGGTGGGGCCATCTAAACATTGATGTAGATGATAAGATAAGAGGGAAATTTCTATGGTTTGTTTTGTTAAAGTTTAAAAAGTTCACAAATTGAAATTTTGAGTAGTGTTGTAGGGGTAACACCGACAACACTTTTTCATTCATACCAAGCATCACACATTACAAAGCTAACACACCGTTGGTTTGAAGAACCATCCATCGCTCTACGATACAAGGGGATCCTGATACAACTCACACCTACTATAGTGCTGGGGTGATACTACTCTTCCGGTTGGATTCTTCTTCTTCACGGGTGATGTGCTTGGCGAGAGGCGAGGGCGTTGTCCAAATCTCTGCGGGTTTTGTACTGCTTGAAGTCCTGAGGTGCTTCATAGGGGTTCATCTTGGGTTGTGGTGGGGGCATGGTCATCGGTCTTCCCTTGGAGTCATGTCTTGGGTAGTAGATGAAACGAGTGCTCTTGATCTTGTCCTCATTTTGTCCACACAGACGGAACATTGCTTCTTGCATAGCTTTGTCTAGTCCTTCCTTCCAAGTGTTTCCCGTTACGATGAAAACCAGATGGTTTCCCATACCGGGGCATCAAGCTTCCTTCGTAGATCAGTAGAAACGTCCCACCGAGGTGGTTCTCCTAAGCGAGCCTTGAGGGGTATTCCGAAGAACTCGGGATACGGGTGTCCCAGATAGTCCACTAGTTGCTTCAACTCTTTTTCGAACCTTAGTTCTCCTCAGGACCAAGCTGATAGCACTCCCATTGGTACTTCATCTGTGAGCAATTAGGATAAGTAAGTTAGAGGAGTGTGTCGAAATTTTATGTAGTAGTATAAGAGAAAATAGAGCATAACTTTCTTATTTTGAAGCAGATCTCAAGGATAAGAGTGAGAATAAGTTTTTCACAAATATTCAGTTCTTTGGTTTTGAAACTAAGTTTTGCGTACGTCCATTCTAACTAAGGTCTCCTAAGGTCAACAATGGCTCGATACCAACTTGTCAACACCCGGATTTTTAAGTCCGGATGCCTATTATGCCATTCCTCGCAATCCCAGGAATATTGTTTTTGCGAGACATAATAGATTGATATCACAACACATCATTCATTACATACCATAATCGTCTTACAAATAAAGGATCACATGATCCAGTCTCATTACAATAATAGAAGTTCTATTTATTCATTACATAACACATAGCGGAAGCGAAAGTAGCGTAGTAGTAGTCCATCTATTCCACAGCAACCGTTGACGTCAGGAGTGATCCTAGTTGTCGTAGACGTCCTGCTGTCCTTCTTCCGGGTTCTGGTACTCATCTTCATAGTCTGGCCATTTGAATAGCCAGGGACACAGCCATGAGTACTTTAAAGTACTCGCAAACTAATACTATGGTAAAATACTATCAACTATAGTAAGGGGGTTCTAAGCTCTAGTTTCATTTGCATAAAGCCAGTTTTATTTCGTAAACCCCTTATTAATCAAAAACCTTTACTTGCTCAACTAACACAAGTGGGAACATTAGTGTCATTCCCACAACTCAGTTGTGATTCAAAGTCAAAGTCACCTTTCAATTCAAAATCACAAGTCACCCTTCATATTTTTAGAAAAGTTCTGATGACGGAACAGTATGGCCTTTCCAACTGTCCATGACCGAGGACGCGGCTATTCGAATAGGTTTAACTCTGCAGAGGTTGTACACTTGTGCCACAACAATTGCAATAGTTCGTCGGGTAATCGGCCCCTCGATTTATCGTACGCAGACGCGAACTACCAATCCTAACCTTTCATTTACATACTCTAGTATAGGCACCTCTCCCCATGAGCTTGGCCTCCCGGTGAAAACCGCAGTCAACCCGGGAACTGCACAGGGCTTGGGCCGGACATTCACCTCATTTCACGTCATATCGTATCGTTGTGTTTGTTGTAGAGGCAGCCCTCGGCCTAACCCCGATGACGCTTGTTCAGAGGGAACCCATACTAAAGCACATAAATTTCTAGTTACGCCCTTACCCATATTGGGTATTGTGGGGGTACTTGTAAAATTGGAATGGTATCGCATCCGAACCCAACCATCAGTGTTTTTGATAAAATTCACCAAGTCATTCACCAGTCATATTCACCTTCAAAATCTCTCAATAGAATGACTCACCATTCCAAAGTTTTCAAAGTCATTTCAATTCACAAGTTCCCAACTAGAGTAGTCACTTTCAATATTGAGCACTAGCATCTAGTTATGAGGGGTACTAAGTATCTGGGAGCTTGCTAGGCTAAGTGTGATGCTCTTGTACTACTCTATAGTTCAACCAAGTGAATCATAAATCAAAAAGTAACTTTGATAAATAAAAGCAAGTAAAGCTTGTAAAGTAGAAAACTTGGGATAGGTTCATAAAGTAAAATGTAATGGTGCCTTGCTCTTGTAGAGCTTTGCACAAGGGAGCCTTGCAAGAGGGTTAGCTTGCAAGAAATAATAGCTTGCATTAGTCTAGCTTGCATTGGTAATAGCTTGCCTTGATTGGTGAGGTGATCAAAGTGTTCTTGCTCTTCCTCTTGGTAGAAGACCTCTTCCTCTTGATAGTCTTCGGTACTAGCGTCTATAAACGAATACGAGGATACAATCACCAAACAACACTTAAGTACTCTTAATTAGCCTTGTTGGCTCACACAAAGGATCTAGCATCACTACTTAACATTTATCCAACAATTATTCTAGGGTTTCCTTATTTAACAATTTGGAAAATAATTTCCTCTCATTGAAAGTTGAAATTTGGGTTTCTCTTTGGTTTGGAGAAATAATTTCCTCTCATTGAATCTTCTTAAGATTTAATTTCTCTTATGAATAATATATGACCTAGGTTGACCCAAGTCAACCTCTTCATCCTTATCATTTGAGAAAGATGATTTAAATGAGGTTCCATACCTCATGCAATTCTAATACTAGCATGGTAGTGATTTAATGCCACCAAATAATTCAACATGAGATTATTAGACCATGGTCACTACCTCATGTTGAATTAATTGAGAACAAGATTTAAATGGGAGGAATACCTCTCATATGATTTAACACATAGTTGTAACTAATTTAATACAAACTACTATTGAGGGGATTTAATATTCTCAAACAACCAGGGATGATCCCATGTTGACCAAGGTCAACACTTCACACTGAGTATTTGAGAATAGGGATTTAATTGAGATTCATCATCTCATGTGATTTAAATAACTAGTGCAATTTAAAAACTATGTTGGTTTAAATTCTACAAGTGAGCAAGTATGAGCCTAAGCATTTAAAGGTCAACACATTACTTCATATCACTTGTGAGAATGAATTAAAGGAGGTGCTACACCTCATTGGTTTAAAAAAATCTAAAATTTGGATATAGTTTAAATGGGCTAGTATTGACTACATAGCCAATATTTTGATTCTAGCCCATGATCATGTACAGAACATATATCATATTTTTACATAGTAAATTAGGGTTTGTTAAAAGTGAATTATTGCAATTGGATTCACTTCAAAATTCAAATTGGTTGATTTTTAAGATTTATTTGAATACTGAAAAGTCTCTGTTTTGTCATTTTTGCTATTCAAAATCTACACCACATATGAGTTTGAATCCAGTGGGGTTGGTTAGAGAAATTTATAAGCTTTCCAGAACATTTTGATTTGCTAAATTTGGATTTGTAGAATTTGAACTATTCAGATTTGAAGTGGGCAGCAGTATTGGATTTGAAACAAAAAGAATTAAATTGAATTTGAATTTCTGGGCCACGCGGGAAAACGAAACGGCCCAAACAGACTAAACAGACTGGGCCGGCCCAGCTAGCGCTGACCACGCCGCGGGCCGCCTGACATGGGGTCCCACGCGTCAGTGGGTTACTTCACCGAATCGGTATCCACTTACCTAAGCCGTGCGATCAGACGCTGATCCGACGGTCGACCGTCGTCGTTGCCGACGGGGGAGGAGACTTGCTACGCTGGCGAGGTAGGGGGTCGGAGGGCACTGTAGGTCGCCGGCGGTCGAGGGAGAGGGGTGAGGCGATGTTGTCGACGACGAGACGTCGACTGGTAGCAGTTTCGAGGCTCGGGGCAGCGTGAATTGGTGATGGCGATCTGCGGGCTCCGGCGACTCCGAGCTCGCAATTCGAGCTACTCCGGCGAGGTGGAGTGGAATTGGATGGGGAGAAGGTTCAGTGAAGAGAGGAGAGCAACTTGTGTGAAGAGAGGAAGAGCTGAGAGGCGCTATTTATAGCGGGCGGTGGTGGCCGTGGTGTGCTGTGGAGGTGCGCTCATGGCGATGGCTGTCCAAGGCGCGAAGAGGCAATCTAGGGGGCGCGTAGCGTTGCAGTCATCCGAGGGGTGCTAGTGAGCTTGACGGCACGGTTAAAGGGGGTCTGAGGCGAGCTGGCGATGATGGCGTCCGTGCAGTACCGTGGCGGCAGGGAGTTGATCATGGCGAGGGCTAGGGTGCACGCGCAGGCGTTCTAGCATGTCTAGGGTGTAGCTGGGGTGGTGGTGATCATGCGTGCCAAGTGAGAGAGGGAGAGGAGGTCGAGCGAGTCCAGGCGAGGGCGTGTACTGGCGCGTCCAGGGTTGGGTCGGGGCGCGGTCACCGCGTGTCTGGCACGCCGTGGCGAGGTGCTGGGCGCGTGCGTGTTGGCTTCTAGCGTGCGTCTCTTTGCTTAGGGGTAGTACGAGCGTGTTTAGGGTGATGCAGGGAAGGCAGTGGACATGGTGTAGGGGAGAGTAGGGGCTCAGGTTGCTCGAGTGCCATGGTGGCCGGCATGGTACTCGGTGTGAAACTTTCTTTCAATTTCTCCACTTAAAATGGTGGTGCAAGGACATGGCAATGATGCAGGGGTTGCAGAGGGGTGTGATGATCACAATTCAAAAGGGGTTTAGCTCAAAATCCAGAGGATAATAGCATGTCTCTTATTTGACAAAAGATGCCTGCAAGGTGTTCGACTAAATGGCCGCAAGAAACTTCTTTTCAAAATTTGAAATTCTTTTTGGTGCACTTCATTTATATAAATAGAGAAAGGGTTTTGTGGTGGTGGTGGTCATTTTGGTGAAGTTTTGTGAGATTTCAAAATGGGGTTGATCTTCACATTAATTCAAAGTCTCCACTTGGCACCTTCTTGCTGGTCAACCTGGTCAACATTTGCAGAGATGGTCAACATGAAAGTTGTTGACCTTGACTTGGTTTTGGATGACATGGTCATAGTTGACCAAGTTTGGTTTAGGAAAGAATTAAACCAGAGGGCTAAAGAGGGGATCATGTTAAAATTTACCCAAATGACCATCATCACATGTGAGATGGTTTTGAGTTTTCCTTTGATTTGATTCTTGTTTCTTTGATGCAAAAGTGTTTGTTTTTGTTATATAAGAGTTTTAGAAACCATAGGTCAAGCAATGGTGGCCTCAAATGAGGATTTGCAATTTTGGCCTAAGTGTATGTGAGTGAAATTGGGGAATTTCTCACTATGTGATTTCTCTCCATTTAATTTGACTTTGGTTGACCCTAATGTGATTCTTATTGGTTTAGAAACATTTTCAAACCATTGAATCCATTTCAAGAGGTCTTGGTCAAAGATTTGCAAAAATGGCCATAACACATAAGAGGTGAGGTGTCACTTTTTATTATTTTTGTAAAGTGTTGATCTTGCTTCACTTGGACATGGGTTAGGGTCAATTTAGGGTTATATGAAGTTTAGAAAAGGTTGCACACCATTTGGTCAAGGTTTTAAGTCATAGGGCAAAAATTGGGTATTATGGCTATGTGCCACATATGCCTCTATGCATATGTTGCATTTCATTTTAAATTTGACTTGGCTTGATCCATTTGGTGTTGTTGAGTGTTGAAATGGTATATGGAAGTGATCCAACCATTCACAACAAGTCCTAGGGTCAATCTTCTCAAATTCATAAATTTGCATTTTACTCTCATATGCCTCTATGGCATTTTTAGTTTCTTTTTATTTTCTTTGGAAACCACTTGGATTAGGTTTGATTAGCCTTGGATAAGGTGTGTGAAGGTTTTCCAAACCCCTAAACAAAGTGGAAAGTTCTAGGGTAAAGATTTATAAAGGTAGCCATAGGCACATATGCCTTTTTCTTATTTAATTTCCTTTTATTCTATTTTAACTAGGGTGGTGAAAAGAGGGATGAGGTTTAGGGTTTAGTGTGGTTCACAATGGTTCACCACCATTTAGCATAATTAAAAAGGTAGGGTTCAAGATTTATCTATTAGAGCTATATGCCCCCATATGTCTTCTATTTTATTTTGGTTTCTCAAAAAAAATAGATCCAAATGATTTTTGGAGAAGATTAGGGTTTAAGGTTTTTCTTATTTGATTTCTTTCTCTTTTATTTTTATTTGGTTGGTGATCTTCACTTGATCACTTTAGGGTTTTAGGGTTTAGCACAAAAGCATATTAACACTCATCATGGCAAAACACAAGATTTAAACAAGATCTATATGTATCAATCTTATTTTAATAAAAGTTTTTGTTGGTTCCAAAATTTGGAACTAGGGAACTTCATTTGTTTTGTTTTGAAATTCTTGGGATGTTACACCAACCAGATGCACATTGAGCACGCCAAGATGACTGACACCATCAACATCCTTGCAATGGAGCGCAAGGCACTTCGCCATCAGCACGCCAAGAAGGACTACCTCATTGCTCGCCTTCGCGTGAGGATACCCAACCATGCCCCCAGAGACAAGTCCACTGTGTCTTGCTATGCATGTGGTGTTACTGGTCATTACTCTAAAAAGTGCCCGATGAAAGCCGCCAACAATGCCCCAAGGACTGGAAGCAATGCTGTACCCCTTGCCCAAAAGGACAAGTCAACCGTAACCTGCTATGAATGTGGAACTGTGGGTCACTTCTCCAATGAGTGCCCCAAAAAGCTTGCCAGGATTGCCGCCAATACCGCTGCACCTGCTCAGCAACAGCGTCGCTTCGTAGGTAGAAGGAACCAGAACAACAACAACGGCCGTCTCTACCACATGACTGCCACTGAAGCTCAGGAAGCACCCCAGACCATGCCAAGTATGTCTTCCTGTTAATAAAATGCTCAATCTCTCTTAGGAACCTAACTTTTCTTAAAATCTCGGGACGAGATTTGTTTAAGGGGGAAGGGTTTGTAACATCCCAAAAATTTCAAAAGAAAACAAAATGAATTTCCCTAGTTCCAAATTTTGGAACCAACAAAAACTTTTATTAAATTAAGTTTGATGCTTAGTGATCTTGCTTAATTCTTGTGCTATTGCCATGATTGCTTGTTATTAGTATTTAAAGTGATCTTAAACCCTAAACCTCACCCCTCTTTTCACCATACTAGTTAAAATAAAATAAAAGGAAATTAAATAAGAAAAAACATATGTGCCTATGACTATTTATATAAATCCTTACCCTAAGCTTTTCTACTTTGATTAGAGGTTTGGAAAACCTTCACACACCTTACCTAGTACTCATCAAACCAAATTCAAGTTGTTTCCAAAGAAAATAAAAAGAAACTAAAAATGCCATAGAGGCATATGAGAGTAAAATAGCAAATTTGTGAATTTAAGAATCTTGACCCTAAGTCTTGTTGTGAATGGTGGGATCACTCCTATATACCATTTCAACACTCAACAACATCAATTGGGTCAAGCCAAGTCAAATTAAAACTCAAATGCAACATATGCATAGAGGCATATGTGACACATAGCCATAATACCCAAATCTTGACCTATGCACTTAAAACCTTGACCAAATGGTGTGAAACCATCTCTCAACCTAATATAACACTAAATTGACCCTAACCCAGGTCCAAGTGAAGCAAGATGAACAATTTACAAGTTTAATGAAATATGACACATCACCTCTTATGTGTTATGGCCATTTTTGCAAATCTTTGAACAAGACCATTTGAATTGGTTTCAATGGTTGGAAAATGTTTCTAAACTAATAAGAACCACTTTAGAGTCAACAAAAGTCAATTTCAAATGGGGAGAAATCAAATAGGGAGAAAATCCCCAAAATTCACTCACATACACTTAGCCAAATTTGCAAATCTTCAACCAAGGCCACCATTGCTTGATCTATTGTTTGTAAAACTCTTATATATGAATAACAAACACAAATGCATCAAAGAAACCCAATTCCAATCAAAGAAATTTGCAAATGCAACTTACATGTGATAATGGTCATGTGACCCATTTATAAAATCTTACCCACTTTGCACCCCTGGCTTTGACTTTTCCCAAACTAACCTTGACCAACTCTTGCCATGTCATCCAAGACCTCATCAAGGTGAGCAACTTTTGTGTTGACCACTTTGACCAGATCATTGACCATAGACTAATAAAGTCAAGCCAAGTGGCAACTTTGAAACCAATTCTAGTTTCTCTCAAAATTTAGAAATTTTGCAAAACAACTTCAAACCTCAAACCAAGACCACCAATAAGTGTCAAACCTTACTTAGAACCCCTCCATGCAGAATTTTGGTCAAAAGTCATCACACAAGAGACCTTGTTAAATAATCAAAGATGATTCCATAGAGGTATAACCACTATTCCACCCACTCTCCATCACCTCACCTCTCTCTCCCTTGTGCTCATCCACACTACCTGGTGCCCAAAACCCTCTAGCATGACCTCACCAAGTGCATGGTCACCTCCCATCACCACCATGCCCAAAAATATTGTCCCATGTCACATACACTTTGAAAGTTATTAGTGGTGCAAGCTCTAGTCCCCTCTACACTGACTAACCTTGTCAACTAGCATGGCCTCATCTCACACACCAGTGCCAAGCCCTCAGAGACCAAAAAGAAAGCACAAACAATCCTAGAACATGCCATGCCGGCCGCCCTAGTCACCACCCTGCCACCTCTCTCTCCCCTCACCTCAGCTCTGCCCAACCATGTCCTGGAGGACTCTCACTTCACCCTGCATCTGCTGGCGCACGCCCTGGCCCTGGAGAAGACCACACACGCCGGGCCGTGACGTGATCACCCAGGTCAGCCTCGCCAGCGCGCGCACGAGCAGGACCACGGGCGCGCCAGTACGCCTGCTCGACCCGTCGCCTCAGACCACCTCGCGACCACTCCTTGCACCCACTTGCTCGCCAGGATCCCAGCTCCCTTCTGGACATCGCCATTGGCTCGCTAGAGCCCTGTCACCGTCGCCGTGGACGACGACCGTCCGCCAGTACCGCGCCAGTGCATCTCATCGTCTGACCCGCTCAGTCCTTCCCTGTCCTCGCCATGACGCGCTTCAGCATCGCCACCACATCGCCTACAGGACGCCTCCATTCCTTGCCCCTTCACCGCCCTGGAACGGCGACGCCACCGTCAACCTCGCCCGCTCCCCACAGTACCCCTGGCCGCTATAAAAGGAGGGCGCCCCTGCCTCAATATTCCACACCATCTCGCTCCCCTACCTCTCCTGAATCTCCTCGACCTCTTCCCCTCTCCGATTACACCCCACCTCGCCGGAATTTCACCGGAGACCGCCGCCGCAGTAGCTTGACGGAGGAGAAGCTCCCGGCCACCACAGCCGCTCCCTCGACCCTCCTTCGACTCGTCATCGTCGACAACGCCGTTTGCCCGCCTCGCCGACCTCGCTGGACGTCGGTAAGCCACCCATCGCCACCCCCTCGCCGCCGGTAGGGTTAGCTCCTCGCTGCTCCTGCTCGAGGACGAGGACGACTGACGGCCGCCCGATTCTCTTTTAATCCTACGGCCATCCTCGCTCCTTACCGGTTCACCGTTTAAAACAGGCTGACAGTTGGGACCCACCTCGTCAGACGGCCCGCTGCGTGTGAAGCGTTAGCTGGGCCGGCCCAAACCTTTTTCCCTCTCCCTGGCCCAATACCGTTTCCCGCCAGCCCAACTCTTTGAATTCAAAATTCCAGATTAGATAAATATTGCAATCTGCTGTCAACTTCAAAAATCAATAGGGACCAATCTACTTGGCCAAATTTTACAAACTTTATATTTTTGGAAAGCTTAGAGTTTTCTCTATCAAATGCCACTGGATTCAAACCTAGATCTGTTGTAGAATTAAAGTAGCAAAATAAACAAGACATAGACTTTTCTGACTTAGAATAATTATTAAAAATCAACCCTTTTGAATTTTGAGGTGATTCCACCTCTTATAATTCACATTTCACAAACTCTAATTGTTTATGTAAAAATATGATATAGGTACTGTGTATGATCATGGGCTAGAAGCAAAATATTGGCTATGTAGTCAATAACTAGCCCCTTTAAACCTTTTCAAAAATAGTTTTTAAATTGTATGAGGTATAGCATCTCATTTAAATTTGTATTCCAAGTGATTCCATGTGAGGTGATGACCTTAGTCTTCATGACCCCATAGGATTCTTCTTGAGAATATTAAGTCCCCTTAATAGTAATTTTTTTCTTAGTTACAACTATGTGTTAAATCATATGAGAGGTATTCCTCTCATTTAAACCTTGTTCTCAAGTAATTCAACATGAGGTAGTAACCATGGTCTATATAATCTCATGTTGAGTTATTTGGTGACATTAAATCACTACCATGTTAGTATTAAATTGCATGAGGTATGGAACCTCATTTAAATCATTTTCTCAAATGATAAGTATGAAGAGGTTGACTTTTGTCAACCTAAGTCATATATTGTTCATGAGAGAAATTAAATCTTAATAAGATAATGAGAGGAAATTATTTCTCTAAGTAATTGAAAGTAACACCTAAGTTAGTATGAGAGGAAATTATTTTTCTTAAAATAAGAAAGGAACACATCCATCAAATTAATAGTAATGAGTGATGCTAGTTTAATTTGTGTAAATTATATGAGGTGTTTCACTTCATTTAAATCTTGTCCCAAGTACCTTCATATGAAGTTTGGACCCCTGGTCCAAAAACTCTCACATGAAATACTTGGAGATTTTAAATCATAATAGGCATCATTAAATTGTATGAGGTATTATATCTCATTTAAATTATTTTCTCAACAGATGATGATGAATGGTTGACTTAGGTCAACATGATTTCATGTATGATTGTTTGAGAAAGTTAAACCTTAAGAAGATTCAATGAGAGGAAATTGTTCCTCAAAAACTAAATGGAAACTATCATTTACAAATTATAATGAGAGGAAATTATTTTTCTTTAAAATAAAACAAAGTAAATCACCATGCTAATGAGATGTGATGCTAGCATATGCTTGTGTGAATCTTTGGTGTATTTGGTCTAGCATGCAAGTTTTGTGTGGTGATTGTATCCTCGTATTCATTTATAGACGCTAGTACCGAAGGAGACGACGAGAACATCTACGGAGAAGAAGGAGGAACATTTTGATCCATACACCAACCAAGGCAAGATAATACTCTTGCAAAGTGCAAAGCTCACCATGGGCAAGGCATTACCCATTTACTTTATGTTCATGATCCTATTTCCCAGTTTTACTTTACCAGCTTTACTTACTTTTGTTTTATCAAAGTACTTTTTGATTTATGATTCACTGGGTTAGTATTGGATTAGTACAAGAGTATCAATGTTAGCCTAGAAGCAAAGCAAATTACTTAGCACCCCTCATACTTAGATGCTAGTGCTAAATTAAAATTGACTACTCTAGATGGGAACAGGTGAAATAAAATGACTTTGAAAACCTTGGAATGATGATTCATTCTATTGAAAGATTTTGAAGGTGAATATGACTGGTGAATGACATGGTGAACTTTACAAAAACTGATGGTTGGGTTCGGATGCGATACCATTCCAATTTACAAGTACCCCCACAATACCTGATTATGGGTAGGGCTTAACTAGAAGTTTATGTGTCTTAGTATGGGTTCCCTCTAAACAAGCGTCATCGGGGTTATGCCGAAAGCTGCCTCTACAACAAAAGAAATGATGAGAAATGACTTAAAACGAGGTGAATGTCCGGCCCAAGCCCTGTGCAGTTCCCAGGTTGACAGTTGGTCTTCACTGGGAGGCCAAGCTCATGGGGAGAGGTGCCTATACTAGGATATGTAAATGAAAGGTTATGGTTGATGATCCGCGTACTGAGTTACGATTATTCAGGGTTATTCCTGACGGATGTAATCAAATGTTGTGGCACAAGTGTGCAACCTCTGCAGAGTGTAGAACTATTCGAATAGCCGCGTCCACGGTTATGGACGGTTGGAAAGGCCATACTGTTCCGTCATCAGACCATTTTTCAAAACAGTGACATATGATTTGTGACTTGAACTTGAAAAGGGGAATGGTGAGTTTGACTTGAATTACAACAAATGTTGTGGGAATGACACTAATGTTCCCACTTGAGTTAGTTAGCACATGAAAGGTCTTGATTTCAAATACTGGTGAACTAAAATTGGCTTTATGCAAAAGAAACTAGAGCTTAGCACCCCCTTACCAGAAATGTTCGTACTTACATTAGTATTAGTTTGCGAGTACTTTAAAGTACTCACGGCTGTGTCCCTGGCTATTCAAATGGCCAGACTATGAAGAGGAGCAGCAGTATGAAGAGGATGGACATCAGTACGTCTACGACAACTAGGACTACTCCTGACGTCAAGCGTTGGCCTGTGGACTATAGAGTCCCCTTCTATCTACGCTTCCGCTATGTATTTGTGATGTGTGTTGAAACAATAGTTCAACTATTATTGTAATATTGGATCATGTGATCTATTTGTAAGACGACTATGATATGTAATGAATGATGACTTATGATATTCAACTGTTATGTCTCGCAACAACAATATTCCTGGGATTGCGATGTATGGCATAACAGGCATCTGGACTTAAAAATCCGGGTGTTGACAATGAAGATGGCAAGTGAGAAGTTAAGAAAGAGTACTCCAAAATACTCACACATACATACGAATTACATTATACTAGCGAGTGATTTATCTATCCATCTATGTCCACCAAAACAAAAACCTTTCAACACGATAGTCGTGCGGAATGGTGAGTTGAACGTACTCCTCAAATAAATTTTCAAACGGTTGAGCGTGTGCGATAAATTTGGCAAAATTCGCTTAAAACTTCATATACGAAATTTACGATTACGACTGACGAAACTTGAAATCGATTATCGGAATTGTTTCATATCATCGATACACATCTTTTTCATATACAACTTATTTTTATTCGGAGTATGGTTACGTTGATTTGAAGAGAGGTGTGTGTAGGGGAGAGTGAACCATCTAGTTTTTTTTAGAGGGCGTCTGCTAGTATTAACGTCAAAGATATTTGCATGTGTATTTTATTTAGAGGGATAATTTTTGAAACATATTCATGGGGTTTATAGATATTGGTCAACAGAAAAAGTATTTATTAAGGATGTAATCTAAAAATATTCGCATTTATGGTCAGAAATTTTTGGAATAAATGCAGGAGATATTCGGTGCACGATCTAGGAAATATGTGATCATCACTTGCTGCTTCCTTTTTTGACCGTATCTGTGGAGACAGGAGAGAGAGAATGCACAGCACAGAGGTGATTAACCGGTGGAGTAACTCGTTTCAGAAAATATTAACCGGAGGAGTAATATATAAGCACCGACAGTGTAGCTGGACGCGTGTTATTAAGAGCACAAATTTCTGGCGGAGCAAATCAATGGTCGGCCTATAATCCCGGGGCTATAAACTAACAGGGCGTTCCTGATCAGCTGAGTGATCATCTCGGATACTACTACCGTAGTAGTATTTTATATTTCTGCAGCGTTTGCTTCTTTTTAGTGCAAAAGTCCGCGTGTTAGTGGTTCAAGATGTGCAGCAGCATATGACTGAGCCTAGCTAACTAGGCACACTCCTGGCCGAATCTCCGATGAAGTCTACCACCACTTTTGCGGCAGAGATCCAGCAGGATCCAGTGGACGCCGCGGACAAGCCTGACGGCGGCGCGCCCCGGCGGTCTCTGGTATGCCATCTCGCCATTCTCGCCGCCACCTTCTCCGCGTTGGTATTCTACGCGCACTACGCCGTACAGGGAAACATGGCGTCCGTCATCGTGTCATCCCTTCCGTTGCTGTCCAGCATCACCGTGGACCAAAATCCCGGGTCGGCCGAGCTGCCGGTGGCGCTGGATGGGGAGCGCGCACCGCTCACTCCTCGGGCGACGGTGCTCGAGGCCAACCGAAGCACGATCAGGGCGCCGGCGCCGGCGAACCGTTGCGACGGCCGGTACATCTACATGTACGACATGCCGGCGCGCTTCAACGAGGACCTTGTCCGGGACTGCGGCAATCTCCACCCGTGGCTGGACATGTGCCCGTACGTGGCCAACGACGGCATTGGGATGCCGCTGGGCGACGAGGGGGGCGTCTTCTCCGGGCGCGGCTGGTACTCCACCGACCAGTTCATGCTGGACCTCATCTTGCACAGCCGGATGAAGCGCTACGAGTGCCTGACGAACGACTCCTCCCTCGCCGCAGCCGTGTTCGTCCCGTTCTACGCCGGCCTTGAATCCGGGAGGTTCCTCTACAACCACAGCACCTCCGTGCGGGACGCGCTCCAGCTGGACGCGATCGATTGGCTGGTGCGTCGCCCCGAGTGGGCCGCCATGGGAGGCCGCGACCACTTCTTGGTGGCTGGCCGCACCACGTGGGACTTCCGGCGGAAGGCCGACGTCGACGAGCTGTGGGGCACCAAGCTGCTCAGGTACCCGGCCGTGGAGAACATGACGGTGCTCGTCCTAGAGACGTCCCCGTGGAACCAGACCAACCTGGCCATACCGTACCCGACGTACTTCCACCCGGAGACCGCCGCCGACGTGTCGGCCTGGCAAGAAAAGGCGCGGAAGACGGAGCGGAGGTGGCTCTTCTCCTTCGCCGGCGCCCCGCGGCCGGGCAGCAACAAAACCGTCCGCGCGGAGATCATCCGACAGTGCCGCGCGTCGAGCGGCTGCAAGCTCTTCCACTGCGGCGGTGTCGTGGGCGGCGGTGGCGCGGCCGACTGCAACTCGCCAGCCGGCGTGATGCGGGTCTTCGAGAGCTCGCAGTTCTGCCTCCAGCCGCGAGGGGACACGGCGACCCGGCGGTCAACGTTCGACGCCATCGTCGCGGGCTGCATCCCAGTCTTCTTCCACCCCGGGTCGGCGTACACCCAGTACACGCTGCACTTCCCGAGAGACCACGGCAGGTACTCGGTGCTCATCCCGCATGCCGGCCTGACGGCGCGGAACGTGAGCATAGAGGAGACGCTGAGGAAGATCTCGCCGGAGGAGGTGAGGAGGATGCGGGAGGAGGCCATCGGGCTCATCCCGAGGGTGGTGTACGCGGACCCCAGATCGCGGCGGGTGGGCTTCAAGGACGCGTTCGATGTCGCGGTGGAGGCCGTCATTGATCGGGTGGCGAAGCGTCGGCGCGGCGAGGGGGCCGACGTCGTCCGGGACGGGGAGCGGGAGCACTGACACCTGTGCACGCCGGGGCACGGTCCGCACGTTGTTGGGTCGGTCTGAATCAAGCCAAACAGTCCCAAAATGTGCGCGTGACGGGGTGACTTCACCTGTTTCGTGGCTTGAATTCCGGATCGGGTCGCTACTGGTTAATTTGCACATCGGCCGTGTAAACAGGTACGCTTTCTCGCGCATGCGACAGACGATAGTGTACAGATGTGTATTGTACTGGTGTACTGCACGCCTGGAAAGATGCATCTATTGGGGATATATACCTTTGGAAAATAATTTTAATTTTGGGAATTGAAAAGGACGACTTGTATTGTGGGATATGAATCATCAACTAAAATTTTTCAGTGAAATATGTCCATTTATGTGCGTTGAAGGAAAAATGGAGAACACTACTCCCTCCTTTCTAAACTAAGGGACTTTTTTTTCCCAAAACAAGCAGCGAACCTACGTCGCGTTAGATCACTGGGATTGTGAGTTTGCTATATTATGCATTCTTTGTTTTCGAGGAGAGGTCGATAGCTTTTTTAGCGGGACAAATGGGATTGTATTAATTAGATAATAGAGTCATTAGGTTTTGATCCTTTTTTTTTGCGAACGATATATATTGATTAACTTAGAAGATTACAATCTCGCCGACATAAAGTCGGAATGTTTACTGGCCCTGACCGCGGCCAGACCATAGAACACCTAGAGGTTCTACCAAAGGAAGCTAAAGCATGACTAACTGTATTCTGTTCTCGCTTGATATGAACCACCTTGATCTCAACGGACTCCTTGATCAACTGTTTGATTTCTCCAACAAGGAATGACATAGAGGATCTGTCGCCCACATTGGAACAAACCAATCTGACCACTTCGGAAGCATCCGTCTCAACAGTGACAGGTAGACTAGACCATTGCTTAACCAGGGATATGCCTTCCATTGCTGCTGCAAGCTCGGCTTCCAAGGCACTCGTGCATGTACTCAGGTATCTACACGCAATGAAAATGAGCTCGCCTTCACTCCCCCGGAGCACCATACCAACAGCACCATTTCCTTCTTCCTGCATATATGAGCCATCAACGCTCAGTTTCACCCATCCAAGCGGTGGGAAACACCATTTACTCGGTTCCACAACCTGGGCAGGTTTTTTCACTTGGCCATCTTTAACTTGCATACATCCAGGGGCTTGTATGACCCATTTTCCTTTCGCTGCGTCCGCCTGCGGATATTGCTTGATGGCCAACAGCGAGTCCATGTAGCTACACAGAAACCTTCTGGAACTCTCAATGCTAGGGGCCGTCTTGTGATGAATAATCTCATTGCGTACATACCAAGTCTTCCAGAACGTCATAAGCATCATGGCGCACACTATTTCTTCCCGCCTATCCAGCAACTGGAGCAGAAACCTTCTGGAACTCTCAATGCTAGGGGCCGTCCTGTGATGAATAATCTCATTGCGTACATACCAAGTCTTCCAGAACGTCATAAGCATCATGGCGCACACTATTTCTTCCCGCCTATCCAGCAACTGGAGCAGCCATTCCGAGCCAGTGTTCTTCACATCCTCCAGGGGTGGTAGTGGCCACACTTCCTTCATCGCATTCCACAGCACCACCGCCGTCGGACACCTGCAAAAAGTATGTAAAGTATTTTCAAATGACACATGTGTCAATTTTCTCCAAATTTCTTTTACATTTATTCTCCCAAGTTGCTAAAGAATTTGTTGCCACCCTCCAAGCAAATGTGCATACCTTTGGGGGAGCAGGGCACCCCCACACTGCCTTCCAGATGGCACGAGTGCCATCCGGTGCCCTGCTCGCTGCGCCAATAGAATGGCGATGTTGATTTTCCCACGCAAGCTAGTACGCACTACGTACAGAGAAGACCCCAGATTTCTCCGGTGCCCACGCCATGACATCGTCCTCCATCCTCGGTGATGGTCGAATTTTAACTATTTCATCAATGTCAATCTGCATGAAAAACCGGTGGAGCACTTGCATGTCCCATGCACCTTGCGGCGTTAGAAGGCCTGACACCCTCCGAATACGGCAGTCTACCTGCACAGTAATCACCTTGAAAGAATGAGGTCTCGGCAGCCAATGGTCTCGCCAGATACGTATACTCCTACCATTCCCTACACGCCAGACCAGCCCTTTTTTCAGTAACTCTAGACCATACTGTATAGCTTGCCAAGACGAAGAAGCTCCCCTTGGGAAAACTGTGTCCTGCAGCTGACCTTGCGGATAATACTTGGCCATAAGCACTTGTGCACATAAGCGCTCTGGTTGTGTCAACAGACGCCACGCTTGTCGGGCTAACATGGCTTGATTAAAGAGGCGAAAATCTCTGAACCCCAACCCACCATAAGATTTCGGTTTTGTGATCTGGTCCCATGCCTTCCAATGAGTTTTCCGCCTTCCCTTCTTTGAGCCCCACCAGTAGTTCCTAATCATCCTTGTCAAGTCATCACAGACAGAGAAAGGTAATTTGAAAACACCCATCAGGTATGTCGGTATCGACTGGCCAACTGCTTTGATCAAAATTTCCTTCGCAGCTTGCCATAGCAGTCCATCATCCCACTCAAGGATTCTCTTTGTCAATCTACCTTGTAGGTTTTGAAATCTATCACGGTGCATCCGTCGTCGAGGTGTAGGGAATCCTATGTACTTGTCCTCAAAGGCTTCCTCTCGCACTTGCAGCGTGTCTCTGATTGCCACCTTAATGTCTTCATTACAATTATCACCAAACATAATGGAACACTTAGCCCGATTGATTAGTTGGCCGGTTGCAGCAGAAAATTCATCAAGTATTTGCACCACCCTTTGTGCCTGCTCTTGGTCTGCCTTAAAAAATAACAGTGTATCATCCGCGAATAAGAGATGAGATAAGCCGGGTGCTTGCGGACAGATCTTCAAGGGGTTTATCACTTGTCTTTCAATACTATGACTCAAGAGTGCAGACAAACCATCAGCAATAAACAAAAACAAGAAAGGCGAAAGGGGATCACCTTGCCGAAGTCCACGCGTCGGTACGAAATAATCCAAGATAGCTCCATTTAATTTCACTGAGTATCTCACCGTGGTTACACATGTCATGATCCACTGAATCCACCGGCGATCAAAGCCTATCTTTTGCAACATTCGTTCCAAGAATCCCCAATCAACACGATCATATGCTTTTGAAAGATCAAGTTTGTATGCACAGTAGCTCTTCGCTGGGTCCTTCTCTTGCTTAATGTAGTGGAAGCACTCGAAGGCGATTAGAGCGTTATCTGTTATCAATCTACCCGGGACAAAAGCACTTTGCTCAGGCGATATGATATCACCCAGAACTGGTCTCAACCGGTTAACTAAACATTTTGCCAACACCTTATAGATAACATTACAAAGGCTGATAGGACGGAAATCAGACATCCTTTAAGGAACATCAGTCTTTGGAATCAACACAATTACTGTCTCATTTACCCCTAGTGGCATAACTCCCGTTCTGAAAATTTCTTTGACTCCATTAATAACTTCCTCCTTTAGATGCAGCCAAGTCCTTTGCAGAAATCTTGCAGGGAAGCCATCCTTGCCCGGCGCCTTAAGGGGACCAATCTGGAATAAGGCATCAGCTATTTCTTTGTCAGAAAATCAGCACACAACTTCACATTTGTTTCGGCATCTACTATTGGTTCAATCAACTCAATTATAGCATCCGCACGTAGACTAGCATCCTGGGTAAATAGCTTCTGGAAATAAGTCGTGGCAATGCCACTAATCTCCTCATGACTCTCATGCCACGTGCCATCATCATCACAGAGTCTCTTGACTTTATTTTTCCTTGCTCTCCAGATAGCCTTGGAATGGAAGAATTTCGTATTTTTGTCCCCTTCTCTAAGCCAATCGATACGAGAACGTTGCATCCACATCATCTCCTCCCTGTATAGTAGCTCATTCATACTGTTAGAGACTTTCCTAATTTCTGCTCGGTCTGCATTCATATTCATCAGCTCCTCCAACCTTGTTCTCGATTGTTCTAACTTCTTTGTAACATTATCGACTTTTTCCTTGCTCCAGACTTGAAGCTCTCTCATTACCTTGCTAAGTCCGACTGAAACCTCTCCCAAGTCTGCTTTTGGCCCAGCCTTTGCCCATGCAGTTTCAACACGTTCTGGAAGACTTGCGTCTCTCTCCCACATCACCTCATAGCGAGCATTGTTGGGTCGGATTCTCGGTCCACTTTCCTTAACACAGTACAACACGAACGGGATATGGTCAGAGCACGGGCTCACCAAATGCTTAACATGTGCCTCAGCAAAGATATTTCTCCAAGCATTATCTGCTACCACCCGATCCAGCCTCACCTGAACATTGTTGGTACCTCTTCTCTTGTTATCATAAGTAAAAGGGTAGCCATAGAACCCCAAGTCTATCAACCCACATGTTTCCAAAACGTCCCTAAAAGCAATCATTTGGCCCTCTGGTCACGGCGATGTGGACATATGCTCAGACGGTCACATTGCCTCATTAAAATCACCCAGTACACACCAAGGCAAATCTTACTGATTTTCAAATTCTATAGAATGCTCCACATGAGATGCCGATTCTCAGGTCGAGGATTAACTGAATGAACACATCAATGTATCTGTGTGTTACATCCTCGACATCCACAATTAAATTCTCCTCCCAGAAAAGAGCTAGTCCACCACTCAGCCCCATACTGTCAATACCAGCAAAACCCCTCAAACCCAGCCTACCACGGAGACGTTTCATTTTATCCGCTTTCTGCCTAGTCTCACAGAGGAAAATCATCTTCGCCTGCACAGCCTTAGAGAGGGTTGTGAGATCACAAACTGTCGGTTTGTTCCCCGCGCCCCGACAGTCCCACCCATAGCAATTCATTGCTGCTGACGGGGCGCGCCGTGCGTCCCCGTCAGTTGACCAGCGGCCCCAGGGCTGGTTGCCTCCAAAACATCCTCCCTCTCCATCTGACATCATCTCCCTTTTTTCTGAATCGAACCATGTACATTTTTTACATGCACTATCAGTGCCCTTTTTTCATCCACACTCCCGTCATACTCTTAAGCATGGCTAGCCATCCTCTTACCTAAGATTGAGTTTACTTCCAACATCTCCATATCCGCAGTATCCTCTGAGGCCACCCATGAACTCAATCCTCGTAGCACATGTATCATGTCCGAACTACTTGGTGGAAATGGTCCCTTTAGCATTGCCAGGGGTTCTACAAACACAGCTATTGACGCACAGGCCTCTGATCCTTCCACCTTATCTGGGACTACCACCATTGTTTTATCAGCGTTCATATCCTTCTGTTTCCAAAGCCGCTCTCTAATAGATGTCAAGGACTCATCTGGGAACTTCACCCGCAAAGCATGTAACAGAACAGATAGGTCCCTTTCTGCAGCCTGATCTCCTCCCTTCTCTGTACTTTCAAAACCATCATGTGCATCAATTTCCACCTAACCTACATCTTCTCTTCGCCCAGGCACCTGCCTCCGGGTTCTCACCTTGGGTACTCCCAGGGTTTCTGAATTATCCCCACTCGATGAAAAATCAAGTCCCTTCTTAGCCATTGGTTGTACCGCAGGGGGTGCATGTGCTTGCCTATACTCATATTTCCTCATGGGTGAGCAGCGCAAATTAGAATCATAGCCCAAAGATGGCATACCTCTTCTTTTCTTCTCACACACAGTATCATTGTGTCCTATAAAACCACACCAGAAGCAAAAGAATGGCACACGTTCGTACCTCAGGATATAAGTCGAGTGTGTTTCTGGCCTATCCTTCACACCAGTGGTGATGTGAGTCTGCAGCCTTTTATTAATCGAGATCTCTATACGAACCCTCAGGAAATCTTTGTATGTCGACTTATCAGCATCCACTTCTACAACCCTTCCTAGCCTGCTTCCCCACTTCCTTCCATTGGCTTCGTTCTGTTTGTCCCAAGGCACATCATACATCTTCACCCAGATTGGCATGGACGTGAGATCAGTAGCAGATGGTCTCTCATCACCCTTCAAAGGCTGCACCAAGAGGGCATTCCCCAAGTGAACCCACGGACCACCATTTACAACAAAATTATAATCACCTTCTGAGTTCAAAGTGATGATAAACCACTTAGGTTTAATTGGAGCAAACGTCGCTCCTCTCCGCAGCATCCACACCTTGGTAAAGTGGACTTTCAGAGTTTCAGCCGATAGCGATATCTGACCCACGTACCTTGCCATCAACCGCAATGGCACTGGTGGCGGCGTCGGAACTTCGTCTGGATCTTCCTCTATGAAAGCATCATCCTCCATATCCACCTCCCCTACCAGCAACTCTTCCTCATCCGCACCCAAGCCCTCCCGGGCCGGCGGATCCCAATTGCTTGAACTCACCTCCTCCACCACGTACTGATCTGAACCCACTGGTTTCCCCTCGAGCAACAGCGCACGTCTGCTAAACGACTTCGGGTGGGTAAGTTCCTCAACGGATCCCCCTTGATCGCCCCACCGTGAGCCGACGACATCGCCAGAGCAGGAGAGATGTTACCAGCGTTTGGGACGAACAAAGGGTTTGTGAAGAACGTAGATCGCTTCTGAGAGACGTCCGACTGCGCACCCTTCAAAAACCTCTCACATCTGTCATGACCCTTACAAATTCTGCTTTGTTTCCGATCTGGATCGCAGCCAATATGGGAACTAGGAGGTCTGGCTTCCGAATCCAACTCTAAACCCTTAAACTTACTCATCCTCGTAATGCTCCCGGTCTCTGGGTGGGTGGCGGCGCAGTCGCCTGCTGAGTCGCCAGGCTGAACCCTAAGACACGTAGCTAACCTCCCTCAATCCATTAGGTTCTGATCCTTACGATACCGAAGAACACTAGGTACCGATCCTAACCATACTTGGGTTCTCTGATCCTGCATACCAAATCAAGCAAACTCGTTACTAATAATATTACACAATCTAGGAATTTTAGAGATGGTTAAAATACGATCTGACGTCAAAAGTAGCCGAAGATCCTGCACTAAGTGCCCAAATCTGACCCATCTCTTGTGATACTTGTAGAGCGTATTTGGTTGCTCGTAACGTTGTTTCTCGCTTCCAGTTGACTAAAAATCGGTCGATTGGTTGGCTCGGTTGCATGGAAAAATTGCCTCGCATGAACTTTAAAGCGGCCCAAAAGTTAGCCCGCGAGGAACACTTGAATCGGCGTTTTTCTGGGGATAGGCGCCAGCGAGGGCAAATCGTCTGGAATCGTGCGCGAGGGAAACACGGTGGAAAAGGCGGGAGCTCCCCGTTTAGGCGCGCAAAGTAGCCTCACCGCTCGCCATAGTTGGTCACCTCCCAACGAAAACGAGATTTTCTTTAGCGAAGAAGGCGATGGCTGTGGCGGCAGTGATCTAGATCTGCGACGGACGGCGGCGAGCTAGAACTGCGGCGAAGATCTCCAGGACCATCTCCCGCAACCACTCCGACGAGCTGTCCAGCTCGTTTCCGAGTTCTAGACCTCCTGGATCGGCAACCCTTCCGTGCCTCCATCCTAGAAAGTCAAGCATGTGCTTGCCAATAATACTTGGATTTAGAAAATCAAAATGGATGCCAACTTAACCGTTCGTCACATTCATGAGTACATTTGGATTTGGGTGCAGTTAAAAGTCTTTCAACTTGTTGAGGATGCACAAGACTCTATCACTTGGAACCTCACTTTGAATGGGGATTACACAACAACCTTCGCCTACAATGCACAATTCTTAGGAGCCACAGTAACAAATATGAACAAGATGGTGTGGAAGGTTTGGCCCCCTCGAAAGATCAAGTTCTTCGCTTGGTTGCCATCCACGATAGGATTCAGATGACGGATTGTCTAGAAAGAAGGGGTTGGGAAATCAAGGGGCGACAACACATCTCGTCTCTCGATGTTGCTACACCAAAAGGCTTTGGATATGGTTAAGATTTGGCTTGGGATTCCCTCCATCCACACTCATTAGTGGGCCGGTGATACCTCCCTTAGGGAGTGGTGGAAGATGATGGTGTGCAATGCGATGGAGAATCGAAAAGCCATGTCTTCCATAACCATTCTTGACACTTGGAAAATGTGGAAGGAGCGTAATACAAGAGTTTTCAACAAAAATTCCGCTCCCCCAATACATCTTACTTCAAATCATCAAGGATAATACAAAGCTTTGGATCGTTGCAGGTGCAAAGCATTTGAATTTAGTAATGAGGTGAGAGTAATCTCTTAGGAACTTCTATTTCCGTTTTGTATTGTATTTTCAATACTCTCCTACTTATTTGATGAATCGCGTTTGCCCCCCATTCAAAAAAATGATTCTAAAGAGGGTCGTGTGGGTTTGTGTCATGCAGAATGGAGAGAGAGATATGACTTGGAAAAGGCCTTGATGCAGTCATATGCTGTTGAGGAAGCTATTGGCATAAAATGGGTGATGAAAAATGGATCCTTCAATTGGATTCAAATATTTCCTTCTTCCATAATATTTCTAATGTGAGAAGGACGAAGAATATTACCTCATATCTGGAAGATGGGAATAGGGTTCCGACTGAAGCAAACGAAATTAAAGAGCACATTATTATTGGATTTTACAAGAATATCTTTGGTAGTGATCGAGTCACTGTCATTCATCTTAATTATAATGTCTAGACAGAGACTAATAGAGTTACATTACAAGATAATGATATGCTAACAAGGGAGTTCACTGGGAAAGGGCGGGTTGAAATCAAGCACTGCACTTGGGCCCGATGGGCTTCCTGTGGATTTTTATGAAGAAAACTCGATAATGTTAAGGCTATCACGAAACAAATTGTAGATGAGCTAATTGCTGGTGACCTAGATTTATAAGGATAAACTCTGGGGTTTATTTGATCAATGTGATTTTGATAATCAAAGTGATTAGACTATGAGGTTACCACAATTTCTGGTAACTATATTGCACCTACACATATAGCCTTTATCTCGGGATGCAACTCTTAGATGATGCAGTGGTCTTGCATTGCATGAAATCCTACATGATCTAAAAATAGATTAAATCCTGGAATTTTCACTAAGATTGACTTTGAGAAATCTTATGACAAGATCCATTGGAGCTTCCTAGTTGAAATGAGGAGGAAAAAGTCTTTAATAAACTCTTTATTTCCTTGATCAAACAACTAGTTCAAACTGGTAGGGTGTGTATCAATACAAATGGGGGCAATGGTGGATATTTTAGAATTTATAAGGGACTGAGACACCTATGTACCTTTTCACCCTCAACCTTGGTGTGAAGGACTTAAGGATGACTAATATGTGGAGCTCCAATTGTCCCCGTAAGAATTTCTTTGTTTGATTGTGCTTCGATGGCAGATTCAGTTTGCCACACCGGTTGTTGTATTGTTATTGGCGAATAAAAGGGTTTTCATCATACATTGTTGATTAACCTGCTACATCCACTTTATGGAGATTTTCTCTTATGTTGCAGTGTAAGCCATTGATCACGCCTAAGTGCCTAGCTGACACAGAGGAAATCTTGCTCAAATTCGTTAGCAAACTTTCGGGAGCTGCTCTTGTTTTTTTTTTTCAAATGGCTGCTATTGTTTGTTTTCCTGTTAAGTGTGCCGATCTGGTTGGGGCTATTTTCCATTTTGACCTGGATGTATTGATGAGGATATCCAGGCATCTTGGTATACTAGGACAACCCGGGATACGACGATTAAGTCTAAGGTTGTACCAGCATTGTATCGTAATATTATTATTAGGGAATAATGTAGCCAGGTCATGTGGTGGGCCAAATTAGGGTTATTAGTGTGTCTGTTGGGTTTGGACCTGTCCAACCCAACTAGGGCTAGGCCCATAGTGGGACGCCCAGCCCAGTAAGGGCTGGCCGGCCGCACCAGCTCCATCATATAAGGGGCTGGCCGGCCTAGGGTTTCTCTTAAGTCTAGTTTTGATTCAGATCATGTAGAACCTTGAGTTTCAGTTATCACCGTCCCTATGGGATCGGCGTGTGTGACGGCGTCTCGGACGTTCGTCCAGTTATCCATCAATAAAAGCGTGAGAATTCTTGAGTCAGTCAAGGGTGATCGTGCGTGCGAGAAGGTCCTCGAACTGTCGAGGGTTATCGAGCTTGGCGTGTCTATTCTGCTTGAGGTTCGGCGTTCTTCGTCGAGTTGCTCACCGGATTGGGTGTATCGTAGTACTTTCGATAAATAAGAGTGTCGAACCCAACGAGGAGCAGAAGGTGCTGACAAGCAGTTTCGATGAAGGATTCACTGTAAATGCTCACATACAAGTTTTCAGGGGGTTTTGATATAGCAGATAAATAAAATACAAGTAAGTAAAATGCGGGAATAATAATTGCAGCAAGTGGCCCAATCCTTTTTAGCACAAAGGACAAGCCGGTTTGTTTACTTATGATGACCAAACGTTCTTGAGGACACACGGGAATTTAGTCTAGTGCTTTCGCTTCATATAGTTGATTAATCTTCATTGTTTTGATAAGTGTTGTGTGGGTAAACCTATGCTAATGCACCGCCCTTCCTAGGACTAATACATACTTGTGATTAAACCCCTTGCAAGCATCCGCAAATACAAGACAGTAATTAAGATAAATCTAACCACAGCCTTAAACTCTGATATCCTGCTATCCCTCATGCATCGATATACCAACGGGGGTTCAGGTTGCTGTCACTCCGGCAACCCCACAATTAGCAAACGAATACAAGATGCATTCCCCTAGGCCCATAAAGGTGAAGTATCATGTAGTCGACGTTCACATGACACCACTAGAAGAATAACACCACAACTTAAATATCAAACCATTAAATATTACTCAATATAGTTCACTACTAACATTTAGACTTCACCCATGTCCTCAAGAACTAAACGAACTACTCACAAGACATCATATGGAACATGATCAGAGGTGATATGATGATGAATAACAATCTGAACATAAACCTTGATTCAATGGTTTCACTCAATAGCATCAATAATAAGGAGTAATCAACACCGGGAGAGTTTTCCCTATGAAATAATCAAGATTCAACCCTAGATGTTACAGCGGAGACGAGGTGCAGCGGTGGAGATGATGATGATGATCCAATGAAGTCCAGCTCGATGACGGTGATGATGGCGACGATTTCCCCCTCCGGGAGGGAATTTCCCCGGCAGATTTCAGCCTGCCGAAGAGCTCTTTTCTCTCTGGTGTTTTCCGCCCCGTAGAGGCGGCTGTGACTATCCTTGATGATCTGTCGCACCTTAGGGTTTCTGGGAGATGAAGTATGCGAAAGGGCGATGGCCGAGGGGGTCATGGGCCCCCTCCCCACATGGCGGCGCGCCAGCCCTGGTGGCCGCGCCGGCCTATGGGGAGGGCCCATGGAGGCCCTCCTCGGCCTCCCCTTTTGGCTGGCTCCGTCATCTGGAAAAATAGGAGCTTCGGTATATTTTCCGTCAATTGTTGATCTTCAGAAATATTGTATCCTGACGGTGCTTTTTCCAGCAGAATCCTGACTCCGGTGAGTAATTCTTCAATAATCATGAAACATGTAAAATAGGTGAAATAACATAAGTATCATCTCTAAATATAAAATATATCAATGAATAACAGTAAATTATGATATAAAATAGTGATGCAAAATGGACGTATCAACTCCCCCCAAGCTTAGACCTCGCTTGTCCCCAAGCGAAACTGAACTCAGTAAACAAGATCACATGTTTATGGACTGAAGAGTCGATAAATAAAATACGAACAAGAAGCATCACATTTATTAATTCACACAAGACATTCTAGTAAACAACTTCCTCATATAACTCAACTTGAAACAAGTAAAGGGAAATCACAAATAAAGGTGCATAGGAAATCATAATTGGTGATGGCAAACTTCGTTCCTGGTCAAAGAACAATTAACAGGTTGTACTTATCTTTCGAGCAGAGCCTTTATATTAGAGCTTATATGGCAGATCTTACATGCTTAGTCATAACAATCTCCTCATAATCATTGATAACCTTCAAAGTCATATTCATTCAGATAAAATTTGTACTAAACAAGGAAGAATAAAAGACATGATTAATAGCTCACAATATAAATGGTTGGATCACAACAACTCAATTGCTTGCTTGAGATCGAGGGAAATAGGTTTACTGACTCAACATAAAAGTAAAAGATAGGCCCTTCGCAGAGGGAAGCAGGGATTAAATCATGTGCTAGAGCTTTTGAAGTTTTGAAATCATATAGAGGGCATAAAAATAAAGTTTTGAGAGGTGTTTGTTGTGGGTATACTTTATGGGTATATCAACGGCGTGGCCTAGATCCGGCAAGACCGGGTGGCCTACAGATGGTGATGTGGCATGTGGCCCATCGGGTGGCCCAGTTGCTGTAGATACTGAAGGATGAAGTCCAGCCAAGGAGTAGGAAGTCGGATCCCAACCGACCTACGAAGGAGGCCGGATCCGTGAAGGCCCATGAAGTATCCGGATCCAGCACGTATTTAGAGGAAGGCGGATCCTTGACGTGTACGGCAAGATATTGTACCGTAGTTAGGCAACTTGTATTCTGGCTAGGACTCTTCGTGTAAACCCTAGATCCATGCGCCTTTATAAGCCGGATCCTGGGAGCCCTAGAGGCACAAGTGCACAAGCACAACTCATTGTAAACAATGCAAAAGCGCCCAGATAATTCCAAACAAGCAGCAGTAGGCCCTGTCATCGTGCATGTGTTCCGAAGCTGGGTAAATCGCGTACCACCGTCCCGTGTGCACTCCGCCCTATGGCCCCTACTTCTTATCCCCCTCGTGAGGATCCCTCCTCCGAGGCACCGTCGAATAGGGAACGACAGTTGGCGCCCACCGTGGGGCCAGCGGCGTCTGGAGGCCGGAGCTAGGAGGGTTCCGCCATGGGAAGCTACGACGACACCATCGTCGTGGGGCGCGTCCTCTACGCCGGAAATCTTCCGATCGTCCCTCCGGATGAGTGCTGGATTCCGGCCAAGACAAACCCCGTCAAGCTCTCCATCGTCCCAGTCGGCGGCATACACATCATCATCGGCGAAACCGTCGATTCCGACGGAAACGCTCTGGTAAGTAACGCTGACGCGACCGCCGCTGAGCAGGACGCAGTCGCGAAGATCCGATCTGAGATGCAGGAGCTTCCCAAGGAAGATTCCGCCTCGGATCTGGAAAAATCAAAACCCACCCAATCCGCCCCTGAGCAGGAAATAAAGGTGGAAGACCAATACAGATCCTCCTGGGTTTCCCAGGTGTTAGAGAAGCAAAGGTGTCACTTCATACACTTCTTGGCCCATACCGCCGAAACCACCCCTCAAGAAGCCGGAGCTGGTCCCGAGCAGGTTGAGGCACCGGAAAACAATGCTGCTCCGGATCAGCAGGAGGCTGTCGGAGAAAGCAACGCTCCGGCTGAAGAATCGATCCTGGGCAACCTAAGCCCAATTTCCGGGGATACCCCCTCCATGGATACGGAAGAGTTCGATTGCAAGGTGAAGGAGTATGGATACGGTGATCAGCCTGAAGTTGAATCCGCCCAGCCTAAACAGGTTCTCGCAACCTTGGCGGCGCTGGACCAACGGGAATTAGAGGATGAAAACACCCACTCCGACCCACAGCCATCTCATGTAGGATCTCCGCTCTCGCGGGAACGACCGCATAAGGAAATCTTGTCCCCAGAAGAGCTGGTTGAGCAAGCAGGCATGGATGCAATCGCGCACTCGGATATCCTCAACAAACCCATTACCCCGAAGATGCAGCAAATGTGGAAGCGCTAGAAGCTAAGAGACAGGAGATGCTGGCCACAGCCAAAAAGTTTGCCCAAACCGCAGCCGCAATGATTGACGAGAGGAAGGAAGCCGCGAACTTCGTGGACAATTTTCTCAAGCGAGAGCGTGAGGTGGACGAATCACTGGTGAAAGTCAAGCAACTCCGGAAGCATTGGGAGGACAACATCACTGAGGCTCAACAGGAGGTCGATAAGATCCAGCGAGAAACTATAGCTCCCCGTAAGATCACCTTCGCAACTCCGAGCAGCAGCCGTTCGCTACTCCGAAGGATAACATGAAGAAGGCTGCGGAGATCTTGAAGAAAAAAGACGAGGAGATCGACATCGACTACGTCCGTACGCTCGTTGCTTCAGCAATGAAGCAGCAGAGCAAGGCAGATACTTCGCGCAAGTTGGAATCCAACCCTGAACATTGCATCTCTACCGCGCAGAAGGACACCTACGACAATCGCCATCGCGATGATGAATCGCGAACCGGATCCTCGGAACGCAGAAGGAAAACCAGAGAACACCCAAATCCAATCCCTATACCATCAAAGACACCTCCGTCAGATCCGAAAAAGAAAAAGGATGCAATGTACACTGGTAAGGACAAGTACCGCAATCCCTCACCTCCGCCTAACGGATATCCGCGTCCTCCACCTCCTCGTCACCGTAGTCCAGCCGGAAACACCAGACCCCATGGGCCTGGCGGAATCAATATCCGCGACAACGTGCTACCCTCAAGAAACAGGAACAGGGAGCGAACGCCGGAACCTCGCCGGAGCCAGATCAATGATCGTGAGCCTGAGCCCAGGAGGAGTCGGAATGAAGAACGCGACCCGGAGCCTCGCAGAAGCCGGAACGGCCAAGGCAGCCAGCACCAAGGTGAAGGCAGCCATCGAAGCCGGAGTCAGCACCGCGAAGGGCAGGGAGAATCAGAAGGCGGAAGAAAAAGGTCGCATCGGCCCCCTCGCAGGTCTCCCTCACCACCACCTAGCGGTGTAGGCGGAGGTGGAGGCGGAGGCGGTGGCCGGAGATCTCGCTCGCGCTCAAAATCTCCCCGCAACGGCTCGCGTGATGCGCGGGAACGTCTCAACGAATACAAAACTGACTACATTGGCCCAAAGTGCTTTGGCAGGATGATTCGAGAGGAACCAGAGCCAAGGATGAACATCAAGCTACCCGGAAATCTAAAGAACTATGATGGCACGGAAAGGCCGGATACCTGGATTGAGGATTATTATAATGCAGTAACCTTTGCCGGAGGAACCCCTAATATCGTCTGCCGCATGCTTCAGCTGTACCTTGTAGGTCCAGCCCGGATCTGGCTCAGCGACCTCGAGAAAAACTCCATCTTTTGCTGGTTTGACCTGAAGACCGCCTTCGAAAAGCACTTCAGGGGCACCTACAAAAGGCCTGCCACAACAAGCGACTTACAAGCATGTATCCAGAAGAAGGGAGAAACTTCAAGACACTTCCTCACACGATGGTTGGCTACCAGAAATGAGTGCGAAAACGTCGACAATCGTACAGCCATGCACGCCTTCATAGGTGGATTGCAGAGAGGAGGACTGCTGCGGCACAAGCTCACTTGCTTGGTTAACGCAAACAAACTAACCTTGGATGACACACCATCGCCAGCGATCACACCACCGCCGACGACGACGCAGGCGGAGATCTCGCAGCTACACCAATTCCCCTGCATCAGCAGAAGAAGAACCGTGATAACGGTAACAACAGCGGCCATAAGAGGAAAACCCCCCTGATGACCAGAAGAGTGGTGGATCCGAGATGGTCGCCGTGGCTTTCCAACGCGGAGGTCAAGGAGGCGGAAGAGTCCGCGGTCGCGGAGGCGGCGCCGGCAGAGGCCAGCAGCGTGGTGATGAAGTCACCGCTGCGGGAACCCGCACCCCCCGAACCTATGAAGAGTACAGAGACATGCCATGCCTGGCCCATTTGGATCCGGCTACGGGGAAGTCCACTCACACTAACCGCAACTGCAAGTGGGTCAATGATC
Organism: Lolium perenne; assembly: GCF_019359855.2. Taxonomy (NCBI): domain Eukaryota; kingdom Viridiplantae; phylum Streptophyta; class Magnoliopsida; order Poales; family Poaceae; genus Lolium; species Lolium perenne. The sequence goes on along the minus strand of NC_067244.2, from coordinate 112,593,624 downwards.
TGAAAAACGACCCGGAAGCAGGATACAAACGAGCCCGGAAGCACCGCCCACGCGGCAAAGGAGGCAAGGGCAAGAACAAGGACAAAGAGGAAGACAGTTCTGAGGCGATGGATGAGGATGATGCTTCACCGGATCCCAAGGAAGGATCCGCAGCTAAACCCAACCCCTTCGTCAAAAAGAGCGCATGCACGTACCACACTTTCCTCGGAACCCCAACAGTCCGCGCCAGCAAGTCAGCTTTCTGGATCCTGAACGCCACAGTTCCAACTGTGCCGCAGTATGTCAGTTGGTCGGAAGTTCCGTGCACATTTGATAGGCAGGATCACCCTACCATTGTGTGCCAAAAGAATGCTACGCCTTGGTTGTAAGTCCCCGCATCGACGGCTTTGACTTCTCGAAGTGCCTCATGGATGGCGGAGCCAGTCTGAACATTATGTACCTGGAGACTCTAGAATGGATGAACCTTACCAAGGAACAACTCAAACATAGCAACACTGAGTTTCATGGCGTGGTTCCGGGTAAAAAGGTGAATTCCCTCGGCAGCATCAGACTTCCCGTGGCCTTCGACGATGTTAATAATTTCCGCGAAGAGATGATCACGTTTGAGGTCATGCCCTTCAAGAGCTCCTACCACGTCATCTTCGGCAGGCCCACCTACCACAAGTTCCACGCAAGAGCGTGCTACATCTACAAGAAGCTCAAGATTCCGGGTCCCAATGGTATGATTACCGTATCCGGAGACTACAAAAAGGCTCATGAGTGCGAGTTGGGCGAAGCCGCCTTCGCAGAGTCTGTGATATCTGGAGAGGAGCTAAAAGGCTACAGAGCCGCGGTGGATCCGACTGAGATGCAGACCACCAAGAAACAGATCTTCGAACAGAAAAATTCATTCAAGGCCGCGATAGAGACCAAGAAAGTCAACTTCAAGGAAGGAGACGCTACCAAGAAGGTCTCGGTCGGAGCCAACATGGACCCCAAATAGGAAGACGCGCTCGTCGAGTTCCTCCGCGCTAACATGGATATCTTCGCATGGCAGCCTTCTGACATGTCCGGAGTACCAAGGGAACTCGCCGAGCACTACCTCAACATAAACCCGGGGGCTAAACCGGTGAAGCAAGCTATGCGACGCTTTGGAGATAAGAAGCGCCGCGCCATAGGAATGGAATTAGCAAAGTTACTAGAGGCAGGTTTTGTAATAGAAGTTATCCATACTGATTGGGTCGCAAATCCCGTCCTTTTACCCAAAAAGAATTCTGAAATACTAAGAATGTGCATCGATTACTCCGGCTTGAATAAGCATTATCCGAAGGATCCGTTTCTCCTGCCGTGCATTGACCAAGTCATTGACTCGACGGCAGGGCAGAACTTCTGTGTTTTCTTGACGCATATTCCGGGTATCACCAGATCCGGATGAAGAAGTCCGGCCAAAAGGCGACCTCGTTCATCACCCCATTTGGCACTTACTGCTATGTTACCATGCCTTTTGGTTTGAAAAACGCAGGTACCACCTACCAACATACGATGCAGCGGTGCTTGAAGGACCAAATTGGCCGGAACGTACACGCCTACGTCGAAGACATCGCGGTCATGACCCGGAAAGGATCCGACTTGATCAGCGATCTCACAGAAACCTTTGAGAATGTCCGACGGTACAAGATGATGTTGAATCCGCTGAAGTGCGTCTTTGGTGTTTGTAACATCCCAAGTTTCAATAAAAGGAACAAGAGAGAGAATTCAAGAATCCAAAAATCAGAGCCAACAAAAACTTTTTTCTCATCATATAGGACTATGCATATAGCTCACCTTATTAATTTATTTGAGTGTGCTTTTGCCATGATGCTTGTTTATGTGTTACTCTTACTCTAAAACCCTAGCCATGATCACTTGATCATCCCAAGTCAAATAAAAATAAAATAGAAAAGAAATTCTAAAAATCAACTTCACACTCACATATGGCCTATGCCATTTTTACAAATCTTTGATCTAGGACATTTTGGTTTGCACCATTAGTTGTAAATGGATACTAAACACTTATTAACACTTTTGGAAACAATCAAACTCAATTCAAATCAAATTTGAATCAAAATTGATCTCACATATGATTATGGTCATATGTGCCATTTTTAACCCGATGCTCACTTTGAGCCCCTGGTTTTTAACTTTTCACTTCTACACTTTGTCAACTCCTTGCACCTCATCCAAGACAACATCAAAGACTTCAACTTTGCCCAAAACCACCACCCCAAATTCCTTCTCACATTCAGATGAGGATCAAGCAAAGTTGGAACAAAGTTGCATATGCAAGATCATAGGCAAAATGTGATTTTGCATTTCAAATCCATTTTGATCACCACCACCACCAAAATGCTTCTCTTATTATATGTTTACAACCCACCAAAAAGATTTTCAAAATTCGAAATAAATTTTCTTGCGGGCATTACAACAAACACCTTGCAGGCAGAGTAAAGATTGTTGCCCATACTGATTTTTCACCTTGGACTTGGTCCAACTCTGGCCACCCCTGCACTCCTGGAGCCACCTCTCACCTCACTGCATCACTGCCACCACTTGCCATCGCCTCCACTTGCCCACATTGACCAGAGCATGCCATGCCGTGGCATGGCATGGCCACCTTGTGCCATCTCCCTCACCTCTCACCTCAGCCAAGCCCTGCCATGTCTAGCAGCTTCCTCTCACCTCCCTGGACACGCTCGTGCCCTCCCTTGACCAAGATTGAGCTTGCACGCATCAGCACGCACACGCCCAGACACGCCCAGGCATGCCCATGCACGCGCGAGTGTGCGCACGGCGAGCGCCCTGGACGCGCCAGAGCGCGCTGCGCCTCGTCGCCTCAGCCTGTCCCTCGCCACCAGCACCTGCACGTCGACTCACCTCATCACCAGGAACCCGCCAGACACTGCCACGAGCTCTCCCGTGCCCTGTCGCCGTCGAGGAGGACGACGACGTCCGCCACAGTACCGCGTCGACGCGTGACACTCGCCACTATGCTTGACCACCGAACGCTGTTCCGAGCTCACCGTGACGTTCCCTGAGCCCTTCTGAGCAAAGCCGTACCATCGCCCACGCCGTTGATCGACGGGAGAGCGCCAGCGCCACCGTCACCGTGACCCTCCGCCCTTGCTCGGAGCTGCTATAAAAGGAGCCCCCGCCCTCTCAAATTGAGCACTCCACTCACCTTCCCTCCTCCCACAGACTCGCCTCGACCACCACCCCTGCTCGATTAGCCGCCGGAGACCTCCAATCGCAAGCTCGCCGCTGCCGCCAGTACACGGAGCAAGCCGGAGCAGGAGGCCACCCCAGGACACGCCGCTGCTACCAGGGAGATCCTCGTCCTCGACAACGACGCGGCGCACCACTCCGACGCTCGCCGGAGCTCCGACGGCCGCTCCGACCCCCTACCGCCGCCACCAGTGAGTCCCCTTCTCGCCGTCGACGACGACGCTCCCCGACCGTGCGATCTCCCTCTAATCGCACGGCTCCCATTCAACGTACCGCTTCGCGCGTGGAAACCCACTGACAGGTGGATCCCACCTTGTCAGCTGGCCCGCTGTGTTGCTGGGCCGGCCCAACTCCCTTCCTCTCTGCCTAGCCCATTAAGATCTCCCGCCAGCCCACGGTTTGAATTCAAATTTGAAAAAATAGAGAAATACCCCAATCTGATGCAAACTTTCAAATTCAATAGGGACAAATCTACTAGGCCAAAAATTGCAAATTTTATATCCTTGGAAACCTTAGGATTTTATCTACACAATGCCACTGGTTGGAACCCTAGATCTATTGTAGAATTAAAGTGACAAAATAAACAAGGCAGGGACATTTCTGCTTTAGAATAATTCTTAAAAATCAACCATAAACGCTTTTCAGTTAATTCCAACTCCTATAATTCACATTTCACTTATACTAATTGTTTATCCAAAAATATGACATGCTTACTTTGAATGATCATGGCCTAGTTGAATTAAATAAATTTATGGCTATTTCTAGTCAAAGATATTGTCCAAAACTATTAAGAAATCTTATGAGAGAGTTTCTCTTATTTAAATCTTATCACCACCAATTCCAAATGAAGCAGAGACTCTGGTAAATTAGGTTTCATAGGAATTGTTGGTGATATTAAATCTTTGCTATGCTAGAATTAAAAGGTATGAGGTGCTCACCTCATTTAAATCATTTTCTCAAAATGGTAAGTGTGAAGAGGTTGACTTGGGTCAACCTAGGTCACATATTATGCATAAGAGAAATTAAATCTTAATAAGATAATGAGAGGAAATTATTTCTCTGAATAATACAAAGTAACACTCAAGATTAGTATGAGAGGAAATTATTTTTTTCTTAAATGATAAAAAGAACACATCCATCAACTCAATATTAATGTGTGATGCTAGTTTAGAGTGTGTAGCTCATGAGTGTGCCTAGTTTAGTAAATTAGTTTGGTATGATGATTGTGTACCCCGTATTTCGTATTTTAGATGCTAGTACCGAGGAGTACCAGGAGGAGGAGGAGGTCTACTTCCAAGGAGAAGAAGACCACTTTGACCAATTCCCCAACCAAGGCAAGATAATACTCTTGCAAAGTGCAAAGCTCACCATGAGCAAGGCATTACCCATTTACTTAATGTTTATGAACCTATTCCCAGTTTTACTTTACAAGTTTTATTTACTTTTGTTTTGTCAAAGTACTTTTTGACTTATGATTCACTTGGATAGTATTGGATTAGTACAAGAGTATCAAAGTTAGCCTAGAAGCAAAGCAAGGTACTTAGCACCCCTCATACCTAGATGCTAGTGCTAAATTAAAAATGACTACTCTAGATGGGAACATGTGTTTATGAAATAATGATGTTGAAAACCTTGGAATGATGAGTCATTTCCATTGAAAGATTTTGAAGGTGAATATGACATGAATTTGACTTGGTGAAATGACTAAAACTGATGATTGAGTTGGATGCGATACCATTCCAATTCTTGAGTACCCCCACAATACCTGATTATGGGTAAGGCTTAGCTGGAAATTTATGTGTCTTAGTATGGGTTCCCTCTGAACACACGTCATAGGGGTTACGCTTGAGGCTGCCTCCGTTGTTGAGAAATGATGTGAATTGAGGTGAATTGTACGGCCAAGCCCTGTGCAGTTCCCGGGTTAACAGTTGGTTTTCACCGGGAGGCCAAGCTCATGGGGAGAGGTGCCTATACTAGGGTGTGTAAGTGAAAGGTTAACGGTTGATGATCCGCGTGCTTGAGTTACGATTATTCGGGGTTTTATCCCTGACGGATGTAATCAAATGTTGTGGCACAAGTGTGCAACCTCTGCAGAGTGTAGAACTATTCGAATAGCCGCGTCCGCGGATATGGACAATTGGAAAGGCCATACTGTTTCCGTCATCAGAATTTATATCTTTGTGACTGGTGAATTTTGAATTTGAACTTGAACTTGAACGGTGACTTTGAATTTGAATCACAACAGAGTTGTGGGAATGACACTAATGTTCCCACTTGAGTTAGTTAGCACATGAGGATTTTTGTTTACTAAAAATGTTTATCAACTAAAATTGGCTTTATGCAAATAAACTTAGAGCTTAGAACACTCTCAATAGTAATGTTAGTACTTACATTAGTATTAGATTGCGAGTACGTAAAGTACTCACGGCTTTGTCCCTGGCTATTCAAATGGCCAGAATATGAAGCCGAGCAGCAGTACGAGGATGACGATCAGCAGGACGTCTACCACAACTAGGAGCTTCTAACGTCAAGCGTTGGCCTGTGGACTAGAGAGTCCTTGTATCTTACGCTTCCGCTATGAACTTGTGTTTGTTCGTTGATCATTAGATCAACTATTCGTGTAATATGGATCATGTGATTCCAAGTTGTAAGACATTATGGTTTGTAATGAATTATGACTGTGATACTTAACTATTATGCCTCGCAACAACAATTTCCTGGGATTGCGATGTATGACATAATAGGCATCCGGACTTAAAAATCCGGGTGTTGACAAGTTGGTATCAGAGCCATTGTTTGACCTTAGGAGACCCTAGTTAGAAATGGACGTTCTGAAAGATTAGTTTCAAAAATGAATGAAGTATATCTGAAAAACTTAGTCTTTGTCTTCTCTTGAGTTCTTTGGAAAAATAAGAAGTCATGCTCTTCCTTAAAAATATAACAAAAATTTTGCCACACTTGTTCACTTCTCTAACTAAATCCTTCACTTTCAGATGGAGCCCATGAACACGAAGTTTTACCAGCTCGGGAACGGGGGAAGCTTGGTCTTTGAGCACGACCTCAATGCCCTTTCCGACCACCTTGGTCGCCCGCACCCGGAGTTCCATGGAGTGCAGGTCAATGACCAGCCAGGAGGCGAGTTGCAGTGGATCATCACCGCTGACTTGAGGGGCAAGATGGAGACTCCCACTTCTGAGAGGATCCTCTTCTCTTTCAGGGAGAGCAACTGGCTGGACGGACTCGCCCGCGCCCTTCAGGAGGCACTCGCACGCTTGTGCGGGATGAGCGGGGAAGCACTCAGGAGCCCTCGCTTCTCTCACCTCGCGAGGCGTAACTCTGCTGGAGAGCCCATGGACATGTCTCCTCACCCGGAGCTGAAGCACCATGTGGAGCACCTGGACTTCATCCTGTACCACACTCAGCAGGACCTCGACCACGCGCGTGAGTACGCCAACCAGACTCACGCCCACATCATCGAGCAAGGTGAAGCCATCAAGCTCCTCAACAACGACCGCAAGACTCTCCGCCAGTAGCGGGCAAAGAAGGATGCCACCATCACCCGCCTCCGCGCAAAGATAGCTGCGCTTGAGGCCACTGTCAAGGACCAGGAGGAACAGATGAAGAAGATGGAGGAAGATGGAGATGACATTCAGGGAGGAAGTGCCTTCCTGAGTGACGACGACGACTTCGAGGAGGATGAGAACACCGAGGAGGAAGACTACGAGTTCCTCGACGCTGGAGAAGATGACCATGTCGCCATAGATGTAGATGAGGATGAGGAGTAGTTCACTTATGCACTATCGTAGGTGTGAGTTGTATCCCGCCCCATGTATCGTAGCTTGGAGAAGAAGGGTTCTTAAAACCCTTAGTGTGTTAGCTTGTAATGTGTGTTGTTTGTCATGAATGAATGTATGTTTGTGTTATCATGAAAAGACTTCAAGTTTTAAACTTTTTGAACTAAAAACACAAAACAAGCCATAGAGAATTTCCCTCTTATCTCATGATCTATCTCAATGCTCAGATGGCTCCTCCGGTTCGCAACACGACTCAAGAAGCAATGATGCAGATGTTGCAAACTATGCTGGAAGGTAGAGAAGCCGAAAGAGCTGAAAGACAAGCCAACCTTGCAGCACTTCAACAGCTTGCCAACAACAATCAAGGCCATCATGATCATCCAGGATCAAAGCTCAAGAACTTCCAGAATACCAACCCGCCAGTTTTCAGCAAGACTGAGGAACCACTTGATGCAGATGATTGGCTCCAAACTATGGAGAACAATCTAGAAGTAGCTGGAGTTGAAGAGAATGAGAAAGTGATGTTTGCCACACACTACTTAGCAGGACCAGCAAGAGCTTGGTGGACAAGCACCCGTGCCATGAACGCGGGACAGTTTATGACTTGGACGGATTTCAAGCTCAAGTTCAGCAAGTACCATGTGCCTCCGGGTCTGATAAAGAAGATGAGAGATGAATTCTGTGAACTGAAGCAAGGCCGGATGTCCGTGGTGGAATACCGCGACAAGTTTCTCACACTGTCAAGGTACGCCCCGGATGAGACCGACACTACTGAGAAGAGGAAGGAAAGGTTCCTGAACGGACTGCATGATGAGATGCAGACTGTGTTGATCAACATCCCCTTCGCCGACCTCGAAGCCCTTGTTGACTCCGCCGTCCAAATGGAGGGCAAACTGCACCAAGCCAGCGAGAACCGCAAGCACCGCATGATGAATCAAAATGGATCAAGCCACCCCCAGAAGTATCGCCTAGCTCAAGCGGAGGTTTCACTCCGAGAAACAACAAGCCACCGATGTAGAACTCGCGCCCCGGTTATCAGAACCGGAGTGGAGGAAACTCGAGGCCAGGAGGCCACAACAACAACAACAACAACAACAGCAACTACAACAACAACAACTACCACCGCGCTCCGCCGAGAGCCCCCAACAACAGCAACAACAACACCAACACCGCACCAAGGACCGGGAGCAATGCAATCCCCGTCGCGAACAAGCAGGACAAGACCACCATCACTTGCTATGAGTGTGGTATAGTGGGGCATTACTCCAATGAGTGTCCCAAGAGGCTCGCCAAGCTCGCAGGCAAGCCCGCACCACCAGCTCAGCAGCAACGCCGTGTCTCCACCGGCAAGAAGTTCGCCCCCAACAACCCGAACAACCGCGGAGGACGCCTCTACCACATGAACGCCGAGGAAGCCCAGGAAGCACCTGACGTGGTCCTGGGTATGTTCTCTGTTAACTCAATACCAGCAAGAGTGTTGTTTGATTCTGGAGCATCGCATTCGTTCGTTACAGAAGATTTTGTGTGCACTAGTAAGATTCAACCAATCAGCTTGAAACATGTCATGATAGTTCAAATACCTGGATCAACAACTAAAGCTAGAAAATTTTGCAAAGATGTACCCATCAGAATTCATGAAATAGACTTTTATGCAAACTTGATTGTTCTGGGAACAAAAGGATTGGAAGTAGTCCTCGGTATGGATTGGATGGCGAAACATCATGGATTGATAGACTGCGCCAAGAAGGCCATCACCATGACTAGTAGCACCGGAATAATAATAGAACACATGTCTGAAAAGCTACCCAGAAATTTCACCTGCAACCAAAGTGTAGCCAAGCCAACTCTGGATCAAATCAGGGTCATTTGTTGATACCCTGATGTGTTTCCGGATGATCTACCCGGTATGCCCCCGGATCGGGATATCGAGTTTATCATCGAGTTAATCCCTGGAACAGGACCTATAGCCCAGAGAGCCTATAGCATGAACCCCGCAGAGTTAGTGGAACTGAAGAAACAACTGGATGATATGCTGTACAAAGGTCTGATTCGACCAAGTGCGTCGCCTTGGAGATCACCAGTTTTGCTTGTGGATAAAAAGGACGGTGCCACTCGTTTGGTTACGGATTATCGTAAGCTTAACGATGTCACCATCAAGAACAAATATCCCTTGCCAAAGATAGAAGACCTGTTTGACCAGCTAACCGGTGCCCAAGTATTCTCGAAGATTGATCTGAGGACAGGTTACCATCAACTGAAGATCCGAGCCACAGATATTCCCAAGACTGCCTTTACCACCAGATATGGACTGTATGAGTACAATGTCATGTCCTTTGGACTGACCAATGCCCCCCCTTACTTCATGAATCTCATGAATAAGATCTTTATGGAATTCCTGGATAAGTTTGTCGTTGTCTTCATCGACGACATCCTGATCTACTCCAAATCAGAAGAAGAACATGAGCAACATTTGGAAGTGGTCCTAGAAACCCTGAGGCAGCACAAGTTGTACGCCAATTTTAGCAAATGTGAGTTCTGGTTGAAAGAAGTAGGATTCCTGGGACACATCTTGTCTGCAGGAGGAATTGTTGTAGATCCTGCTAAAATCAAAACCGTTGAGGAATGGAAAGCCCCAACCACCCAGACTGAAGTCCGAGCCTTTCTAGGATTAGCGGGATATTACCGCCGATTCGTTGAAGGATTGTCAAGCATCGCAAGACCAATGACTCAACTGCTGAAGAAGGACAGGAAATTTGACTGGAATGACAAATGTGAAGAAAGCTTTCAGCTACTCAAGCTCAGATTAACCACAACCCCAATATTGATCATGCCCGATGTCACCAAGCCATTCGATGTCTATTGTGATGCATCCAAGACTGGTCTTGGATGTGTGTTGATGCAAGGAGGCAAGGTGATATCTTACCTGTCAAGGCAACTGAAGCAACAGGAACAGAACTATCCAACTCATGACTTGGAGTTAGCAGCCGTAGTGTTAGCCCTGAAGGTTTGGCGTCATTACCTCATGGGTAATCGATGCGAGATATATTCAGATCACAAGAGCCTGAAGTACATTTTCACCCAGAAGGAGCTGAACATGAGACAGCGCAGATGGATTGAATTAATCAAAGATTACGACATGGAAATTCACTACCACCCCGGCAAGGCCAATGTGGTAGCGGATGCTTTGAGCAGACTGCCGTGTCAGTTGAACTCCATGATCGCAATAGAACAACCAAGCCTGTATCAAGAGTTTGAACAATTCAGACTAGAGCTAGTGAGCGAAGGATTCCTCGCCAGCATTGAGCTCCAACCCACCCTGATGAGCCAGATAAAGGAAGCCCAGAAGGGAAATGCCAGCATTGACGGAATCAAAAACCAGATAGCCGCAGGAAAGGCACCAGGATTCACCGTAGATGAAGAAGGAGTTCTTTGGTACAACGAACGCCTGTGTGTACCGTCAGATTCAGAGTTGAAGCAAGTCATTCTGAAGGAAGCTCATGATACACTGTATTCCATTCATCCCGGAGGAACCAAGATGTACCAAGACCTGAAGGAACAATTCTGGTGGCACAGAATGAAGCGAGAGATAGGAAGCTACATCGCCAAGTGTGATATCTGTCAACGAGTCAAGGCAGAACATCAACGCCCCGCAGGACTGTTGCAACCCTTACAGATTCCTGAGTGGAAATGGGATTCTGTCGGTATGGACTTTATCACAGGATTGCCCAAATCTAGCCGAGGAAATGACTCCATTTGGGTAGTCATCGATAGGTTGACCAAAGTTGCACATTTCATCCCCGTCAAGACCACATACCAAGGCCCAAAGCTCGCAGAGTTATACATATCCAGAATAGTCAGCCTGCACGGAACACCGAAGTCAATTGTGTCAGATAGAGGATCTCAATTCACCTCAAGATTCTGGCAGAAGGTGCATGAAGGACTAGGAACCCGTCTGAATTTCAGCACAGCTTATCACCCACAGACTGACGGACAGACCGAGAGAGTCAACCAGATACTGGAAGATATGTTGAGAGCCTGTGTGCTAGAGTACAGATCCAAATGGGAAGACTGCCTACCCTATGCAGAATTCTCCTACAACAATAGCTATCAAGCCAGCTTACAGATGGCCCCCTTTGAAGCCCTGTACGGAAGGAAATGCCGTACCCCTCTGAACTGGTCGGAAGTCGGAGATAGTCAAGTCTTCGGCCCCGATGTTCTCCGTGAAGCTGAAGAGAGGGTGCACAAGATCCGCGAGTACCTCAAGACCGCCCAGTCAAGACAGAAGAGCTACGCCGACAAGAGACGCCGAGAGATGACATTCGAGATCGGAGAGTTTGTGTATCTCAAAGTCTCACCCCTCAAAGGAATGCAGAGATTCCAACTCAAAGGAAAGCTCACCCCCAGATATGTCGGACCATTCAAAATTCTGAGTCGCCGAGGAGAAGTTTCATATCAGCTGGAACTACCGGAAGAGATGTCCGCCGTACACAATGTGTTTCACATCTCACTGCTTCGGAAGTGCCTAGAAGTGCCGGAGAAGACTGAAGTGTTCAAGAACATCGACCACAGAGCCATTGATATCAACAAGGATCTAACTTACCGCGAAGTGCCGATTCGCATCCTTGAAGAAGCATTCAGGACCACCCGCACCAGGAGTATCAAGTTCCTGAAGATACAATGGAGTAATCAAACCGAAGAAGAAGCAACTTGGGAACGCGAGGAAGACATGAAGAAGGAATACCCAGATCTCTTTAGTACCTAGATTTTCTCTAGATCTCGGGACGAGATCTTTTGTAAGGGGGAAGGGTTTGTAACATCCCAAGTTTCAATAAAAGGAACAAGAGAGAGAATTCAAGAATCCAAAAATCAGAGCCAACAAAAACTTTTTTCTCATCATATAGGACTATGCATATAGCTCACCTTATTAATTTATTTGAGTGTGCTTTTGCCATGATGCTTGTTTATGTGTTACTCTCACTCTAAAACCCTAGCCATGATCACTTGATCATCCCAAGTCAAATAAAAATAAAATAGAAAAGAAATTCTAAAAATCAACTTCACACTCACATATGGCCTATGCCATTTTTACAAATCTTTGATCTAGGCCATTTTGGTTTGCACCATTAGTTGTAAATGGATACTAAACACTTATTAACACTTTTGGAAACAATCAAACTCAATTCAAATCAAATTTGAATCAAAATTGATCTCACATATGATTATGGTCATATGTGCCATTTTTAACCCGATGCTCACTTTGAGCCCCTGGTTTTTAACTTTTCACTTCTACACTTTGTCAACTCCTTGCACCTCATCCAAGACAACATCAAGGACTTCAACTTTGCCCAAAACCACCACCCCAAATTCCTTCTCACATTCAGATGAGGATCAAGCAAAGTTGGAACAAAGTTGCATATGCAAGATCATAGGCAAAATGTGATTTTGCATTTCAAATCCATTTTGATCACCACCACCACCAAAATGCTTCTCTTATTATATGTTTACAACCCACCAAAAAGATTTTCAAAATTCGAAATAAATTTTCTTGCGGGCATTACAACAAACACCTTGCAGGCAGAGTAAAGATTGTTGCCCATACTGATTTTTCACCTTGGACTTGGTCCAACTCTGGCCACCCCTGCACTCCTGGAGCCACCTCTCACCTCACTGCATCACTGCCACCACTTGCCCACATTGACCAGAGCATGCCATGCCGTGGCATGGCATGGCCACCTTGTGCCATCTCCCTCACCTCTCACCTCAGCCAAGCCCTGCCATGTCTAGCAGCTTCCTCTCACCTCCCTGGACACGCTCGTGCCCTCCCTTGACCAAGACTGAGCTTGCACGCGTCAGCACGCACACGCAAAGACACGCCCAGGCATGCCCATGCACGAGCGAGTGCGCGCACGGCGAGCGCCCTGGATGCGCCAGAGCGCGCTGCGCCTCGTCGCCTCAGCCTGTCCCTCGCCACCAGCGCCTGCACGTCGACTCACCTCATCACCAGGAACCCGCCAGACACTGCCACAAGCTCTACCGTGCCCTGTCGCCGTCGAGGAGGATGACGATGTCCGCCACAGTACCGCGTCGACGCGTGACACTCGCCACTATGCTTGACCACCGAACGCTGTTCCGAGCTCACCGTGACGTTCCCTGAGCCCTTCTGAGCAAAGCCGTACCATCGCCCACGCCGTTGATCGACGGGAGAGCGCCAGCGCCACCGTCACCGTGACCCTCCGCCCTTGCTCGGAGCTGCTATAAAAGGAGCCCCCGCCCTCTCAAATTGAGCACTCCACTCACCTTCCCTCCTCCCACAGACTTGCCTCGACCACCACCCCTGCTCGATTAGCCGCCGGAGACCTCCAATCGCAAGCTCGCCACCGCCGCCAGTACACGGAGCAAGCCGGAGCAGGAGGCCACCCCAGGACACGCCGCTGCTACCGGGGAGATCCTCGTCCTCGACAACGACGTGGCGCACCACTCCGACGCTCGCCGGAGCTCCGACGGCCGCTCCGACCCCCTACCGCCACCGCCAGTGAGTCCCCTTCTCGCCGTCGACGGCGACGGTCCCCGACCGTGCGATCTCCCTTTAATCGCACGACTCCCATTCAACGTACCGCTTCGCGCGTGGAAACCCACTGACAGGTGGATCCCACCTTGTCAGCTGGCCCGCTGTGTTGCTGGGCCGGCCCAACTCCCTTCCTCTCTGCCTAGCCCGTTAAGATCTCCCGCCAACCCACGGTTTGAATTCAAATTTGAAAAATAGAGAAATACCCCAATCTGATGCAAACTTTGAAATTCAATAGGGACAAATCTACTAGGCCAAAAATTGCAAATTATATATCCTTGGAAACCTTAGGATTTTATCTACACAATGCCACTAGTTGGAACCCTAGATCTATTGTAGAATTAAAGTGACAAAATAAACAAGGCAGGGACTTTTCTGCCTTAGAATAATTCTTAATAATCAACCATAAATGCTTTTCAGTTAATTCCAACTCCTATAATTCACATTTCACTTATACTAATTGTTTATCCAAAAATATGACATGCTTACTTTGAATGATCATGGCCTAGTTGAATTAAATGACTTTATGGCTATTTCTAGTCAAAGATATTGTCCAAAACTATTAAGAAATCTTATGGGAGAGTTTCTCTCATTTAAATCTTATCACCACCAATTCCAAATGAAGCAGAGACTCTGGTCAATTAGGTTTCATAGGAATTGTTGGTGATATTAAATCTTTGCTATGCTAGAATTAAAAGGTATGAGGTGCTCACCTCATTTAAATCATTTTCTCAAAATGGTAAGTGTGAAGAGGTTGACTTGGGTCAACCTAGGTCACATATTATGCATAAGAGAAATTAAATCTTAATAAGATAATGAGAGGAAATTATTTCTCTGAATAATACAAAGTAACACTCAAGATTAGTATGAGAGGAAATTATTTTTTTCTTAAATGATAAAAAAGAACACATCCATCAACTCAATATTAATGTGTGATGCTAGTTTAGAGTGTGTAGCTCATGAGTGTGCCTAGTTTAGTAAATTAGTTTGGTATGATGATTGTGTACCCCGTATTTCGTATTTTAGACGCTAGTACCGAGGAGTACCAGGAGGAGGAGGAGGTCTACTTCCAAGGAGAAGAAGACCACTTTGACCAATTCCCCAACCAAGGCAAGATAATACTCTTGCAAAGTGCAAAGCTCACCATGAGCAAGGCATTACCCATTTACTTAATGTTTATGAACCTATTCCCAGTTTTACTTTACAAGTTTTATTTACTTTTGTTTTGTCAAAGTACTTTTTGACTTATGATTCACTTGGATAGTATTGGATTAGTACAAGAGTATCAAAGTTAGCCTAGAAGCAAAGCAAGGTACTTAGCACCCCTCATACCTAGATGCTAGTGCTAAATTAAAAATGACTACTCTAGATGGGAACATGTGTTTATGAAATAATGATGTTGAAAACCTTGGAATGATGAGTCATTTCCATTGAAAGATTTTGAAGGTGAATATGACATGAATTTGACTTGGTGAAATGACTAAAACTGATGATTGAGTTGGATGCGATACCATTCCAATTCTTGAGTACCCCCACAATACCTGATTATGGGTAAGGCTTAGCTGGAAATTTATGTGTCTTAGTATGGGTTCCCTCTGAACACACGTCATAGGGGTTACGCTTGAGGCTGCCTCCGTTGTTGAGAAATGATGTGAATTGAGGTGAATTGTACGGCCAAGCCCTGTGCAGTTCCCGGGTTAACAGTTGGTTTTCACCGGGAGGCCAAGCTCATGGGGAGAGGTGCCTATACTAGGGTGTGTAAGTGAAAGGTTAACGGTTGATGATCCGCGTACTGAGTTACGATTATTCGGGGTTTTATCCCTGACGGATGTAATCAAATGTTGTGGCACAAGTGTGCAACCTCTGCAGAGTGTAGAACTATTCGAATAGCCGCATCCGCGGATATGGACAATTGGAAAGGCCATACTGTTTCCGTCATCAGAATTTATATCTTTGTGACTGGTGAATTTTGAATTTGAACTTGAACTTGAACGGTGACTTTGAATTTGAATCACAACAGAATTGTGGGAATGACACTAATGTTCCCACTTGAGTTAGTTAGCACATGAGGATTTTTGTTTACTAAAAATGTTTATCAACTAAAATTGGCTTTATGCAAATAAACTTAGAGCTTAGAACACTCTCAATAGTAATGTTAGTACTTACATTAGTATTAGATTGCGAGTACGTAAAGTATTCACGGCTTTGTCCCTGGCTATTCAAATGGCCAGAATATGAAGCCGAGCAGCAGTACGAGGATGACGATCAGCAGGACTTCTACCACAACTAGGAGCTTCTAACGTCAAGCGTTGGCCTGTGGACTAGAGAGTCCTTGTATCTTACGCTTCCGCTATGAACTTGTGTTTGTTCGTTGATCATTAGATCAACTATTCGTGTAATATGGATCATGTGATTCCAAGTTGTAAGACATGATGACTGTGATACTTAACTATTATGCCTCGCAACAACAATTTCCTGGGATTGCGATGTATGACATAATAGGCATCCGAACTTAAAAATCCGGGTGTTGACAGTGTTCCAGCCGGAAAACTCCCTAGCTTCATTGTCTCTAATAGGGGCATTGAAGTAAACCCGGAGAAAATCAAGGCAATCATGTGCATCAAAAGGCCAACTTGGTTCAAAGATGTGCAACGACTAACTGGTTGTGTTGCAGCAATCAGCAGGTTCGTTAGCCGTCTTGGCGAGAAGGCGCTACCCCTGTACAAGCTATTGAAGAAGACAGACAAACTTGTCTGGGACGATGCAGCGGATGGAGCACTTCAAGGGTTGAAGGAAATACTCACCTCCCCACCTATCCTAGCAGCGCCAGAAGAGTCAGAGCCTATGCTCCTTTACCTGGCAGCTACCAATAGAGTCATCAGCCTCGTCATTGTGGTGGAGCGACAGGAAGAAGGGCACGAGTATGGATTCCAAAGGCCAGTCTACTACATTAGCGAAGTGCTTACGGAATCCAAACAAAGATATCCTCACTTTCAAAAGCTAGCCTATGGAGTGTTCCTAGGTAGCAGGAAGCTGAGGCACTACTTCCAGGAGCATCCAGTAACAGTCGTGAGAAAAGCTCCGCTGTCAACAATTCTTAACAACGCTGACGCAACAGGACACACAGCAAAATGGGGCATTGAACTATTCGCCTTCGACATCAACTACAAAGCCAGGACTGCGAACAAGTCCCAGATCTTGGCAGATTTTGTCGCAGATTGGACAGAAGCTACGGATATAAATCTGGAGCCGGAACCAGAGACATGGGTTATGCACTTCGATGGATCCAAGCAGCATCAAGGCTCGGGAGCCGGAGTCACCCTGAAGTCCCCTACAGGAGAAGAACTGCAGTACGTTCTACATATCCACTTCGAAGCTACAAACAACATGTCGGAATACGAGGCTCTACTACACGGTCTGCGCATCGCTAAGGAAATCGGGATCAAGCACATCATTTGCTGCGGAGATTCCGACCTGGTGGCACAACAAGTAGCCGGAACCTGGAACGCCGGAAAATCTACCATGGCGGCTTACAGAGACGAAGTTGACGAGATCGCCAAATGCTTCCTCGGATACGAAGTCAAGTACGTCAGGAGAGACGATAACGCAGCGGCAGACATGCTATCCAAGCTCGGATCCGGCAGGAAACCAATTCCGCCTGGTATTTTGCTGGAGCACCTACGGATACCCTCGGTGAAGGGCGCTAACCCGGAAAACCCAGATGTGGCAATATCTCCGGCTAGAGAAGTGATGGCTATCATTCCGGCCTGGACACAGCCTTTCCTGGACTACCTCATCGATCAGAAGTTGTCAGAGGACGAGGTCCTCGCACGACAGATCATTAGGCGAGCAAGATCCTACACAATCGTTGATGGACAACTCTACAAACGAAGCGCAACAGGAGTTTTTCTCAAATGCGTCTCCAACCAAGATGGTATTGAGATACTCATTGAGATCCATGCAGGGGACTGCGGGCATCATGTCTCTCCCAGGTCACTCGTTGCAAAAGCTTTTCGGCTTGGGTTTTACTGGCTCACAGCTAAAGAAGATGCTGACAAGCTGGTAAAAACCTGTCGCGGTTGCTAGTACTACGCTACTCAACCAAACGCTCCAGCCCAAGAGCTGAAGACCATCCCTATCACCTGGACATTTGCGGTCTGGGGGCTCGATATGGTTGGCAAACTAAAGAAATCATCTCCTGGCGGTTTTGAATACCTCCTGGTCGCTGTTGAAAAGTTCAGTAAGTGGATCGAGGCAAAGCCAGTGAGAAAAGCCGACGGTGCTACGGCACTAAAATTTGTCTGCAGCCTCGTGACGAGATTCGGCATCCCACACAGCATAATCACAGATAATGGCACAAACTTCGCACAGGGAGAATTAAAGGATTATTGCGATGACGTAGGGATCCGGCTTGACCTTGCCTCTGTGGCCCATCCACAATCCAATGGTCAGGTCGAAAGGGCTAACGGCCGCATATTATCAGGAATTAAACCACGCCTTGAAGAACCGCTGCGACGCACAGCTGGAGCTTGGGCTGATGAGTTAGATTCTGTCTTGTGGAGTTTACAAACTACCCCTAACAGGTCAACTGGATTCACTCCGTTCTTCCTGGTATACGGATCCGAAGCCGTGCTCCCCTCCGACATCATCCACGATTCCCCACGAGTTTCCGCCTACAATGAAGAAACTGCTGACGAGGCCAGACAGCTATATGTGGACCTGATAGAAGAAGCTCAGAATTTAGCTGACCAACGCTCCACCATATACCAGCAAAAACTCCGACGCTATCATAGCCGTCGAGTTCGGAATCGCTCATTTATGGCCGGAGACTTGGTCCTCCGCCTTCGTCAGGTGAAAGACCATAAGCTGCAATCTCCATGGGAAGGACCCTTTGTCGTTAGCAAAGTACTTCACAATGGATCATACTACCTTGTTGATTTCCGGGAGTTAAAAGATAGACCTGCTATTTGGCACCGGAAACGCAAGAGAGAGGATCCGGACGACATATACGACGAAACAGATCGCCCTTGGAACATTGCACAGCTACGTCCTTTCCACACTTAGCAAAAAATTTCGAGTTACATACTCTGTAATAGTTATACATGATCAATGAAATAAAGCTTTTGGTTCACTCTTTGAGTCTTTTACCTCCTTTACTTGTTCATTTTTAGATCGTGTATGTTTTCCAACTAAAACAGCAGAGCTGGATATTTCCGCCTAGGCGTGTATGAAAGTTATGATTTTCAAAAATCGTCCTTTAGGACGTAAGCTTAAGTTTTCTGGTGGAAATATTTTCTGTTGCAAACTCATGGATTCCCATTGGGCTTCGTTGCCACTGGCGAGCGTTTCCGATTAAAGGTCTTCCGGCTCGCAGAAGGTCAAATGAGTAAGCCGGAAAACATAGAAATCAGCACTTTCTTTCAAACATAATGAAGCATGCAAATAATATTAACGGATAGCAGAATAAGTTATTTCCGCCCATGCATACGTGTTTCGTCCCTAACTACTTAAGAATTTAAAGTTATATTACAAACCCTCTAGGGGCCAAAATGATGCGTTGTTTTTCCATCTTTTCGCAGGAATAAGTTTTTTACTTCTCCTTAGCCGGAGAAGTTTCCACATCAACATCAGCCATCGGAGCATCTTTATCTTCGCCCTTTGCAGGAGAGGAGACATCATCGTCGTTTTCTTCTTCTTCTGCAGCGGGAGATGCAGAGCCACCTTGGTCATTGGTGCTTGTCCAGGTGTACTGGCTTCCGGATTGAGCAGGTCTGGATTCCGCCTCGCGTTCCTTGAGAAGCTCAGCTTCAAGGGGCTCGTCGGCTGGAAGAACCACCTTGTCATAAAATTCGTCGTGGCAGATTCTCCGGGCAATGCGGGTGTCATAGCCGCTAACTGCATCCAGAAGTGCGTTGACGTCCGCGTCCGGAGGAACACCAGCAGTCACTCTATCGATATCCAGATCCGGGTGGTGCGACAAGCACATAGCCAAGGA
Organism: Lolium perenne; assembly: GCF_019359855.2. Lineage (NCBI taxonomy): Eukaryota > Viridiplantae > Streptophyta > Magnoliopsida > Poales > Poaceae > Lolium > Lolium perenne. The sequence continues at coordinate 112,574,030 of NC_067244.2, read as the reverse complement.
CATGGCAGCTGCGCCTCGAGCAGAAGACCCTTGCAGATCCACCACCAACTCCAGAAGAATGTCCATCCTTTTGATAAGCTTGCGCACATCGCAGGTTTGGCTCTTCTTAATAGACAGGTTGTGGCAGATCTTCCGGGAGGCGGAGATGAGAACCTTGCAATCTTCTCCGGCGAGCTAAAGCAAATCATCGCGCGGGAATTGGCTCCGACGTTCTTGATCATATCCAAGCGGATCTGGAAGACGCAATTTTTGCTAAGTATAACAAAATTAAGCGCAACATATGCACTACTCTATGAGCTTCAAGGACATACCCATGAAGTCGGAGTTCAGCAGATCCTAGCAATTCTCTGCTGTCTCCATGTATTTCCGGAGTCCCCCCAGCTCTTTTTGCTACTCCTTGATGGTCTCACTGTAAGTGTTCCTCTTAAGCTGGAATTCGCCCTCTTTTCGGATGAGCTCCGAGCTTTTCTCAGCAAGCTCTTTCTCCGCTTCTGCAAGTTTCGCCTCAAGATTTTTCTGGGAGGCGCGCAGAGTTCCCAGCTCGGAGGAGGCTGCAGCAAGGGACGAGGATGCACCTACTCAAAAGATATGTAAACATCAAATTTGAGATGCGGAACGTAACTTACAGGCAAAAGAGAGTCAGAAACCAACCTTGGGCTTCTGACAGCTGCTTCTTCAAATCCGCATTCTCCTCTTTGAAATGCTGAATCTTTTCCGCCTGACTGAGGGCAACGCGGCGCTGAAGGGCAATGTTCTTATGCAGCTCGAAATGCAGAGCATGTTGTTCCTGAAAATCCAGTCAGTGCAGGAGTAAGTTCCATAAGTATTTTACGGTTAAGTCTTTCTAAAGCATTGTTGCCGAAAATCTTTCCGCCATAATGCTTGGGGGCTACCACGATATTTAAATCTTTCTTCAGTTTGAGTTTTCTCTAAGTATCTAGACGCTAACTACACTAGTTTCCGCCTAAATACTTGGGGGCTACTGGGGGTTACCTTTCGCTTGTAAATGAGCTTGTCGAAGAACTGGCCAGTTTCCCTTTTAAAGTCCTGGATCTCCGACGTCTCGGAGTCAGGCCTACCCCAGGCGTTGTTCAGCATAGAGTTGAGCAGATCTTGCTCTAGCTCCCATTTTTCCGCCTCTGTGAGCTTGTTGAAATTTTTTGTGGCATAGGCTTTAGGGGTGGAGGTAAGGTCAGCCGGATCTCCAAAGTTCTTGGGGAAAACGACCATGTCACTCACTGCAGCTTTAGCTTTGCCGGAGGAGTTGACTTCTGCTTCCTCACGGCCTTGTACTTCAGTTTCTTCAGGGGCAGGGCCCTTGCCGCCGGAGCTTTCTCCGCCCACTTTCTCGCTGCTAACCGGAATTATTTCCGGTGGAGTGGTTGTAGCAGGAGCGGGAGATTGATCTGCGGGAGGAGGAGATGGCTGTGGGTTAGCTTGGGGGCGCTTGGCGGAGCAGGAGTGGCAGGACCAACGGCCGGAGACTTCTTCATATATTTCGTGATGGGTTCTTGCACGTTGGTCCGCGTGGAGGTGGCACTCGGATTCCTACAAGCAGGCAAAGGAAAAACATAAGTAACAAAGCTTATCAAGATAAAAGACGCACGGCACTCGGAAACTTACGTCGCGCTCGAAATGTTGGGACGCGAGCGCTTTCCTGCTGTCGTCAGCAGTTTAAGACGTTCGCGCTCCGCCTTCTTGGAATCGAGCGTAGGCGGCTTGGTCACCTTGGGCTTCTTGGCGGAGGTCTCGCCGCTAGCTCCGGCTTCAGAGCCGGAAGCTTTGGCACGGGGACGCTTCGAAGGTCGAGGGGCAGCCTTTCGGGGCGCTCGCTCCTCTTCCTCCTCAAGTTCCTCCGGATCCTCCTCCGCTGCGTTGCCACTGACAGGGACTCGAAGTATGTTGCGCAAATCCTCCTCCGCCAAAGTTTCGAGCTGCGAGGAGGGTTAGAAGAACAAGTTAAAACACTTTGAAAAATGAGAAGTTGAAGAACAACTAAGGAGCAAGTGCTTACCGGAGGACACTGGTCGTGCATGTTGATGTCCTTGATCAGTTCCGGGACCGGTTGGCCCCGGCCTATCTTCACCAGCGTCTTCAATCTCCTTTTGAGGGAGTCAGCCGGAAGATCATGGCACGTCACTGATACGCGTACAGCACGCGTCCGTTGGGAACCCCAAGAGGAAGGTGTGATGCGTGCAGCGGCAAGTTTTCCCTCAGTAAAAAACCAAGGTTTATCGAACCAGTAGGAGCCAAGAAGCACGTTGAAGGTTGATGGCGGCGAGATGTAGTGCGGCGCAACACCTGGGATTCCGGCGCCAACGTGGAACCTGCACAACACAACCAAAGTACTTTGCCCCAACGAAACAGTGAGGTTGTCAATCTCACCGGCTTGCTGTAACAAAGGATTAGATGTATAGTGTGGATGATGATTGTTTTACGGAGAGAGTAGAACAAGTATTGCAGCAGATTGTATTCAATGTAAAGAATGGACCGGGGTCCACAGTTCACTAGAGGTGTCTCTCCCATAAGATAAATAGCATGTTGGGTGAACAAATTACAGTTGGGCAATTGACAAATAAAGAGGGCATGACAATGCACATACATGATATGATGAGTATTGTGAGATTTAATTGGGCATTACGACAAAGTACATAGACCGCTATCCAGCATGCATCTATGCCTAAAAAGTCCACCTTCAGGTTATCATCCGAACCCCTTCCAGTATTAAGTTGCAAACAACAGACAATTGCATTAAGTATTGATGTGGTCTAAGACCCCGTGTGTGGCCCGATCTCGCGGATTGACTTTGAAACCAAGGGGAGAGATGGGAGAACGCGAGGAACACGAAGAACATGACGAACACGAGGAACTCCGAGACTCACGCACGCACACCAACCCGATACACCCGATGCTTACCTCTGTGGCTCGATGGACCACGCCAATAGAATCTCCGAGGAAGAGGCCCGTGGCAGAATTCCCGGAGAGAGATTGGGGTTGGAGAGGAAGAGCTTGGTGAGGGAGAGAGAGTAACTAGTACTAGAATCTCACTCAACAAGATCAAAGTCAACAACCAAGGTGCCTTGATTACAGAGGGATGATACCCAAGGGAGACTAAGCTCAAAGGTAGGTTTGAGTTCAAAACAAGTCTAAGGGGTAAGGAAGGGGTCCAGGCTACTTATATAGGCATACATGGCCAGCAAGGGCGAACAGGTACGCGAAAGGATAACTTAGGCAGTTTGGTGGGACATTCCCGTCAGATCCGGTTTGGATCCGGTCTGACCGGGCCTGTGACCGGGCTGTCCGGTCCTGGGTCCGGTCGACCGGGAGCAAACCGGGAATCTGCGAAGAATCCGGTCCTGGGTCCGGTCGTCGCCCGGTACGAGGGAGCTGGTCCGGTTTGCGCCCGGTTGACCGGGCCTGTGACCGGGGCGTCCGGTTGTGGGTCCGGTCTGACCGGGCCTGTGACCGGCCAGCTTCCGTCTCTTCCTTTGAGCGCTTCGAGCGACGTCGGCTTCGGCTTCACGATCATCTCCATGTCCAGATGCTTCTCTCCCTCCCTTGACCTTGGAGTCTCCTCCTCTCCGGGGTCTTGATGCGCCTTGTACCTAATGACACATAGCACGTCGGCATGAGGTAGCAATCCATCCAAAGGGGTACCAAGATCAAGGGTGGTGAGGAGCGAGTTCACCTCATCATGTAGAGCCTTGACTCGGGCTAGTGTCATCGGTCCACTTGGGGGACTTGTTCGTCTTGGTGTGGAGGTGACCGAAGGCCACCCCGCATCATCTCCCCCCCTTGGGAAAGAGTCGTCCTCGACTCTTGTTCCTCCTCATCTTCATGATATGGCGATAAGTCCGCAACGTTGAATGTGTTGCTCACCAAGTACTTGGAGGTGGGGATGTCGATGACGTAAGCGTTGTTGTTGATGCGTTTGAGGACCTTGAAGGGGCCATCTCCTCTTGGCTTGAGCTTCGAGTTGCGTTCATGAGGGAACCTTTCCTTCCGTAGGTGGATCCAAACGAGGTCGCCTTCTTGGAATATGCGTTCCTTCTTCTTGGCGTTGAGGCGGGTAGCTTGACGAAGCACATGTTCTTGAATGGTAGCTCTTGTTTCTTCATGAAGTTTCTTCACGTCGGCGGCGCGCTTGGCGAAGTCCATGTTCGTCCGCTCATGAAGGGGAAGTGGTAGTATGTTGAGTACCGTGAGCGGCTCAAACCCGTAGACGACCATGAAGGGACTCCTTGATGTAGTCGAGTGCTTGGCGCGGTCGTAGGCGAACTCCGCGTGTGGAAGGCATTCCTCCCATGACTTCAAGTTCTTCTTCACGAGGATGCGTAGGAGGGTGGAGAGGCTTCGATTGACCACTTCTGTTTGGCCGTCCGTTTGCGGGTGCGAGGATGATGAGAATAAGAGTTTCACTCCAAACTTTGCCATGAGCTACTTCCAAAGATAACTCATGAACTTGACGTCTCGATCCGACACAATGCTTTGCGGTACTCCATGTAGGCGAACAATTTCCCTGAAAAACAAAGAAGCAATGTGTGAAGCATCGTCACTCTTATGGCAAGGTATGAAATGAGCCATCTTAGAGAATCTATCCACTACCACGAATATAGAATCATGACCATTCTTAGTGCGAGGCAAGCCTAAAACGAAATCCATGCTAATATCGGTCCATGGTGCATATGGAATAGGCAATGGAGTGTAAAGACCATAGGGGTTGGAGGTAGACTTAGCTTGTAAGCATGTAATGCACCGGCGGCAAAGGCGTTCCACGTCGCGGTACATTCTTGGCCAATAGTAGTGGGTCGAGAGCATGGCATATGTCTTCTCTCGACCAAAGTGTCCCATAAGACCACCTCCATGTGACTCTTGCAAAAGCAATTTTCGAAGCGAAGACTCGGGAATGCAAATCTTGTTAGCTTTAAACAAGTAGCCATCATGCAAATAGAAATCATCCACTCCTCGTTCAACGGAGCACTTCTCAAATATGGGAGCAAAGAAAGAATCGGAAGGATAGAGTTCTTTGATCTCTTCAAGTCCCAAAACATGAAAATCCAAACGAGTTAGCAAAAGGGTGTTTTTGCGGGAAAGAGCATCCGCCACAACATTGTCCTTGCCCTTCTTGTATTTGATCACATATGGGAAGGACTCAATGAACTCGACCCATTTTGCATGTCGTTTGTTCAAGTTGTGTTGGCTTTTCAAATATTTCAAGGACTCATGGTCGGAATGAATGATAAACTCTTTTGGCCAAAGATAGTGTTGCCAAACTTCAAGAACACGAACCAAAGCGTAGAGCTCCTTGTCATATATAGGATAGTTGAGGCGTGCGCCATCCAACTTCTCACTATAGTATGCCACGGGTTTGCCCTCTTGCATAAGAACACCACCAATACCAAGCCCACTTGCATCACACTCAATCTCAAAAGTTTTGGCAAAATTTGGAAGAACAAGAAGGGGAGCTTCGGTAAGGCGTTTCTTCAACTCATCAAAAGCATTTTGTTGGGCCTTGCCCCAAACAAACGGAACATTCTTCTTGGTAAGCTCATTCAAAGGGCAAGCAATGGTGCTAAAATCTTTCACAAAGCGGCGGTAAAACCCGGCAAGTCCATGAAAACTTCGAACTTGACCAACATTAGTAGGAGTATGCCAATTGTGGATGGCCTCCACCTTGGAAGAATCAACTTCAATCCCATTAGCGGAAACCACAAAGCCAAGGAAAACCAATTTGTTTTGAGCAAAGGTGCACTTGGGGAGGTTAGCATAAAGCTTTTCATGACGCAAGATGCACAAGACCTCTCTCACATGTTGCACATGGTCCTCGAGACTTTTGCTATAGATGAGAATATCATCGAAATAGACAACCACACTCTTGCCAATGAGAGGACGCAAGATGTGATTCATGAGGCGCATGAAAGTAGATGGAGCATTGGAAAGACCGAAAGGCATAACGAGCCATTCATAGAGACCGAGTTTGGTCTTGAATGCCGTTTTCCATTCATCACCAATAGCCATGCGGATTTGATGGTAACCACTACGCAAATCGACTTTAGAGAAAATCGTGGCACCACTAAGTTCATCAAGCATGTCATCTAAACGCGGAATGGGATGGCGGTAACGGACGGTAATGGCATTGATGGGGCGACAATCCATACACATCCGTTGCGTCTCATCCGGTTTAGGCACAAGAATCACGGGAACCGCACAAGGGCTAAGGCTTTCGCGGACGTACCCTTTGGCGAGGAGATCTTGAATTTGGCGTTGGATCTCCTTGGTCTCTTCGGGGTTGGTGCGGTAGGCGGCACGGTTTGGAAGCGGAGCGCCGGGTATGAGGTCGATGCGGTGTTCTATGCCTCAGAGTGGTGGTAGTCCATGAGGGAGCTCGTCGGGGAAGACGTCTTGAAATTCCTGCAAAAGAGACAACAAAGACGGAGGAATGTTGGTTAAGTCGTTAGTCGCCGACGAGGGTCCCTTGCATATGAGCACATAGTGCAATATGGTGGATGGGTTCTCTTGGAGCTCTCTCCACTCACTCTTGGTGGCTAGAAGGACACTCTTGGACTCACTCATATATGGCTTGTGGCGCTCACTATCTTTGTAGTGGGTCGCTCCCTCTCCTCTCATCTCACTATGGTGGGTGCGGAGTTGTGCCCTCGCTAAAGCCTTCGCATTATCCGCGATGATTTGGCTAGGAGTCATCGGGCGCAACTCGAACTTTTTGTCGTTGACCTTGAAGGTGTATGTGTTGGAGAGTCCATCATGTATAGCCTTCTTGTCATATTGCCAAGGGCGGCCAAGCAACATGTGGCACACCGTCATGGGTACCACGTCACACTCAATAGTGTCCTCATAAGGGCCGATCTTGAAGTTGACGGTGACGGTATGTTGTATCTTGACGTTGCCCTTGTCACTCAACCATTGAATATGGTAAGGGTGAGGATGCTTGCGGAGAGTGAGGTTGAGCTTCTCACACAACTCGGTGCTTGCAAGGTTATGGCAACTTCCACCATCTATGATGACCTTGATCGACTTGCCACCAATTCCGGCACGGGTTTGGAAGATGTTACACCGTTGTTCTTCCATAGCATGAGGTTGTGTTGTTAGCACCCTAGTGACCACAAGTGAGGGACTTGGGTCATGCTCACATAAGAGAGGATCTTCTCCACTTTCTTGCTCATAAGCTTCTTCACTTTCCACGGCGGCTTGCACAAGGGCTTCATATTCATCCTCATCAAGCGTCTCGATGTCACCATTCTCCATAGTGATCATAACCTTGGTGTTCTTGCACTCAAACGATTTGTGACCTTGGGTGCCACACTTGAAGCAAGTGACACTAGAGGGTCCCGTGGATGCCTTAGAGGAGGCGGTGGAGGAGACCGTTTGCTTCATGCGACTTTGGATAGTCGGCTTCTTGGATGGTGTAGAGGATGCGTCGGCCTTGGCACTTGTAGTATGAGGAGTCGATGTAGTAGGAGTAGTTGATGTAGCGAGCTTAGAGGAGAAATAGGTCTTGGCCTTGGAGTACTTGATGTCCTCAATCACTTGGCGCTCGGCCTTCGATGCTTGGTGGACCAACTCAACCATGTTGGAGTATGGTTGGAACTCGACGATCCTCTTGATGGGGTAATTGAGGCCATTGAAGAAACGAGCAATGGTTTGGTCCTCGGACTCTTGGATGTTGGCTCGCATCATAGTGAGCTCCATCTCTTTGTAGAACTCCTCAACGGTCTTGGTGCCTTGCTTCAACTTTTGGAGCTTGTTGAAGAGGTCGGTCATGTAGTGCGTTGGAACAAAGCGAGCATGCATCTCTTTCTTCATCTCTTCCCAAGTGTCAATTGGAGGTTCACCCTTCTCTTCTCGAAGAGTGAGGACTTGCTCCCACCAAGTGTTGGCGTAGTCCTCGAACTCAAGAGACGCCATAGCCACCTTCTTGGCTCCGGAGTAGTTGTGGATGCGGAATATCTTGTCAACCTTGAGTGCCCATGAGAGGTACGCCTCGGCATCTTCTTCTCCCTTGAACTTTGGCATGGTGAACTTGAGCCTTCCGAACATGTTCTCTTCATCCTCCAAGGTTCTTCTACGAGGAGGGGCGCCTTCATCTCTTGCGGCTAGAGGAGGAATAGGAGGTCTTCTACGGCCAACCATAGCATTGGGTTGGCGTTGGAGGTGCACACTTGCTTCACTTGGTTCACGGTGAGGATGTGGTTGAAGATCTTGTCGTGGTTGTTGACGATGCTCAAGGTTGGGTCTCTCATCTTGATCATGGTGTGGCTCTCCTCGTCCACGTTGGTCATGGCGAGGGTGGCGGCGGAGATCTCGCCGAGGTTGATCTTGAGGACCTTGTACTTGGGGTTGGTCGTCACGCCCATGGTGGGCATGGCGATCCGCTTGGTGATGATCTTGTTGTAGGACTTGGTCTTGTGGAGGACGCTCATGAGGACGAGCATGGCGATGTATTTCTCCACGCCTAGAGTTGGAGCGAGAGTCTTCATGACGAGCATGTGGGCGATGAGGTCGATGATGGTCTTCATGCCTTGAGGAAGAGCTTGAGGACGAAAGGCCACCATGAGAATAGTAATCTTGTGGCGAGCTTGATGAAGAGGAAGTAGAGCGGTGTCGACGATGATGACCCAAGTTGGTGATGGCGCGCTCGAGGCTATCCATGCGCCGCTCCATGTTGGCATCATTGGCCGCCATTTGGCCATTCAAGTTGTCCGTAGCTTCACGAAGAAGAGCCAAGTCTTGGTTCACGGTGGAGAAGTTGTGAGCCACCACATCGTATTGCTCATCGATGCGCGTCTCGAAGAGGGTGAGTTACTCCTTGAACTCTTGTCGTTGCGTCCATAGGTTGTGTTGAGTAGCCAACCTCTCGGTGTTGTGGAGGATCTCTTCATCCCTTGTGGTATCTCCGTTCCTATCCATGATGGAAAGACAAGAACTAGGTTGTGTATGTTAGTGGAAGGAGACTACCTCGCACTCTTACCAAGGTAAGATAGTATTGAGGCAATCCACCAAGCCGAAAGTAAGATCAAGTGTATCGGGGACACACGCAAAGCCACACGCAAAAGCTAGCAAATATGGTGTTAGGCGAGTGTTGTGGAAAGCCAAAAGACAAATCCAAGATCGAGTATGTTGTTAAAAGTGGGTAAGGTCCAAAAATCCAAATGTCAATGTGAAGATCACTATAAACACGGAAAAAGTTGTGGAACACACACACGAGATAAGCGGGGTTAGTGCAACCAAAAGTGAGCGGAAAAGTGTATGTATAAGTGCTCGGTGTCACACTAACACTAGGAGAGCCAAAGCTTCGGTTGCAAAGGAAGAGACAACAAGATTCACACGCGGCCTCTCTTCTCCTCTCTCTCTTTTGCTTAAAAGCTTTTTCTCTTTTTGTGTATGGTGGCACTTGCACTCGTTTGTATCTTTGGTGGCACGTGGACACTTTTGTATGTATGGGCGTATGGATGTATGGATGTATGGATGTATGGTGCTACTCGCACTCTTTTTGTGTTTTTGGGGCTTTTTCACGCACTATGTTAGCGTTAGCCTCGCTTTTGCTATCTCGCCACATGAGTGTTTGCTTGGATGCCTTACTCAACGCGAGACACACACCTCACAATGCGGGGCCACGTGCAATGTCTCGCAACACTAGACAAGCAATGCTCGATGGGATAGATCGCAAAAGGAAGAGGGGTTACAAGGTGACAGCTGCAAGTTATACCTGCGATGGTGGTGGTGGTGGTGGTGGAGATCGCCGGAAGTCGAGCTCGAAAGAGGGCGCGAAGATGTGCCCGGTCTGGGGCCCGGTTGGACCGGATCCTGGACCGGCCTGTCCGGTTGCCGCCCGGTCCACCGGGTTCTGTGCTGGCTCGGCCGGTCGTGGGTCCGGTTGACCGGGTGCGCGACCGGGTTTCACGATTTGGAGCTTTCTCTCTCCTGTTCTTCCCCAAACCAAAACCAAGAGAGCAAATCGACGGGAAAACGATGGAATTGGAGGCTCAAAGTTGGGGAAATAGTAGATCAAGCACAACAACACCAGATCCACGGACCAAAACCACTCAAAACGCAACCAAATCACAGATCGGTCAAGAGGCAAATTGGGGCTATTTTTTGGAAAATTTTCTAGGAACGAAATCGGGTGGGTGGAAGGTCAAATCCGCGGTAACCAAGAGCTTCTGATACCATATGATGTGGTCTAAGACCCCGTGTGTGGCCCGATCTCGCGGATTGACTTCGAAACCAAGGGGAGAGATGGGAGAATGCGAGGAACACGAAGAACACGACGAACACGAGGAACTCCGAGACTCACGCACGCACACCAACCCGATACACCCGATGCTTACCTCCGTGGCTCGATGGACCACGCCAATAGAATCTCCGAGGAAGAGGCCCGTGGCAGAATTCCCGGAGAGAGATTGGGGTTGGAGAGGAAGAGCTTGGTGAGGGAGAGAGAGTAACTAGTACTAGAATCTCACTCAACAAGATCAAAGTCAACAACCAAGGTGCCTTGATTACAGAGGGATGATACCCAAGGGAGACTAAGCTCAAAGGTAGGTTTGAGTTCAAAACAAGTCTAAGGGGTAAGGAAGGGGTCCAGGCTACTTATATAGGCATACATGGCCAGCAAGGGCGAACAGGTACGCGAAAGGATAACTTAGGCAGTTTGGTGGGTCATTCCCGTCAGATCTGGTTTGGATCCGGTCTGACCGGGCCTGTGACCGGGCTGTCCGGTCCTGGGTCCGGTCGACCGGGCGCAAACCGGGAATCTGCGAAGAATCCGGTCCTGGGTCCGGTCGTCGCCCGGTACGAGGGAGCTGGTCCGGTTTGCGCCCGGTTGACCGGGCCTATAACCGGGGCGTCCGGTTGTGGGTCCGGTCTGACCGGTCCTGTGACCGGCCAGCTTCCGTCTCTTCCTTTGAGCGCTTCGAGCAACGTCGGCTTCGGCTTCACGATCATCTCCATGTCCAGATGCTTCTCTCCCTCCCTTGACCTTGGCGTCTCCTCCTCTCCGGGGTCTTGATGCGCCTTGTACCTAATGACACATAGCACGTCGGCATGAGGTAGCAATCCATCCAAAGGGGTACCAAGATCAAGGGTGGTGAGGAGCGAGTTCACCTCATCATGTAGAGCCTTGACTCGGGCTCGTGTCATCGGTCCACTTGGGGGACTTGTTGGTCTTGGTGTGGAGGTGACCGAAGGCCACCCCGCATCAAGTATGGTGCGTAATGTAATCAATAACTACATCCTCGGACATAGCATCAATGTTTTATCCCTAGTGGCAACAGCACATCCATAACCTTAGGGGTTTCTGTCACTCCCCCAGATTCACGGAGACATGAACCCACTATCGAGCATAAATACTCCCTCTTGGAGTTACAAGCATCAACTTGGCCAAAGCATCTACTAGTAACGGTGTCGTGGATGTAACCACGGCAGATGCTACGGGGGGTAGCACTTCATTGATGCGAGGGGAAGGGAACATTGCCATCTACGGGTCGAGGTGCAAGAGACGCAAGGGTTTTACCCAGGTTCAGCCCCTCCGGAGAGTAAAAGGCCTACGTCCTGCTAGATCTTTATTGCTCAGTGGAGAATTACAATGGGGGGGGCTCAGTCGGCGGCTACGCCGAGAGCTTACAGGGGGAGATTGGATCTCAAGTAAGGTGTCCTCTAGGGTTTAAGCTCGGGGGTTTATATAAGCACCCCCGATCTAGGGTTACATGGAGATAACTCCGAATCATATCAGTTGCTACTAATCCGGGATCCGCTATCCCCCTCGCAAGTAATCTTCTTGTCCAGCCGTGTGGACCTCCTCCTTGGGATCACGGCCCAGTCGCCTTAGGGCCCAGTCGCTTAGGCGACTGGCGATCCACCCGAGCCTCTATCTTCATGGCGACTGGGACTGGCGACCCACCCCCTATGGGCATATCCCCATCAGTAGTCCCCAAGCGCGGTGGTGATGAAGCGCGGATCTGGAGCAAGTCTTGGAGAGGCGCGGTGATGGATCAAGATGAGTCGCCGCCGGGTTTCCAAAGATAAAGTCGCGGGTGCGGTGGCAGTCTTAGTCGCCAGAATTTGATCAGTCAGTCGGCGTGTGACAGTCGGCTCTGGCCAGTCGCCGTTTGCCAGTCGACGCGTAGTCATCATAGAGACACGTGGAGAGGCCAACGGCTAGATTTCACGTTGACCGAGGCGCACACCGTTTGCATGTTGTTGACCGTTGGGCTCGACGTGACCGCTAACGGCTAGTTTAACGGCTATTCAGCCGGTGACGGCGCAGATCTCGACCGTTGATTGCGGGGCGGCGATTCCGGGACGATTCAACGAACAGATTTCATCCTCAATCTGAGCGAGTGCGGGCGGTATAAAGGGTCGCCCCTAGGATTAGGAGTCGACTGACGTTGGATCGACCGAGGGGCAGAAGGCACCCGAGGTTGAAGAGGACATCGTCGAGGAGGGCGGTCTGTCAGAGCCACTGAAAGAGTGCCGGTCCAAGGCCGCCAGGGACCGAGCCCCGCCCAGTGACGCCGACACGCGGACGGGCGAAGTTCCATCGACTGAGGCGGTGATGCGAGCGGACGGGGCGACCGAGTCGCGTCATCCGCCGCCGTCTTCATTGACCTTCACCGAGCTCCACACGGCGCTTGGCGAGGCGCATGTGGTAAGTGTCGCTGAACACGTGGCCTAGTCACCCCCAGTCCCCGAGGGTCGACTTGGTCTGAAAGGGCGAGTCGAGTCTCTTCTGATTTTCGTTTGTTGACCTTGGCATTTTTTGTTTGGTTTTCGCAGGCGGAGATTAAGCGGCTGACCGCGCTTGTGGAGGAGGCGGCGCAGAAGAACCGGAAGCTGATTGCCCTGGGCGATAAGTCGAGCCCGCTCGCCGTCCTCATTCAGTGTCACTGGCCCTGGCGTTCGTTCTCACCGTTTCCTTTTCTTGTAGCAGAGGCGCAGGCAAAGGCTCTTGCCGAGGCTCGGGAAGGGTTCGTCAAGGAGTCCTTCTACCGTGAAGCCGAGTTCCGGGCGCAGCAGGCCGAAGAGGCCCGGAAAAGGGCAAAAGCGGAGGTGGCGGAATTGACGAAGGTCCTGGAGCAGAAGGGCCGGGAGCTGGAGGACGTCATCGCCGAATACAAGGTGAAGGCGGAGGCCGCGGCCCGACGCGCGGGACTCTGCTCGTGGGGCTGCCGCGTCTCTGCGGGAGGAGGTGGCGGCCTTAAAGCAGCAGCACGCCAAAGAACTTGCTGCGGAGAAGGAGGCGTCCGAGGGCATCGTCCTGGCGGTGCAGGCCGAGAAGACCAACTTCGAGGCGTTCGTCAGAGAGATGTCGCGGCAGATTCTTGGTAAGTTCTTGTCGTCGCACTTCTTGTTTATTTGCCGGGGGTTCGAGCATCTGAACACGGCGAGTCGGCCTCGGGGGTCAGTCCCCGAGCGTGGCGAAGTCGGCTCGGGGGCCAGTCCCCGAGCGTGGCGAGTCGGCTCGGGGGCCAGTCCCGAGCGTGGCGAAGTCGGCTCCGGGGCCAGTCCCCGAGCGTGGCGAGTCGGCTCCGGGGGCCAGTCCCCGAGCGTGGCGAGTCGGCTCCGGGGGCCAGTCCCCGAGCGTGGCGAGTCGGCTCCGGGGGCCAGTTGGCGTTGAAGGGGAAGTTCTCATTTTTCCCTTTTCCTTGTGTTGTTGACTGCAGGTACGTGCGACTTCGTGGAGACGGCGACTCCGCGGAATGCCTGTCGACCGCGACCGCGCGTATCATCGCCTGCGCGGGGGAGATACTCGCCGCGCTCCAGTACCTAAGCCCGCGGGAGGTGATTCCGCGGGACACGCCATCCGTCTTCAAGGCGGTGTCCAACATTCCGGCTGTTGTTGACTGGCTTCGCCGCTCTTCCTGCCGCGTTGGCATTACCATGGCTCTGAGTATGGTGCTGGCGCATTACTCTGAAGGGTTCGACGTGGAGGAGGTCACCGCTGGCTTCCCCTCGGAGACTGGCGAGTTCGATGTTGCCGAAGTGCTGCGGCTGATGGATGCGGTGCGCCCCTTCGCCGACCGAGTACTGGCGACCGCGGACTTGGAGACTCATATCCCCAGCCAAGCGGCACCTGGTGACGCGGAGAAAGAGCCGGGCCCGGTGGACTACCCCGCGGAGCGCCTCTTCCATGCCGCTGCCGCCGGCTCGTTGTCGACATATCCGGTCGTGGTGTACACGCCGAAATTTCGTCACGGCGATGATGGCGTCGAGCTGTCGTAGAGGGGGCTCCGTTGTCGTCCTCGTAGTTTCCTGAGTACCTGTGTAGGAAGTGGCTGGATTTCCCGCGAGCGGGAGTTAGTTGTAAATAAAATGATGACTTTTGCTTAAATATGATTCGGTGGTTGCTTTTGCATTATTTTGAGGCGGCGATGCATTGGAGTTGGTTCCGACTATCCATGGCCTTCAGGCCAGTCGCCTTGCGACCCCAATGAAGGCTATCGACTTGACTGTTTTCCTTTTCGAGCTGGGCGTCCCCAGTCGCGATACGTAGTCATTATAGTACGAATAGCAGCCTCATGGGTGGAGTAGTGGTGAGTTGTATTTTGCGCTGTTCGGATGTAGCGCGCCACTCGTCGTGGCTCGGTGAGCCGATCGCTAGGCGACTCCAAAGGGGATCATTGCGGGCGTATTTTCCTTGGCGAGCCGCGGGTCCGTTTTGCGGAGTCCCTAGTCGAAGTACTTAGCCGCACAATTCGCCAACCTAAGGTAGAGGAGGGCATTGGTGTGCTTTATAGCGTAGCACAAGGCGGTCGCCGAGGCCCGTGGGGCTGGCCGAGCGTGCGGCCCTGCTGTGGGTTCCAGTCGCCGTTTTCACCCGACGGCGTTAGAGATGGTGGGTGACCGGGCCTGGTGTTGCGCCTCGGTTACGCCGCCATCCCGTGTTAGCCCGGCTACTTGGCCGATCGTGGACTTCTCTCTTCCAGCAGCGGCGACCGGAGGTCTCTCAGCACCTGAGTAAACGGCTTGTTGCGGCGACTAAGCCGGTGTGTACCGGGATGAGAGATGGCGATATCTGGCGGGTGAAGGAGAGGTAGTCGGAGCTTGAGATCAAAAAAAATGGTCGGCGATTTTTATTAACCTCTGAATTTTCGGATTACATTTTTTCCTTAGGTATAGAACCGCCGGAGAAGGTTGATGTTCCAGGGGCGCTCCACCTCTTTAGTGAGCGGCTCGCCTTTGTCGTCCTTGCGGACGTCGATGAGATAGTAGGAGTCGTTGCCGAGTACGCGGCTGACGGCGAATGGTCCTTCCCAGGGCGGGGACAGCTTGTGCATCCCTTTCTTGTCCTGGATTAGCCGAGTACCAGGTCGCCGACTTGGAAGGAGCGACTCCGAACGCGCCGACTGTGGTACCGACGGAGGTCCTGCTGGTAAATGGCGGTTACGGAGAGTGCGAGGTCTCGGCCTCATCGAGGAGATCGATGTCGTCTTGGCGAGCTCGCTCGTTGTCTTCTTCGGCGTAGTTGGCGACCCGAGGCGAGTCGTAGGCGATGTCCGTGGGCATGACGGCTTCGGCGCCATATACCAGGAAGAAAGGCGTGAAGCCGGTTGACCTGTTAGGCGTTGTGCGGATGCCCCATAGTACTGAAGAGAGCTCCTCTGCCCAGCAACCGGCTGCGCGCTCTAGGGGCACGACCAGGCGTGGTTTGAGTCCGTGCAGGATGCTCTGGTTTGCCCTTTCTGCTTGGCCGTTCGACTCGGGGTGGGCGACTGAGGCGAGATCGAGTCGGATGCCCTTTTCTTCGCAAAAGTCAGCCATCTCCCCTTTGGCGAAGTTGGTGCCGTTTGCGGTTAGGATACTGTGAGGGTAGCCGTACCGATAGATGAGCGCGCGTAGGAACTTTGTAGCCGTCTTCCCGTCGCACTTCTTTATGGGCTTTGCTTCTACCCACTTGGTGAACTTGTCCACCGCTACCAGGAGGTGAGTATATCCGCCGGGGGCCGTTTTGAATTTTCCCACCATGTCCATGCCCCATACGGCGAAGGGCCAGGTGAGGGGGATGGTCTTCAATGCCGATCCTGGCATGTGCGGCAGCTTGCATACTTTTGGCACCCGGCGCATGAACGGACAAGGGCGATTGCGTCTTCGTGGGCTGTTGGCCAGTAGAAGCCGTGACGAAAGGCCTTGGCGACGATTGAACGCGCGCTGCGTGGTGGCCGCAGTCCCTCGCGTGGATGTCGCGCAGAATGTTACGCCCTTCCGCCGTGGTGACGCATCGTTGGAACACTCCCGAGACAACTGCGCTTGTATAGCTCATTGTTGATGATGGTGAAGGACTTGCATCTGCGCACGATGGCGCGTGCTTTGGTTTCATCCATCGGCAGTGCCTGGCTCTCGAGGTAGCTTATGTATGGCTCGGTCCAATCGGTGCTGTCGACGGCGAGTGCGACTAAGGTGGAGTCGGGAGCAGGTGGCTCGGCAATGTCCAGCTCGCGCGGTGCGCGCACCGAGGGTGGGCGAGGATGTCCGGGACGACGCCGGAGGAGGTTGAAGTCGCTTGGACCCGATTACGGCTAGCGCGTCGGCTTCTTCGTTCTTGCGCCTGTCAACCCACTCGACGACGTGACCGGCGAAGCCAGCGCCGGCTTGGTCGACGGCGCGTTTGTATGCGATCATGTTGGCGTACGTGGCGTCGCAGTGCCGGAAGTTTGGCCGGAGACTAGGTCGGATTCGCCGAGGCAGGGCTGGCGGGTTGCGCCCAACTCTAGTGGGAGTCGGAGGCCGTGCAGGAGCGCCTCGTACTCGGCCATGTTGTTGGTGCATGGCTCGAATCTGAGTTGCAGGACGTACTTCACCGTGTCGCCCTTTGGTGATGTGAGGACGACTCCGCGCCTGCTCCTTCGAGGTTTTTAGAACCGTCGAAGTGCAACGTCCAATGTTTGAGGTCCGCGGGGAGCTTGGCTGCTGGGCCTCTTCCCGATCGGCGAGGAAGTCGGCGAGTGCTTGAGATTTGATGGCGTGGCGTGACTCGTAGGTGATGTTGTGGACGCCGAGCTCGACTGCCCACTTGGCGATCCGGCCGATTGCGTCGCGGTTGCGGATGATGTCGGCGAGTGGTGTTGAGGCGACTACCTTGATGGGGTGCTCGTGGAAGTAAGGGGCCGATCGCCGGCCGGGCCCCGAGGACGGCGTACACCAGCTTACGGTAGTGTGGATACCGTTGCTTGGATTCGATTAAGGCTTCGCTGATGTAGTAGACCGGGCGTTGTACCAGTTGCTCCCTTCCTTCCTCCTTCCGTTCGACGACCATGACTGCGCTTATAGCGCGGTTCGACGCGGCGACGTATAGGAGCATGGTTTCTTTTGGCAGCGGGGCCGCGAGGATAGGGGCATTCGAGAGAGCATGCTGGAGTTCCTCTAGGGCCCGCTGCGCCTCGTCTGTCCACCGGAATGATTACGACTTCTTGAGCAAGCGGTATAGTGGCATGGCCTTGTCTCCGAGCCGGGGTATGAAGCGACTGAGGGCGGCGACTCGACCGGCGAGTTTCTGCGCGTCGACTAGGCATGCTGGCTGCTTGGTGCGCATGACCGCCAGTGTCTTCTCCGGGTTAGGTTCGATGCCTCGCTTGGAGACGACGTAGCCTAGCAGCTGTCCTGATGGAACCCCGAAGGTGCACTTCAAAGGGTTGAGCTTGATCTTGTACCGTCGTAAGTTGGCGAATGTTTCGGCGAGGTCGCTGACGAGGTCGGTCTGTCGAGTCGATTTGACCACCACGTCGTCGATGTAGACATGCACATTGCGGCCGATCTGGCTTTCCAAGCAGCTGTTCATGCACCGCTGGTACGGTGCTCCGGGG